>NC_088375.1:25890000-27140000 GCF_037993035.2 Macaca fascicularis
CGGGGCAGTCGGCCGCGGCGTTCTTTTCTGCCCCGCGCCCCTTCAGCCCATTCTCCCTGACAGGGGGCGGCGCAGGAGGAAATCCCTGGCCCGAGCTGCGAGTGGGAGGGCGGGCGACCGGGCTGTCGGCCCCGGCCGGGAAATGCGCTTTAGGGCCGGGTAGAGCTGGGGGCCCCGAGGTCCTGGCGGAAGGAGCCCTCGCTGGGTGGGTCGGAGCGCCAGACCCAGGCTGAGGTGTTGGGGTGGCGGTCCCCACCTCGCGACGGGGCTGGTGGCCGCGCCGCGAGCTCTGCCTTGGTTTTCTGCCCGGTTTAGGTTATAGGGTGTGACACTCCCTATACACTCCCTGTACACATTGCCTTGTGATTGAGGGGGAGAAACTGCCCCCCATCCCATGAGGACAGGGACCACATCTTGTGTCTCTGTGTCCACAGTGCCCACACCTAGACTCTAGACACCCAGCGCCTCAGGAGACTGCCTGCGTGTTGGTTTATTAGAAAAGCTTTTTTTTTTTTTTCCCCCCCTGAGACAGAGCTTCACTCTGTTGTCCAGGCTGGAGTGCAGTGGTGCTATCTCGGCTCACTGCAGCCTCCGCCTCTTGGGTTCAAGCGATTCTTCCACCTCAGCCTCCCAAGTAACTGGGATTACAGACACCCGCCACCAAACCTGGCTTATTTTTGTGTTTTTATTAGATACGGGGTTTCACCATCTGGGCCAGGCTGTTCTCAAACTCCTGACCTCAAGTGATCCGTCCACCTCTGCCTCCCAAAGTGCTGGAATTCCAGGCATGAGCCACCGCGCCCGGCCTATTAGAAAAGTTTTAATCGTGCTGAAACCTGGCTGTTAATGTCCTATGTTGTAGAACCACACAGAATGCTGCATTTCTATTTGGGGTGCTTTTAGCTTTTGTTTTCCTTTTTGGATGACAAAATAACGTTTCTCTTCACTCTTTGGCGTATTCTTTAGCCTCTGTTCCTCATCTGTGAAATGAGGATGTTAAGATGATATGGCTAACTGGAAACTAATCGGTGTTTCTTCTGGTTTCTCAGCAAGGTCTTCTTTCTCAGCAGGCTGCTTTCACCCACGTGTGGTTGCTGATTTTATTCGGTTTTGTTTTGTGTGATACTGGGACTTAAACTTTCTGCATGACATCTCAGAACGTAAAACTTGCCCTCTTAATCTTCACCTTGAGGGAGTAACTATGGGATCGAATGTTGGAGGCACTGAAGTTTAACTTTTTGACATTTCAAAACTAGTTGGTGGGTTCTTTTTAATTTGTTGCCTTTATTAATTGGTCAAGGCTCAGGAGTAATTTCACAGGTTCTTTTTTTTTTTTTATTTGTAGCCTCTATTATGAATCTCAAGTGGAACCTCAGACCAGGCCTAAGAAAGGTCTGACTCGTAGGTAGCTGACCCTCATTATTTAAAGCTTTATTTCCATTGACTGTCAACAAGCCTTTATGAACAGTTGGTGCTTAAGAGGGAGACACTTTATCTCCCTGCAGACTCTTGGGGGGTGGAGTGTTGACAGTGGGACGATGCAGATATTATTGTCTCGAAAATCATCACGAAGCAGTGGGCTGACCCTCAACAGTGGATGACTAGTAAAGTTTGCAAACATAAATGCTGAGCTTGTTTTTAACCTAAAATGGTGAATGTCTGTGTTGGATACTGTGAGAAGGGCTTTAATGTGTTATGCTGAGGCATCTGTTGGACCTAATTTAAAAAGAATAGGTGCTTCATTCTTGTTCTAAAATACTTTGATCAGTTTCCTCTTTCTGAGTGAGGTTCTGTTTATAACATCATTGTATGGCACTTCCCAAGTCTTGAATTCCTGGGAAATGTTTTGTTGCAGACTGACTTCATCTTCCAGGCTGTTTCAGCTTAGTATTTACTGATTAGCTCAGAGCTTCCTTTAAAATATTAGTACTGATTTAATTGTCTCATATTTTTCATGGTTTGGGGGCTGGTAGAACTGGAGGATTCCATGGGGAAATTGCTGTTTTGTGTGGTAAGTTGAATTAGGCACTCTTAAAATCTCTTTAAGAGGTCACTAGAAGAGAGTGCTTTTTAAAACTCTTATTCCTTTAATGCAAACCATAAAGGTATGACTAGTTCTATTTCTCCTACCTCTCCTAGGTAGTTATAAAATTTGCATGGCAGTATCTAATTATAGCCCATGATGAATTTTGTGATGGATACCTCATCTTCATAAGTACACCTTAAGTCTGTAGTTTCAATGGGCTTCTTTCTGAAAGTATAGGTTTTATGTTTTTTTAATAAACGATTCTGGGGACAAGAAAGGTATGAGTAGTATCTGATTTTAAAGTGTGGAAATGAAGCAGTATTCCTTTCTCACCTTCTGGCTACCAATCCTGTTTTTCTGAACAATTCTTAGTATTACTTCTTCTTGGCAAGAGCCTCTCTTCTCTCCACATCGCAGAGTGAAAGGGACCTTTGTGAATAGCTGCCCGTCAGTCAGACTGCCCGGGAGCGCATTGCCTACACATTCTATCCAGGTACCATTTTAGCTACTCTAATTTCCAAAAACAATATGCTAGCACAGCTTCCAGCAGTCATGAATTTACAGACATTTTATGAGTTTGTTTTCATAATTTGGCCAAAAGAAGTGTTTTGCTTTCACTGAGTCCAGTTAGAAGAAGTGGAACAACAGCTTCCTCCTTCCCTGACCGAGTGTGCATGTAAAAGAACTTGCAACCACATGTAATGGAAAAATACAGTGGTGAAATATGCCCCCCACCCCTTCCATTTTGGCAAACAGTAACATTTGGATGGATTCAGCTTGAGAGACTTGAATATGGAGTGTTACTTTCCTTTCTGAAGGTAGAAACCAGAAACACATTCTTGGCTGAACTGCTTCCTATTGTCAGTTATTTTGATTTTTATGAGGGCTGGAATCTCACTGTTCTGTTGAGGTTATTTAGCAATCTAGATGTCAAAGCCAATTCAGATTTCATTCTTATCTTAACCTTATGGTTTATCCTCTTAAAATAGAAAGGTTGAATCTTTTAAAATATCCCTGTTGATGACATGTAGTGCTCAGGGAACCATCCAGTCCAATCTTACTACCACTCTTCTTGCTGCAGACAAGCCAGTCCAGTCCTACTACCATGCTTCTTCCTATGAACAAGCCAGGACAATCCTACTCCCGCTCTTCCTACAGACAAGCCAGGCCAATCCCACTACACTTTTCTTTCTGTGAACAAGCCAGGCCAATCCCACTATCACTCTTCTTCCTATGAACAAGCCAGGCCAATTTTTCTTCCCACCTGCAGCTAGTTCTTTTCTCGCCTTGGCAAGGTAAGTTCTTTGGTTCTTGCATGAGTAGGAAGAGTGGTACCTTCTCATTTTAGGTACCACTCAAATGAGACTGGTGGGAGGTTAAATGCTTTAGTCAGAAGTAGCCTGACTAGATTGTCTGGGGCCTTGTAAAGCCTGCTACCAGAGCATCATCACATGGCTCATTTTGGAGTCCAGGGGGGTTTGGGAAACCAGACTCCTCCAGGAGAGGTTTACCTCAGCGTAAAACCAGGTGACTCATTTGTCAGGTCTTAACACTGGGCCCCTGCTACCTGTTATCATCCCTAATTTGTGCCTTCTGTGCAGGGTCATGGGCTCAGTTCCAATATGTATGAATGTATAACCTGACCTAAATACCTTTCTCCTGAGTGGAGATTAAGGTAGTCTTTGGCAATATGTGCCACACCTGAGGGGAGCCTCTCATCGTTCTTTTCAAGCTTCTGGTTTGACAGGAACTCTGGAGACATGGTTGAAAACAGATCCCTGAGCTGGGGGTAGTCAAGTCTGAGGGAGTTGCCAGTCTAATGACTCTTGACTCTCTGCCACTATCTACCTTCTTCCATCAGCCGGGTGGAAATATGGTAGGGAACTTTGACCGCATTGCTAGATGGAGACCATGCTGGCCGTACAAGGTGAGCCCTGTGTGAATATACATGGCCTAGCTGCCCTTTGTGGTGTTGGTCTCTCACTGGCAGCTGTCTTTGTCCAGCTTGGAACAGCTGTTCCCACTTGCATCAGGTGGACAGATGAGCAGGGTCACCAGTGCGGAGACTTTGTTGTCATTTTTTTCCGAGACAACAAGAGTTATATTCTTGTTGCCCAGGCTGGAGTACAATGTACAACCTCGGCTCACTGCAACCTCCACCTCCCAGGTTCAAGCAATTCTTCTGCCTCAGCCTCCCAAGTAGCTGGGATTACAGGCATGTACCACCACACCTGGCTAATTTTTTGTATTTTTAGTAGAGACAAAGTTTCACCATGTTGGTCAGGCTGCTCTCAAACTCCTGACCTCAGGTGATGTGCCCACCTTGGCCCCCCAAAGTGCTGAGATTACAGGCATGAGCCACTGTGCCCGGCTGTTGTCATTTTTGACATGGGAAAAGAACCATTGGGAGCTACTCACAGGCTCTCCTATTTCAATAGTGTTTTTGGAACTCCTGGCTTCTCCTGAACTTTGCTCCAGGGAGGGATTAATCATGATGGCAAAGAATCAGGATGAGCAGGACTGTCATTAATTAACCAGGATCTGTCTTGCACTTGGATGAGTTGACTGATGCTGGCACCCTGTAAGTACAACATCTGAACCAAGAGTAAATAATGCGGGTGAGAGTTGACGTAGGAGAGGATGAGCAGTGGAGCAGCTGCTTGAGTGCCGTCCCCTCATCTTTTCCTTATTTCCTGGGACCCTGCCTGGAAATGCCTTTCCAGGTGTGGTCCTCATCCTATGTGGGTTGTGGGAAGGCTCTGGGCTACTCTAGGATTGGCTGTCTTGCCTTCCTGTTCATGAAATGAGTTGTGCTCAAGGCAAAGAGTTTCTGCCTCTGAAGATGTTCAGCGAGAGGCACAGCTGTTAGCTGCTGGAGAGGAGATTCATATCTGCATCATAACTTTACAGCTCTGATAAAGTCTGGATTCGATGACTCCCATCGCCTGAGTGTGTAGGATTCTGTGCTCCTTGCCTTCCCTAGTACAACTTAACACTTTCTAGATTTAATTTTGTGCTTGCTTTGTTTTTAGTAAATGTGTGTGTATATGTATTTTTTTTTTTTCAATTTTAGGTTGTTGAGGCATCTTCATTAAGCTGGGGGACCAGGATAAAAGGCTTCATTGCGTGTTTTGCTATAGGAATTCTCTGCTCACTGCTGGTAAGGTTTCCCTCCCTCCTCTGTCTTTTCCTCCTACCCGTCTTTGCTATATATTCCCCTTTTTGTCCACCTCCTTTCCCCTTTTGCCCTTCACTAAAATGCATGGATGAGAGGAGAGGGGAATCAGGGAGGTGGGGCGGGAAACGGCCTCCTCAGGGCTTCCTCAGTGAGCTCTGCTTGTGTGGCCAGGTGGGAGGGGTTGCTCATGTGCAAACGCTGTGCTTTAAATTCTAGGGTACTCTTCTGCTGTGGGTGCCCAGGAAGGGATTACACCTCTTCGCAGTGTTTTATACCTTTGGTAATATCGCATCAATTGGGAGGTAACTTTTTTAAAAATCCAATCTTAGCTAATCATTAATGGGAAAATGGATTTTGGTTGCCCTTGAGGGAGGTGAAAGAGGAGGCTCCAGTAGTTGTAAGGGATTTGGAGAGAAATGGTTAGATTATCTCACATTCATATCTTATTATTTGAAAACATTTTATCTCTTAGTTTGAAACACCTGGGAGAAAGCAGCAACTGTGTTGCCATTGTGATTTTACATGTTCAGGAACTGCAGCACAGAGCAGTTCAGTGATTTCTCCAGGGTTTACAACCCAGTCCTCCTGCTTGCTGTATTCTTATTGCTGTCAGAGATTGAGTTGATGGTTTTCAAAGGGCTCATCACTCCAGTGGCCATAAGGGAAACTCGTTTGTATTAAGTGTCAGACCTTCCCAGACCTGAGTAGCAGCTCATGTGGGCAGGGCATCTGAGCGCTTCCTGGAGGTGGGCAGCCCATTCTGCATGTTGTGAATGCACAGACTTTCCAGGTCGAGCTTTCACACTGATGCTTCAATCACACTGGTGCTAACAACTCCACCCTCTCCAACTGGGAGCCCTGGCCTAGCCTCTACCTGAATGACCTGCAGGAACCTGAACTCAGGCATCTTTTTTCCCCCTTTTCCCTTCCCTTGTGTCTCTGTAAATGGCTTCAGAGTCCTGGGGGTCCAAGTCTCCCCGCCATGATTGCTCACCAGGGCTTGATGTATCCCTGTCTTCCTGGCTCCTTCCTCTGTGTCCCCATGGCTGTTTGTGCTTCACTGACTGACTTGTATGCTCAGTGGGTAAGCATTGATCACACTCTGTGCTGGGCTCAGAGGATACAAAGACAAGTCCAGTTTGGTCCCTGCCAGGCAGACATAGAACTCATGATATAACAAGGTATGGAAAGAGATGCTCAAGGAGGGGCAGCTGACATGACCTGAGTCACGGAGGGCTTCCTAGAGAAGGTGATATCTGAGCTCGTCTTAGCTTTGGCCTGTATCACCCTTACCTGAACAAGATGCCTCTGCGGGGTCTCTCTGTCTCCTCCATTGCCCCTCTCCAGGCCATTTTCCACTGAGCTGTAGAGCCATTCACTTATAACCCTACTTAGCCCCCGCGAGTGGCTCCCTGTTTTGTCTCTACAGATGAAGTCCAAATTCCTCAACATGCATACAGTTAAGCCTCTTTGAGATCTGGCTTCACCGCTGTCCCGTTCCCTACCCAGTGTGCTTCCCAGCCAGGCTGAACTTCTTGCATTTCCCAAAATGTCGTTGTGCCCTTGTTAGGTTGTTTTCTCCTTCTGGAATGCTGCCCTATCTGTAACTGCCCTGGTTTGGTAGATACTTGCTCATTTGTTAAGACCTGGCCCAAAAGCCACCTCTTCTATGAAGCTTTTCCTGATTACCTCCTCCTCTCCAGAATTGATGACCTTTTCCTTTGGGCTCTCAGTATTCCATCTATATTTATGTGCCAGTGCAGGTAGCATTTTACTACACTGACTTGTTAGGTCTGTAAGCCACTTGATAAGGGCTGCACATGTATCTTATTTGTCCCCAGTTGTACCCAAACTTAGCTCTGAGTCTGGCTGGAAATGGGAGATGTTAATTAAATGATTGAGTGCATGATTCTGGCCACCTGCTTAAAGCTTAATTTATTGGTGCTTATGACAGTAAAATGCTGACCCTTAGAGATGTCTTTTGTTGCCTCTAAAGCTTTCTCCAATACTAACTTTTGGTGGGGGGTTGTTTTGGGCAGACAGTGTAAGTTACAATGTATAGTCTAGACTGAGCATAAATATATGGGTGTGTTGCTTAGTCCAGAAGAGCTCTTTAGCAAATTGCTATGGGCTGAATTCTTCATAGCACTGTGTAGGGAAATAATAAAGGGAGCAAATTGTTATTTTCAGGGCATTTGGGAGTTTGTGTCTTTGCCTGTAGTCTGTTATAGTTTTGTGTATATGCTGTGTTTAATTTTTAGGACCAGCCTTGACTGTTGCTTCTTATTCGGTGTAGGTTAAAGAAGTGTTCTTTTAGTTGGGGCACTTGAGAGTGAAGCCTTGCAACTTAATGGCACTTCAAAGAGAGGAAGACTTATTGGCCAAGTGTGGTGGCTCACGCCAAGTTGATGTGTTAGACATGACAGTCTGCTTCATTTGTGATTACTCTTGCTAGCAATCTCTCATTCATACAGAAAGCATGCTGGGGACCAGGCGCAGTGGCTCACCCCTATAATCCCAGCACTTTGGGAGGCTGAGGTGGGTGGATCACGAGGTCAAGAGATCGAGACCATCCTGGCCAACATGATGAAACCTTGTCTCTACTAAAAATACAAAAATTAGCTGGATGTGGTGATGTGTGCCTGTAGTCCCAGCTACTCTGGAGGCTGAGGCAGGAGAATCACTTGAACCCGGGAGGCGGAGGTTGCAGTGAGCCGAGATCACATCACTGCACTCCAGCCTGGCGACAGAGCAAGACTCCATCTCAAAACAAACAAACAAACAGACAAAAAACCCAAGCATGCTGGGACTGTCTTTTTAGAGCTTTGGAATCTAATAGCTATAGAGTCAAATACCAGCTCTTTGGTAGCTGTGTGATTTTCTCATCTCTAAAATAAGTGTAATACGTAACTCACAAAATTGTTGAGAAGAAATGAGGTAATACATGTAATATCTGGCATTTAGCAAACATTCAACAAATAACCCATGATGATATCATCATCATTAGAATTATTCCCTGAAGATTATGAAAGAAAATGAAATGCTCTGCTTTTTAACATAACCTACCTAAGCCTGTAAGGTATGGTTTTTCGTTAAACTTCCTGAGCCTTGTTTGTTTCCATGAGTAGGTATTGTCAGGGAGGCAAGGTAGCACCTCTCAAGGAGAAGGCTTATCTAACCTAGTGGTATGATATGAATCTACAGTCAAACCCACATGCGTTTACAGCCTGGGTCTGTCATTCCCTAGTTGGGTGGCCTTGGATAAAGTAACTCTGTGGGCTCTGTGTGGTAATTGTTCCTACTTTATGGGTTGGTTGGTGATGGATTAAATGAGAATAATGTACAAAAAGCCCTTCAGCACAGTGCCTTCTACAGAATAAGAGCTTTTCAAATGTTAGCTACTGTTGCCACAGGAAATCTTGGGGAGGCGACTCAGTGTGCCTAGTGCAGTTCTGTTCTGAACAGCTTGTGTGGGTGTGTTTGCCTTTTAGTACCATCTTCCTCATGGGACCAGTGAAACAGCTGAAGCGAATGTTTGAACCTACACGTTTGATTGCAACTATCATGGTGCTGGTAAGGTCTGCTTTTTAGCTGGACTTCTCAAATGGGAGTTTTTATTTCTGTTGTATAAGATTTTTTTCCTTTTAAACCTAAGGACCTCTTCTCTTTTTCCATTCAGCTTGACTTATTACCTTATTCCTATAACCATGTAGCAGAAGGGAACACTCTACCTAATGCCGCAATCCCCTCCTCCCCTACTTTGTGTTTCAGTGGGTGTCAAGGTGCTACCAGTTCTGAAAAGCACCTCTAGAGGGCATTGCTTGTCAGATTAGCCAGAGTGGTATGGTGGTAGTAAGGGAGCTCAGACACCTTCCTGGTGACTGTTGAAGCCACACACAGGCAGGGCTTAGAGGGAATAACTCAAACACAGGACTCATTCTCTAGGGTGGGTGTCCTGCCTTATAGAATGGCCTCTTTATTCCTCATTATCTGACTTGGAGACTTATTACTGTTTTTCGTCAGTCTCCCCAAAGTGGGAATGGCCTCCATATGGCCTGTCATCCTTGTACCCTGCTCTGACAACATTGTCTTCAGCTTTGTTATAGCTTCCTGTCCCATTGACCCCAAATGCCTCTCATTTTTGGCCTATTTTCTTCCCTGTGGTTGTCAAAATCATCCCAGACCTGCACTCTCTGGACTTTTATAACTATTACTACATTTGGAACTTGATGAACATACTTTTATTTTTAGTTTCATTTGTGTAATCTCATTTGTTCAAATAGGTGAGTTCTCAAAAGCTGTGACCACATTTACTATTTATTTAGTGTCCTTTTAGAGTATTGGGCACGATGCTGGACACAGAGAATGTTTAGGACATATTTGAGTAGTTACTGTTATAGAAGGATGGCGAGGAAAGGCATGGCTAACTGCTCTAGCACCAGTTGTCCTTGGCCAGCCTCAGATGTCCACGGCCTGGACAAGTCTCCTGTAGGAAGAGCTTTCTAAGAATGGCCTTAGGGAAAGTGTTAGGTGATAGGTAAACAAATAACTGGCATGCTGACTGTGAGATTGATATCTCATGTTAACCTTTGTCCTTGCATGTGCTTTCTGCTGCAGAGACTAGCATTCGGTAGGAGTTAAAATAGATTTGTGTTAAGCTTTCTTTAGTGCATTCGAATGAAAAGATGGATGGACGGATGAATGGGTGGGCCTGAAATGTGATTTGTTTGCTGGGCAGAGGTTCTGGGAAAACTTGAAAGTAAAAGAACGTCTTTCTCTTTTTAAGCTATGTGAATCTTTATTGGCTAGTTTGATTTCGTGGAGATTTTTAACTGTTCTGCCAAACATGGGTGCTCAGGTGGGTTAACTGCTTTGAGATGAAGGATGCATAAGTGTTGTGCGTTTGTCAAGAATAACAAGTTTTGAGGTTTTTTTTTTTTTTTTCTGCCATGTTATTGTCATTAATTAATGTTTCCTTTCTCCCTTTAGTTGTGTTTTGCACTTACCCTGTGTTCTGCCTTTTGGGTAAATGTATATTTTAATTTTTCTTAACCATTTTGGCTTTTGCCCCTTGTCTCACACTCTCCTATAACCATATTATTATTTTTCCAGTGGCATAACAAGGGACTTGCACTTATCTTCTGCATTTTGCAGTCTTTGGCACTGACGTGGTAAGTAACCTTTTAAACAATCCCCTCCCACATAGCCCACTGACTAATGTAGCCGAAGGAGATAAAACTCACATATTGTGGGTGGGAGAATTAAGAAAACACAGAAACTCTTTAATTTAAGGATTCTCATTGATGAAAGTGAAGTCAGGCTCCAGAGCAAATGCCCATCAACCCAGCCCACTGCCAATAGATGGCATTAGTGGTCTTGAGTGGTCACAGGAGGCTGCTTGCCTGCTGTGGCATTTTTGCTGAACTAATGGTTGATTTTTGAGATGTTACAAATATTATTAAACCACTCATGTCCGGTAAGTGCAAGGACAATAAAAGTATTATAAGGGATGTTAAAAAGGCTTGTGAGTCCAGTAGAGGTTAACAAAAAAGGAAAGCGGTAAGAAAAATAATGAGTGTTACATTTGTAATAGAATGAATCATTTAACAGAAGGACAAAGAGTGAATTGTCAGCAGGAGATGAGGAACAGTCACTGACGAAATGGAAAAACGTGTGTCTGTGGGCTGTAAGATCTGCGTATGTGCTTAGAGGCCTGTTGACTTTTGGTAATTCAGCTGAAGAGCAGGAAATTGTAACTCCAGAGCCAAGCATAGTAAAAGGGACGCTGGAGACATTTTGTGAAACCATGAATGGGGCTGTAGGTTCTTGGTCCTTTCAAGCCTATACGACATCAGAGTGAGGGGGTGGTGACACACGTGGAATCTGTAGGTTCCGAGACATTCCTGTAGTTCTTTCAAAGTATATCAAGGGGTGGTATCTGCCAGAACAGTTTGAATATAGATGTGACTCACCTATTTTTGAAAAAAATGTTTGCTACAATGTAAAGAAAACAGGATTCTGGACATTTTAAAGTTCCCAAGAATTGGTTTAACTCCTATTTGGTAGAAATGAATCTTGAGACTGTAAGCTTAACTCCCATCCCTCCCTTTAGCAATTTTGGACTTTTGAATAAATATAGTTTCAAATTGCCTTTTGGAATTTACTGTGTTGATAAGTAATTGAGCTTCTGTACATGGGAAGTATAAGATATGGAGAAGGATGGTGGTGTTTGTGTGTGTGTGTGTGTGTGTGTGTGTTTAAATGCACATTTGAGTGGTAGACTGTTTATATTTTGATTTTCTTCTAGGGCAGAAATTGGTACCCATATACACACACCTTGCTTTGCTTGTAGACTGATTTTGAATCCAGTTTCAAAGGTTCAGCATTCACATGGGTTCAGCTGAACGGGGATATTCCCTTCAACACTGACACGTTCTGACTGTGTTTGCTTTTCTAAGGCCTGACCAGCTTACAGCCTGCCTGACACACAGTGCCTGGTTCTATAGAGTTCTGGAGCCTCTTCCTTGTATATGGTTCCCTTCTAAGCAAAAGGGCTGAGCTAACTGGGATTTACCAAGATACCTTTGGACATACTACATTTTCACCCACAGAGTAGTTGGTAGCATTTTTTTTTTCTTCTTCTTTTTAATTCTCTTTTCTCTTCTTTTAAAATTATCCCAATTGGGTAGAAGTTAAATTCTGTTTAGAATTTATAAAATGTTAGGAGTTCAACTGTGCCAGGTATGGGTGGCTCACACTGTAATGCCAAGACTTTGGGAGGCTGAGGTGGGAGGATTGCTTGAAGCCAGGAGTTTGAGACTAGCCTGGACAGTGTAGCAAGACCTGGTCTTTGCAAGAAAAAAAAAAAAAAATTAAAAAATTAGCCGGGCATGGTGGCACATACTTAGTCCCAGTGATTCTGGAGGCTGAGGCAGGGGGATTGCTTGAGCCTCCTAAGCTTGAGCCTAGGAATTCAAGGCTGCAGTGAGGTATGATTGAGCCACTATATTCCAGCAGCCTAGGTGACAGAGCACGACCCTGTCTCAAAAAAAAGGGGGCGGTTCAACTATTCTGAGTTTCATTTGATACTTTTTCAGAATAGAGTTTCTGTGCCATCCGGGTATCTGAAATCTGACTTTTAGGCGATTGCTGCTAGCTCAAGGTTCTAGCAGTACTGCAGTGAGGCTGAGGTCATAGGGGTTATCGCCACATGAACCTTTTGCCCTTCTTCTGTGGCTACCTGTCTGTACATAGCCATAGTGTGTGTGTTTGGGTACACATACATGTATATGCGTGAGCCTTTGTGTGCACATGCTCACCCCCCAGGCTGAGGATGGGAGAGGGTCTGGATAAATCGATGCAGGTACTCTTAAAGCTCAAAAGCCCATTCCGCTGGATAATCTGCTACTCCCTTCATCTCATTTGACCCTTTGTTTTGTTTTTCATTATAGGTATAGCCTTTCCTTCATACCATTTGCAAGGTAAGACTGTGTATTTGGAAATACGATTTCTGTCATTCATTTTAATTTAGAGTCTGCTTTCAGAGAGTACATCTTATTTTATTTATCTTAACTGACGTCTTTTGAGCCAAGTAGACAAATACTATACATCTCATTTAAGTAAGTTTAAGGTCACTACACCACCCACTCTAATTATACAATTAATGATGGATATTACCCAGGTACATCAATTTCCAATGCTGTGAACATTCTACTCTTATATATAGTGCATATATGCACATTGTTACTCTTTTAACCTGTAGCTTTGAGTAGGGTTTTTTTTTTTGTTTTTTTTTTGTTTTTTAAATAAAGGTGAATGTCATTTAATATCACTGAGTAAGATATGGAGGGATCTCAATTCGTGCTTCTTGCAATATCCCACTGCTGGAAAAGTTTCACAAGAGTTTATAAATGGAGAGTAAGCAGTACCAGGGCTTCCTAACTAGCAGTGTGACCTCGAGCAACTCTCTTGACCCCTCTGGCCTCAAAGCATTGATAAGTAGACTGAGTTGGTCTAGATCATCTCCAGAGCCCTCTTTTAGCTCTGAAATTCTAATACTCCAAAGCTCTTTAAGCACTTTCAGTTATGACCGTCTCAAAATTAGCCGCGTGATCTTTGCCTCTGACTTTGGTGCAGTGGCTCACGCCTGTAATCCCAGCACTTTGGGAGGCCAAGACGGGCAGATCACGCGGTCAGGAGATCGAGACCATGCTGGCTAACACGGTGAAACCTCGTCTCTACTGAAAATATAAAAAATTAGCGGGGCGTGGTGGTGGGCGCCTGTAGTCCCAGCTACTCGGGAGGCTGAGGCTGGAGAATGGTGTGAACCTGGGAGGTGGAGCTTGCAGTGAGCCGAGATCACGCCACTGCACTCCAGCCTGGGTGACAGAGCAAGACTCTGTCTCAAAAAAAAAAAAAAACAAACTGTACTGAGGAAATGAAAAATTATGCATGACTTGGGAAGGAGGAAGAGCAATCTTATGTCTTAACAAATTCCAAGACTGTTGCTGACAGTGATTTGAAAGTGCTGAGGAGTGATTGATTGGATGCGAAGTTAAGCCTTTCAAGTGAAAGGTAGCTGAGTGGCTTCACTGATAAATTCTAGGAGGGTAGCAGTTATGAAATACTCCATGCAGACCTGGCTGGTTTTGGGGCCTGGTGGCTTTTCTGAGAAGAATATGGGCAGGGATGTCCCGGGAAGCTAGATTTTTATGTGAAGTAAGCCAGAGTCCATCATAACTGAGGATCCAATGAGATACTGATCAGCCTGCCAACGTTTGGATATTTCTTGGTCCCTGAACCAGCTACATAATTTTCAGGGTCCAGTGCAAAATAAAAATGTGAGCTTCGGCCGGGCGCGGTGGCTCAAGCCTGTAATCCCAGCACTTTGGGAGGCCGAGACGGGCGGATCACGAGGTCAGGAGATCGAGACCATCCTGGTTAACACGGTGAAACCCCGTCTCTACTAAAAATACAAAAAACTAGCCGGGCGAAGTGGCGGGTGCCTGTAGTCCCAGCTACTCGGGAGGCTGAGGCAGGAGAATGGCGTGAACCCGAGAGGAGGAGCTTGCAGTGAGCTGAGATCCGGCCACTGCACTCCAACCTGGGTGACAGAGCAAGACTCTGTCTCAAAAAAAAAAAAAAAAAAAAAAAAAAAAAAATGTGAGCTTCTTGTTCAAAAATCATAGGCCGAGCGCGGTGGCTCACTCCTGTAATCCCAGCACTTTGGGAGGCTGAGGCGGGTGAATCACCTGAGGTCAGGACTTCAAGACCAGCTTGACCAACATGGTGAAATCCTGTCTCTACTAAAAATACCAAAATTAGCCGGGCGTGGTGGCCCGCATCTGTAATCCCAGCTACTCAGGAGGCTGAGGCAGGAGAATCTCTTGAACCTGGGAGGCGGAGGTTGTAGTGAGCTGAGATTACACCATTGCACTCTAGCCTGGGCAACTGAGCGAGACTCTGTCTCACAAAAAAAAAAAAAAAAAAAAAGATTATGAATTTCAAGATGGCAACATCATCAAATCAAGGCATGAAACCCAATGTGAACCCTTCTAAGTATGGGGCCAATGCAGTTGCACAGGTCTCATTCGTGAAACTTGCTTGGAGTCATTCATCAGAGCTTCAGGCTTGATCTGGATTGGCATGTATGAAATTTATGTACAAGTGATTGATAGAATGATGGAATTTTATTTGAGATAGTGAGTTTCATGTGCTGAGCAAATGAATTACTCCTCTAGTAGGGAGGGAATCACAGAGCTAGATCCCACCCTTCTATTTTTTTTTTTTTTTTTTGAGATGGAGTCCTACTCTATGGCCCAGGTTGGAGTGCAGTGACCTGACCTCAGCTCACCTCAGTCTCCAACCTCCCGGGTTCAAGCTATTCTCCTGCCTCAGCCTCCATGCGCACGCCACCACTCCAGGCTCATTTTTTGTATTTTTAGTAGAGACGGGGTTTCACCATGTTGACCAGGCTGGTCTCGAACTCCTGACCTCAAGTCATCAGCCTGCCTCGGCCTCCCAAAATGCTGGGTTTACAGGCGTGAACCACCATGCCTGGCCCCACCCTTCTATTTGTAAGTTCCCCTAGAATAGCTTTTCCCATGGTGTTCCACAGAAATAGTGTTTCTGTGGAAGAAAAGAGTTCTATGATCAAGTAATCTGAGAAACAGGTTAAGCAAAATTAGGTAAGTTCCTCTTTGCCTGGCTTGCTAGATCCTTCCATATGCTATGTGTATTGTGAGCTGCCATGAGGGGGACTTAAGTGGCCATAAAACCCTTCTTGTGCAGAGACTCTTCTGGGACTACAGTGCAGAGTGTATCTCAAGAAATGCTGCCCTGGAATCATCTTGATATTAAATGCAGTGTCTACTCATGGAAATGCATCCATTCCCCTCTCCCTCCCTTATGTGACTCCCAGTGTCCTTAGTGCAGCACAGTTGAGAACGTGGAACAGAACTGGGGTATGAGAAGCCTAGTGCCACATTGCACAGTGTGGTGTGGTGGTGGAAATGGAGGTGCTTGCTTGGGTAGAATAGTAATTTCTTGAAGACCAACTCTTCCTTGCACCCTCTACACTGAATTCCAAGCAGTATATATCTGTGATAAGGCTAATATAGCATATTAATAAGTGCTCAGAACCCATAGTGGGCTCCCTTCTGCTGCCTGCTTAGAATGAAGAAAGGTCCCAGTTAATATTTAATGCTCTCAGTGCATTCTGTGATTTTGGCCGATATTGAAGTGCAGCAGTCCTGACTGACCTCTTAGTTTCTGATAGTCTATATTATCTTTTTCTCTGATTATGATGACTATTCCCATAATCAGACTGGGGGGTAAGTGGGGACATCCCCTCTTACAGATGAGGAATTTGGAACTCAAACAGGACAAGGAACTTTCCCAGGATAGTACTACTAATAAATGTTGAAGCTGCAGTTTGATGCTGTGTAGGTCTGATCTTTCAATCTAGGTGCTTTCTACTCTGCAGCTTCCACTTTGGGTGCCCTCTAAAGTGCCTTTGGGGTGACGACGTCCCACTCATCTTTGTGTCTTTTCTTTCCTAGGGATGCTGTGAAGAAATGTTTTGCCGTGTGTCTTGCATAATTCATGGCCAGTTTTGCGAAGCTTTGGAAGGCACTATGGACAGAAGCTGGTGGACAGTTTTGTAACTATCTTCGAAACCTCTGTCTTACAGACATGTGCCTTTTATCTTGCAGCAATGTGTTGCTTGTGATTCGAACATCTGAGTGTTACTTTTGGAAGCAACAATACATTCTCGAACCTGAATGTCAGTAGCACAGGATGAGAAGTGGGTTCTATATCTTGCGGAATGGAATCTTCCTCACGTACCTGTTTCCTCTCTGGATGTTGTCCCACTGAATTCCCATGAATACAAACCTGTTCAGCAGCAGCAGGTAACCCTTGGGTGCAAGTGATTCCCAGGTGGCAAAAGGCAGCCCCATCAGAGATCACAGGGGAGCAACAGTAAGGGACAGAGTTTTGGGGTCCAGTTGTCCCTCTGTGGAAACCATCACCACTGTCCTGCATAGAGTGAGTCTGCTTCTCCTCTGGCATCTAAGAACAAGTGACTCTGCTTTACACAAGCCCCTGAAGAGCCTGGCCGTGGAGTGAGGTAGAAAAGAAGCACTTTTTGGTGGTGTATGCTGTTTCGGAATTTGAATCTAAGCATTCTTGGTGTTCTGATTCTACGCCTGACTGTGGAATGTATTTTCTGACATTAGGTGAAGGCTCTTTTCTCTTGGGTTTTATTTGCCATCCCTCCCTCCCTCTCCCTACATATCTTTCTTTATGACCTCCTGGCACTAGATGGGGAAAGAACAGAGCAGCAGCAGAAAACACTGCTATTTCTTTTTGGACAAGAGCCCATAAGAGGTGAAAAATCCTGCTGTTCTCAGCTATACTTTTTTTCTTCATTATTTATAAATGTTTGCTTTTAAACTGATTTTATTTTCCATTCTCCCCTGGCGTTGGGCCAGGGGAGAGTGGGGTGGGAAGACAGATCCCTGCTGTGCGGCCAACAGGAAGTAGGCACGCCTGCCCAGTGACCTTTAAATAGTCCTGGTGTTTGCACTCAGCCTGTGCTGGGGACACTGGGGAGGATTCCATAAACTGCAGGTGGTCTCTTATCAGCCTGATGTCTAACCTACAAAGTGCTTTTGTGTCCATGATCTTACCTGGTTCTTATGGACAGCCTTGTAAGGAAGCAGGGATTGTTATCCCACTGTTCAGTCAAGGGAATCAAGGCCCACATTGGTTTTTGGGTCCACCCAAAGCCACAGCTTCAGCCTCCTTCATGACCCAGAGTTTTCTGGCCTGTTTCTGGTTGTGCCTCCTGTAACTGCCTATGACTGTTTTCCCCATTTTCATCAGCCAAGCCATCTCCTACCTGGCTGTCCCTGCCCATCTCTTTTGGAAGCTTCTTCCTGGATCTGTAGGATGTTCACTGTCCCTTGTGTTCCCTGTCAGCTCCTCCTTGTTGCCTGACCACCATTAGTACCCTGTCTTGTCAGCCAGTGTTCCTGGCCCTCCAGGACCTCCAGAGTCATCCTACAAATTACATTTATCTGGATTGCCTTTCTGCTCTTTGCACAGGGCCAACTGGTCCACTAGGGCTCCTCCTCTGTCACCACTAAACTGAAGGAAGTGACCTGATGGTTGTCTCCTTGCTTGTGGCTAATTGCTGAACCTTTCTTTGTCCTACTGTGGCTAAGAACTCAGACTGACTGGTCTTTTTTTATCTTTTCTTTTTGAGATGGAGTCTCACTCTGTCACCCAGGCTTGAGTGCAGTGGCGTGATCTCGGCTCACTGCAACCTCCGCCTCCTGGGTTCAAGCAATTCTCCTGCCTTAGCCTCCCAAGTAGCTGGGATTACAGGTGCCTGCCACCATGCCTGTGCTAATATTTGTGTTTTTAGTGGAGACAGGGTTTCACCATGTTGGCCAAGCTGGTCTGAAATGCCTGACCTCAGGTGATCCACCCGCCTCGACCTCCCAAAGTGCTGGGATTACAGGTGTGAGCCACTGTGCCCTGCCAGTCTTGTCTTCTGAGGCTGGGGAGCTGACGGGGCCAGAGAGAGGAGCTAGTCTTCCCAGGTTCTTTCTAGGCTATTGACAGCATCCAGTCATCTGCTCAGATCCCTAACCTGTCCTCAGCCAGGAAGGGAAATTTTATGCTACCCCTTTGGCTTCTGTGGGATTATTTCACATCCCAGGTGCCTCTTGGAGACAGATCTCAGAAGGGCTGTGGTGTCAGAAGGGGCATGGAGGAGGTCAGGAGTGCTCATGGTTCCTTTTCTTTAGAACTGATACGAGGCTTGGCTAATCACTGTGAGCTCCAGCAGCTCCAGCAACCTGGAATAAGACACCTAGAAGGCTCACCCCTCCATCTCCATGTCCTTTTTTTTTTTTTTTTTTTTTTTTTAGATTGAACAACCATTCTTTATTTAAAAAATAATCTCAGCAAACTAGGGATACAAGAGAATTTCCTTAACCTATTGAAGGGCATCTTTAAAATATCTTCTGCTAACATCCTTTGTAATGATGAAAGGCTGAATGTTTTCCCCTAAGATTGAGAATAAGAGAGGTCAACTCTTACCACTTATATTCAACATTGTACTGGAAATTCTAGCCACTGCAATCATGTTTTAATTGGGAGTTGGGGGAAAGAGGGAGGGAAGGAGAAAAATAAAAGGCCTTTAGATTGAAAATAAATAAGTAAAACTGTCTATTCACAGATATTATCATCTATGTAGAAAACCAAATAAAAGCCATTACCAGGTTACTGAAACCAGCAAGTGAGTTTTGCGACACTGCAGGATATATAATCGATACACAAAAATCAATTATGTTTCTCTGTTAGAAGAATTAGGAATTGAAAATTTAAAAATAATACTATTTACAATAGCATTAAAATATAAAATTCTTGGGAATAAACCTGACAAACTATATGGAATATCTGTACACTGATAACTAAAAAGCATTGCTAAGAAAAATTAAAGAAGACTTAAGTAAGTATCTTGTTCATAGGTTGAGAGACTCAACATTGTTGATGTTAATTCTTTCCCATATTAATCTATAGATATAGTGCAGTCCCCATCCAAAGCCAAGCAGGCGTTTTTGTTTGTTTGTTTGTTTTGTTTTTTGTGGAAATTAAAAACTGGTTATAAGAGTCACGTGGCATGCAGATAATCTAGAAGATCCACAGTAACTCTCCTGCTGTGTAGCTGGTTCCTGACAGGTCATGGACCTGTCCGTGGCCTGCAGGTTGGGGACCTCTGCTGTAGAGGATCCAGATTTAAATTCAGAATAAGCTTCATCTGTTTCTGTAGTTTCATTTTCTTTCAACAACTGCTGCATTGAACTTCGCAGGATTTTCTGAAGCTGCTCAATTTGGCCATCTTGCTTTTTAATTGTATTTCTTAACATGGAATTTTCTGTTTGGAGCTTTTGTATGTGGCCTTGCGTCTCCTTAGTACATCTCATAGTTGCTGTAAGTTGATACTGTTTTTCTTGAAATTGAATTCTCGTCTGGCCTAATTTCTTCCTTGAATCTTGCATCTCACTTCCTCAACGGATGCAGTGTCTCAATGAAGCATCCAGCGAAGCTTTTGTTGATTGTTTAGGACATCACCCTGTTTTTGTTGAAGTTGTCTCACAACTACTTCTCTTTCTGCTTTCTCTCTTTCATATTGACATTGTTTTTCTTTCAAATGATTAACTTTATTGATCATCCTCTTACTCTTCTAGCAAAAGACTGTGCTTTATGCACTCAGCCTGAAGATTTTGTACTGTAGCATCACATTTGGCTTGAATATCAATTACTGTTTTTTCTTGATTGTCAGCTTTGTTGTGAACATCATCCAGTTGCTGTTGAAGCAACATAGTTTGTCTTTGTAGTTGACATAATCTTACTTTTCTGTGCATTTTTCTACTTTATCTTGGCCATTTGTGTACATTTTTTCAATGTCCTTCATTTGACACTGTTTGGTTTAGCTCTCTTTGTATGTGTTCAAAAACCAAAGCCTTTTCTTTCAGAGCCTCTCGTGTAATGGAGCTCAGTTTTGAGGCCCCTGAACTTACTCTTAGCTTTAGAAAGTTGTTGAGAATCAGAACATGAGAATTCAAATTTTCCTGTAAATGACACAATTTCTCTACCGTG
Source organism: Macaca fascicularis (assembly GCF_037993035.2). Taxonomy (NCBI): domain Eukaryota; kingdom Metazoa; phylum Chordata; class Mammalia; order Primates; family Cercopithecidae; genus Macaca; species Macaca fascicularis. The sequence goes on from NC_088375.1 coordinate 25,910,379, forward strand.
CCCTGGAAATCAAGCTCTTGGTCTCTTTCTGTTGAGTGACTTTGATCATGATCACGTAGAGCAGCATTCAGTCTACGATGGTATGATTCCATTTCGTCAGTCTTTGCCTGCTTTGTTTTTCCTTCTCCAGTTTGGAACAGAGCATTGTGTTCTCATCTGTCAGAGCAGTAAGCTGTCCACTATAATGGGCTATCGCTTTTGTTGATGTTTCCCCATTCTGTTTTAGAGCCTTTTGAGGTCTTCATGCTTTCTTTTTATAATTTCAATGTCTTTTAGGTATTTCTTTTCCAGGATTTGATTTTTTATTGTGTCTATTTCCAGCCTGAGCCTGGCAATTTCATTTTACATCAAGTGGTTTTTATGCAACAGGTCTTCTTTTTCATGACTATCAGAAATCTCAAACTGCAGAGTTCTTGTTCCCATTCAAGTTTTTGATACTCTGTGATATTATTTCTTTTTTTTCAGATAGTCTTGTAGTATACTAGTCTTTTTCATTTTTTGAATTTTTGCTGTAAGTCACTCACAGTGATTATCTTTAAGTTCTGTTGATCTTTTACATAAACTGCATTTTAAATTTTAGTCTTTTTTTATACGAGATTCTGGAAATTATTTTTTATTATACTTTAAGTTCTGGGGTACATGTGCAGGACGTGCGGGTTTGTTACATAGATATACATGTAATGCTATCCCTCCCCTAGCCCCCCATCCCCCAACAGGCCCCGGTGTGTGATGTTCCCCTCCTTTTTCCATGTGTTCTCGTTGTTCAACTCCCACTTATGAGTGAGAACGTGCGGTGTTTGGTTTTCTGTTCTTTTGATAGTTTGCTGAGAATGATGGTTTCCAGCTTCATCCGTGTCCCTACAAAGGACATGAACTCGTCCTTTTTTATGGCTGCATACTATTCCATGGTGTATATATGCCACATTTTCTTTATCCAATCTATCATTAATGGACATTTGGGTTGGTTCCAAGTCTTTGCTGTTGTGAACAGTGCTGCAGTTTGCATGTGTCATAGTAGAATGATTTATAACCCTTTGGGTATATACCCAGTAATGGGATCTCTGGGTCAAATGGTATTTCTAGTTCTAGATCCTTGAGGACTCACCACAGTCTTCCACAATGGTTGAACTAATTTACACTCCCACTAACAGTGTAAAAGCTTTCCTATTTCTTCACATCCTCTCCAGCATCTGTTGTTTCCTGACTTTTTAATGATTGCCCTTCTAACTGGCATGAGATGGTATCTCATTGTGGTTTTGATTTGCATTTCCCTAATGACCAGTGATGATCATTTTTTCATGTGTTTGTTGGTCACATAAATGTCTTCTTTTGAGAAGTGTCTTTCATATCCTTCGCCCACTTTTTGATGGGGTTATTTGTTTTTTTCTTATAAATTTGTTTAAGTTCTATGTAGATTCTAGAGATTAGCCGTTTGTCAGATGGATAGATTGCAAAATTTTCTCCCATTCTGTAGGTTGCCTGTTCATTCTGATGATAGTTTCATTTGTTGTGCAGAAGCTCTTTAGTTTAATGAGATCCCATTTGTCTATTTTGGCTTTTGTTGCCATTGCTTTTGGTGTTTTAGTCATGAAGTCTTTGCTCATGCCTATGTCCTGAATGATATTGCCTAGGTTTTCTTCTAGGGTTTTTTTGGGTCTTACATTTAAGATTTCCTCTTTTCCTAATTGAATACCCTTTATTTCGTTCTCTTGCCTGATTGCCCTGGCCAGAACTTATAATACTATGTTGAATAGGAGTGATGAGAGAGGGCATCCTTGTCTTGTGCTGGTTTTCAAAGGGAATGCTTCCAGTTTTTGCCCATTCAGTATGACATTGGCTGTGGGTTTGTCATAAACAGCTCTTATTATTTTGAGATATGTTCCATCAATACCTAGTTTATTAAGAGTTTTTAGCATGAAGGGCTGTTGAATTTTGTTGAATGCTTTTCTGCATCTATTGAGTTAGGGAGGATTCCCTGTTTTTCTATCGTTTGGAATAGTTTCAGAAGGAATGCTACTAGCTCCTCTTTGTACCTCTGGTAGAATTCGGCTGTGAATCCGTCTGGTCTTGGACTTTTTTTTGGTTGGTAGGCTATTACTGCCTCAATTTCAGAACTTGTTATTGGCCTATTCGGGGATTTGACTTCTTCCTGGTTTAGTGTTGGGAGGGTGTATGTGTCCAGGAATTTATCCATTTCTTCTAGATTTTCTACTTTATTTGCATAGAGGTGTTTATAGTATTCTCTGATGGTTTGTATTTCTGTGGGATAGGTGGTGATATTCCCTTTACCATTTTTTATTGTGCCTATTTTATTCTTCTCTCTTTTCTTCTTTATTAGTCTGACTAGCGGTCTATCTATTTTGTTGATCTTTTAAAAAACCAGCTCCTGGGTTCATTGGTTTTTTGAATGGGTTTTCGTGGTCTCTATCTCCTTCAGTTCTGCTGTGATCTTAGTTATTTCTTCTCTTCTGCTAGCTTTTGAATTTGTTTGCTCTTGCTTCTCTAGTTCTTTTAATTGTGATGTTAGGGTGTCGATTTTAGATCTTTCCTGCTTTCTCTTGTGGGCATTTAGTGCTGTAAATTTCCCTCTACACACTGCTTTAATTTTGAAACAGAGTCTCCCTCAGTTTTCCAGGCTGGAGTGCGGTGGCGTGATCTCAGCTCACTGCAACCTCTGCCTTCCGGGTTCAAGCGATTCTCGTGCCTCAGCCTCCCAAGTAGCTGGGACTACAGGCATGTGCCACCACACCCAGCTAATTTTTGTATTTTTAGTAGAAATGGGGTTTCACCATGTTGTCCAGACTGGTCTCGAACTCCTGGTCTCAAATGATCTGCCTGCCTTGGCTTCCCAAAGTGCTGGGATTACAGGCGTGAGCCACCGCGCCCAGCCCCATGTCTTTTTTAATCCCTGGATTGACTTTGTGGGACATGAGGCCAGGGTACTAAGATGTCACCAGGGCTTTATAGGCTTTATAGCATAATAGTAGTGAATGTAGTCTTTGAAGTCAGTTGCATCTGGGTGTGAGCTAGGACTAGTCATATACTAGTTGTGTCATATTGAACAAGTTACCTAACCTCTGGTTCCTCAGTTTGTTCATCTGTTTAAAAATTGTGGGAATAACAATTCCTGCTGGGTCATTGCAAGATGTCAGTAAGACACGTCAAGTGCTTAGAATAGGGCTTGGCATAAGTAGAGCCTCAGTAGGGTAGGTGTTACTTAATCCCAGAAATAACTGGCAACTTTGGAAGGTGAGAGTGAATGTCTCTAATCATTAGTTTATCTAACAAATACTTATCTAGTACGATGTGCCTGGCCCTGTGGACACTGCCATGTTTTTTCTCATTCAGTATTCACAGCGACTGCCCAGTGAATGGTATTGCCTCCATCCTCTGAGAGGGTAAAGAGCCTATCCCAGACCCCACCAGTGGAGGCGTCAGGGAGGGGTTCTTGGCAGGAGATGGGCCTTGTAGAAAGGCTTCTGCTTTGCTTTCACTCACTGCCTGTGGCCAGTTTGCTCAGACAGCTCCTGTCAGGACACCATAAGCAGCTTTTGCATGACCCTGCCTCCCAGGGTTTTCCTTAAGTTGCCTTGTTCTTTAGTTGTTTCCCTACTTGTTTTTGTTAGACTGTGGGAGGAAGAAATCCATTTCAAATCTGCTGAAACCTGTTACCAAGCAACAGCAGTGGTTAAAAGCAACCTGATGAGTGAGTAAAGAATTAGGGTTTCAGACCTGTGGTTAATAATGGTCTCTATCTCCCTGCTGACCTGCATTCCCTTCTCTTCTGTTCACTGCTGGGTGAAGGAGGGCTCGCTGCATTTTGGAAGTTAAGGGAACCAATAAGGTGACTCTTTTGCAGATGGGAATGTGGTACTCAGCCAGCCATGTGGAAGCACTGTCCTGGCGTGATCTGCCCTGGGCTGTTGGCTCTCTGAATGCTGTCTTGGGAGGAGCACTGCCCTTCAGACCAGAAGAGATGGCTTCCAGTCCCCTCTCCCTCTTGTCCCAGTCTCTCTGAGGCTGCTTGTTGGGTATTGGACGTGCTGTGTACTAACTCAATGCCATCTCTTGTCTCATTATCTGAAATGCATCCCCGTTTGCAGAATGGGCTCAAAGGGAGCCTTCAATTCTGCTCCTCTAATAGCCGACCCCAGCTCAAGATATCTTGTCTCTGGAAAGGGCAAAACGTTGTCCCCAGTGTAGCATTTTCACTGGGTTGATTATCTCAGTGCTGGATCATCTGTCTATCACCCTTGTGTCGTGACTTTGTGAATTATCTGCCTGAGTGCCACCTCCCATCCACCCTAATCACTGCATGCTCAGGGAGCAAGAAATAAAATCATGAAATGCATTCCAAATAAAATCACTCTTTGGCTGGGTGCAGTGGCTCATACTCCCAAAGTAATCCCAGCACTTTGGGAGGCTGAGGTGGGTGGATCGCTTGAGGCTGGGAGTTCAAGAGCAGCCTGGCCAACATGGTGAAACTCCATTTCTACAAAAAATACAACAGCAAAAAAATCAGCCAGGGTAACTGGTGTGTGCCTATAATCCCACCTACTTGGGAGGGAGGCTGAGGCACAAGAATTGCTTGAACCCAGGAGGTGGAAGTTCAGTGAGCCGAGATCATGCCCCTGCACTGCAGCCTGAGCAACAGAGCGAGACTCTGTCTCAAAAATAAATAAATTAAAAAAAAAATCGCCTTTTGATACTTCTGTTAAAATAGATAATAAGGGACCATATCTTAAAGTGTGGAGGATCTGGCTTGGCTTCTGTTTTCCCTATGAAAGTGACAGATGTTGCATCATGAGACTTAGTGGAATGAATTGGGAAATTGAAGGGCAGCCCCATGGCTGTGGATTCTATTTTCTATGGGACTGTTTACGCCAGGCTTTGTTTATTTTCTCTTTGCTCAGATAACTTCTGACTAGAATTGACTGTAGGATTATAAATAGTTTAAAATACCTATTCTCAAACCTCATTTTCAGCATATAAATTTTTTTTGTTGTTTTTTGTTTTTTTGTTTTTTGTTTTTTTTGAGACGGAGTCTGGCTCTGTCGCCCAGCCTGGAGTGCAGTGGCCGGATCTCAGCTCACTGCAAGCTCCGCCTCCCGGGTTCACGCCATTCTCCTGCCTCAGCCTCCCGAGTAGCTGGGACTACAGGCGCCGCCACCTCGCCCGGCTAATTTTTTGTATTTTTTTAGTAGAGACGGGGTTTCACCGGGTTAGCCAGGATGGTCTCGATCTCTTGACCTCGTGATCCGCCCGTCTCGGCCTCCCAAAGTGCTGAGATTACAGGCTTGAGCCACCGCGCCCGGCCAGCATATAAATTTTTAAGAATCAGTGTTTAAAGATACATGAAGCTATTTGCTAGATTTTTATTCTAGTTTTTTTTTTTTTAATTTAAAAATCTTAAGTTTTTTTTTAGTAAGCTTAAGATGTCCAGTAGTTTATTTGCAGACAGCATTTTTAAAAAGTGAATAGATGTTTAGCTGAAGTGAAATATAGATTTACGACTGTGTAACTCTTGGTAAGATATAACAAAACCTAGACATCTAAAGTTTTTGGAAATTTTTATTTTAAAAGTTTGTTGGGAGGTAAAATTGACTTTACCTTGGGTTAATAGTTTTATAGTTAAGAAGAAAGTCTGGCGAAGTTTACTTGATCTCAGTTCATTCAAGAATAGGGTATTTAGTTCCACTTTGGTTATTTTCACTTCTACCCTAAATTCATAGTCCCTGTTACTTAAGCTTTACCCTTGACTTACCAGTTTTTGTAGCAGCGAGATAAATGGGGAGTAGCAGTGCCTTTGTTAATGTAAATTGACAAAAAATTGTGTCATTTTCTAGCAGGAGTAGATAAGCTGATAATGGGCTTAGAAATGTACAAAATGATTTTCTGTAGACAGGATGATCTGTAACCATGAGTCCACTAGACAGGAGAAACTTTGCTGTTTAAAGTGAAAGGTTATTCAGGATTTGGAATAATTTGCTAAAAAAAGTAAAATTAAAGGTCAGTTCATAGCATTGTAGCAAATGATGGTACATATTCACAACAAAGTAATGTGACTACATTTAATAAATAGCCACAAACAACAAAAGGACAGCTGGTCCCTGATATGTACTGGCTACCTGGACATAATATCCTTGTGAAGCATCCTTAAAGAACAAATTGCAGCTGGTATTTGGGTGAATGTTGCTCTGTGCCTGTTGAATGTCCATGCTACAAGAAGTTATGAGCCTTGTTCTAGGTACAAATGAACCTTGTATTTGTTTAATCTCCTAAGGGAGAGCTATAGTTTACATTCAATTTTTTGGTCTTTCTGCTATGAAAGGTGTTTATTTTGCCTTTGTCAATGTGTTTGCAACCTTAAATAAGGAAAGGGAAAAAAATAGCCCTCTGAACTCTGATCTTTTGCTGCTTCTGTAAATTTTGATTATGAAGTTGGGAGTGAGGACATTCAAAAGCCCATGGTGAATTTATATGCCTTTAGAATATTGTGCCTGTTTTAAAATGTTTGAGCTTTTAAAACACTTTGTTGAAACATGAATCCTTTTTTGTAAATGTATAAATACTCATAACTAATTTTGAATGCTACTGATTGTGTAACTGAATTTTTGTATCCAAAAATAATTCTTTTCCTACCTTGAAAATCTATTTCATTTAATAAATACTGTTTTCTTGATGCTAACTTAACTTTAAAAGGAATGTTGCCAAGCTGTCTCTCCTCCCCCATCACAATTTTGCTTTTTTTCTTCAATAAATGATAGCATTATGATCTTTAATAAATCTAGTTTATTTTTTAATAACTTCATGAAGCCACATGAAGCCACATGAAGATTGTACAACTGTAAGAAAAAACCGTATCTTTAATTTGAATTCTCAGTGTGTAGCACACGTTATAGGCACTTAAAGATGTTTTTGGGGGCCTAACTTGACGTGTAGTCCTCTCTTTTAAATGACTTAGGGTTTCACATGAGTCTAGGAACAGTTTGGAAGGTTTTTAAAAGGTAAGAAATTTCCTTAAGTATTTATTTTGGGGAAAAAAAATATATATACATACATACATACAAATACTTATTATTTTTTCTTTTTTTTAGATGAAGTCTCACTCTGTTGCCCAGGCTGGAATGCAGTGGTGTGATCTTGGCTCACTGCAACCTCAGCCTCCCAAGTTCAAGTGATTCTCATGCCTCAGACTCTGAAGTAGCTGGGATTACAGTCGTGTACGACCACACCCAGCTACTTTTTGTATTTTTGGTAGAGACAGGGTTTTACTATGTTGGCCAGGCTGGTCTTGAACTCCCGACCTCAGGTGATCCACCCGCCTCAGCCTCCCAAAGTGCTGGGATTACAGGTGTGAGCCACTGTGCCCGGCCTATTTTGGCATATTCCTATACACCTAGCTGGTTTAGTTATTTTGTGTAAAGTAGGTTGTCTAATTAACATAAAGTTGTTCATGATGTTTTCCTATTTTAATATCTGTAAGATTTCTACTTATGTCCTTCCTTTTATTGCTAATGTTGGTAATTTGAGACTTCTCTTGCCTTGCTTAGCATAGGTAGAAGGTTGTCAGCTTTTCTTGCTCATCTTTTCAAAGGCAGCTTGGTTAAGATTTGAACACACAAAGGCAGATATGTGAATGGCCAACAAACATATCTAGTACATATTGAATTATATGAAGTTTAAAAAAATAGGTAAAGTAACTCTGGACTTTCAAGTTCTTAGGTGCCTTCATTGGTGGTAATGAAAAGCAAGGAAGTTATTTGCATGAGTTAGGATAGTCATTACTTCGGGAAAGACAGAATTGGGAGGGGACAGGAGAATGGGAGGATGCCTCTGGGTGCTGGTCATGGTCTTTCTTCAAAGACCATGTGGTAGTTTCATAGTATTTGATAAATCATTGTGCTGTATATGTATTTTTTTGTTTGTGTACTTTTCTATTGTGTTATGTTTTACAGTAAAATAACCAGTATTTGGTTTCACTGATTTTCAATGTTCATTGTCTGTTATTTGATTTTTTTCCTCTTTATTATTTTCTTTCTTTTCTTTTCTTTTTTTTTTTTTTGAGATGGAGTTTCACACTTGCTGCCCAGGCTGGAGTGCAGTGGCACGATCTCGGCTCAACCACAACCTCCGCCTCCGACGTTCAAGCGATTCTTCTGCTTCAGCCTCCTGAGCAGCTGGGATTACAGGCATGTGCCACCATGCCCAGCTAATTTTGTATTTTTTTAGTAGAGATGGGGTTTCTCCATATTGCTCGGGCTGGTCTTGAACTCCTGCCCTCAGGTGATCGGTCTGCCTCGGCCTCCCAAAGTGCGTGAGCCACGACACCCAGCCTATTTTCTTTCTTATACATACTTTGGGTTTAATTTGTTCTGTAGCTATTTACAGTAGAAGCCTAAACCATTGATTTTTATACCTTTTTTCTAATACAATTTAAGCTATACATTTCCTTTTCAGCACTGCAGTAGCTCCATCTTACAAATTTTGATATACTGTGTTTTCATTTTAATTCAGTTCAAAATATTTTCTTGTCTTCCTGTGATTTCTTTTTTGACTCATTGATTACTTACAAGCACGTTTACTTACAAGCATGTTTAACTTCTAAACATTTGGGGATTTTGCAGATCTCTTGATTTCTAATTTAATTTCATTATAGTCAGAATTTGTCTCAATCATTTTAATCCTTTTCAATCTATTGTGACTTATTTTATGGCCTACCATCTTAGTCTAAATAAATAAATAAACAAACTTGATGTGGTGGTGTGCTCCTGTAGTCCAGCTACTCAGGAGGCTGAGGTGGGAGACTCCCTTGAGCACAGGACTTTGAGGCTGTGGTGAGCTATGGTCATGCCATTGCACTTCAGCCTAGACAACAGAGCGAGACCTGTCTCTAGACAAGACAAATCCCTAGATCATCTAGGTTTTCTCCTATGTTATTATCCTGTAGGAGTTTTATAGTTTTTTACTTTACATTTAGCCCCTGTGATTCATTTTTTTTTTTTCATGTCTGGGTCTAGCCTTGTTTGTTAAAAAGATGATCTTTGTTCCATTGTATTTCCTTTGCTTCTTTGTCAAAGATCAGTTGATTATGTTTATGCGGGTCTGTTTCTGGGTTCTGAATTCTGTTCCTTTGATATGTTGGTCTGTTATTTCATCAGTAGCACACTACCTTAATTACTGGAGCTTCGTAGTCTTGAAGTAAGGTAGTGTCAGTTCTCCAACTTAGTTTTTTTCCTTTAATATTGTGTTGCCTATTCTAGGCCTTTTTGCCTCTCCATATAAACTTTAGAATTAGTTTTTAAAAATATTTATGCAAAATAACTTGCCAGGTTCTTGACTGGGATTGCAATGAATCTATAACTCATGTTGGGAAGAATTGATATGAAAATATTGAGGGTTTTTGTTTTGTTTTTTTCTGAGACTGGGTTTTACTCTATTTCCCAGGCTGGAGTGCAGTGGTGTGATCATGGCTCACTGCAGCCTTAATCCTGGACTCAAGTGATTCTCTGCCCCAGCTTACTGAGTAGCTGGGACAACAGGAGCACACCACTATGCCTGGTGAATTTTTAAAATTTTTGGAGAGACAGAGTCTCACTATGTTTCCCAGGCTGGTCTTGAACTCTTGGGCTCAAGTGATTCTCCTGCCTTGGCCTCCTAACGTTCTGGGATTACGGGTGTGAGCCTCATGACTGGCCAAGTATTAACTCTTCCTATTCATGAACATGGTATATCTCTCCATTTAGTTCTTTAATTTCTGTCATCAGAGCTTTTAAGGTTTCCTCATACAGATTTTGTACATATTTTGTTTGATTTATACCTAAGTATTTTATGTTTTGGGAGGCTAATATAAGTGGTATTGTGTTTTTAAATTCAAATTCCACTTTTTTATTGCTGGTATATAGGAAAACAATTGATTTTGTATATTAACCTTGTGTCCTGTAACCTTACTTGAATTGCTTACTGGTTCCAGGATTTTTTTGTTGATTCTTTTGGATTTTTGACATAGACTACCCTGTCATTTATGAACAGAGTTTTATTTCTTCCTTCCCAGTCTGTATCCCTTTTATTTCCTTTTCTTGTCTTAGTGCATTAGCTAGGACTTCCAGTATGATGACAAAAAGGAGTGGTGAGAGGGGACATCCTTGCCATTATGGTCTTAACCTTAAGTTTCTTAACCTTAAGTTTCTCACCATGAAGTATAATGTTAGCTATAGGTTTTTAATGGATATTCTTGATCAAATTGAGCAAGTGCCCCTCTATTCCTAGTTTCCTGAGAGTTTTTATCATGGGTGGGTATTGGACTTTGTCAAAGGCATTTTCTGCATCTATTGATAGGCTGGGTGCAGTGGCTCATATCTGTAATCTCAGCATTTTGGGAGGCCGAGGTGGGTGGATCACATGAGGCCAGGAGTTCAAGGCCAGCCTGGTCAACATGGCAAAACCCTGTCTCTACTAAAAATACAAAAAAAGTTAACTGGGTGTGGTGTCCCACACCTGTAATTCCAGCAATCTGAGAGGCTGAGGCACAATAATCACTTGAAACCGGGAGGCAGAGTTTGCAGTGAGCCAAGATTGTTTCAGTGCACTCCAGCCTGGTACAGAGTGAGACTGTCTAAAAAAACAAAAAACAAACAACAACAACAAAAAAGATATAGTGTTATTTTTCTTCTTTAACCTGTTCATGTGATAGATTATGTTAATTGATTTCTGAATGTTGAACCAGCCTTGCATACTTGGGATAAATCTTGTGGTTGTGATATATAATTCTTTTTTACATTCTTGGACTTAGTATGTTAATATTTTGCAAAGGATTTTTGTATCTATGTTCATGAGAGATATTGGTCTGTAGTTTTCTTTTCTTGCAGTGTCTTTGTTTGATTTTGGTATTAGGTAATGCTGGCCTCATAGGATAAATCAGGGCTCACAGAATAAATCCTGATTGTTTATTTTTACTTCTATCTTCTGAAAGAGAATTTAGAGAATTGGTATAATTTCTTCCTTAAATGGCTCACAGAATTCAACAGTGAACCCATTTAGGCCTGGAATTTTCTGTATTTTTAAGTTTATTAATTATTGTTTCAACTTCTTTAATAAATATAGATCTATTTAGATTGTCATTTCTTGTGTGAGTTTTGGCAGCTTTTATCTTTCAAGGAATTGATCAATTTCATTTAGGTTATCAGATTTGTGATCATAGAGTTGTTCATAGAATTCTTTTATTATCCTTTTAATGTCTGTGACATCTGTAGTGATGTCTCCTCTGTCATTTCTGATATTAGTAATTTGCCCTTCCCACCACCACCCTGGCTTTTTAGTTAGCCTGGCTAGAGGCTCATTGATTTTATTGATTTTTTTCAAAGAACCAGCTTTTGGTTTTGTTGATTTTCTTTATTGATTTCCTGTTTTCAGTTTCATTGATTTCTACTCTAATTGTTATTTCTTGTCTTCTGCTTACGTCAGGTTTAATTGCTTTTCTTTTTCTTGTTTTCCAAGGTGGAAGATTATTGATTTTGGAGCTTTCCTCTTTACTAATATGTGCATACAATGCTCTAAATTTCCCCAGGCACTACTTTTGCTGCATCCCACAAAATTTGATGAGCTGTATTTTCATTTTCATTTAATTCAAAATATTTTTAAATTTCTCTTGATTTTTTTGACCCATGTGTAATTTAGAAGTGTGTTGATTAATCTCCAAGTAATTTGAGATTTTCCAGCTATCTTTCTGTTATTGTTCAGGCCAAAATAATGGAGCTTTCCCCTTGTGTTTTCTTCTTTCAGTTGTACATTTCAGGTTTTATATTTAAGTCCTTTATCCATTCTGAGTTGATTTTTATATATGGTATAAGATAAGGATCCAATTTCATGATTTCTATTTTTAAAAAATTTGTTAAGGTGTTTTAAGAGCCCAGAATATGGTCTATGTTGGTGAGTATTTCACATGAACTTGAGAATAATGTGTATCCTGCTGTTGCTGGATGAATTAGTCTATAAATATCCATTATATTTAGTTGATTGATGGTGTTGTTGAATTCAAGTGTGTTCTTACTGAATTTCTGCCCGCTGGATCTGTCAATTTCTGATAGAAGGGCTTTGAAGTGTCTACTATAATAGTGGATTCTTCTATTTCTCTTTGCATTTCTATTAATTTTTGCCTCACACATTTTGATATTCTGTTGTTAGGCACATATACATTAACGATTGTTATGCCTTTTTGGAGATTGACCCCCTTAGCATTATGCTGTGTCCCATCTTTATCTGTGATACCTTTCCTTTCCCTGAAGCTTGCTCTGCCTGAAATTAATATAGCTTCTCTTGCTATCTTTTGATTAATGGTGGCATGGTATATCCTTCTTCAACTATTTTTTTTTTAAGTTTTATTTTTAGGCTGGGCACAGTGTCTCACACCTGTAATCCCAGCACTTTGGGAGGCAGAGGTGGGTGGATCACATGAGGTCAGGAGTTTGAGACCAGCCTGGCCAATGTGGTGAAACCCTGTTTTTACTAAAAAATTAGGTGGGCACAGTGGCACACACCTGTAGTCCCAGCTATTCTGGAGGCTGAGGTGGGAGGATCGCTTGAACCTGGGAGGCAGAGGTTGCGGTGAGTTGAGATTGCACCACCGCACTTCAGCCTGGGTGACAGAGAATCTGTCTCAAAAAAAAAAAGTTTTACTTTTAATTGACAATTATGTATGTTAATGGAGTATGGGGCACAATGTACTGTTTTGATATGTGTATTTACTGTGGAATGATTAGATCAAGCTAATTAACATATGTATCACATACTTTATGTTTTTTATACTGAGAACATTTAAAATCTATTCTTTTAGCAGTTTTGAAATATATAATACATTATTATTAACTATGGTCACCATACTGTGCAATAGATCTCAATTTGTTCTCCTATCTAACTGCAACTTTGTATTCTTTGGTCAGCATCTGTCATCCACTCTCCTGGTAACTATCTTTCTATTTTTTACTTCTGTAACTTTGACTATTTTAAATTGCACATATAAGTGAGATTGTGTAGTATTTGTCTTTCTGTGCATAGATTATTTCACACAGTCCAATATTTCACAATATTGTCCCAGTGACAGAATTTCCTTCTTTTTAAAGGCTGACTAGTATTCCATTGTGTATATATACCACATTTTCTCTGTTGATGGGCACCTAGCATGATACCATATCTTGGCTATGTGAACAGTGCTGCAGTGAGCATGGGAGTACAGATATCTCTTCAGTGTACTGATTTCAGTTCTTTCTAATATATACCCAGAAGTGGGGTTACTGGATCATATGGTATTCTAATTTTAGTTTTTTGAGGAACCTCCATACTGTTTTCCATAATGGCTGTACTAATTTACATTACAACAGTATACAAGTGGTCCTTTTTCTCCACATTCTTGCCAACACTTGTTATCTTTTGTCTTTTTGATGGCAGTCATTCTAACACATGTAAGATAATCTCTCATTGTGATTTTAATTTGCATTTCCTTGATTATTAGTGATGTTGAGCATTTTTAAATAAATCTGTTGGCTATTTGTATGTCTTCTTTTAAAAAATATCTATTCAAGTCCTTTGTCCATTTAAACATCAGGTTATTTGTTTTCTTGCTATTAAGTTGAGTTTCTTATATATTTGGGATATTAACCCCTTATCAGATGTGTGGTATACAGATATTTTCTCCTACTCCGTGAATTCTCTTCACTCTGTAAATGGTTTTCTTTGTTATGCAGAAGCTTGAGCTCTCTACATTTGTTCTTTTCCCACGTTTGTTCCTTCTCATCATTATTAGAGACTACATTGGGGATTTAGAGTGACATCTAATATACACTAGAAAATCAGTGCAGAATCATTTTGGGGTGTTGTTTCTGGTTAAAAAATCACATATTTGGGGGTCTGGCAAATAGTAGGCTGCCAGTGGCTTCCAAAAACCTAACCTTTCAGTCATGGAAAGGGATGAACTGTTGGCATGGAAGGGCATCTTAAAGGGCTCTCATGTCAGTGTATTGGAACTGACCCTGGAAACTAATGAAAGAGTAATCCTCCCTAAACCAACCCAAAGCTGGTAATCCCCAAGGCTGCATGTTGGTGATTAAAAAAGAAAGGTAGGAGCAGCTGTCTTTTTGTTCAGTTTAATTATGACCCAGTACCCGGGTGAGTGCTAATTTCCTGGTGGCACTGGAAGTGGGTGGGAAAAGGTGTTAGGTTTCTGCAGGCTGCAGGGACTAAATGTACAGACGTGGATTCTGCCTGGTGTATGTCTAGGGATCCAGCCACAGTTCAGGGGAGCTCAAGCTTGTGAGGTCAGGTTGCATGGCTTTTAATTTCTGCCCTTTAAATTGGAGACATGGGCTGCTGTGTGCCAGAGGACACAGCAGTACTATCAGGTGTCAGCTAGACTGCACACCTTAATTAATAGCTGTCTTGCCCCCCTCAACAACTAGCTACAGGGCAGCTGCTGAGCCTGTGAGACAGAACTTACGTTATTAAGCAGAAGAGAAACATTTAGCCCTCCTAATCATTTCAGCAGGGTTCCAGTCCAGAGGTCACAGCACTGGGCATCTCCTTTCCCCGGGTCCCCGTTCCCATTATTCAAGTTGGTATCCACGGGTGTGTTTATAGCCAGCCTGTGAACTACAGACTGTTGGTTGAAATTAATGCCCCTGCTCGTGGTGAACATGCAACATCATTCCTCCTGACTCTTCTTGTGTTCTCTGTCCTGGAGAATGGTCCTGCCATTTGCCCCGTTGTCCAAATGGATAGCTGAACAATCATCCTGGATACCGTCTCCGTTAATAGCCATATCCAGTAATGGCCATTTCCTATGGATTCTACCTTCTAAATAGCTCTCACATCTGCTATGCCCTTTCCTGCATTGCACCTGCCTGTTCCTTGCATGGTGCTGAGGTTTGAGGTATGATTGATCCGTCACCCAGGTATTGAGCATAGTAATTGATAGTTTTTCAACCTCTGCCCCGCGTCTTCCCTTCCTCCCTCCCCCTTTCATCTTCCACCTTTTGTTGTTTTCAAGTTTTACCACCACTATTGCTTTACAGGCATTTCACACTACTCTCTGTTTAGTTTTACTCTTGTTCTAAGCAACATTCTCCTTAAAGGCATAGGTTTCAAATTCTAGTTGCATTTCTCTGCTATAACTATTATAGTAACAAATGTTAGTTCATATGCCAACTAAAATTATTTCCTTGTGGAAATACGGAACATTCCAAGCCCTTAATCATTTCCTCTCTAGTCTGATATTCCACTGGCTGAACTTGCTGCTATTTGAATACTCAATGTGTTAATACCTCCTGAGCTTGTCATGGAATAGTCTTGTTTTCCTGGAATGTAGTTCCTCCCTGGCCGAAGGCAAATGCCTACTTCAAAACTGAGCTTATATGTTTCCTCCTCTGTGAAGGTGTCCCTGGTTCCTGCAGAGAATGGCAGGCTTTCTCTGTTCTATGCTTTCTTCCAAACTTCTGCTGCAGGAAACTTGTTGGTCTCCTCACTGTAAGCTCCCTGAGGTCCAATATGCCTGGCACAAAGTAAACACTCAGTGGGTGAATGAATGGGTGAAATGATGCCAGGAAAGTCACTCCTATCCTTGTTATCATGAGTCCCATCTCTAAAATCAGAGGATGTTTGGGAGATCTCAAAGATTTCTTTTCAGCTCTTTCTAGTATGTGAAGAAAAAGGTACAGCAAAATTAATTGCCTGCGGACACAGGATTATTTGTGGCAGAATCTAGAACCCTCATTCTTTTACTGTTTCCTGTGGACTTCAACATTTTAGACTCCTTCTGATAAGGTGGCCCACATGGGGAAGGTGGGCACCTGCAGGCCCCATGCTGAGGAGAAAGTCTCAGGTGAGTGGGGTTCCTGCCTGGGCTCCCGCGTGACCCTTCCACTTGCAAGCTGGAGCTCCCTGCGTAAGCAACTGAAAACGCATCTCAGACATTTGCATAAATAGCTAGACTTCTATAGGAATAAAACTCAGCTGTCTAACGTGAGACTCAGACATGCTTGTGCTGGGAGAAAAGCAGTTCTAGACCTCTTTGTGCCTGGCTATTTGATTCACTCATGCAGATCATTCTTGGGGCCTTCCCAAGTGAAGACTTCCCTCTGCTTCTCCTTCTGCTGCAATGCTTCATTCAAGCCACAATTTTAAGGTACTCATAGTTTTGCATGACATCTCAGTTCTTCCATCTCCATCCTAATATTAAATCACCAGGGCATAGCTTCTTCATAGTCTTCATAGATGGCATGTCAGTATTTTTTTAATTGCATTGATTTTTTGAGGGGAGATGTCTGTGTGTCTGGGTTTTTTTGATTGGACACTTTGTTGAAAGTGCAACATTCCCAGAATCTGAGAAGAAGCATGTAACATTTGACTGAAAACATAATAGTCTTATTATTTGTTATTGAAAAATGTTTTCTGATTTCTGAATGGGAAGTTATCTTTTAATGTTTTCACATTTGGACTATCTCAAATACAGCAAAGATGCATAATTGTTTTTTTCAGAGATAGAATCTTGCTTCATTGCTCAGGCTGGAGTATAGTGGTACAATCATAGCTCACTCTAACCTCCAACTACTGAGCGCAAGGGATCCTTTCCACTCAGCCTCTCAAGTAGCTGGGACTATAGGTATGCACCACTATAAATAGCTAATTTTTCTTTAATTTTTTGTAGAGACAAGGTCTCACTATGTTGCCCACACTGGTCTTGAATTCCTCAAGTGATGCTCCCGCCTTGGCCTTTCAAAGTGTTTAGATTACAGGGGTGAGCCACTGTGCCTGGCCCCAAAATATTTAAACATAAAAATGTTCTTGAAAAAAACTTTATGAAATATCAGTTTTCTCTTAAAAATGCCTCAATAAATATGATGCTTCCAAATGTTATTAATTTTTTTCTTAATATCAATTTTTGCCTCATTACACCTTGATAGATTAATAATAAACCAAGCAATAATAATAAAGGACCTACTCTGTGCCAGCTACTAGATCTTTTTTTTTTTTTTTTAAATATGGAGCACTTCATGAATTTGCATGTCATCCTTGTACAGGGACCACGCTAATCTTCTCTGTATCATTCCAGTTTTAGTAAATGTGCTGCCAAAGCACGCATAGCTGTTGGGTCTTACGGTTAAAAGTAATATGGGCTTATTATACTGTAGGTAAAACAATTTAGTGATTTAATCCTAAGATGCAGATATGAGTCTCTATTTTCAAATACTGAAGATATATTGTATAGCACATTGTCTAAGATTTAACTTTGCATTTCACGGAAGTACTGTGCTGCAAAGACACCTGAAGAGAGAAAAAAATGAGTGACTTGTTCTCTAAGAAGCTTGGCCAGGACCTACTTACAAAATATGCCAGGAACACAAATGTGAAGCTCTTAGAAAACAATTCAGAAAGCCGGTAACCCACTATAATAGAAAGCCAGAATATCATATCTGAGGAAGATGAGGCTTCCATGAAATGTTATAAGCTTTTGTTTGTTGAGACTTTGAGACAGGGTCTTGGTCTTTTGCCCAGGCTAGAATGCAGTTGTGTGATCATAGTTCACTATAGCCTCAAACTCCTGGGCTCAAGTGGTCCTCCTGCCTCAAGCTCCCAAGAAGCTAGAACTACAGGCACATGCCACCGTGCCCAGTTAATTTTTAATTTTTCTGTAGTGATGGGATCTTGCTATGTTGCCCAGGCTGATCTTGAACTCCAGGGCTCACATCCTCCCAAAGTGATAAGATTATAGGTGTGACCCACCATGCCTTGCCCACTTAAAAAAATATACACACACAAGAATTAGCCCCTCACTAATAAGTGAAATGGCAACAGTCATGTAGTACCATCTGTCAGGTTCCAACCTGAGCTGGGGTCTGAAGGGAATTTGTGGACAGGTGGAGGGTAATGGAAAGAACACTTGAGGGATCATACGCAGTTGGGACATGGCTTTATTCTCTCTGTTCCTACAGAGTCAGCAGTGCAGTTATATTACAGACGATAATGGCTTAAAGCCTCATATGAGCTCACACAAGCAGGTTACATCAAATGGCGACATAAATGTGATTACATATTGCACGGGGTTGTGCACCTATGCTCCAAACCTGCTGTGTCAGACTGTACCAGATGTCTACCTCAGCCTACTCCTGATTGCAGCACAGTAATCCACCCTGTAGGCCGAGGGAGTCCTTGTAGTGGGGAGACGTGCCCACAGGGTGGAACTTTGGACTCATAGGCCACAGCAGCAATATAAGGAGCAACAACTCACTACTAATATTCCTGCTATGCTGCCCATAATTATTAGGGTCCAGTATAGGCCAGAGCCTAAAGATGCTCACCATGTCTGTAGGGGGTCATCAGTAAGGCTGTCAACTGCCTTGATTTCCTGGGAAACTCTTGCAAAACTGCTGTTATGTTTTGTTCATTGTCAGGGATGAAGGCACAACATTGCGTTCCCAAAAGAGCACAGGTGCCACCTTGGGCAGCAGTTAATATGTTGAGGGCCACCCAGTTCTGCAGTACCACCTTCCTGGTTTGATCAGCCTCATCTGTCAATAGAAGGAGGGCAACTTGGGTGTAATTCAAGGCTCAAGCAGTGTGCTCTGCAAGGGCGGTAACTTGCGTTTCTACAGGTGACACCTGCTTCAGGGATGGTTAATGCTAAGGGGCAGAGCCACCAGGGGGTTTGTCGCACTCACAAAAACTGGGAACGTAGTGCCTCCCAGTTATTTGGGCATCTAGGTAATGTGGGAATAACAGCGGCAGGCACGTAAGGTTCCCCCTAGGTACAGCAGCCAGTCCATTTCACTGGCAAAGATGACCATCCTGTGTCTTCAGAGGTCTATAAATTTCCAGGGGGGCACTAAGTCCACTGGGGCCCAGCGTTGATGAGGCCGCCTATTCCACTGCACCTTTGGTGTGGTGACATATGTTATATTTGTGCAGGCTATGGCAGGTAGCCGCCCCATGGTGGCCTTGCCCCAGTGCTGCTCTATACATTGTGGTACCTGTGGTAGGGGCACCACATGTTCTCCCACTAACCAGCCCCATCCATCATAGTCGCTATGGGTCAGCCAGGGGGCAGGCATGCTATGGGTTTTGTGGGATCCTCTATCCAAAGCTTGTCATGTTGCATTCCAAATGGCCATGGGACCCCAAATGTCTAACCATGTCCAGTTTTCCATAGAAGCTAGATGTATGTGCCAGGGCAAGCCATCCACAGCTGCTGCTGGAAGAGCGGTGCAGATTCAGCAGTTGGAAACACTGGTCACCTCAGTGTAGGTGTGGGCCCAGTCCACAATGCCGTTGGAGCATGTCCACCTATGGTCAAAACGATAAAGCAGGCACAGTTACTAACCAGGGTAAATCACACCCCTCGGGCAAAATACAGGCCAACCTTTCATTCCTGGATAACAATGCAGCCACCAAGGGCTTCTGCCCTAGGCAATGGCACCACACCTTCTCAGCTCCCCATGGTTCCTTTGGGTCCTGTATCTGTGCCAAAGTCACTGGGGAGCTCATAATAGGTCACACAGATAATACATATGGACCCCAGAGGAGGATTCCTTCCCTGGCCATTCCTCTATGAACGGTCAATCACGGAGGGCATATATTAAATACCTAAGGAGTGACATGTAAATCATACTGTAGGCCCTCCTCCCAGGGGCTGCAATAGCTAACCATTGGCAATGTGGGGCTTGGAGGGTCCATGGCCAAAGCCAGATTCTTTGTTCCCCTGACTTTAGGGGTGCTGGGGCAGGCAACAACAGGTTACTCTTTGTCCCCATACCTGGTCGGAGGAGGTCATCCCTGGTGTGTATCTGTAACTGGATGGGGGCAGTGGCCCGGTGTAGCAGTGCCTCCACCAGGGCCAGGCCAGCTTTCCGTGGCGGTTCATTCAAGGTTTGGAGCACTAGGTCCAACCATGAACTCCAGCCCCACAAAGATGGGGGAGTAACATGCAAGGATAACCCATTTTTCAGGAGTCCATTATATCATTCAGTCATACCAGCAGCTTGTGGAACATGGGACCTCCACTTTATGTCCATCTGTTGTGCCCTGTTGTACCTGCTGTCCAGTAAAATGTGTTCCCCTATCACTTTCAATGATCAGGGGACAACCATATAGGGCACCGAAGTGTTGCAGGGCCTGAATGGTGTGGTGTTGGTCAGCCGTCCTGCAAGGGTAGGCAAATAACAGACTGGTGGCCATGTCTACAGCCGTCAGAACATGTGCATGCCCCTGTGACCTTGGAAGTGGCCCAATGTAGTCTATTTGCCATCTAGCCAAGGGCATCCACCCTACCGTCACTTGTTGTGTAACCCTGGGCAGCTGCCTCTGTCTGGTGTATGTCTGTGCGCATGCTGGGCGCTTCTGGTGGGCCTCTCAGATATCCTATGTGGGCAAGGATAGACCCCAGCACTTACTGACCTGTTGCATTAGTTTACCCTCCGCATGGCCCAATTTTCAGTGCAGCCATAGGGTTATATCTTGTGTAAGTGCTGACTCCAACCACTGGATCTTAGCCAAGGTATCTACCTCATCATTGCTGGGGACAGCAAAAAGCACACGTCCTGACACATGATAAATAGTTACATCCTTTTGGTGGCCCATTTCCCATAGGTTTTGACACATGGCCTGGCCCCAAATGGGCAGGTGGCCAACTAGCCAATTCTGTAACTTCTAGGTAGTTAACCACAAGGTCAGGCCTCGATATGCTGCCCAGCTATCAGTGCAGATTACCACAGGTGTCTCCTCCTTGGTGATCACCATCCACACTGCCCTTAGTTCCGTCCACTGACTACTTTGTCTGCACCCAGTATCAAACCATGTGGTTTCAGTACTAGGCTGGACCCAACCGTATACCACGCCCCATCAGGAATGGGGGGGGGGTGCCCTTCTTTA
Organism: Macaca fascicularis; assembly: GCF_037993035.2. Taxonomy (NCBI): domain Eukaryota; kingdom Metazoa; phylum Chordata; class Mammalia; order Primates; family Cercopithecidae; genus Macaca; species Macaca fascicularis. Next base: position 25,931,289 of record NC_088375.1, read on the forward strand.
AACAGTAATGGCTTAGGGTTTAAGAGTGCCTCAGGCTGACCCATAACCATATCTTACATCGGAACTGCAGGTCCCAAGAGTTCTTGTAATTCTGCTGCTAAGGGGCTTGTACTCGGTGTGCTCTGCCATTCTAGGTAGACGCCCCACGTTGCTAAGGTGGATGTCTGTGCTGTCCCAGTCCGGGGGGTGGTTACCCATGAATGTACCCACCCTGCTATTGGGTAAGTCGGCCACACGACGACTGTAGCCTGTCCCATCACACTCTCACAAGCCTGAAGGGCAGCATATGCAGCTGCTAATTGCTTCTCTATTGAGAGATACCAGAGATCAGCTCCCTTCCAAAGTTGGGACCAAAAGCCTACCCGTGTTCTAAAGTGCTCCACGTGCTGCCATAGGCCCCAGCCAAAACCATCTGCGGTCACATGCACATCGAGTTCAAATGAGCACCCTGGGTTAATTACTCATAGGGCCTGTGCTTGCTGTATGGCCCACTTGGCTGCCAGAAAAACCATTTCAGCATCATTGTCCCAATACCAGGTAGCTCCCTTTTTTTTGTCAACTAATACAATGGTTTTATCATCTGAGCTCAATGGGGCAGGAATACCCGCCAATATCCTCAGAGGCCCACAAAAGTCTGTAGCTGCTTCATCATTGTGGGGCGGGGATATGCCTGAATTTTATCAGTGGCCTCTGGGATGTCCTTCTTCTTACCTCACCAGATAACTCCCAATAATTTGGTAGACCCTTGGACCTTGGATTGGTTAATGGCCCAACTGCATGCTGCCAAATGTTATTGCAAGAGGGGTGCCGCTGCTTCTAAATCTGCAAGAGAATCAGAGGTTAACATAATATCATCAATATCATGGAATAGGTGGACCTCCTTTGGACATTTCTAGGTGGTTAAATCCGTGGCCATGAGACAATGACATAGGCTGGGGCTAGGCACAAAGTCCTGCCTCAACACTGTGAAAGTCCCTTGTTACCCTTCCCATGTGAAAGCAAACTGTTCCTGGCTCTCTGGAGCAATGTCATTTGAGAAGAATGCACTGGCAAGTCTACCACATAGGGGTACTGTCCCAATTCCGTTGTCAAGCGGCCCATCAAATCAGTGATAGACAGTACAGCCGGATGTAAAGGGAGTGTTACTTTATTTAATTCTCAATAATCCACCATCATCGGCCAGGTTCCATCAGGCTTTCTGACTGGTCATACCAGTGCATTGTAGGGGCTGTGGGTGCCATGCACTATCTGCACCTCCTCTAACTTCTTAGTGGTCTCTGTTATCTCCGTATGCTCACCTGGAAAGCGGTATTGACAGGTGGAAGTAACTTGTCAGGGTTATGGCAGGACCTGGGGCTGGTGATGCGTATGTCCGCACAGTACCAGCTTAACCACATGTACTCGGAGTCTGAATTCTCTGACTGTGGTTTGTAAAGCCAAGCCATGTAAAATATCCACCCCCAGAATGTATTCAGGTGTGGGAGAGACATACGCAATTATGAGTGGGGAGCCAAGCGGCCGATGCCAATGTGCAAAGATATAGGTTTCACTTTCACTGACCGGCCTCCATAGCCATCTGTATATGCAACCTTGCCCGGAAATTTATTCCGGTTCCCATAGATGAGGCTACAATCTGCACTGGTGTCTACCAGCGCCATCACCCACCGTGCATTGGTGGGGGACCAGTGGATTGGCTGTTTCACGTGTGGCCTTTGGTTGTCTGGTGTCCCCCCAAGCCAGGCACCTCAGTCAGTTTCCTAATCAAACATAAATGCTCTATACCTCCGCCGGTCTGCAAGTAGTCCTTGAGCTGGAGCCTTGGGTGGGACTGGGTCCAGCAGCATCGTTCTTCTTCATCTTGGGCATTCTCTGGAATTGCTGCTCTGGGGACAGTTGCCTCCACAAAGTTAACAGCACTTCATTGGGTTGCCTATCAATTTTCTCTCGGTCAACCCCAGCCAAATCAAATCAATTCACATCTGCATGTGGGTCACGCTTTGGGGCCCCATTTTGTCCCATGAAGTGGCCCCCTGTGGAATGGGTACCTTCTCCTTCTTTGTGGCACAGACTCCCTGGTCCCACTGATGGCCCTCTGCTTCCCTATGGACCACCATGGTGGTAGTCACCTCGTGTGTGTAGTGCCCCACATACGGAGTGAGGACAATGGCCTGGGAGCCGAAGGCACTTGGGGGTGCAGAACCTAACACAGGGTCCCTCTTGTGGGAGGTAAAGTATTCATCATCTGGCCCTCGGGTATTCAGATTGAACATAGCCTGCCGCATACCCATCTCCTGAATTACTTGCACCAAATCTGTATACAACTGCTATTTACTCATAGTTTCTGATGTTTCTCTGGCATTGTTCCATACCATTTGTAGGGCTACCATCAGCTATTTAACTAGAGTGTGGTCTCCTTGCCCTGTGCTAACTGCCTGCTCACCTGCAATCACCGACAGAGGGAGAGATGGGTCATAATGGAGGTCTACTTTTCCATTTCAGAGGTGGAGCAGATGATACTGTTGGCTACCTCATCCCAAAGGTGAAGCGTCCAGGAGGGTAGGGGTTCCCCAAGCACTGCCAAAGCTGTTTACCTAATTCCTGCAACTCATTTGGGGTATAAGCACTGCATGATGTGTACTCCGTCATAGTAGGGGGTCCCTGTGCCCGTCCCTGGGGCTCCAACAGCTGTTCATGTTCTATTTTCTGATAGACAACTAGGCAAGCCCGAAACAGGGGTTCTTCCTCCTAGGTATCAGAATGATCGAGGGTCTCTGGTTGGGATGGTGGGCCCAGGCCCACACTAATGGCAGCTCCTAATTCTCATTCCAAGCTGTATATCCGGGCCTCCTGGCACTCTGCTTGTGCGTGGAGGTTCCTTACCTGTGCTGCATCCCGCAGGGACTGAGCGTGCACTTCCCATAGCACAGTCAAAAACGCCCATCCAACTCTGCTGGCTAAAGCACGCTCCTTCTCGGTGCTCTGCCCTTCCAGGTGCTTCAGCCCCTTCTCCATGCTCGGGGGGACCTGTCCACCGCCATTCCACTGGGGCCCATCCTAGCAGCACCGGGTGCCATAACTCATGCTGGGGCCTCATGGCCTACCCGGGATCATCGGGGCCAAGGGCTCACTCACCTTGGGATCCTGCTGACTACGCCAATTGTCAGGTTCCAACCCCAGCTGAGGTCCAAGGGGAGTTGGTGGACTGGTGGCGGGTATCTGAAAGAATACTCAAGGAACCATAGGCAATTGGGACATGACTTTATTCTCTGCTCTCCTACAGAGTCAGCAGTGTAGTTATACCACTCACAGACAATCATGGCTCAAAGCCAGGTATGATCTCACACAAACTAGTTACATCAAATGGCTACATACATGTGATTATATAATGCACAGGATTGTGTGCCTGCACTCCAAACCCACTGTGTTATGCTGTGCTGGATGTCTACCTCAGCCTACTCCTGACTGAAGCACAGCCATTTTCCTTACACCGTCAATACATATCAGAGGGAATGCTAGATTGTTAGAGTTGGGAAATACCTTAGACATTATTTAGTCCAGAGATTTGGAAACATTTTAAAAAACTTTTATATCTAATTTAAAAAATATGAAAACACTTTCTCACTTATTTTTTCTTTATAACAAAACCTTCATGGCAGCCCAATGTATAACAGGTAGAAAAGAATTTTTAAGGTTAAAGGAAGTAGAGTGGGGTGGAGGAGCTCCACCTGCTAGTTTTCTGTTCACCCAGCCTGACAAGGGAATTGAGATCACTTGTGAGATAGTCTTTCTTGCTAATTCCCTAAAAGTGACATGATTTCTACACCTTGGTACTCTGTGCTCAGATGGAGATTAATTGGGGATGGGAGTCATTCCTTTTTTGTTTTTTTTGAGATGGAGTCTTGCTCTGCCACCCAGAATGGAGTGCAGTGGCATGATCTTGGCTCACTGCAACCTCTACTTCCTGGGTTAAAGCTATTCTCCCTCAACCTCCCGAGTAGCTGGGATTACAGGTGCCTGCCACGACACCGGGCTAATTTTTTTTTTTTTTTTGCATTTTTAGTAGAGACGGGGTTTTACCATGTTGGCCAGGCTGATTTTGAACTCCTGACCTCAAGTGATCCACCCACCTTGGCCTCCCAAAGTGCTAGGATTACAGGCGTGAGCCACTGTGCATGGCTGAATCATTCCTTTTCTAACTCTTCTCCTGGTTCATTGAATATTGGACAAGTCCTTTTTTCCTTTCTTACCTGTTTTTTTTCATCTATATTATGGAGACAATTAGAATCTCCTGATTTTCTCATTTTGTCACTGAATGAATGAATTCCTGGAAATAGAAGGGTTTAAATGAAGTCTGTTTGGACTCCCTGGGCTTAAATACTTGCCTTAGTAGTCATTGTCTATATACTTGTGGTCAAGTTACTTAACCACTGTGACCTTCAAGTTTCTCACCTACAAAATGGGTGTAATTATACCACTTACCTTATAAGATTGTTATAAATGAGATGTGAATATGATTAGCATGTTTTATTATTGTCAACACTACTTCTAAAAATACAGTGTAAGAAAACAATCATGGATGTTCCTAAATATTTATTATATGGAATTTTAATTGTTTAAAACTATAAAAAAAATAGTAAATACATGTGAATATTAGATTGGTTAAAAAAATGGCTCATTTATAAGATGGGATAATTTGCAAATGTCAAAATAGTGTAGAAAATTATTTGGTGACATGGGAAATATTCTTTGTATATTGTTAAATTTAAAAAATTAGATTATAAAATCTTGTTAGTGTTTTATTTACTCATAGGGCTAAAAGGCAGTCATTTTCTTCACTTTAAAAACTTGTTTTAAAATATTTTATTTTTAGGCTGGGTGCAGTGGCTTACGCCTGTAATCCCAGCACTTTGGGAGGCCGAGGCAGGTGGATCACTTGAGGAGAGGATTTGGAGACCAGCCTGGCCAACATGGTGAAACCCTATTTCCACGAAAAATACAAAAATTAGCCAGGGATTGTGATGAGCACCTGTAATCCCAACTACTTGAGAGGCTGAGGCAGGAGAATCGCTTGAACCTGGGAAGTGGAGGTTGCTATGAGTCAAGATCATGCCACTGCACTGCAGCCTGGGTGACAGAGTAAGACTCTGTCTCAAAAAAAAAAAAAAAAAAAAAAAAATTAATGTTATGGCTACCTAGTAGGTATATATATTTATGTGGCACATGAGATATTTTGATATGGGCATATAACGCATAGAAATCAAAGCAGGATAAATGGGATATCCATCACCTCAATCAAGCATTTGTCATTTCTCTGTGGTTATAAACATTTCAATTATACTCCTTTAGTTATTTAAAAATCTACAATAAATTATTATTGACTGTAGTGAACAATACAACTAGATTTTATTCATTCTGTCTAATTATATTTTTGTAACCATTAACCATCTCTACTTCCTACTACTCTCCCACTACGCTTCCCAGCCTTTGGTAACCAGCATTCTACTCTCTAAGTTCAATTGTTTTAATTTTTAGCTCTCATACATTAGTGAGAACATGCAAAATTTCTCTTTCTGTGCCTGGCTTAGTTCACTTAACATAATGACCTCCAGTTCCATTCATGTTGTTGCAGATGACAGGGTTTTATTATTTTTATTTTTTTTGTGGCTGAATAGTACTCCATTGTGTGTATGTACCAGATTTTCTTTATCCATTTGTCTGTTAATGGACACTTAGGTTGCTTCCAAATCTTGGCTATTGTGAAGAGTGCTGCAGTAAACATGGGAGTGCAGGTATGTCTTAAAAAAACTGATTTCTTTTCTTTGGGGGTACATACCTAGAAGTGGGATTGCTGGATCATATGGTAATTCTATTTTTAGTTTTTTGAGGAACCTCCATACTGTTCTCCACAGTGGTTGCACTAATTTATATTCACACCAACAGCGTGTACGGGTTCCCTTTTTTCCGCATCCTCACCAGCATTTGCTATTGCCTGTATTTTGGATAAAAGCCATTTTAACTGTGGTGAGATGATATCTCATGTAGTTTTCATTTTCATTTCTCTGATCATCAGTGGTGTGCTTAACACTTTTCATTTGCCATTTATATGTCTTCTTTTGAGAAATGTCTATTCAGATCTTTTGCCTATTTTAAAATCAGATAATTAGTTTTTTTTTTTTCCAATTGAGTTTTTTGAGCTCCTGATATATTCTGGCTATTCATCCCTTAATAATTCTGGTTTGCAGATATTTTCTCCTATTCTGTGGGTTGTCACTTCACTTTGTGGATTATTTCCTTTGCTCTGCAGAAGGTTTTTATTAATAACTTGATGTGATCTCATTTGTCTATTTTTGCTTTGGTTGTCTGTGGTTTTGTGGTATTACTTAAGAAATCAAGAAATCTTTGCTTTCCTTTTTTTTTTTGAGATGAAGTCTCGCTCTGCCACCCAGAATGGAGTTGCAGTGGCATGATCTCGACTCACTGCAGCTTCTGACTTCTGGATTCAAGCTATTCTCCTCCCTCAACCTCCCGAGTAGCTGGGATTACAGGTGCCTGCCATGATGCCAGGCTAAATTTTTTTTGTATTTTTAGTAGAGACGGGGTTTTAACATGTTGGCCAGGCTGGTTTTGAACTCCTGACCTCAAGTGATCCACCCACCTTGGCCTCCCAAAGTGCTAGGATTACAGGCGTGAGCCACCACGTATGGCTGAGTCCTTCCTTTTCTAATTCAATGTCCTGGAGAGCTTCCCCCATGTTTTCTGTTAGTATTAATAGTTTCATAGTTTGAGGTCTTAGATTTAAGTCTTTAATCCCTTTTGATTTGATTTTTGTATATGGTGAGAGAGAGGGATTTAGTTTCATTCTTCTGCATAAGGATATTCAGTTTTCTTAGCATTATTTATTTATTTATCATAACGTTCTTTTCTGTTGATCCCAAATTTTTATTTTATTTTTTAATTTTTTTTCCTTCCAACTTTTAGGCTCAAGGGGTACATGTGCAGGTTTGTTATGTGGGTAAATTGCATGTTTCAGGGGTTGGTGTACAGCTAATTTTGTCACCTAGATAATTAGCATAATACCTGATAGTAGTTTGTCAGCCCCACCCTCTTCCCACCCTCCAGCCTCAAGCAGGCCCCAGTGTATATTGATCTCTTCTTTGCATCTGTGTGTACTCAGTGTTTAGCTCCCTCTTATAAGTGAGAACATGCAGAATCTGATTTTCTGTTCTGTGTTAATTGACTTAGGATAATGACCATCTATGTTGCTGCAAAAGACATGATCTCATTGTTTCTTATGGCTGTATAGTATTCCAAGGTGTCTATGTACCACATTTTCTTTATCCAGTCCACCACTGGTGGGAATCCGGGTTGATTCCATGTCTTTGCTATTGTGAATAGTGCTGTGATGAACATTCGTGTGCATGTGTCTTTATGGAGAATGGTTTATATTTCTTTTGGTATACACACAGTAATGAAGTTGCTGGGTCTAATGGTAGTTCTATTTTAAGTTCTTTGAGAAATCTCTAGACTGCTTTCCACAGTGGCTACACTAATTTACAAAATTCCCACCAGCAGTGTATAAGCATTCTCTTTGGTCTACAAACTCACTAGCATCTGTTACTTTTTGACTTTTTAGTCATAGCCATTCAGACTGGTGTGAAATTGTATCTAATTGTGGTTTTGATTTGCATTTCTCTAATGATTAGTGATATTGAGCATTTTTTCATATGCTTGTTGGCTGCTTGTATGTCTTCTTTTGAGAAGTGTCTGTTCATGTCCTTTGCCCATTTTTTAATAAAGTTTTCTTTTTGCTTGTTGATTTATTTAAGTTCTTTATAGATGCTGGATATTAGACCTTTGTCAGAAGCATAGTTTGCAAATTATTTTTTCCCATTCTGTAGGTTGCCTGTTTACTCTATTGATAGTTTCTTTGCTGTGTAGAAGCTCTTAAGTTTAATTAGGTCCTACTTTTAATCTTTTTTGTTGTTGTTGTTGTTCTTTTTTTGAGACAGGGTCATGCTATGTCACCCACGCTGGAGTGCAGTGTCATGACCTTGACTCACTACAACCTCCACCTCCCAGGCTCAAGCAGTCCTCTCACCTGAGCCTCCTGAGCAGCTGGGACTACAGACATGTACCACCATGCCCAGCTGATTTTTGTATTCTTTGTAGAGATAGGGTTTTACCATGTTGGCCAGGCTGGTCTCGAATTCCTGGGCTCAAATGATCCACCTGCCTTGGCCTCTTAAAGTTGTGGGATTACAGGTGTGAGCCACTGCACCTGGTCAAGTTTTGTTTTTGTTGCAATTGCTTTTGAAATCTTCATCATGAAGTCTTTGACAGGGCCAATGTCCAGAATGATATTTCCTAGGTTTTCTTCTAGGGTTTTTATAGTTTTAGGTTTTACATTTAAGTCTTTAATCCAACTTGAGTTGAATTTTATATTTGGTGATAAATAGTGGTCCAGTTTCAATCTTCTGCATACTGAGAAGATTGAGATAACTAGCCAGTTATCTCAGTACCATTTATTGAAGAGGGAGTCCTTTCTTCACTGCTTGCTGTTGTCAGCTGTGTTGAAGATCAGATAGTTGTAGGCATATGGTTTATTTTTTTGGGTTCTCTAACCTGTACCAGTGATCTCTGTGTTGACTTTTGTACCAATACCATGCTGTTGTAGTTACTGTTGTAGTCTTGTAGTATAGTTTGAAGTTAAGTGGTATGATGCCTAAAGCTTAGTTCTTTTTGCTTAGGATTGCTTTGGCTATTTGGGCTCCTTTTTGGTCCCAGATGAATTTTAAAATGATATTTTCAAAATCTGTGAAAAATGAGGGTAGTTTTATAGGAATAGCATTGAATCTGTAAATTGCTTTGGGCAGTATGGCCATTTTAACAATACTGATTCTTCTTATTCGTGAGCATAGACTGTTTTTCCATTTGCTTGGATTCATCTTTGATTTTTTCTTTTTTTTTTTTAGCAATGTTTTGTAATTCTTGTTGTGATCATTCACATCCCTGGTTAGCCATATTCCTAGGTGTTTTAGTCTTTTTTTTTTTTGTGGCTATCGTGAATGGTATTGCATTCATAATTTGGCTGTCAACTTGGATGTTGTTGGTGTATAGAAATGCTAATGACTTTTGTATATCAATTTTGTGTCCTGAAACTTTGCTGAATTTGTTTATCATATCTAGGAGCCTTTGGGCAGAGACTGTGGAGTTTTGTAGGTATAGAATCATATCGTCTGCAAAGAAGGATTGTTTGACTTCCTCTCTTCCTATTTGGATATCTTTTATTTTTCTTTCGCCTGATTACCCCAGCTAAACTTCCAGTACTGTGCTGAATAGGAGTGGTGAGAGTGGGCATCCTTGTCTTGTTCTGGTTCTCAACGGAAATGCTTTCAGCTTTTGCCCAACAGTATGATGTTGGCTGTGGGTTTGTCATAGATGGCTATTATTTTGAGATGTGTTCCTTTTTGATACCTAGTTTGTTGAGGATTTTTAACATGAAAGGAGGTCGAATTTATTCAAGAGCCTTTTCTGCATCTGTTGAGATGATCATGCGGTTTTTGTTTTTAGTTCTGTTTATTTGATGAATCACATTTATTGATTTATGTATGTTGAACCAACCTTGCATCCCAGGAATAAAGCTTTCTTGATTGTGGTGAATTGGATTTGGTTTGCTAGTATTTTGTTAAGGATATTTGCATGTATGTTCATCAGGGATATTGGCCTGAAGATTCTTTTTTCTGCCAAGTTTTGGTATCAGAATGATGCTGGCCTCATAGAATGAGTTAGGGAGGAGTTCCTCCTCTATTTTTTGAAATAGTTTCGGTAGGATTGGTACCAGCTCTTTATATGTCTGGTAGAAATCAGCTGTAAATCCATGTGGCCCAGGGCTTTTTCTGGTTGGTAAATTTTTTTATTAATTCAACTTTGAAACTTGTTATTGATCTATTCAGGCTTTCAATTTCTTCCTGGTTCAATCTTGGGAGGTTGTATGTTTTCAGGAATTCATTCATTTCTTTTAGGTTTTCCAGTTTGTGTCAGCACCATCTATTGAAGAGATTGTCCTTTCTCCAATGTATGTTCTTGGCACCTCTGTCGAAAATGAATTAACTGTAGGATTTATTTCTGGGTTCTCTATTCTGTTCCATTGGTCTATGTGTCTGTTTTTATGCCAGTGCCATGCTGTTTTGGTTACTATATCACTTTAGTATAATTTGAAGTCAGGTAATATGATTCCTTCAGTTTTTTTCTTTCTGCTCAGGATGGCTTTGGCTATTCTGCATCTTTCATGGTTCCATATAAATTTTTAGGATTTTTTTCTATTTCTGTGAAGAATGTCATTGATATTTTGATTGGGCTTGCATTGAATCTGTAGATCGCTTTGGGCGGTATGGACATTTTAACAATATTGATTCTTCCAATCCATGAACATGGACTGTCTTCCTACTTTTTAATGTACTTTTCTATATCTTACATCAATGTTTTATAGTTTTCAGGATCTTTCACCTCTTTGGTTAAGTTTATTCCTAGATATTTTATTTTATTTTCAGCTATTGTCAATGGGATTACTTTTTAAATATCTTTTTCAGATTGTTAACTGTTGGCCTATAGAAGTGCTATATTGATTTTTGTATGTTGATTTTGTATCCCGCAACTTTATTGAATTTGTTTACAAATTCTAATAGTTTTTTGTTAGAGTCTTTAGTTTTTTCCAAATATAAGATCATATCATCTGCAAACAAGGATAATTTGACCTCCTCCTTTCCAATTTGGATGTCTTTTACTTCTTTCTCTTGTCTGATTGCTGCAGCTAGAACTTCTAGTATTATATTGAATAACAGTAGTGTAAGTGGTCATCCTTGTCATATTCCAGTCTTAGTTCTGTTTTTTCTTCATTTCTCCCCTACTGGTGCTTCAGAACACTTCACATTTCTGTATTGGAATTCCTCAAGCATGTTTTTCTGTCCCTTCTAGATTGTAAAACTATTTGAAGGAAGGATTTTTATCTTACTGGTAGACTGGGGAGATACTGTTCACTGTATCTCACAGTGTTTTCTTTATAAAGACTTATGGGGGAAATTTCTCACAGGTCAAGGCTTGCTTTTATTTTAGGGACACAGTTTAATGTATGCCAGATTATATTCCCCCACTTTGCATTGGCTGCTTGGAAGCTCAGAGCCACAATTGTATCACAGTTCTAAGCAGTGCCTTCTCAAAATCTCCACTTATATACCTAATAGTCTTTGCATGAGTTTCCTATTGCTGCTATACCAAATTACCACAAACTTAGTGGCTTAAAACAATGTAAACCTATTATCTTACAGTTTGGGGAATCAGAAGCCCAAAATTAGTTTCACTGGGCTAAAACCAAGGTGTTGGCAGGACTATGTTCCTTCTGGAGGCTCTAGAGGATAATCTATTTCCTTATCTTTTCCAGCTTCTAGAGACTTCTTACATTCCATGTCTTCTGGCCCCTTCTTCCATCTTCAAAGCCAGGAGTGTAGCATCTTCTCTCCCCTCTGACTTCTGCATCTGTCCTTACATCTTCTTGCTCTGACTTTGATCCTCCTGCCTCCCTCTTATTTTTGTGATTGCACTGGGCTCACCAGATAACCCAGGATAATCTCCCCATCTCAAGATCCTTAACTGAATCACATCTGAAAAGTCTATTTTTCCCATATGAGGTAATATACTCACAGGTTCTGGGGATTCGGAAATGGGCCTCTTTTACTGGGGGTCCTTATTCAGCCTACCACATTATTTTCAATGTTAACTGTATGAAATGGAAATTTTTGAGTCTCCTAACTAAATTGTACCTCTGCTTACCCTTCCACCTCCCTCACCTTCCGTATCTCAGTAAATGGCCCTGCCACCTAATAATTGTTCCCATCAGACACACGGTTCTCTGCTCTCCCTCACCCCCACATCCAGTCCCTCATGTTGTTCTGTCATATCGACTTCTAAGGTGTATCTAGAACCTATACACTTCATTTTTTGCTACTGCCACTACCCTAGGCTAAGCCATCACCAGCTCTTGCCTGAACTGCTATCATAGCCTCTAATTTGTCCTTTACTTCAGCTCTTGCCCTTTCCTACTCTATTCTCCACAAATCAATTAGATTTTTTGCAAACACAAAGCAAATCATGCTGTTTTCCTACTTAATACTCTCCAATTGTTTCCTATCTCATGTTGAAGAGAATCCAAAATCTTCATCATGACTTCTAAGGCCCCGTGATCTGACCTGGCCCTCTCTTAAAGAATATCTCATTCTACTCTCTTTACCACCACATTCTGGTCACACTGGCCTCCCTGGAGACTTCTACCTGGCTCAAGCCATGCTTCTCACATGCAATTCTTCAGCTTGGCACTCTGCCAAACTCTTCCCCAACTACATCCTTGCTGAGCTTTTGGTCTCATCTGAAATTTCTCCTCCTCAGAGAAGCTGTTCTACACAGCTTCCCTAACTGGAGTTCCCTACCCTGCTGGGCACAAATTTTTCTCGACCACTTCACCCTTTTATGTAGTCTTCATAGACTTATCACTACTGATAATTACTTAGTTGTTGTTTACTTTATATCATTTATTTTCTCCATCAGATGGTTAATTCTCTAAAGGTGCAGGCCGTTTCTGTTTGTTCCTTGCTGTATGTGATGCTTCATAGGTATGTAGCACTAGGAGGCCCTGAATACATTTTCTGTCATCCTTACCCTGACTTTATCTTACCTTTTTGGGTTCGTTTTCCTTTTGTTCTTTTTTTCTTACTTTGTACTGAAATGAGAAAAACTCGCAATCCCCAGGCTCTACTCAAGGCTGGGGACTAGAGGAGGTAGAGCTTCCTCTGCTCTCACCCACTGCCCACTCACTCGCCATTAGTACTGTGTGTTGAGGGCAAAAGAAAAGCTTTCTACTACTGTTTCTTCCCAGGGAATATGGGATTCATCCTGGAATGCCAAAATAAGGATGAATTGTCAAAAGAGAAAACAATAATGCCTTTTTGGACCAAAGATAGAAATTGCTCTGCATAATAATGTAAAAAGCTTATTTTCACTGACTGGGGGCAGAGTGTTCCTTAGAGAGATTAATATGATACTAGCTGCTTTTTTTCTCTCCCTCTGGCAAAGGCTAGAGATAAACAAAAAACTGGGGTTCTAGACTCTAGGGAGGAGGGACAGCATTCAAAGCTCCATTTGTAGGAGGTGAGTAGGGCCCTTGAGATGAGTGGGGTGTGAGCAAGTCTGGGACATTCAGGAGAGAGATGATGAGTAGGGGACACCCTGGGAGAAAGAGGTCCTGAGCTCTTTTCTTTTCTCCCCAGCCCTGACCCTTGAGCAGTGGCACACAGAGTGTCTTCCTTTATTCTCTGGTGCAGTAGTCATGTTTCTTGGCACAGTGCCTTGGACCTTCCATATATGCTTCTCTCCAGAGCCTTCGTCTAAGACACTGGAGAGTAGCTTATAGCCTGGGTTGGCATCAAGTTTGTCGATTCTCCCCAGGACCCTTTTCTTTATAGGTGCCACATGTCATGATTTATGCACAAACATGATTTGCCTGACAGTGCAGTCTGGGCCTGGAATAATTTTAATTAATGGGAAAATGGTCCTCAATACACCGATTAGACCTCTTCAGGTACAACAAGATAAAAGCCTGATAATTTGGATGGAGTACTCTTCTTAAATGTCTACTCTGTGCACGGCAGCCAATGGGAAAGCCAGGCTCTCTCCCACCTGATCCAATGAGTAATTAAGAGAGGGCTTTTTCTTCCCTACCTCTCCCCTCCCTCCACCCCGCTCCCCAACTAAAGCTTAACAGGTTGGTGGTATAATGTGGAGACTTTTAAGGGGTGCCATCCTAGGAGCTTAGGCAGGAGCCAGGGTGTCTTCTCTGCACTCCTCCAAGCCCTGTTCAAGTGGGTTTGAAAAGCAGGCAAGTGAGGGAAGGAAGAAGCTAGAAGCAGGCAAGGTAGGTAACAGCTCTCGGCAAAGTTCGAGAAGTGCCTATGGCCATGAGTGAGCTGGGCACTCGGAAGCCCAGCGATGGCACTGTTTCTCATCTGCTCAATGTGGTGGAGAGCGAGCTTCAGGCAGGGAGGGAAAAAGGCGACCCTACGGAGAAGCAACTTCAGATCATCCTGGAGGATGCACCTCTCTGGCAGAGATTCAAGGAAGTCACTAATGAGATGATTGTGACCAAGAATGGCAGGTGAGTTTATCTGCCGCCCTGCGTGGGCTGGCAGGGCTTGGCAGGAGAGATGAGACCCCTTGAATATTGAAGAGGTTGCCGCTCTTCACTCAGAGGCGGCGGGATCTGATTAAACATGCTTACAGGAACGACTGTCTCCAGTGGCTTTACTCCAGCCAACTTAATTAATTTCTCTGAGATCATCAGAGGATGAAGCCACCTGTCTTATGTGCATTTTAAATGGAGAAATTCCGGGGAATTACCCTAAAGTGGGGGGAATGCTCCATTGGGATGGGAAAATGGACTCAAATGTCAGAAAATAATATTAATTTGTGACTAGCTGCAAACCCTATCACAGACCTGAGCCCCAACTCCGTCCAGATAAGGTGAAAGACAACTTTGTTTGGAAGCTGGATGATCTCCTCCTAAGTACAGCAAACTTGCCAGAAATGTTTGACTAGTTGAAGAGTGGAAGCAAACGGGCAAATGTAAACTATTGCCTATCACTTCACCTGCTTCCCCGTGTGTGTTTGTGGTGAGTGTTCATTTGAGATTGTGTGTGTTTGTGATGATGATGAAAGCTGTTGCAGTAATAGTGAATGAAAACATATTATACTGCTTTAGAGAAGCGAAGATGCCTTCTTTCCTCTAAGTGCAACAAATTGAGGGATTAACTGAAACTGATCTCTGCTGGCATTTCTCAGATTCTATTAAACCTAGTCTGCTAAGGGGCTGTCAAGGTAATATTAGAAGATTTCACTTCATAGAGGAGATGCAAATATTTTGAAACAAAATCTCACTGCTCGCAGCTTGGCCAAACTAGCTCCAACATTCAGCTGATGTTCACATATATTTTCATACACATGGTCACAAAAGTACAAAATGCTGAAAGGCATTTTCAGTAGGCTTAGTTTTGGCTGAACTCTAATTATGACACCCTCGAAAGAATTCTGATAATAAAGAAGAGCCGAGGCCATCTGAACTTCTTTCTGTCAGGCTTTTGTCCTTGTGCAAAATGCTTCCATTCCTGATATCTCGGTTTTCTATATTTTAATGAAGCGCAGTATAGAAAATGAACTATTTCTTGTCAATCTTGGAGAGTTGTGAACTCAGGAACTGTTACATGGCATTAAAATGTGTTCTAAAATGAAAGCCATACCTGAATTAGGACATTTCAAGAAATTGCGATTATACCAGTAGCAGGAATATCAACCTTGCTTGATTTTTATATTTTCTTTCTCAAAATGGGTTCCATACTTATTTCATATAAATTTATTGCTTTTAATATTTGTTATTGTAATTATAGTTGTTCCTTCTCTTGACCTGTATTTACACATTATTTTTAGCTTCTTTCATAGAAGAAAACATAAAACATATTTTTAATTTCACAGAATTACCCCAAATCTTAATTGGATTTAATCTTTTGCCCTTTAAAGATGGGCAAAGATGCAACTGTAAAAAGTTTATTTTATCTGACAATAGGTAGAACATTCTGCTTATTATTCTTTGTATTACTGGATACTAATTACACTAATACCTAGCCTCATGCTATTGATTTGGCTGTCAAATTGGCCATATATTATGGTAAAAATAAGTACAATCACCAAGTAAATATATGGTTCATCTATTTCAATAAGGAATAAATAATAAAAGTTTCTGAAACCATTATAAATTCCAATTTAATATGTTACATTGGAATGCACTTTTACCATTTAAGAAAAATTTTATCTTGCCTTTTATTGCCTATATAATTTTCCACTATATTTAAAATGTAATATACTTCACATTAACCCAGCATGGTGGTCTGCTCCTGTTGTCCCAGCTACGCAGGAGGCTGAGGCAAGGGATCCTTGAGCCTAGGAGCAGTCTGGGCAACATGGTGAGACCCTGTCTTTAAAAAGCAAAACAAAATCCTTCATCTTTAAAGTCATTTAATATTAGCTACATGAACAATATTCTTTGTAGAAGAAGTTTAATGAAGTCTAATTGTGGTGAACTTGGTTGTTCTTATCTATGGATGTCCTGCTGTGTTCCCCCTCTTCCTGTAAATGAAAACTTTTTCTTAAATTCTCCTAAGTTCTCTGAGCCCTTTAGGGTCAAGATTTTGCCAGGAGATAGAAAGTTCCCTTTATACTTTGATTAAAGAAGGGAAGACAAGTCCATAAGAAATTGATGTACTTAATAATGAATGAACTTGGTCTGAAATTACTCCCAACTTCTTAGTTTCTCAGATTAAACCATTAGTCACACTTAACCTTTGTGAATATAGACATCTTTCTTGCTTCATCTTCTTTACTCCCTTCTTCCTTCTTTCTTTTCTCCCTAATCATTTATTCCTCAATGCCTCCTTTCTACTCATTCTCCTATATCTATAGACTCTCTGTGTCTCCTTCAGATCCTTGCCCTCCACATCGACTCCCACGCCTGGTGCAGGTAGATTTGTGGCCCTTCCCTGTGGAGAAGAATGTTCCTGGTATGATTACCCAGTCCTAGCCTTTTTCATTCACATTGTGACCTGGGCCCTTTTTCATTGACATTGTCACCTTGACTTTTTAAAAAAGCATCGTTTGGGGTGATAACTCCTGTACACTTGAGGTGTCATTGTTCTGCATTAAAATAGCAAATCTTGCAATAGCATAAGATGGGCTGATGAAAGAGTGACAAGACTCATTGTCAAGTGGAGATCTACTTTCATATATATAAATAGGAAGCTTGCCTCTGACATTCATCAGAAGCTGTAAAGAGAAAAGCTTTTCCCTGAAAAACATGGAATTATCTCCAGAAACTGGGATCCTGATGTTGGCCTCCTTTCTTTCCTTCCTTTCTCTCTCTCCCTTCCTCCTTTTCTTTCTCTCTCTCCCCTCCCCCATTCTACTACTTCTTTTCCCTTTCCTCCTTTTCTTCCTCCCTCTCTTTTTAAAATGGAAAACTTTTAGTTATTCGTAGTTAATAGTCCTTTAGATATAACAGTAATAAGTATAAGACCTCCTTAGAGCTCATTTGAGTCATCTCTAGTGTATCCAGCCAGTATTTCCTTTCATGTCCATCCTTTAAGCTGGAAACTTATACTTTAGTTTGCAGAAAGAATTCATTTCAGACTTCAGAGGTAAATAAATTAAATTGCTTGCTAGCATGGCAGCTCATGTCTGTAATCCCAGCACTTTGGGAGGCTGAAGTGGGAAGACTGCTTGAGCCCAGGAGTTTGAGACCAGACTGGGCAATGTGGGGAGACCTCTTCTCTACAGAAAATTTAAACAATTAGCCAGGAGGCCCAGGTAGGTGGATCACTTGAGCTCAGAAGTTTTAGAACAGCCTGGGCAACATGAAGAAACCCTGTCTCTCCAAAACATACAAAAAATTAGCTGGGCATGGTGACACCTACCTGTAGTCCCAGCTACTTGGGAGGCTGAGGTGGGAGATCACCTGACCCTGGGGAAGTCAAGGTTGCAGTGATCACACCACTGCACTTGAGCCTGGGCAACAGAGTGAGACTGTGTCTCAAAAAAAAAAAAAAAATCAAATCTCTTGGTTTTCTTTTCTTTACTTGTAACATTTTCACGTAAGGCGAAAATGCTATATTTCTTGTTATCATAAAATAAGAGGTGGGAATTACTAAGTTTAAATTTTCAGTGATTAAGGGGTATTGGTGCAGTGCCACCGAGTTGATGGTCATAGTCTCCAGTAAGGGCAGTGCAAGAGAGGAGAAAAGTAAGGTTGCACATCAGGCCAATACATTTCCATGTCCCTATAGCCCATGAGTATTTTTCTCTGAACTTCAAAATTACAACTCAAGAAGATCATATGCATTTATGTAATCTGCCGCTAACTGGGCCACTTTGCTTCCCTAATGCTGTTCTTTTTTTCCCTTTGTTTATTTATCTTTAATTGACACCTGTTGCTATTTTTATGCCTGCTCACCTTCATATAAATGTCAGCATTCATGCACCATGTGTGTCTCACACACACACACACACACACACACACACACACACACACACACCCCTCAAAGTTCTGATGAGTATTTGATAAATAGTAGAGTTTTGTGGAGAGATGGAGGAAAGTGTTTACAAGTTTAACTTTTTGAATTTGCTTTTAACCATCTCTGCTGTTCCCCCACCTGTAAAATCTACCTCATCTCTGCCCCCCTTTCTTCCTGCAAACCTCACTTCTCATAGCCTGCTCCAGCAGCACTGGCTTCTGGAGATTCCCTGTCAGTGAAATAAAACTGGAAAGCTGGTCCCATAATAAAAGCCAAACAGTTTATGGGCAAAGCCCAACCACCTGTGGTTCTTCAGGTGTCGTTTTCTTGAGGAGTGCTTATTTACCCTGCCACATTTTCCTCTCTTTATCTCCAAGGAGGCTTTCTCTCCAGGGTGGATTAAGCGAAGTTATGCTGTTACTTAGGGACTGATTTACATATTTCTTATCCCTCAGACTCTGGGTTTCTCTATGTTAGTTACATCTAGGAAAAACAATGGGGAAAAAATCACCTTGATGGGAAGTGCAGTTCATTCCTGAAAATAAAGCCGGATCATGAGTGGTAATCACAGATCAGTTAGTTACTGGATCCCTGGATAATGCATCCCTGTCATTGTGAGACAAAAGAGGGGAAAGTAGGGTGGGAGGAGGGGAACTTGGCTTGGAGGCAGGGTTAGTTCCAGTCCCAGTTACAAGACCTTAGGCAAGTTGACTGACTTTTATTTATTCCTCATTGCCATAATAGGGAACGTATTAAAAAATGTATTAAAATAGGGAATGGATTAAAAATACATATCTCTTCTCAGTTTATTTATGTAGTGATAAAAACAAAAAAATTATAAAGTTCTTGGCAAATGGAATACTAAAGAAAATAGAGCAATTAATCATTCTGCCATTTCCCAGATATGTCCTCCTTCTAAGAGACAAGACACTGTGACTTCTTTGTTTCTATTAACAGCTTTATGATGATGTAATTCACATGCCATACAGCTCATCCATTTGAAGTGTATAGTTTAGTGGTTCTCAGTAATTCACAGAGTTGTGCATCCGTCTCCACAATTAATTTTAGAACATTTTTATTGCTTCAAAAGGAAGCCCTGCGCCCTTAGCCATCACCTCCTCAGCCCCTGGCAACCACTAATCTACTTTCTGTTTCTATAGAGTTACCTATTTCATATCATGGACATTTGATATCCTGGGAATCATACAATACGTGGTCCTTTGTGAACAACTTCTTTTACTTAGTGTAATGTTGTCAAGGTTCATCAATGTTGTAGCGTGTATCAGCACTTCATCTTTTTTATTGACAAATACTCCATTATATGGATATAACACATTTTATTTATCCTTCATCACTCCATGGACATTTGGGTTTTTGTACATTTTGGCTATTATGCATAATGCTGCTATGTACCTCTGTGTACAAATGTTTACGTGGAACGATGTTTTCATTTTTTCTTGTGTATATACCTAGGAGTGGAATTGCTGGATTATTGAGAAACTGTATGTTTAACCAGGTGAGGAACTGCCAGACTATTTTCCAAAGTGGCGGCATCATTTTATATTCCTGTCAGCAATGTATGAGGATTCCAATTTCTCTACATCTTCACCAATGCTTTTTATTGTCTACCTTTCGTATTGCAGTCATCCTAGTGTCCATGAAGTGGCATCTCACTGTACTTTGGGTTTTGCATTTCTCTAATGGCTAATGATGTTAAGCATCTCTTCATTGATCATGGCTTCTTTGAAATATCAGGTACAGCTCTGACCATAGCACGAAAGATGGAAAGCCATTACACATTTTCTTATTCTGGAATGAAAAGTCATGCTACACTCTTTATGAGACCTCACATAATATAGTTGAGAGAGTTAAGAAGAGGGCACTCTAACCTATTAGCAGTGAGTCTAATAATTGGAATTTTCCCTTCACTTTGCCTCAGCCACTTTGGTCTTCTCTTTTAGTTTCTGAATAGAGTGGGGCTATTTAAATCTAAGGGCCACTGTACTTGCTATTTCTTTTGCCTCTAAGTGCGCCTCCTCTAACATTTTGCATGAGTCATTCCTTCTCATTATTTAGGTCTTAGCTCAAATGTCACTTCCTGTTCAGATCAGGCTAAAGTAGCTTCTCATCCTTTAGTCTCCTTCTGTGACATAATGCATTTTAGTTCCTTCATGGCACTCTTGCAATTTAAAATGATCTTTTTTTTTTTTTTTTAAATAGAGATAGGGATCTTGCTAAATTGACCGGACTGGTCTCGAACTCTGGGCCTCAAGTGATCCTCCCATCTTGGCCTCTCAAAGTGCTGGGATTATTGGCATGAGCCACCACACCCAGCCCCAAATGATCTTATACATTAAAGAAACAACAAAAATTTATTGACATTTTTGTTGCCTGACTTCTTTGTTAGAATGTAAGCTTCATGAGCAAGAAGATACTGGGTCTGCAATTTTTTTCATTGAATCCCCACCTAGAACAGTTCCTAGCATAGAGCAGGTACTAAAAAACCATTTGTCAAATGGGCAGATAAATCTCTAATTAGGTATTAAGATTTGGGAAAACATTGAGGGGGACTTTTCCTTTCACTGTGGCTCAACCATGTTAGCCTTTGAGAAGCTAATAAGAAAGGAAAACAGAGTTTAAAAATAAAAAAAAAGGAGTGGTGAATGTAACGTAATGTGTGCTTTCTAAGTCCCAGTTTCCTCATCTATAAAACTGGCATAATAACCTCCTTGTGGGTGAAGTAAGACTTAAGTTATATTTCACTTAAGTGAAATATTCACCTACGCAAAGTCCTAGGTGCAGAGTAGAACTCAGTACAGCCATCCCTTGGCATCCACAGAGGATTGGTTCCAGGCCCCTGCAAATATCAAAATCTGAGGATGCTGAAGTTCCTTACATAAAATGAACTAGAATATTTTGCATATAACCTATGCACATCCTCCCATATGCTTAAGTTATTTCTGGATTATTTATAATACCTAATACAATGTTAATGTTATGTAAATAGTTATGCTGTATTGTTTTTATTTGTATTATGTTTTATTGCTGTATTATTTCTTTTCAAATTTTTCAATTTGCATTTGGTTGAATCTACAGATGCAGACCGTGGGAATGCGGAGGCCTGACTGTACATGATAACTATTATCACTAGAAAAACAATCTTGCAGTTAGGCACTGTGGCTTACACCTGTAGTCCCAGCACTTTAGGAGGCTGAGGGAGGAGTTGAGCCCAGGAATTTGAAAGCAATCTGGGCAACACAGTCAGAAACTTTTTAAATAAAAATAAAACAAATGAAAGTGTCTTGCATTAAGTAATTTCTTAAATCATAAGTCAGAACTTTATGAAACGTCCTGACATTTCTTATCATGAAGACACCAGCCATGCTCTCATGCTTGAACAATTGCATCATTATTCTGGCAGTTTAGTGCATGAGTAATACATTATATGTTTTTTCTCTTACTTTTATGTGTACCATATAGTCTTTTTTTTTTTTTTTTTTTTTGAGGCGGAGTCTCGCTCTGTCGCCCAGGCTGGAGTGCAGTGGCGCGATCTCGGCTCACTGCAAGCTCCGCCTCCCGGGTTCCCGCCATTCTCCTGCCTCAGCCTCCCGAGTAGCTGGGAATACAGGCGTCGCCACCACGCCTGGCTAATTTTTTTGTATTTTTAGTGGAGACGGGGTTTCATTGTGTTAGCCAGGATGGTCTCGATCTCCTGACCTCGTGATCCGCCCGTCTCGGCCTCCCAAAGTGCTGGGATTACAGGCTTGAGCCACCGCGCCGGGCCCATATAGTCTTATTGAGAAAAGTTTTGGTACTTTTTTTTTTTTTTTGAGACACAGTCTCACTCTGTCACCCAAGCTGGAGTACAGTGGTGTGATAATAGCTCACTGCAGCCTCGATCTCCCATGCTCAAATGATCCTCCTGCTTCAGCCTCTCCAATAGCTGGAACTACAGATGTGCACCACCATGCCTGGCTAAATTTTGTATTTTTTATAGAGATGGGGTTTTGCCATGTTGCCCAGGCTGGTCTTAAACTCCTTTGGTACTTTTTAACTTTAGTATGCAAAATGACAATTATACACATGCCACTCTTGTGTTTTCTTTAAAATAAAATAAAAAGTAAACTTTAGTACTTCAGAAGAAGCACTGGACCGGAACACAGAGACCATGTCTCCGTATACCTCCTATAAACAGGTCTGACTGCTGGCTGTCAGAAGAACCCTATAGAATCCCTAGCATCATTTCTGATACTCACTTTTATGATTCTTTGCAAATGGCATTTGTGTTCTCAGGATCCTTCTGTTTTCTACACTTGGCCAATATTATTAAGATAACTGAAAACATTAAAATATATCGTAAAAGGGAATTGTTTAATCTGATAGTAGTAGAAAATAAGACAATAATCCTTCTATTGAAGAAAGAACAAAAGAAAATGCAACATAAAGATTTTACATCACACAGGCAGCCTCCCTAGAGGAGGCGTATCATTTTAGTTAATGTAAAAGTGCAATCATCTCATTAAGGGACGAGGAGTGTTGAGGTGGATAATGAAGTTCTCAGTGAAGACCTGGATTTGGAATGCATCATCTGATGCATTTTTCTCCCTAGAAATTTTACTTAATTTATATACTTGTCCTAGCCTCCCATTTAAATTAATTTTCTCTCCTTGAACACACCAACACAGCCTCATAAAGTTGTTGTGAAGAACTCACTGAGTTAGTTCATGTAAAGTGCTTATTCCCACTGGCACCTAGTGAGTGCTCTGTAACTGTTGGCTGTATCACCATTATACCCAAGCCCTTCGGCTGGCCTGGCTTTGCTTTGGCTCCAGAATCTTACCTTAGGCAGTGACTTTAGAGTTGGAAGCACAAAGGACGTCAACTCTGCCTCTCTCCTGCCTAGCAGGCAGAAACTACTTCTCTCTGCTTTTTTTTCTGGTGATAGGAAGTCTAAATAGAGGCCAGGTGTGGTGGCTCACACCTGTAATCCCAGCACTTTGGGAGTCTGAGGCGGGTGGATTGCCTGAGGTTGAGAGTTTGAGACCAGCCTGGCCAACATGGTGAAACCCTGTCTCTACTAAAAACACAGAAATTAGCCAGGCATGGTGGCGCATGTCTGTAATCCCAGCTACCCTCCTGGAGGCTGAGGCAAGAGAATCACTTGAACCCAGGAAGCAGAGACTCCGTCTGAAAAAAAAAAAAAAAAAAAAAAAGAAGTCTAAATGGAATAGAGAGTAACTGCTAATGGCCATGGGGTTTCTTTTTGGGATGATGAAAATGTTCTAGACTTATAAGCCAGCTACTTGGATAGTTTCTCCAAATATTTGTGAGAGTAAACTTGTTGTATTGTTCTTGTATGAAACTATTAAACTTGTATTATTCTAGCATGTAGAAGAAGGATCGATGAATCTAGATCTGCATGTCTCAAAGTGTGTTCTTTGGACACAAATTCTCATAAAATGCTTAGCTAAATGATAATCCCACTGTCACATATGTTTAGGGTATGCACATTCCCACACTTTCTTCAAAGTCCCATGGTGTACAAGGGGATGTTAAAGGCCCTGAGGCATCCTGGAGGAAAGAACTGGTCTCACTTTGTAGAGTTAAGAGTTCCTCTCAGTTACTTTACCATGTAACCCTGTTTTTGTTTTTTTTGAGACAGGATCTCACTCTTGTCACCCAGGCTGGAGTGCAGTGGCACCATCACAGCTCACTGCAGCCTCCAACTCCTGTGCTCAAGCAATCGTCCCACCTCAGCCTCCCGAATAACTGGGACTACCATACCCAGCGAATGTTTTTTCTTTTTTTGAGATGGGGGTGTCTCACTATGTTGCCCAGGCTGGCATGTTTTGCTACAAATGCGATTACTATTATTTAGGAATAGTGTTCTTTATGAGGTTGGGAAGGGCTGTCTGTGGCATCAGTGTACCAGTGGGAAATCTTTGAAGAAAGCTTTATGTGGGGATGTGGCCTTTGATACATCTTGGGCTTCAGGTTCCTGTTGTGTCAAATGACTCCATCAGTGGTTTTCAGACTTTAAAATGGAGCATGTTTTAAAGTGAAATCTCAGTATTAAATTCATTTATAAAAATAAGCTCCAGTAGCATTGGGATTGTGGACTTGGGCCCTGTTTGTTTGGCCTCCTCACAGGGCATTCCATGGAAGGCCTCAGTATTGAGAGGTCCCTGGACAAGGTGAGAGTTCCTCTAACGTCCCTCCTGTGGCTAAGTTTCTCCCTTTCCTTTTAGACGGATGTTTCCAGTCCTAAAGATTAGTGTCACAGGGTTGGACCCCAATGCCATGTACTCCCTCCTGCTGGACTTTGTCCCTACGGACAGTCACCGCTGGAAGTATGTCAATGGGGAATGGGTGCCCGCTGGCAAGCCAGAGGTCTCCAGCCACAGCTGCGTCTACATTCACCCGGACTCCCCCAACTTTGGGGCCCACTGGATGAAAGCTCCCATCTCCTTCAGCAAAGTGAAGCTGACCAACAAGCTCAATGGAGGCGGGCAGGTATGAATGAGGCGGGCAGGCCTGGCCACCCGCTCCAGCCTCCCCACAACACCAATCAAGAAATATCAAGGGTGCATTTAGGCAATTAGAGGTGTCCTCACCAGCCTCTTCTCCCACAGAAGCCAATTATTCCCTGGAGTCCAAATGTAAACAAGAATAAACAGCTCTTAATTGGTGCTTTCAGTTTTTAATGGACTTCCTGATGTTAAGAGAGTGAGAGAGCAGTGGTTTACTTAATCACTGGGGCCCTTTTCAGAGTTTTGTCTTGTGTGCTGTGCTTTTTACCCAGCTCTGAGAGGGAGATGTTTGTGGGTACTAGGGTTTTGTTAGTCCCTCTCCCCTTTTTTAGTATAAGTGGCATGCTGGCAATAGACAAATACCTTCATAAAAAGCTGCTTCTAAATGAAATAATTACTACCTCCACTTGGGCATTATGATAATTATCAATAGAATATTGAATCAGCTTTGGTTTTTCAGAAAAAAAAATCAAAACAAACCTTTCTTAAACAAGGAAGGTTTTATTTCAGGTCTCCAATTAGAGTAAACAAGCATCTGGGGCTTTTTCGTCTTGTTTTCTGTGTTAGGATTGTGAATACTAGTCTGCTATGGAAGGTTGTTAGTTACTTTCTATAATGTAGGTGGTTTCTGGGGATTGGAGACACGGATGGGAGGAAAGGGTCTGGATTCTTCTCTTCCCCACCTGCGTGTTTGATTTTCCCTTAGCCTCCCACCCTGTGCCCATGTGGCCCTTCTCTGATCTCTGTGCTTAGATGGCAGGGACCAAAGGAGTTCATGTGTCCAGAGGTAATACTACCTGAGTCTGTGTGGTACTCAGAAGCTTCCAGTTCCTTATTAAAACGGAAAATTGAACAGTGAATTGTTACTGCCTACCAGATTTCACAGCAGGAGACTGTCATACACCTTTCATTTGACTCATAGAGAGTGTAACCATCAGATGTCAGATTTCACTATTCTTTCGTCACTTGGAAAATGCACCCATTGTCAGCATTTTGAATTATTAGGATTCCTCAAATGAAAAAAAGGCAAACAATATATTTTGATAGATTGAAATCCACATTGTTGTGTGAAAATAGGGGAAGGAAAAAAGGAAGCCAAGATTTTGTCAGAAAACGGAAAACTCTTAAGAATAACTCCTCTCTGACAACCCACCCCTCACCCTTGTAAAGGCTTCAATGTTATGCTTCCTGGAGCTTCTGGAAAATTCCCTTCATTTGTTTCTTAGAGGTGTGGTGGCAGCTCAAGTGGCTTCAAATCTAGGATTTGAAATGTGTGTCCCTAACTGGGGTGGTGCTGAGCTTGGGACCAACTGGAGATGCTGGCTTGTTTATCACCTGCGATACACGGGGCTTTGCTTTTCTCCTCTTTCTCTTCTCCTGCCTCAACAGATAATGTTGAATTCTCTGCATAAGTATGAACCCCAGGTTCACATAGTGCGTGTTGGAAGTGCCCATCGAATGGTAACGAACTGCTCCTTCCCTGAAACCCAGTTCATAGCCGTGACTGCCTATCAGAATGAGGAGGTAAGTGTGTGTGTGTGTGTGTGTGTGTGTGTGTGTGTGTGTGTGTGTGTGTAACTGTCACCTGGGAGATCATGGCAAGATGGGAGGTGGGGGAGTCCTTTTAGATGAAAGGTAGGTTTTCCAGGATTTGGATACACTCAGCAGACATGAAGTTAAACAATGGAGTAGCTGCTCTCCCTCCCTCTTGCCTGTTTGCTAAAGGCTCACCAGCATGTGCTCTCCTGATGCCAACAAGGCACAGCTGTGTATTGTCATGAAACGCCTGAGTTCTGTTGAAACTCTGGAGTCTTTGTTGTCAGGCCCCTGTGTGCCCTTGGCCTGTGCAGAGTTGAGTGTGTCTTGAGTGGGTACAACTGGGCAGGGGCTGTCGGATCTCCTGCTCTAGAAGCAAGTCTGTAGCAAGTGATCCAAACGTGCACCCTCCCTTGGGTTTTGTTATGCTATCAATCCTGCTTGTTAATGTTCAATATCTGAGCACAGTTAAGTCTGCTGCTGCCCAGTGACTTGAGCCGCCTGGCTGTGAGGGCTGAGTGGTTAGCGCCCGGCCTGTCTGTGAGCTGCTTTGGGTCTGTTCACATGCTTTGCTGATTATCAGAAGAACCCAGAGAGGGTTGAATTCTTTTTGATTAAACTTTAAAAATGTTCTTTAAAGATAATATTTATTTATTTGACAACACATAATAAACTGACAGTACAGAAGTATATAAAGTAAACGTGAAGACCATAAGGTAGCTGTACTGCTTTCTTCAGTTTCGGAATCTCGCTCCCCATGGACATGACGAAGAATAACTTAGAGTGTGTTTTTTTGACAAATTTTCTATGTATTTGTAAATATATATGTTCTATGTATTTGTAAATATATATGTGAATGTAGATTTCCTCACATAAATTGGCTCATGTTGTATATATTATTAATCTGCAAATTTCTTTTTCTCCAGTTTAACAGTGTATTATGATTACCTTTCTATGTAATTATGCCTACATATATCTCCTTTTCTGTAATGCCTGCAGAATATTGTGTTGTATGAATACACTATTTCACGTAATCAGCCCCCCACCAATGGACATTTAAGTTGTTTCCAACTGTTTTCTTTTCTTTTTTTCTTTTTCTTTTTTTTTGAGACAGAGTTTCACTCTTGTTGTGCGGTGTGATCTCGGCTCACTGCAACCTCTGCCTTCTGGGTTCAAGCGATTCTCCTGCCTCAGCCTCCTGAGTAGCTAGGATTACAGGCACCTGTCACCACGCCTGGCTAATTTTTTTTTTTTTTTTTTTGAGTCAGAGTCTTGCTCTGTCACCTAGGCTAGAGTGCAGTGGTGTGATCTTGGCTCACTGCAACCTCCGCTTCCCAGGTTCAAGCGATTCTCCTGCCTTAGCCTCCCAAGTAGCTGGGACTACAGGCGTGCACCACCATGCCTGGTTAATTTTTGTATTTTTAGTAGAGACGGGGTTTCACTATGTTGGCCAGGCAGGTCTCGAACTCCTGACCTCAGGTGATCCGTCCGCCTCGGCTTCCCAAAGTGTTGGGATTACAGGTGTGAACCACCACACCTAGCCCTTTATTTTCTATTATAAATAATGATGCAATGAATATCCTGGTGCATTTGTCATTTGCTTGCTTGGGTGAATACCTAGAAACGGATAGATGTGGCCAAATTGCTTCCCTCAAAACGGCATCTCTATTTATAGCCCCCACACCATGATCAACACTATTATCAATCTTTGTCATCTTTGACACTCTGATAGGTTAAAAAAAATAAGATCTTGGCCGAGTGTGGTGGCTCATTTCTGTAATCCCAGCACTTTGGGAGTCCAAGGCAGGCAGATCATGAGATCAAGAGTTCCAGATCAGCTTGGCCAACCTGGTGAAACCTCGTCTCCACTAACAATACAAAAATTAGCTGGGCACAGTGGCGGGCACCTGTAATCCCACCTACTCGGGAGGCTGAGGCAAGAGAATTGCTTGAACCTGGGAGGTGGAGGTTGCGGTGAGCTGAGATTGTGCCACTGCATTCCATCGTGGGTGACAGAGCAAGACTTGGTCTCAGAAAAAAGAAAAAAAGAGATCTTGTTGTTGCTTCCATCTGTATTTATTTGGAAGCTTTACAGACAGATTTTGGCCTGACACCCACCCAGCCAACTGAGTCAGAATCTCCAAGGATGATGCTCAGAATCTGTAGATTTTAAAGTCTCCCCACAGGATTCTATTGAGCATCCAGGTTTGGAAACTACTGTCTTAGTGCCTACAGGTGAAATGAAGTTGCAGATTTAACTCACATCACAGATGTGCAGAGAAAATGTCATTTCTATAAGTAAACTGGCCTCTTGGCAGAGCCCCTGCAGCTGGCCAATGGGAACAGAAATGAACTAGCTAATAACGTAAACAGTCCCTCAACTGGTGACCAGTCTTTTGATGATAAAGTAAATCCATTCTGCAGATAGCCCTCTCTCCCAGCTTTTCTCCCTGGGCTGGAATCTGGGTCTATGAGGGGAAGTGGGTTTTTGTAACTGGGTCTTTGTAACTCTGGGAAGTGGGTGGTCGGGGGTGCATGTGGAGTTGGAGACTATGTCCTAACCTCCTCTGGTCTTCAGGCAAGGCCCCTGCCCACTTGTGTGCTGTTGGCTTAGCTGGTGGTGTGCGGAACTTGTCATTTGGCTGCTGACTTGGTGAACCCTCAGAAGCTTTCCCTGGCTGCAGGTGTGGGACAGTTCTCTCTGAACCACCTGACTGGTCGTTTTTGACCCATCCAGCAATCTCTCAGCCTGACTTGTTACTTCTGGGTCTTGAACATGCCCCATGGCAATCAAGCTCTGGAAAGCCTAGCCCCAGCACCTCCCTCTGTCAACAAAGCTTCCCTGCCAAGTCCACGCAGACGCATCCCGGGTGGCGAGTGGTGTGGGGGTGGGTGAAGGAGGCCAATGTCTCCTCTGCACCCCCTGCTAGCTTCATGTATGCTTTTCTACCTCTCCAGGTTTAAGCCAAGAGAAAGACTAGGTTGTACCTATCTGACCCCATACCTCCTTTTCTTCTTTCTCCTGATTTCTCCTCACAAGTTCTGGGCCAAAAGGAGTTGGGTGCTGTATTAGTTCATTTTCCTGCTGCTAATAAAGACATACCTGAGACTGGGTAATTTTTAAAGAAAAAGAGGTTTAATGGACTCACAGTTCCACATGGCTGGGGAGGCCTCACAATCATGGTAGAAGGCAAAAGACACATCTTACATGGCGGCAGGCAAAGAGAATGAGAGCCAAGAGAAAGGGGAAACCCCTTATAAAACCATCAGATCTTGTGAGACTTATTCACTACCATGAGAACATGGGGAAACTGCCCTCATGATTCAATTATCTCCCACCAGGTCCATCCCACAACATGTGAGAATTATGGGAGCTACAATTCAAGATGAAATTTGGGTGGGGACATAGCCAAACCATATCTGGGTCTGTCTTTGCTTTCCTTCTTCCATCAAGTCTCAGATCCTTGCTGATATAAATATTCTGTATACTGGGTATGGTGGCTCATGTCTGTAATCCCAGTACTTTGGGAGGCTGAGGCAGGCAGATCACCTGAGGTCGGGAATTCAAGACCAACCTGGCCAAAATGGCAAAACCCTGTCTCTACTAAAAATATAAAAATCAGCTGGGTGTGGTGGCAGGCACCTCTAATCCCAGCTACTTGGGAGGCTGAGGCAGGAGAATCACTTGAACCCAGGTGGCGGAGGTTGAAGTGAGCCAAGATGGAGCTACTGCACTGCAGCCTGAGAGCAAGACTCCTGTCTCAAAAAAAAAAAAAATATATATATATATCTAAATATATATATATATATAATATATATCTATTCTCTAAATATTTATTTACTCAACAAATATTTGCTGGGCTTTAATACATGCTGGATATTGTTCTAAATGCTGGAAATACTGCAATGAATAAAACAGATGAATACCCTGTCTTCAAGGCACTTACATCCCAGTGGGGAGAGATGAAAAATAAATATTTCTCTGTTTCTATCTCTTTATCTCTATCACGATGACTGTCTATCTATATGTCAGATGTCTCTAATGAGAAATGAAACAGGCTCAGGCTAAGGCAGATAAAGGGAGTGACAGTGAATGGGGGTGATAGTTTGCTTTTTGCATTGACACGGCCCCATGTGTAAGCTGTTATTTATGAATAAGGGACTCGATGCTAGATGGCACTTTCCCAGAGGGCCAGGATCACACCTGTGCTGCTCTCCACTGTGTTCCAAGTGACTAGATAAGTAAATCACATGTAGGGGATCAAGGATTGTTGAAAAAAAATAAATAAATGAGTAAAAAATGAATGCTAGGCTTCACACATCAGGGCTTTGCTTATTTCCAGTGCTTTGCCCTTTCTTTTCTCACTTTACATGGCATTAGCATTTTCACCACATGCAATGATAAAATGTCCTTTGCCAGAGACAGTGCAATGGTGATTAAGTGCTGGAGTAAGCAAAGGTGCAAAGGGCCTCTGCCTCTCAGAGTGCTGGGATTACAGGCATAAGCCACCATGCCTGGCAGGAAAGGGAAGGAAAAGAGAGGGAATTAACCTGGTTTTACAGAAAACAAAGGGTTCTGTCTGCCTATGTGTATCCTACTCTTACTAACACTTCTTGTCTTTGTAAATGCAAGATAACAGCTCTCAAAATCAAGTACAATCCTTTTGCCAAAGCCTTCTTGGATGCCAAGGAAAGGTAAGTAGAGAAATTTTAGTGAAATCTTCTAATGAATGGTTTATGCAAATACAAATGTGGAATTTATGATTATCTTGAAAGGAACTAGACCAGTAGCACTTGCATTACCTTTGATAGAAATATGTTTCCTTGGCCGGGCGTGGTGGCTCACACCTGTAATCCCAGCACTTTGGGAGGCCGAGGTGGGTGGATCAGGAGGTCAGGAGATCGAGACCATCGTGGCTAACACAGTGAAACCCCGTCTCTACTCAAAATACAAAAAATTAGCCGGGTGTGGTGGCGGGCGCCTGTAGGCCGCCAGCTACTCAGGAGGCCGAGGCAGGAGAATGGCATGAACCCGGGAGGCGGAGCTTGCAGTGAGCCGAGATCGTGCCCCTGCACTCCAGCCTGGGTGACAGAGCCAGACTCCGTCTCAAAAAAAAAAAAAAAAAAGAATGTAGAAATATGCTTCCAATATTCAATTCAATATTCAACAACATCTAGAAAATTCAAATCATAATTATCTATTCCTTATAATAGGGGTCCAGGAGAACTGTTAACTAACAATGTGTGTTTTTTTTTTTAAAGACCTGTTTTACTACAGATTTTTGAAAGTAGCACAATCACATTAAAAAAATTAAATGATTTAGATTTATAATAATTCACTCTGCCTTTTTCCTAATTACTTCTGAGTAGCATGGCTTAATACATTGCTTTTTAAAAACTACACTTAGCCTAGGAAAAGTGAAAAATGGGGAGAGGTTCACATTTCCTGTGCTGAGAAAAGGAGTCAGAGACTTCTGGGGGTATGAGTGATGATTCTGCTACTTTGGGTCAGCGACCTGCCATCTCTATATCTTTTCTTTCTTTCTTCCTTTCCTTCCTTCCTTTCCTTCCTTTCCTTCCTTTCCTTTCCCTTCCCTTCCCTTCACCTCCCTCCCTCCCTCCCTCCCTCCCTCCCTCCCTCCCTCCCTCCCTTCCTTCCTTCCTTCCTTCCTTCCTTCCTTCCTTCCTTCCTTCCTTCCTTCCTTCCTTCCTCCCTCCCTCCCTCCCTCCCTCCCTCCCTCCTTCCCTCCCTCCCTTCCTTCCTTCATTCCTTCCTTCTATCTTTTTTTTGGAGACAGAGTCAGGCTGGAGTGCAGTGACACTATCTCTGCTCACTGCAACTTCTGCTTCCTGGGTTCAAGCGATTCTCGTGTCTCAGCCTCCCTAGTAGCTGGGATCACAGGTGCCCACCACCACGCCCAGCTAATTTTTTATTTTTTGTTTTCAGTGGAGACAGGGTTTCACCATGTTGGCCAGGCTTGTCTTGAATTCCTGACCTCAGGAGATCCACCTGCCTTGGCCTCCCAAATTGCTGAGATTATAGGCTTGAGCCA
This sequence comes from Macaca fascicularis, assembly GCF_037993035.2. NCBI lineage: Eukaryota > Metazoa > Chordata > Mammalia > Primates > Cercopithecidae > Macaca > Macaca fascicularis. Next base: position 25,963,566 of record NC_088375.1, read on the forward strand.
CCATGTTCAGCCTCTGTGTGTTTTCCATCCCAGGAAAAAGAAGATTATGGTGCTCATCATTGACTTTTTAATTGACAAACCCTACAGTATAAATATGATTATCTTTTTAATGTTCAGATTTTATTGCTTGAGTTTCAAATCTTTTAAATAGTTTAAAAACTGTCTAATCTTTCCTGTTCACCTTAAAGGCTCTGATAAGGCTCTACATGAATGGACAGATGTTCATAATGATGCATCACAGGACCCTGTCCTGTCCAATATTTGAATACGTTATTATTATTATTTTAGAGATGGGGTCTTGCTCTGTCATGCAGGCTGGAGTACAGTGGTGTGATATAGCTCACTGCAGCCTTAAATTCCTGGCCTCAAGCTATCCTCCTGCCTCAGCCTCTGAAGTAGTGGGGACTACAGGCATGTGCCACCATGCCTGGCTATGTGGTTTTGTTTTTTGTTTGTTTGTTTGTTTGTTTTTAAGAGACGGGGGTCTCAGTATGTTGACCAGACAGTCTCAAACTCCTGGCCTCAAGTGATCCTCCTGCCGCCGCCTCTTTAGTTGCTGAGATTACAGGAGTGAGTTACTGTGCCTAGCTCCAATATTGGAATAAATTATGATGATATACAAGACACGCTTATAACATTTTCAGTTAACAAAAGGCCTAAAGGATAAACTGACATGTGACATGACAGAATCTAGATTCAAAGTGACAGTAGCATGGTATAATACAAAGAATTTGGGACTTTGAGTAAGAGGTCCTGACTGAATCCTTGCTCTGTAATTTACTGGCTGTTTCTTCTTGCATAAGTCAGTTTACCTCCTCGAGATCCACTTTTCTAATCTACAAAATTAGAAAAATACGTTAATATTTCCCTCACAGAGTCATTGGTGGATCTAGCATATCACATATGTAATTGTGCCCTGGAATTGTGCTGTTATTATTGCTTGAATCTTGTCAGTCAGGAACAATATCCCCAAATTATTCAGATAAAAACAAAAACCAAGAAACAAAAAACAGGGATAGCTGTTAATATGGTAAAGAGGGGTAAACAGTAAAACTGGAACTCTAAGAGCAATTGCACAAGTAGAGACAGCACCCTGAAGGAAGGAGAATGGGGAAGGACAGGAGCGTAGGGAAAAAGGGGTTTGGTTTTCTTATTCTAAGAAATTGATTGCTCTTCAAGGAGAATTTTGGGTATGCTTTATGGTGGACACACATAAGTTGGACAACTGTGGTGCATTTTCTTTCCTCTTTCAGAAATCACCTAAGAGACGTACCGGAGGCTCTCTCTGAAAGCCAGCATGTGACCTGTTCTCACTGTGAGTTTGGTGTACACGAGGCGGGAGGTTCTTGTACTTGGGGCTGTACTTGGAGCCAATTCCCTCCACACTCAGAATCTTTGCCTGTCAGGACTGCTTAAGGTCTCTTCCAAATCAAAACTCAACACACTGTTTATTCCATTAAGGACAAATTTATGCCCTTTCCAGAATTTCCAGAGAGAGGGCCAATGGTCCTAGGCTTAAGGATCTTAAAAAAATCTTAGGCAGGAGATAAGAATGAAAATGATGGATTTCTTAGACTCTGGTTTTCATGTCAGTGAGGCGCTGAAGCCTCGACAGTGTGTCCTTGGCTGGCCTCCTAACTTTATGCTCGCCACTCTGGTGTTTTGGAGTTCTGCTGTTCTTAGTGTTTGCTAATTTTGGAGTTGGTCCCCATAGCAATGTGTCACGCAGGCTGTAGCCTCCGTGGGGAAGTCTTTATTTGAGGGCTGGAAGGCTGTAGGAAGAGGTGAAGTCATATCACTGGGATTCTGCAGGGAGTGTTGAATGTTCCCATCAGCGTGTTACCTTGTCCATGTCCCAGGATGGCGGAGGGAATCCTCTGCAGCTGCAATGCAACCCACGGTCAGTGACATCAGAGTAGGAAAGTTAACCCTGGTGTCTGAAACCCTCTTTAATTCGGATTATATTGGCTTGCAAAGAACCCTTATGCAGTTTGCCAGCTGCGGAGTTCTTTACTTCTTCCTTCCCTTCAATCTTAGCGCACCTTCCATACCAGACCTGGGAGTATTGCCGCATAAAGAGAAGCAGCTCTCAGAAAAGCACTCTTTTTTTTTTTTTTTTGAGACAGACTCTCACTGTTGCCCAGGCTAGAGTGCAATGGCGCAATCTCAGCTCACCGCAACCTCTGCCTCCGGGGTTGAAGCGACTCCTCTGCCTCAGCCTCCTGAGCAGCTGGGACCACAGGCACGCGCCACCACGCCTGGCTAATTTTTGTATTTTGAGTAGAGACGGGGTTTCACCACATTGGCCAGGCTGGTCTTGAACTCCTGACCTTGTGATCCTCCTGCTGCGGCCTCCCAAAGTGCTGGGATTACAGGCGTGAGTCACTGCGCCCGGCCGAAAAGCACTCTTTAAAAGTGACTGTCAACTTAAATGAAAAAACTGAGGCAACATTAATGTAAGTAGAAAGTTTATTTGGGCCAAGTTTGAGGACTGCAACTTGGGAGCATAGATTCAAGTTCCCCTGAATATATGCTTGGGTTAGCAGCAGTTACAAGTGGGTTTTTAAAGGAAAAAGAAGAGACGATTCATAAACTGTTTACCGTAACATGAGCTATTGATTGGTTATACATTGTTCTTTGTATCACACATTCCAGGAACATGAAGATAATGGGTGAGGCAGCTAGTCAGGAACAAAAATGCCTTTAAAGAATCGCCCCCGGGCATGGGTGCAGGGGGTGCCCTTGACTGAAGGTGCTCCTCACACTCACATCCCTCTGGGCCTGATACATTTTGCATGCCTCACATAACTCAGACTGCTCTGAGCTATTTTTCATTTATCATTTCCCTGTCAGTTTTTTCCTTTAGGTGGAATGAACTGGAATAAAAACCTTGTTGTGTAGGTTAGAGCCATGTGCAGAACCACTGGAGTTCAAAGTTCATGTGTTGCAATCTTCTCAGCAAACTTCTTGACGTGTGTACGTTATATGTGGCAAAGTTAGCGGTTCTGGTCATGCATTTCCAGAGAAGCCAAGTTACCTGCTCATGGGCAAGGGCAGTGGCAGCGGGGGGATGGTACCAACACATAGGCTAGCATCAGTGTCATTTACAAGAATTGTAGTTGTATAAAGTAGCTGGTCACCTGATTTTTGGTGTGGGAGTTCACAGACTCAGTCTTGGTGTCTTCCTCTTGTCTATTTTAGTGGGAGGCTGGATCTTTTCCAATCCGGAAGGAGTGTGCACAGCAGGAAACTCCAATTACCAGTATGCCGCTCCTCTGCCTCTGCCTGCTCCCCACACCCACCATGGCTGTGAGCACTATTCGGGCCTCCGAGGACACCGGCAGGCTCCCTACCCTTCTGCATACATGCATAGAAACCATTCTCCCTCAGGTCTGTGACTCTGCTGATTAAACTCTTGGGGTATGAGCTGGGGCCGGGGCAGCCGGGAGAAATGGATAAACAGCTAGGAAAAGGAGTAGCTAAAGATGGAACCCTTTTCATCTAATATACATCTATGATATTATTGTTTTTATGGTTTTTTTTGTTGTTTTATGTACAAATATTTGATTAACTAGGTATAACAATCTTAGTTTTTTGTTTTTTTTTTTTTAGTTATTTCATAAAACCCACAGTCTTCTGGTTTCTAATGGGCATGAAAGGCCAGGACCCTGGTGTTCTGAGCAGTTCAGGCAGATCTCTAAAAGCCACGTCAAGTTGTGTGGGTCTGAAACACAGTTCATCGCCTTCACATGGCTCCTTTCTATGGTTGCATTCATGGCTCAGTTCAGGGAATACTGGGTCTAGTGTTAGGGAGCTACTAGGAAGGTCTCTGGGGAGCTGGATCCCTGTATGTTCAGGCCTTAGATGGATTCAGTTGGAGACATGCAAACCCAACCTTAATATTTTAAAATAATTTTTGCTGTCCGACTGTTTTTTTAAGTTAGCAGTGTTGTTTGTGTGCTTTTTTCTCATTGACTACTGCCTTTTCCACCTTTGTCTTATGTAGACCCAGTCCTTGCCTGGTTATTAGATTTGTAGAAAGAAGGGAGAAATGAAAACAATGGTTACTTTTTTCATTAAATTATTCATGCAACAAATATTTATTGAGGATCGACTATATGCCAGGCTCTGTTTCAAGCACAGGAATGAAACGGACACATGCCCTGCCCGTATGGAGATTCTATACTAATGTGAAGAGATTGACACTCAATAAAACAAGCAAAGTTCATGGCATGGGAGATAGTGGAGGGTATTTGGATTCCAGCCTCCTTCCTTCCTCGGTGACACCCTGAGCTCTGCATTTGTAGAGGGTCCTCCTGGTCACCAGCTACCTGTCCCTGTGTCCCTTAGCCTGCTACCCTTGGCAACCTCAACCATTGCTGCCAGGAGGGGGGATTATGTAGCTTATCAGTAGCAGAAACTGATCTGTGGCTCGCTCTACTTCCTTGTTCTTTCCTGTGGTCAGCATCAAATCACATCTTCTGAGCACCTACTGCATACCATGTTCTTCTAGGCAGTGGGATAGGAAAGTGATTAAGACATAGCTTCAGGGCCGGGTGTGGTGGCTCACGCCTGTAATCCTAGCACTTTAGGAGGCCGAGGCGGGCAGGTCACAAGGTCAGGAGTTCGAGACCAGCCTGGCTAACATGGCGAAACCCCGTCTGTAGTAAAAATACAAAAATTAGCCAGGCGTGGTGGCGGGCGCCTATAATCCCAGCTACTTGGGAGGCTGAGGCAGGAGAATCGCTTGAATCTGGGAGGTGGAGGCTGCAGTGAGCCAAGATCGTGCCACTGCACTCCAGCCTGGGCAACAAGAGCAAGATACCGTCTCAAAAAAAAAAAAAAAAAAAAAAAAAAAAAAGACATAGCTTCTTCCCTGGAGGAGCTCGGGATTGCACAAATATGTAAATAACGAATCCTAATATAATGCAGAAGCATCACCTGGGAACTTGTCAGAAATGTAGACTTTCAGGCTCTACTCCTGAATCAGGGTCTGCATTTTAACAAGATCTCCAGGGGATTCATAAGTGCTCTAGAGTTTGAGAAACAGCCAACAAAACACACAAGTCAGGGTGCCATGGGAATGAAGGAAAAAGAGCAGCTGGATATGCCTGGTGGGGCAGCAAAGGCTGCCCAGAGGGGTTAACATTTAAATTGAGCCTTGAAAGATGAATAGAAAAGGACAGAGTGAGAGTGGGCAGGGGTAAAAGGTGGAGGATGGCCTGTGCCACAGGCAGAGGCGCAGGACATTCCAGGTAGAGAGAGTGGGCTGAGCAAAGACACAGAAGGGGGAGAGACCCTAGGTTGTCTGAGAATAGCTTTGGAGCAGAATGTAGGGGGAGTGCGGACAGATGGAAAATGCAAGAGTTAGGGCTGGAGAGCTTGCAAGTGCCAGATCGTAAAAAGAAGAGACATGGGCAGGTGTCCTAGTCCCCTTTGTGGTGCTATAAGAAAACACTTGACATAGGGTAATTTATAAGCTGTGGAAATTTATTTTCTCATAGTCCTGGAGGCTGGGGAGTTGAAGATTAAGGTGCCAGCGTATGGTAAGGGTCTTCTGGCTGTATTATAATGTTGCAGAAGGCCTCACACAGATAGTCAGGGAAAGAGAGGGGGAGAGGGCAGGAGGCTAAACCCATCCTTTTATCAGAAACCCACTCCTGCAATATTGGCATTAACCCATTCACGAGGGTAGAGCCCCCACGGCCTAATCACCTCTTGAAGGCCCCACCTCTCAACACTGTTGCATTGGGAGTTAAGTTCCCAACACATGAACGATGGGGGACACATTCAAACCATAGCACCAGAGATAGACATTGGAATCTTCCTCCTCTCTCTCCTTTCTCCCCCTTTTCCCTTCCTTCCTCCCTCCCTCTGCCTTCTTCCTCTCTCTTATATATACACTATTTATGCAAATAGAGATTCAAAGAAATGGAAGACATTCTTCTTTTTCTCCTCTATAAAAACTGTGTATATTTAAGGTGTACAACATGATGTTTTGATATAATATGCATAGTGAAGTGATTACTGCTGTCAGGCAAATTAACATGTCCATCTCCTCACATAGTTACTGTTTTTCATGATGAAAGCACCTGAAATCTACTCTCTTAGCAAATTTCCAGTACACAGTACAGTATTGCTAACTATAGTCTTCAGATTGTAAGTTAGATCTCTAGACTTACTCATCCTACATAAATGCAATTTTACATCCTTTGACCAGTATCTCATTTCCCCAGCTTCCCACCCCTGGTAACCACTGCTGTACTCTCTGCTTTTATGTATTCAACTTTAATCTTAGAGTCCACATATAAGTGAGATCATACAATCTACTTCTTTTTATAAAAAGGTATGTTTTTTTTCTTTTTTTTAATTGTAGAGATGGTGTCTCTCTGTGTTGCCCAGAAAGTTCTCAAATTCCTGGCTCAAGGGATCCCCCTGCCTTGGACTCCCAAAGTGCCAGGATTACAGGTGTGAGCACCACACCTGGTCAAAAGGCACTGTGCTTGAGATATTTAAACCTTCTAGGGGATGGTTGAGAAGAATAAGTTCCTGGACCTCAGAAATCTCATCTGGGGCACTGGTGGCCCTTAGGCTTAGCTTGAGGGGAGGCTGGTATGGTCCCTTCTTAAAAGAGAGTGACTGCGGTGAAATGAGTTAGACAGATCGGTGATACCCAGGGCAAATAATCCTACCACCCTGAGGCTTATCTATAAGATGGAGTTAAGGAGTCACTGGTGTGAAGATTAAACTATGAATGACACCTGGCATATGGTCGACCTTCAAGAAACCTATGTTTCTTTTTATTTTCTATTTCCCTGAGAAAGAACTAACAAACTGTTGGTGCCTGTGGTGCAAGCCATGGTTATATTTTGCCTTAGGATAATGTCACTGGTCACCATCTTTATGTTTTCTACATTTGCTATCAATTCAACTATTGTTATTTCCCCAAAGTGAATTTGATAGAAAGCTCAAGCAATAATCTGCAAGTTTTCTCGGGACCTGACAGCTGGACATCCTTATCCTCCACACCTCATGCCAGCATCCTGTCTGTACCCCACACCAACGGACCAATCAATCCAGGTCCCAGGTAAGACCAATACCATCAGCTCGCTCATTGGTGGTCTTAGGGGTTTACTTTAGCACTGGGGACTCAAGTTCATTCTATTTCCTAGGGTGGCTTGGTCTAACCTATTGTCTTGACTTGTAAACCACTAAGAAGTCAAGGTGGCAACAGGATGGAGTTCTTTCATAATTGGAGAAACAGCTCAGTCGTATCCCATTTCTTATATTTAAAAGGATAGCCAGGGCATGGTGGCTTATGCCTGTAATCCCAGCATTTTGGGAGGCTGAGGCAGGTGGATCACCTGAGGTCAGCAGTTCAAGACCAGCCTGGCCAACATAGTGAAACCCCCGTCTCTACTAAAAATACAAAAACTAGCTGGGCATGGTGGTGTGTGCCTGTAATCCTAGCTACTCAGAAGGCTGAGGCGGGAGAATCACTTGAACCTAGGAGGCGGAGGTTGCAGTGAGCTGAGATCGCGCCATTGCACTCCAGCTTGTGCAACAAGAGTGAAACTCCGTCTCAAAAAGAAAAAAAAAAAAAAGGGATAGACATTATGGCCTGGGATCATTTGTCTTAAACCAGTCAGAAACACGTTAAACTATGGTGGTAGCAAATAGATACTGACTGTAGAGGAATTGAAGAGGAAAAGTATAAACATACACTGAGAAGTCAAGAACCACTATTGTCCACTTTCCCGTGAGTCACCCATCCTAAAAGGGGGACATATTGTGGATGCCTGGTCTCACAACCCTGGTAAGAGGGCTAAGTGTAGCATGGAGGACCCCATGGTTTAGTCCTCACACCAGTGACCTGCATTAAGTTCTGACTTCTAGAAATCTGAGTGGTGAAGTGGGAAGAGAAGGCCTCGTTGAGTCTGACAGGCAGGGGTTTGAGTCCCAGTTCTACCTCAGTAGTGACTTTGTGGCTTTGGGGAATTTTCTTAACCTTACTGAGCTTCAGCTTTCTTATTTCTTTCATGGAAATAATATGAACTACTTTGTAGAGTTACCATGAGCATCAAATGCAGAAATTAGAAAATGCATTAACATGCTTTGTAAGCAGTAACATTCTGTGTAAATGTCAGCTATTATGTTCAATATGGTTATGCAGAATTTTGAGAAGGTCCAAAGTGGAATCAAAATTAAAAGATGAGACTTGGCTGGGTGCAGTGGCTCACACCTGTAATCCCAGCCCTTTCGGAGGCCAAGGCAGGTGAATCCCCTGATTTGAGACCAGCCTGACCAACATGGTAAAATCCCGTCTCTACTAAATATACAAAAATTAGCCGGTTTGATGGTGCGTGCCTATAATCCCAGCTACTTGGGAGGCTAAGGCAGGAGAATCACTTGAACCCAGGAGGCAGAGGTTGCACTAAGCTGAGGCACTGCACTCCAGCTTGGGCAACAAGAGTGAAACTCTGTCTCAAAAAAAAAAAAAAAAAAAGGATTGGATTTGGGAAGACATCAGACGACTTATGATTTGTAAGTCTAGAATAAGGAGAATGTGATGGCTTAGAATCACCTGGGGTTGTTGTTAAAATGCAGAATCTGATTGGTAGGTCTGGGTGGGGGCCTGAGATTCTACATTTCTACCAAGTTCCTGGGTGTTGCTGATATAGCAGGGTATAAAGCTGTGCTGTCCAGTGCAGTAGCCACCTGTGGTTGTCAAACACTTGAAATGCAGCTAGTCTAAGTTGAGATACATTGTGAGTGTAATACCCACAGGATTTTGAAGATTTAGTGTGAAACAAAGAATAAATATCCCAATTTTTTATATATACACAATATATACTACTATATTATATATTTTTATATATTTTCATATTTTAAATATATAGTATGTATATTAATATATGTTGAATATATTCAAATATATAGTATATGTTTTATATATTATATATAAAAAACATCATTTACATTTTATATATGTCATATATAAAATATATACTATACATTTTAATATATATTTATAATTTATATATAAGATATATTTTAATATACATTATATTTAAAATATAAAAATATATAAATATATAAAATATAGTATATGTAAATATAGATGTTATGTTAATATTGTGATATAAATATATACATATATAATATATATATTTACATCAAATGCATGTTGAAATGATAATATTTGGAATATTTCGGTTAAATAAAATGTTAATAAATTTATTAATATTTTTCTAAATGTGGCTACTAGAGAATTTAAACTTACATATGCAGCTGGCATTTATGGTTTGCATTTTGACACTGATCTAGAGCATCATTTGTATTTGACACTGATCTAGAGGATCTGAGGGAAAAGGATTGATTTGGGCTGTGGTAGAAAGTGAAAAAGAAAATGAAGATGAGGGTTCCTGAAGATATTAAATAATCATGTGCCAAGTTGTATACTGGATACTTACATATATATAAGTCATCTATATATAAGTCATCTGTAGTACTCAAAGACAACTATGAGCAGTAAGCAGTACAGCTCAGAGCCCATGGTTCTCCCACTGGCCCAGGCGGCATCAGAAAGGGTCTGTAAGAGATAATGTAGAAGAGCATCTTCTGAAGATTAGGGCCAGAATCCCCATAAGCTGAGCTAGCTCAGAGAGAGCTCAGAGGATGGGCTACTGCAGGTTTCATATGGTCCAAGGAGGCCTGGAGCACTGAAAAATGGCACCAGGTGAATGATGGCATTGCCAACTCTGGCTTCTCTGTTGGTGTGTTTAACTAATTCCTGACTCCATAAATATTTTGTTAGAAACAAAACAAAACAAATGTATTCAATATTGCCTTTGGATAATAAGCCCATTCTCAAGCAATATTATTGGGCAATGCAGAAACTCTGAAATGTAAGAAATGTAGTGATGACTAAAGGCTGAAAACATTGGGATCATTGCACCTGTTCCAACTGCATCTATATTAAGGTGCAAGCTTGGCTGTACATTACAATCACCTGGGAAACTTAAAAAAATCCTCATACTCAGGCTGCATGCCAGATCAGTTCAATCAGAATCTCTGGGGCAAGGGAGTGGGGTGAGAGTGGGACCCAGGCAGCAATATTACTTTTAAAAACTCCCTGAGTGATTCCAGTGTGCCGAATGTGCAACCATGTGTGTGAACCAGTGCTATAGAACTAGAGAAGGCAAAGAGAGTGTTCTAGCTCTCAGCCTTTCTGCCAGGCACCAGAGATCACAGGTGGAGACCAGGAATGGAAGAAATAATGATAACAACCACCATTTACTGAGTACTACATGCTAAGGACCATATTCTTCTCCTATTTAATCCTTGTAGCAATCTCTGTAAGGTAGGTAAAATTATGACACCACATCTTGAAGATGAGAAAACTGACACTCAGAGATGTTAAATAATTTAGCCAAGGCCACAGAGCTAATAAGTGGTAGAGCTGGGATTTAAACTCAAGTCTTCTGACAGTGATGTTTCCTGGTTATTATGCCACATTGGCCAGGGAGAGATCAGATGCAGCAATCATATAGTTTTAATACCTTTTTTCTATTGCCCTGCCAATTTTACATAGGCAGGGCAATAGAAATCTGGGCAAGGGAGCCCAGATAAATGAAATTCTGTGTCTAAAACCAAATAACTCACTGGTGGCAGGGCCAGTACTACTTAATGTTATCATCATTCCACCATACTTTGCTGTTTCTCTTAGCTTTTCTGCAGAAACAGGACTAATCTGTGTCACAGCTACAAATCAAGCCATGGCCAGAAGCCCTCTTGTAACTTCTCAGTGCTATGTGCGTGCTTGTCAGGCGGCACTCCTTCCTTGGAGTGCCATTGAACATTCCCTTCCCCTCTTTCTCTGTCTCTGCAGCCCCTATCCGTGCCTGTGGACCATCAGCAATAGTGCCGGAGGCCCCACTGGGCCAGGCCCGGAGGTGCATGCCAGTGCCCCAGGAGCATTTCTCCTCGGAAACCCAGCTGTGACTTCACCCCCCTCTGTGCTCTCCACCCAAGCACCCACTTCGGCTGGTGTGGAGGTTCTGGGGGAGCCCTCGCTAACCAGCATTGCTGTGTCCACCTGGACAGCAGTGGCCTCGCATCCCTTCGCGGGCTGGGGTGGCCCAGGAGCGGGTGGGCACCATTCTCCTTCCTCATTGGATGGTTAAGCAGGATCCTAGGAGCCTCTATCCACAGAGATCCTTCTATGTGTAGAGCGCTTAGAAACCCCATCTACTGATCTAGTGAGTCAGACTGTGGAATCTCCCTTCCCACTAGCTGGAGGCGGAGGTGAGTTATTACAGAAGTCATACTGGGAAAGGGTCCAGTTTGGATGATGCTAGTTACGTCAATTGCATCTCTCCACCATTTTCTTCTGCACTCCCATTTTCTCTGCAGCTTATTCTTGCCATGCTTAGGTGACAGAAGTTTGTGAAGTACCGTCCTTGTGCTCTGCCCCTTACTCTCAAATCGTTCTGGAAAGCCTCACTTCCTTTTCTGTGGAGAAGGTGCAAAGCTGTTAAATGAGCCCACAGTTTACCTAGCTAAGGCCACTGCTTCCTGCTTTGTGCAGCCTGGAAAGTACGTGTGGTTACGGGGCTCAGGTTTGCACTTCTGCTTTGAGACCAGGCATGAGTGTAAGCCATAGAGTAAAGTTAACAAAAAGAATAAAGCTAATCATGTATTACTCACAGCAGTGTGCCCAGACTTGTGGAAATGAAGTCGTGTCACTCCTCTGCTCAGAAACCTTCAATGGTTCACCATTACCAGTGGAATGAAGTCAGATCTCCTCACTATAGCTGGGTGTGGTAGCTTAAGCCCATAATCTCAGTCCTTTTGGAGGCCAAGGGAGGAGGATCGTGTGAGGTCAGGAGTCTGAGACCAGCCTGTGCAACAAAGTGAGAGCCTGTCTCTACAAAAAACACACATGCACACAAAATTAGCTGGGTGTGGTGGCATGTGCCTGTAGTCCCAGCTACTTGGAGGAGGATCACTTGATCTCAGGAGGCTGAGGCTCTAGTGAACTATGATTGTGGCATTGCACTCCAGCCTGGGTGGTAGATCAAGACTTTGTCTCATTAAAAAAAAAAAAAAAAAAAATTACGGGCAGGGTGGCTCACGCCTGTAATCCCAGCACTTTGGGAGGCCAAGGCGGGCGGATCACGAGGTCAGGAGATCAAGACCATCCTGGCTAACACAGTGAAACCCCATCTCTACTAAAAATACAAAAAAATTAGCCAGGCGTGGTGGCGGGCGCCTGTAGTCCCAGCTACTTAGGAGGCTGAGGCAGGAGAGTGGCGTGAACCTGGGAGGCAGAGCTTGCAGTGAGCCGAGATCGTGCCACTGCACTCCAACGTGGGCGACATAGTGAGACTCCATCTCAAAAAAAAAAAAAAAAAAAGAATGAAATCCTACTATGAACGATCCCACCATCTGGCCTGAAACCACTTCTCCAACTTAGGTCCTCTGTTATCCTGTTGGCCTCCTGTGTTTTGGTCAAGGCAGGCATCTCTGTTCTCTGAGCATTTCATTGCACTTCCCACCTCTATACGTTGCCTGTGCCTGAGTGTGCTTCTTTTTCCAGTTCACCTGTGTGAACCCGACCCACTTCCCGGGGCCTGGGAAACACCACTCCCTGCATCCAACATCTGATCGGCTGAGATATGTCTGATATATCCCTGCTCGCTGTTCTCCCGTTGTTTTTGCCTCTGCCATAGAGCTCACCTCATTTTGCCTTGTATTTTTGTTACTGTGAGTGTATCTCTCCCTATTAGACTGTAAGCCTCTCGAGGGTGAGGCCTAGCCTTCTTGTCTTTGTAGCCCACAGCAGCTGGTACTGTGCCTTGCCTATTGTAGGTACTCAATAAACATTTGCTGAACTGAATCGGTGTAATGTGCATGTGTGCCACAAGGATGGTATGAAGTGGCTGGGAGGCAGATCTCAGAGACACATGCCCCGTGACACATAGGTGCGTCTGTGCGGGAGTGTAGGAACATGCTGGCTGTTTGTTACACTGGCTCCTCATCTGAGGCACCACCAATTCTCAGTGAATAACAATAATATATGGAGATGGGGTGTGTTAGAGTGGTTATTCCCAAATGCTGGTCCTTGGATCCCCTAAGTCAGGATCACCTGGAACAGGGCCTTTGATACACATACAGATTCCTGAGTATACCCCACCCCTGTTGGATCAGAATCTTTGGGGCTGGTGTTCAGGAATCTGCATTTCAAACAAGAGCTCCAGGCATTGGCCCTGGGCTAGGTTTGGAAACTCCTTGCCTAGAAGAGAGAAATAGAATGATAAATACTCCAGGAACCTTATTTCAGATGAGTTTTTACCTCTGCCCAAGCCAAGGTCATTGCTGTAACCAGTGAGCAGAATCAGTTTCATGAGTCTTCCTCTTCTTTTTCTACTTACTACTGGATGTGCTAATAACCCTGGGAGTGAGGTTTCCAGACCTGGGTGATGAGCAGCTCTCCAAACATCGACGTTAGACTGCACTGACTGAGCAGCCCTTCTCAGGGCCGCCACTTGAGGAGTCTAAGGTTCCACTTGGAGCCTAGCATTGGCTCAGCTGCTTCCACCACTGATCCACCAGCTCAGCCTGTGCAAACCCAGCACACTCCAAGGCTTAGTCTGAGGGGTCCAAACATGGCACTATTGAGTTGTTGGCTCTTTCGACAGCAAAAGGCCCTTTAACATGCTATGGTGTCACAGCTGGTGTCACTGCCCAATATTTCTGTGCTGTTCTGTTTTTTTGCATCTCAGGAAACAATACTACTCCAGCTACGTGGTGTCCAGGGAAGACACATTACCTGACTTCAGGTTGCCTGGCCAGAGCTCTGGGCCACTAGTTGGTGTGTGAGTGGCCAAGGCACAATGCATCCACGCATTTGGAAAGCTGTCTGGTCAGCATGCCCCCAAGGCAGCATTGTTCCTGTGTCCCAGTCCCTTTACAATACCATTAGAGCTCACTGAGGTGTGAATATATTCATATCTCTGCAAGACAGTATTTTGGTAAGTTATAACAGGTGGTTATTTCTCAATTTGCTAGAACTTTAGGCTGTTGTGGCCTGTAATTGCCCCAGCAGGTCTGTCCAAGTCCTCTTCACCAGTCACTGCAGCAAGTCCTGGCACCAAGTCCTTCGCATGTCCTGTACCAAGAACTCAGCAAGTGTAATCAGGGAATAAAAACCCACCATGAGTCTCACCCTTCCTGCACCTCCCCTAGCCTGGAGCAGACAGAAGACCTGGGGCCCAGGGGCACAGAACAGAAAGAAGCTCGTAACCTCCATTATATTTTCAATTATATTGCTCAGGTGAATGGGGTCCTCTGCAGCGTGATAACATGAGCATTAGCTGAATTTGGGGTGATCATGTCTCTTAGTCTTGTAGGATGCTCAGCTTGGAACCTGCTGTGATTCTTAAACACACACCCACTCACCAGCCCTCCCTTCCCTGGATGAACCAGCGTCATTACCAACCACCTCTGCCCACCATGCTGAGCCAGATGCTTATGGGAAACTGCTGATTCCCTTTGTGCCACTTGGTGGACACTCCCCAGAACTGAAAGGTGGTCAAATCAGGGAAGGAATGTTTTCATCACCTAAGTTATTAAGAAAAAAACTCAGTAAAGGATATTTGAAGCTTGGCAGGTCTTCGCCACTTTCTCCAAGACTAGAATAGATTTGAGTGAATATCAGCAACTTAAAATATCACATTTGTGAAGAATATGAATTCTGTTTTGTGGAAATCATGGGTCAAAGTAGGGGATGGCAACTGGCGCATTCAGGTGGCACTTCTTTCAACTCCTTCCTGTTTATTTTCTCCACCCATTCCCACTTTACTGAGCCAATTGTTGGCTACTGGCCAGGTTGGTGAACAGAGAGAATATGGGCATCCTGGAACAGAGGTTAAGGTAGGGATATGTGGTACCAAAAAAGATATAAAGGAACAGCCTTTGTGGTCTGAAGACACCAAAACTTTTCCATCATCATCATTATAGACACATCTATGGTGTTGTCTGTCCAACCCCCCACCCTTCTAGGATTAGAACCCTCAAACTCTTGGTGAAATTGCCTTTTCGGAATAAGTAATGAGAGAAGTCTAACGTGACTGACTCCATCTTGCTTCTAACCTCACAGGCTAAGTTACTTTTTTGCTTTTTCTAGCATGGAAGCCAAGATAAGTATGAGAGAAATTTAGTTCATAGTTAAACTTTGAGGCAAGGAAAATTGCCCCCCACTCCTTTTTTGTGGACTGAAGCTGCATTCATAAGACAAGGCTAAAATTGTGGCAGGGCCTTTGACCTTCGCTATAGAATAGGCATAGTTAAACAATGACCTACCATTGCTTAGTTTGTTTTTCTATAAGTTGTTTACCGCCCCAGAATCACAAAACTGGGGGTCACATGATTTATAACTCCCCCATCTACTCCTGTAGATAACATCGCTATCGTGAAACCTAAAGAACTGGTCTTTGAGGTATTTTTCAGATTCAGCCTTTTTTTTTTTTTTTTTTTTTTTTTTTTTTTTTTTTTTTGAGACGGAGTCTCACTCTGTCGCCCAGGCTGGAGTGCAGTGGCCGGATCTCAGCTCACTGTAAGCTCTGCCTCCGGGGTTTACGCCATTCTCCTGCCTCAGCCTCCTGAGTAGCTGGGACTACAGACGCCTGCCACCTCGTCCGGCTAGTTTTTTGTATTTTTTAGTAGAGACGGGGTTTCACCGTGTTAGCCAGGATGGTCTCGATCTCCTGACCTCGTGATCTGCCCGTCTCGGCCTCCCAAAGTGCTCGGATTACAGGCTTGAGCCACCGCGCCCGGCCAGATTCAGCATTTTAACAGAACAAGAGTTCTGGTCCTGAGGCCCCCTTCCAGGAACTGACTCAGCCACATGAAGACAGTTTTAGGTGTCCCTGTGATTTCATCTCCAGCCAATCAATTGTTTCAGTTCTGCAGCCCCCTCCCTGCCAAAGTACCCAGGCTATTGAAATAAAACTAGAGTCTGGGAAACCTGGAGGCCAGAGCAACTGGTCAGGCCCATGTGACGACTTGGAACTCAACTGGTTGGGAGTGAGCAGTTGATCAAACTCTCATTCTCAACATGGAAACATCGGAATTTCACATTTTCTGGTCATGACCACTCTGATTTGGAGCACCTTGTAGGAGTCACTGTGTGTGTGTTCATGCATGTGTGTGTGTATGCACAAGTATGTCTATTTAGTGATGAGTTTCCTGTCCCTCGAGAATAAGTAAATAAACCTTTGGGACAGACTCACTTTGTTCTGAAAGAGCACTTTTTGGGGAGTGGAGTTTGGAGAAGAGTGTAACAAGGAGTTTTGGGTTAACCAGGGCTGGTTCTGGAGGTTGGAGCTGTGGTATCCCTCCTACATACCTATTAGATGGGGAGGGCTTGGAGCTTGGAGGTTGCTGAGGAGGAATCAGACATATTTAGGTGGGAACATAGTAACCTCTTAGAAGGAAAGACCTTTTCTATTTGTGGTTAAAATGTAGTGAAATATATTGGATGGCTTGGGTTAGCCAATATGACCAAGGTTGGGCAGCAGGAAAAGTATATTTCCTCTAAGACAAAATTATATTATCACAGTGGGAGGAGTAGTTTGAATGGATCACTGGTTTCCACACAAGAGCAACTGGAGGTAAGAGATGCTTCTGGACCCAGTGTCGACTCATGCAGCCACCTGGACACTGGTATGCCTTGAGAAAATGGCTGGTGTGTGAGTTAAAAAAGTTGATCCTTGGCTTTAACACTTGAGGCCTGGGCTAAAGTTGCTAAGTGGGATATGTTGGGGGAAAGTGTCCAGGGTTGTAACAATAGGAAGTCATGAGACAGTGAGGATTTCTATTAACTTGAGCAGGTAGGTGTGTTGATGGTCACTAGAGTTAGAAATTTAAATTAGAGAAATGGCTAATCGTGCTGTTACAGGGTGGATGACTGTCTTGGTTATACCTGAGGACAAGAACTGTCTTCCATTGCTGTACCTCCAACACCTTGCACTTGTGCCTGGTAGGTACATGGTAGGCACCCCACAGGTATTAATCCAGAATTTTTAGAAATAATCCTTACCAGTGCTTGGAAATTTTAGTTTGGTTTGACAAAAAGTTCTTTGTATATTTTTTGTCAAAGTTATGTCTTTGTAAGATTGTATCTCTTTGGAAAAGTTTGTTTTTTTTTTTCCTGCTTTTTTATTTTGTTTTGTTTTTTGAGACAGAGTCTCACTCTGTTGCCCAGGCTGCAGTGGCATGATCTCGGATCGCTGCAACCTCTGCCTCCCAGGTTCAAGCGATTCTCCTGCCTCAGCCTCCCAGGAGAGTAGCTGGGATTACAGACGCCCACCATCATGCCTGGGCAAATTTTTTTTTGTGTTTTTGTAGAGAGAGGTTTCACTATGTTGGTCAGGCTGGTCTCAAACTCCTGACCTCAGGTGATCCACACACCTCGGACTCCCAGTGTGCTGGGATTACAGGCGTGAGCCACCGTGCCCAGCCAGATTATTATTTTTAACAGCTTCATTGATATATAATTTACACAGCCTATTTAAAATATATAATTCATTGGATTTTTCTAGTGTATTCAGTGTTCTGTGCCCATCACCATAATCTAATTTTAGAACATTTTGTCATCCTACAAAGAAAGCTTATGCCCATTAATAGTCACTGCCCATTTCCTTCCTATTCACCTCAACCCCCTGCCCTAGGCCGTCACTGATCTCCTTTATTTCTCTATAGATTTCCCATTCTGGACACTGCATTTGGCTGGAGTCGTATGATGTATGGTCTTTTGTGACTGGCTTCTTTCACTTACGGGTTCCTTGATGCTGTACCGTATATCAGTACTTCATTCCTTTTTCTGCCAAATAATATTCCATTGATACATACAGCCACATTTTGTTTATCCATTCATCAGCCGATGGGCATTTGGGATGGTTCAACTTTTTCAACATTCATGTATGAGTTTTCGTGTGGGATAGACACTATTTATCATTTTCTTCATCTTATAGATGGAAGGAGCCAGCTCAGAGAACATACATGGGGTTTTCAGCATCACACAACTACTAGGGCAGAACTCAGACCTACCCGACGGTGAAGTTCTTGCTCCCATTCACAACTCGATGCCACCCTGTACTGAGAATTGTCCCAGGCAGGAGCAGTTAACGTTACTCAGCTGGCACCTCCCCTTGCTGTCCTGTTACATTTACATCAGGTTCCCAGGGCTGCAGTGGCGATTAGGGAAAAGAGTCTGTGCTCACTCTTGGGAGGAGGCTGGGCGTAGGGAGTGGGAAAGCAGGAGACAGGGAGATTGTGGAATGAGCAGGGCTTCATGGGCCAGGGACCATCCGGGGCCTGATGGCAGACTGCTGGTCTTCCAAGGACTGGCTAGCAGGGAAGCATCTCTAGGGCATTTCCGGAAACGCTTTGGGGTAGATTCTGGTGAAAGACTGAATTTCCTGGAGCAGGAGAATGTGGGTATGAGTACATTATAATTCGATTAAGAGCAATGTGATCTCAAAATCTAATGAAGCCTGGCAAATATTGATTGGTATTGAGGTGATTGATTTCAGGATAGACATTTTAAAAAGTGCACTTATTGACACCAAAACAAAAGTGTGCTGTAGCCAAAGCATTCAGAAATCCAAGACTCAACTTTGCGGTTTTAAAGTTCACAAAGGTGATGAAAGGGAGAAGGACTTTGTGATCCTTATGATGATTAGACTTTGAATTGGGAACCCATATGTGTAAGTTATACTACTGTTTGGTCAGCCTGCTGCCAAGTCAGTTACCAGCAAGATGATGCCATAAATTTCTTGTTCTGCAGAGAGGATAAGATACAGGGACCATTGATACTTTCTTGTCAGTGCCTTAGACTGAGGGGCTTCCTGGGATATGGGCATTTCAATTTAAAATTTCAATTTAAATGGATAAATTTTCCATTAATTTCCATTTATTTCCAATAAAATTTCCATTTCGATTTAAAATGGAGATAGCCTGGATTTGCTCAGGATGAGTTGGTCAACCTATAACATTGGACACGAACTTGTGGGATGACAAGCAAGAGTCCAGAATCCTGCTGTGTTGACCACATGGGGAATGAATATTTTTCTGAAAAGAGATAGGACAGAGATGAGCAGAGAGAGTAGAACAGCTAACAGATGGCCTTAAATTCCTAGGGTTGCACTTTTCTTAGCATCCTGTAGGTGGGTCTATTGTTTAGCACAATTATTTACAGGAGGCAAACTGTTATGTAGAGCAGCTAGAAGCATTGGATGCAGTAAAAGCAGCTGTTTTATTTCACCGTAGACAATCTTGTTTATCTCTCCTAGCCCTATGAAATGTACCCCCCAAATACTTGGCTATGATCTGAGACCTAGGAAAATAGCATGTGATCTCTCTCTCTTTTTTTTTTTTTTTTTTTTTTTTGGCATGCGATTTTAAGATTTTCTTGCCTTGGCATCCCAAAATGCTGGGATTACAGGCGTGAGCCAGGGAGCACTTTCTTGAATGTTCTCAGAGTTGTACATTAACCTGGGACATCAGCAACTTCATAAGTAAGGTCTTTGGTATAGACAGAATTTTATGTGCACATAGGATGATTTCTGGGAGGTGAAGAGACAAAGTGAGGGGAAGGGATCCATAGCTTTTATTAGATTTCCAATGGGATCCATCACGCCCCCCAAAATTAAAATCTACTGCTCTATATGCTCATCGAATGATGCCCATACTTGAAGCCCATAACTTCAAGTTTCTATGTAAGTGCTAACAGCTTATAAATATTCTTCAGCTAGACCTCTTCTCTTGATTCTGGATTCCATGTATACTATACTACCGCCTACAGAACATTTCCACTCTATTCCTATGGCTGCCTCAATGTCAACACACCTAAGACTCAATAATGGCTTCTTTTTCTATATTACCCATTTAGATGAATGACATCACCATTTGCCCAGGTACTAAAGTCTCTTTCTTTCATTTGCCCAGGTACTAAAGTCTCTTTCTTAGTGGCCACATCTGATTAGCCACTAAGCCTGGTCTCTGCTACCTCAGAAATACTTTTCAATTTAACCCTACCACTTCCTTCTCTCAGTCTCAACTGCTACTTCCCCCATTTACCCAGAAATGAAAATCACAGTAATAAGCCTTGCAACCCAACTGAGAAAATACTTTAGGTCACAATAGCCTAAAGTTCTAGCAGATTGAAAAACGACCACCTCTTATAACTTACCAAAGTACTGTCTTGCAGAGATACTAATATATAATACCTTAAAATACCTTAGACAGCTGTTCACTTATTTCTAACAAAATAAGTTAGAGTTTATTTTGAAATACAGGTGAATCTTTTGTGCATCCAAAGACCAACTTTAGGCTCCTTTGTGAGTTTTGGAGCCAAAAAGAGGAAGCCTGGAATGGAGGCTCCACTGGCAAAATGAAATAAGGTTCTGGAAATGCCAATGTGTAAGGGCCTGGGTGAGTAGAGATTTATTTATTTTTAAATTTTATTTTCTACATGATGAATAATAATTGTACATATGTATGGGATACACAGTGATGTTTTGATACATACAATGTAAAATGATGAAATCAGAATAATTAGCATATTCATCATCTCAGACATTTATAATTCCTTTGTGTTGGGAATGTTCAATATCCTCCTTTTAGCTATTTGAAACTATATAATACTGTTCACTATAGTCATCGGACAGTGCTCTAGTGCTTTAGAACTTATTCCTCCTATCTAACATAACAATGCTGCAATGAACATCCTTGTACATTTCTCTGGTGAACATATATGAGAGTGTCTGCAGGGTAGATACCTCAAAGTAGAATCCCAGACTTAGAATATGTGTAGCTCAACTTTTGCAGTTATTGTTCAATTGTTCTACAAACTGGTTGCATCAATTTGCAATGTAAACAGTAATAAGTAAGTTTCCAATCTTGCCATCACCCTGTGTTACAAAGCTATTAATATTTTTTAATTGGAATGGCTATTTTAATTTTCATCTTAGGTGAGGTTGAATGTCTTTTCATAGTTTTATGGCCATTTGTGTTCTCTGTTTTATGAAAAGTGTTTTCATTATGCCCATAATTGTTATCATTAATTTGTCTTTTTTTTTTTTTTTTAACAGGTTCTGGATGGTATCTCTTTTTAGCAGAGGCGAATCTACTGTAAAGCTAAAGAAACTTAGCTTTAGGGCCCCTTGCTTGGACAGGCTTCTTTCAGTGCCCTGGGAAGGGAAATCACAATATGTTTACACGATCATATATATGTATTTAATTTGCAAAAATAAACTATTTTAACACTGTTTGGTTAAGACCAATTTTCTTTCCACTCCTACTTCCCTTCTATAACACCTCTCTTTGTGCAGGGTGATGCTGGGCATTTTGGAATCAAACTGAAGGAAAACCCAGTTGGGAATACATTTAGTTTGGATTTAATAAAATATATTTATGGGATTCTGAGTCATTTTTCATGTTATTCCTGGCTCTCCCACTGAAGAAATGTCTTCCAGGGATACCCCTGCTGCTCATGATGTGAAAATAAAGTGCCAGAGGTTGCATTGTCATATAAACATGTCCTGTGGCACATGGCATCAGAAGAGTCCAGGTAATGGAAGAGAAGCAAGATGGGAGTGTGTAGAACCAGAAGCTGCTCTGTGAAATTTTATTTGATGCAGTCGTCAGACATGTAGATCTGTAAGTGGAGAACTTAGTAATCAGTGACATCTAGTCAAAATGGAAGTTATCTCCTGCCAGGAATAAACAGATACAACCATAAATGCATCATGCCTTTTTTTTTTTTTTTAAATGAGACAGGGCCCTACTCTGTCATCCAGGGTGGAGTGCAGTGGCATGATCTCGGCTTACTGCAGCGTTGACCTCCAGGGCTTAAGCGATTCTCCTGCCTCATCCTCCCTAGTAGTTAAGAACACAGATGTGTCCCACCAGGCCCAACAAATCTTTTTTATTTTTGTAGAGATGAGGGTCTCATGATGTTGACCAGGCTGGTCTCAAACTCCTGGGCTTAAGTGTTTCTTTCAACTCGGCCTCCCAAAGTAATCCAAAGGGATTACAGGTGTGAGCCACCATGTCCGGCAATATACCATACTTTATTTCTCTTTTTGATTGGGGTTCTAAAAATGTATGTATTAGAAGTCCTGTGTTTGTAAGGCAGAAACCCTTAGCAATACCATAAGCAGCAAACACACTTGTAATGTCTCAGATATAAAAGAAATTTAATACAAGTTTCCCTAAATTTGACAATTTTAGAAATATACATGAAATTAGCAACAACTGTTTGTGAAGTGGAAAGAAATTGTTCTAAGATATTAATACCCCCCAAATCCCACCACACTAAATCTTGATTAGTCATGTTAGAGATAGACTAAATTAGTTTTCTAGTTTCTCTATGGAAAATAATATTACAAAAATCATTGTATGATGAGGCAATCAGAATATATAGCTAACAAACATTGGTACTAAATGAAGGTAATTGTTATGTCATTTCTGGCAGCATAGAATCAAGGCAGCTCCCAATCTCTCCTACAGATGTGTGTGCCCATGTAATTAAATTCTGGCCAGTAGGGGATATATTAGTTTCCTAGGGCTGTGACAAACTGTGTGTTTTAAAACAACAGAAATTCATTATTTCACAGTTCTGGAGGCCAGAAGTCCCAAATCGAGGTGTTGGCAGGGCCATGCTTGTGAGATTCTAGGGGAGGGCTACTTCCATGCCTTTTCCTACCTTATGATGATGGCTGCTGGCAATTTTGGCATTCCATGGCTTGTAGATACCATACTCCAATCTCTGTCTCCATTGCCACATGGCATTCTCCCTGTGTGTTTCCTCTTTTTATAAAGACACTAGTCACTGGATTAGGGCCCATCTTAATCCAGTATGATCTCATTTTAACTAATTATACCTGCAAATATGTTATTTCCAGAAAGGTCAAATTCTGAGTTTCTGGGTGGATATGAATTTTGGGGGCCACTATTCAACCCAGTACAGAGTTTAAGCAAACTGTCCATGTAAATAATTCAGTGTAATGCACTTAAAATGTACCAGGGTACATCTTCCCAGTTCTGTGCCTCCATGGGGTGATATTTACATTCTTGTTTTTATGCAAAGACAAAAGAGCGTACAAATTCTATCCTTCCTCCCTCCCTCACATTTGTCCTCTATAGACATTGAAAGTCCTGTGAAAAGGCTGAAGCCACAAAGAATGCGCTCCAATACGGTGTGACTTCCAGGAAGTGTTCTTAAAGGCAGGGATGAGAACTTCTTAGCCCGGATTCCCTTTGCTTGTTGGCTGGAATGCAGATGTAATAATTAGAGCTTGAGTAGTTATATTGAACCATGAGGTAGAAGCCATAATTTGAGAACCAAATTATCGTTAACTATGAGGTAGAAGTCACAAGATAGAAGGACTATGAGTTCACCATACTCTTTGAGCTATCATATCAGCGCTAGACTTCTTACTTCTGGGTTTGTTTACGTAAGACAAAATAACCTTCTATCGTAAGTAAATTATTTTGGGTTTTGTGTTATTCGCACCAGTGAAACTATTCCTAAGTTTTACAATGGCTTTTACTTTTTAAAAATGTACATGATTTTAAATATACTTATTTTATATGCTTGTCTGATTATCATACTATTATTCCAAGTTCTTGGGATCTAATTCTGCAGCTTATTGTGTCTATTGACTCACACTCATGAATGATTTCTTTCTGTACATTTGTATTTTTGATGGGTAGCTCATCTTCTTTGGAGGCTTTCTCTCTCTGTCTTTGTCTCTCCCATTGTCTGTGATTTGAGTCATGAGTGTTTTTTCAAAAAGTCTTATATTTGCTTTCATGCTGTACCTCTGACATATCACCATTTGTTCTAGTTGCTGTTGCTGCAAAACTAACCCCTCAAGTATAGTGACACAAAACAACTACCACCATTTAATTAGCTCATGGAGTCTATTGGACAAAACTTCAAAAAGGGCACAGTGGGGATGTCTGGTCTCTGCTCCATGATACCTGGGACCTTAGCTGAGAAGAAACAAAGGCTGGGGACTGAGTCATATAAAGCCTCTTTCATTCACATGTCTGGTGGTTGATGCTGAATGTTATCTGGGACCTCAGCTGGAACTGTTGGCTGGATTGCCTACAGCCTACATGTGTCCTCTTGAAGTGACTGGGCTCATGGCATGGGGCTGGATTCTAACAGTGAGCATCCAGAAGACAGCCAGAAAAAAGCTGTCTTGCCTTTTATTACCTAGCCTTGGAAAGCATAGGGTATCACTTCTGTCATGGTTGCGGCTCACTCAGATTCAAGGGGGAGGGAAAGTGGACTCCACCTTTTGATAGCCGGTATGTCAAAGGGATTTTGTAAGAAGAGCACGTGGCATGGGAAATGTTCTTATGGCCATTTTTGAAAAAAACAAAACAAAACAATCTACCAGATCAGTTCAGGAGCAATTTTAATGTTAATTTCTTACTTTGGGGTTTTCTTGTCTCCACATGGTGAACCAACCCTAAATCCAGAGTCTAAAGTTCAAGATTTTAAACTATCCACCCCTAAATTCGAGATCTCAGTGTGAGATTTTAAACTATCAAGGAAAAATTTTTCTTCCTCCTAGAGCCTAGGCAAAAATGGAGAACCTTCCACATAATTCTTCTTGTATCGGTTGGTGGACTTTGCCAAGTCCAATCTTTTATTGACAATGTAGACATCTGAAGGTCTTGATTTTTATAATTGCCTCAGTTTTATATTTTTAGGCCTCTTTCTCCTTCACTGGCTGAAGCTCCCCAAGGACGAGCCCTGTGTCCTTCATCTTTGTATTTCCGGCAACTTACACAAACGCCCATTACATCGTAGGGGCTCAGTGAGCGGTTCTGAACTGAACGAAACTCTCTTTCCTTTATTCTGATGTCACGTTTCTGACCTTTAACGAGTATCCATTTATTCCTGCTGACCTCATTATTTTATCTTTTTAAAGAATTGTTTGCTGTTTGAAGACTTCCTGTGATTACTGGAGGTACAGGACCATAGATGTCCAATAAATTAATAATGTTATGAGTTTAGCATTTATTGGATTCCTTTTATTTGCAATGCAACAAGCATAAATATTTCAGTGTAATGCACTTAAAAGGTACCAGGGTAGAAGAGCATCTCCCCTATACTGGTCCCCACGGAGTGATGCTTACATTCTTGTTTCTATCCAAATACAAAAGCAAGTACGAATTTCATCTTCCCTCCCATCAATGTATGCTCTATTGACATTGCAAGTCCTGTGAAAAGGCTGAAACCTCCAATAATGTGCTATGCTTAGTCTCAATCCTGGCTGAGTGCTATCAGTTATCACTTCAGCAAAGCTGGTGTGACTTGTGGATACAAAAAATGAAGAGTGGAAGATGAATGAAGTTAGGAGAAATAAGCAACACAGAAATGCATTTTAAATAAAAATTTTATGATCACTAAAGAGAAACTTACCATTATTCATGGAAGAATCTTCTTCTTAACAATTCCCAGCATAATCTTTCTGTGTCTCTCTCCTATCCCTCATCAGATGTTTCCCATTGGTTCTGATATGATTGACTCTGAAGTTTCCACATTAATGGGGAGAATGAGAGAATTTTAAAAACTGACAATTACAAATAATTCCCAAAACCCACTTTAACCATTAGTTTAATCTGTCGTCTCCCACCTCCAACTTTATTGAGGATTGCTTGTTTAAGCAGCAAACATTGGCTCAAAATTTCATCCCCTTCCTTTTCCTTTAATAATGTTAATGGTAATAAAAATAATAATTGATATTTATATTATGCTTTAGAGCTTACAATACAGTTTGACATTATTTGGACAACTAAGCTGTGAGAGGTCCATAAAGAACTGTCTCACAACACTGCTCTCATTCAGGTTCTTATTCTCATATTTTTGGATTATGGCTGTGGTTTCCCCTCTCTGTCTTTAGGCCATCTTACAATTGCTATGAGCACTATCTTCCTAAAGTTCCATTTGGGTTGTGTCACCACTCTGCTCAAGAATCTTCAACGACTCACTACCAGAAATATAAGTGTAAAAGCCAATTTCCTTAGCTTGCCATGGAAAACCTTCCAAAACTGACCTCAACATGCCATTCCAGTTTAATTGCCCACTATTCTTTTACATAAAACTTATGTTCCAGCCAATCTACTATTATCCTTTCCACATCTTAGTTTTGGCTCTTACTGTTTCTCCATGTGGAACTGCTTTCTTTAATATTTTCCTATTAAACCGCATTTAACTTTGAAGGCCCAATACACGATCCATCTACCCTATGGAGCTCTCATGGCTGACAAAACAGATCTTTCTTTCTTTAAGTTTCTTTACCTCATTGTTCATATGATACTTATTTTTGATTTAAGAAAATGGCTAATTTGGGCCAGGTGTGGTGGCTCACATCTGTAATCCCAGCACTTTGGGAGGCCAAGGTGGACAGATCACAAGGTCAGGAGTTCAAGGCCATCCTGACCAATATGGTGAGACCCCCGTCTCTACTAAAAATACAAAAATTAGCCAGGCATAGTGGTGTGCACCTGTAATCCCAGCTACTTGGGAGGCTGAAGCAGGAGAATCGCTTGATCCCGGGAGGTGGAGGTTGCAGTGAGCCGAGATTGTGCCATCGCACTCCAGCCTGGGCGGCAAAGCAAGACTCCATCTCAAACAAAAACAAAAACAAAAATACCCCCCAAAACCCAAAAACAAACAATTATATAGGTATGTGTCTTTGTACAGGATCCTAGCTTCTGCGATAGATTAGAACCCCAAATCTCAGTGAATTCACACAGTAAGACTTCAGTTTTTACTTATGTGACATTCTGACACGGCTACTGGATGGAAGAAGCCATTTCGTGGCTCTTCCATTTTTAACACAGGCTCTCAGGTTTCCCTTGGTGGTAGTGGTGGTGGATGTCTTCTCTCTTTTACCTCACCCAGCAGGAGAAAGTACATGGACAAATTGTATATGGATGATTCTTATCAGCCAAAGCTGGAAACAGTGCCTGTTGCTTCCTTTCGTATTCCATTAGAAATCTGTCACAGGCCACGAGAGAGGGTGGGAAATGTCTAGGCCTGTGCCCATGAAGAAGAGGAAATGAGTTTGGTGACCAGCTGGTTGGTTTCTTTATAGATTGTGATAATTTGCCTCTTTTCCCATTGTTCCATTATCAACCCTTAAAGAAAGACACTCTAGGCAATATAACTTTCTCTTTAGGAGATTCTCTCCCCTAGAAGAAGTTTTGGGGACAAAAAATTCTGCCACCTCTCCATTTCTCTTGCTTTCTTCCATGGTAGAAGAAATAACATATAGGGAACTCAGCGACAATCCGATGCCCACTGGACCACGTTAAGCAGAGATTGAGGGAGGGACCGAGGTCATGTCATACTTAAATTGAACAATTTTGGAAATGCAAAATTTATGACTATTGATTTGATAATGTCCCCCTAACGTCTTGGACAGATCTTTGCAAGTAAGAGCTCTGATACTTAAACCTCCTTAGCTTAGTAATAATCCTGTCTCTGGTGCTACCACACTGGTAAAGCCACCGAATCCCCTGTTTATACTCTGCCATCCTCCGGTGTGCAGGGAGGCTGCACACCCTTTTCTGTTGTTCTCTAGGTCAGATCAATTGCCACAGGCCTGGCCTAAGGTCTGAGTTGACACAAGAGCCTCATTTTGACTTCAGGTCTTAGCTGAATTCTCTGATTCAATGTAGTAGCTTTGTCATGTGTGAATTTTGCTAGGCTGAACTATATTTCCCAGAATCTCTTTCTTATATATTGCCACTTAGGGGATCCCCCAGAGAGAGTCTTATGGGAAGTGAAGCAGCATCCACTTTTCAGCTCATACAAGTTCTCGCTTATCCATTGGAGCAAGGCAGTGGCTGGGCCTGCAATTGCTCCAGCCTATCTGACTCCTCCTTCAGCTTCTCTGACTCCTAGGCCAGGTGTGTCTGTTTAGTTCCAATGATGATGGACCTGGTTTCTGTAGGACGCTCATACTATCCATGTTGAGGCAACAAGAACTGACATCACTTATTTATCTGTGTGGGTTTTGGCTCATGTGTATGGGTTCTAGCTTATTCTTGTTCTCCACTGTACACTCACCTTCTCTTCCCAACTGCTTGCCCTGAGGACTTCAAGTTCCAGCATCAGACATGAAGACAACAATTTTACAGAAACTGTTTAGCCAACTCCCCCAGTTGCATAAGGTCATATACCTGTAATAAATCTATCTATCTATCTATCTATCAATCAATCAGTCATCTATCCATCAATCATCTATGTATTACTCATGTGTTTGTGGTGATGCTGGCATAAACAGACCTATGGGTACTGCCAGCACATAAAATTATAGCAGATACAATCATGTATAGTACATAATACTTGATAATAAATGACTATGGTTACTGGTTTATGTATTTACTGTACTATTTATCATTATTTTAAAGTGTACTCCTTATACTTAATTTTTCTGAAGTTTTTTTTTTTTTTTTTTTGAGACGGAGTCTCGCTCTGTTGCCCAGGCTGGAGTGCAGTGGCCGGAGCTCAGCTCACTGCAAGCTCCGCCTCCTAGGTTCAAGCAGTTCTCCTGCCTCAGCCTCCCAAGTAGCTGCGATTACAGGCCCCGGCTAATGTTTTGTATTTTTAGTAGAGACGAGGTTTCACCATTTTGGGTAGGCTGGTCTTGAACTCCTGACCTCAGGTGATCCACCCGTCTCAGCCTCCCAAAGTGCTGGGATTACAGGCATGAGCCACTGTGCCCAGCACTCCTTATATGTAATAAGAAGAAGTTAATTGTAAGACAGCCTCAGGCAGGTCCATTAGGAGGTATTCCAGAAGAAGGCATTGTTATCATAGGAGATGACAGCTTCATGTGTGTTAATCCCCCTGAAGACCTTCCAGTGGGATAAGATGTGCAGATGGAAGACAGTGATATGGATGATCCTGGCCCTGTGTAGGCCTAGGTAACGTGTATGTTTGTTTTAGGTTTTAACAAAAATGTGTAAAAAGTAAAAAATAAAATAAAAATTTTAAAATAGGAAAACTTGTAGAATATAGAGAGAAAGAAAATAATTTTGTGTAAATATACGATGTGTTTGTGTCTTAAGTTGTTCTTACAAAAGTAAAAAAATTTGAAAACATTACAAAGTTTATAAAGTAAAAAAGTTACAGTAAGCTAAGATTAATTTATTATCAAAGAAAGAAAAATACTTTTAAAAATGAATTTAGTGTAGGTTAAGTGTACAGTGTTGATTAAGTCTACAGGAGTGTACAGTAATGTCCTAGGCCTTCACGTTCACTCACACTCACTCATTGACTCGTCCAGAGCAACTTCCTGTCCTGCAAGCTCTATTCACGGTAAATGCCATAAACAGGTGTACCATTTTTTATTTTTTACATGGTATTTTTACTACTTTTTCTATGGTTATATCTAACCATACACAAATACCATCGTGTTATAATTGCATACAGTATTCGGTACAGTAACATGTTGTAGGTTTGTAGCCTAGAAGCCATAGGCTGTACCATATTGCTTAGGTGTGTAGTAGGCTATAGCCTCTAGGTTTGTGTAAGTATACTCTATGATGTTCACACAACAAAGTCTCCTAAAAACACATTTCTCAGAATATATTCTTGTTCTCAGTGATGCATGACTGTACTTACATATAGTAAGCACACCTCTAAGCACTTGACATATATTAGCTCATTTACTCCTCACAGCAAGCTTTGAAGTAAGGATTATTATAATATCCATTTTACAGATGAGAAAATCAAGAAACAGAGAAGTTAAATTATTTACATGGTAGAGCTGCGCTTGAAATCCAGGCAGTCTGGCTCCAGAGTCTATGCTCCTTCCTACTATGTTATGTTCACCTCTCTGTAACTTATGGGGAACTTAAGATCATTAACTCTGAGAGTTAGTGTAAGATCTAACATCTGTTGAATATTTACTAATGTGCCAGGCATTAAATGCTGTACATGTATTATCTGTCTAGTTCTTAGAACCATTCCATGACATAGGCTCCATTACTTTCTTATAGAGAAGGAAACAGAAGCTTAGAGAGGTTAAGAAACTTGCTTAAGGTCACACAGCTGGTAAGTAGCTGAGCCAAAAAGAGATGTTATAGGGGTGTGTGTGTGTGTGTGTGTGTGTGTGTGTGTATGTGTGTGTTCTAGGCCAATCTCTAACCCATGATAGGAATTATTTCTATGACGTCTTACAGTGTTAGACCTTATGAACTCTATGGTGGGCCCACTACTTTCTTGCAATGTAGACTTGAACAACTCTGTTAGGAAGTTCTGTTAAATTTTTTTAAAGTTGGGAGGCTATTAAGCTGGAGTGGCTCCAGGGCTTTATGTTCCTACTGAGCAAATCAAAGCCCCATGTAAACAGTAAGACAGAACCAGAGAATTTAACAATCAGAAATTGCCAAAAACAAAAACAAAAACCATATATATTATATTTAATATATTTATATTATATATTTATAATATAAAATATATTTAATATTTATTATATTATTTACTATATATTATATATGAATATACAATAATATATATTTAATATATTAAAATATAAATATATTTATATGTTTATATTAAAATGTCAATTTCAATATTGGCAACAATATTTAAATATATTCTATTATTAAATAGAGATAGGGGTCTCACTATCTTGCCCAGACTGGTCTCAAACTCTTGGCCTCAAGTAATCCCCCAGTTCTGGACTCTCAAAGTGCTGAGATTATGTGTGAACCACCATACCTGGCCAAATATATTTTCCTTGTCTTCCTTCTGTATTCAGCCTATAAAAACTTTCTGCCCATGCTGCTGCAGTGGAGCTCTCCGAACTACTGGTTCTGAGTGCTGCCCAATTCATGAATTGTTCTTTGCTTTAATAGATTTTTGAAAATGCATTTTGTCTAAAGTTTTTCTTTTAACAGTTTTGGTGTCAGAATTAGAATCTGAAGGAGTTTACCCCCACCGCCCATGATGACTCCTGGGAGCAATGAGTAAACAGGCATAGGTACCTCACTGAACCCTTTGTGCTCACTGCTTCTTGCTGTGCATTTGGAGATTGCTCTTGTATACAAGCTCTGCAACTGTTGTCAAGTTCTCTGAGTTCATTTGAACATTTTAAATCTGGGCTGGGTCTGGAAGCCATGATAAAAACCAAACTGGTTCCGGAAGAGAGGCCTCTAGTAGGTAAGATATGAGGAGACAGGGAATCATGGGTTCATCTGGATCCGAGGAGTCTAGAACTCCATCATCTGGAACCCTAGCCAATCTCATGTATGAGGACTATGGACTCAGGCCCTGTGCTTTTCTAGGGAAAATGGATAGACCTTACCAAAGGCAACTTAAGAGTTACAATGGCCACACTGAAGAATTTTTAACCTAGTTAAAATTGTTCACTTGTGAGGTACATTAGAAAATAAAGGATTCAAAATTCCTCAGAAACAATGGGATGCTTTTTTTTATTGGCATATGGAGGCTCCCAAAAGACAAAATGAATCAAAAATTGCCCCTCCAAAAAAATCCTTACAAAAGGCAAATGAAAAGCTTAAGCAAATACTCGATAAAACAGAAAAAATAATATCTTGCCTGACACCTCTCACTACTCTTATTTTCTTTTTATCCTTCTCTCTTACTCTGAAAAATTTTTCACTTAGATACTTTCCTACCCTGTAGATGAAAATAAAGGTAGATAAATGCCTTATAAAGTTAGGCCCAGATAAACCAGGTTTGCTTCTTTAACTTCTTTGGTCAAAGTCTTGAGTTCAGATATATAGTAAATGGTTTCCTCTTTCGAAGGAAAAACCTCAGAAAATTGCTTAGGAATTTAAAATTCTCATTGAATGATATAATCTAAGACTCTTGATCTTTACCATTTATTCACATGATACTTGCACCTGGCAAAGCCCATAAATTAATAACTGAAGCCAAATGGCAGGTACTTGAGAAAGATATCAAAGATGTGTTAAGGAAAAGGGTCCTAATCCAGACCCCAAGAGAGGGTTCCTGGATCTCGTACAAGAAAGAATTCAGGGTGAGTCCATACAATAAAGTGAAAGCCAGTTTATTAGGAAAGTAAAGGAATAAAAGAATGGCTACTCCTTAGACAGAGCCGCCCACAGAGCTGCTGGTTGGCCATTTTTATGGTTAATTCTTGATGATAAGTTAAACAAGGGGTGGATTATTCATGCCTCCCTTTTTTAGACCATATGGTGTAACTTCCTGATGTTGCCATGGTATTTGCAAACTGTCAATGGCGCTGGTGGGAGTGTAGCAGTGAGGGAGACCAGAGGTCACTCTTGTTGCCATCTTGGTTTTGGTGGGTTACAACCTGCTTCTTTACTGCAAACTGCTTTATCAGCAAGGTCTTTATGACCTGTATCTTATACCAACCTCCTATCTCACCCTATGATTTAGAATGCCTTAACCATCTGGGAATGCAGCGCAGTAGGTTTCAGCCCCATTTTACCCAACTCCTATTCAAGATGGAGTTGCTTTGGCTCAAACGCCTCTGACAGATCCAACCACTCAATCTTTCAGGAGTGGACCAATAGAAGAGTATGAAAATAGCAAATAATCTCCTAGAATCCATTCCTAAAATATTCCCTCAAAAAAAGTCCACTATTCTGTCATTCCATCTTGTAAACAAAAAAAGAATAAACCGGTCTCTGACTATAAGGCAAGATCAGAAGTACTATTTGTAAAACATTCTGGTCTCATGCTGAGTCCAGGCATAGAAAATGCCTTGTCTGCCCTATTCATTTTGGGTTCTGCTCTAAACTCAGTAATATAGTTTGAAAAACACAGGCTGGGCTAGGAAGCTGCCTATTCAGCTAAATTAGTCTCCAAACTATGCCTTTTCAGCGTAAGTACTATTTTCAGCTGATTATTTTGGGAAACTTTTGTAAGAAAAATGTACTTCCATAAAGGAAACCTTCATTTGTAAGGCCTCTCTGCACCAGAAAGAGAAGAAGGAGGCATCACTAAAAACTGTTACAATGGAAAAGGAACTGGCTTAAATCTACATAACAAGCCTTATCTTTCTTTAAGGTGGCTTTCCTGGCCTCCTTGTCTTAACTGGTCCTTCACCTATATGCTTTTTTGTTTCCGCAAATGGTGGTATTTAATCATAAAGTCTAAGCTCCATGTCTTTGAAATGTAAATTTTCTACCTTATCTTATCTTAGAGCACTTTGGAAATGCAAATTTAAGGGAAATGATTTATTGGAGGAAAACAAAAAAGGAGCTATATAGAAACTAGCAAATGCAAAATATTTCAAATCTTTTCTACAAATATTGGTAAAACGTTCTAGCCTTCTGTGCAGATAATCTCATTGCATTGGACAGAAATACAATTCTGATTCAGACATTCTTTTACAAACTGATGAGTTTTATATATTTTACCTGGTATGTGACTAAAACTAAAATGAAAGCTATAGGATCTCGGCATATGTCTATGTTTAAGAAAGTCTATTTATGTTATATATATGTAACATTTTTCTACCTCTGGATGGTATAGACAAAATTATAAAAGAGCTCTAATTGGCTTAGAGAAAAATGAGTGCTTATATAAATTAAGTATTCTTTAAACTCTTGAAAGTATAGAAACTAACCCAAATGCTTTTCAAGTTCACATGACTTAGATACATCTTTGGAAAACAAAACAAGACTAATTCAGTATTTTTGGTTTAATGAAAATAGTTGTGTCTTTTGAGTTACCAGTTTTGAGTACAATATCAGCATAACATTTTAATTTTACTTGGGTTTACTAGTCAAATAAGTTTATGTTATCTTTACTACATGTTTCAGATTATAGATCTATTATAGCCATTCCAAATGGGAGAAGTTGGCCAAAACAAAGGGATTACAGGGCCCATGCAAATCTGAAATCCAGCAGGGCAGTCACATTTTAAAGCTCCAAAATGATCTCCTTTGATGCCAGGTCTCACATCCAGGTCACACTGAGGCAAAAGGTGGGCTCCCATGGTCTTGGGCAGCTCTATCCCTGTGGCTTTTCAGGGTACAGCCTCCCTCCTGGCTACTTTCCTGGGCTGGCATTGTTTCTGGCTTTTCCAGGCCCATGGTGCAAGCTGCTAGTGGATCTACCATTCTGGGGCCTAAAGGACGGTGGCCTTCTTTTCGCAGCTCCACTAGACAATGCCCCATTAGGGACTCTTTGTGGGGGCTCCAACCCCACATTTCCCTTCCACACTGCCCTTGCAGAGGTTCTCCATGAGTGTCCCCCCACCTGCAGCAAACTTCTGCCTGGACATCCAGGCATTTCCATACATCCTCTGAAATCTAGGTGGAGGTTCCCAAGCCTCAATTCTTGACTTCTGTGCACTCACAGACTCAACACCATGTGGAAACTGCCAAGCCTTAGGGCTTCCACTCTCTGAAGCCACAGCCCGAGCTGTGCATTGTCCCCTTTCAGCCACGGCTGGAGTAGCTGGGACACAGGGCACCAAGTCCCTAGGCTGCACACAGCAAGGGGACCCTGGGTCTGGTCCATAAAACCACTTTTTTCTCCCGGGCCTCTGAACCTGTGATGGAAGGGGCTGCTGTGAAGATCTCTGACATGGCCTGGAGACATTTTCCCCATGGTCTTGGGGATTAACACTAGACTTCTTGCTACTTACGCAATTTTCTACAGCCAGCTTGAGGTTCTCCTAAAAAAATGGATTTTTCTTTTCTATTGCATTGTCAGGCTGCAAATTTTCTGAACTTTTATGCTCTGTTTCCCTTTTTAAGTGGAATGCTTTTAACAGCACCCATGACACCTTTTGAACGCTTTGCTGCTTAGAAATTTCTTCCATCAGATACCCTAAATAATCTCCCTCAAGTTCAAAGTTCCACAAGTCTCTAGGGCAGGGGCAAAATGACACCAATCTCTTTGCTAAAACATAACAAGAGTTGCCTTTGCTCCAGTTCCCAACAAGTTCCTCATCTCCATCTGCTCCATCTGAGACCACCTCAGCCTGGACCTCATTGTTCATATCACTATCAGCATTTTTGTCAAAGCCATTTAACAAACCTCTAGGAGGTTCCAAAGTTTCTCACATTCTCCTGTCTTCTTCTGAGCCCTCCAAACTGTTCCAACCTCTTCCTGTTACTCAGTTCCAAAGTCACTTCCACATTTTCAGGTATCTTTTAAGCAACGCCCCACTGTACTGGTACCAATTACTGTCTTAGTTCGTTTTCATGCTGCTGATAAAGACACACCCAAAACTGGGAATGAAAAGAGGTTTAATTGGACTTAGAGTTCCACGTGGCTGGGGAGGCCTCAGAAGCACGGTGGGAGGTGAAAGGCGCTTCTTACATGGTGGTGGCAAGAGAAAAACGAGAAAGAATCAAAAGCAGAAACCCCTGATAAGCCCATCAGATCTTGTGAGACTTAGTCACTATCATGAGGATAGCACAGGAAAGACCAGTCTTTATAATTCAATTACCTCCCCCGGGTCCCTCTCACAACAGGTGGGAATTCTGGGAGATACAATTCAAGTTGAGATTAGGGTGAAGACACATTCAAACCATATCATCCTGGTATGATGTTATCCATCGTAGTTTTCATTATTTTGTTCAAATGTTGTATGTCACAGAAATAACCAAATTTCCTTATCAATTGCATCATCATTGTAGTGAACTCTCTTCAGATCTTTAACCATGACCGTCTTAAGTCTTAAAATTAAGTCTCATCAACTATAATGCTAATGTGTTTAGTCTTTAGGGAGAGTCATAGAAATGACTCTGACAAGCAGTGGTTTCTGAATATAATATTACACCATTGAATTGGGTAAGAATTTTCAGAACTCTAATAAAGAAAATAATTGATTCATAAAACTGCTGACACAACATTGGTAGTGGGCACCTGTAATCCCAGCTACTCAGGAGGCTGAGGGAGGAAAATTGCTTGAACTTGGAAGGCGGAGGTTGCAGTGAGCGGAGGTTGTGCCACTGTACTACAGCCTGAGCAACAGAGCGAGACTCTGTCTCAAAAAAACAAACCAACCAACAAACAAAAAAACCTGAAAAACCAAAAAACAAACAACCCCCCCCCCCAAAAAAAACCTGCTAACACAACATCAAACAGAAGAAGGAATAATTTCATGGGACTGAACCAACTGATGAAGAATTACGGTTTTTCATGGTCTTTCTATTTGAAACATTGCTGATTCTTTGATGTTTTGTTTTTCAGATTTAAGGAAACCTTTTTCTTCTCTCTTAAGCTGGCTATACACAGCAGTTTGGTAAAGTTTACCTTTGTGAACAAAGATGAAATATTCATTTTATCCCTACCGGATCCCTTCAGAATTCAGAAACTATTAAAGAGCATTCTTATTTTCATGACAATATAGTTATTTGCTAAGTTCAATAAGAATTGGTTTTTGTCGTTACAGGACACAATTGGAAACATTGGTTATGTTACCAAGGCTTTTACTAGAATGTCATGTTTGAGAATGTAAATATACTTACATGGTCCAGACAGTTTTCAAGAACTAAGATTGACTTTTCAACACCAATAAAGTACGTTGTAGCAAACTGACTTGGTACCCGTCTTGAAGGGTTCCCTGGTTTTATGAAAAGAAGACCCGGGAGCATTAAAAATATTTTGAGAATCTTGAGAGGAGAGCAATTCACCAAAATTTATATATGGCAGGCAAAGTTTGATGGTGGGTCTTTGACTTGGCTTCTTACCATGGAGAGGCTTTTGAAAGTCCCCTTTGAGATTCCTTACTTCAAAGTCCCAACAAAGAAGGCTTAAAAGAGCTCATATGGTCAATTACTATTCTTGTTGCACCTAGATAAATACTCAGGCCAAGTTTATTGGTTTACTGAGACTGGACATATTTTGCAACACAATTGGTCTTACTGTGATTATCTTTGGTAGAAATGGGAGCAACTGTAGAGAGAAAAATTGTATTTCACCAGAAAAATAGAGTGTAACCTTGTGGATATCATATTCTAGTCTCACTCATTATCCTCAAGATTTCTATAAACTGCTCTGTTCCTGAAGCCCTACAAGCTATAGTTAAACAACTTGATCTAAATTTTAGAAGACAGCTCTCATGCCTATTGAGGCATACATGGACCATTCAGGGAATACACTAAAATGTCCAATGACATAATCAGAGACATTCAAATGACAAACCAGGAAAATATATTCTGAGTTCAAATCTAGAAATCTTCTCTACTAACTGCTCTCTGGACTCAGAGACTAAGTTGATAGCTTGTTCTACCCATTAACCTTTGTTTTTATTTTGTTTATTTTAGTTGATTTGGTTAATGGGGGTCTTGGCTAAGGAGCATACTCCAGTGTCTTGGTATTATCCTCTTATAGTCCTCTTTGTAATCTCCCTGGTCCTGGTGCATTGTATTCCTTCAAGGGTATTAAATGCATATCTGTAGCCATTAATGTTATATGAGAAGGTCTCACTGTGCTTAGGGTGACAAAAATGGGTGAACAACAAAAGGAATATTT
Source organism: Macaca fascicularis (assembly GCF_037993035.2). Taxonomy (NCBI): domain Eukaryota; kingdom Metazoa; phylum Chordata; class Mammalia; order Primates; family Cercopithecidae; genus Macaca; species Macaca fascicularis. The sequence continues at coordinate 26,001,121 of NC_088375.1, forward strand.
CTTCCAGGAGCCTGATGTTGTGATTTAGGAGTTTTGTGCTGAGAAGAAGAAAAACCAGCCATGATCATGACAGGGAGAGGTGTTTATGCCCAAGTTGTGGTCAATCTATCATAACAAGAGGCTGACTGATAGGCGAGGAATTGCTAAAATATTTTTTAAAATTGGGAGGTCATTAGTACTGGAATGGCTCCGGGGCTGAAGTTCCTACTAAGCAAACCGAATGCCAGCATAAAACAGTGGAATGAAACTACAGCATTTACCAAACAGAAACCACCAACAGAAGTTGGTTTGTGGTTGCCGACTGGTAAAGACCCTAGCTCGATATTGAAATATGTTTTCTTTGCCTTCCTTCTGCATTTAGCCCATAAAGAACTTGCTGTCCAAGCTGCTGCAGCAGTTTTCTGAACTGCTTCTGGTTCTGAGGCTGCCCAACTCATGAATTGTTGTTTGGACAAATAAACTCTGTTAAATTTGTTTTGTCTAAAGTTCTTCTTTTAACAGCTCTAAACCTATCCTCTCTTCCCATGACAGCCCTTCACATGTTTGAATATAGCTCTTCAGTTTCTCCCTGGGTCTTCCATTCTTCTACTCCAAACATTGTCAGCAGCTTCGGATTTTCCTCATATGCCATGATTTCTAAAAATTTCATCAGTTCCCTTTCCTTTTGGTTTGTGGCAGGCAGAATGGAATGGAGCTTTGCCGACATTACCCCACCATGGCGTATTCAGTAGAGCTCCCATCTTTCCTGCTCCCAACACTGCCTTTCTCTTTCACCGCTGCTTAAGACTGTTTTGTCATTTTTGGCAGCCACATCGGGTTAGTAAAATGCCTAGGGCTTCCCACATGAACTGCTATTAAGCCAAGTTTCAACATCCTGTATTTGTGTGGTTAACTTGAAAAAAAAATCTATTTCCAGGACTTTAGTCTTAACTTATAATATAATCCCATTGAATCACTTTTGAATGACTTCTGCCATGTAATCCATGCAATGCATTACCAAACCTTTCAAGCCTGTGCCTTCTAAAACTTGATAAGCATGTGTCAGAGTCTTCACATTGATAGAAATATTCCACAGACACAGATGAGCACTGAGAGCTCTAACTACCAAAAATCACTTTCCTAGAAAAGAGGGATAACTTCCTCATTAACTCTTAGTTAACTGGAAAATCGAATTAATCAGAACTTCCAGTCCCTGACCCTTCTAATTAACTGAAGTTCACAGCATTATTATTATTAAAAGTGTGAAGAAGTCTTGTATGAATGTCCCCACTTTGGGCATACATAATACATGGCAGGTGTTATTAGGGGTTCAAACTTGCAGAGGAATCACAAACAGCCACGAGACGTTTAGTTAAACAAGCTTAAGCTATTTTTCCTAAGTGTTTATCTCTAGTTGGTTCACAGGGTCCTCTCCATACTTCCTTATGGGAGGCCATTCACCTCACTTTAATGGTTCGCATAAACTGGAGATTTCAGAGCTTGGATATGAAAATCGATGTCTCTCCTTCAAGTCTTGGTTTTAGTCCTCGGAGCTCTCTGCAGGGGAACGAGGAGCCCAGAGAAGATCACATTGTTTACATTTTTCTGCTTCCTCCTCTGTCTCTCCATTTATTCCTTAGGGGAGAATATCGTCCTGGGGGAGGAGCGCAGGAAAAGCCACCCAAGGGCCATGGGAAAGGTTGTGGAAATGCGGAGTGCTGGTCCCACCCCTGTTGTCCTGGTGATGGGGTGGGACGGCAGGCGCCAGTCTCCGTTTTTCTGCCTGTGGGTATGTGTGGTTGACCTCCTTAAATCAGAGCCAAGCGCGTGACCCAGAACTCTGCACAATCACCCACGCCCACGGCAAAGCAGATGAGGCTCTAGAGCTTGCAAGTCTTCATCTAGGGAATCGCGTCATCCTCCTCGGTTGGACACTAGGTGGCAGCAAAGCTCCGACTCATCAATCACCCCCAACTGCGTCCCGGCCGTCTTCTGACGCAGAACTTAAAAAAGATACTGCAGATTTTCCTTCTAAAGAAGGAGCTACCCATGCGAAACTAGCAGCTTTAAAGAGAGCCATAGCTAAAACTGAAACGTCGTCAGGATAAAAGCTGCCTTCTGAGTAGGGCCGGCAAAACACCAAAAACAAACAAACTTCAAAACCAAATCATTATTTACAAAGCTTCTTGAGGAAGGTACAATGCGATTTTCTTCCTGGTGCAAAGAAATACATTTGGTTCTGTAAGCAAAGAAATAAATTTCGTTGCATAAATGCAGGGGATTCATTAACTGAATCTTATTCTTTAGTCAGAGAAGGTTTCCTGAAGAAGGAGGGGTGTCAGGCAATTTTTAAATACCGGAAAGCTAGCCTAAGATGCACTTATGCGGGTTAAGTGGTTCATTAAATTTCTTTGCTTACTGTAAAGGATTTTATACTGCAATTTTGGTCGAGTTGTCTGACCTGACAACTGGATATTAGAGGTGTATGAAAAGAGACAAGGCTTGTGATTTTCTGAGGCCTGCTTCTGCCTGCTTGGCAGTGAAAATGTGAAGGTTTCATAATAAGTTGTTGGCTCTGGAGGAGATGGTTCTGCATGTTTTACTGGTGTCCAAGGTCTAACCGATGACTCCAGGGCCTGCAGTACCAATGAGCATCTCGTAGACAGTATATGGACCTCAGGCAAATGTTAACAAAGGGCCAGCTGAAGAGCTTTCTAATTGAGGAGGATTTACTCAGGAGGAAGAATCCATCTGTGTTCTTTGAGCCTTTTGGAGAGTGGATGATCAAGCCCACTGGGTAACATAGCCCTGTTGTATTGCTGCCTCCTAGAGGAAGGACAAGGACAAGTGGGGGACAGAGGAGGCAGAGAAAACAAGAGTGGATTATTAGGGCCCAGAACACCTGAGTCCTGTCTCTCGAAGAAAAGCCAAGGTATCATGAGACCTCTGGTTGTTAGAATGTCGTAAGCCCACCCCACCATCCCTGCTCCCCACTCCCTCTCACATGCACTGCTGCTTCAACAGGATTTTTTTAAAGAGTGCTGTCAAAGTCCTTTAAGAAGCCAGTCTATTTCATCTGAGGCTGTTATGCTTGCAAAAGCGATCTTGCTGAAGATGAGCTTTACAGCTTGCTTGTTAGCTACTTAAGTAGCTCTAGAGACCCCCCAGGAGATGAGACAAAAGGCCAAGGAGAGGAAGCCAGAATCAGACCAAGAGTGATGGTCCCCATCAGATATCTTGTCTTTTTCTCTCTATCATCTAAGCAGCCCTGAATTCCAAGGGCTAGTAGAGATCTGTAAGTATGTAGAGGATAAGCAACATGATTTTGCCATCTGTAGGCTCTGAGTTGACATCTCACCTTTCAGGGTCTTCATGTGACTCACAGTGAAACAGGGAACTTGGTCCATGTACTCAATGTCTTCTCATACCCTTTGTCTTCTCTTAGTAGCCTGGGTGATGGGATGAGATACATCTACTTGCTGTCCTGGGCCAATGGACCACTTACCCCTCATAAGTGCATCTTAGGCCCAGCTTTCTGGTATTTAAAAATTGCCTGACATCCCTCCTTCTTCACTCATAACTCAGGAAACCTTCTTTGACTAAAGAGTAAGATTCAGTTCATAATGAATCCCCTACATTTATGCACCAACATTTATTTCTTTGCTTACAGTATAAAGGATTTCCTGGTAAATCTGTGTGTTTATGCTAGGTTTGCTCATAGTTTGCATTTTCTCTATGCTTCCAAGGTTGCTGTGCTGTGTCCCAGATTTCTGTTTGCCAGAGGGCATGCAGATGAGGAGGTTGCCAGGATGAATGTTAAGTAAATCAATGTATAAAACATAATGTCCAAAATATGGGCATGGTGCTTTATAGCTTACAGAGATTTCAGATATTTTACCGGATTTGACCTTTGCACTATCACTGTTAGCCAAGATGATTATCCTCATGCTATAGATAGGAAACTGAGGCTGAGAAGTTAAGTAAGGGCATTGTCTTAGGGAACTCAGCTGGCAAGTGGCAGGAAGGTTTTCTGTCACTGAAGTCCAAGCTGTACTTGGGTATCTTAAACTGTTCTGAGTTTAATATAGTTAGGTGCTCGACACACATACCTGATGATAAGGGATGGAGTTGTTGTGACCCGGTCTAAGACAGATAAAAATCAAAATGAAAATGGTGCAGTATGTGGGTTAATTTGCCATAATGTTTTCCCTCACTGTCTCCTCTGTCTCCTGATTTCTTTTTTTTTTAAATGACAGGGTCTTGCTACCTTGCCCAGTTTGGAGTGATGTGACTATTCACAGGCATGATCATAACACACTACAGCCTCAAACTCCTGGGCCCTAGGGTCCCTCTTGTTTTAGCATTCTGAGTAGCTGGGATTATAGGCTTGTACCACTATGCCAAGCTTGTCTCTTGATTTTTAAAGGTAGTTTTATTAATTTTTTTCCCTGAGTATCAGTGTAGTTACTGCAGAAAAAGTATAATTTCCCCCTTTTTTTTTTTTGAGACAGAGTCTAGCTCTGTCACCAGGCTGGAGTGCAGTGGCACAGTCTCAGCTCACTGGAACTTCCTCCTCTCGGGTTCAAGCAATTCTCCTGCCTCAGCCTCCCAAGTAGCTGGGATTACAAGCACGCACCACCATGCCTGGCTAATTTTTGTATTTTTAGTAGAGATGGGGTTTCACCATGTTGGCCAGGATGGTCTGGATCTCCTGGCCTGGTGATCCACCCATCTCAGCCTCCCGAAGTGTTGAGATTAAAGGTGTGAGCCACTGCACCAGGCCAGAATTTTCTTTATGAAAATCCAGACAAATGCTCTCCAAATTCAAAGTGAAATTTGGAGTGAAATTTCCAGTCTTGCTCATGACAGTGATGGGCAAGACTGGCAAAAAGAGATAACTTGAGCCCAAATCAATGGTGTTTTTTTATTGTTGGGGCTCTGAGCAGCTGGCCCAAAATAGCCAGATGCTGCTAAGGATCAAGGTCTTGCTTCTACTGCAGATTTTTTTCTGCTTGACTTTGTGGTAAAACAGGATGGGTGAGTGGAAAAGGCTCCATCATCTTGGGAGCTTGGCAGACCTAATTTAAAACCTGTCTCTGTATTTCTGAGCTGAGACACTTGACAACATTTTTAAAGCTTACTGAGCTGTAACCACCTCTTCTGTAGGGTGAGACCCCATAATACTTAGTTTGCAGGGCTGTATTGAGATTAAGGCAGATAATACTTGTCAAATGCCTGGCACTTTGCAGGTAGCAGCTCTAAAACAGAAACAAGTGAACCTAAGCTCCTGTCTAATACCAAAGTAGTTGCTAGGATATTGTATAATTTATTGGGCCTGAGATATTAAGTCAACTGACAAATTTCAAGAAGGAAGAAATCTAGGTTGGGCATTGCTGTCTTAAGTGTGATGCCTACAAGGTTGCCCACAAAGGCAGCCCTTTTTCTGGGACAGGGATCTGCTCTGGGCAATTTAACCTTCCAAGAGTCATGCAAACTGATTTTAAATGACCATTTAAATTTTATCCCAAAGAGGTACAGCCATTATGGAAAATAGTATGGAGGTTCTTCAGAAAACCAAAAATAGAACTACCGTATGATCCAGCCATCCCACTTCTGTGTACATATCCAAAGGAATTGAAATCAGAATCTTGGAGAGATATTTGCACTCCCATGTTCACTGTATTAACAGCATAACTCACATCCACCAAGGTATGAACACTGCTTAAATGTCCACCAGCAGATGAATGGATAAAGCAAGTTTAGTATATACATACGATGGAATATCATTCAGTCTTAAAATAGAAGGAAACCTTGCCATATGCAACAACATGGATGGACCTGGAGGGCATTATGCTAAGTAAAATAAGGCAGACACGGAACGACAAATACTGTACGGACTCACTTATATGTGGAATCTACAACAGCCAAACTCATAGAAGCAGAGAGTAGAATGGTGGTTGTCAGGAGCTCAGGGGAAGGGGAAATGAGAGGTGATGGTTAAAGGGTATGAAGTTTCAGTTATGCAAGATAAATAAGTTCTGGAGATGTGCTACACAGTGTGGTGCCTATGGCTAACAATATTGTCTTCTATACTTAAAATTTGCTAAGAGGATAGATGTTGTTAAGTGTTCTTACCAAGCAAAAAATAATCATAACATTAATGATATTAAAGGGGGCAGAGGAAACTTGGAGAGGTGATGGATATGTTTATGGTCCTGATGGTAGTGATAGTTTCATGGGTGTATACTTATCTTCAGACTCATTGAGAGGTATACATTGAATATATGCAGCTTTTTACATGTCAATCATACTGCAATAAACTGGTTGAAAAAATGAAAATAAAAATGAAAAATTCATGGAAAAAATTTTATCCTAAAGAACTTTCCCATCTTTTGCCTTTATGGATGGTATATTTTTCTTTCTGTAAAAAGCACTTCTGAAGTGTCAAAGAAAACACAACGCTATACAAGAAAATCTAATAAACTTAAAAAATGTTTTCACTTCTCTCACTTTGCATACTTATTTTTGTGCTCCAGATTTTATTTATTTATTTTTATTTTTTATATCTTCTTTTTTTAAAAAATAAATTTATGCTTTTTTGTAGATGCAGGGGATACATGTGCAGGTTTGTTACATGGTATATTGCACCCAGGTAGTGAGCATAGTACCCAATAGGTAGTTTTTCAATCCGTGCTGTCCTTCCTCCCTCCTCTAGTTAGTCTGTAGTGTGTACTGTTCCCATGTTTATGTCCATGTGCGCTCAGTGTTTAGCTCCCACTTAGAAGTGAGAACATGCAGTATTTGGTTTTCTATTCCGATGTTAATTCACTTAGGATTATGGCCTCCAGCTCCATCCATTTTGCTGCAAAGAACATGGTTTCATTCTTTTTCATGGTTGCATAGTATTTCATGGTGTATGTGTACCACATTTTCTTTATCCAACTCACCAATGACGGGTACCTAGGTTAATTCCATGACTTTACTATTGTGAAGAGCATGGTGATAAACAGATAAGTGCATGTGTCTTTTTGGTATAAGGATCTATTTTTCTCTGGGTGTATACCCAGTAACGGGATTGCTGGCATACATGGTAGCTATGTTTTTAAGTTATTTGAGAAATCTCTAAACAGCTTTCTCCAGTGGCTGAACTAATTTACATTCCTATCAACAGTATAAGCATTCCCTTTTCTCTGAAGCATTGCCACCGTCTGTTGTTTTTTTGACTTTTTAATAATAGCTATTCTGACTGGTGTGAGATGGTATCTAACTGTGGTTTTGACTTATATTTCTCTTATGATTAGTGATGATGAGGATTTTTTTCAGTTTGACACTTGTATGTCTTCTTTTGGGAAGTGTCTGTTCATGTCTTTTGCCCATTTTTTAATGGAGTTATTTGTTTTTGCCTGTTGATTTGTTTAATTTTTTTTTTATAGATTCTGGATATGGGACCTTTGTTGCATGCATAAGTTTTGAATATTTTCTCTCATTCTGTAGGTGGTCTGTTTACTCTGTTGATAGTTTCTTTTTTGTGTGTGTGCAGCGGCAAGATTTATTAAAGTGAAAGTGAAAGTAAAACAAAAGCGAAAGTAAAGCTTCCACTTTAGGGGAAGGGGACCTGCAAGGGTTGCTGTTTCTGGCTTGGGTATCTTATGCTTATATCCCCTTATGACTCCTCCCCTTTTCCTTTTTCTGTCCTATAGGATTAGCTTCTTTTCTACTCTGTTGATAGTTTCTTTTGCTGTGCGGAAGCTCTTCAGTTTAACTAGGTACCATTTGTCAATTTTATTTTGTTCTTGCAGTTGCCCTTGGGGACTTAGCCAAAAATTCTTTGCCAAGTCTGATATTGAGAAGAGTACTTCCTAGGTTTTCTTCTAGAATATTTATAGTTTGATGTCTTACATTTAAATCTGTAATCCATCTTGAGTTAATTTTTGTATATGGTAAAAGGTAAGAGTCCAGTTTCGTTCTTCTGCATGTGAGAGGGAGTCCTTTCTCCATTGCTTGTTTTGTTGGCCTTGTGCAAGATTAGATTGTTGTAGGTGTGTGGCTTTATTTCTCAATTTTCTATTCTGTTCCATTGGTCTATGTGTCTGTTTTTGTACCAGTACCATGTTGCTTTGGTTTCTGTAACCTTATATTATAGTTTCAAGTCAGGTAGTGTGGTGCTTCCAGCTTTGTTCTTTTGGCTTAGGATTGCCTTGCCTATTCAAGCTCTTTTTTTATTCTATGTGAATTTTAAAATAGTTTTTTTCAAATTCTGTGAAAAATGATGGTAGTTTGATAGGAATAGCAGTGAATCTGTTAATTGCTTTGGGCAGTTTGGCCATCTTAATGATATTGATTCTTTTAATCGCTGAGCATGGAATGTTTTTCCACTTATTTGTGTCATTCCGATTTCTTGCAGCAGTGTTTTGTAGTTCTCTTTATTATTATTATTATTATTATTATTATTATTATTATTTTGAGATGGAGTCTCGCTCTGTAGCCCAGACTGGGGTGCAGTGGCGCGATCTCAGCTCACTGCAACCTCTGCCCCTCCAGGTTTAAGCAATTCTCTGCCTCAGCTTCCGGAGTAGCTGGGATTACAGGCACGTGCCACCACACCTGGCTAATTTTTTGTATTTTTAGTAGAGACGGGGTTTTACCATCTTGGCCAGGCTGGTTTTGAACTCCCAACCTCCTGATCCACCCACCTCGGCCTCCCAAAGTGCTGGGATTACAGGCATGAGCCACCACGTCTGGCCTGTAGTTCTCTTTACAGACATGTTTCACCTCCTTGGTTAGCTGTATTATTAGGTATTTCATTTTCTCTGTGACTATTGCAAATGGGATTGTGTTCTTGATTTGACTCTCAGCCTGAACATTATAGGTATATAGAAATGCTACTGATTTTTGTACATTGATATTGTATTCTGAAGCCTTACTAAAATCATTTATCAGTTCTAGTAGCCTTTTGGCAGAGTCTTTAGGGTTTTCTAGGTATTGAATAATATTGTTGGCAAAGTTTGACTTCTTTTCTTATTTGGAAGCCTTTTATTTCTTTCTTTTGCCTGATTGCTCCAGCGAGGACTTCCAGTACCATGTTTAGTAGGAGTGGTGAGAGTGGGCACCTTGTCTTGTTCCAGTTCTCAAGGGGAATGTTTCAAGCTTTTGCCTGTTAAATATGATTTTGGCTGTGGGTTTGTCATAGATGGCTTCTATAATTTTGAAGTATGTTCCTTCAATGTTTAGTCTGTTGAGGGTTTTTAATCATGAAGGGATGTTGGATTTTATCAAGAGATTTTTCTGTGTCTATTGAGATGACCATATGTTTTGCTTTTAATTTTGTTTATGTAGTGAATCACATTTATTTATTTGCATATATATGTTGAATCAACCTTGCCTCTCAAGTATAAAGCCTACTCAGTCATGGTGTATTAACTTTCGATGTGCTGCTGGATTTGGTTTGGTAGTATTTTGTTAATGATTTTTATGTTCATCAGGTGTATTGGCCCGAAGATTTCTTTATTCACTGTGTTTCTGCTAGGTTTTGGTATTAGGCTGATGCTCACTTCATGGAATGAGTTAGGGAGCAGCCCCTCCTCCTTGGTTTTTTGGGAATAGTTTCAATAGTGTTAGTACCAGTTCTTTGTATGTCTGGTAGAATTTGGCTGTGAATTCATCTGGTTCAGGCCTTTTTCTTGGTTGGTAGACTTTTTATTACTGATTCAATTTCAGAGCTCAGTAGTGGTCTATTTAGGGTTTCAATCCCTTGCTGATTCAATCTTGGGAGACTGTGTTTCTAGGAATTTATCCATTTCCTCCAGATTTTTAAAATTTGTGCGCATAAAGTTGTTTATAGTATTCTCTGAGGATCTTTTATATTTCTGTGAGATCAGTTGTAATGTCATCTTTGTCATTTCTGAGTGTACTTATTTGGATCTTTCCTTTCCCTCCCTCCTTTCCTTCCTTCCTTCCCTCCCTCCCTCCCTCCCTCCCTCCCTCCCTCCCTCCCTCCCTCCCTCCCTTCCTTCCTTCCTTCCTTCCTTCCTTCCTTCCTTCCTTCCTTCCTTCCTTCCTTCCTCCCTTCCTTGAGACAGGGTCCCCCTATATTGCCCAGAGTGGTCTTGAACTTCTGGGCTCAAGGGATCTTCCTGCCACCTCCCAAAGTGTTAGGATTACAGGTGTGTGAGCCACCACACTCGGACCTTTTTGTTTACTTTGTTAGTCTAGCTAATGGTCTATCAATCTCATTTATTTTTTCAAAGGGCCAATTTTTGGTCTCACTGATCTTTTTTATGAATTTTTGCATCTCAACTTCATTCAGTTCTTCTCTAATTTTAGTTGTTTCCTTTCTTCTGCTAGCTTTGTAGCTGGTTTGTTCTTTTTTCCTGTTTCCTTTAGGTGCAAAGTTAGATGGTAAATTTGAGATCTTTCTAACTTCTTGATGAAGGTTTTTAGTGCTATAAATCAGTGCTTAACACTTAACACTTAACATCAACCCATCATGTACATTAGGTATTTCTCCTAATGCTATCCCTCCCTTAGCCCCCCACCCCACAACAGGCCCCAGTGTGTGATGTTCCTCCCTGTGTCCATGTGTTCTCATTGTTCAACTCCCACTTATGAGTGAGAACATGTGGTGTTTGGTTTTCTGTTCTTGTGTTACTTTGCTGAGAATGACGGTTTCCAGCTTCATCCGTGTCCCTGCAAAGGACATGAACTCATTCTTTTTTTATGGCTGCATAGTATTCCATGGTGTATATATGCCCATTTTCTTTATCCAGTCTATCATCAATGGATGTTTGGGTTGGTTCCAAGTCTTTGCTATTGTGAATAGTGCTGCAGTAAACATATGTGTGCATGTGTCTTTATAGTAGAATGATTTATAACCCTTTGGGTTATATACCCAGTAATGGGATTGCTGGGTCAAATGGTATTTCTAGTTCTAGATCCTTGAGGAATCCCCACACTGTCTTCCACAATGGTTGAACTAAGTTACACTCCCACCAACAGTGTAAAAGCGTTCCTATTTCTCCACATCCTCTCCAGCATCTGTTGTTTCCTGACTTTTTAATGATTGCCATTCTAACTGGCATGAGATGGTATCTCATTGTGGTTTTCATTTGCATTTCTCTAATGACCAGTGATGATGAGCTTTTTTTCATATGTTTGTTGGCTGCATAAATGTCTTCTTTTGAGAAGTGTCTGTTCATATCCTTTGCCCACTTTTTGATGGGGTTGTTTGTTTTTTTCTTGTAAATTTGTTTAAGTTCCTTGTAGATTCTGGATATTAGCCCTTTGTCAGATGGATAGATTGCAAAATTTTTCTCCCATTCTGTAGGTTGCCTGTTCATTCTGATGATAGTTTCTTTTGCTGTGCAGAAGCTCTTTAGTTTAATTAGATCCCATTTGTCAATTTTGGCTTTTGTTACCATTGCTTTTGGTGTTTGAGTCATGTAGTCTTTGCCCATGCCTATATTCTGAATGGTATTGCCTGTGTTTTCTTCTAGGGTTTTTATGATTTTAGGTCATACATTTAAGTCTTTAATGCGTATTGAGTTAATTTTTGTATAAGGTGTAAGGAAGTGGTCCAGTTTCAGTTTTCTTCATATGGCTAGCCAGTTTTCCCATTACCATTTATTAAATAGGGAATCCTTTCTCCATTGCTTGTTTTTGTCAGGTTTGTCAAAGATCAGATGGTTGTAGATGTGTGGCATTAGTTCTGAGGCCTCTGTTCTGTTCCATTGGTCTATGTATCTCTTTTGGTACCAGTACCATGCTGTTTTGGTTACTGTTGCCTTATAGTGTAGTTTGAAGTTAGGTAGTGTGATGCTTCCAGCTTTGTTCTTTTTGCTTAGGATTGTCTTGGCTTTATGGGCTCTTTTTTGGATCCATACGAAATTTAAACTAGTTTTTTTCTAATTCTGTGAAGAAAGTCAATGGTAGCTTGATGGGGATAGCATTGAATCTATAAATTACTTTGGGCAATATGGCCGGCATTATCATTTTAAAAACCGTTTTCCCAAATGCATCATTTTATTCCCTATAAAACCTTAAAATGGTTGGGAGAAAGCAGGGTTTACTGCCCTTAAGCAGTCTGTTGTCAGGTAATGCTTAGATAATGGCAGTGGAGTGTTAATTAGGTAACTATACTGTGTTTTATTTTCTTCATTGTAGTGTGCATCATTTTTTCTCCTTTAACTTGAGGGGAAATGTTCAACTGTTGATTCAGACTCGTACCATCACATTGCTCTACCACCTCTACCAAGTTCCTTTAAGACAGACCATAGGAATGGAATGGTGAGCTGGTGGTTGATTTGTGGGTGGTGTCATGAAGTCACACAATGACTCAAAACAGACCACACACCAATTCAGGGAGAAGCTGGATCTGGCCTCCAGTGTGAGCTTTCCCCTGCTCTGGAATTCAGGGTATCACTGGCAGAAGGAGTTTTGCAAGAAACGGAAAGGACATTAGATTTGATTTCTAGGAAAAAGCAAAATTGGAAAAGGTGCCAGAAAGAAAGGCTTGTAAAAACTGCTGACCGTAATAGAAAAGGCTTTTGAAATTTTGTTTTTATCCAGAAGTCTTCATTACATGAAGAAGTTGATTCACGATAAAAAAATCTTCTCCTGTGATTCTCATATTACATTTATTCATGCTTATTTATTTCCCAATGTGTTCCAAAAAGGGGTTGCCGCAAGTCTGCTTTTCTATAGAAGGGAGAAGGGAGGATTAAAAAAGAGGCAGGCCACTCTCAACCCAGGCAAGGCAGTGGTGAGCTCTGCTGAAGAAATGTGCCAATATGACTTCAGAGTTTTGCAGATAACAGCTGAGAAATGACAGAGAGTGACAGGCAGATAAGCAAGTTATGACACAGGTAACATTCAAATGACCATTTCTTAAAGAAATTATGCATATTTGCAATAGACTCAGGGATAAATTCCTACAGGAAGAACATATAAGAAATTAACATCGTTCTGCTTTTTAAAACAGAGCAACCAATTTGTAAGCTCAGGGACATCTGTGGATACAATGTATTGTCATTTCTGCCTGACATTCAGGAATGTGTGTTCTGGCTGTCTTGGTGGAGAAGAGTGTATAATATATGACTGGTTGCTATTGTTGTCAGATGTACCCAGACTTGTCGAAACAAACAACACCCATTCTCAGCCTGTGGGATGGTCTCTGGTTGAGGCAGAGGACTCTGTCCTGGGCCTTGACTTTATCCTGTTCAAGAATTTTATCCTTGACTCATATGAAGAAAGAATGTAGAATGAGAACTGTTCATGGGAAAAGATCTGGGAGCCAAAAGATACAGCAGCTACAGAGACAATGAGAGTTCAGAGGCAGGCGAGGTCTAGATTGAGTGTAAAGAACTCGCCTGTGTGCTGTTGGGTCTGAGTCTGGAGCTGGTGGCAGACCTACCATTTAAGGAAGACATTGAGAGTCAGGGCTGTGGTCAGAGCAGGCCTTCAAGGTGGTTACAACACTGGAAAGTGAACATTGCACAAAATTATGGGGTGATTTACGGAAGCGTAGAGAAGAGAGAGTTTTCTTCAGATCTTGGAAGATATTTTATGTAGAAATGTGTCTGACTAGTTCTGAGTGGCACCAAAGGCCAGAAATAGTTCTCCAAACCCACTCTTCTTCACTCTTCACTCTCTCAGTTTATAGCAACTCCATTCTAACAGGCCTTCCTCTGAGCATCCTACAAAAAGATCAGCTCATCACTCTTTTTTTCCTCCTTACCCATCTCCCTACTGTGTTTTTCTTCACAGCACATGTTAGCACTAAATAACTCTGTGTACTTATTTTTAGGCAGCTTTTGAGAAGCAGTATAAGTTGGTATATGATGCTAGGCTGTGGAGTCTGACTGCCTGGGTTCAAATCCTAGTCCTATTTCTTTCCTGTAACTTTAGGCACGTGTGTTAACCTCTCTGAACTCTATTTCCTCCTCTATGAAACAGGGGATAAGATAATAATTGTATCTGCTTTATAGGGTAGTGCAAGCACTGAATAAATTAGTTCTTGCAAAGGACTTAGAAGAATTCCTCCCTAAGTACTCAGTAGCCATAACTCAGGTGTTGATGGAGGGACTGGTGGGTCTTTGATTGGGAGTAAGGTACAGTTTATCTCTGCTTTGGTTGGGATGTTGGACTGTCAAGATGCTCTGTAGCTTCTGAAGAGGGAAATGATCTTATAAAGTGACAAAGGTCATCACTGGGCAAGAAGTGCAACTGAGGAACTACTGAGTCCACTGACCTTATAAGGTGCCAGGTCAAACTCTTCTGGGTATAAATAACAGAAATAGAATCTGGGGCTTGAAGCTCCCTGGGAAGCTGAACAACCAGGCATGACAAGCATGCAGGAATGTTACAGTAGGTAGCTAGTCGGGCATGAGCAGGGCAGGAGGTGGATCTGCCTAATAATGTGGGGTGACCATCAGGTGATGGTCAGATGGCTTTCAACTATCTCTCTAAAATAATAATTTGTCATAGCCAGTGCCAGGGAAAGGCAGTCTCCCTATAGATAGAAAAAACCTGAAACTGGTGATTAGTAGTTTCCTGATAAAATTTCAGGAGTTGGGCGAGTGAGCTTAAGCATGTGCATTAGGAGGCAAAATGGTGGAGTTTAACTGGTATATGACCTTCTGCGGGCATTGCACTGGAATGGGAAGAATGCCTCAAGTGAGCATGTGTAAAGACACTGAATGCTCCCCTCTCAAGCACCAGTGGTCCATTACACATGCAGAAAACCCACCCCAAAGGAAGAAGCAGGGAGAAGGGATGCAAGATCCCTGAAGTATGCCAACAGAAAACTCCAAGCCAAAACGTCAAATCCCACACTTGTCCTCCAAGACACCCGCTTAGCCCTCTTCCAAGTTTACTTTACTTTACTTTCTTTGCATTCCTGCTCGAAAGCTTTTTAATAAACTCTCACTCATACTCTAAAATTTGCCTCAGTTTTTTCTTCTGCCTTATGTCCCTCAGTCAAATTTTTTCTTCGGAAGCGGCAAGAATTGAGTTTGCTTCAGACTTGTATGCATTTGCTGCTGGTAACTCACATACCCATCACCAAAAACAGAATCAGGTTGGCTCCTGTGGGTCATGAGGCAGGAAGCCAAGGTGCTTTTTTCATAACTCATAGCTTCACTGGACTATTACTCTCTAAGTCACTAGGTTGACTTATGGCTGAAAGAAATCTGTGTCTGGCACCATCTGGTGTTTGAAGGAAAGGAAGTGCTGCTGTTAGCATTTGTTCCAAAACTTCACCTTCTCATGACACTAAGAAAACCCCAAGCTGACAATGACATCCAAAGGGGTAGAAACAGTTTTCTAAATGGGACTGGTATCTCTACTGGTATCTCTGGGTGAGAGAGTTCAATTGACTCCTGTAGTATGTAGGAGGCAAACTCTCTCCTACCAAGATTCACAAAAATAGGAAATTTTTCCAAATAGAGTGTGGGTTTCTGTTACGGTTTGAATGTGTCTCTTTCAAAATTCCAGTGGTGCCAATGTGACAGTATTAGGTGATGGGAGCCTTTCAGAGGTGATTAGGCCATCAGGGGTCCTCTGTCATTAATGGGATCAAGGCACTTATTAAAGACGCTTCTGCCAGCATTCAGTTGGCTTGCTAGCCTGCTCTTTGACTCTCTCTTGCCCTCCCACCTTCTGCCATGTGAGGTTGCAGCAAGAAGGTCCTCACCAGACCAAATACCAGTATCTTGATCTTGGACTTTCCAGTCTCCAGAACTGTGAGAAAATAAATTTCTGTTCTTTATAAATTGCCAAGTCTCAGGTATTTAGTTTTAGCAGCACAAGTGGACTAAGACAGTTAGTTGCTGACCAGCTGGACAGTGTGACAGAAGTCCCCTGTATACTGCCCCACTTCCCCACCACATGAATGATCATATTCCCAGTGAGCTCCAGGTGTTGGGAGGACAGGCTTGCCCTGCAGATCTGACTCATACTGTGGATTTGCACTCAGTCCCCATTCAGCAGCTTCTCTTTTTGCTAGTTCTTCATCTCCTGGTTATGCTGGTTGGTGAGATGTAATGTGTCACTTTGCTGGCACGAGATTATTTAGTCTTCATGGTAGCCTTAATAATGTTGTGACACCAATAACTGTCCTATAATAGTAAGAAAAATAATTGCTGCCATGTTAAAAAATGTATCAGATACCAAGCATGGTACCTGGGTATTTACATGTGATATTTCTTTTAATCTTCACTTCCTTGAGGAAGATATAATTTTTTCCATTTTATAAGTGAGGAAACAGAGGTCAGTAATCATTAAGTAACTTTCCCAAGGTCCCAGAGCAAGGAAGAGCAGGAGCTTGGATTTCTAAGCCTTTCTCTGACTCCAGAGCCTGAGCTCTAAACACTGTACTATATTCTCCCATCATGCAGGTGGGAAGAAAAAAGGCGAATTTCACCTTTACCTTTGTAAAATGCCAATAGTATATTTCTTAGGCTAGAGCTTGCTCTTCTCTAACTCACTGTAATGTTTACTTTCCAAGTAGAGAAACTCTGTAAGCATAAGACCAATGTAATCTTGCCTCCAGCGTGGTCACAGAGATATGTTCAAATCACACCATGCAGACATAAGCCAACCAGTCAAGGTGGACTGTGAGAGGGGCAGGTGGCAGTGTCACCTCTAATATCTCGTCCTGGCCTCAGTCTTTCTTTCCCTACCTGGAAGAACATGCAATGCATTGTCCCCTCCCTTTCCCCTGTCTTGCTTGTCTTGGTTTTGCTCTTCTCCTCCCTTTCCTTCTCCTTCTCCTCTTCCCTCTTTTCTTCCCTTTTTTCTTCTCTCTCCCTCTTACTTTCTTTCCTTTATAGCTTAACAATATTCCCCACCTTATCCCCTGGAATTTTGCCCAGGTACTTTAGAAGAATCTCCCTCCTTTACTTACTTCCTTTTCTTTTTTCTTCCTTTATCTCTTTTATTTTGTTTAGTTCATTTGTAGACCAATTTTTTTTTATTATCATTGATATATGCATGAATTTTGCCACCAAAACATCAGTGGAAATGAAAGTTCTATACCTGAGGGTGAAATTAGGCAACTGGTATAGTCAGGATCAAAAGTCCTGGAAGTCATTTTAGAAAATCTAGGTCTGGCATGGTGGCTCACGCCTGTAATCCCAGCTCTTTGGGAGGCTGAAGTAGGTGGATCATTTGAGGTCAGGAGTTCGAGACCAGTCTGGCCAACATGGTGAAACTAAAAAAAAAAACCAAACATTAGCTGGGTGTGGTGGTGGGCGCCTGTAATCCTAGCTACCTGGGAGGCTGAGGCAGGAGAATCATTTGAACCTGGGAGATGGAGAATGCAGTGAGCCAAGATCATGCCAGTGCACTCCAGCCTGGGTAACAGCGTGAGACTGTCTCAAAAAAAAAGAAAAAAAAAAAAAAAAAGAAAATCCACAGAAGTCTTTAGATACATCTGAATACACTTTTAATGAAACCTGCTTTTTTCTCAAGCACTGAAATTTAATGAGTAAAAACATTCACTGATGGGCAGTGGGCTAAGACTGGGAAAGCAGAAAAATAATACAATAAGAAAAAAATCGTGCCCTCAAAGAACTCCCAATCTAGTTTTACCCATTATTTAAAATCATCTTTGACATTCATTCCTAGTGACATTCATTCCTAGTTTTTCTCTCCCTACTAGGTGACTTTTCTTTCAACTACATTTTGGATGGGAATTTTTGCAGGTGGTTTTGGAACCCAGCAGTCTTTTATAAAAACAATTCTATGGGAAAATGCGTTTTTAAGTTCACAGAAACGGACTTGGACACAAATGGAGCACAATCCCTTTGTTCATGAGGGCTGCTCTGTGAGCTTCATTGGATGACTAGGTTGACTTATCTCTGAAAGAAATCTGTATCTGGCACCATCTGGTGTTTGAAGGAAAGGAAGTGCTGCTGTCAGCATTTGTTCCAACACTTCACCTTATCGTGACACTAAGAAAACCACAAGCTGGAAATGACATCCAAAGGGGTAGAAGCAATTTTCTAAATGGGACTGGTATCTCTACCCACCATTCAGTTTGATCTTTGGGTTTTAGCTTTATGTCTGTCCTCCTGTTACAGCCCTTCCCTGCCACCTTTCCTGGCTCCTGCCTCTCTCTGGAACACTTTCCTGTACCACATGAGTGGGTCACTTTTATCCACAGAAATCATGTGATGGTCTGGAAATGCTGTAGCTATGGAGTGGCTGGCCGGGGAAGGGAGAGGAGGGCCCCTGAGAATCTTGGTTGTCCACTGACAGCAATTGGAGCAGGGTGAAATAGATAAGGGCCATGAAAGGGCTGTGTCAGCTGTGGCTAGCACTGTTAGGATGGTGATGATGATGATGATGCCAGAGGGAAAGCTTGGGCAGGGAAAGAATGGAGGGAAGGAAAGGGGGAGTGTCATATTCTTCTGTTACTGGAAGGCTCGTGAAAAAATAGCAGTACTGGGTATTTCATAATACATGCCACTGGGTGAGAAAATGAGTTTCCTGACATTATTATTTTAAAAATGGCAGTTTTAGGTCTAACATTTAAGTCTCTAATCCATCTTGAATTAATTTTCATATAAGGAGTAAGGAAAGGATCCAGTTTCAGCTTTCTACTTATGGCTAGCCAATTTTCCCAGCACCATTTATTAAATAGGGAATCCTTTCCCCATTTCTTGTTTGTCTCAGGTTTGTCAAAGATCAGATGGCTGTAGATGTGTGGTATTATTTCTGAGGGCTCTGTTGTGTTCCATTGGTCTGTATCTCTGTTTTGGTACCAGTACCATGCTGTTTTGGTTACCGTAGCCTTGTAGTATAGTTTGAAGTCAGGTAACCTGATGCCTCCAGCTTTGTTCTTTTGGCTTAGGATTGTCTTGGCAATGCGGGGTCTTTTTTGGTTCCATATGAACTTTAAAGCAGTTGTTTCCAATTCTGTGAAGAGAGTCATTGGTAGCTTAATAGGGATGGCATTGAATCTATAAATTACCTTGGGCAGTATGGCCATTTTCACAATATTGATTCTTTCTATCCATGAGCATGGTATGTTCTTCCATTTGTTTGTGTCCTCTTTTATTTACTGAGCAGTGATTTGTAGTTCTCCTTGAAGAGGCCCTTCACATCCCTTGTAAGTTGGATTCCTAGGTATTTTATTCTCTTTGAAGCTATTGTGAATGGGAGTTCATTCATGATTTGGCTCTCTGTTTGTCTGTTACTGGTGTATAAGAATGCTTGTGATTTTTGCACATTGATTTTGTATCCTGGGACTTTGCTAAAGTTGCTTATCAGCTTAAGGAGATTTTGGGCTGAGACAATGGGGTTTTCTAAATATACAATCATGTTATCTGCAAACAGGGACGATTTGACTTCTTCTTTTCCTAACTGAATACCCTTCATTTCTTTCTCTTGCCTGATTGCCCTAGCCAGAACTTCCAACACTATGTTGAATAGGAGTGGTGAGAGAGGGCATCCCTGTCTTGTGCCAGAAAAACCCTAGAAGAAAACCTAGGCAATATCATTCAGGACATAGGCATGGGCAAAGACTTCATGTCTAAAACACCAAAAGCAAATGCAACAAAAGCCAAAATTGACAAATGGGATCTAATTAAACTAAAGAGCTTCTGCACAGCAAAAGACCTGGTGTGTGATGATCAGAGTGAACAGGCAACCTACAGAATGGGAGAAAATTTTTGCAGTCTACTCATCTGACAAAGGGCTAATATCCAGAACCTATAAAGAACTCAATCAAATTTATAAGAAAAAAACAAACAACCCCATCAAAAAGTGAGCAAAAGATATGAACAGACACTTCTCAAAAGAAGACATTCATACAGCTAACAGACACATGAAAAAATGCTCATCATCACTCACCATCAGAGGAATGCAAATCAAAACCACAATGAGATACCATCTCACACCAGTTAGAATGGTGATCATTAAAAAATAAGGAAACAACAGGTGCCGGGGAGGATGTGGAGAAATAGGAACACTTTTACACTGTTGGTGGGACTGTAAACTAGTTCAACCATTGTGGAAAACAGTGTGGGGATTCCTCAAGGATCTAGAACTAGAAATACCATTTGACCCAGCCATCCCACTACTGGGGATATACCCAAAGGATTATAAGTCATGCTGCTATAAAGACACATGCACACATATGTTTATTGCAGTACTATTCACAATAGCAAAGACTTGGAATCAACCCAAATGTCCATCAGTGACAGACTGGATTAAGAAAATGTGGCACATATACACCATGGAATACTATGCAGTCATAAAAAAGGATGAGTTTGTGTCCTTTGTAGGGACATAGATGCAGCTGGAAACCATCATTCTCAGCAAACTATCACAAGAACAGAAAACCAAATACCGCATGTTCTCACTCATAGGTGGGAATTGAACAATGAGATCACTTGGACACAGGAAGGGGATCATCACACACCAGGTCCTATTGTGGAGAGGGGGGAGGGGGAGGGATAGCATTAGGAGATATACCTAATGTAAATGATGAGTTAATGGGTGCAGCACACCAACATGGCACATGTGTACATATGTAACAAACCTGCATGTTGTGCACATGTACCCTAGAACTTAAAGTATAATAATAATAATAAAATGACAGTAAGGAGAGTCTACTTAAGTAAAATTAGTCATGAAAAGTATGGGGTCCACAAATCTGGAGGTGGATTTAAATCAGGCAGAAGGCCCAAAAGAGGAGGGGGCAGTTTGATAGGTTATTCTCTTTACATTTCCTCTAAGCTTTGATTTTTTTTCAGAACATCAGTGCTGTGACCATAGACTTATGGGGATGAAGGTGGGAGTCAGTAAACAGAGGAGAGCTCAGAATGTGTAGATATCTTAGCTGAAAGAGCTTCTGGTGTACAAGGGAGGTGACTGCATAGTTACTTATGAGACCATGGGCAAACTCGGAGGCATCTTGTTATTTGAAAACTGTCTTCATGAAAACCAGGGCTCCCTAAATATTATGGCATATAGCAATGTTTTCTGAACACTTATGAATGTTCAGAAGATGTATAATTCAGTCAGAGAGTTACTTATTTAGCCAACCTGTGTTTACTCAATACAATTCTCTGGCTAACAGAATAGGAGGCAGGGGGTGAGAGAAAGGTGTAAAAATCAAGATAGGGCCCCTTTCTTGAGAAGCACATATCCCTTATCAGAAGAAGATACTAATACACAGGGATCAAAGAAGGCAAGATCGGAGGCAATACATAAGGCAGTATGGTACCATGTATATAACCTGTAAATGGAGACCAACAGGGAAGGCCAAATCCCCCTGGGTGGGCCGGCTGGGGAAAGTGGCATGAAGGAGTTGGGATTTGGGTTGGATCTTGAGAATGGGGAGGATGTCAGATTGGCAGAGAGGAGAGAAGACACTGTGGGTAGAAGAATAACCAGCTGATGGGGGAACAGGGAATAGACGTGATGAATTGGCACAAAGGGAAAGATTTCAACTGTGTGGAAGTTGGGAGTTAGGGACAGGCCAAAGTGAGAGTACACAATCCTATTAGCCAGTGTCGTACTGATGTTAGATTTTTTTTTTTTTTTTGAGACAGGGTGTTGCTCTGTCACCCAGGCTAGAGTGTGGTGGCATGACTATGGTTCACTGCAACACTGACCTCCTGGGCTTAAGTGATCCTCCCACTTCAGCCTCCTGAGTAGCTGGGACCACAGGCGCATGACACCATAGCTAGGTAATTAAAAAATTTTTGTGGATAAGGGGTCCCACGACATTGCTCAGGCTATTTTTGAACTCCTGGACTCAAGCGATGCTCCCACCTTGGCCTCCCCAGGTGCTGAGCTTATGGGAGTGAGCCACTGCTTCCTACTGATTCTTGATTCCACAGGTGATGGGGAGGCACTGCAGATTTTGGAAAGGAGGAAGGACATTACTTGATTCATAGACACACTTCATTAGAGTTGGAAGAATCCTTAGAGAGCATAAAAGTCAAATCCTTCATTGTATATGTGAGGAAACCGAGGCCCAGAGAGCAAAGATGATTTGTTCAAGGCTCTCCAGCCAGTTAGTGGCAAGGCCAGGTCTCTGATAGCAACCAGCAGTCCAGAGGCCCTTCCCTAATGTTCCAGGTCCTGTGCTCTTTGGCATATTCCAGTCTTGAGGAGAGAGTCCAGGTCTGCTCGTGGTTGCTGTCTTCTGCTGACCTAGACTCTGCCTCTGCCTCTTCCCTTCCACAGTCCCTGTTTTCTAAGATTTGGACATCCTTGTGAGAGAAGCAATTAGTTGAACTGCTTCTTGTAGTTAGTAAAAGACTTTTTACCATTTTGACCTAGGGCCTTTGACTTTCACTAAAAAGTGGGAATCTCAGCATCCCAGATTTTACTTCTGCCAGGTGTTATATTTGATCCTCTCATGTGGATACATTAGTCAGGTAGTTACTCCTTGCCTCAAGGTACTTACCTTATTTTATTGAAGACACTGCATTTGTGAACTCTTGTTCCCTGTCCTAGAAAAATTCAGTCTACCCTGTATTTGCCATAAACTCCACAATTCACACCAAAATATCTGTACTTAGAGCCCATTTGCATATATACATGAAGGGTTCTTAAAATCAGTTTGTGGGCACAGAGCCCCAGAAGTAAATGAAGTTGCTAGGGCGGTTCTTACCATCTCCTTCTGGCCAATAGCACAACCCTTCCTGATTCTGCTCTGACCTCTTAGTTTAGAAGGAAGATTTAGAAGCGAGGGGCTGAGAAGGTTGGCCTTGCTTAATGCTCTGATTTGTAAGTGAATAGCGCAGAACAGTTCAGCCTTGAAGGTTAGAATTTAGCAGGAGCTATCCTGACTTAATGTCCATTTGTGGGGTTTGCAAAATAAAACAGCTATATGTAATCATTTCCACCACTTCCATCTAGAACTCCTTTCTAGTTTGTCAGTTTTAAAAAACATTCATACGTTAAAACCACCAAAATACATAGCTTAGATAAGATGGAAGTTAATTTCTCTCTACCTTAACAGTGCAGAGATAGTCACCTGGTCCAGGCCAGGCAAATGACTGGCTCCGTGATGGCATCAGGCACCCAGGTTTCTACTGTCTTGCCATGTGGCCACAGTTAGCAACAAGGGAGGCTGCAAATTTAGTTTCTACTTGGGCAGCCAAAACTCTGAGGAAGGAGATTCTTCTAGTAAAAAGGAGTAGGGGAGAATGGCCACTGGGAGACCACAAGCAAACTCAACCAGGCCTCTGTGTTGGCTTCCTTTCCTCCTGCTGCACGTGAGCCTTCTCTGTGCCATTTGGGGCCATAACAGCTGACAGCTCCAGACCTGCATCCTCCCGGCTAGGGGGTCCTGAATGAAAGATTTCCTCCAGTCCAGTTCTAAGTCAGAAACTCCCAAAGTTCTCAGTCCCATGCCCTCTTGGATCAGTCACTGTGGCCATGCGTGTTTGGCCACGTGATTAATCCAATCTGGGTCATGACCTTTTCTCCTCCAAAACAAGGTGCTAGGAAGACAAAAACAATAGCTAGTACAAACAAATGGAGTTTATGATTATGTGTTGATGTATTTGAAGATGTTGGCAGTCGTGAGTGTGTATCCTCGGAAAGGCCAGCTGGACTCTGTCTCCATGGTGGCTCTCACCCCAGGGACCAAGGAACAGTCTGTCACCATACAATTACTTTTATAATCCTAGGGAAGATAGTCTCCTTGTCCTCAGAATACTTTCTGAAGAACAACCAGATGGGAAGGACCTTGACTGAGACTCTTTCCAGTGGGCTTGGTGCAGAGGGAATTTAATGGCTTACATAGCTGAAAAGGCAGGGCTAGATTGGGCTTCTGGCTGCATCTCAGAACTCCAAACAGGGATCTGTCTCTTCGGCTCTCAGCTCTGCTTTCCTTTGAGTTGGCTTTATTCTCAGGCTTCACGGTGTGGCCCCACAGCACCAGTTATTGGTAAAAAGAGCTCCTATTTGCTGACGGAACTGCTGGATTTAGTTCTCATTGGTCAAGATGAGAAAGGTATCCAGCCTCAAGTCATCATTGTGGCCAGGAAGATGGAATACCCTGAGTGGACAGGCCTGGCGTGTATCCACAGAGACTGAGAGTTGGTGCTGATGGTGGGGTGGTGGATGATATTACCTGAAGAAGGGACGAATGGGTGCTGGGCACGAAAAAGCATCAGCTGTCCAGTTTAGGCCTTTCCTCTTTCCCTGGTGTCTTCACTTTCCTCCCTATCCCTGCTGTCCCCTACCCTCTGCCCAATCTCTCAGCACTCCTGGTCTTGGGAGGTGCCTTCTAAGGATGTTCCTGGCGGGGGTACCTGAGCCTGGATTAAAGTGCAGGGGGAGGATGTCGCGTAGCCAAAGTGGGTGTTCAATAAAGAACCATATGGAGATGGTTAAAAAAAAAAGATATGTTAGAATGACCACTCTGGCCACAGTGAGGGAAGACCTGGGCCGGGTAAGGAAAATGAGCTGTGAAGAGCTGCCCTTGAAAAGGGTGGGACTGTAAGAAGATAGTCATCATCTTCAGCAAGCCGGAAGAGGCTGCTGTCCCTGATTCTGGAAGTGGCAGCTGCTTCCTTCACAGTGCGGACAGGAGAGCCTCATGCACACTGAGGCTTTTGAGCTGCTGGAATAGATGCACGTTTGTGGGTGTTTAGGAGAAAGAAACAGAGCTGACTGAGGAAATGGAGGAGGGATGATGACAGTCATATTGTGTATCACTGAGCCAAGTGCCTCCCCAGGGTTACAGTGGAAAGCACTGGAAAAAGTCAGGTGGACAGAAAGCAGGAGGGTGTGGGGCAGAGGAGGAAGGCGCAGCACCAATCTACACACCCTTGATGGCAGAGAACTCCATCAGTATACCCCAAGCAGGAGGGAATTGGGGCCTCGTTCCCCTTAAGGCAGAATAGGGAAGAGAGACAATATCTTGGGTGGACATTAGGAAATACCCCCAGCAGCAAGGGGATGTGGGGACATGATGACCCCTGAGTGTCCAATCGGCTCCTCTGTTAGGCGTGAGTCAGACTCAAAGAGGAGCTTCCCAAGCTCAGCTCTGGATTCTGGCCACACAGAAGGGGCCTGGCCCCTCACCTGTGGCTCTGCTCCTGGGGCAGAGCCTCTAGGGAGAATAATGTGAGAGGCAGTGGGCTGGGAGAAGGCAGGAACTCTGCAACTGGGGCTGACGTACCAGTGTTCAGCTTTGCCTTTTCAGCTATAAGGCCTATCTGTTGCTGAGGGGTGGGAAGATGAAGGAATAACAGACACTGGGCCTGACCCAGGGAGGTGCTGTTGTTCACCCTTCACAGCCTAAATTACTAACACCTAACACAGGGCTTAGCCTGCAATTCATGCTCAAAATGCCTGCAGTGCACATCAGGAAGTCCTGCAAAATCAGATTTATAGCTGCAAATACTGACGGCATGAGCGACCAACAGATAGGAGAGGTCAAAAGTGTATGTAGAGTGTTGCATTTTGCAAACCCAGACTGGGGAAGAGTTGAGTGGGCATCAGTCCTGCTCTGGAGTGGGATAGTGGCTCCTGAGACAGGACACTTCCTTTATACTAAGGAAGCCTCTGAGACACTCCTCTTTTGGAAACAGAGAGAAGTGACTTGCTTATTGGGTTAAAAGCTCATTTTGTAAGAAAACCCAGGTTGGCTGTAGAGTTTCCATGGGGAGGATGCTGCAGCCTGCCTCCCTCCTGCTGCAGGCTGACTCATTCCCTCCTAGACAGACAGATTGTGTCCTGCGTGGGAGTCGTGCTGCAGAGCCCAAAGCTGTTCCCTGAGAGTTACAGGAATTACAACCTGCTGAAGGGAATAATTGTCTAAATATGTTCTTTTTTAGTATATGTGCTGCTGAAGGGAGCACTAAATATGTTCTTTTAATGAGACTTTATTGTTATTATTATTTTATTAGTGAAGTCCTAAGAGGAAACAGCAAGAACCACTGTCTTCAGAAAACCATTTGCTTTTCTCTTTAGGGGTGTTTGGTCAATTGACTCTGAATTCTAAACCCTCCAGTCAGGTCAGGCCTGACTTTTAGTGCCCCTGTGTTTGGAGAAAATCCTGGGCTAAAATCCCCCAATAAGTCTGCTGCCTTGGGATCAGAGTCTCTGGGTGATCTCCCCTGGCACATGGCATCACCTAGGGCTCTAACGCTTAGCAAGGACCTGAAGAAGCATTACTGGTTCATTATGGCTAGGACCTGTCAGAACAGAGCTGACAGCTGTCAAGGCCTCCAGGGCAAAGAAAAGAGCACATACATGTATGTTATTTTTCCATGTGCCCAGGCAGAAAGCTCACCTCCCCAGGAGGAAGCTGGGCTGGCAGAGGTCCCCATTGCTTGTGTGTGGCACCCCCTAACGTCAGATGATTGTTTTTGGTTCTGTTCTGTTAGCGATGTGGCAAGAGCTAAATTTTCAACCATTCCTAGTTTTCAAAGCTTGGACACTGTGCCTGGTGGCTGCTGATAATGCAGGAGACGTCCAGGCCGATGTTTACTTAGTGAATATGCACAAGAGAGGGCCCTGAACAGCAAGATCTCCACTGGGGGTCATCAGCAGGTAGGCCACACACAGTGCCCTGCTGGCTTGTTAATCCAGGGCAACTTAACGACTGTCTGCTGAGTGCCTGTTGAAGGGCTGCGGCGGGAAGGTAAAAGGTAGGTCCACCTCCAGTTGCTCGCAGATAGCAAATTCTTCTTTGATAAAGGTGCTGAGAACTCAGCTTTATCATAGATAAAAATGGAGGTAATAGAAACCTTTTGGTGTTCTTCGGAGAATTTAAAGGTACAGTGCACGTAAAGTATGTTATAGATGTCTAGCCCATAGTAGGTGCACAGTATTTGTTGAAGGGATAAATGAATGAAAGTGAATCAAAGGAACAAATATGAGTCAAGCACGCATATTGTGCTGATAGGTAGTAAGTCTGAGCTAGTATTTTAAGCCACTTCCAGGTGGAGGAAGGTGCAGATTAATTTGGGATGGACTGACCTATTACCCAAGTCAGGGAGTGTGAAGGCGGAGAGCTGACGACCAGAAATGGATCTCAGAGTGTGTGCTGGGTTCAGTTGGAGACACAGAGCCAAAATGTTATCAGACCAAGGGGGCTTTGGGAGACTCTTGGGAACCAGGGCCCAGCATTAGTGGTGATCAGAAAGGCAGGGCCAGATCAAGGGTGTGCAGACAGAATGGGCAAATGAATAGTAAATTTGGAGGCCTGGGGCCCTCCCTGCTGCTGGACAAGTGTCTGCATGGGTGAGCCTTATCTTTGAAAGGAGGTGGAGAAAGGAAGCTCCTTCCATGAGGCACTTACATTCATTTCTATCTCCCTGGCCTGAGCACAGAGAAGTATTACATGAATACATATTGGTTTAAAGTTTATTTCTCTTTCCACTGCTTCTACCAGTTTACAGCTTAGCCTAAGAGATAAGGGTGTGGACTGCGAGCCAGGTTCCTCTGTCTACCTCTGCTCTGCCTCTTACTAGGTGTGCAGTCTTACTAGGCAACCTCCTTCTGTCTCAGTTTTCTCATTTGTTAAATGTGAATAATACCTCGTAGGGCTGTTACGAGGATTGGATGAGTTACCATAAGTCAAATGCTGAGAATAGTCACTCACGCATTGTAAATTCTCCAGCAACTCTCAGGCATTATCATTACCTTCACCACTGAGATAAAGATCCCTAGAACTCTGGCGGGTAACCGAGCAAGAGAGTCTTGATTGGGAGGAACGACCTTCGGATCTCATCCTACAATGTTGTATCCTAATGCCTAGAGCCTGGCACACAGTAGGTGCTCAATAAATACTGTTATTGTTGAATTGTATAGAGTGGGGTTGCCGGTGCAGGGTAGGGAAGGAATGACAGGATCCAGGGTTCTTCAGGCGATTGCCTGACTTCGGGAAAACGGGTCAGAAAATTGGTGAGGGTCTCTGGACTTGTGACCCAGGCACAGCTGGGATTCTGGGGTCACAGACTTGGGGACTGATCAGTGTGGGAAGCAGGAGAGGCAAGGGAGAGGGAAGAGTGAGAATGACTTTGACTGTGGCCAGCTCCATTCTTGGATATGCAGAAATCCGGTTTTGGGTCTGTAATCAGCTCTTTAACTTGCATAGCATAGGAGTGTTGGGTCAATATTTCTGGTTATCAGGAGTCTTTTATGTAAAATGGATATGATAATACCAAAAATAGGTCCTGCTTTTCTAAGTCTTATGTTTGTTAATAAGTATCAAATGAGGCTTTAGCTGTGAAAGTGCTTAATCAACTGTAAATTACCGTGGAAATATTATGACTAGTATAATTTTCTATCTCATTGAAACCTTGATTCCTTAGCATGTCTTCAACTTTTCCATCTCTGGGATATTTGCATTTTCAGAGAGACTCTAGAAAAAAAGCCTTAATTATGTCAAAGGAATGAATGGTGAAGACTGAAATATCAGAAAGGTGCTTCTGTGCAAGAGAATTTTCTAATCCTGCACACGGGGACTGTGATCGCTGGGATAGAAGAGCCAGGGTAGAAGGTTTAATAAAAGGGTGGCTGCAAAATGCTTCTAATTTCCATTACTGCTAACCTCCACAATTCTGCCCTTCCTTCTTTTTAAATCTCACTAAGTTGTAAAGTGTCACAGACAGTCAGGATGGGAACTCTGTCCATGAGGCTAAGGTGAGGGCAAGAATTGGCCTTGGGGGGCTTCTGTCCCCAGAGAGTACAATGCCTGTTGCTTTTAAATAACTCTCATAAATAAATTGAAAATATCGTGTTGCGGTAATATTGAATCCACTTGTACACATGCAAAAATACCTCCACTGAACCCTCCGGGAAATCTTTCCCTTCAATTTCTTTCTTTGTGCATGTAAACCTCTTTTCTCAATATTGATCAGTCTACATACAGCAAATCATGTATAGCAGGAAGCAACCCCTTCTTTTTTGAAAGAGGGACTGTCATCCTCTTTTCATTTGCAAGATGATTGGGAGAGACAAATTGGATGGCTATTTCCCACAGTTTAGTGAGGAATGAGTGGAACAAACTAAGGAAGGTTTTAGTTAGGGAAGTACCACAGTTCTGAAGAGAAATCACCACCTAGTTGTACTTAAGCAGCTGTCAGACTTGAAGGTTAAAAGAGTCAGCTGGGCGCAGTGGCTCATGCCTGTAATCCCAGCATTTTGGAGGCCAAGGTGGGAGGATCGCTTGAGCCCAGGAGTTCAAGACCAACCTGGGCAACATAGCAATACCCCATCTTAAAAAAAAAAAGTTAAAAGAGTGAGTGAATTTCAAGTGCTTCCTGGCAGGTGAAGTACCCACTGTTAATCTTCACACAAATGTTTTCCACCCTCCTTTTCATCGACTATCAGAGCTACTTGACCAGAAGAATTGCACTTATGCACAGTTTTCCTCTCAGCTCTCTTTCTCATGGATGTTGATTAGTTAATGCGTCAATTTGCTTAAAGGTATTAATTGAGCAGCGTTTGATTTTATAGTATGGCTTATTATTATTTTTTTTTGATGGAGTCTCGCTCTGTTGCCCAGGTTGGAGTGCAGTGGTGTGATGTTGGCTCACTGCAAGCTCCACCTCCCAGGTTCACGCCATTATCCTGCCTCAGCCTCCCGAGTAGCTGGGACTACAGGCGCCTGCCACCATGCCCGGCTAATTTTTTTGTATTTTTTAGTAGAGACGAGGTTTCACAGTGTTAGCCAGGATGGTCTTGGTCTCCTGACCTCGTGATCCGTCACCTTGGCCTCCCGAAGTGCTGTGATTACAGGCGTGAGCCACTGCGCCTGGCCTATAGTATGGCTTTTAATAGTAGCAAAGTGTGTGGGTTCTGCTAAAAATTTACCCCCTAATGCAAAGTGTCTTTCCTCTTTGCACCCAATTTTAAGGAATTCCATTCAAACATTGGTAAGAGAATAAATTACTGTGAAGATGCAACGATGAAGATGGGGCAGCAGAATGGGGACGATGTGGCTGGGGCATGGGGTCAAGTCCAAATGAAGAGGTCAAGCTATTGAGAAAACAGTTGAGGGCAAGACTGAGAGATGTGTGAAGGAAACAAAAGAAGGGGTGAATTTCAGTGCTTGTGTAGAAATGAGGATACAGACTCAGATGATGCTGTACTCACAAATTCTTGGTAGGGAGGACTTCTTGAACCTAAGCAGGGCTTGTCCTACGGTCCAGACATGACAGAATGAGAGAAGGGCCTGCTGGGGCTCTTTCAGCATGAGGACGTGCTTCTCAACCTCCTCCTGTTTATGGTCTACATAGAGAATGATCGTCATGGTATGCCACACTGAGGTGAACTGAGGGGCTGCTGTCTGCATGGGGGGGCTGACTCTGCGGCTCTTGACCTTCAGTGCCAGCCCAGCAGCCCTGGAGACTTCAGGGGAACGGTATCTCCTGGCACACCAGTGACCTATCTGCAGCATGCTGGTTGGAAACTCTAGTTTTGAGGAACCTACTTGTCTTCCTCAGGGGAGAGAGAACTGAGCTACACAAACCTTTTTTGAAGAAGGCGGACAGATCCCGAGGTCAGGAGATCCAGACCATTTTGGCCAACATGGTGAAACTACGTCTCTACTAAAATTACAAAAAGTAGCTGGGTGTGGTGGCGTGTGCCTGTAATCCCAGCGACTCAGGAGGCCAAGGCAGGAGAATTACTTGAACCAGGGAGTCGGAGATTGCAGTGAGCTGAGATTGTGCCACTGCACTCCAGCCTGGCGACAGAGCGAGACACCATCTCAAAAAAAAGAAAAATGACTTGGAGTCAGAGATAAAGGACAGTTTTGAGTACAGCATTCATTCTGTAGGACTCTCTCTAACCCAGGCCACTGCATGTTAAACAATGTTTATTGGGTACCAGCGGATGCCACACTGTGTGCAGTGAACAGAGTGCTCCACTGAATATTGAAGAAGAGGAAACTGTCGTCTGAAATCTCTGAGACGGCCCAACCCAAAGGTGGGAGGGCTTCTGCTGCGTTGTTGGTCAGGACACTGGGGCCCTGGCTGTGGTGGGATGGGAGGCATTGGCACATCTGTAGCTCTGGCATCAGGAGCAGCTTCTCGGGGCTGGCACTGCAGATTCAGAGGAAACAACAGGAGGCCGTGGCCTTGGCCATGCTGGAGGTTTTTCTCCCATGGTGTCCGTGGAGACTTTGTGCTTTGGCATCACCTTTGAGTTTCAGAGACCTCAGGCATTGCAGCAGGGAAGAAGAAAAATGGCTGATGCCATGTGGTGGCTGAGAGGACCCTTTGGTGAGCACATGGAGGCATATCTTGGGGATTTCCCCAGTAGGTATGTTGACTTAGGAGGGAGGTTGGGATTCTGTAATGATGAGTAAGGGCAGTGTTAAGTAATGCTAAGGAATGAATGTTTGTGCCCTCCTTGTCCCCAAATTCAGATGCTAAAGCCCCAATTCTCAATATGATGGTATTTGGAAATGGGACTTTTGAGAAGGAACTATGGTTACATAATGTTATGAGGGTGGGGCCCAGGTCTGATGGGATTAGTGGTGTTATAAGCAGAGACATCAGAGAGCTCGTTCTCTCTGTCCCCACTCACAGGCACTGGGGAAGGGCCATGTGACCACACAGTGAAAAGGTGGCTGCCTACAAGCTGAGAGATGAGGCCTCAGAATGAAACCTGCCTGGCTAGCGCCTTGATCTTGGATTTCCTTGCCTCCAGAACAGAAAATAAATTTCTGTTGTTTAAGTCATGGTCTATGGAATTTTGCTATGGTAGGTAGCCCGAGAGGACTAATACTAATACCATTAATACTAATAACGGCCAAACCTTGCCATCACTCTTATTTTAACTCCCAGGATGTGCAGCCCAGAGAAACATCTATACACGCTTGAAAGCAAAGCCCATTCTCTAGCAACAGGTATTCTTTAAGCCACAGCACTTATGGTGGGCAACGGGTGTGGGCAGAGAAGATCCTCATGGTACCTCAGCCGGATTCTCTGCTGGGTTCTTACAGATTGTGCCACTTTTCACAACAGCCCACAAAGTTGGTGTCATTATCTCCACTTTATAGATGAGGAAAGTGAGATTCCGAGAGTAATTTCCTAGTAAGGATGGTATCCAGATTTGGATGCCTGTCATTTGATTTACACTCCACTTCCCATTCTCTTGAGCAGAGCTTAAGCTAGGGAGTAGAGAAGCTGGTATTGTATCCAAGAGCTATCTAAATTTGAATTTCATATTCTTTTCACTCTATCACTCTAATTCTCTATACTCTGGGAAAACAGTTTGTTTTTCAACTATTTTAAGTCTCTATTTCATTCTTAAAAGAATCATATTTTACTCTTAAAAATACGTAGTTAAATGTTATTGGAAAGTAAGACCTACATTTTCAAGAATTGAGACAAAATGTCTCAATTGTCCTAAAACACTTGCTTCTCTAATGAAAATTTGGTTTGGATAATTTTTTTTTAGACAGAGTCTTGCTCTCTCACCCAGGCTGGAGTGCAGTAGTGTGATCTTGTCTCACTGCAACCTCCAACTTTTGGCTTAAACGAGCCTCCCACCTGTGGCCTCCTGAGTAGCTACAGGTGTGCACCACCACACCCAGCTGATTTTAATATTTTTTTTTATGGAGGGTTTTGCCATGTTGGCCAGGCTGGTCTTGAACTCCTGAGCTGAAGCAATCAGCCCACCTTGGCCTTCCAAAGTGTTGAGATTATAGGCGTGAGCCCTGCCTGGTTTGGATGATTTTTACATGAAAGAAAGGGTCTGGTCAAAACATTGAGATAAGTGGATTGCACTCCCTATTACTTCACTTCTGTCCAAGAAGCTTCCATTTCTTGAGGGCGAGAGAAGACAAGTTTGGGGAAGCTAGAGGGGGAACTGAAAAACAAGTGACTATATTAAATGCATTTATTGGGCCTAACAGCTGGTGAATTTGGTTGAAATTGAATGTAAAATAGAACAATTGTGAGTCAGAGGTTAAATGAAGCCATTTGAAGGGTGTTGTGGGGAGACTATCTTCATCATCATCATTATAAACACTGACAGTTACACAGCACGCTAAGTACTTTCCAGATATTATTGTATTTAATCTTCACAATGGCTCTAAAAGTAGGTACTGTTAATATCCGCATTTAACAAGTGAGGAAACTGAGACTTAGAGATATTGTTTCCCTAGGTCACTGTCTGGTTAACTGTGAAAAATAAGGGATTTTGGTATTGCTGAGTGTTGCCTACATGAGTAGGGGGAATCGTGGTGTTGTGCCATTTGGGGGCAGTTTGGTTTTGATTCACTAAGCAGGAAGATGTTAGTGAAGTTTAGGGGCAGAAGGTGATGTGTTTAGAGCAGTGTTTAAGGACAATTAGCCAGCTCTATCCACAATGTATTGAAGCAGGAAGATTGGTGCTCTGAAGACCAGCTAGGAAGGTATTATGTGGTTCAGAGGAGAGGAGATGAGTATTTGAATTGGGTGGTGGCAGGAGGTCTGGGAATGAGGGGATAGATGCCAGA
This sequence comes from Macaca fascicularis, assembly GCF_037993035.2. Classification (NCBI taxonomy): domain Eukaryota; kingdom Metazoa; phylum Chordata; class Mammalia; order Primates; family Cercopithecidae; genus Macaca; species Macaca fascicularis. The sequence goes on from NC_088375.1 coordinate 26,034,533, forward strand.
GGCTGTCAGAGGAAGAGGGCACGGTCTCTGAATGAATACCAAAGTGGAAGAAGGATGAAGGACTCAAGAACTGATTTCAGGATTTCAGAGTTGAGCAATGAAGGAACTATGAGGCCTTCAGCAGAAGTGGAAAGTGATCAGGTGGAGCTTGTTTGGTTGGAAGAAGAGGAGTAGAGTAGGTGCGTTGAGCTTTAGTAGAGAATCTCTGGGTGGACTTACAGAGCAGACTGGCAAGAGGTCAGTTTTAGGGGCAGAGATTTGGGCAATGCCTGCAAAGTGGTGATTGTTGTAATCTTGGAAGTGTGTGCTTCCAGGCTGGGCTCCTAAAGCCATGGGGTTCAACCTTGAACCATCCGTTGGGGCTTGGCTTGCTCATCCCATCCCTCTATCTCAGGCCTGTTAGCTAGTCCAGGTTGAAACCTAGTATGGGATAGAAAATAGCATCCTTCCTCAAGACACTTTTCTGATATCTTTTACAAGTTTGTCACAATAACTACACAAATCTAAAATGATTATGAGAAAATGGTGCCCCCTGGAGTTGTGCAATATGCACAACAAGCACTAGCCTAGTCATCCTGCATTAGCTCTTATGGTCCAGATATTTTGGCCTCCACATTCACCCCTCCTTCCAAGTTTTTCTGGCTGGGTTTGGCACATTGGCTTTGGACTGGGTACTTCTCAATCAAATCAATATCACTGGGTTCTCCACTATTATGTGCCTCAGGTATCAGGCTCTGCAGCTGCTTCCGTTTTTTTCCTAGGTCTCCTAGCCTCTCACTCTGTCCAATGTCATGAGACAGGAAAGATTGAGATAGTAGAAAGATAGTCAATATCAGGACTTTAGGGATCACCACTATTATATGTGGAAGAGACAAAGTGACAAGAATGCAGAAGTTGAATGACTCAGAGCCCCAGTGTTTGGACTCACAGTTCAGTACTTGTTCTACTGGCCTAGGCTTCCTCCATTTTACAAGTCCCAGGCAACAGTGCTTGATCTTAAAAGCAGCCTTCACATATTATAAAATGCAAAGGCTCTATGTGTGTGGATTTATTTATTTATTCTCTAATAACTATTGTATCACTCAACTGATGTCAAACTAAATTGCAATTTCTCAACTGAGTACTGTCTCCCAGGTCAGTTTTCTTTTTGCCATTCTATACTCAGATGTCTCTTTTGTATGCAAGTACAGATTTTTCTCTGCTTGATTGGTAGACATCTAGAGACCAAGTGCTGCATCTGATTAATTTATTTTTTATAACACTTAGCATGATGAAGCAGGCAGATAAGTGCTAAGAAGGTGTATTGGTGATTATGTCATCTTCCTGGGAAGAGGTCTAGGTGGCTTCAAACATAGCTATTTGTTAACTTGTAGGTCAGTGGTATGGATGGGAGCCAATAAGGTGACGGGAGAATAAGGAGTGCAGGGAGGTGGAAAGTTCTGTCTCGGGGAAAGCCATATTATCCACTCCTTTATATAGAAAAGTATTGGGAGCACAATAGTTAATTTAATATTAGTATGTGCTAACATACATATTATGGCAAATTTCCAAAATTTTCTTTCTGTGAAATCTAACTTTGGTTCGTTACAACATATCAGGAACACCAAAGACACCTTGAAAGCTAATCAAATTGGCAAGTAGTAGAGCTTTGTAAAAGCAAAAAGGTTGAGGCCACCTTGATTGCTGTTTTGGTAAAATAATAGTGGTTGTGCTGGATGGGCAGAAGCCAGTATTCTGAGGATTTAGGAAACAAATTAATAGCATTCCTCCTTCACTTGCTAAGTTTAATGCAATGCTGTCACAGCAAATCAGCTGCTTTTGACTGTCTACCGGAAAGTAATTGAGTAACAATTTGATGATTAAGGCAGATGGTATAGTGAAACATCCTATGTTATGTTTTCTTATAGGTGATATTCTAAGCATTCAGTTTGTCAGTTTCTGAGATTTTCTTTCTATCTTAGTTTTTTAAAAGTCAGAAAATGACTTTTCACATTCAGTTAGGGTATATAACAATGTTAACCTAAGTTTATGAGTTGAGTAGGTAGTTAATAAACATCCTTTTAAGTTGTAATGCTTTGAAACAGCACACTAAAGGGTTGCAAGGGAAAACTGGAACATCAGTGTGAGTTATTTTATGGTCATTTGTAGGTCTGTTTGTGACCTTGGCCCTTCCACACTGGTTTCTCTATCACCTTTAGTATATTACTCTTTGGCACAGGTTGTCTAATCACATTTCATTTTTGCATCAAAAATCCCTTGGTTTAGTGATTCTTAATCATGTTTATTTTGGAATGTCATGGACCTGAATTCTTTGAGAAGTTCATGAAAACCATATACCTTTCCCAGAGAAATGGGCTGCATGTAATTTCAGGAGGTTCAAGATAGGGAAAACAAGCTAGAAATCCCAACTTATTTCATCTTGAGAACTTAAATTGCCAACCATATTCTTTTCCTTCTTCCCTTTCCTGAATCCCTTCATTTGCCCCTTCCTAAACCAGCAACTGCACAGAGTGGCGAGTAAGGACCTAGCTGATAGTTGGAGATCAATCCGGAGTAAAACAGATATCCACTGACTCTGCTTCAAGAATACTGTGCTAATGAAGGCGAGATACTACATTTGAACCAAGCCCACTTCAATCATGAATTCATATAACAAATAGCACTTGAGCACCCACTATATTCCCAGCTCTGAAACAGGTCTGAAAATGAACAGTGACTAAGATGTGACCCCCAAGAGGTTCAAGTCCAGTGGTATAGATCAGCTTAGAAACAATTAGTAAAATACCAGGTCTTGGTTCCTTTACAAGGTCAGATAGCATCTTGAATCCTAACCAAGTCACCTCACAGATGTATAGTTTCTAATAAAAAAGGCTGACACAATTTCACAGGAAATACACCTAAAAAATGCATATTTTATTAACCACAAGCACCTCTGTACAAATTTCTCTAGACATTTCCAGTGTTGGAATACTTCTGTTGCGTAGGTTCCTGGAAATGGACTTGCTAGATCAAAAGGCTTGAATATTTAAATTTTTAATAGAGAGAACCAAATTGCCTTTCAGAAAAGGTTGTGTCAATTTCCTATAAAATCCCTGTCATTTATGAATGATAATTCTTGTTCAGTGATTAATTTTGCAAGAAATATTGATATTTCCTTACATGGGCCTCTGTGTAAGTTTTCTTTCACTTCTTTAAAGTTTTACTTGTCTTCATCTTCTTTTTTTTGTTTGTTTGTTTTTTGAGACGGAGTTTCGCCCTGTCACCCAGACTAGAGTGCAGTGGTGCAATCTTGGCTCACTGCAACCTCCGCCTCCTGGGTTCAAACGATTCTCCTGCCTCAGCCTCCTGAATAGCTGGGATTACAGGTGCCCACCACCATGCCCAGCTAATTTTTGCATTGTTAGTAGAGACAGGGTTTCACCATGTTGGCCAGTCTGGTCTCGAACTCCTAACCTTGTGATCCCCCCACCTCAGCCTCCCAAAACGCTAGGATTGTCTTACTTGTCTTCTATGGGAGAATCCTGTCATAAGAATGACCTAATCCACTGATGGATTGTTTTTGGAATCTCACTTGTCCTTGTCCTTCTTGTAGCCTTCCCCCAAATGTTCACCTCCCAGTTTCTCTCCCATGGACTGCTCTGGGCCTGGTCTCCATTGCTGCTGGCCTGCTTTGTCCCTATTTTTGTCTGCAGCAGCACATCAGGGCCTCTAGGAGTGAAATTTATTGTGCCTTTCTCTAGACCTTTGAAACAAAGAGCATTCCTGGCTTTTCTCTTGCAGGAAGGGAAAGCGGATTTAGCTAAGCATGGATAAGATTCTGGGTTGAGGAGGAGAAAAGGGATAAGGAGGGAAGAGAGAGACAATGTATTTTTCATTTAGCAGTGGCATCAAGCTTTTCAATTTTACTTTGGTCATTAGAGATTTTTTTTCTTTGCATGTGACTTTTTGTTGATGCTGGCTTGAAAGTGAGAACTCCGTGGCCTGGCCTTCAAGAATCACAAAGGTCAAGGCTACCACCAGCCCACTGCCCTTGTGCCAGGCATATAAAATGCTACCATAGGTGCAAGGTTAGACACAAATGGCACCTCTGCATACATTTTAAAAAGCATCAGGTGGAGGCAGTCCTGAGCCTTTTCTTCAGGTGAACTCAACTCAGAGCCAGATGCCTGGTTTGGTAAGAAAAGGGCAGGTTGTACTTCAGCCCCCACTTACATTCTTGGCTACATGTCTTCGTGCAGTAGCCTATGCAACTGCGCACAGCAGTCCTCACGGTAGTTTCCATACCTAGCTGCTGCTCTAATAGCCTCTGTGTCAGTGGCTTGTAGTGTGCTCAGGGAGACACACACATGACCTGAGGACTGAGCAGAGGCCTCAGCCTCAACAAATTCATCTTCCTTCAAACTTCCCCGCCTCGACTGACTGCCCTGGCTGCCTCTTGCCTAATATCTCTCCCATGTCCTGGAAACAGCCACATTGAGGTGTTTTGCTCTAGTATGTCTTGTTTTAGTTAGAGCAAGTTTCGTGTTCAGCTTTGGTTGGTGCCCCAGCTGTGCCGGCACCTCTGAACCCAGGCATGTGTCACTGGCTTAACCTTGCTGGTGATAAGGCTGTGTAAGTTAATGCTAGCTGCCATAACAGAGACACTCCGAAATCCCAGCTGCCTACCACAAGAGAATTTTGTTTCTAACTCACAAAGCAATTCAATGGCTGTGTTCAATGGACAGTTGGCCCTCTGTATCATGGGTTCTGTATTTGTGGATTCAACCAACCATAGGTCAAAAATACTCGGAAAAAAAAAAACAAAAACGAAGAAGAACAATACAGTATAATAACTATTTACACAGCATTTACATTGTATTAGGTATTATAAGTAACCTAGAGATGATTTAACCTGTATAGGAGGATGTGCGTAGGTTAAACGCAAATACTGTACCATTTCATAAAAGGAACTTGAGGATCCCTGGATTTTGGTACCTGTGGGGATCCTGGAAGCAACCCTTCTTGGATACTGAGGGACACCTGTAGTGATTTAGGGATCCAGGCTCCTTCTATCTCCCTGCTTTGCCATCTTAGCTTGAAGCAGCAGGAGAGAGAGAGGGTGGAGATGGCCTCATTTTGATTTGAGAATGACCCATATCACTTCTGCTCACAGCCTATTGGTAGGAACTGGTCACATGGGGCCTGGGTGCAGAGACTGCTGGGAGGAGTGCTTCTCCGAAACAGTTTTATAGCCTGGAAGGGGATGGCTAAACTTTGGTGGCAGAAGGCTGGCTCCACCACAGGGACTGAGCTGAGAATGGCATCAGGGTCTCTAGCTTCCTCTTCTCTGCCCAGTGGTTACCCTTTTCTTCTGTGGGGAGAAATCCTTATACTTATTGAGTGATGGGCTTTGCCCAGAGATTACATTAATTGAGGCTTCAAGTAGGAAGGGAGTGGGGAGGAGAAAGAGGTTTTAACCTTTCTTGATCAGATTTGCCTCTGTTCCTGCTCCACAGAGCACCACAGAGACCTTTCCCAGTCTCCCACTACTATCCATTTTCTCATTCCCCGGATCTCAAAGCAGAGTCACAGATACGTTCGCCTGGGGATCATTCGGGACCCCTCCCTGGTTCCCTGTCCTGTTTTTTTTTTTTTTCTTCTGATTTTGCCTTTTCATAAAGGCAGCTTCCTCCCTTCCTGTGTTTGCTGAGGTGGGTGGGAGTGGGAGGGCAGCTCTTGGAGTTCTGGAGAAGCTCTGGGAATCAACCAAGTCTGACATAGGCCAGTGAAGCCCGCGGGAGGCTGCGGAGGTGTCCTCGCTCAGTGACGTTAGGCGCGGCTGGCGTTGCCTCGGCAACCTCACCTGATCCGAATGCCGTGGGCGCGCACGCTGACTTCTGGGCTCTCTGCTTTAGTGACGAGGAACTAAAAATGAATCGCACTATCCCAAAAAAGCAACTTAATCATCAGGAGATACTCTCCAGTACTCATGCAACCCGTAGGTGGAGACTGATCAAGGGAGTGGATGATGTTGGAATAACCTGAAGGACACGTGGGAGACCAGGAATTCTTTCTTTTCGCATAAAATCTTTATGTTCTTCCAGTTTCCTTTTTTTCCCAAAAGGAAACTGCTAGTTTGCCCTCTAACAGAGCTCTTGTTTCCCATGTAAAGTCTCATTGAATTACATGGCCCATTACCGGTGAGGGTTCTGGAAATATCACAGAGGTGGGCACCATTAGACGCCAACATGGTAGAGAAGGGGAAATGCCCCCACTCAAAGCCCACAGATCCTCAGCTACCCACGTTCAACAAATGTGTTCTTTTTCCTCTCATGCTTGTTTTTTGAGCCGCTGAGATGTTCGAATGTGCCAATTTGAATTATATGCAAGAAGCAGGTCACAAGAACTACTGGTTGAGACAGAATTGCTTTAGTGGCCAAACACCTAGGCATTTGCATGACACTGACCACTGGCTCTACCACTTCCTGGCTGTGTGATCTTGACCCAATTAATTAACATCACTGAGCTTCAGTCTTGTTGTCAAATGATAGCAATATCTACTCCATGGAGTTTTAAGGAATAAGTGACATAATGCATGTAAAGTGCTTGCACAGGTACTCAAATAAATGATGGTTATTTCTCCTATTTAGAATACTTCTTAAAATGCTTCTGGTCTGGGGCTGACATTTGCACACACTAAGCCTTTGCACACATTAGAAAAAGTGCCTCAGCTGGCAGACAAATTCAACAAAGGTCCTTCCTCCTCCAGCCTAATGCAGGCCTGTGCAGAGTCCCAGAGGCTTTATGGTTTGGCAAACAAAGAGTAACTTTCACATCAGCATGGAGCAGCCCTGGCTCTGAACTCCTACGTCTCTAGTTTTTCTGTAATCTTCCTGGAAGGCAGCTTGGAAGACTTAAGTCTAATAGAAACATTTAAAAGGTTCAAAATACATAAGGGATGGGGAAGATGACAGTTCTACATAGATTTAACCATCGGATATCAGGCGTCAATTCAGCATTGGTGGCTTCCGCTCTCCTCTCACCACAGGCCTGCTTGCTCCCAATGGCTACCCTGTCTGTTACAAGCTGCAGGCAGCCTCAGCAGCTTCTTTTTCTTTTTCTTCCTTCTTATTATTGTATTTTAAGGTTGGCTTGCTGTGAGCTGGCACTGGATAAGGTGTGACCTTGTTACAGGTGGTGTAGAATTTAGGAGAATTTGATGCCGGCTCTGAAAGCCCTTGCCCAAAGCTGACTCCTTGGGACTGTTTTTTCCATTGGAGTGTGGCTATGATGAGTATTAGAGCCAACTCCTTGGGACTGTTTTCTCCATTGGAGTGTGGCTATGATGAGTATTAGAGCCATTTACTCAATATGCATTTGCAGAGCAATATCGTACACCACAGCCTGGGTTGAACTCTGGAATCTCACAGGTTGGACATAGTCCCTGTTCTCAGGGGACTTGTATTCTAATGTGGGAGAGGAAAGAAAGAAAAGTGGTCATTTGGTCTTGTATATGTATGTACACCTGGGAATCCTTGATTGAATGCTTGGACTTTATATAAGAATAACATCCAGTTAACATCTGGATCATTGTAACTTTCTCCAGAGAAAATTTATTTCTGCTTCTGGCAGGCTGTTAAACTAGGGGCACATCACCTTAATCCTGTTTGGGATTGAGATGATTCACAGCTGTGTTTCAGTTGTGTGAGAAATTTTGTATTTCTAAGTCACTTTTACTTCAAAGACGTGTCTGCTGAATAATGGCTCCCCGAAGACATCCATATCCTAATTAATGCCCAGAATCTGTGAGTATGTTAGGATATGTGGCCAAGGAAGAATTAAAGTTGCAGATGGAGTTAAAGTTGCTAATCAGCTGGCCTTAAAATAGAGAATATCCTAGATTTCCTGGGTGGCTCCAACATAATCACACGGGCCCTTAAACGTGGAAGATGGAGGCGGAGGAGGAGGTCAGAGTGATGGACTGTGATGAGAACTCCATCTGGGCTTGCTGACTTTGAAGATGGAGGAAGACGGTCACCAGCTGAGGAATACAAGCAGCTTCTGTAAATTGGAAAAGGCAAGGAAATAGATTCTTCCCTAAAGCCTCCAGAGGGAATGCTGCCACCTTGATTGGAGCCCAGTGAGATTCTTGTCAGACTTCTAACCTGCAGAGCTATAGGTTAGCACCATACCTTTGTGTGGGTTTAAGCCATTACATTTGTGGTAATTTGTTGCAATAGGACACTAATATAAGGGGTCCCTGCTGAAAGTCTTCAGTGTTTCCAAGAGCATCCTCTTGGTTGGTCCTGAACTCCATATTTTGTTTCCATATCTCCGTGAGGCTGCTAAAATCTTTTCCTTTTACCCAATGGTTTCTGCTTGCTGCTTACAAATCAGCGACTGCCTGGAGTGCAAGAGCTGTCCAGAATTCAGAATCGCTTCTCTGCGTTTCCTTTCTTTTAGGAATCAGTTCCCTCGGGTTTGGGCTGCCTTGGTAATGCTGAACTCAAATATATGTCTCTCCAACCATGTGGCACTTAGCAGTTTCTCAGTGTGTAGCCTCATGTTGCTTATGAATCAGCAGATATATATGCAATAAATAAATGTGAGCTATTTGTTGCCATTATCATTAATTGAGTTTGGGAAATCCTGGCTCAGCCTAATGGCTTTGGGCTAGTCATTGCCCTTCTCTGGTCTTCTTTTCCGTCATCTAATATAATGAGGGTTTCAGATTAGATTATCTCCAGGTTCTCTTCCAGCTCTTGCTATCTGCAATTCAGGGGTGACCTCTGTGTGCAGGAGAGCGATTTTGTGAGGGTCTGAGAGGTGGAGTCCCTGTGGAGAAAAGGGAACTCTTGTACACTGTTGGTGGAAATGTAGATTAGTACAGTTGTTATGGAAAACAGTGTGAAGGTGCCAAAAGAAATTAAGAATAGGAACTACCATACAACCTGGCAATCCCTCTGCTGGGCATACACCCGAGAAAAATGAAATCACCTTGTAAAGATATCTGCACTTTCATGTTCATCAAAGAATTATTCATAATAGCCAAGATATGGACACAACCTAAGTGTCTGTTGATGGATGAATAGATAAAGACACTGTGGTACATTTTTACAATGGAGTGCTATTCAGTCTTTAAAAAAGAACGAGATCTTGCCCATTGCTACAACATGGATGAGCTTGCAGGACATTATGCTAAATGAAATGAGTCAGATACAGGAAGAAAAATATTGCATGATCTCACTTATATGTGAAATCTAAAAAAAATTCTAATATACAAAGATAGAGAAAAAACAGTGGTTACTGGGGGTGGGATGGGGGAAGAATCAGTGAAGTGTAAGTCAGAGGATACAAAGTAGCAGATATTTAGGATGAACAAGTCTAAAGAGATAATGTACAACACGAGGACTATAGGCAATAAAATTTTATTGTAAATAGGATACACGCTAAATGAGTAGATTTTAGCTGGCTCTCCCCAAAATAGGTAACTGAGATGGTGAAAATGTTAATTTGCTTCACTATAGTAACTTTTTTTACTATCTATATGTATTCCATAACATCATGTTATGTATCTTTTTTTTTTTTTTTTTTTTTTTTTTTGAGATGGAGTCTCGCTTTGTCACCCAGGCTGGAGTGTGGTGGTGCAATCTCGGCTCACTGCAGCCTCTGCCTCCCGGGTTCAAGCAGTTCTCCTGCCTCAGCCTCCCAAGTAGCTGAGATTACAGGCGCCCACCACCACACTCAGCTAATTTTTGTATTTTTTAGTAGAGACAGAGTTTTGCCATGTTGGCCAGGCTGATCTCGAACTCCTGACCTCAGGTGATCTGCTTGCCTTGGCCTCCCAAAGTGTTGGGATTACAGGCATGAGCCATAGTGCCCAGCACTGTTATATATCTTAAGTATACAAAATCAGTGTTTTTCTTCCTGGGCCTTTTTACACAATGAAATTTACTTAAAAGTGAAGAAAAGGGTGAGGTCCTTGCCCAGAAGGTGATTCCAGTATCCTTATTATATTGATGAAATTGGCCTATTTATGCAGGAAAAAAATTAGAGAACCAAATAGCATATCATCAAATGATGAAACAATACAGTGCAGGCAGAGAGCAAGATTTCAATTTAGATAGAATGAAATGACACAGCCAAATATTATGAGCTCTTGTCTCTAGAAAAATAGCAACCGTAAGCCTTAATACTTTCACATCAGCACAGTTTGGTTAATTAATCCATGATTAATCAGGAAAGTTAATTGAATTCACAGAATTTAACGAACTAACCTCATGATGGATTTATGATCCCAATGGAGTTGCAAGCTATCTAACATTGATTATTTGCACAAGCTGTGATTTTGACCTGACAACTGACGTTCTTGTAAGCAGTGTGGCAGTTAAATGGATGGCAGTGGGTTCCAGATTAAATAGGATGGCATTAGGTGGTATTTTTGCAGGCTCTGCGTTCAGTTTGCTTTCTGGGAAAGGAGTCAAGAAAAACGCAATAAAAGTCCTTGATTATACAAGCATTAGACCAAAGCAAGGACTCCTCAGAGAGTTCTAACTCTTATCATCTTTGCCTTCTTAGTGCCCTAGGGTGTTGCTTGGCACATAGTAGATAATTAGCTAACTGAATGAATGCATGCATGTGTGAATAAATAAATGATTTCTCCATCCATCTCTTAAATACATATTCAATAAATTACCCTGTTCCAGGACCTAAGGTAGGTACTGTATCTAAAAGGTGACAAATAAACCCCAGTCCCTGCCCTGGGAGAGTGCCCAGCCTCATCAGGGTAGCTGTCTCCCAACAAGTAATTGCATACAATTTGATGTAGTATCAGGTCAGTGACTAGAATGGGAAGGACAGAGAGAAGGATCTGAGGGAGGCTTTCACAGAGGAAGTCACACTTGATCTAGATCTTCATGCATGAATAGATGTTTGCCAGAAAGAGAACTAGGTAAACCATGGTCCACAGAGAAGGATGGTGTTACTGTTAAAGATGGAGGTGCAAAAGCAGAGAGCCTTTGAGGAATGCTGAGTGACTTTGTGCAGCAAGAACATGGGAAGAAGCAGAGGGTGGAATCAGAAGGAGGATTGGAGCAAATTTGAAAAAAGGAGCTGAGAATGCCAGTTTAGGGAGCCTTGACTTTATTTGGACATAAAAGGGAGTCTTTGAAGGATTTTCAGTATGTGAGTGACATGGTCAGATTCATGTTGTAGGAAGGAATTCTTGTGAGTGGACTCAGGTGGGTTGGAGGAGAGAAAGACTCATGGCAGACTGGTTAATAGTTGGTATAGACAGGCACAGTAAGATGGCAGCAGGTTGGGTGGGGAGGATAGGTGGCCATGGTGGGAGGAAGATAGGACGGCAGAAGCTCTGGTCAAGTTAATTTCTCTGAGCATCCTTTAATCTGTAAAATGGGAAAAAATAATTCCTATCTCATAGGGTTGAGATTTTGATGAGAAATTGCATGCAAAACTCTAAGTATATATTACCTGGCTTGTAATAAGCACTTAGTAAATAACAGCTGTTTATTATTCACCTGGAGAACAATTATAAGAGCCCCAGTGAAGGCAGTAGCTATAGGGATGGAGCTCAGGGATGAAAATGAGAGATATTTAGGAGGTTAACTAGAATGCTGAGTCATGTTGCTGCCCCTGGAGCTGAAGACAGTTTTATGCTGACATTTGCTGCTGCACAGTTGGCTCTGCTGGCTTCATTATAAACTTCCCATGAGGCCCTGAGTCGTTTGACCTTGGGCCATCCTGGGTTGTCAGGTAGAGGCCACAAAACCAAGTCAGCCTCCAGCAAGAGAGGCCCCACTCTGGTTGATAGCAGCTGCACCTGAGCATCATTGCTCCTGTCCTGGCAGGAGCCCAAGGCATGTCTTGCCTATGTGCTGTGATGCACCGTGATCAGCTTCGCTCCTGAGCAGCAGAGCCACATGGGCCCTCCAAGTGGAGTGGCAGACGTGATCTGCATTGAGAAGGAGGCTCAGGTGCAGATAGCGGCTTCTGTGAGCCCCAAGTAGGTACTACTCACAGGGAGAGACTTGAGGGGTGCCAGGAAGGACCTCTGCCTGTGACTTTTCTCTTGGTCCGAAGACCTGCTGTTAGGAACCTAATTGTTTGTATGTAAATGCTCTTTGTCTTCCACTGAATGCAAATACCCCAAAGAAAGGTAGTATATTCATTAAAGGAAAGGGTAATAATGGTACCAGAAATAATAATAATATTGTGACATCAAATATTTATGGAGAACTGTTCAGTATCACTAAACACTGTGATGGGCACCTTCTATTCATTGCCTCATTTAATTGTTCTGACAGTCCTATGAGGTGAATATTATTACACATGCAGAAATGAGAACTGTGAGAAGTTAAGAAACTTGATTAAAAACACACAGCATGCATCATTTGTCACGGGAAGTCAGGGAACCTGAACGGAGGGACCGGCTGAAGCCACGGCAGAATAACATAAATTGTGAAGATTTCATGGACATTTATTAGTTTCCCAAATCAATACTTTTATAATTTCTTATGCCTGTCTTTACTGCAATCTCTGAACATAAATTGTGAAGATTTCATGGACATTTATCACTTCCCCAATCAATACTCTTATAATTTCCTATGCCTGTCTTTACTTAATTCTCTTAATCCCGTCATCTTTGTAAACTGAGGATGTATGTTGCCTCAGGACCCTGTGATGATTGCGTTATCTGCGCAAATTGTTTGTAAAGCATGTGTGTTTGAACAATATGAAATCTGAGCACCTTGAAAGGAACAGGATAACAGCGATTTTCAGGGAACAAGGGAGATAACCATAAAGTCTGAGTGCCTGTGGGGCTGGGTGGAACAGAGTCATATTTCTCTTCTTGCGAAAGCGAATAAGAGAAATATCGCTGAATTCTTTTTCTCAGCAAGGAGGAACTGCCCTGGGAAAAGAATGCACTCCCATGGGGAGGCCTCTAAAATGGCCACTCTGGGAGTGTCTGCCTTATGCAGTTGTAGGTAAGGGATGAAATATGCCCTGGTTTCCTGCAGGGCCCCTAGGCTTGTTAGGATTGGGAAATTCCAGCCTGGCGAATTTCTAGTCAGACTAGTTCTCTACTCTTGAACCCTGTTTCCTGTTAAGATGTTTATCAATGACAGTTTGTGCCAGCAGGACATGGACCTTCATCAGTAATTCTAGTTTCGCCCTGGCCTTGTGATCTCACTCTGCCTCTCTGCCCTTGTGATATTTTATTGCCTTTGAAGCATGTGATCTCTGTGACCCACTCCCTATTCATACACCCCTCTCCTTTTGAAACCCCTAATAAAAACTTGCTGGTTTTGCAGCTCTAGGGGCATCACAGAACCTGCTGATATGTGATGTCTCCCCAGTGGCCCAGTTGTAAAATTTCTCTCTTGTACTCTTTCTCTTTATTTCTCAGACCAGCTGACACTTAGGGAAAATAGAAAATAACCTATGTTGAAATATTGGGGGCTGGTTCCCCCAATAATCATTGAGAACACTGTGGTAGAGAGACTGAGAACTAGGGCGAGAGTGAGAGCGAGAGCTGAAGAGAGGTAGATGTTGGGTATGGGATGCTGAGTAGGTGTCCCTGCAGGGGAGAAAAAAGGAGTAATGGAAGGTAAAGGAGTAGCTAAATTCTGGCCAGGACCAGTCCTTCTTATTTCATAATCATTAAATTTACAGATATGCTTCTCCCCGTGCCATCAATGCTATCTTAGTTTGGAGGCACAGAGATGATCACAGAGCTCCTAAGATGGGTTGAGTTAAAGACTTTAGAGAGGACTAGCTTGACTGCCTAAGAGATTCAACTTTCTCTAAGTCTGTCCAACCACAGCCAGAGAGAACAAAACTCCCTCAAGAGCCAGGGCTGGGGATTAATAGTGTTTGCACTCCCTATGCAAGGCACAGGGCATGGCACTCAGTAGGTGCTCAATAGATGTTGACCTTAAAACATTACCTAAGGAGTCCCACTGGAACTCAGCTTTGCTCACCTCAGAGCCCTGCACACCCCTCCGACTGCTCTCTCTGTTTCCAGTAATAAAGGAATCAGAGCTTCTTTACTTATGCATTCAGGAGGGACCACATGAGGATCAAATGGAATTGAACTGCATTATTAATGATCGCTCATCTGAACTATTTAAAATTTTAATCCTAAATTCTAAGTTTTCAATTAGAAGTGGGCAGAGAAGACACTGATGGACAAGGCAACTGGCCTGTTCTTCAGGGTCATGGTGACACATGTATCTCAGACACAGGGTCGGAATGGCTTGATGGTCTCCAAGAGGTATAGCATCCCAGCAGTAACTGTATATAAACTGTAAAGGTAACATGGGCAGCTCCAAAATGACACTGGAGAGGGCACTGGAAGTTAGGAGATTCTGGTTTTGCCACTAGTTGTGTGACCTTGGATATCATGTTCCCTTTTTGGGCCTCAATTTGCTCATTTGTAAAATTGGGATATTGGATTTGATGAGTAGTTTTCAAACTGCATTGAGATTTGGAGTTTTGATAGTTTTACAATCTATTCCAACTCAAACCTGTTACATTTGGCTTCTGCCCTCCCTATTGCACTGAAATGGAGTCACCAATGCTCTGCAAAACAAAGAACACTTTTTAGTCTCTGCATTCTTTCTGTGAACCGTTTTCTTTTCCTTCCTTCCTTCCTTCCTTCCTTCCTTCCTTCCTTCCTTCCTTCCTTCCTTCCTTCCTTCCTTCTCTCTCCTCTGCCTTCTTTCCTCCCTCCCTCTCTTTCTCTCTCCTCTGCCTTCTTTCTTTCTTTCTTTCTCTCTCTCTTCCTTCCTTCCTTTCTTTCTTTCTTTCTTTCTTTCTTTCTTTCTTTCTTTCTTTCTTTCTTTCTTTCTTTCTTTCTTTCTTTCTTTCTTTCTTTCTCTCTTTCTTTTTCTTCTCCTTCTTCTCCTCCTCCTCCTCCTCCTTCTCCTCCTCCTCCTCCTTCCTTCCTTCCTTCGTTCCTTCCTTCCTTCTTTTTTTTTGTTTTTTTCTTTTTTTTTTGGCCAGGTCTTGCTCTGTCACCCAGGCTGAAGTGCAGTGGCATAATCACAGCTTACTGTAGCTTTGAACTCCTGGACTCCAGTGATGTGATCCTCCCACCTCAGCCTCCAGACCACAGGTATGCACCACCACATCTGGCTAATTTTAAAAATTATCTCTAGAGATGGGGGTCTCCCTGTGTTACCCAGGATGGTCTTGAACTCCTGGGCCCAAGTCATCCTCCCACCTCTGCCTTCCAAACTGCTGGAATTGCAGGCAAGAGTCACTGTGCCTGGCCCTGTGTAGACCGTTTTCTTCTAGCAGTTCTCCTTCCTTTTGACTTCTGAGGTATTGCTATCTTCTGGTTCCTTCCTAGCCCTACCTTCTTCATGGAATCCTCTTCTTTTGCCCACTTAAACTTTGGTGTTTCTCTTCTTACGCCATACCCTAATGGTGAGGGACCTTATTTAAAGCCAATTTCAGCTTTCACGGATAAGTACCAATTATCTTCTGCCTTCTCTCTGGTGTTCTACAGAGCTATCTCTCTACTAGATAGTTCTACTAGGATGCACCTGGGCATTTCAAGTTCAGTATGCTAACTTCCTGGCAAAACATGCAACTTCTGTTGTATTTCTTATTCCCTTAAATGGTATCACAGGTCCCTTAGTTGTTCATTTCAAGGATGACTCCTTTCAGTCACTTGTTCATCTTCTCTTACTCAGCAAACCAGTCACCACCTTCCGTAGCCTCCTTAAACTCTCCCATATCCATTGACACGTCTCTGTCCTCACTGATGTTGCCTCGGATTAGTCCTTCATTGCTTCTTGCCTGGATTACTATATGTAGTTACCATATAGCAACCCAGGTTACCATTCTTCCTGCCATCAATATTTTCCACCCTCCAATACATCTTCTGTACTGCAGACTGAGTCATTTTTCTCAAATTCAGTTTCCAAACTGATATGTCACTATCCTCCAGTGGATTTTTCTCGATGTGCTCCTTGGTAAAGTATTTCAAGGTCTGGCTTTTGCTTACCTTGCTAGCATCATTTCTCTTTACTAGGCCACATACATTCTTTGATCCAATAGTACTACCCAGCCAAGGCCTGAGCTTCTAAAAATTTTTTTTGCTTCTTTTTTGTCCTAACTGCTTTCCTGTCTTTGAACTTTCCCAGATCATATTGAGGCCACTATCTTTGAAGTCCTAATATTTTAATGGTAACAAACTTAGGCCATTTATATTTCATAAAACTTATAGTTCCATTAGGAAAATACCCATATAAATTAATCACATAAATGAATGGAAACACACAACACAAAAATACATGGGATAATGAGTTTTATGTTACAAAAATGAGATGTATACTCAACTTTCTATGCACAATTATAAAGTAAGGAAAAGTGTATAGCTTTAAGGAAGTAAACAAATTTATTAATAGATTTTCATATTGAAAAATTAAAGTAATTTGAGAATATCTTGCTCCTCCTTTAGGAGGAGCAAATAGTTGCCACTGGCAGCCATTCTTGCACTGTTACAGACTGGACAGTGATGTATCTGATTAGAACAACAGTTTAATGGAGAGTGTTTTCCAAATTGTGGGTCAGGTGTAAATAATTAAAGGAGACGTTGTCAGGCTTATTATTTGTGTCTAGCTTAATTTTCTTCAGATACATGTTCATATGCAAGGCTGCATTCAGATCAGACTTAATTTTCACTCAATCCATCAAAATATTTTTCTTAAGCTTAATCAAGCAATGGTACAATGATTTAAAGAAACAAATTGTTCACATACTCCAACTTGGCTTCATGTATCATTATTACAATTGATGTTGTGACTTATTTCTGAAAAAATATTAAATAGCTATCATCCTGGTCTCATAATTGAGGGGATGGGTGGTTTAAAAAAATCTAAAAGGTATCTGACTTGGTTTGTAAATAATTTTGACCCATAACATAATGAGGGGCTAAGCTATAAACCATGCATAAATACATGGAATACATTTTGGCAAAAACAAAATTAAGACAAGCATTGTCATTATGAATCTCTTAAGTGGAGAAAGAGAAAGTCATTAAAGATTCCACATAGTTTTCTCTCCCTGGTTGCTTAGTGTTAGCACTCAATCAGATTCATTGAAAAAGGTAGTCCTATGCTGAAATAAGAGTGTTGAAAGAATGTGTGGATGTATTTTAGTGCTGATACCCAGTTACTATTTTAGGTCTATCATTACGGTAGCTTTTAGCAGTTTTTATGTGTTCTTAGGCAAATCCCCTAACTTCTTTGAGCCTCAGTGTGTTCACCTGTAAAAGGAGAACAATACTAGCAATCACACCCATATCACAGGCCTACGGGAAGCATAATGAGTTTATATATGGAAAACTCCTACCACAGTGCCTGCAACTTGGTAGGTCCCCACTCAATCCAGCTCCCACAAATGCAAACAGGCAGACACATGTGCAAAACACATGGGCTCAGGCACAGAAGGACAAGTACGACTTTCATGTAGCCATGAAGATCATCCCATGGGTCATAGAGAAATGAAGACAAACTAAAGAAAAAGAATGGCTCAGGCAGGCGAGTGGACTATTTCATAGAAACCACTTGAGGCAAAATCCTTCATTTTTGGTGATCATTACTATGCTCATTTTATATGCTTGTTGGTTGCTAGTCAGCCATGACATCACATAAGATTTTCTAAAAAGGAGTAGATTAAAATTTATAATCCTGTTTCTTCCAATTACTCATCCCCACTTAGCCTGCAGGAATAGCTGATAAGGATCTTTCGTAAAGTGGTTTCTCAGAATCATGTTCATAAAGCTATAATTTGAAGCCTTTTCATTCTATGGAATGTGATCCAATGTTATTTCTTTGTGGAGTGGAAAGGGGTAGGTGGAGAGTGGGTGGAGACTGAGGGGATCAGGGCAAGGAGAGTGAGAGTAAAATTAGCCATAAATATTTGTCATCATCTTTTAAACTAAGTATAACATTTGGACTCATTCTTAGATATACAAGTTGTCTTTGAAATCTTGGAACATTTTCCTCTTATTGAAGGTTCTGAGAAAAGGTTCCTGAGGTTCCCCAGGGCAGGATCTGCCTACAATTAGCTGACAAGGTGGATCAGTGATTTGCCAGCTTCAGGCTTCCCAGAGATTGCTCTGAGAAGTGGTGGGGGCCCGGAGCCAACTTAGGGTGTGGTTCAAGGCACGGGGCCATTCATACTGGAGCACCCGGGATGCTCTTTTCTAGAGAGCATCTGGGCAACAGTGGTGGTGGCAGCTGAGCACCAGTGTGCAAGTCCTAGCTCTGACAAGTGAATGATTTCAGGGAAGTCACTTAACCTTTTTGTTTCTGATTTTCTATGTCTGAAATGTGCAGATTATGATATCTGTCCTGCTTATCAGAAAACATTGTTTTGAAGAGCAAATTGTATAATGTATATGAAAATGCCTGGAAAACAAGAAAGCTTAATACAAATACAAACCATTCCAGGCTAAAATGGAGATTCTGCGCTGCTTGAAGGAGGAAAGTGTGTTGAAAATGCTACCAACAGGGCTATCCTGATAAATGGAGGGGTGTGGCAAACAGAGAGACAATATGGAGTGGTGGCTTTTAGCCACCTGAGGTCGAATCCTGATGCTACCACATACGGCATGCACATCAGGAGCATGTTATTTAACCTCTCTTAGTCTCAGTTTCATCATCTGTATAATGGGAATTATCAAATATTTACTACCTGGGTTGCTGTGAAAACGAAATGAGAAAATACATGTAATGTGCTTGCCATGTTGTAAGCTCTTAGTGAATATTAGCAACATATAAATAGACATAACAGCTCTTCTAACTTTGCACTATGGGCTGACTTCATGTATATGACACTTTTTTTTTTTACACAAGACCTTTCCCAAGTTCTCTATGCCCTACACAGGGGAGGTAAAATGAGAGAAATCACAAAAATGGTGACAATTTCCAGATTAGACATAGTGTAGGTGTTGTCATGTCTGCAGTGTAGAAGTCACCTTGAAAAGAATTTGGTCATATTTCTTAAACATTTTTTAGGGTTGTCTTAGAGATGATCCAAGAACATTTTTTTTTTCATTCATTCAACAAACTTTTACTGAGCACTCAGTGTGTGTAGGATGAGTTAGGCTAGGAGAGAAGGATGCAGTGGTGAGTAGGATAAATAAAATTCCTCTGTTAAAGAAGCATATGCTCTAGTAGAGAAGACACAAAAAAGTACATATTTAGTATGTAGTATGTAGCAACTAGAGTTAGGAGGAAAAGTAAGATGGGGAAAGGGACAGCATTGTCTCTGGGAGGACCAAGGGTGGAGACAGTAGCCACTCTCCCCTGTTCAGAACCCAGGAGCACAGAGTGCAGGTCACAGCTCAAAGGGCATTGCACTTGGCTGTCCTCTGTGGCTGGTTTTTTTTTTTTTAATACAAGCATCCATTTTTGTTTTAAGACATGAAATGAGGGAATGACCATATATCCTGTCTGTCTCGAATTGAAGACAGTGAGTTTGGGCAGTTAAGATCCTAGGATCATAACTGTGATAAGGCAGAGGTGACGATCTCCTCCTGTCTGGACCCCTGTCCTGGCCCATCACTACCCATAGGGTAGGGGTGTGTGTGTGTGTGTGTGTGTGTGTGTGTGTGTGTGTGGTCTGGGGTGGAGTGGGAAGGTGGATGGCTTGGTATACATAAAATCTTTTTCAGAACACTTGAAATGCAGACCTTGTCTGATGAGACTTCTGTGACTCAGGTATATTATCTTCATAGCTCACAGTTTCATGGGACATTTGTGCAGATGAAATTGATCAGCAGCGGGAGGAAAATAGCTGTTGCCTAGGCAACCAGCTGATGACTCATCCAGGCTTTGAAGCAGCCAAAGCCATGAGACTGCAGTAATTTTCCAGATGCTTAACCCGCCTTTCTCTTTCTCTTCTCTCTCATTGTTTCCCACTCTCCATCCTTCATTTCTTTCTCCACGCCCACTTCCCTGGATGCTGCTCACTAGAGCCTAAGCTCTCTGGAGCAGGTATTGAGACCTCATCCCACCACTGCATATGTGACTTGATCTGCTGCTGCTCCTCATTCTAGCAACCAGGGGATGGATGGCCAGGCTGCAAAAGTCTTGTTGCTACAGAGCTCCAAGATGCTGCTTGTTGCCCTTAATCATAAAAAAGCTTCAGTGAGTATAGCACCTTTTCTCCTAATCGAATCTAACCTAAGGTTACCCATTTGTCTTAGATTTCTTCGGGGAGAGGCAGTTAAACCTTGGGCCTCCCCAAGCAAAGTTGTGAAATGATATTTAAAGGTGACAAAGCCCTTTTTGACAGCAGCTCTCTCTGCTGGGTCTTCTCATCCTCTTGGCCCACCTTTCCTCACTCATAATCTGGGGTCTGGTTTTCCAGGCTCTTCTTAATTATCCACCGTAATCCCCTCTAAAATGCAAAGTGATAGAAGTTTAAACCATTCCGCTTTCCAAAGGCATTTTCATTTTAACAAAGAGCTTTCAAAGGCAAATAATTGAAGACCCCAAAGAAAAAAAACATTTTTAATTAGCTTTTCAAATACAGATTTAGGCAGGGGGGCTTTGGTGGTGGGCTGTGTCTGGTAAGAAGGTTTTCCCCTGCACATCCTATGTGCAGTACCTTCTTCGCTGCTGATGCTGACTTTAAAGGCATTCATATTGGATACTTGTTGGTGCCTCAATTCTGTATCCCACCCCCCTAAATGTGTGTATTCAATTCACACGTGTACACACACACACACACACACACACACACACACCCTTGAGCAGCAGGAGCAACCGATGGGGAAACAACAAACCCCAAGTGATAAAGACTCGCTTTTACTTATTGGATGTGTGTCAAGCATCTACTCAGTGCAGAACATGGTAGCCATCACTGGGATTGGGATATCCACCTCAAAATGGCTTACAGTCAGAACAGATTAAAGGCAAGCAGACACACACTTCTGTGGGAATGAGTAATATGGTTTGGGGAGAGGGTGCTGGTTATGACTGCCTCTCAGAGTTTGCCCTCTGGGTCCCTTTACTGTTCTTGGTCTTAATTAATTCAGTTGGCTCAGGTCTATGAGAGCTTCCTCACTGGTGCTCCACTGGTCTCACCACAGTGTCACTCCACCTTGAGGTGACCAGCCTGTGCAACCACCAGAGTCACAGACAGATGCTCGCTCCCTTTATCCTTTCTTGAAGACAGCTTTCCTTCTGGTTGCAGGGACCTTCACAGTCTGAAAAGAAGCTGAACACATATCCTTCCGATCTCTCTGTGCATTTACACCTACAGAAACACCCATGACTTCTGAGATAGGTGAGTCCTTAAAGGGTATGCACTCCAGCCATCTGTCTAGTGCCAGCATCGCTTTGAAAGCACCTCCAATGGTCGTCATTGTCATCTCACTGCACTCAAATGCCCCAGAATGAGCAGCTGCTTCTCACAGGAAAACTCCTTTGTTTCTGGATAAGTTTTAATGTGAATTTATTTGTGCACTTATTGAACAATTCCTTTACTCAACAAAAATGAATTGACATGCCTATGGTTTTTAGACACTGGAGGTGCAATGGTGAGCAAGACCATCGTTGCCAACATGTCTTGTGGTCTTCAGGGGAGGCAAAATTAACTGAACAATCAAGCAGGACTATATTAGCGATGGGGAAGAGTCCTGGGAGGCAGCAATGCCTGGGTTGGAGCGATGAGACTATAGGGTAGGGAACTCTGGGCCAGTGAAGATGGGAGGCAGGGGTCAGGGAAGTCCAGAAATGGCTTTCTTGGGAAAGTGATGCAGGGTCCAAAGAATGGAGTTAGCTGGGCAGGACGGGGCTGGGTGGGAGGAAAAGCATTCCAGGCAGAAGGAATAGATTGTTAAGAGATTATCTGGAAGTGGCAGGAACCACAGCATGTTTGAGAAACGGAAAGGAGGCCAGTGTGGCTGGAGAGTCCAGAAATGGGCAGCAAACATGGCTTCCAGGACACTGTGGTAGAAGCCCCAGCTGACTCGCAGTGCAGTTCAGATGAGGGAGCAATAATGGTTTCTTCCTTTTTCTCTCCTTCTTCCTGCTCCATGTTGCCCTCCTCCTCTGTCTTCTTCTTCTTTTTTTTTTTTTAGTGCTCTATAACTAATTTGGTCTTTCTCAGAAACTCCATCTGCTGAGGAGCAAAAATTTCAGTTTCAAAGCTTAGTGTGAAGTAAAAATATAAATACAGACAGTCCCTGAGTTACGGTGGCTCGACTTAATGATTTTTTTGACATAACGATGGTGTGAAGCTGTCACAAATTCTATGTAATGTATAGTATTCAATAAATTATGTGAGCTATTCAATGCTCTATTATAAAATAGGCTTCGTGTTAGGTGATTTTGCTCAAATGTAGGCTGAGGGAAGTGTCTTGATCACGTTTTAAGGTATGCTAGTCTAAGCTTCAATGTTCAGTGGGTTAGGCTGTAGTAAATGCATTTTCGACTTATGAGATGTTTTCAACTTATGACGCATTTATCAGGATGTAATCCTACTGTAAGGTGAGGAGCATCTGTAACCTTTTGTGAGTAAACATGCTGAGATGCAGCAACCCTGACCTGCAACTCTTCAAGATGGTTTTGAAGAGTGGAGTGGATTTTGGCTGACTTGGTACTTGTAACAATAATGACAAAAGAGACCTTGGAACCTGGCAGTGACTTGGACTGTCTTCTACTTTTTTCAGTCTCTTCAGAAGCGTCCCTGTCTTCCTGGCCTCCAATTGCTCTGCTGATGTTGGTGGCTGTGGCCTGCTACTTGTGCATCTTGTAGCCGGGTTGTTTTTCCTTTTCTCTCTCAAATTGGTAAGAGCCCAGCATCTGCCCCCAGGATGATCTGATCTTGTCTCTGCTCTTGCTGTATTTTTGTCATGTTCTCAAATGGCTTTGTCCACATGTCCACCTGAAGCTTGTGGAGTAAAGTCTTCTGATTTCTGCTCCTATAAGTCCTGGTGCAGCGGGATAATGGAGGAATCAGAGAGACCGAGGGTCGAGGAGGATATATATTATTTATTATTTAGGTGTACATACTCAGTCAGATTAACATCCAAAAAGACTGAGCCCTGAACAAAGAGTCTGGTTACCTTTTAAGCATTTTGTGGGGTGGGGGGAGATCTGTGCAGGGGGAAGACAGTGAGAAACAAAGACAGTTATTCAATTGAGGCATGCATTACATTATTTCTTACTTTCCAAGGAAAAACACATTTTATGACTTGAGTTTATCTGCCTAGTGACCTTGCATCTGCACAGCTAGGGAAACAGGGTCTTCACAATGCCTGGGAAAGGGAGAGATAAGGCTCACTAGCCACAGAAAAACAGGCAGTTAATTTTAAAGGAATCCATCTCTTTCTCTTCCTCAAGGGGAATTGGGTTTTCTTACACACAACTGAGTTTTTGCTTACACATTCTTTAATTTCTTTTAATTCCTGTTTCACTGGTAGGCTGTGGGCTCTCAGCTAGGAGCTCATTGTATAAGGGAATGTATGCAGAATGAGAAGTATGGATTAGATGTTTTGTTTTCTACCATAGAACAGCAAGGGGAACCTTATGTGTTCTGTGGGGAACCCATGATCTCGGCAGCCAGACTTGATTCTGGATTAAGCTAAAAGAGAGGATAAAGGAATTCAGGAAATCTTTTCTTGCATGACTACTGGCTTGCTGCAAAATTCCATTTCAAAGTAAAAAATCAGAATATGAACTCTTCCTCCCAGCTTCTTTGCATTTTTCCTTTGCAGTTTTAATCTTTCCCAGAGCAGATGGATGGCTCTGGCCATCTAGGGGATACATTTACTTTTTTGGGTTGGCATAAGAGAAAAGTGTGTGGGGTGTGTCTATGTTTCAAAATAGGATTTCTGTTACTACACTATTTTAAGGATTTTGGGTGCTTTTCCCTAGGATCATTGGGAAGTCACTGAATCATTTTTAGCAAGGGAGTGACAGATTCAGATTTCCATTTTTATAAAGACCTTGCTGTCTACTGTAGAGAATAGATTGGCTGGGGCAAGCTACATGCAGGCACATCAGTCAGCAGTTACTGGGTGGTGGCAAAGGAGATAAACAGAGGCAGAATTGAGGGATGTCTAGATGGTTAGACAATAGGATATGGAGATGGATCGGATATAGGGTTGAAGGAGAAATAGGTATCAAGAAAGAACCTCAGTTTCTGCTTTATATGACTGGAGGAATTTGGGGACCATTTACTGAGAAAGGGAATAGAAGGAGACCCAGATTTAGAGAGTGGAGAAAAATGATGTCCAGTAGGACATTTTGAGTTTAAAGTATCTCAGAGAAATGCAAATGGAGATGATCAGTAAGTGGTGGGATGTTTGAGTCTGAAGCCCAGGGCAGAGTCATTTATGTGTAAATGTCTTAGTCTGTTTGAGTGGCTTAACAAGATACCACAAACTGGGTAGTTTATAAACAACAGAAATTTGTTTATCACAGTTCTGGTGGCTGGAAATCCAAGATCAAAGTGTCAGTAGATTTGGTGTCTGGTGAGGGCCCACTTTCTGGTTCACAGATGGCTCCTGCTACCTGTGTCCTCATGTGGTGGAAGAGGCAAAGCAGCTCTCTGGGGCCTCTTTTATAGGGGCACTAATCCCATTCATGGGGTGTTCCACCCTCATGACCCAATCATCCCCCAAAAGCTCTACCTCCAAATACATCACATTAGTGACTCACTTTCAACACATAGGTTTGGGGGCACATACATGTCAGACCATAGCTGTAAGTGACCATACGTGCAGTGGAAGCAAACAACCCAGTGGGGGAGCATGGAAGAAGAGAAGTGGGTGTTGGACGACGAAAGAAAGCACAGAGGTTTGGTGGTAGATAGAGGGGACTTATATTAAATGTATACAAAGAATTTATAGGAAGAGAGGCTTTTCTTGTTAAAGAGGGGAAAGCCTTGAGCAGTTTTAAGTACACAATCCTGAGCCAGTGGCAAAGTGAAGAGGAGAGAGTGGATGGATTTAGAGCACAGCTTCCCTATCTCCTCAGATAGGGAAAAAGAAACTTCCCCTATGACATAAAGGAGGGAGCAAGGATTCGCCTAGGGAAGATAAATTTGTAGTGGGGAGACCAGGACTTGAAGGCATTACCATCTAATGATCTCCGTTTTTGTTGTCATGTAGGATACAAGATCCCCCAGAGAGTGGATTGGCTTTTAAGGATGGGGTGTTGGTTGGGGCTTTAAGGATGTGGTAAAGGTGTTGCTGTGAGGCAATGGGAGACAGGTGAACTGGGTTAAATAGGGTAGATGATAGCATTTTGTTTTGTCATCTCCAGCCTTAACTTTATGTGTTTTCCCTGCTCTGGCTTTTTCTCCTCTGACTCTTCCCAACCACTGGTTCTCAGGATCTACTGCCTTCTCCATTGGATTCTTCCTCCATTCCACCCCCAATTGGTATCTGAGAAATTAGACTGAGAAAATGATGCACACGTTGAGTTAACAAATCAAAGAATCACTCCATGAAGGTCAGCCTTTTGTTATTTGAATAAAACTTTAAAAACAAAACAAAACACCATTTCCCTTAATTCTCTGTAGCAAATTGGAATCTTCCTTCCTCTTTACTTCCCTTCTTCCTTTTCCCCAGACTAGGTGTGCTAAGATTCCCTAGGAGTTGCCCTTCTGCTAAAAGAATAAGAGAGGAGAATAAGTTCATGAGCATGGCAAAGCTGGCGGAAACAGGGAGATCCAACTAAGACCACTGTAAGCTTTGCTACCATTAGAGGAAGAAAAGTTAACTGTATGAAACGAACAAATATTTGAAAAACACAGTAATTTCAAAACATCTAAAAGCAATTATTTTGTTTTGGTCTGCGTGGAAAACATTAGAATATAAAACAGATTAAAAAATGAAGATGGCTAATGCTACTAATGACAACTTTATAAGAATACATGAAAAGCAGTATGTATGACTGCCCTTCAAAACCATAATATATTCTCAATATATGAACAATAAAAATATACATAAAGATATAATCACTATATTAGACAATAAAACATACATGAAGATATAATCAATATGTTGAGAATATATTACCTATTTATTGGAGTGTAGCAAGACAGCATTAGCTACAGAGTATAATTCTTCCTTTTAGAATTGTGATTGAAGTTCAAAGCTGAGCACAGGAGGTGCAAAGAACATACATTCTACGTTCAGAGGACCCTTGTGAGTTGCTGAGGCCAGTCTTCAGAGGACCGTACATAAAGAGGACTGAAGAGAGAGGAAAAGCCTATCTTTTACAGGAATGCAGTGTTTGTGTTAAGGGATGATTCTTCTTCCTCCTCTTCACCTCCTCCCCCTGTGGATGTTGCAAGAAAGCTACCTATAACATTACAAATGGCTAAGGCAGCCCCTCTTGTGAGTTTCAAAACCATTGGGGCATCTGATTGTTGGTGGCTATTGGGGTATGGAGAAAGTCAAACAAAGAAAGTGAGAGAGAGAATATAAATAAGGAGCTAGAATACATTTCCCCTGTTTGGTGTGATAAGAATGCTGTTATTAAAATTAGATTTGGCTGCAGGTGATAGAAACCTAAAGTAACAGTATGACTTAAGTTGAATACTTATCTTGCTCTCTGATATAAACAAAATCCATGGATCTGGGCAATCTAAAGGACTTCCAGTTCTGGTAATAATAGACGAGGCAATCTGGGCCAGCCACCGCTGCCAAAGGCAACAAAATGCTGGGAAAAAACCTCTCCTTAAAACCATCAAAGAGCTAGCAAGATAGTGAGACATACCAGGCGATGACCCAGAGAAATGAGTAACACCAGGCCTCTTTTGTCCTGGGGGTACTTTTTAGTTCAAAGGAGACCAGAGAGACTGATTTGTACTTTCTTGTGGCTCCTGAAGAAGAGAGAAAAAGTGGTAATTAGTGGACCTTGGTGAATCACCTCTGCTTTATGCTGTGGTCCCAAGGGGCTGTACTTTAAGAGTGTAGATAAACCAGAAATTTATTTCCTTGTGCAAGAGTCCAGTTTCTTTGTGTCATATGATGTTCCACAAATCCAAAGGCCTTCAACCTAGATTAAAGTGGTCTTCTACTGCTAATGTCTCTATTGCTTGGTAGAAGCCAACAAAAATGCCCTAAGAAAATAACAATATCTTAGGTCTCAAGTTATTTCAGCAAATAATTTTCTTTCAAATAAAATATGTACTACACCATCAAAGACAATGCAACACATGAGGAAATAAGACATGTTGAATAAGAATCAACAGAAAAAAAGACAGTTTAGGTACAAAAGTGATACAGATATTGGAATTATCAGACAGAGACTATAGAACAACTGTTTGCTCTCTTCAAGAAAACAAATACTTGAAAATTTTAGCAAAACCCAGAAATTCTAAAAAGTGACAGAATAGAGTTAAAAAGAGTATCAAATAGAAATCCTAGAACTAAAAATCACAATAAAAAAAGTAAAGAACTCAGATGGAATTAACAGAAAATTAGATATAGTTGAAAAGAGAATTAGTAAATTGAATATTATTAGAAGAATCTATCCAGTGTGGAGAGCCAAAAGGATAAAAAGACTGAAGAGAGGGTAAGAGACAGGGAGAGTACAGTAAGAAGGTAGGACAATCATCTAACTGATTCTTAGAAAGAGGGAAAGGAAATAGTGCATCTGTCAAATTTTTCTAATGGGGTGGAGGTAATATTTGAAGTGATAATGACAGAATTTTTCAAAACAGATTAAATACATTACTCCATAATTTTAAGAAGTATAGTGTGTTCCAAACAGAATATATTTAAAAAGGATCCATGCTTAAACATATCATAGGAAGAAATATTAATACCAAGAAAATACCTTGGATTACCTCGAAAGTAGGAATAGTCTGGCCAACAGCTAACTTCTCAATAGGAGCAATGGGATTCCAAATACAGAGCACTCAATATTCTAAAAGCAGAAAACACCAAGTTAAAGCTTCACGTCTAAGGAGAATAAAGACATTTCCAGACAAAACAAAACTGGGAGAATGTGTTATCAGCAGAACAACAGAGAAGGAAATTCTAAAGGATAAAGAAGAAGGAAAATGATGCCAAATGAGAGAATTTAAGATGAATGAGAATGTTAATATGCGGATAAATGGAAATAAATAATGCTGTATAAAGCAATCATCATCGTCATCATCATGTCCTTTGGAATTTAAAAAAATCTACAGAATTAAATATAGGACAACAGTTGCACACAACAGGGGTGGAGCAGGGGTCAGAGAACGGAGTTAAAATGTTCTAACATCTTTACATTTTCTAGGAGGAGTGAGGATATTATCATCAGACTTTGTTAAGTCATAAATGCATATTATAATTTCAAGGATAATTATTGAAACAATTCAAAAAAGTGTGTATAATTATGAACTAGTGGAGGGGAAGAAGTAAATGATTAAAATATAATCAATTCAAATACAGCAAGAAAGAAGAGAAAAAATGTAGAATAGGAATGTAGTAAATAACCAACTTAAGTGCTAACATGTCAAATTATGTTACGTGTAAGTGGAGTAAATACCCTAACCAAAATGATCTAACTGTATTAGAAAGAAAGGATATACTCTTTACAAGAGACCAGCTAAAAGACTGCAAGTAGAATGTTAGAAAAAGATATACCATACAAACTAAAACCAAAACCAAAAGTCAAAGTACCTATTTTAAAATCAGATAAAACAGACTTTAAGAGAAAAAAAACATTATTAGAAATAAACAATCTCTAGATAATGACGAAGGACAATTCCTCATGATATAAGTCACTTCTAAATTTCTTTACTCCAAGTAACATAATCCCAAAATACATAAAGTAAAAATTATCAAAACTTCAGGAATAAGTAGAGAAACTGACGACCATAGTGGATGATTTCACTATACTTCTGTCAGTAATGAATAGAGCAATCAGACAAAAATCAGTAAGAATTTAAAAGAGTTGAACAACACATTGAACAAACCTGAGAATGTTTTGGGAACTGTTCTAGGTATTGGGGAAAGAGCAGTAGATAAAACAAAAATCTTGGCTCTCATAAGGAAAGCTATGAAGAAACATCAAGCTGAGAAGGTAATACAGAGTACTAGAGGTTGAAGAGTGGTTTGCAAATTGTAGTGGGGTGGTCAAGGAATACCAGACTGAGAAGTTATTTGGACAAAAACCTCAAGGTGGTGGGAGGAAGAGCATTCCAGGAAGAGTGAATAGCAAGGATACTCCTAATACCACATCCCAACTCTCTCTCCTTCCCCAGGGAAATCTCTCCCTTTCCTCAAATATGAGGAAAGAAAGGATTGCGTGAGAAAAGGAGTGGCAAAGTGGAGGGAACTTGACCTTGGAAAAGAAATCTAGAGGCAGAAATAAAATTTTGAACTTTGTCTCAAAAAAATTCTAGCCCTGTTCTTGGCTCAGAGGAAGAATAAAGTTGTAATGATGAATTTTTATTTTACAGGAATTTATCCATTTTTATTCTGTCATCATTTATGCATTAAATAAAATTTCAAACCACACACAGGGATCTCTAATCTCACCACCTTCGCAGAATTATTTTCACTAATTAGTTTTCCTTCTTGTCTTATCTATATGGATGCCTTTTTTCGACTCATAAAAAACCTGTATTGAGACCAGATATGAGTCACAGACTTAGGTGACTCATCGCCCACAATTTATTTGAGCCAGAATCTGAAGGTGAAAGGGAGATGATTTCCACGGACACCCTGTGAAGAAGGGTTCTGGGGAATTCAACTGCACGAGTTGCTTGGTAGCTCCTGAGGGCATGATGGGTAATAGAGGATTAGAGCAGTTGAGCCAGAAGTCAAGGTCCTCAAAATAGGAAGGGCTGGGGCAAAAGCAGCACGAATGAGCCTAGTTTCTATTCTGTACACACGGGCAAAAGGGCAGCAAACAGCAGCATAAAAGGGAAGGAGGCCCAAATTAAAAAATAAAAAACACAACACTTTATCAATAAGAAATCAATTTTCATCAATCCACCCTGAGAGAAGCCATGGAAAAATTCAACCTTCTCAGCAGAACCTTATTCCTAAATTTCTTATGAATGTATATTCTTCACTGCAGATGTGGGTTGATTCTGAATTTAGAATTATTTTGGAGAGTGATGGAGTCCCAAAACAGGAGACTCGGGTGGATGGGCACTTTCCTGTCTTCAGAGTTGTGCTTTGCTGCTTTCCCCAGAAATTCCAGACTCCTTGGGAATCAAGCAGATGGGTTTCCTCTGCACTGCTGCTGTTGACTTGTTAGACCATACAGTACGGCTTCAGCTGCTGCTTCTCCCTGGCTGGCTTTTACCCCAGCTTTCTAGGGCCCTGTTGTATTTTTCTGTTTTTAAGCTCTTAGCCAGAGTGGTGTTGAGTTTCATTCTTAGATGAATGAAATTCCAGGAACTGTTGACTCCATGTTTTGCATTTTCTTATCCCTCGCATACTAGAGTTGATCACTGGGTCTTGTTGATAGGAAATCCCATTGTCAGGTTGCTGGGAGCATTGCAAAGCAGACTGAAGGAACTCCTTGATGGGTAGGTGAAGAAGCCGTGAAGGCACCTCCCGACCCAGGCCATGCAATGTGAGGCTAAGGTGGCAGGTACTTCAATGGTGGGATCCTGGTGACCTGGTGCTGTCCAGGGCACTTCCTGTGCTAAGCTGTTAGTCTGGGCCCTCTAACAAGCCAATTCCGAGATGGGATTAGGTGTGTGAGATTTTTATTAAAGGACCATGAGAGGAAATGGGGAGGAGGCTGGGAGCTATTGGGAGAGCTGTGAGACTGAAATGCAAATCCGACCCCAACTGAAGGAGAGAGGAAGGAGAAGTTGGGTGGAAGCATTTCAGACTTCTGTGTAGCCTAGCGAATGTTCAAGAAGGCATTTGACGGTCCTGGCACCTCAGAGTGCCATGTCTCACAGGAGTGGGTCAGCTGTAGCAGCCTTGCTGCTCTCATCTATGACCAGGAGCCTCTGGGGAAGCATGGCCTCCATACAAACACCACAATGGGTTTCAGAGAGCAATGCATTTCACAGAGCAGGAGCTGGCACTATTGTCCATTATGCTCCAGGGTTGGAAGGGCTGGTGGTAGTGGTGGGTGTGGGTGGCAGAGTGAGTGGGGTGGTGGTGAGGATGGTGGTGGTGGTGGGGTATGGGGGCAGGTGGGTGGTAGGGGTGGTAGGGCATGGGGTGAGAGAGGGTGGTGGCTGGGAGCGGCGGTGGAGGGATTGAAGTGGTGGTGGGGATGGAGGTAGGGGGTTGGTGGGGGGTGGTGGTGGTTGGGTGGTGGTGGGGTGGTGGTGGTGGGGGTGTGATGGTGGTGGTGGGGATGGGGGTAGGGGGTTTGGTGAGGGTTGGTGGGGATGGTCGTGGGAGGGTGGTTGGGGGGTGGTGAGGGTAGGGGATGATGGTGGTGGTGGTGGTGGTGGGATGGTAGTAGGGGGTGGTGGTGGTGGGGATGGGGGTAGGGGGATGATGGGGGGTGATGGGAATGGTGTGGGGGTGGTCGTGTGGGGTGGTGGTGGGAGAGTGAGGGTGGGGGGTGATGGTGGGTATGATGGTGGGGGCTGGTGGTGGGAGGGTGATGGTGGTGATAGTGAGGGGGTGTGGTGGTGGTGGTGATGGGGGTAGGGAGCTGGTGGTGGTGGTGAGGATGGTGGTGATGGGTGATGGTGGTGGTGGTGGTGGTGGTGGGGAGTGGTGGGTGTGGTGGTGGGTGGTGTGGTGGTGGTAGGGGTGGCGGTGGGAGGGTGAGGGTGGGGGCTCACATGGTGGTGGTGGGGGCTGGTGGTGGGAGGGTGATGGTGGTGGTGATGGTGGTAGTGGGGGGTGTGGTGGTGTTGGAGATGGGGGTGGAGAGCTGCTGGTAGTGGTGGGGTTGGTGGTGGGTGGTGGTGGGTTGGTGGAGGGGTGGTGGTGGGAGGGTGATTGTGGGGGCTGATGTGGTGGGGGCTGGTGGTTGAGGGTGGTGGGGGTGGTGATGGTGGTGGTGGTGGGGGAGATGTGGTGGTGGTGGGGATGAGGGTAAGGAGCTGGTGGTGGAGGTGGGGGTGTGGTGGTGGGGATGGGGTAGGGAGCTGGTGGTGGTGGTGGGGATGGTGGTGGGGGTGGTGGTGTGAGGGTGGGGTTGGTGGTAGTGGTAGTGGTGGGGGCTGGTGGTGGGGAGTGTTGGGGGTGGTGATGATGAGTGGTGGTGGGGGTTGGTGATGGTGGGGGAAGGTGAGGGTGGTGATGGTGGTGGTGGGGAGTGGTGGGTGTGGTGGTGTGTGTGGTAGTGGTGATGCTGGTGGTGGGGGTGATGGTGGTGTTCATTGTTGGGGGTGGTGGTAGGGGGGTGATGGTGGTGGTGGTGGGTGGTGGTGGGGGGTGTCGTGGTGGTTGGGGGGGTGGTGGTGGTGGGGAGTGGTGGGTGTGGTGGTGTGTGTGGTAGTGGTGATACTGGTGGTGGGGGTGATGGTGGTGTTCATCGTTTGGGGTGGTGGTAGGGGGTGATGGTGGTGGTGGCGGGTGGTGGTGGTGGGGGTGTGGTGGTGGTGGGGGGTGGTGAGTGTGGGGTGGTGGTGGTGGGGAGTGGTGGGGGTGGTGTTGTGTGTGGTAGTGGTGGTGGTGGTGATGGGGGTGATGGTGGTGGTCATCGTTGGGTGATGGTGGTGGTGGTGGGTGGTGGTGGTGTGGTGGGAGGGTGTGGTGGTGGTGGGGGGTGGTGGGGGTTGATGATGGTGGTGGGGAGTGGTGGGTGTGGTGATGTGTGCGGTAGTGGTGGTGGGTGGTGGTGGGCTGATGGTGGGGGGTGTGGTGGTGGGGGGTGGTAGTGGTGGGGCAGTGGTTGTGGAGTGGTGGTGGGAGATGCTGGTGGGGGTTTGGAGGTTTTCGAGGTACGTGCCCATGGCTGCTATATAAAGTTCTGGAACTGTCTTACTAGACCGCAGATAGGTGTGAATACTTACCTCAGTAGGTGCTAATTGTGAAGTGAAACCAATTATATTCACATGGGAAAAAAAAGTATCTCTCTAGTAGACGTGACCTCAAAGGAAGGAAGCAAAGGGAGTTGAGGCTTTTATTTGGGCTGTGAACAGCGCCCTTCACCATTAGACTCCATCTTCTCCAAGCTTCATTCTTTGCAGCCTCCTTCTAAGACACTAACTAGCAATTCCAAATATTTCATCTTCACTCATAGGTTATACTCCTTTATACCACCTCCAAAGGCTAGCTGATGTATTTTTCCCTCGGGGAGTGAGGTAGGACAGAAAAAGAAAAAACCATGTATGTGGGCTGCTGCCTGCAAAAGTCTTTCCAGATTTCTGGTGAGTGATAGCCCAGGGTGGCATTTGGTGTACCGGCAAGACCATGCAACCGTCAGTCAAGAAACTCAAGTTCTAGTCATTTGTTTCTGCCCATCAGTTATTTCATGATCCAAGCAGTTTGTCTCCTTCTCTGGAGCTTTAATATCCTCAGCTGCAGAATGAGACAGCAGGCAACTTTTTTCAAAGGATTGGTATTCTATAATGTCTATATTTTATTTTATTTTAAAAGTAATTAATTATTTATTTCAGAGCCGGTGTCTCACTGTCTCCTGGCTGGAGTGCGGTGGGATGATCATAGCTGACTGCAGCCTTGAACTCCTGGGCTCAAGTGTTCCTCCATCCTGGGCCTCCCCGTGTAGTCCTGTATTTTAAAATGGCAGGTGTGTACGAGAGAGGCAGTGGGCTG
Source organism: Macaca fascicularis (assembly GCF_037993035.2). Lineage (NCBI taxonomy): Eukaryota > Metazoa > Chordata > Mammalia > Primates > Cercopithecidae > Macaca > Macaca fascicularis. Next base: position 26,068,221 of record NC_088375.1, read on the forward strand.
GAAATCAAATGTCCTCAAGTTTTACCAAACACTTCTTTCTGCCATTTTTCTACTTCAATTATTGCATTTCTACAGTCATAAATTGTCGTTGTTTACTTACATGTCTGCCTTTAAACTGTGAATTTCTGGAGGGCAGGATCCATCTCTCTCCCATCTATGTTCCCAGAGCTGCTTACACAATGCCTTCTACACAGCGAGTGTGCCATGAGTCCTGGCGGGATTGGCTGAAGAAACAGGGATGCGGCCGGGCGCGGTGGCTCACGCTTGTCATCCCAGCGCTTTGGGAGGCCGAGGCGGGTGGATCACGAGGTCAGGAGATTGAGATCATCCTGGCTAACACAGTGAAACCCCGTCTCTACTAAAAATACAAAAAATTAGCCTGCCGTGGTGGCGGGTGCCTGTAGTCCCAGCCACTTGGGAGGCTGAGGCAGGAGAATGGCGTGAATTCGGGAGGTGGAGCTTGCAGTGAGCCGAGATGGCGCCACTGCACTCCAGCCTGGGCGACAGAGAGAGACTCTGTCTCAGGAAAAAAACAAAACAAAACAAACAAACGAAAAAACAAACAAAAAAAGAAACAGTGATGCAGTGGCTAGATGTGGTTAGCACTGTGAGAAACTGTGAGCTTGACGTGCCTGGGTTCAAATCCTAGTTTTGCCACTTGCTAGTTGTGGGCCTTGGACAAATTACTTTTTGAGCCTCCATTTCCTAATTTTCAAATGGCTGTAATAGTTCTTACCTGGCAAAGTGATTGTGAAAATTAAGTGAGATAATTTATGTCGGATGCTTCTCAGAACATGACAGATGCTGTTTTAAAGACTTTGTCATTTTGGTCCTGTGACCATCATGCTAAAGGTTAGAAGTGAAGGTTGGGGAGATTAGTAATTTGATTGTTAATCCATAACAAAATATTTCAGGATATTTTGGTCTGCATTTTGCAGGAAATATCTTAATTCTAGCCTGCATTTTATCATCTACCACAGACCTAAGTAGTCTTTTAATTGGCAGTAGCATTACTGTCTCTGGCTGTGAAAAATAGGCAGTTCTCCAAAGACCTTTCCATGTGTGTGCTGAAAGGTGCAATGCAGAGTTTTGCTACAGTGAGTCTGCAGGCACTGTCTTGCTGAGGAAGCATCTTAGACTTCCCGAAGCTGGCTTCGTGAAGTTGCTGTTTTGCATAATAATACATTTGGCCTAGAAAGGGCTTCAGGAACATCACTGTCTTTTATACTGTGAACCCGATTATATTAATAAACTCCCAAAGAGCAAGTCAACCACTTTTCTCCTTGGGCCTCTTCAGTGCCGTTTAGAAAAGTATCTTGCCAGTGGAGTAGTGGTACTTGTACCTCCCTATGATCTATATGGACTGGGGCAAGGTGCAAATCAAATGCCCCTTTCCTTTTGTCTGTAGAAGAAGACAAGCAAGAGAATGTATTCAGATTTACTGACCTGGGACTTTCTGACTGGAGACTGATTATCACTTGATGTTCAAGTTTAAATGGGTCAACAAAAAAAATGTATCTCCATCCTCAGGAACGTCATTCCTGTTGAGTTTGATTTTATTTATTTACGTGCTTGTAACTAAAAGTTTCCTCTGGAAGGAATAAAATTATAGGAAATTAAACAAAATTATTAACACTTTCTCTGTCTTCTAATGCCACAATTAAATATTGCTCCCACTAATTATAATAGTAGTTATCCTTTATTGAATAATTAGTATATGTTAACTGTTGTGCTAAGTGCTTTACATGTTTAATCTTTTTTTCATTTTTAAAACAATTTGCAAATAAAGAAGTATTTATCCCTATTTTGCTGTAAAGGAAACTGAGACTCCACAAATGACACGTCTGTACCTAATTTCATTACAATGTCCTTCATTTAATACTCTGCTTATCTGACCCTGCAACTCTGCCTTCTGAGCCCTCGTGTCTACATTTGTAGGCCTTCAGTCTCTTCCCTCACTGTTGTTCCGAATGCAGTCTCAGCCATGACCCTAGTATCTGAGTATCTGAGCATGGGCTGGCTGCAGTCCATCACTATTTGTTGTTCTGGGACCTTTTTGCTTTTTTTGCTAATATTCTAGGTAGATGAGGATATCAGGTCACTACCAGAAAGGAGCTATCGTACTGCATTATTTTGTAAAACTGGTAGTAAATATATGGCATTTGATAAATCTTGAGATCGTATAGGCTCAAAGTAAAAGTAGGTTTTAGAAAGTATTTAGGCAGGCCGGACATGGTGGCTCACATCTGTAATCCCAGCACTTTGGGATGCTGTGGGGGGGTGGATCACTTGAGGTCAGGAGTTCAAGACCAGCCTAGCCAATGTGGTGAAACCCTGTCTCTACTAAAAACAAAACAAAACAAAAATTAGCTGGATGTGGTAGTGGGCGCCTGAGGAGAAGGCAGCAATATTCAAACAATTTGATCATAGGAAATAGGGCAGTGCTTCGCAGTTAACCCAGTGAATTCAACAGTCTATCTCTGACACCAGCAGGATGTTTCCTGCTAGAGATTAATGATTTTCTCTGTTCTTAACATCCTAACTTCCCTTTAAAATGGTCTCTTAAGAGGCTTGTGCATCCAGTGCCCTCATTTTACAGATAAGAAAACTGGACCAGGTAAAGTGGCTCATGCCTGTAATCCCAGCATTTTGGGAGGCCAAGGGGAGGATCATGAGGTCAGGAGTTCGAGACAAACTGGGTGACATGTTGAGAGACTCTGTCTCAAAAAAAAATAAAGAAAAGAAAGTATTTAGGTAAATGTATACAAGAGGTTTTACTATGAATATGGAGACTAAGATTCCAATGGCTATCACCTCTTCTTTTGTTCTGCTTCTCTTGGGAACATATGTTCCTCAAGTCCCAGCTGGCATCTTCATCAGTTCTACTGGACAATGTATGGTGCCACCCATCCCATCATTCTGGTACTCATTTCCACTAAGTGCGGATGGGGGGTTGGTGAGGGAGAGCGAACAGGTGCCTGGTATCTGCAAACCTGGTTTCTCTTCTCAACTGTACCACCCACCAGCTATGAGACTTTGAGGGAAGTCAATTAATCTCTCTGGGCTTCAGTTTTCTTTTTTTTTGAGACAGAGTCTCGCTCTGTTGCCCAGTCTGGAGTGCAGTGGTGTGATCTTGGCTCACTGCAACCTCTGCCTCCCAGGTTCAAGTAATTCTCCTGCCTCAGCCTCCTGAATAGCTGGGATTACAGGTGTGCATCACCACACCTGGCTAATTTTGAATTTTTAGTAGAGACGGGGTTTCACCATGTTGGTCAGGCTGGTCTCGAACTCCTGACCTCGTGATCCACCTGCCTCAGCCTCCTAAAGTGCTGGGATTACAGGCATGAGCCACTGCACCCAGCGCAGTTTTCTTATCTGTAAAATGAGGGCATTGGATCCACAGGTCTCTTAACAGACCATATTAATGGGAAGTTAGGATATTGAGAACAGAGAAAACCATTAAGCTCTAGCAGAAACATCCTACTGATGTCAGAGATAGACTGTTGAATTCATTGGGCATAGCTGAGAAGCGCTGTCCTATTTCCTATGCTCAAATCATTTGAATATTGCTACCTTCCCCTCAGATGTTGAAAGCATGTCTTCCTTTTTCAGATGAGAGATCCGAGGCTAATTTTGGCCATTGGTTGGCCATGGACTCTTATTTATTGCTGATTACTTAATTGGCAGGGCAAATGCAATGCCAATGAATGGCAGATGAGTGGCAGCTGATGTGATGGTAGCCAGGAATAATTGCCAGTAAATGGAGAGGGCTGCCCTACTTTGCTTTACTAAAGTTAGCAGGCGCCTGCAGAGACTCGTATGGCTCCTAATGATTTTTGTTAAGTTTGGAGAACAGTTGGACTGCAGATTAATTTCACCATGTTTCTTCCTGACATTTCTCATTTAAAAGGTGCTAAAATTCTAAAATGAACAAAAATCAAAAGTGTCTTCTTTAGTCAAGGGGAAAATTGCCTCTTTGCAGAAATGCTTTCTAAGGAATATTGACTTCTTGATTTGACTGAGACATTGTCTGTCATGAGCTTCCTCACTGACGCTACTTACCTTTCTTCTTCCAAGTACTTGTTTCTATGCATGTTTATTCTTTCTTCTCTTTCGTCTGAGATAAAAAGATAGTTTTCTTCCTTTTTACGTACCAACTCTTCCACCTGTACTCTGGAATTATCTTTTTGATTTCAAAAGTAATACATACTTATTGCAGTAAATTTGGAAATTGTGGAGATGTAAAAGAAGAAAATAATATCACTCATAATCCCACCACTAGAGACAGTTGCTGTTAACGTTTTGAGGTCTTTCTGATTTTTTTCTAAGCACACTTTTTAAAATAATAAAATTGGGATTCTATTGTACACTAATTTGAATGGCACTTAAAAATTAATATACAAAGAGCATTTTCCATGCTACTAACTACTTTTTGAGAACCTTGTTTTAATGACTGTATCAAATTTTATTGTGGGATTGTATGCTACTTTGCTAAATTATTCCTTTCACCTGACATTAAGGCTTGTCCCTACATTTTTGATCCTGTCCTTTCTTAGCTCCCCTGAGAGTGCACCCTTCCATCATGCCTCTGCTCTTCCTTCATCGCCGCGGCATTTTCTGTTGATGCTTTCTTGCATCTTCAGGCACACAGGTGCATCTCTACTCTCATCTCTAATCTGCTGTGTCATTTTGGATGTTTCCCATTTCGGTCTCTGGTTTTTTCATTGTATCACCGTCTATGAACTGCATGTTTTGTCTCCTACAAATTCATATGTCGATATCCTAACCTCCAATGCGATGATATTTGGAGATGAGGCCTCTTGGAGGTCATTAGGCCAAGAGGGTGGAGCTCTTATGGATGGAATTAGTGCCCTTATAAGAAGAGGCATGAAGGAGCTTACTTCTCTCTTCCACTGTTTGCCATGTGAGGATACAATGAGAAGGCAGCCATCTGCAAACCAGGAAGAGGGCCCTCACCAGAACCTGACCATGTTGGCACCCTGATCTCAGACTTCCCAGCCTCCAGAATGGTGAGAAATAATTGTCTGTTGTGTAACCCACCCACTCTATGGTACTTTGTTATAGTAGCTAGGACAGACTGAGACACACAGATAATCTAAGCATGGCTCTGGGCGTGTAACTGCACCCAGTGAAGATCAGCCCCCAATCTAGCTTCCCAGGCTCATTTGCCCTCCACATGCACCCCTTGATCTAATCGAATTGTATTGCACGTGTACACCCAGACATCCTGCTCATGACCTCCTTTCTGGCTATTATGCATAAGCATGATACATATTCATCGAAACCACTGATAAAAATGTCAAACCTCAGGCCTGTGGCTCAACACTAGGGACTTACAAGATGAAGTCAATCTACTTATCAACAGTCTTGAAGCAAAGATGATTTAGCCAATTGTTTATATAGAGAATGGTTGAACATTGCAGCCCATGTTTCTCCATCCTGCCTCCTGGGATATTATTAGTGGTCCATTTGAAACTTTGGAGTAGGTCAGACGTGCTGCACTTCCAGATTTCCCTAATCATCACATCCACCTTCTAGAGCAGAAAGGGAGGTGACATTGTCAGGTTCTGATCTTCATGAGGCCATGCTGGTTCCTGGAGATCACTGCTGCCTCTTCTAAAGGTTCAGAAGATTCCTTATTAAGCCACTCCAAATCTGTGAATTGTTTTTGCTCCCTTTATGAAAAATTGAAACTATCTGTGTTGATTGTTTGCTGATATCCATAAGGTGACAGATGGAGAGTGCAGTCCATGTGCCTGGGGTGGACTTGAAATGGGTCCGTGGTCTTTGTAGGCATTTGCTGTGGGGAGGACTTAGCTCTCTGCTTTCCCTCTGCTCCATGACTCTGAACTAAGGCCCACTGCTCCTTCTAATGCTGCAGCCCCCAGCTGCACATAGTAGGGTGGTAGGCAGAGTAACACTCCTGAAAGATGTGCATGTTCTAATCCCCGGAACATGTGAACAGGTTGTCTCACAGGGCAAAAGGGCTTTGCACATATGGTTATATTAAATATTTGAGATAAGGAGATTATCCTGGATTCTCTGGGTGGGCACAATGCAATTACATAGGTCCTTAAAAGGGTTTAAAAAAGATTTGAGGATGGAGGAAGGAACCATGAGTCAAGGATGCAGGCAGCATCTGGAAGCTGGAAAAGGAAAGAGAGCAGATTCTCCATAGAGCCTTCAGAAGGAACATAGCCCTGCTGACATCTTGATTTTAGCCCCGTGAAATTCATTTCAGACTGCTGATCTCCATAACTGTGAAATAATAAATCTGTGTCGTTTTAAGCCACCAGATTTGTGGTGATTTATTATCACAGCAATAGGAAACTAATACAGTAGGTAACCAACAGACATTTTAAATTCTTGAGATTTGAAAAAGGCCTTAATATCTGTCTACTGTGATCCCTATCCTGAATTCCCCTTTTTATGACTTCTGTCAAAGGGGAAGCCTGTGGTGTGTACTTGGGATTGGAAAGAAGAGTATAGCCCAAGGAAAATGGGAGATGAGAAAGCATATGTAAATATGCTTTATTTTGGAGACATAATACATGTAACATTTCACCCATTTAAAGCATAGAGTTCAGTAGATTTTAACATATTCAAAGAGTTGTGCAACCACCACCACAATTGATTTGGGAACACTTCATCATTCCAAAAGGAGATCTTCTACCCATTAGCAACCAGTCTCTAATCCCTCTCACCCCCAATTCCTGGCAACCACGAATCTATTTTCTGTCTCTATAGATTGATCTATTCTAGACATTTTACATACATGGACTCATACTGTATGTGGCATTTTATATCAGGCTTCTTTCGCTTGGTACAATATTTTCAGGGTTCATCCATGTTGCAGCACGCATCAGAACTTCATTCCTTTCTATTGCTGAGTCATGTTCCATTGCATGGATAGGACCACATTTTGTTTAACAGTTCATCAGTTGATGGACATTTGGATTGTTCACACTTTTGGCTTTTATGAATGATGCTGCTATGAATAATTGTATGCAAATTTTTGCGTGGCTATACACTTTCATTTCTCTTGGCTGTATACCTAGGAGTGGAATATCTAGGTCATCTGGTGACTTTACATTTAAACCTTTGAGGAGCCGCTTGTCTGTTTTCCAAAGGAGCTGCACCATTTTCTTATACCTTCCCACAAGCAATGCATGATAAACCATCATCAATAGGAATTCTTGCTGTCCTCTGAAAATTATGTAAAGGACACAAAATGCAAAACGTGGATAAGAAAGAGTGACCTGGATGTTTTCAGAAGTAAAACAGCATCAAAAGATACTTGGGTGACCAGTTGGCCTGGAAACTCTTGCATGATACCTGAATTTTTTTTTTTTTTTTCTGAGAAACAGTTCATATTGGCTAAAATCTATTGGCAAATGGCTGCAATAAATTCTTTTGAAGATTTTAGTCTGTTTGGTTTCTTTGCATTTCATTTGATTAGTTTTTGAGAAATTCTGATGACTAATGCCTCAGAAGAGCTTCTTGAACCACAACACAGTGGGGCAGGACTAAGTGCCCCATGTGAATAAACATATGCTATTATTCTTAGTTAAAAATAACATCATTTCAAGGTGAAGAGCATTATGCATTTTAGAATTTTTATTAGTTTGTTAGGGTTCACAAAATAAAGTACCACAGATAAGGTGGCTTAAACAACAGAAATGTATTCTCTCATAATTCTGAAGGCTGAAAGAGAGCTGAATCAAGGTATTGGCAGGTGTGGTTTCCTTGGAGGCCTCTCTTCTTGGCTTATAGGTGGCCATCTTCACCACCTATGGGTATGTCTTCACATGGCCTTCCCTCTATGTGTATCTGCATCGTAATCTGCTTTTGTAAGGATATCAGTCATGAGGGCCCACCTTGATAACTTCATTTGCCTTAGTTACCTCTTTTTTTTTTTTCTTTCTGAGACAGAGTCTCACTCTGTCACCCAGGCTGCAGTGCAGTGGCACCATCTCGGCTCACTGCAACCTCCTCCTCCCGGGTTCAAGTGATTCTCTTGTGTCTGCCTCCTGAGTAGCTGGGATTACAGGTGTGTGATGCCATGCCTGGCTAATTTTTGTATTTTTAGTAGAGACGGGGTTTCACCATGTTGGTCAGGCTGGTCTCGAACCCTTGACCTCGTGATCTGCCTGCCTCGGCCACCCAAAGTGCCTACCTTCGTTACCTCTTTAAAGACCTTATCTCCATGTACTGGGGGTTAGGACTTCAACATAGGAATTTTGGGGGGATACAATTGAGCCCAAGACAAAGTTCAGTATCATAAAATCATACTTACTGTACCAAAGGGGTCTGGGCTAGTGGAGAAAACAGATTTTAAAAATATATATTATTTTTACTGTGTGTCTTTAGGTAAAAGCATAAACCTCAGGTCCTTATTAAACATGGAAAGATGTTTATTCTTGGTGCAAGAATGAAGGGTACTGTGCGACCTAGAGCAGACTCGAGAAAAGGTTAAGTGGATGCATTCTTAATTGTTCTTCTACCTTCCTCTACGTTTCCTCCTCACTCATCACAGTTTGGTATCAATATCTTCTTGCTGTGACTCTTCCATTAAAACCTGTTCTACCTGCAACTTAAGCATGCTGTAATACGAATGTCTGACAACCACTTTAGGAGTTTTTTTCTGCTTTATGTTTTATTTTTCCAGAGACCCAAGCCTTAAGCCAAAGGAATCACGCCTTAAAGGAATTTCAGAGATCAGTTAGGGGATGAAGAAAGTATTTCCTGAAATCCTTTTCAGTACCCTGGATATCATCCCATCCAGATAATTGCTTACTCACCCTTTTACAATGTCAGTCTTGATGAGAACTCAGATGAAAGATGTACTTAATTAAAAATAAAACCCAACTCCAGAGAAAGATATCTTGTAGAAAAATTTTCTAGCCCTAATGTTACCCACCTGTGTTGCTAATGATGGTATACTTTTTAATGTAAGTCAACATGTGCTGGCTCCCATTTTCAGTGTTCCTAGATTTTTATCTGCCTGCCTTATTTTCGGAGGAACTGGCCTAACATCTCGTGAGTGTTGATACTATTAGAACTGGCCAGTATTTGGGTTGGTTGGGAGGTGGGGTGGGCCTGGGAGGCTGGCTTTCCTGTTGGTCTCTAGCCTGCAGAACTGTTGTTGTCGATCATGTAGAATGAAAACTGCAACTTTAATGGTGCTCATTACATCATTCACTGTCTGAAGAGCATGCATACTGTCCCACAAGAAATGATAGCCGAGGATGGAACTCTGAATATATTTGACCTTCATGATTTCAGTGTCTGGAGTGATGGCTAGATATCTTTGTGCCACTTTCCTTTCTAGTGGCCGAAAAGGTATCTGATTGAACAGAAAAGTCCTTCAAAGTCTATACAAAAGAATTTGTCTCAGAGCTTCTTGATTATGTAAAGGCCTCTTTAGCTTTGAAACGAGAAAATAATCAGAATCTTCCTATTACATTCTAGGAAACATACTCAGAGACATAACAGTTCAGGAGGAAAAATAGACAAAATGCCTTCCTGTCTCACCAAAATTAAATTAAATAAGTGGAGCCTGGCAAAGGGCAGGCTTTATGCAGAAACAATTTCCCCCTAGATCTAGAGATGACCTGATAGCCAAAGGTTGAGATTCATTTGATTAAAGTCTAAACTTCCATCTTTTGTGTTATGAGTCTCTTTGAGATTTATAATCCTCATTTATAAAATGGGATTAATATTTTTACTTGTGTTACAACAAAATAAGATAATATAAGGTTTGTAAAGCACGTAGCACATAAATATTAGATTACTTTTCCTTGCCTTGGTAGCAAAACTCTCTAAAAAACCCACTTATTATGAACATGTTGACTTTTTTGAAAAGTAGAAAGAGAATAGTAAGATGAACACAATTTAAGATGAACACACCTAGATTTAACAATTGTTAACATTTTACCATATACACTTAATTCCTTTTTAGTTATTTTCTGAAGAATCTGAAGTAAATTGCAGACATAACTTTATTTTAACTTGAAATATTTAACATGTGCCTTTAAAAAGGAACATATTCCCGTATAACTACAGTACCACTTTAGTCTAACAAAATTAATACTAATTTCTCAACATCAGCTGACACTTAGTCTATATTGAAAACTTTCAGTGGTTTCCAAATGTCTTTCAAAGCTGATTTATTCAGGTAAGATCCTGATATGAGCCTCTCATCAGGGAACTGTATTTTATCTCATTGCTGCTCACTAAGGGGGCCAACCTTGTTCTGTTGTTTACTAGTCAGCAGATCTGAAATTCCTCCATAAGTCAGGCTAGGAACAAACTTTAAGCTAACTCAATATGCAAACTTGAAAAGATAAATTGTTCACAGCAGCAAATGACTCATATGTTTTCAGGGACTGGTTGAAGACTTGAAATCATGGTCTTCCTTTTGGTACATCTCAGCGTGCATTCACAGGTGCTGGAATGATAGGAAGACGTTTAGTGACAGTGGGTTTAGGGGGAGGCAAACGGGATGAAAAACTCATTTACATGGGGAATCTAAAATAATCAAATTTACAGAAGAAGAAAATAAAGTGGAAGTAGGAAGGGAAACTAAAATTGGGGGATCCCAGTGGAGGAGGTGGCTTTGCATGAGGATGGAATGGACTCATCAACACTGCACATAGGTTTAACTCACCACCTATCACGGCTCAGTGGAAAGGCACAGATCTGGGTCCAGATCCCAGCTCCACTCTTCTAGCTGCATGACCTTGGGAAAATTACTATACATTTCATACTTTAGTTTTGTTTTTTCTTCTATGCTGTGCTAATACTTTTGTCTACTTTTCATAGATGATGAGGAGATTATAGCAAGTGGACACAGAGTTCTAGGTATATAGTAACCACACACAAAAAGTATCTATCTATCTATCTATCTATCATCTATCTTTATTATTATTATTATTATTATTATTATTATACTTTACCTCCTATGGTGTTCGGTGCTTCCAACTCTATTGATGAATGCATCCCATACACAATTGTGCTCAAAATGTCATGACCTAAAGTGAAATAAATACAGGAGACATAGAGACTTATCATAGGATAGGGGTTTTCTGTCATATTTCAAGCAAAGCAGTTGTCACCTGATCCCTGTCCATCTCCTAACCCTCTTCGTCCATATGGAGGTACTGCAGCTCAAGGTCACAAGGTTATCCATGGCTGAACCTCTCTCTAACTCCCAGATGCCAAAACCTTGCAAAGCTCTGCCTCCTGCTGGCCTTACTTCCCAAGGTCAGTTCTGGATCTATCCCAAGGCCAGAGGATCTTATAAGCACCCTCAGCTCAGCTCTAAAGAGAAAACTCTCTCCCAACTTCCTTGGTGGCCAAATTATCCTTTTCTAAAGCAGATTTATTCCTATAGAATTTAGAAAGCAAAATACTTTTGTTTTCCTAGAAGAGAGGTTTTGACAACAGTGTTTGGCAGGTACTTGTCATTGCTTAAGGGTTGCTAGGAGACAAATGAAGGCTGGCTCAAGATAGTTGCAAAGCATGGTAGTCTACTCTCTAGAACTGCAGTCTTGATTTCAAATTTTAGCTTGCATCTGAATCACCTGGGGATAGTTAAGATTCAGGTTCCTGGGTCTCTAGGTCTGGGATAGCTTGTGTTTCTAATAAACACTCTAATATAGGTGACCCAGGGATCAGGATCACACTTGGAGAAACATGGAAGCAAGTCAACTTGCCTAAAAGTGAGTCTGTGGAATTACCTCTCTGGGAATTGGTTTTCAGTGAATTGATTAAGGGCTGGGAAACATTTTCCTAAAGAAAATAGCATCTTTTCAGCATGATTTCAGGAATATAGATCTCCACAGTCATTTATCAGTGCGGGAGTGGTGTTCTGGTTTCTTTGCCTTTATTATCAAAAGCTTCTGTAGCCTGTTATCATTGACCTGATCATTGACCAGGTAGCCAGGAGAGGGAAGGAGGAGCTTTCTAGGCCATGGAACATCACGTGAAAGGCCTGTGGTGGGAAACACATGAACAGCTGAAGGATCTGAAAGGTATTCAGCAGGTAAATTAATATGATCTGGTGCTAGTTTGGCTATGGGAAATAGCATGGAAAAGATGATGTCCACGATGGGTTCTGGTTTCTGCTTATCTACCTGGTTGGTATCATTCAGGAAGTTAGGAAACACTAGGAGAAGAGTCTTGTCTTTTTTTATTGTTTCTTTGTCTGGAGGATTGGGAGATGGAAATGAGAATTTGGTTCTGGACCTGGTTAATTTGAGATGCCTTTGAGATAGCTAACGGAGATGATAAGTAGGCAGCTGGGCTGATGGGCATGGGGCTGGGAGGCATATGGGTTCAACACAGAAAACTGTGGGTCATGTGGAAATTGGTGGTTATGGAAGCTGTGGGTATGGGTGAAAATTTCCAGGGATAATGTAGAGGGAGAATCATTGAGTTCTAATGATTGACTCTGAGGAATTTTAACAAGTAAAGGACAGGGAGAGGGGGAGGAGCCAGCAAAAGGAAGCCCGAGGGAAGCTAATTTTTCTCAAGTGAAAAGTTTAGGCATTAAAGGTCAACTGGAGGGGCCGGGTGCAGTGGCTTATGCCTATAATGCCAGTACTTTGGGAGGGAGAGGCGGGAGGATCGCTTGAGGCCAGGAGTTTGAGACCAGTCTGGGCAACATAGCGAGACCTCATCTCTATTAAAAAAAATTAACTGGAGGAAACCAATTGTTAGAAGGAGGCTGAATGTACTAGAGAGAGAAAGATTCCATATGAGATGTACGTAGGAAGGCAGGAAGGATGGGACCTACAGCCCTGGGTTCCAATGAGGTTATAGTGACACTGTCACAAATATTTTGCTGAATATCTGTCAGGACACAGGTATTCTGAGAGTGTCACAGGGTTTTTGGTCTCTGAAGGGCTAGTATGCTTTGGCTTTGGCTTCCACATTGACTCCTCTGCCTGGGGAAGAGAAGTCTCTATGTACATGCAAGAGCGGTACATTTTTATAGAGACTCAGGACCGAGAAGGTTTCTGTGTGGGAAAGTTTATCTCCAACATTCCCTTCAACCAGGCTGGTCATGTAGTGTCTATAGTGCTCTGTGCCCTGACTTGGCTTCAAAAGGAATGACCTGGAGAGACCAATACTTGTTCATTCTTTTCTATTTTCCTCAACCAAATTACGCAGCCGTACAGGATTCCTATTATAAATTCCATGAATCAGCTCTTCGTAATGAAAGATTTTTGCATTTTGGGGCAATTTTTGTGGAAATATTTTGCAAAAAGTGAAGTGACAGCTGCCTCTTGTCAGACATCCTGATTCCAGCTGCACTAGCAATTTGGGTTCCAGAAAGTTCTCAGACAGGAAGGAGTCATGCTATAGACAGAAAACAACCCATACATTTAATTCCACTGGAACTGCATTTAGATCCTATGGTCATGCTAGAGAAAGTTTATAATTCTGAAATGGTTGCTGAGAAAGACTGTTTCCGGATTTTTACTCATCTGTTTGTACTTTCTTGGTGCCGATGATCAGTTTAATGAATGTCAACTGAGCACTTTGTCCAAGTCCCTGGGTGGGAGACAGACGAACAAGGTATGGTCCATGTTACCAGAGTGCTGGGGATAGATGGATTCACAGACACAAAGTCATCATCTCTACAATATAGAGGAAACAAAATGAAATGAAACAGTAACACTAAAGCAGAGAAGGTGAGGGAGGTGATAGTGTGTGTGTGTGTGTGTGTGAGTGTGTGTGTGTATTTAAGGGTGAGACTGGCAGAGCTAGGACAAAGGCTGGAACTGGAAAATGCCCATAGAGCAGATGACAGTGAAGATGGATCTTGAAACGTGGTGGGAGTTTGACAGACAGAGATGGAGGGTGAAGTGGGGAAGCCAAAGGCAAACACAAGGTCTGTTTGGTTATGTTTGCTGAGCAGAGCTGTTACCTTGGACGTCTCTAATCCACATACCTTTGATGAATTCCCACCACTTGCAAAATAAAGCCCAACCCTACAGCCAGTTTGGAGTAGCGAATGTCTGGCTGTGTAGTTGGTCTTCATTTTGCAGGTAGTGGAGAGTTATTGAAGGCATTTGGCCTGGAGAGGTCCAAGGTAATAGCTCTACTTAGCAAGGTCACCAAGGGGAGAAGCAGAGGAGTGAGTTGCGCGGCAGAGAGGCCTGTTGGGGGGCTGTGGCAAAATCCTAGGTGAGAATCCACGAACAAGAATGAGAATAGGAACCATGGGACTGAAAAAAAAAAGATGGCAGCTGTGAGGAAAGGACATAGAAAGGAAAGGGGAAAGTCAACAATGAATTGGAATCACCAGACATATTTACTCAGTAAAGACAGTTAATGTTTCTCCCCTAGCCCCAATATTTCCTCTCTTCCTCTTCTTTAGTTATGGAAATAACTAAAGGTTTTAGCTAGGTACATGTTTACTCTGGATAAAGACTACATTTTTTTCCAGCCTCCTTGCAGCAAGGGGTCTCTAGGTATCAAGTTTCAGCTAACAGGATGCAATGGGACTGTTTCTGCATGCTCTCTGATCCTTCTCCCCCATCCCCATTTCAATTATTGGATTTGGCTGGGATGGTTGGAGCCCCATCCAGTCATTAACAAGGGCTCTGCAGGACTGGTCAGCAAGATGGAAGGAGTCTTCATCCCTGACACCATGGACCAGCCTGGCAAGCAACCCAGACTTTTATGGGAAGAAGTAATAACTACAGTCTTGGTGAAGCTACTGTTATTTTGGGTTCTTAGTCACTCACAGGTGAACCTAATTTGAGCTGATAATTGGTGACTGATTTTGGCTTCTGCTGACAAACGCAGAGACTAAAGGTAGGAGTCTGGGCCCCAGCAGAGGGGATGTTGGAAGGAACATCCCATTCAGGAGAGCAGGGCAGGTTCTGAGTACAAGGCAGTAGGCTAATGCTAAGAAGAAAGATGATCAGGAAGAACCTCTGCCCCATGTGCTGTCTTTCGGCCCTGATAGAATTTGTCACATGCTAGAGTCCTTAGTTAGCAATGTCTTAGGAAGTGAAGGGAGATGCCAGTGTCCAGGCTTGGCTTTACAGAGGATGAGCAGCTTGGGCAGCCAGGAGAAGCTGTTACGAGTTGGTCAGGGATAAAGGGCAGAGAGGTGGTATCTGGAAGAGGCATAAGAAACATCTTGGACAACATAAGCACTTCTGGGCATCCTTAGATGTATTTGGGAGGGTGCTGATAATTTTGTCTTGAACAATGGGGAGCTTCCAAATATCGAAGAGGACAATTCGCATTTGGCCTTAGGTTAAAGGTTGGTCTAGGTGACCTCTAAAGCTATTTTCAAGTCTGAGAATCTATGATTCCATAAAACAATTAAATCACTAGCTTGATTTCCTAGTAGACATCATTCTTGTTTCCTGTCAACTGACTCTAGGCCAGAATCTTTTCTGGCAAGAGTAGTGTGCTCAGATGGTGTGCATGTATCGGCCGGTGGGTGGGGCTAGGATAGTAACATTGTGATTGGGTTTTCAGTCCACTAAGGTCCGGCTAGTGCTGACCCCGAAATGGAATCAGACTTGAGAAACACCTGGGAGGAGGGTCAGGAAGCAGATGGAAATGGAAATCCTGGAAAGGAACACTGGGGTGAGTGCCAGGCCATACGATAATTATTTTTCGAAGGTGTAATGATAAAAAACAAGTTTTTGAGCAGGAAGCCTTCCAGGACTGGATCTGGGGACTGGGATCCCAGGAGAAGGGAAGCCAAAGGGACAGGTAAGGTTCAATCTGATGTGGCTGATGGCAGAGAGGGTGGCTTCCCTTGAAGAAGTCTCTGTTTGTTTATTTTTGAATGTGCAGAAATGCTGAATGAGAGAGATCTGATTTGAACTAGGGAATTGGAACTAGTTGCAGAAACTCCATTTATATGTCAACTAGTACCAGGGGGCACTGTGGAATGTGCAATGATGTGCTTTTCGCTTAATCTGTGCATATAGTGTGTCCTGAGACTCTCTGACACTGTAGAGTATGTTTTCTTATGGAGAACTGGGTAGGCAGCTGGGGAGGAAGTTCTTGATTCCGGAAGCAAAGCTTCTGAAAGAGAAATGCCTGCTGCCCTGGGTGGCAGTTCTGGAAAGTTAGCCAAGTGTTGGCAAAATCAGGAGGGAGATTTCATCATGAGGAGTAGATCTGGATATATTTTATCTCCAAATTAATTAATTAATTTATTCTTTTGTCATCTTATACCATCTATGTATTTATATCATTCATATACATCTTATATTTATTTTATTTACCATCATATAGCACTCAATCCTATATACTGCTTGGCACAAAATTGAGTCTGTATCTATCTATCTATCTATCTATCTATCTATCTATCTATCTATCTATCAATCATCTATCTGTTTTTGGAGGGAGCTTAGTTGATCACTTTTTTTTTTTTTTTTTTGAGACGGAGTCTCACTATGTTGCCAGGCTGGAGTGCAGTGGTGCGATCTTGGCTCACTGCAAGCTCCGCCTCCCGGGTTCACGCCATTCTCCTGCCTCAGCCATCCAAGTAGCTGGGATTACAGGCACGCGCCACCACGCCCAGCTAATTTTTGTATTTTTACTAGAGACAGGGTTTCACCATGTTGGCCAGGATGGTCTCGATTTCCTGACCTCATGATCCACCCACCTCGGCCTCCCAAAGCGCTGGGATTATAGGCGTGAGCCACCGCGCCCGGCCTAGTTGATCACCTTTTAAAGATTGTGAGAGGCATTTTATATTCTGCTCCAGATTGGCTTAGATGATCTGTAAGGACATCATCTATCAATCGATCACCTCTCCCCCCCATCATCTATGTCTAAAGTTTTTTTTTTTTTTAAGAAATAATCCCTTCAGCAAATGCTTATTCTGTTGCCTCCTCAGGATATTAACCCTTTGGGACAACTTACCCAGAAAAACGTTTCCAGCCATATCTTACTCAGTAAACAGAGGGTTATGTTCTACGGATAGAACACTGTGAGCCCAGGCAGCTCTGCAATTGCAAAGAAAAAAGCCCTAGTCCAGAATTATTTTTGGAAAGCAAGAGAGGCCAAATACATTGCTGTACCATATCAGAAAAATGAAAAGCGAAGAGGGAGGGACACTATGGAAAAGGCAATGAGCATAAGAATGAATTGCAGGGAACCAAATCAGCATACAAACAGTACGAGGCAGCCCCACTGGAATCCTTCATCCTGACAGGTCCCAAGGCACAAGCTGGGCACCTTCTTGAGGAATGAATCATTTCAGCCTACAGTGGGGGTGCTGGACAGCCAAGATCTGCCAGAGACAAATGGTTCTCTGCAAGTGAAGAGTGAGGGCACTGCAGCCGCGTGTCCCTGGAGCACAGTGTGGCTTTGCAGAGGGGAGAAAAGGGCAGGAGGCAGCACTGAAGGATCCTTTCCCTGGGAACAGGCACTTCCACTCATCTGCTCCCCGTGGTCTCTGGGCATCCCTCAGGGGCTCAGAGGACTGGTGTGAACTCAACTCTCTGTATTTTCTTGCAGTAGAGTTGAGGTCTCATGCTTTTTGAACTCGCGGGAGGCAGTATGAGGTTGGAAAAGCATTTTTTTTTTTTTTTTTAATAAGATCAACTCAGTTTGAATGCTGGCTCTGCCTCTTAGATGTAAGATCTTGGACTAGCTACTTAACCCCTGTAGGCCTCAATTTCCTTGTCTGGAACATTGGGATATCTCCTAAGACAGCTACGAAGGCTAACTGGTAATAAACAATACTTTTGGTGTTTTTGATCTATAGAAGATTCTCAGTAAATGTTAGTCCTCTTCCCCTGGTGCTATGTTTTAGACCTGGCACCTGTGGAATTTGTGTGATTTCATAATTAATGGCTATCCCACCTAAGATGGCACCAGCAATATGCGTAATGTCACTGGACCCAGGTGAAAACTGACCAGCTGAGAATGCTTCACAGCCTTCACCAGAGAGGGGACAGAGCCATCCCCATAGGAGTCCCTGACCAGATAATATCAGCTATTTATAAAATGCCCACCCTGTGGCCTGCACTGTGCTAGGGAGAGTGAAGTAAGTATACATAGCTATTTAGAAGAAGACTTCTGCCCTGAAGACTTTCTAATCTGGATGGGAGAGGAACTCTGACACTTGATAGACTGGAAGTTCTGAAACTCAGAAACAGACATACAACCCCAGACACGGTGTACATTGCAGAGTACAGGAGGGACTATGACATTCTGGCACAGAAATTCTGTACCTCTTTTAAAGCAGCAAAAGACGGCAGTATTCCTAGGGCTGAAGCATCTCATGCTGAATTAAACAGATTGAGAAGGACTGATAAAAGCAAATAAGAGCTAGTATTTCTTTAAGGGGTTTTGTGTGTGTGTGTGTGTGTGTGTGTGTGTGTGTGTGTGCCAGACCTTGTACTAGTCACTGTACTTCGTTCATCTTTATTGTAACCTGACAAGGATAAGTAATATTAACCACAGTTTAGAAGTGCAGGGCTGTATGCACTGGGAGGCAACCCAGTGTCACACGGGAAGGGACAAGATTTAAACCTAGGTCTTTCTGACCTTAAAACTCGATGTTCCTTTGACTATGATGTGCTGCCTCTCACAGAATTAGGCAGCACATCCCTAAGAACTGCTGAGTAGGCAGCATTTCTCCTAAGAACTTTCAGATATTACTTTGGAGTAAGGACACCCAACCCTGGTAGAAATACAGCAAGTGGCTGATTATGGCATTACAGGCAGAGGGAGGGAGTTACGAAGGTTGAGTTGAAAGCGCCCCTGCCAGGCTGCTCCTCTCTGCAGAGTGCAAACGCTCTTTCCCCACCACAGCCAGCTCCGGGTCACTTTCTTGGCTCTGAGGGGCAGAGGCTGCCTGGCAGGTGCTATCACCTCTCCTGGGTCCTCAGAATGAAGTACTTTCCTCAGGGAAGGACTAATGCAGCCAGGTGAGACAGACGGTGAACGGAAAAGGGGAGGACTTTAGTGCCGGGTCCTTGTTCTAATTCTTCCCTTTCCTGGCTGGTCACTGAACCATCCAGGCCTGAAAACTGGGTTAGTTTTACCATCTCCTTCCCAGGATTTTGAGGCAGTAAGATAAAGTCCTAGAGTGAGAGAGCTCTGTAAAGTGCTGCATCCATGCCAGGTAACATTTGACCATTTGACACACAGCACTGCGATGGGTGATGGGTAGTTTTTTTTTTTTTTTTTCTTAAAGTGTAGCTTGTTAAATTCTTACTGAAAATAGACTCCAAACTACATTCTTGGCAGGGTACGAGAGAAAGGCCTGACTGTTATCTGCTGAAGCCATGAAACTGCTCTCAGGAAGCTGTTGGCTGCCAGGAGAGCCCCAGCTGAGGAGAGCGGCTGAGAGAATTACCTCCTCGGGCCCACAGAGGGAGGGAGGCCTGCAGGTCGAAGCCAGCCAATGCTCAGAGCAGCGTGGGCGGCCTGGAGGGTCCACACAGCACTTGGCTACCGAGCGGCAGCATCATTCCTAGCAGGCCATCTTCTCATTCCACTTGTCTGGCATTGGCAGGGCTGCACAGAAGCCCAAAGACTGAGCCAACTGGGGTGGCAGAGAGGAGCAGTAAGAACAGAATGAAAAAAAAGAAAGAAGAAAAAACCCCCTCTAGCTAAATGCTATCCTACCATGAAATAACAGAATTTTCCCCCAAACCCTCGGTTCCCCTTTCACCAATCCCAAGCAAAATAATGGATGAGTCTGATTCTGTAGCTACAGCAGACACACGGTCTGTCAGTCTGGAAATGGGGGCTGTTACCTCCAATTCAGCCCTGGGTACCTGCAGGGTGGGGAGGGAGACCGTGGACCCGGGTCACTGGGCTGGTCCTGTCCTTTACTCGGGGTGGCGTTTCTATCAGGGGTCTGGGTTGGCCCTGCCTTGGTTAGTCCTGGAGAACTGCAGCCTCCTCAGTCTTCCTGCAGATGTCAGGAGCATATTTTATAAAGATTGGATCCTCTTGCTTTGATCTCCTTGGGAGGGAGGATTGGTGGCCACAAGTCTGAGGATGCTTCTGCTTTGAGAACTTGAAATCTGAAGGGGTCAGAGGGGTTTTAGGATATTCCATAAGGATTTGGATGGGCTTTGGGCTTCCATTCCAGCAATTAACCAACCTAAGGAAACTGCTTAGGGTCTGGGTCTTTGCAGGAAAATCAGATTCCAGAATATGGAGGGTGAACAATCAGGACTCGGGGCACTACTCGCAATCAGCAATCATGAGCCTGTGGTAGCCAATGCCAGTCAACTATGACACTCTCTGAAACTGAGCCCAGTCTCCTTGGTATTAATCCCAGCACTTTGGGAGGCCAAGGTGGGTGGATCACAAGGTCAGGAGTTTGAGACCAGCCTGGCCAACATGGTAAAACCCCGTCTCTACCAAAAACAACAACAAAAAAACTGGGCATGGTGGCATGTGCCTGTAATCCCAGCTATTCAGGAGGCTGAGGCAGGAGAATCATTTGAACCCGGGAGGCGGAGGTTGCAGTGAGCTGAGATCGTGCCATTGCACTCCAGCCTGGGCAACAGGGCGAGACTCCATCTCAAAAAACAAACAAACAAACAAACAAACAAACAAACAGTCTTTTCAACAGAGTATTCTCTGGAAGTATTACCATTTGTTAGGAGCTGTCACTTGAAAATCATTTTTTTTTTTTTTTTTTGAGACGGAGTCTTGCTCTGTCACCAGGCTGGAGTGCAGTGGTGTGATCTCGGCTCACTGCAAGCTCTGCCTCCTGGGTTCACGCCATTCTCCTGCCTCAACCTCCTGAGTAGCTGGGACTACAGGCGCCCGCTACCTCGCCTGGCTAGTTTTTTGTATTTTTTTAGTAGAGACGGGGTTTCACCGTGTTCGCCAGGATGCTCTCGATCTCCTGACTTCGTGATCCGCCCATCTCGGCCTCCCAAAGTGCTGGGATTACAGGCTTGAGCCACCGCGCCCAGCCGAAATTCATTTATTCATTCAATCATGTGACAAATATTTACTGAACTTTTACTTGATGACAAATACTGCAGTAAGCATTGGAATAAAATTCTGGGTAAAATCAGAGAGTATTACCGCTCTTCAGAGCATAAAGTTCAGTGAGAGAGATCAAATATATCAACAAATGTAAAATTACAATTGTGACAAGTATGTGTTAAGGGAGAAACATATAGTACTCATAACCAAAAGGTTTCACCTGGCTGGGGAAATCAAGGATGAAAGGACGGCTGAGCTGAGATCTGAAGGATGAGTAGGAGTTAACCAGGTTAGGTGGAGGGGTGGGTGGAGGAGCTGTGGGTGGAGGAGCACTTCAGGCACAGGGCGAAGCCTGTACACAGCCTGTGGTGGGAGGGAGGCTGGATAGTGTGAGTTCTGAGCACAGATGAGGCTGGAGAGGCAAGTGGAGCCTGTGGTCTGGGCTTTCTGAGCCAAGTTAATGGGGTTTTGCTTTTATCCTGAGAGCAATGGGAGGTCACCAGGAAGGTTTATGTAGTGAAAATGTGTGTTTTGAAAGGACCACTCTGGATAGAGTGAGTATGCAGAACGAATTGGAGAAATTCATCAGGAATGTGGGTAGATCAAAGTACTAGGTGATGACATTACTTGCATTTCGTATTGTGGGTTGTGGTCAAAGGAAATCTGGAAGTCACTGCTCCAGAGACTTTTAAGGAAATTGTTCTAGGGTTCTAAGCCAATAGGAAGGAGCTCAGCACTGAATGGGGAGGGACTAACACCTATCAGACAATCACTGAATCGTTAACTGCAGTCCTGGGGCCTTGGCCATGGGTGGCCGAAGGTTTTCCAGTATGGTTTCACATTTCTGGGCTCAGAGACAAGTAAGCACCTCAAGCATCTAAGTCAATGCTGGAGAAATCACATCTCCCAAGTCCCATGCATGCTATCTGCAAAAAAGGGAAGAAGACAAATTTGCTTGTTTTTTTTGAGACAGAGTCTTGCTCTGTCACCAAAACTAGAGTGCAGTGGTGTGATCTTGGCTCACTGCAGCCTCTGCCTCCTGGGTTCAAGCGATTCTCCTGCCTTAGCCTCCCAAGTGGCTGGGATTACAGGCACGTGCCGCCATGCCTGGCTAAGTTTTTTTTTTTTTGTATTTTTAGTAGAGATGGGGTTTCACCATGTTAGCCAGGCTGGTCTCGAACTCCTGGCTTCAAGCTCTCTGCCTGCCTCGGCTGCCCAAAGTGTTGGAATTACAGGTGTGAGCCACTGTGCCCGGCCCAAATTAGCTTTTGAGGGCTCATGACTACTACATGGGGCCCATCCCTGTGAACATGTTCACTGCCCAAGCTGTCATGGGTTGGCAATGACTGCATCGGGTCCAAGGCTTCTTTTTGTCTCCATGAAGTTCTTTTCATAAGTCTTATTGGACCAATGACTATCTGCCCCATTTCAAGAGATATCTAGGAATGAAGGCTCCTGAATCCTGTCTTTTCTACATTTCCTGTGTTGGGCAAAGACTTTATTAAGACGCTCCCATACTGCATCCTTGTACCTATGGATGAAGCTCAGGATCAGGGGCTTGTGAGAATATCAGAGCTCAGACATTTGGGATAATGACTGTGTTCCAGGCACCCTGTATTTAGAAATCTGACAAAGAGTGATGATATGAGCTGTGGAGAGCTGGTTCCTTGGGTTGCCACAGAAACCAAATAGAGCTGAATTTAGCATTACATTACAGGGTACTCACAGAGATTGAGTCAAACATTTGTCTACTACTGCTTTTTTCTTTTCTTTTCAAATTGAACATTCCTGGCAAGTGGCAAAACACCTGTGAAGCTAAATGGGGGCAGCAGGTTGTGCTGTGCTAAAGGAGTGGGTGTTCTGGAAGCTTGATAAGTGGCAGGGACTTAGCTTTTCACCCAAAGCAGGATTGTTGCCCAAACATCGCCCTCCAGGTCTAGGCTCCTTCTGAGGAAGGAGTACCTTGAGAAGATAGCACAGAGAATTGGACAGTCTGGAGCTATGGGTTCCAATACAGTTGTCACTAGCCACATGTGGCCATTGAACACTTGCATTGTGACTAGTTCACACTGGGATGTGCTGTGAACATGAAACATGGGCCAGATGTCAAAGACTTTGTATGACAAGACAATGTAAAGTGTCCATTAATTTACAAATATTGATTGCATATTGAAATGATAACAGTTGGGATATATTGGGATACATTTAGTATTGAAATGAATTTAGTATTGGAATGAATTCCTCCTATTTCTTTTTATTATTCATAATATTATTACTAGAAAATTTAGCATTATATATGTGACTCACATTGTATTCCTATTGGACAGTCCTGGTTCAGACACTGTTGTTCTGACGCTGGATTGATTTTCCATGAACTGAAGAAGTTGTTTAACCTTGTGATACTTCAGATTCTTGATCTGCAAGATGGAGGTATTCATGCCATCTCTAGCTTCTTCATAGACTTGTGTTGGAGATTCGATGCTGATGTGGGCTCTGTAATGCACTTTCCTAATTTCCCCTTTAAGGATGAGGTACCCACTCCCCCAGCTGTCAAAGTATTGGCTGCTGAGGACTCAGCTGAGTCCCTCTTCAGGCAATTACCGTGGCTGAAGAGAGCCACCCCTCATGAGCTGGGCTCTTTCAGGTGAGTCTCTAAGATGCAGTCAGTATCAAGTACAAGCAGAGCCAGAGATCACTAGGAGCTACATGAGCAAGTGGTTCAGACCCCCACATCACCACTATTGTTTCCTCTCCCTCAGCAAGTACCCATGCCTATGGCTGCAGTGGAGGCTCTCTGATGAACAGCTTAGAGAGGAGAAAAAAGGTCAAGATGGGTCACAGATGGGTTGGCTTTGTATGTGGGTTCCAGTTTGAAAATGGACTGCTGTGAACTAAAGTTCCACTTGGGGGTGTCCCTGAAAGACAGAGATGAGAGGAAATTCTCTCAATAGGCAGAGCTTTGGGAGGTAGACCTAGTCATTCTTCTGTGTGGAAAGAGAAGTGGACTAAAGTACAAATATATATTGGCTCATGAGGAGCAGTGAATGACTTGGCTGGTTGGTCAGGGGTCTGGAAAGAAAAAGATCAAATGGCCGGTGTCAGGGGCTGGGGAAGAGCATGGGGATGGGCAATGGGAGTGAGCACAAAGCGCTGGAGTCTATGTATTGCATGTCAATGCCACCTGACAGCAGCTACCATGGAAGAGGCACCAGACAACCACGTAGACAGAATGACTCTGCCAGTTGACATCAGCCAGTCTCAGTCTTCAGCCATTCCAGTGTCTGAGCAATGGGTATGAGGGTAGAAGAGCCATGGTATGAAGGATTCAGGTGACAATGTGGTATACCCTGTAAATCAACCACCACCGTAGGGGGCTGTGCTGCAAAGGGTGGAGTTCATGGGTCCTGGAATTGAGGGGTGAATGTGGGAGTGGCCCTGCTTACCATCCCTCCCAGTGAGTCACGGTGGGTCCTGTGCTCTCCATCCTCCCAGCAGGAGACTCCATGGGTCTAGAGGTGCTGGTTCCCAGAAGGAGAAGGCTTCCATCGAGGTATGTGACCAGAGCCGATTATACTTTAAGCTGCTATTGCCATCTCTCTTCTAGCTCCTTGTACCAAGATATTCAGCAGGCAGGGAAAGGCGTCTCCACACTGGCAGGAGTCATTGGCCCTGATATCAGCAAGAAGTAGTGCTGCTGTTATTTAAAGATGGCAGGAGATAATCTGTTTGGCATTCAGGGGCTACATTGGGGTGTCTCTTCGTACTCCCCTGCCAAATTTGAGGTAAATGGACAAATGTAGCAGCCACGGCCAGAGAAAAATGTGGTGACCAGGGGCTCAGTGTCCTCAGTTATGAGGGCTCAAGCCACCCCACCAGGCATGTTGGCCAGCAGCAGTGTGGGCCAAGGGCGAGAGGACTCTGGAAAGGATAGTAGAGGAGGGGCAGAGTAAGACTTAGTGGCAGCCTTAAGATCAGAGCAGTATAGTGGTTGGTCCTACTAATCTCCCACTGAGAATTTCCCCAGGTGAAGACAGCAGCCAGAATAACAGTGAAGTTGCTCCCAGAAAGGGCACACTTAGGCTGTGAGGCAAGTGAGCTGGTGGTACAAAGGGTGTGCTGTCCACGATGCTGGGGTGTGCTGCCCAGATTTCCCATACAGAACAGAGCTACTTGTCCCCTGATTGCTGGGAGTATTGATGGATGGCCAATGGCTCCCTTCTGAGTCTGTCTATAAAGATTACCCCTACTGGTTGGTGTGGAATACAAAGGCCCGGTTCCTCTGTCTTGATTCAGAACAACCTTGTGGCACATCCCAGCTCCTGGATTTCCTGTAGGATTCATCTTCTCCTTCTGCCCAGTCTTACTCCTCTCACTCCTTTAAAGATGTTATTTCTGAGAGCACTCCCCAGTAAACGTAAACATGCAGTAAACATCCTGCATGCAAATCTCTGTCTCAGAATACGTTTCCTCCACCACCCAACCCAAGAATGATGTCCTAGTCACTGTATGGTGCAAAGCATGCTGAACTTGGCCTTGGAAGCTCTGGGTTCTGGTCAGGGCTCTGCCCTTTCATGAGTTGTCTGGCTGGCCCAGGTTCCCCATGTATGAGTTGGGGACAGCAAGGAAGGAGTTTGGACCAGGCGATCGAAGATCCCTTCCAGCTGTGACTTTTCATATGTGTGAAATGGACGGGGAAGGATGACTTACATGAAGAGCTGGAATGATCTTTGTGAACCCTTCAGATGTCCTCTACATGTACAGAAACTAAGCATCAGAAGGGTGATGTGATTTTTTTTTTCATGGCTGCTCTGCTAGAAAGCAGCAGAGCTGAGATTTGGACCCAGACTTCAGTCTGCCACGTTGTCTGAGTATATCCCCTTCACCATCTCTGGATCTCTAACGTCACTGATTGGGGCAAGGCACAAGAGTGGGTAGGACAGGAGAATTTGAAGGTTGTTTAGAAGGTTCTGATCAACTAGCTGCTCCCCCTGCATGTCTTTGGGTTCTGTTATCCAGCAGGCAAGGCAAAGAGTCACTACACCGGCAGGAGTCATTCACCCTGAAAATGAGGAGGAAATTCTACTATTTACTTACCTCAGATTGCTAGGATGTTATAGCCTTTGTCCTAGGGCAGTGCTTCTCAAACTTCAACATGCAAATGAATCACCTGGGATCTTGTGAAAATATAAATTCTGACTCGGGAGGTCTGGGGTGGGGCCAGAGAGCTTGCATTTCTAACATGCTTCTAGGTATGGATGTGGCTGGTCTGTTGACCACATTTTGAGTAGCCAGGGGCTAGAGTGCAGCTCTCAAACTTTGGGTGCATCAGAACCCCCTGGGAACCTCTTAAAACTGCTCATCATCATAGATTCAAATTCAGTAGTATAGGATGAGCATCTCTAATTTTAACAAACGCTCTAAGTCTCTAAGTAATTAAGGTAACTGCCAACACTGGACAACCATGGTTCTGTAGCAGTGACCTTCACAGTTGCAGTTCTGTAGCAGTGACCTTCACATTCGTGTTCCTGAATAAGCTGAACAGGTATCACACTACTGCTGCATGAGGAAGGAGACACAACTCCAGCCTGAATCACTGAGGACACAGGTGCTGAAATATACTGAGTGTTCAACATGGGCAAGGCACGGATGACCACAGAGAAAACCCCTGGGACTTGTCAAAATTACCCTAAGAGGGTTATAGTTTTATGAAAACAATCAAAATACAGAAATAAAATTTGTGATTACTTATAAAACGTATTTCCAAAGTAGTTGTAACCTTCATAACAAGGAGCTTTATCTCTATCTCAAGGTTGATGCGCAGTCGATGGGCTACTTGTGAGTTACACGTGAGGCCATTTCATGGTTTTTGCAACTCTGGCAAAACTGAGACTGAGATTGTAGACTCGGGATGCAGGAGCTGAGGGTCCTGCTTAAAAACACATTGCTTCATTCCCTGAGCTTCATTCTACGGCTTGTCCAAGATGTCAATCTAGTTGACATCAGCATTTTACCACATGGCTTTCTTAGCCCATTTAGGGTGTGAATGGGTTCTTCAGTGACATTGGGTGGAGAAAAATAGACCTACCTCCCCTAAGTGTCTCCAGGTGGCTCATGTGCTAGCCTGCTTCTCAGAAAGACCCCCTTTCTCACCTCCCTGCTCACTACCAGCTGCCTGGAGAATGGACGTCCTTAATGCTTGGTGAGGGAGAAGGTTCTGCTGCCTCAGCACAGGGTGGGTTGGGCATGAGAGTGAGTAATGGAATGTCCCTGAGAAATCCACCCTCCCTGCCAAATGTGCGTGCCAACTTACACCTACGGAGAGTCTGGTTGCGTTTGCTTGTTCATCAGAAGAAAATAAGATAAACCCTGAAGGGAGATGCTGTTGGCAGGACAGCCACCATGGCAGGTGTGGGGGCTGGGGAGGGCAGTGCTGCCCTCAGGCAACCGACCTAGGACCTGCTACAGAAAGCCTGTGCTACATGCTGGATATACAACCCCATGCGATTACTACGAGTTGCGATAGCACAGGAGTGCAAGAGGCCTTCAGCACACGCAGCCTGCAAGGAGAATGGAAGGCAAGGGAGTGGATTAGTGGAGCCGAAGTCAGCCAGGACAACAGCACTGTCTCCCTTCTCTGGTGAGAGAAGTGGCCCAGATGCCTGTGGACAAAGCTCCGTGGATGGGACCTGGAAGCAGAACAGAAGGCCTGGATTTTGCTTTATGGTCATGAAGTGAAATGATGAGCTCTCTGGACTCTTCTCTTTCTCTCCCCCACCGTCTTTTCAAGGCATCTTTCCTCCTGGTACTCTCTGACACATCCCCCAAATTATTACTCCTTGTACTTTAGCTGAGCCCCTGCTACTTTCCTTGAAGATTTTTGTCCTTTATGTTCTATTCTCTTGTCATCAGGTTTGTTTTATGAAATAAATTACCTAATTAATTAAATGGCCATTGACCTTGGACTTAATTTTTGCTATATACCACACTGGGGATTAAATGACCTCATTTAATGCTCAAATGAGGATTTTCCTATGAGCAAACACTTTGATTCTGACCATTTAACAGATGAGGAGGATGAGGCAGACTGGTTATGTGATGCTCTACGGCTGTGGAGCCTCCTTTGGTGGAAATCATGGCACTGAGTTTCCTGTCCTGAGGCTGTAAACTTGCAGCTCCACTCTCAAGGTTCTTTTTTGGGGCGTGGGATCAGAGCAAAGATAAGTCGGGTTCACAATTGAGTATTTTCTTTTGTTTTAGGAGATAATTATTCAGAAAAATCTCAGGAAACTTTGTCAATTGCAAAAACTGTTGTATTTGTTATCTCATCTGTTTGCTGGTAGTGATTAGAAATAAAACTTTTAAAATAGTAAGGGCTGATGCAATTTTTTTGAGGGGTGGTGAACAGGAAAGAAGATACTAAGTGAGAAGCCAGAGAGCTTGTGTCCTTTTCAGTCAGTCTTGGGGAAACAGGACCCCTAAGACAGCAGTAGATGATGACAGCTTTAAAAAGACCAGGAGAGTGGATTTGATTTCCGAGGCCCTTGAGAAGAAATAGGGCATGGGGAGCTAAGTCCCCAGATGCTTAACTAGCAGGAAGTCCTCCAAAAGACTGTGAAGATTAATCAGGTATTGGCCTCCTTTCAAGAGACTTGGGCTCTAATAGGGGAGCTCACATTTGAACATAAACAGTTATACTACAAAAGATAATGTGGAAGAGAGAGGGGACTGTAGCTGCAACCAGCATAGGTGAAATCAGCAAAGCAGCAGTGAAGAAAATTCTGTTGCAAAATTTCTACTGCGGGCAAAGAGAAAGAAATCTGAAATGCATAAATTCGATCCAGCCTGTACTTGGCGTGGGAGAAGTCTGTCTTGGGTCTAGAATGGGGTCTCTGTGTGACCTTGAGCACGTCTCTTTACATTCAGACGCTCAGCTGAACGACCAGCCTCTAAGACTTCCATCTGTTCTAAGCTGGAGGGGAGAAATGAAACTGTAAGAAAGGAGAAGGATGTGTGCTGCAGGGCTCGTCCAGGGTTTTCCTGGGAGAGTCACTGGTTCACAGTGTGACTTGGGGTGTCGGTACGAATTTCATAGGTGCCATTTTCTCCCCTGGCTGTGGACAGCAGATCTCTTTAGGCGCTGAGCTGCTTAGAAAGAACATCACTGCGGTTTCCAAAGAAACATGGTCTTGCAGTCCGGAGACAGCAGGTGGCGCTCTTTCTCCTGAAACAGATTGATGTCTGCAGCTTGGCTTGCAGGCTGTGCGGGGGATGCAAACTGAGTAAGATCTCTGCAGTCTGGAGGCATCCAAAGAGACCCGGGCAAAAATGGCTGGTCAGGACTGCCTGCCAAGTATAACTATTCCCTCACTTGAATGCGCCCTAGAGGTGCCAGCTGGGCTTGGGCTGCAGCACCGACCAAGGTAAACACACACAGCCTCTTTTTCACAATTTTACCGTTAAGTTGCTCCATTTGCAAAGGAAAATCTTCATTGTCACAAATGATGACTGTATCTGTCTGGGCTTCAGATTGTGGTAAGGAAGAGTCACTCCATCTCTGTGTGTGATAAGTATACTTATCACTCATTACATGGGAAGGTGAGAGATCCAGGGTTCTCCCTGCCATTTTAGGTGAGACAGCATCCCAGGGAAATGCAAACAACAACAACAACAACAACAACAACAACAACAACAAACGAAGCAGGATCTGGGAGAATGTCTTACCTGGAGGACCCAGCTTTTACCTGGGAGATGTTGCAACGTCTCAGTAAGGAAAACCAGACATTATCTCTCCTTTGAAGATATTAAAGAAAAGTAAAAACAAAACAAAAACAAACAAATGAACAAAAAACCAAAACAAAACAATTTCATAATGAAGTGAAAAGATCACTGGATTGGAATTCATGAGTCTAGTAAGGCCGCTCACTGGCTGTGAGACTTAGGCAGGTCACTTACCTCTGGTCCTCAGTCTCACTTTGATTTTCAGTAGTAATCAATAACTTACATAGCATGTATATATGTGTGTGTGAGAGAGAGAGAGAGAGAGAGAAAGAGACAGAGAGAGAGAGAGAGAGAGAGACGGAGAGAGAGAGAAAGTGAAGAGAGAGAGAGAGAAGAGAGGCAGGCTATCAAATAGAATAGCTCTTGGGGGGAAATTTGTATAAGGCAAGAGAGAAACATACATTATTGGGGACTGAGGAAATCCTTTCACTTTAATTTCCATTTCAATCATTGAAGCTCATAGTGACTATGCCCAGTGAAAAAGCCATGCCATTTTCCTCTTCTGGGAACTGAGATAGAACCCTCAGAAGTATCACAATCGATGTATATATATATATATATGTACCTATGATCTCCATTCAGTTGCTAGAACAGCTGTGTGCCTTCCATCAAAGACTCTCTTCTGGCTTCTGAGGTGGGGGGCAACTTCAACAGACCAGGTTCCAATGGGGAGAGAGAGGGAGCTCTTCTTTTGCTCCTGGGGCACTGGAAACATGTGGTAGAGGTGAGGAGGGAGGAATCATGGTGGGGGACAGGTAGCGGTGTTCCAGGGACATGGGAGGAAACTGCAGTATTGCACTCCTTCTTGATGGGCTTGGCCATTCATCAGCCATGAATTGAGAACCTCTTATGTACAGGCTAGGCACATAGCTGTCAACATGAATTGAGAACCTCCTATGTGCAGGCTAGGCACCGGGGATGCCTTTGGAACCCCACGCAGTCTTTGCTCTCAAGGAGTGCACTGTCTCATCAAGAGAAAATAGATAGAGTCTGTTTTCCCTTCAGCCCAAACAAGCAAATTTAGGCCCTAAGGGGCTCACATAAGTGCCCTGCTCAGAGGACTCTCCTTCCCAATCTTCCTACTCCCTTGCTCAAGGTTTGGCTAGACACAGTCAGTAATAAAAATGATGCTTTTCAGACCAGTGGACGCAGCTTTCCATGTGCTTTGGCCAGTATGCAGATGGCTGCCAGGCTGCAGTATTGAGGATTCTGTTTGGCAGGAATGTGCTCTGATTCCTTAACTGTAGGCTTTGGGGACCAGAAGTGGCCAGGGCCTTAAAGGCAGCTGAAGTGAAGCAGCTCTTCTGCACACTCAGCAGCATCAGGCTTCAAGCTGCAGTGAGGCAGGGACCCAAGATAACTGCAGCGCCCCAGGTGGGATGCTGCAGTATCCTTGGGAATACCCGTGGCTGCTGCAGGACACACTGAGCACAGTGGGCCGCGGTTGGGTCTGAGCTGCCAGACGCAGGGTGAGCTGCTGACTCACTGCTGCAGCCATGAGACCTGTAGCCACTGGAACAGCACGGGGAATTCTTTCTTACCTTAAAGGAGTATGTGACGGAGAGGAGGGCAATGGGATAATGAGTCAAAATGTGAGCCTAAATAGCAGCTGTAACTATTTTCATAGAATTCTTGGGCAGAAATGTTTTTAAGCAGCCTTGGAAGGATGCCATATTGGGGAAGTTATTCAATCAGTCAGTCAGCATGTATTAAACACCCATTGTGTGCCTAGCATTTATTGTGTGCTTAGATTATAAGGGGAAAATGAGGAGTGCAAGATGTTCTTTGCCCCACTTGGGGATTATAAGACTGGCACTTAGAGAACCTTATTCTGTGCCAGACACAGTATTTGATGTGCACTGTTTATGTAATCTCACAGTAACACTGTAAAATATTACAGGTATTTTAATTTATTCTACTGTCAGTTGGGAAGTTAGGATTTGAACCATGTCAGTTCAAAGTCAGAGCTCTTCACCACCGTGCAAGTCTGTTGTTCGAGAAGTGCACACAACTGGAGAACAATGCAGGATGATTCATGGTTAAGTGCTAAATCATATTTATAATACAAGCATTTATGATGAGTCCAGAATAAATTCCTATCAATCTGCAACCCTGAGTCAGCTGCAGTGTGTAGATTTGCTTATGTTTAAGCAAATATTGAGCCTGCAGAGGGAGTTTTTGAGAAGGTGGAGGGTCAGAATGAGCACTCGTAAGGTTGGTGAGGGGCAGCTGTGGGTACCATCAAAGGGACAACATCAGATGACCTGCTGTGAGTCTCAGGCCACTGTGTGCCTAGAATGGCCCTAATTGTTAGGGAAAACACAGAATGATAATTACACATATTTTTGCTCTTTGAGAATTTAGTCTGGTTGGATTTACCTGATCAATAAATCAACTTAGGAACTATTAGCAAAATAAGAGGAGAATGAGGTTCATAACGGGTTGAAGAGGGTCTATGACCATCCCATTCAGTCTTTAGTGGGTCAACATTTGTGTTAGCAAGGAGTCCATGGGCCTTTTACCAGATGATCTTGACAAAGACTCGAAAGCTCTTAAATGTTCCTGTAGAGATACTGGCTATACGTCCATGGCAGAGCTGACCGGAACTACCTAAGCCCTCTGGTTTCAAGGATAAGAGATAATCCTGGGCAGCTGTCAGAGAAAAATCTCTCATGAAACTGATGAAACGCCTTTGTCTTTTGGCTGGTAGAGCTGATTTTTCCAGGGACACAAATGTGCCAGCTCTCTGATCCAAAGCCCAATGTCTCATACACTTCTCGGGCACTCATTTGGGCTCATGGATTCAGGTTACAGTATCTCCTTTTCTCTCTTTCTCTAGTATTTAGCTAAGGTGGTAACTGATGCAATTGACCTGATCCTACTTCTGCTTTGCCCATAGTTATTAATTTTTTTGGATCCCTATCAGGGACTCTATAAACTTTAGCTGGCTGGCTGAGTTCTGATGGGGGTTTTAGAAGCTAAAAATTGTGAGGAAGATGAAGAAACGAATAAGATCGGGTAAAGATATCTTCCTGGACAAAATCCTTTGGCAGAATGCCAGAAAAGTAACAGATGAGTTCAGAAGACTTCACAGGCAGAATCTGAGACCCAGACAAGATCAGGGTCCCAGTAACCATGGAGAAAGCAGTTTCCACGACAGTCAAGCAGAAGGAAACTTGTCACCGCATACCTGAAAGAAGTTGCTCTGGCACTGTTTTATGGGAATGGAATAATTAAGAAGGTGGGCGTGGTTGGTTATGAGCAAGGAAGAATAGATCAAGCAAAAAATTTTGAGTTGAGGCAGGGATAACTAGAGAAGACTGATAACCATGTTGACTAGTCCCAAGCTAAAGAGAAGACTGAGGCTTAAATTATAATGATCAAGTTATGTTTCTTCTTTTGAAAGATCTCTATTCAGAGAAAATAAAGTTGTTTTTTAACTGGGAGTACCTGGCTCTACCTGTTCTGTACTGCAAGAGACCCTGCGAAGTAGATTATCACAGAAGAATCAAGGGGAGAAGCCAGGGCCCAATAACCTGTTATTTCAAAGCAAAACCACTGCCTTTGCGTGGTGGTGAGGTAGGATTCTTTCCGTGTGGTTAGACTCACTGAGCAGCTTTCTCTTTGGGGCTCTCCTAGGCCTATTTCCTGGTGCAACCAGTGACCGAGTGAGACCCATATTCCGTGATAGCTAAGAATTGGCTCTGGGCTTGGGCTGGAAATAGAGATACTTAGAAAACTGTTAATTTCTCAGCTGGGGGCAGTGGCACATGCCTGTAATACCAGCATTTTGGCAGGCCGAGGCAGGCGGATCACTTGAGGTCAGGAGCTCGAGATCAGCCTGGCCAACATGGTGAAACCCTATCTGTACTAAAAATACAGAAACTAGCCAGGTGTGGTAGTGCATGCCTGTAATCCAGCTACATGGGAGGCTGAGGCAGGAGAACTGCTTGAACCCAGGAGGCAGAGGTTGCAGTGAGCTGAGATCGCACCACTACACTCCAGCCTGGGCAACAGAGTGAGAGTCTGTCTCAAAAAAAAAAAAAAAAAAAAAAAAAAAAAAGAAAATTGTCAATGCGGGGTTGTGTCTCACTCATCTCTTTATCCTTGGCACCTAAAAAAAATTCCCAACACATCATAGTAAGCCAGTTATATATATTGATTGAGCCATTTTAAATGATTTGTGCTTTGGGATTGGCTATGTGGAAGATAAAAGATCTAAAAGACAGTGTCCTGTTTCTGTTGCCTCAGAAGTATTTCTCAGATAATAAAATATTGGCAGATTTCTGATGACTCTCAAGAAAGCCTAGAAATAGAGCTAAAAAACATGGAGGATAATAAGTTATTCCAGGAATAGAAGAAAAGAAAGTCCCTTCAAGAGAATTTATTGAGGTTTTGGTTTCTCTAAGGATAGTGTGGTATAAGGAGGCAAACTGTTGGAGCAATGTTTGCAGGAAATGTTTTCTCAACATATGAGGTGTTTGTCAGGTGGACGAGGACAGTGTGTGCAGGACGGATGTGATACAACAAAGCCCAGCCAGGGAACTTCCTGGGGTGACTGTTGATGGGGTGGGTGGGAGTTGGTGTAGCTGGAGCACAGGTGAAGGGAGGAGATGAGACAAAAAGGGCTACAGCTGTAGGATTCCATTTTCCTTCTAGAAAGATGACCCTGGCAGGGTGGCTCACACCTGTAATCCCAGCACTTTGAGAGGCCGAGGCAGGCAGATCACGAGGTCAAGAGAACTAGACCATCCTGGCCAACATGGTGAAACCTCGTCTCTACTAAAAATACAAAAATTAACTAGGCATGGTGGCACACGCCTATAGTCCCAGCTGCTCAGGAGGCTGAGGCAGGAGAATCACTTGAACCTGGGAGGTGGAGGTTCCAGTGAGCCTAGATCGGGCCATTGCACTCCAGCCTGGGCAACAGAGTGAGACTCCGTCTCAAAAAAAAAAAAAAAAAAAAATACCAGAAGGAGGCCAGGCGTGGTGGCTCGCATGGCTCACATCTGTAGGTTGCAGTGAGCCAAGATCGCGCCATTGCACTCTAGCCTGGGCGACAGAGAGAGACACCGTCTCAAAAAAAACAAGCAAACAAAATAAAAAAAAAAAATGAAGAAGAAAGAAAGACAACCCTGGAACCCTGGGCGTAGTGTAGAAGGAGAGGAGGAAGGAATGATGGGGAGGCAGCAGGTCCAGGTAGGATTCAACTGCAATAACCTGAGTGAGAACTGAGAAGAACCTGAGCTGGCACAGTGCCCGCCGGCGGGAGAGGAGTCAAACTGGGAAATGAGAGGAGTTGCACCTGACTGAGCTTATCGATTGTCTGAGGTTGGCGGTGAGGGAGCAGAAAGAGTCTGGGAAGGTGAACGTTCAGGGTTTGAGGCCCTGCTGCAAGGGACAACATTCTTTGAAATGTTTTTATCTTAAACATTCATGCAAATTTCTATTATTTTACTTAAAAATATACCAATGTTTGCATCTCCATGAAAATAATACGTAAAACAAGTTTACAGACTGAACTTTCCAAAGCTGCAGAGAAAATGGACATGTAAGAAAACTGTACCATGGTCATGTGTGGTTTCTGATGCTCCCAGCAAATACCCCTTTTGAAAAGTGTGGGAGTCTTCCATGATCCGGCAACACCTCCCCTTGTAACCTTCATTTTGGCCAAACTGATCTATTTACTGTTCCCTCAGCCTTCTCATGAATATCCTACTTCTCTGGTTTTGGATGTTTCAGATTTTCTGGTGCTTTTCTGGGCCATCTTCCAGGTCCAACTGAGACACTGCATCCTCCCTCCAGCCTTCCAGAACTATGACCCCCTTCTAGCTCCTTTCTCTGGAATTCTGCAGACTTGTTCTGCCCTGCTTTTATAATTTAACTGTAGATAAAACCATATATAAAAAGAGCTAAAAGAAAGTATTATGGCTATTATTATTATAGGGCTTCAAGGTTGTATGTTTAGTTTTTTTTTTCAAGCACATTTTAAGTCCTAGATTTTAAGTCAGGGACTATGTCACTGATGTCTTTGTTGCAGCACTCAGCTCAACATATACTTTTTGGATAGATGCAGTCATTCTGTATATAGAAAACAAACTTATATTCAAGTAGAGGGAACAGATGGTAACTTTTTTCCCCAGAATATATCTGTGACTTTAAATTGAATGTTTATTCCCATTAAATGAACTATTTTATTTCCTCTGTAAAGTAAATTTAAGTAGCAGAAAGCCAGGATATCTCCTCTTTTTATGTTTTCTCCTTTGATGTGACCAGTAAAAGGTAGGGCTTGGGTCACCTTAGGTGGCTGTGATTCTGACATTGTGCAAGTGCAAGCATTTTTTCTGTCAAGTCTGCCTGAGCCCAGTTCTTAGCTTTTTAGGCAGACATTTTCCTGCTTGCAAAATCAAAAGGTAGAAAAGCTGAGAGAAGTATGATGGGAAATTGCTTTCTAAAGACACCCATGCAGAAGCGTGTGGCTTTCTCTGAAGGCCTCCTCTCCTTACACTAGGTTGAGTATTTCCACCATGTCACACTTTATTGTTAGTGTTGATGGCCTGGGCTCCCCGATAGTGGAAGCTCCCTGGGGGGATGTCTGTGTCTTATAAGGCAAAATCTCATCAAAGAGTGTATCGGAGTTATTTCTTGAGAGAACATATGAAGAGAAAACTGGAAAATGTACCAGAAGGAGGTAGAAGGAGACAAGGATCATGTGATACTTTTTCAGTCCACTAAAGATCTGAATCTGGTAATTATGGGTTGAGAAAATGGAGAGAAAAAATTCAGAGAATTTCTGGTGAGGCTGTTGATACAAATAGAAAGGCTGAATGAGAGAAGTCAAATTAATAAAAGCAGAAAAGTATGGAATAAATGGATGAGACTATGCTTTGGAGGAATCAAAACACAGTATATCAGTTAAGTGACTTTAGATTCAGAGACAAAAATGGAGTCTTTTGAGTTCATTTCATTTCCTTTCATATCATCCTGGAACCACATTCCAACTGGCAAGGCACTAGTTATCTATTGGATCTCTAAATCCTTTAGAGGTGAATTTAACCTCCAAAGTGTGCTTTGAATTGGTGGTTTCTTCACCATCATTATTATTGACTTCCTATGGCTGCCATAACAATTTATCATACACTTAGTGGCTGAAAGCAATACAAATGTATTATCTTATAGTTGTGTAGGCTAGAAGTCTGATATGGATTTCATTGGGCTAAAATGAAGGACTTGGTAGGGCTGCATTTCTTTCTGGAGGCTCTAGGAGAGAATCTGCTTCTTTGCCTTTTCCAGTTTCCAAAGGCCATTTGTAGTCCTTGGCTTGTGGCCCCTTCCCCCATCTCCACACCCAGCAATGTTACAGCTCTCTGCCCGGCTTTCATGATCACATTTCTTTCTCTGATCCTTTTTTTCTGCCTCCCTTTTCCACTCTTAAGGACCCTTTTGATTATTTTGGGCCACCCAGATAGTCCAGAACAGTCTCTGTATTTTAAGGTGAGTTAAAAGTTTCTATCTGCAACCTTAATCCCCTTTTGCCATGTAACCTAATGTAGTGACAGGTACTGGGAATTAAGGAGTGGATATCTTTGGTAGGTGAGGATTTATTCTGCTTACCACAATCCCTGGTCACCATTATCCTGACCTGGATTGCTGCAAAAGCCTGAGCTCTGCGGGCATCATACAGCCAGCAAAGAACAGAGCCAGAATGTGAATGCAGGAGTCAGACTGCCTGTTAGGCAGTTAGGAAGGCGAGCCTCTCTCAGCCTCAGTCTCCTATAAAAGGAGGACACTAATAGCACCTACCTCATGGGTTGTTATCGTTGTGAGGATTAAATATATACCTGTCACACAGGGAGCACTGTGTTAGCAATTGTTATTATTGTTACTTTATTAGTTAGTCTCCTGGTCTCTACTCTCAACACTCTCCACTCTGTCCATACTGAAGCTAGAATGATCTTTCTTAAACACAAGTTGATCATGTTCTTCCTTTTCATGCTATGAAAATCATTTATGCTATGGTCTTTGCTCCCCAACCTCTCTACATTGAGTCCAATTAGGCTGTTTGAAATCAATTGAATGGGGCAGATATTCACATTTCTGTGCCTTTGTACACGGCACTCTGTTTGCCTGGACTTCTTTCCTCCCCTTGACTCTCTGTCTTACTTCATGCGTACTTCAGAGCCAATTCTCTGAAATCCTGGGCAGAGCGGATGACCAACTGAACTCTTTTGCACCAGCTATGTATCTGTGCTCCACACCACTCACACCTGAGTGAGCCACACTGGCCACGTAGCTATTGCCTGGAGCCTGGCACGTACTAGACACTCAAGAAAAGAGTGTTGAGAGCACCGTGCTGGGAATTTATTCTTTGCAATTTATTGGAGTGTTTTCCTCATGCATTTTTTTCAGGTGTCTTTTCCCCGTGCTGCCAGAAGCATCCATTTGCCTCAAGGAGGATTAGGGTTTCTATAACAGGAACACAAAAGGAAAACTATCTAGCTTTTGATGCCCAGAGTAGGAATTATTTTAAAACATCTTTTAGTTTGATTTTTAAAATTAAATAGTTTTGTGAAACCAGGACTTGCCAATTAGAAAGGGCTTTTCAAAACTTCTTTGGCTTTTTTAGTGTATTAGAAGCCAGCTTAGTTGAACTAGGTCTTAGAGATTATTCCGCAGCATAGAGGGGACACCGTTTTCTGCAATTAACCTGGGCATGAAGTTTTGTTGCCCTGAGAAGAAGAAACACAAGTAGCAGAAGTGCATTCCAGAGAGGAAAATAAATGAAAATCTCCCCCTTGGGTCCTGATGAATTTTGGGAAGGAGAGAAGACATCAGGTGGTGAGAATCTTGCATCGTGCTTCTACCTGGTAGATGTGGGAAAGCCAGAAGCAGAGGACATTTACATTTTCCTAATTTCCTTTCGGGACTCTGGGAGGAAACTGCCTTGGAAGATATTCCTTGTGTCATATGGAACAGTCATGTTGGAACAAAGCAAATGGTGAGCTATGGTTAAGCAGAGGGGGAACTTGAGCTCAGCTTCTAGAGGCCTTCCTCTCCTCTCAGGTTGAATGAGAAGAATCCAGAAAGTTCTTCCTGCCCTACTGAGTGATGCGCCCTACTGAGTGATCATTGATGAAAAATCATCCATGAGTTCCTGAAGCTGAATAACAGGAAACTGTACTTGTTTTTCAAACCACTTGGCTACTGTAAGAAGCTGCTGGTCACAAAATGCATGTCCAGTCAACTGCAGTCCTACTGGCAACCCTTGGTTTGGGCGTGCAGCAGGGATACTCACTGCTGGCAATCCTGCCATATTTACAGCTTGTGTAAAAATATCATTCTAGGAACTTCGTGTTCTGTTGTCTCCTTTGATGAACTCCAAGTATGGTACTGCCTCACTTAAGATGGTGGGAGTTAGCAAAACGTCTACTCCAGAGTTAAAAGCATTTGCAAAGTCATTAGCAATGAGGCGTTGCACTTTCTGTGCTTTGATGAAATAATTTTCCCAGTTTTCTTTTAATAAGAAAAAGTTTCCTGAGAGAATTCTTCCTCTCACCACATCATTGAACACTTCTTGTCTGGTTGAAGCATACATGGCTTCAACCATGAGTGGACACATTGAGTGGACACATCAATGTCACATCTGTGACCATATTGTAGCCCATCAAGTCTTGCCATATTTAATGCCACTTCTGACGTACACAGTACATGATAGCAGACAATTGAATAACTGGTGTGAGGAATGGATACTTCAATTACTTTAGCCCCTTCGACTCAAAGAGATCAATAACTTTGGACCAAAAAGACTGTACTTCACTTGATAATTCTGGCACAAGATATTCCTTTGGAATTCCTATACATAGTTTGCTCACATCTGCCAAACCAAATGAATGGATTAATAGGGTCCTGTACTGTGGTACAATCATTGGTGTCATGTCCAGCTAGTACACTCAACACAACTGCTGCATCATCCACACATCTGGTTAAGATGCCTGGCATATCCATCAAATTCACCAGGGGAATGAGACCATGATAGGAAACTAAACCATAGCTTGGTTTGAAACCAACAAGCCTGCAGTGGGCAGCAGGATTTCTGGTTGATCCTCCTGTAGCTGATCCTAAAGCCACATAGCATGTGAACGCCGACATAGCAACTGCAGTCCCACCTAAGCTTCCTCCAGTCATCAGCCAGTCTAAATCTTCATTCTTGCTGTGGGGATTCTGCTTCCTCTTTTCTCTATATTGTTTTGAATAACTCAGGGGTTTTTAACTGGTCCAAACACACCATCTGTGCTTCTAGATCCCATAGCAAACTCATCTAAATTTGTTTTCCCCATTAGTAGAGCTCCCTGATCCAACAACTTCTGTACTACTGTAGCATTAGAAGGTGGTATATAACCTTTCAGCATGTTTGATGCACATGCTGTCTCAATGCCAGATATGCTAAAGTTGTCTTTTACTGCAGTAGGAATTCCATCTAAATCCCCAAGTGACTGTTCATTCTTAGATCTCCTTTCTGACTCTTCAGCTTGTTTAAAGTCCTCCTCTTCTGATACAGTAATGTAGGCATTTAGAAACTTGGTCTTCTTGATAAGAGAGAGACGTTTTTGACAGAGCTCTGTTGGTGTAATCTGGCCTTGTGTCAGTGCTGCAGAAACTTCTCAGAGGGTCTGGCCCAGCATGGTCCTCGTGCCCAGCCTGCCACCACAGGGGCAGGCAAGGAGGAGAAAGAGGTCATCAGTTGCTAGTGATATTACATGGGCACAGCCATCTTTAATCATCACTGCGGGATTCTAAAAATTTTAAAAGCCACCTAAAGAGTGTTCCCAGTTTGTGGCAGGGTTATAATTCAAAATGTCACTTGCAAGTTGGTTATTTGGAATTCACAAGGGATATCTCTATATAGAAATAGTGTACTTACTAGTGACCAGGTTCCTAGCCCAAATATAACTCAAAATGCAGCTGAAATAGAGCATATTTGAAATAAATAGTTGAAGATCTTAATGGTACAATGCCAATGTTTTAAAAAATATATAACAAAAAATAAATTAAACTAAACCATGTTTATTTTGAATATTTAGTCTTTGAGGGAAACACACATTTAATTAAAAAGGGGTAAGAGGTATATGAAGATCCTAAAGAGGGTGTCTCAGCGACTTTCAGGGTTTCACTGGCTCTTTGTAAATCTGATTTTCACTTGAATGTCTACAGATTTCCCTTTTCTTGTTATTGCTGTTTCTAAGGCATCAATCTTATGTATATTGACTATGAAAATGGATTTCACATTTTTGGGTGGGAGGTGAGACTGGAGAGAATTCCTGTTATGTTCCAGGCCTGGAATCACTTGAGATACATCGAGGGACAAAACAAAGTTTCTGTTTCTGAGGAATTTTCTTTCTTCTGGAGATATTCAGACAACAAACTAATGAAAGACAGATATACCATTGAATATCAAGTAGTGATAAGTGTTTTGAAGAAAAAAATTGGGGTAAGAGGTGAGATTTTAGATACACTAACCAAGGCAAATCTCTTGGAAGGCACTGCTGACAGAGTTCCTCGAAGAAGTAGGGAGTAATCAATGTGGCTTTGCAGGAGGAAGGATATTCTAGGCAGAGAGAAGTGAAGCTTAAAACCCCATGCTTGGGCAGGTTCCAGGAACAGCAGAAGACCGGTGTGAGTTGGGTGGTGTGGCAAGAAGACAGCATAAAATGTGGGGTCAGGGAGGTCGGACGGCCATGAAAGTACTCTGTGTCTTACTCTAAGCGTGATTTTTTTTTCTATGTGTGAAGTTGTAAGTTTTTCTATAAGAATTGTGAAAGACTTGTGTACAAGAGTAAGAGGTAATGGTAAAAGATGGATGAAAGAGGGAGAAAGCATATTTTTTTTATCATACTTCTGAGTAAATAGATAATTTGAGATGTATTTACTCAGGGATAAATAGAAGGGGTAGAGCAGGGAACTAGTGAAGGCGGCAGGGGTCAGATAATTTCCAGGGGTCAGATAATTTCCAGAGCTAACCACTAGATGGTGCATTTAGCCCAGGACAGCTTGGTTACTGTCCAGAGCAAGCCTGGGATGGGGAGGAACAGAGCAAAACCGCAAATTTACTTAGACGAAAGTCTACG
Source organism: Macaca fascicularis (assembly GCF_037993035.2). Lineage (NCBI taxonomy): Eukaryota > Metazoa > Chordata > Mammalia > Primates > Cercopithecidae > Macaca > Macaca fascicularis. Next base: position 26,110,100 of record NC_088375.1, read on the forward strand.
CTTCAGTGTAAAAACCTGTCACTTGCTGAAATCATGGGAAATAATTATCTTAAGATAGAAGATAGTGAAAATTATGAGTAATTTATACAACCTTTATTGTTTAGATAACATTAATGTTCCTCCCTGCTTCCACATCTTTTTATAAGAATGAAGAGGAAGCTAAGGCTTCCAGGTGCTCTAGATAATACCACCCCACCCCAGAACAACCACATGATTTACAGGAGGAGTGGAAGGGGGACTGAAACTCTGTGTGCTCCTGCCAAAACTCCAGTCCCTTCTTCCTCAACATACACAGCCTCTCCATGACCACCACAAGGCCTGACATCATCTGGTTCTTGATCCCCTTTTGCATGAGTTACCACAAGAATTCCAAGACTCTCAGGTCCTCCTAGCCTTAGACTCTAACTCCCATAAGGGTCTCTGCAGGATGTTGCAATGGAGCCTCCCCATCCACCTGCTCTGCTTTCTGATTCTCCATGGCACTTACAGCTCCTGCCATTTATATAGCTTATGTATGCTAGTGGGAGCTCTATGCAGGCAGAGGTTTGCATCTGTTTTGTTCACTTTTGTATTACCAGGGCATAGAACAGTGACAAACAGCATTTAATAAATATTTGTTGAAAGATTAAATATTATTTACTTGGAAGAACAAGGCCTGGATCTAAGCAGACTCATGCATGCATGAGAAATGGAGTACAGGATTTTCAAGAGCTTCTGCAGGCAAGGAGACTAAGCATTTCCTGCCACCTGCCAACTTTCTCTGCTTCCTTTGATCCCAAAGACCCAGTGGAGTTCTTATTGAAAGGATGATTTAAATGACAACTTTCACATGATCTCTTAGAGTTGTGCAATAGTTGGCATTTGCCTGCAGACTTTCCACCAAGGGAGGCTGGTTAGCCTAGAATGGGGTTACTATGGGGGATTGTATAATCTAATTTTCTGGTGTCTTGGGATGTTGCTCCTCTCCCCAGTCAGACAAGGAAGGCATTATAATATGAGCCTTTGTATCATCTCTTTCACATCCTAATAATTAGTACAGGGAGTCCCCCTGCCCCTCAGGTGACATTAAAAGTGCTCAGTTTGTATAACTTGTATAAGGTCCATATGGCTGCTGCTCTCCCTACTACTCAGAGTCTACTTCAGAGGCTGCAGGGAAACACCCAGCTGTGGGAGTATGGCCTGCCCATGAACCCTTTAACAGGTTCCTTCCCCTTAAGTTTAGCTGCCTTATAGACTGTAATCACCTTGAGGGCAGGTCTGGATCTTGCCCATCTTTGTAGCCCCACGAACCAAGTTCAATCCCCAAGCCCCCACTGCCAACCCAAAGTAGTTTTGTTGGTCTACAGCAAACTTGGCTGATATTGGCATGGTGATGACTTTCAGTTTTAATAGGGAGTGTCACATTTTGGCAGCAGGCATTGCAGTACCTAGGCCCCTGCCTGTGAGAATGTTCCTTCTGCCTCTTGACTTGCTCCATTTGCTTTGTGTTGTGTCTAATGCATTGCACTTAAGTCAGAACAGCTGGGTGGATCTCTATAGAATATTTTTTATTTAATGTTTTTTGAGAACTGGCAGGGAGAGTGCTGCTTGAAAGCACACAGGCCATGTCTATTTTCTTTCAACATTTACAACTTACAGAAAGAAGCTAGATCACAGGCACATGGAAACTAAACTCTTCCTTTTCTAATGTAAACAGCGCTTTTCATCCGCTTTCTCTCTTTATGAACAGAGAGATCTGTAAGTGACACGGGTGAGTGATGGCAACAGTTGACTCCCTGGGTGGTCTGATGGTGACAGTGACTTTGCTGGCAACTTGTGATAATTTGGGTACTCTTTCCCAGTTTGTGAACATCCTCCTTTCTCCTTCCTGCAACTTGACCATTTCACTGCGATTAGCACTGCCAGAAAGGGATAAACCAAGTAAGGGAGGTGGACAGCAAACAAGTCAATTTTGCTACAAGTTGGTCATTCCAAAAAGCATGTGCGACAAGAGGGAGAGGCTGAAATTAATGGCCAGGATAGTGATTTGAGATTATTATAGTGATTTGAGATTATGGCACAGTGCTTCCGATTAAATTAGGCTGAAGAATTCTTTTTTTTTTTTCCATTAGCTCAGAGGACCTTGTAGGTATATCTGTCAGAACAACAGTTCATTGAGGTGGAAGAAGAATGTTGTTTCTACCATTGCAGGAATGATCACAGCCTCGTACACATCCCCTTTCTTTTTATGTAATATCCTCCAAAGCGGGGTATAAGCATTAAGTGGGGTACAAGCATTCCTTCTGTATGATAATTTACTGCAGCAAAAGAGTAAAATATTAGAGTTTCTATTTATTTGTATCTAAAATAAGAAAGAAATTAAGCTCTAAAAATATATACTATATGGGTTGACAGTGACTTACATATACAATTTATAAGTAAATATATTTTGGGGGCACATGCCCAAAAGTTTTTACTCATAGGGGTGGATGATCAAAAAACTTGGAGGCAATAATATAAATAATCATGAGGAGAAAATCCCCTTAGAATATTAGAAGTTTCTCTGAATCAGGTAGTATTCAAAAGAGGAAAGATACGTTCATGTAAGTAATTATTATAACAACAAATTTTAAAATTGTAACTCAGGGATTCTCATCCCAGAAATATTACTGCATATTACCTTAAAGCTCATGTCAAGACAAGATGTCAAGACAGAAATTTAAACATGTCATGAAAAGGGCAAATAAATTGACTCAAGTTGTGATTTGAATACGGAGAATGACAGAAGAGTTTCTGAGACACACTGTGGGGAAGGTGTAGCAAAATGGTCCCTAAGGGAGAGGTCTTAGTCTCATGTGCAGGCACCAGAGGTGTCTTGTGCAGGGAGCACTTGGTAAGTGAAGCATTACTGTGCCATCCCTGCAATAGCATCAGTGATAGCCAGTCAGGATGGCTGTGTAAGAGCTGAGCCCCCTTTTCTCTTGCCCTTTCTCTTGTCAACCTCTTCTTCTTACACTCTATTGAAAGGCATATTTGCCTTTACTTGTTGGGGTATCTTCTGAGAGGAGATATCTGTATCTAAGAGATTAGACCAAATATATCATGAGATTCTTAACAGACTGAGAGTTCAATGGGAATATTAAAAACAGGCCAGACACAAAGGCTGATTTTTCTGTTACTGCCTTACTCCAAGACCATTCCATTTGGTTGAACTCTGCAAGTCAATGAATGCACAGCTTATCTCTCTGGCTGGAAAGGGCTGCAGTTTCATCTTTTGGGCAATGCCAAAAAAAAGTCTCACTCACTGTTTTAAACTTGCGTTCTCCTAAGTAAGTGAAAGAAGTCTTTGTTACAGATATTGAAGCTGGATGACTTCTCCCCATGGCCTGGTGTGGACTCCCTCTCTAGAAGGCATAACTATTACTGGGTTAGCTGACTTAGAGGTTCATATACTCTCTGGCCATGGGTTATTCTTTCTTCTGCCCTTTGAAGGGTCCTTCAGTAGGGAAAAATCAGAGTGGGAAACTGCTGGGTAGTGTTCCATCAAGGCAGCTATGGGAATGTTCCAGTCAAAGGAAGGTGACTCAAGACACGGAGGGCAGGGGCCAGTGTACAGGGAGGACCTAGTGGGGTCAGGACTGGTGTCAAGGTCAAGGCCAGTTATTGCACGCAGTCATGTATTCCTCACTGATGTCTTTATACAAAATGACATTGCAGGGGAAGCCAGCCAGCATTAGTATACAGGGACTTATGCACCCTTTTCTGCGTTCTACTAGTTTGCTAGCCCTTCATCTTTATTTTTGATATTTTTCTCCTCAAATCACTGGAGAGACTTTGAAATATGCAAGAAGCATCTCTTTTTTCAAATTCCATCTCTTGCCATCAGCATGAGGACTGTTTTTTGCATATGGACAGTCTGTAAGACATGTGGCACGTGTTGGTGACTTTCTTGTCCTTGCAGAGTCACAGGAATGTCACTGCCTGGATAGGCTTAGTAATCACAGCTCTGGTTTAATACCTGCTCTTGCTTTCCATCTATTTGGGGATGTTTGATGACTTTTCAGTGTAGAATGCAAACAAATGAAGATTTATCTAAGATGCCTTTGTTTAGCAACTGGCTGGCTATTTTATCATGGCTTTAAATTTGGCTTCTTACTAATGACTATGTGCATTTGGGAGGAAAGGCTGGCTTTGCAGATAAGAAAGCAGCTGTGTGTGTGTCTTGTTTAATGCCTTTATCATATCGCCCTCTACAACCAAACTTCTTTTTCATTAGCTACAGAAATGTTTGAAATTGAGCCTATATTCAGGGCACAACTGAGCACTTCAGAGGATTCAAATAAGTAGGAGCCACAGTTTATTTTTTTTTTTTTGGCTTATAAACAAGAGAAATTTCTTTCTCCCTTCCTTCCTTCCTTCCTTCCTTTCTTTCTTTTCCTTCCTTCCTTCCTTCCTTCCTTCCTTCCTTCCTTCCTTCCTTCCTTCCTTCCTTCCTTCCTCTCTCTCTCTCTTTCTTTCTTTCTTTCTTTCTTTCTTTCTTTCTTTCTTTCTTTCTTTCTTTCTTTCTTTCTTTCTTTCTTTCTTTCTTTCCTTTCTTTCTTTCTTTTTCTTTCTTTCCTTCTTTTTCTTTCTTCTCTCTCCGCTCTTCTCTCTCTTTCTCTTTCTTTTCTTTTCTCTTTCTCTTTCTCTCTTTCTGTTCTTTCTTTCTTCTTTCTGTGGGAGAGTTTCCGGAATGGCAGATGAGTTGGTCTCCCCTGTGTGAGACACCCATGGGGAGCCACGGGCAGCCTCTGAGGAGAAAAGTCTCCTTATTGCCTTCATATCTTTATGCCTCGAGAGGGTAACAGCTCAGCGGCATGCCACGGGTTGCTCGGGGAAACAACGCTCCCTTGAAGCAGTGGAGTATAATCAAACATCTTGGCTCATCCTGAAACCCACTCCTACCCATTTCAGAACCAATAACGTGAAGATCTTAAGTAGTTTAGACACACGCCTTTGCTCGAGGAAATTCACAGAAACCACCACTGCTATACATTTTATTGAATGATTCATGAGTTCTCCTTCACTGATTAATCCTTTTCCTCTTCCCTTCCTAACCCTCCCATCTACCCCAAGAACGAAGAGCTTGTAAATCAATAAATTGGGTGGAGGCAGAGAGCTCGGGGCCGTGAGCAAGCCTCCGATGCTCCGTTTCGCTGGGCCTGCCTTTTAAACTCATACTCTGTCTCTTTCTAAATCCTTTGTCTCTGCTGGACTTGGGGTACCCACCAGGTGCTGTGGGGCTGGTTTTCCCAACACTTTCTTTCCTTCTTTCTTTCCTTCTTTCTTTGTTTCTTTCTTTGTTTCTTTGTTTTTCTTTCTTTTTCTCTTTCTTTCTCTTTCTTTCTTTCTTTCTTTCGTTCGTTCGTTCGTTCGTTCTTTCTTTCTTTCTTTCTTTCTTTCTTTCTTTCTTTCTTTTTCTTTCTTTCTTTTCTTTCTTTCTCCTTCCTTCCTTCCTTCCTTCCTTCCTTCCTTCCTTCCTTCCTTCCTTCCTTCCTTCCTTCTTTCCTTTCTTTCTTTTTTCTCTTTTCTTTCTTTCTCTCTCTCTCTGTTCCTTTCTTTCTTTCATTTTATTTCTTCTAAAAAAAAAAAGGATACATGTGCAGAATGTGCAGTCTTGTTACATAGGTGTACGTGTGCCATGCTGGTTTGTTGCACCTATTGACCCATCCTCTAAACTCCCTCCCCTCATCCCCACCCAAACAGGCCCTGGTGTGTGTTGTTTCCCTCTCTGTGTCCGTATGTTCTGAATGTTCAACTCCCATTTATGAGTAAGAACATGTGGTGTTTGGTTTTCTGTTCCTGTGTAAGTTTACTGAGGATGATGGCTTTCAGCTTCATCCATGTCCTTGCAAAGGACATGATCTCATTCCTTTTTAGGGCCGCATGGTATTCCATGGTGTATATGTACCACATTTTCTTTATCCAGTCTATCACTGATGAGCATTTGGGTTAGTTCCATGTCTTTACTATTGTAAATACTGCTGAAATAAACATACATGTGCATATGTCTTTATAGCAGAATAATTTCTATTCATTTGGGTAGATACCCAGTAATGGGATTGCTGGGTCAAATGGTATTTCTGGTTCTAGATCTTTAAGGAATCACCAATCTGTCTTCCACAATGGTTGAACTAATTTACGTTCCCACAAACATTGTAAAAGTATTCCTATTTCTCCGCAGCCTCACCAGCATCTATTGTTTCCTGACTTTTTATTAATCACCATTCTGACTGTCATAAGATGGTATCTCACTGTAGTTTTGACTTGCATTTCTTTAATAATCAGTGATGTTGAGCTTTTTTCATATGTTTGTTAGCCATGTAAATGTCTTCTTTTTAGAAGTGTCTGTTCATATCCTTTGAACACTTTTTGATAAGGTTTTTTTTTTTTTCTTGTAAATATTTTTAAGTTCCTGGTAGATTCTGGGTATTAGACCTTTGTCAGATGGGTGGATTGCAAAAATGTTCTCCCATTCTGTAGGTTGCTATTCACTGTGATGATAGTTTCTTTTGCTGTGCAGAAGCTCTTTAGTTTAATGAGATCCCATTTGTCAATTTTGCCTTTTGTTGCAATTGCTTTTGGCATTTTTGTCATGAAGTCTTTGCCCATGTCTTTGTCCTGAATGGTATTGCCTAGGTTTTCTTCTAGGATTTTTATGGTTTTGGGTTTTACATTTAAGTCTTTAATCCATCGCGAGTTAATTTTTGTATAAAGTGTAAGGAAGGGGTCCAGTTTCAGTTTTCTGCATATGGCTAGCCAGTTTTCCTGGCACCATTTTGCTGAATAGGAGATCCTTCCCCATTGCTTGTTTTTGTCAGGTTTGTCAAAGATCAGATAGTTGTAGATGTGTGGTGTTATTTCTGAAATCTCTTTTCTGCTCCATTGGTCTACATGTCTGTTTTGGTACCAGTACCATGTTGTTTTGGTTACTGTATCCTTGCAGTATGGTTTGAAGTCAGGTAATGTGATGCCTCCAGCTTTGTTCTTTTTGCTTAGGATTGTTTTGGCTATATGGCGTCTCCTTTGATTCCATATAAAATTTAAAATAGTTTTTTTCTAATTCTGTGAAGAATGTCAATGGGAGTTTGATGGGAATAGCAATGAATCTATACATTACTTTGGGCAGTATGGCCATTTTCATGATATTGACTCTTCCTATCCATGAGGATGGAATGTTTTTCCATTTGTTTGTGTCTTCTCTTATTTCGTTGAGCAATGGTTGTAGTTCTCCTTTAAGAGGTCCTTCACTTCCCTTGTTAGCTGTATTTCTAGGTATTTTATTCTCTTTGTAGCAATTGTGAGTGGGAGCTCATCTATGATTTGGCTGTCTGCTTGCATCTTGTTGGTATAAAGGAATGCTTGTGATTTTTGCACATTGATTTTGTACCCTGTGACTTTGCTGAAGTTGCTTATCAGTTTGAGAAGTTTTTGGGCTGAGATGATGGGGTTTTCTAACTATACAATCATGTCATCTGCAAACAGAGACAACTTGACTTCCTTTCTTCTTATTTGAGTATAATTTATTTCTTCCTCTTGCCTGATTGCCCTGGCCAGAACCTCCAATACTATGTTGAATAGGAGTGGTTAGAGAGGGAATCCTTGTCTTGTACTGGTTTTCAAAGGGAATGCTTCCAGCTTTTGCCCATTCAGTATGATATTGGTTGTGGGTTTGTCATAAATAGCTCTTATTATTTAGAGATATGTTCCATTACTACCTAGTTTATTGAGAGTTTTTAACATGAAGGGATGTTGAATTTTATCAAAGACATTTTCTGTATCTATTGAGATAATTACGTGATTTTTGTCTTTGGTTCTGTCTATGTGATAGATTACATTTATTGATTTGCATATGTTGAACCAACTTTGCATCCCAGAGATGAAACCAACTTGATCATATTGGATAAGTTTTTTGATGTGCCGCTGGATTCTGTTTGTCAGTATTTTAATGAGGATTTCACCTCAAGGTTCATCAGGGATATTGGCCTGAAGTTTTCTTTTTCTGTTGTGCCTCTTCCCAATTTTGGTGTCAGGATAAATCTGGCTTCATAAAATAAGTTAAGGAGGTGTCCCTCCTTTTCAAATTTTTTGGAATAGTTTCAGAAGGAATGGTACCAGCTCTTCTTTGTATTTCTGATAGAATTCAGCTGTGAATCCATCTGGTCCTGGGCTTTTTGGTTGGTAGCCCAGGACCAACCAAAAAAGCCCAGTGCGTGAAGCTCTGCCTCAATTTCAGAGCTTGTTATTAGTCTATTCATAGATTCAACTTCTTCTTGGTTTAGTTTAGGTAGGGTGTATGCATCCAGGAATTTATCCATTTCTTTTAGATTTTCTAATTTATTTGCATAGAGATTTTTATAGTATTCTCTGATGGTAGTTCATATTTCTTTGAGGTCAGTGGTGATATCCCCTGTATCATTTGTAATCGTGTCTATTTGACTCATCTCTCTCTTCTTATCAGTCTAGCTAGAGGTCTATTTTGTTAATTTTTTCAAAAAAAAAAAAAAAACCGCTCCTGGATTTGTTAATTTTTTTTTTTTGAGGGTTTTTCATGTCTCTATCTCCTTCAATTCTTCTCTGATCTTAGCTATTTCTTGTTTTCTGCTAGCTTTTGGATTAGTTTGCTCTTGCCTCTCTAGCTCTTTTAATTGTGATGTTAGGGTGTCAATTTGAGATCTTTCTAGCTTTCTGATGTGGGCATTTAGTGCTATAAATTTCCCTCTAAGCACTGCTTTAGCTGTGTCCCAGAGATTCTGGTACGTTGTCTCTTTGTTCTCATTGGTTTCAAAGAACTTCTTGATTTCTGCCTTGATTTCATTATTTACCCAGGAGTCATTCAGGAGCAGGTTGTTCAATTTCCATGAAATTCTGTGGCTTTAAGTGAGGTTCTTAATCCTCAATTCTAACTCTATTGCGCTGTGGTCTGAGAGACTTGTGATTTCAGTTCTTTTACATTTGCTGAGGAGTGTTTTACTTCCAATTATTTAGTTGATTTTAGAGTAAGTGCCATGTAGCACTGAGAAAAATTTATATTCTGTTGATTTGGGGTAGAGAGTTCTGTAGGTTTCTATTAGGTCCACTTAATCCAGAGCTAAATTCAAGTCTTGAATATCCTTTTAAATTTTCTGTCTCATGGATCTGTCTAATACTGACAGTGGGGTGTTAAAGTCTCCCACTATTATTGTGTGGGAGTCCAAGCCTCTTTGTAGGTCTCCAAGAAATTGTTTTATGAATCTGGGTACTCCTATATTGGGTGCATATATTTTCAGAATAGTTAGCTTTTCTTGTTGAATTGTTCACTTTACTATTGTGTAATGTCCTTCTTTATCTTTTTTGATCTTTGTTGGTTTAAAGTCTGTTTTGATGGAGACTAAGATTACAAACCCCTGCTTTTTTTTGCTTTCCATTTGCTTGGTAAATTTTCCTCCATCCCTTTGTTTTGAACCTGTGTGTGTCTTTGCATGTAAGATGGGTCTCCTGAATACAGCACACTGATGGGTCTTGACTTCTTATCCAATTTGTAAGTCTATGTCTTTTAATTGAGGCATTTAGCCCATTTACTTTAAGGTTAATATGGTAATGTGTAAATTTAATCCTGTCATCATGATACTATTTGATTATTTTGCACATTAGTTGATTCAGTTTCTTTGTAGTGTCATTGGTCTTTATATTTTGGTGTGTTTTTGCAGTGGCTGGTACTGGTTTTTCCTCTCCATATTTAGTGCTTCTTTCAGGAACTCTTGCAGGGCAGGGCTGGTGGTAACGAAATTCTTCAGCACTTACTTGTATTTTATTTCTCCTTCGCTTATGAAGCTTAGTTTGGCTGGATATAAAATTCTGGGTTGAAAATACTTTTTTTTTTTTTTTTTTTTTTAAAGAATGTTGAATATTGGCCCTCAATCTCTTCTGACTTGTAGGGTTTCTGCTGAGAGGTCCACTGTTAGTCTGATGGGCTTCCCTTTGCAGGTGACCTGGCCTTTCTCTCTGACTGCCCTTAACAGTTTTTCCTTCATTTCCACCTTGGAGAATCTGATAATTATGTTTCTTGGGGTTGATCTTCTCGTGGAGTATCTTAATGGTGTTATGTGTATTTCCTGAATTTGCATGTTGGCCTGTCTTGCTAGGTTGGGGAAGTTCTTCTGGAAAATATCCTGAAGTGTGTTTTCCAGCTTGTTTCCATTTACCTCATCTCCTTCTGGTACTCTAATCAATCATAGGTTTGGTCTTTTTATGAAGTCCCATATTTCTTGGAAATGCTTTGTTCACGTTTCATTCTTCATTCTTTTCATTCTTTTTTTCTCCATACTTGTCTGCATGTCTTATTTCAGTAAGGTGGTCTTCAAACTCTGATATCCGTTCTGCTTGGTTGATTCGGCTGTTGATACTTGTGTATGGTTCACTTGTGCTGTGTTTTTCAGCTCCATCAGGTCGTTTATGTTCCTCTCTAAACTGGTTATTCTAGGTAGCAATTTGTCTAACTTTTGTCAAGGTTCTTAACTTCTTTGCATTGGGTTAGAACATGGTAGGAGCCACCATTTCTATCCTCTGTGTGCTTAGAGTTGGGGAAATAAGACATTTTGGAGCAGCAGAAAGAGTGAGGGCTTTGCAGTTGGACAAACTTCAGCCTGTATTTTATAATCTGTAAAGTAGAAATAATAATCTGTACCTTGCAAAGTGATTTTGTGATAAAGAAATACTAGATGTAAATGTTTGATTACTATTAGACATTATCATTATTAAAAACAGATGATCTTGCAAGCATATCTGTGAAATGCTGACTAACAGCACAAAGAAAAATCAGAATCAGAGGGAGGTGGAAGGTGGTTGGGGAAGGCTCCATAGAAGAAGATTGTTGTGTTGTCATTGATATTGTCAAGAGGAAGGACACCATATGCATCTTCATTCATTGCTTTATCTCACACAATGCTGCTGTTGCTAATGGACAGCTTGGATCCTGCTGTCTCTGAGAAATGGATTATGTCCAGTACTCCACATATGTCCCCCTGGGAGTTCATGAGGAGGTTCACCTGTGTAAGAGCAGCAGGGGAGCCACTCAGGCCTGTTGTAGGCATCACACTTGGTAGAGAATAGAAAAGAGTCAGAGAAAGGAGGAAAGTGTGCAGAGAATTTCAGGTCTCTGAGACAACTGCCCAAGGACAGGGGAGGAGAAAGAGGGACCCAGGGGAGAGGGAGTGCAGTAGAGAGATGGCTTCTGCCACCTTCTCACCAGACCACCTTTGCTGTGTTTCTGGGCCAAGTTTCTTGCCTTTACCTTCCTTTTCCATCCTCCTAACCAGGAGGATTGGGAGAAAATCCTTGTTAAAAAAAGATCTCTTGGCCAGGCGTGGTGGCTCACGTCTGTAATCCCAGCACTTTGGGAGGCCGAGGTGGGCAGCTCATGAGGAGATCAAGACCATCTTTGCCAACATGGTGAACCCTGTCTCTAAAGTACTAAAAAGCAGCCGAGCATGGTGGCGTGTATCTGTAGGCCCAGCTACTTGGGAGGCTGAGGCAGGTGAACCACTTGAACCTGGGAGGCGGAGGTTTCAGTGAGCCGAGATTGTGCCACTGAACTCCAGCTACTGACAATAGAGTGAGACTCTGTCAAAAACAAAACAAAACAAACAAACAAACAAACAAAAACAATGAAAAAAAAAAAAGAACAGAAAGGTCTCCCAGTCTCCCGAGGAACACTTTAGATAGCCCATATGCAGGAGGTAGTCCAGCATTTCTCATGCCTTACCATTCTTTTTTCTTGTATTTTCATCCCCACATCCTTTACATCTTTCTACTCAGTTTTCTTCCTCTTCTCTCTCAGGGTCAAGGATAAGAGAGGAGAAAGAGTGAAACAGAGGGAAGGCAGCATAGGTGTAACTGCATATCTAGTTTCCCTCTTGGGTGCTGAGCTGCTGGGAAAACCGGCAGTTCCAGTGAATTTCTTCAGGGTTATGGAGACTGAATATCTTAATTAAGTGAGGTTGCCTTTTTAAAAAGCCACTTGGATCCATTTTTATTGTGGTCTATAGTGCTTATTTCTTTGGTGTACAAATCTGATGGGAGAAGATCCATCAAAAGAAAGGGTAGGGGATAGAGGAGGAAAGAATGAGAGATGGGGTGCTCTTGGTAGTGTGTCAACTAAGCCCTGGCTGCCACAGGTACTGATTTGCACCCCTCCACTCCCTCCTCTGCCATCCAGCCTGGGGACCCCCCATGCATGCCATGTGCTTCTCAAGCCTGCCTCTGCTTTCTTTCCAGGAGCCTTATTTCAACCCCACAACTTAGAGTTATTTCCTTCTCCTGTATTACATTATTCCATCTTGACTTTCTCCCACTGTAGCAATGATCACACTGTAGTATATTAATTATCTTTTGGTTGCCTTTCCCTCTCAGTAGACCATAGTCTTGTTGGGTGGAGGGACTGTGCCTTTTTCTTGTTGCATGCATGTACTGGACACTCTAGTGATATTTGCTAAATGTTAAATGAGTGAGTGAATCCAGCTATGTATAACCTAGCACTCATTTACTTTCTTCCCCATTTCCTGAAAACTGGTTCATTTCCCATTTCACTAAGACAATCTTCTCTGGTGTCCAGCGTGAGAGTTGCAGCTAGAATCTGCAGAGCCTTCCTGAGACTCCATTCTCAGAACAGTTGCACAATTTGGTCATTATCCCGGCCCGCAGGATAGTCAGTGTAGGCCCTGGAGGAGGGGGTGGGAATTTGGGGAACAAGAGACACGAGAAATGGAGACAAGACAGTGCTCTGATCAAGTCTCATTTAATGGCGGTAATGCAATGCCTTATATACATTTGGAGGGGAAGGGGTTGGGCTAAGGCGGAAATGATCTCATTGCGGAAGGCGTGGCCAGATAGACGTCATGTTGCGCATGCGCTGTCAGGTAGTCTTTTCGCGGGCGCGGGAAAAATGAATGAAGAAGAAGCAGGAAGAGCGCCATCTTTTAATGGCGGTATTAATACAGGGAAGAAGGTAAATCTAGGGAGAAGGTGTGGGGTGGAAATGAATATAGCTCAGGCGTTTAATCCTTAATTATTATTCGCTATGGCCGGGGCGTGCAGCTCCGGACAGGTCATGAGCCAGTGTCTTTTTTTAAAAAATAGTTTAAACTTTAATTTTACATTCAGGGGTTCCATGTGCAGATTTGTTATATGGGCATTGTATTAGTCCATTCTCATGCTGCTAATAAAGACATACTTGAGACTGGCAAATTTAGAAATGAAAGAGGTTGAATTAACTCACAGTTCAGCATGGTTGGGGAGACCTCAGGAAACTTACAGTCATGGCAGAAGGGAAAGCAAACAGGTTCTTCACATGGCAGCAGCAAACACAAGTGCCAAGCAAAAGGGGGGAAAGCCCCTTATAAAACCATCAGATCTCATGAGAATTCACTCACTATCATGATAACAGCATGAAGGTAACTGACCCCATGATTCAATTACCTCCCACCAGGTCCCTCCCATGACAAGTGGAGATTATGGGAAATACAACTCAAGGTGAGATTTGGGTGGGGGGATATATATATATATGTAAAATATACACACACACACACACACACACACACACACACATATCATATCAGGGATAGTGTGTGATGCTGAGGTTTGAGGTATGATTAATCCTGTCACTCAGGCAAGTGAGCCAGAACCTAGTGGATAGTTTTTCAAACCTTATTCCTCTTTCCTCCCTTCTCTAGTGTTCTTCAGTGTCTATTGTGGTCATCTTTATGTCCAGTGTTTAGCTCCCACATATAAGTGAGAACATGTAGTATTTGGTTTTCTGTTCCTGAGTTAATTTGCTTAAGATAATGGCCTCCAGCCACATCCAAGTTGCTGCAAAAGACATGGTGCATTTAGTGCTGCAATGAACATACAAGCACATGTGTCCTTTTGTCCTATCTATTTTCTTTTGGATGTATACCCAGTAATGGAATTGCTGGGTTGAATGGTTATTTGAGAAATCTCCAAACTGCTTTCTACAATGGCTGAACTAATTTACATTCCCACCAACAGTGTATAAGCATCACCTTCTCTTCACAGCCTTGACATCATCTGTTGTTTTTTGACTTTTCACATGATGACCCACAGGCTCAAAGTAAAGGGTCAGAGAAAGATCTATCATGCAAATGAAAAATAAAAAAGGAGGGGTTGCTATTCTTATGTCAGATAAAACAGGCTTTAAACTAATTACAGTAAAAAAGGACAAAAAAGGGCATTACATAATGATAAAGTTTCCAATTCGACAAGAAGACTTAGCTATCCTAAATATATACGCATCTAACATTGGAGCACCCAAACTCATAAAACAACTACTTCTAGACCTATGAAAAGACTTAGACAGCTGCACAATAATAGTGGGGGACTTTGACACCTCACTGACAGTGTTAAAAAGATCACTGGGAAGAAAAATAACAAAGAAATTCTGGACTTAAATTTGACATTTGATCAATTGGACCTAATAGACACCTATAGAATACTTCATCCATCACCTACAGAATACACATTCTTCTCACCTGCACACAGACACAGGACATACTCCAAGATCAACCACTTGCTTGGCCATAAAGCAAGTATCAATAAATTAAAAAAATCAAAATTATACCAACCATAATCTCAGACAACAGTGGAATAAAAACAAAAATCAATACCAAAAAGATCTGTGAAACCATACAATTACATGAAAATTAAATAACTTGCTCCTAAATGACTTTTGGGTAAACAACAAAATTAATGCACAAATCAAAAAATTCTTTCAATAAATGAAAACAGAGACACAACATACCAAAATCCCTGGGATGCAGCAAAAGCAGTGTTAAGAAGAAAGTTTATAGTGCTAAATGCCTACTTCAAAAAGTTAGAAAGATCTCAAATTAACCATCTAACATCACACCAAGAGGAACTAGGAAAACAAGGCCACTGCCTTTACCTTGTGGCCCCAAAGAATTCTGACCTCAAGAGTGGGAATGTAGGGTTTTTGATGGAAAGGGCGAGCCTGAAAGCAGTTAGGAAGTAAACTAATTCTCTGTCCACTCACAGAGGGTGCAAAATCTCAGACCAGAAAGGCACACACTGTATATCAACAGGCCATGGATGGTCGTCACCATTCAGACTCTCCAAACTCCTTGTTAACAAGCTGAAATCAGATGATCCTCATTTTCACTTGAGCCCAGGGTTAAAATTTCTTGTGAAGTGCAAAGGGAGGCAAACTATAATGGAAAGGAAGAGCACTTCAACATGAATCTGAGGAAGGGGAATTGCTTTTCATTCTGGTTTTTGAATAGGTGGTGGTTGGAGCTGGCAGAAAGCCCAGGATATGTCAGCATTCCCGGAAAAGAGATGTTCTTGTTGTAAATCTCGTGTTGATTCTTGCCCCTCTCTCTCAACCTCCCACTCTTACACATGCTCACACTTCTTGGTAAGTACACTGGAGCTACCTCCCCCATGCCCCACAGTACTTTGTACCTCTGCTAGCACAGGGATCACATTCTGACTTAGAGTGGTTGTGGGTGTCTCTGTCTCTTTCTCTCAACACAAACATATTGGAGTTTCTCACTCATCGACATTTCTGCACCAGTGCCTGCAGACAGCTTTCCCCACTGTGAGGACTCTAAATATTTTCATTTACTGGAATTAAATTTACCCTTTTGGCTAAGGTGCCATATGGACAGGGGAATTAGTAAGTCCAAGGGTAGTTTTAGTTTCCTGATGGGAAAGAGTTGTGGTATAACAGGAATCCTACCTAGGCCTCCTGTTGCTCATTCCCAAGACAATTTCTTAGGCCCATCTTTGTCTTCCCAAATTGCCCTTATCTTTTGCCACTGCCAAGACCCTATGGTCTTAGCTGGCTTCTCTCTCCTTTTAGGCCATTATCTCTTGCTTTGTCCCTTGGTACTCTTTAAACTTAACAGTTCCCTAAGACTGGTTCCAGAGCAAGGTCCTGGTTCCCTACTATGTCTCATAGAGAAGTGAAGCCTCTCTCACTGCTTTTCATAGAGGAGAGAGACTGGTTCAAAAACAAAACAGAGAATCATACAAAGCTGGTCTTTAATTCCTGACTCCCTTATAAGACAGACTAGAAGCTCTGGTGAATTCTGTGCTCTGCTCTTATCCATGAGGATGAGACTCTCTCAACTCCCTTCTTAAATACAGGCTGGACGATAAAATTGAGGTCCTGCAGTTTGCATAATAACTGACATCTACTGAGAATCTACTGACTACTAGGAACTATATAAGTTGTTTACATACTATTTTGTTTACTTTTTCAACTAACCACATGAGATAAATACTATTATAGTTGCATTTTGTCAATACAGTAACTGAGCCTTAAAGAGATTAAGTTACATGTTCAAAATCCCTAGCCATGAAATGATGGACTAGGGTTTATATCTTATTTGTAAAACAATAGTATTAACTAATGGTTACTCAAAAAGGATGTCTTTTAAATTCCAGTGAGAAGTTTGCATCTTTGAGAATGTTAGGTTGGATAAACATCCATGTCACTGCTTCTCAATAAAAAGAACAATTATAATATATTTTCTTATTGCTAGTCTAACCGGAAATAGTCTGGTTTATTACTTATAAACTAGTTCTTGGAACTAAGACCATAAACCTTGACTTGGTGCAGGAAATGGTGTGGTTTTACATGCTCAGGAAACAATGACCAGAGTAAAATATTTGACAAATTTTATGCTCTGATTGAGAATTGGAGGCCTGGGGGAGTACCTGAATGACTTGCATGCTGCTAAATATTTTTCCACAATATGATTTTTAATGGTTACACAGTATTCCATTGTATGGTTGCAATACAATTTAGTCGAAAGAAATCTGGGCAATAGGGGAGTTATTAAGAGCAGGAGGAATTTTAGAAAAGAGAAATTGAGTATTAGGTATTCAGTAGCCAGCTTTTCCAGCTTTAGGAATTTTCTTGGGACTAGCTCTGTCCAGGGGGTAAACTATACATGCTGTACAGTTTTCCAGGCAGGAAGGGGAAAGACCCATGCTTCTTGGTCTAGCTTCTTCCCAGAAACCTTTGCAAAGGTCATCAAACTCAATGTTGTAGTCTTGGAGAAGGCCAAAGATTCAGATTCCAGTTCTCTTAAACCAGCTACAGAAAGCATAACTCTTGTAACTCAATGGGGTCAGGCTTATTTGTAACTTAGACTGGCTGAAGCCTTTATTAAGTGAAAAATGATGGAAGCATAACAATATTCCTAACTGAATGCCATTCATGGAAAGAATGTCTGGAATGCAATCCTCTGTCTTGGCGAAATTTGAAAGAACAGCTTGTCCTGAAAAGAAGCATGAAGGAGATTAATCTGATCTTACCTACTGGCTAAGGATCAAAATGTTAAGAGAAGCACAAGAGATCATCTTTCTGAAGCAGGAAGAGTCTACAAATATCAGACATACTGAATTAAGTCATGAACCGGAGTCATGTCTTAGAATTGTGTCCATGAACCTGGCCAAGACATTTCCTGTTCCATTTCAGGTTCAAGATTCTCATAGTGCAGAGCTACCTTTAGAAACATTTAA
This sequence comes from Macaca fascicularis, assembly GCF_037993035.2. Lineage (NCBI taxonomy): Eukaryota > Metazoa > Chordata > Mammalia > Primates > Cercopithecidae > Macaca > Macaca fascicularis. The sequence goes on from NC_088375.1 coordinate 26,127,662, forward strand.
TCACAGATCTTCTTTCAGACTGGACAGTGATCATGGCATCTTTCAGGCAGAAAGAGGAGGGTTAACTGGGCTGGGAGAGGAGATAAGGAAATGTCTAACAAGTCTTCTAACCACCAAAAACCAAAACAAAACAATTCAAAACAAAACAAAACAAAAAAACCATTAGCACCTGGCACAACACCTGTCATATAGTAATAGAAGCTTAATACATATTTTGTAAATAAATATAAAAATTAGAGGTTGAAGTAGAACTGTGGACTGTCCATTACCATAAACAAAATGAGACTTTTTGTTCAGTACTTCAGTAGAATGTGTGCCAAATAATATGATCCCAGCTCCTCACTGGGCTTAGGCCTGGTCTCTCCTCAGCTTCTCAGGTTTATAGGTCAGGAATTTCCCAAGATATCATTTTACTTTGATCCTCTCAGGAACAGAAGTGAGAAAGAAGAGATGAGGTATAGCTAGAAATTTATGAGAAGGGATGGGAAGGAGAAAATAGTGCTGACTTGACTGTGTACTGACAGGGACACCTGCCCATCAGCAATGCTTTGAGCTGTAAGTACAAGCTGGGGGATCAGGGAGAGGCTATGTTGGCGGCTATAGAGTAACAGATGACCTGGTTGACCTTAATTATTGAGCAACCTATTACAATGGAATGGTTGAGGGGTTACAAGTACAGACACAGATAATTTTATATGTAATAAGTAAATTAATACTTTATATGTTTTTTTTTTCTGGAAAGATGGAAAGCTGTTTGTTAGAGCAAATAATTCCAATAGTGACACATATGGAATAAAAATCGGATTCATGACCATGACCTTTAGTTCCTGCTTTATGTTGGATTAGCCTTGGGCAAGTCAAATAAACTAGAGAAAAGAGTATTTCCATTTCCCTCTGTAAAACCAAGTTGGCCCCAAAGTATAATCCTCCTCTTATATAATTAGTGTGAGCGTTCAAGCTGGGTGGAGGCAGAGTCTCTTTTGTAATAAGCTGTCACCAGAAAGTCTCATTTTGTTGAGAAGAGAAAGCCCTGCAATTGATGGGACTTGGAACAAACTTTCTGGGACACTAAATGGCAGGAAACCCAGTGTTTTAAGAAGTCGTTTCTGTCCTAGTTTGTTATTAAACTGTGGAGTTTCCTCTTCAAGATAGTAATAAGTCATATAATACAAATTGATTCAAAAGGAGACTTAGGGGCTTGCAGAATCCCAAGACAGACAAGCATCAAAAGTGCCTGCAGATCCTGCAGGAAGCCAATCCCCAGATGTTACTTTTGGCTGGGAAGGGTGAGGAGGAAGCAGTGGCCTTGCTGTGACTTAATCTGCAGTGACAACTGGGGTGAGCATGAGTCACTCTGGGCCTCATCTGAACCTTATCTTGGCACCTTGCTTGTGGAGAGGCAGTGCTGTATAATGGTTCAGAGCAGGCTTTGGAACAGACTGCCTGGACAAGCTACTTAATTGCTCTGTTCCTTAGTTTCCTCATCTGCAAAGTAGGGGGAAATAGCAGCACCTACCTCGCTGGGTTGGTGTGAGGTTTAAATAAATTAATACATGTGAAGTCCTTAGAACATTGCCTGGCATATTTGCTAAATGGTCAATAAATGTTGCATATTATTTTGTATGGGCTATTTCTTCAGTTCAGTATTCTGAGTCTCTAATCTGAGAAACGTGGTGGCACAAATATTTCCTAGTTAGGCAAGCACTTTGTAATTTTTAAAATTTGTAATAGAAGGCAAGGATAACATAGCAAATGAATACCCACAAGCAAACACCGCACTTCATTTTAACCAGACAATCCAATATCTTTCCCTAGTGCACTTTTCTTCCGAGAGGTAAATCAAAGCGACTAGAGCTTTCTTTCTTTCTCTTAATCCTGCATACCTTCCACTGTCGGTACTGACTGTCATTTAATAAAAGCTCTTCAGCTGAAGAGAAAACAGGCAGAGCCAACAGCCCTAATAATTTACTTATTTTTGATTCACACATCCTAATAATAATGGTCAACATAGTTTAGAGTAATATTGAATTCCTATTGCTTGCTACTTGTGCGATAGTTAAAATGTGTTTTCTAACACTGATACCCCCTTATTTCCCAGTTCCTCCATGATAAGAATTGTTATCTATATTTTTGCCCATTTCAGCAAACATTTGTGGAATATCTTTCATGTGCCAGGCAATGTGCTAGACTTAAATAGAATAATGTCCCTTCCTTCAAAAAGGACGCAAAGGGGACATATGAGCAAAGGCAATGTTAGGTAAAAGCACTAAATGTGAATATTTGGGAAATAAATTATTTAAATCACCATTTGTTCCCCCTTGGAATAAATGATGATTTCCTTTAGCATGCATGTTGATAAAATTTTCATGTGTTTTAGCCACCCGCCCCCCCAAAAAAACCCAAGTGCATTCAAGCTGAAATGACTCAAGAACCAAGCCTCATTTCAAGGGTCTAAGCAGCTCTCATATAGAACTGAGTCAATTAGAAATATAAGACTGACTTGGGAAGCTTTTTTAAGGTTTCAGTAGGGACATGATGAGAATAAAATTTAAGCCTTGCGTGGCTGACTTAAGGCTTTCCAATTAATTTCAAAACATAATTGACTTCAGACTCTGTATTTTGTCCTGCTTTGGAGTAAATTATGCATGCCATTTCACCACTGAGTGATCTCCGATGAATGAGTTTTCCTTCCCACTGTAAGGAAGATGGCTCTAGCCTTCTTTTTCTCTGGGAGTATTGTTTTTCCCTTTTCTTCTGGTCTCATGGAGTTCCAGGGTCTAACCACTAAGGCAGAGCAAAACTAGAACTAGTTGGAAATCCCACTGATGAGCCAGAGCCCAATGAATCAGTAACAGTGCTTGAGGCATTCCTCCAGAGATCTTTTATGACAGCTTTAAATCATGCTCCATTTTCAGAGAGAACCGACAGGTGCAACTCTCAAGCCCTAAATTTTCTCCAGAACTTGGACCCTACATATATATATGTGTGTGTGCGTGTGTGTGTGTGTGTATATATATGTGTGTATGTGTGTGTGTATATATATATATATCCTACTGCCTGCTGGAGAGTGCATTCTAGATAACCAACAAACCCTCAAACTTAGTTCATTATGTTTACTCCCCAAATCTGCTTCCCTTCTCATGTGATGCCAGAAAAGATACTAACATTCATCCCCTTGCCAAGGCTGGGAACTTGAGAATCATCCTTTTCTCACTCTTCACCACCATCCAATAGGTCACCAAGTTAGGTTGCATCTCTGAAGATCTCTTGAATCTGTCCCAGCCTCTTCACACAAAGTAACTGCCAATATCAAAGCCTGGGAGGAGGGGAGCATTGCCAGAAACCAGGTTTGGGGAGGGAGGATCATCTCTTACTCTTGGAGCTGGCATTTCCATCCTCATTTCTTATTTGGATTAATGTAGCAGCTGTAATCTTGTCTTCCTCCAATGCATCCTCCAAATGCTGCCTAAGTAATGTTTCTTTTCTTTTTTTTAAGATAAAATGTTTAATTGACAAATAAAGACTGTATATATTCAGGGTGTATAATGTGATGATTTGTTATAGGTATACATTATGTAATGATTACCACAATCAAATTAGTTAACACATCCATCACCACTCATGCTGTTCCTTAGATCTGCAGAACTTGCTCATTTTATAACTAAAACTTTGTAGCCTTTGACAAACACCACCCCATTTTTGTCCTCCTGTCACAGACCCCAACCCCTGTTAACCACTGTTCTACTCTTTGATTCCGTAACTTAAACTTCTTTAGATTTCAAACATAAGTGAGATCACATAGTATTTGTCTTCCTTTGTTAGGCTTATTTCACTTAGCATAATGTCCTTCAGGTTCATCCATGTTGTTGCAAATGTCAGGATTTCCTTCTTTTTTATGACTGAATAATATTTCATAAGTAATACTTCTAAAATGCATATCTCTTACAGGAATCATTAGATATCTTTTGAAAAAAAAGTAATGAAAGTGATATGTTTTGGCTCTGTATCCCCACCCAAATCTAATGTTGAATTGTAAATCCCATTGTTGAGAGAGGGGCCTGGTGGTAGGTGATTGGATCATGAGGGTAGATTTCCCCTTTGTTCTTGTGACAGTGAGTGAGTTCTCATGAGATATGATGATTTGAAAGTGTGTAGCACTTCCCCCTTCACTCTTACTCCTGCCCCACCATGTGCTTGCTTCCCTTTCACCTTGTGCCATAATTGTAAGTTTCCTGAGACCTCCCAGCCATGCTTCCTGTATAACCTGAAAAACTGCGAGTCAATTAAACCTTTGTTCTTCATAAATTACCCAGCGTAAGATAGTTCTTTATGACAGTGTGAGAACGAACTAATACAGAAAATTGGTACTGGGAGTGGGGCATTGCTATAAAGATACCTGAAAATGTGGAAGTGACTTTGGAACTGAGTAATGGGCAGAGGTTGAAACAGTTTGGAGGGCTCAGAAGAAGACAGGAAGATGAGGGAAAGTGGGAATTTCCTAGAGACTTGTTGAATGGTTTTGACCAAAATGCTGATAGTGATATGGGCAATGAAGTCCAGGCTGAGGAGGTCTCAGGTGGAGATGAGGAACTTATTGGGAACTGGAGTAAAGGTCATTCTTGCTATGCTTTAGCAAAGAGACTGGTGGCATTGTTTCCCTGCTCTAGATATCTGTGGAACTTTGAACTTAAGAGAGATGATTTAGAGTATCTGGCAGAAGAAATGTCTAGGCAGCAAAGCACTCAGAAGGTGATCTGGCTATTTCTAAAAGCATATGCTCATATGCAAGAACAAAGAGATGATCCGAAACTGGAACTTACATTTAAAAGAAAAGCAGAGCATAAAAGTTTGGGAAATTTGAAGCTTGATCATGCAATAGAAAAGAGAAACCCATTTTCCACAGATAAATTTAAGCTGGCTGCAGACATTTGCATAAGTAAAGAGAAACCCAGTGTTAATAGCTAAGACAATGGGGAAAATCTCTCCAGGGCATTTCAGAGACCTTTGCAGTAGCCCCTCTCATCACAGGCCTGGAGGTTTAGGAGGGAGAAATGGTTTTGTGGACCAGGCTCAGGGCCCAGCTGCTCTGTGTAGCCTAAGGGCTTGGTGCCGTATGTCCCAGCCACTCCAGCTCCAGCTGTGGCTAAAAGGGGCCAAAGTGCAGCTTGGGCCCTTGCTTCAAGGGGTGCAATCCCTAAGCCTCACTGACTTCCACATGGTATTGGGCCTGCAGGTGTACAGAAGGCAACAGTTAAGGCTTGGGAACCCCTGAGTAGATCTCAGAGGATGTGTAGAAACTCCTGGATGTCTGGGCAGAAGTCTGCTGGAAGGGCAGAGCCCTCATGGAGAACTTCTACTAGGGCAGTGCAGAGGAAAACTGTAGGGTTGGAGCCTGCAGAGTCCTCACTGGGGCACCACCTGGTGGAGCTGTGAGGAGAGGGCCACTGTCCTCCAGATGCCAGAATAGTAGATCCACTATAACCTGTAGAGCCACAGGGGAAGAGCTTCTTAAGGTTGTGGGAGCCCACCCTTTGCATCAGCAAGCTCTGGATGTGAGACATTAAGTCAAAGGAGTCTATTTCAGAGCTTGGAGATTTAATAACTACCCTGCTGGATTCTGAACTTGCATGGGGCCTGTAGCCCTTTTGTTTTGGCAAATTTCTCCCTTTTGGAATGGAAACATTTACCCAATGTCTCTACTACCATTGTATCTTGGAAGTAACTAATTTAATTTTAATTCTATAGGCTCATAGATGGAAGGGACTTGCCTTGTCTCAGATGAGACTTTGGACTTGGACTTTTGAGTTAATGCTGAAATGAGTTAAGACTTTGAGGGACTGTTGGAAAAGCATGATTGTGTTTTGAAAATTGAGAAGGATATGAGATTTTGGAGGAACCAGGGGTGAAATTATATGGGCTGGCTTTGTGTCCTCACCCAAATCTCATGTTGAATTGCAATTTTTAATGTTGGGGGCGTGACCTGGTAGGAAGTGATTGGATCATGGAGGCAGATTTCTCCCTTGCAGTTCTTGTGATAGTGAGTGAGTTCTAATGAGATCTGATGGTTTAAAAGCATGTGGCCCTTACCCCCACAGGTCCCTGCTCCATCATACTAATATGTGCTTACTTCCCCTTCCCCTTCTGCCATGATTGTAAGTTTCTTGGGGCTTCTCAGCCATGCTTCCTGCACAGCCTGTGGAACTGCGAGTCAATTAAACCTCTTTTCTTCATAGATTAGCTAGTTTCAGGTAGTTCTTTATAGTAGTGCAAGAACAGACTAGTGCAGAAGGGTATGGGGGCACTTAGCCATAGCAGATAATAAAACATGAAAACAAAAACAAACCAATGGAACAACAAAAAAAGTCTAGAAATAAACCCAGAAATACATGGACATTATTCATAAAGAGATGGCATTTCAAATTGGTGGGGATAAATATGGATAAGTAAATCCATAGTCAATGGGTGCAATGGCTCATGCCTGTAATCCCAGCACTTTGGGAGGCTGAGGCAGGTGGATCACTTAAGGTTGGGAATTTGAGACCAGGCTGATCAACATGGTGTAACCCTGTCTCTATTAAAAATAGAAAAATTAGCTGGGTGTGGCAACAGGCGCCTGTAATTCCAGCTACTTGGGAGGTACTTGGGAGGTTCAAGCATGATAATTGCTTGAATCCAGAAAGCAAAAGTTGCTGTGAGCCAACATTCTGCTATAGCACTTCAGCCTGGGCGACAGAGCGAGAAAGGAGGTTCTTCTTTGCCTATTTATCCCCCTTGGTCATATTTGAAGTGGAGTGTGAGAATATGTGCTCCCCGGGGCCTGCATGGTTTTCCTGGTCTGTTTTATGCTGCTGCTGATTTGGTTTCAAGGTCCACATAACTTCTCCTTATAGTCCATTAGTCAGCTACATCTATCTGCAAGGGAGGTTGGAAATGTAGTTGCTAGATAAGTGACCAAGTGCTCAGAAAGAAGGAAAAAGTGGATTTGAGGGGGGCCATTAGCAGTCTTTCCCCTTCATTTATTCCATAAATATTTCAACACCTAATGTGTGCCAAGGACATTCTAAGCATTATGGATACAATGAACAAAACAGATAAAAGATCCATGCTCTTATATTCACCCTTAGAGCAGCAATGGGGGAACACCAAAAACAATAAAAAATATCAGACAGCAATAAACGAAGTGGCCAAAACAAAGCAGAGAAGCAGTGGGGGGAGTTCAAGGAAATGGGGTGGTGTGTTGCAATCTTTTTTTTTTTTTTTTTTTTTTTTGAGACAGAGTCTCACTCTGTCGCCCAGGCTGGAGTGCAGTGGCTTGATCTCGGCTCACTGCAAGCTCCGCCTCCTGGGTTCACGCCATCCTCCTGCCTCAGCCTCCCGAGTAGCTGGGACTACAGGCACCTGTCACCACACCCGGCTAATTTTTTTTTAAATATTTTTAGTAGAGACGGGGTTTCACCGTGTTAGCCGGGATGGTCTCGATCTCCTGACCTCGTGATCCGCCCGTCTCGGCCCCCAAAGTGCTGGGATTACAGGCGTGAGCCACTGCGCCCGGCCTGCAATCTTAAATAGGGTAGTAAGGGAAGGCGCTCTGGGAAGGTGACATTTGAGGGAAGACCTGAAGGAGGTGAGGTAGTAAATGTGCAGATGCATATGAGAGAAGAGGGATCCAGGCACTGCTAAGAGAATGTACAAACATCCCAGGCAGGATCATGCTTGCAGTGAGAGGAAGCTTGTAGTTGAGGAAGAACAAGGAGGTTATTATGGGGGGATCAGAATGAGCCAGGGTGTGAGTAGTAGGAAAGGAAATCAGATAGATAGGTGAAGGGATAGGGATGGGCTGGCAGATTGTGTGGAACCTTGAAGACTACTGTCAGAGGTTGACTTTGACTCTGAGTGGGTCCACTGGAGAGTTTTGAGCCAAGGACTGTCATGCTTTGACTTACATTTTTGAAAGGCTATTATTTTGCAAGTAGATTATGAGGGGCAAGGACAGATAGGAGATGATTGTAAGGTAGGAGGCAGGGACTTGACTCCAGACCAGATTGAAGACTGACTGAAACAAGGAGGAGGCACCGAAAGCACCTCTCCATAAAACATGCCCACTAGCGCCATGACAATTTACCATTACCATGGCAACACTCTAGCAGTTACCACCCCTTGCCATGGCAACACCTGGAAGTTACCACCCATTTTCTAGCTAATTCTGGATAACTCACCCATTAATTAGCATATCATTAAAAGTGGGTATAAATGCAGATGCAGACCTGCCCTTGAGCTGCTACTCTCACACACTTTTTATGGGGTATCCCTGCTCTGCAGGAGCCGTCTCGAAGCTGTAACACTGCCTGGCTGCCCAAGTAAAGCTGTTTTCTTCTACCACAGGCTTGCTCTTGAATTCCTTCCTGGATGAGCAAAGAACCTGCCCTGCATCAATTGCAGTAGCCCAGGAGAGAGACAGTGTTGACAAGAACCAGAGTGGTGGTGAGGGTATGGGAAGTGATTAGAGTCTGTATATCCAAATATGTTTTCTAGTCAATTTGTGAAGAAGTCCTCCCCGCCATGTGCAGGTATTCTAAATAAATGAATGAATATATGAATGAATAAGCAAATACTTTTACATTTATATCTGAATACGTAGTTCCTCTGTTTGAAGCACTCTGTTGTCTACTGAGTTTGACATAGTGAGACCTCCAAGATGTAGCCTTACTTATATTTGCAACCTCATTTTCTCTCATCTCCTCCTAGACTGGGTGCAAGACTGTCTCCTGTCTTCTTCTCTCAGCTTTTTCCCCTCTCCCCACAAGCCTCTCTATGTGAATCGCTTCTGCCACCTTCATAGGCAGAGACCATTTTCTTATAATGTTTGCCCTGCGTAATTCTCAGTTCCTGGCCTAGAGGAAGTATTTAGTAAAGTTTGCTAGACTGAACGAATTTCCTAACTCTTGGCATCCCCATCTATTTCCTCACTCCTTTATGTCATTTTTGTACTCTGTTTATTTTCTTTTTAGTTTTTTTTCCCCTCTCTCAAAAATGAAGATGATATAAATGAGCTTATTTAGGACAGATACTAAAATTATCGACTGTTAAGAAGGTAAAGCATTTATTTTTCTCAGTCTCTATCTTTTTTTTCCTTTTTTTCATCAGAGAGACTTGAGTTAAAATTCTTACTTGCTAAGTTTATGACATTTGATAGGTTTCTTCACTTTGAGGTTTCTATCATTTTATCTGTAAAATGGGGACAATAGTGCTCACCTTTCAGATGTGGTTGCAAATTGAGTAAGTAATATATACAAAGCATGCTGCTTTTATTTGAGTCCTATAAAAAGCTTTATAGAATTATAAGGTATTATATTCTCCCATCTTTACAGGTGAGGCTCAAATTCACATATCTTAAGTGAGAGAACCAGATTAGATTTCAGGTCTTTTGCTTCCTAATCTTTTCCTATTTCACTGGCTCTTCCATTTGACTCCTGGGCTAGCAAAAACCAGTGTCCAAACTGGGTGTGGTGGCAATGCCTGTAGTCTCAGCTCCTTGAAAGGCAGAGGCACTTGAGCCCAGGAGTTGGAGGCCGGCCTGGGCAACTTAATGAGACTCTGTCTCTAAAAACAAAAAAACACACCAACAATAGGCAAGCAGATAGTCAAATCATGAATGAACTCTCATTCACAATTGCTACAAAAAGAATAAAGTACCTAGGAATACAGCTAACAAGGGTAGTGAAGGACCTCCTCAAGAACTACAAACCACTGCTCCAAGAAATCAGAAAGGACACAAATAAATGGAAAAACATTCCATGCTCATCGATAGGAAGAATCAATATTGTGAAAATAGCCATACTGCCCAAAGTAATGTATAGATTCAATGTCAAACTTCCCATTAAACTACCATTGACATTCTTCACAGAATTAGAACATAGAACAAACTATTTTGAAATTCATATGGAACCAAAAAAAGCCTGAATAGCCAAGAACATCCTATGCAAAAAGAACAAAGCTGGAGGCATCACACTACCCAACTTCAAACTATACTATCAGGCTACAGTAATCAAAAAGCATGGTACTTGTACAAGAACAGGCACACAGACCAATGGAACAGAATAGAGAACTCAGAAATAACACCACATACCTACAACCACCTGATCTTTGACAAACCTGACAAAAACAAGTGATGGGGAAAGGATTCCTTATTTAATAAATTGTGCTGGGAGAACTGGCTAGCCATATGCAGAAAATTGAAACTAGACCCGTTCTTACACCACATACAAAAATTAACTCAAGATGGATTAAAAACTTAAAGCACCAAACTATAAAAACCTTAGAAGAAAATTCAGGCTATAATACCATTCAAGACATAGGCATGGGCAAAGATTTCATAATGAAGATGTCAAAAGCAATTGCAACAAAAGCAAAAATTGACAAATGGGATCTAATTAAACCAAAGAGCTTCTGCACAGCAAAACAAAGTATCGACAGAGTGAACAGACAACCTTACAGAATGGGAGAAAATTTTTGCAATCTATCCATCTGACAAAGGTCAATATCCAGAATCTATAAGGAACTTAAGCAAATTTACAAGAGAAAAACAAACAATCCCATTAGAAAGTGGACAAAAGATATGAGCAGACACTTATCAAAAGAAGACATATATGCATCCAAGAAACATATGAGAAAAAGCTCAACATCACTGATCATTAGAGAAATGCAAATCAAAACCTCAATAAGATACCATCTCACGCCAGTCAAAATGGCTGTTAATAAAATGTCAAAAAACAACAGATGCTGGTGAGGTTGTGGAGAAAAAGGAAAACGTTTACACTGTTGGTGGGAGTATAAATTAAGTCAACCATTGTGGAAGACAGTGTGGTGATTATTCAAAGACCTAGAGGCAGAAATACCATTTGACCCAGGAGTCCCATTAGTGGGTATATACCCAAAGGAATACAAATCATTCTGTTATAAAGATTCGTGCATGTGTATGTTCATCGCAGCACTATTCACAATAGCAAAGACATGGAATCAACCCAAATGCCCTTCAATAATACACTGAATGAAGAAAATGTGGTACATATACAGCAAGGAATACTATGCAGTCATAAAAAGAATGAGATCATGTCCTTTGCAGGGACATGGATGGAGTTGGAAGCCATTATCCTCAACAAACTAATGCAGGAACAGAAATCCAAACACTGCATGTTCTCACTTATAAGTGGGAGCTGAATAGTGAGAACACATGGACATATGGGTGGGAACTACACACTCTGGGGCCTGTCGGGGAGAGTGGGGGCAGAGAGAGCATCAGGAAGAATAGCTAATGGATGCTGGGCTTAATACCTAGGTGATGGGACATGGCACATGTTTACTTATGTAACAAACCTGCACATCCTGCACATGTACCCCTGAACTCAAAATAAAAGTTGAAGAAGAAACAAACAAATGAAGAAACCACTAGTTGCAAAATTCTCAATATGGACTGGACACTTCTGAGTGGGTTGTTTGGAATTTTCCTAAGTTGAATCCCAAAATGACCTCTGATCGATCAACATAATTAATGAGCTCCTTGCTGTGTGCCCAGCACTGCCAGTAGTTGCTTTAAGGGCCATAGATGTAAAATCACATTTCATGCTCTCATTGAGAAGGGAATCTAGCTGCACTATCAATGCTGACATCTGTGGAACAATAGTGGATATGACAAGCCAGAATATAACAAGGTGTGAAGAAAGTGGTGTACAAACTCTAAGACTTGCTGGACCAAGGAGCTGAATGAATGAGGAAAGGTGAGGCTGGGCTTTTTAAAGGCAAGATGTGAGAACTGTGTCTTGAGGAATGCATAGGATCTGGCTGGGGAAGGAGGAAATGGGGACATTTGGGGAGAGGAGATGGAGAGGAGCCTGTGGGGCAGCAGCAGTGCTGCCAAACTTCTGTTTTTCACGTACTCCATGTAAGTGCAGTTATCACAGTTTAAAAATATCTGAAGGACAGTGTCATTAGCAATAGATTTCCACTAAATAGTCAGGTTATAGGATGAGAACATGCAGGCTTACGCAGACCTTGTCTGGGACTCCACATCAACAGGGCTCATCTTGTCTTCTGTCTTGCTGTGCTCCTCTGTGGGGCCTGTTGCAGGCTGAGAACTGAAGGGGAAGAATCAAGTGCCAGGAGAGGGAGCTGGGGGAAGCCAGAGGCTGGCTCAGCTGCAGAAGGGTAGGACACCTCCTAGCTGGAAGTTTGTCAAGCTTGGAGCCAAAGCTTCGTGTTGGCCACCTCTTGCTGAGAGGGAAAGGGAGGAAGTGAGAAGGGGGTGCTTGAGCTCTCCCTGGGGCCTGGGATTGCTAATCTCTTTAAGGGAACCAATGAGTTGGAATTTAGTGACAGTCTGACTCTGAACTATGGAGTTCTAAGGAAGCTGAAGGAGAAAAAGATTATCCCTGACTGAGGAGGAAGGACTCATTTTGCTCACACTCAAATAGCAATGTGAAATACAAACAGTTTTCTTTAAACCATCCCTTAAGGAAATAACCACAAGGTTTAATGTGACAGTTTTTGAGATAGTGAAAAAAACTACAAATAAATGAAATGCTCAAGTATTTATAGGGTCTTGATTAAGTAAGGTACGGGGAGTTCGTATCAGGAGGTACAAAGCAAACACCAAAAGCGAGGCTGCAGAGCAGAAGTCAGCCAACTGTGGCTCATGGGCCAAATCTGGTGAGCTGCCTGATTTTTTTATGGCCCTTGAGCTAACAATGATTTGATGTTTTAAAAGGTTATCTAAGAGCTTACATAATAGCCTCAATTTTGCTTTGTAGCCTGCAAAACTTAAAACGCTATATAGCCCTTTAAGAAAAAGTTTGCTCACTATTGCTATAAAAGGAAATTTAACAAGATGCAAATGTTTTATTATTAATTAGGTGAGAATATAGTGCTAATTTGTGTCTAAGTTACCTGTTGCTGTGTAACCACCCTGGAATTTGGCATTTTAAGACACCTACCATTTTGTTTGCTCATTACTGTGTGGGTCATGCATTTGGACAAAGCAGTGTAAGGATGTCTGGAGCCTTGGCCAGGACGGTCTGAAGGATGAGGAGCTGGCTGGGATGGTTCTATGGGGAACACATGTGTAGGGATTTAATTCTCTCCATCTGTGACAGTATTCTTCTCCATGTGGTCTCTCCATGTGGCTAGCTTGGCTTTCCCTACTGCATGGCAGGCTGAGGGTAGATGGATTTCTTACATGGCAAGTAGTTTCCCAAGTGCAAAAGCAGAAGCTGTCAGCCTCTTAAAGGCCAGGCATAGCTTCATTCTGCTGCATTTCACTGAATGTCCTAAAGAATTTCAAAGGTCACAAGGTCAGCCGAGATTCAAGAGGGGTGGAGAAATAAGCCTCCTCCTTTTTATGGGAGGAGTAACATATGTGCATGGAGGGCTGTGGATGGAGCAATGTGGAGCTGTCTTCAGAGACCACCACTGTGGATAGTAAATATACATAGAGATGTACTTATATTCAACAATTTTAAGGGGATACAAAAATGTGAAGAAATGGCCTTACTTACTTTATAAATTTGTGTTAGACATCTGTCATATTTGTGCTTACCCATTATCTTTGAATAACATTTTTAGATTTGAGTAAGTGAACCAATGTCTCACCTCCTTGCAGCTAGGATGCAAACATATGCATATAATATTTTCAACGAAACAGAACAAAAAGAAGTGTTAAGAAATCTTGATCTTTGGAAGCCAGACCATCTTAATTCAAATGTCAACTTTGCCACTGATTGTCTATGTGATCTTAAACTAGTTACATAATTGTATGTGCCTCAGTTCCCTCAGCTATAAAAAGGGATACTCATAGTACCACACTTTTAGGGTTGTTCTTAGGCTTAAATGAGTTAATGTTTCAAAGAGCTTAGGATAGGGCTAGGCTCTGCCAATCAGATATAAACATGAAACTTTAATTCAAATATGAGCAATATGAGATAGTAACTGACTCTGGATCTGTAAAGACGTCCAACTTTTACCCTAGTCACAAGATCAAAATGGAATTGGTACTGGTGGGAGGAGTGGCTACAGAATAGTCAAGTTCCAGGGATTTACATGTTGTTTCCCCATTGAATTAATTCTGTGTGATTTTGGGCATTATTCCTGAAAGCTTCTGTTCTAATCTGTTTTTCCAGCTAGTTCAATAATTCTGAGGGCAAAAGTATCTTTTAAAAACCTCCCCACCACCATTTTTCCTCTAAACTACATGGAGTGGATACAGTGGATTCTGTTGTTCCCAATTAAGAACTGTCACTAATGTAACTGTGGTATGGTTTCAGGGATGTAAAGAAAGGCCTTTTGGACTATTTTTTAAGTCTGGAATTGTAGCATCTGGGAATTTTCTCTAATGCTCTTATGTTGATGTGCAAACCCTGGAAGGAAGGTGTCATATACAGAGTTTTTAATTATTTTGTGTAAAGTGCTTTATTTGGAGCTGGGGGGGTGCACTAATTTGGATTCCTGTTTAAGCAGCTTGAGTCTGGAATGAGAAGTGAGATCTGGTCTGATTAATTTTTCTCCTTCCTTGTTCTCCAGAGTTGGGCAACATGGCATTGTTTTGTCATCTCACATTTCCAGGGTTGCCTGATAATAACCAGAACTTGTTTTTGCCTTAAAATGTTTCACATTCTTTCCCCTGGATGACACATAGGATTTATATAATTTCCATATTTGTCTGATTCACTTAGGCTAAATCATTCAGTAGATCCAAGAAATACCTTTGATGTCATGATTTGGAGCATACCCACATCCATCTGAAAAATATTCAGTAGTCATTGGCAGGTACTGTCAAAAGATGCCAAGAACCCCGAGGAAGAAAACGTAAACATTTCTGTACTAGAAGTGAAGCATGAGCGGCAGCTGAGTTCACTTGATTATGTGTGTAATAGTTGTCGTGAGAGGAGGGGTTGAAATTGAGAGAGGATTGTAAAAAATTTAAATGGAAGAGAAAATTTCTTCTGGGTGGGTGGGGAGTGATTATGTAAGTTGAACGCATACCTTTAACCTATGCAGGGACACCTTGCCAATACTCATAATGCTGCAAGAATAATGATGTCAATGTTATTTCTTAAGATTCCATGAGGCAAACTACTATCATCTCTATATTACTCCATGAACATTCAGAATGGGTTATGGTGCCAGTCATAATGACCACTCTTGGGCAGATGAGTCCATCAGGCCTTCTTAGAGTGTTTGCTCTCTGCAAGATGGTATTACCCCTGTGGATGGGGACAGAGAGACACATGGGCTAGGTAGACATGGTGGGCACTCAGGCAGCCCAGCATATCAGAGAGTGGTGTTGGCCAAAGTCTGGATGGGGGCAATGGAAATGGGTTGAGGGAGGGCAAAACAAAACGCCACAGGGAATGAGAAGGGCCACTAAAAATAACATAAGGGCTTGTTGGAGACAGATTTCACATATGCATTTTACATTTTACTAAGAGGACACCCCTGCTTAACAGTTACAGAGGTCTGTGGCTTTTTGGTTTTTTTTTTTTCTAGTAGAGTATTTTTTATGGAACTCTGCTTAAACATGACAAGGGTTGGGACCTAGAAATCAGAAGATTGCACCTGGGTTCTTAGATTCATTTTTCATGATCGGTGTGTCTTCAAGCCTGTTAGTTTACTTGGTTATGTCAAAATGGTCACATCTGTAAAATGAGAAAGTAACATTCATGTTACTGCTGGCAGATATTTGATTATGGATTATAGATGAGATGATATTAGATAATTATTAATTTTTTAAGTATAATAAGGTAAATGACAGGTTGCTTGCAACTTACTAAGATACTTCAGTTTTAAAAAAAAGACACAGATGATAGCAATTTGTTCATATTGTAAGTTTCAGGAGATGAATATCACCATTCTATCTACTTTTCTATAGGTTGGAAATTTTTCTTAATTAAAAGTTTGAATACAGTGATGAATTGGAGAGCACAGATTTCCAGGCTGGCTGGAAGCCAGACCTCTGTTTCCTTCTAAACCACTAACACAGTGGAACCTTGGGTAACCTTGAAAAAGTCACTTTCCTTTTGCCACTTTCTCTACCTTTGTGAAATTAGGGCAATGATGTGTTCAACCCATTTCTTTCCTTAGGGGATATGAGTAAGGAAGAGGATGTTCATCAAGTACCTTGGCTACTTTAGAGGAGATGTTCTGTTGAAGGCAATAATAGGAAATACTCATCTTACTTATCTCAGAGGATTGTTTTAAGTACCAAACAAGAAAATGGATGGAAAATGTTGTATAAACAGAAAAGCACTAAACAAATATGGATAGTAGTTCTTTTAATTGTTCTTAAGAATAATACAAAGGATTACTGAGGCTTGAGTAGGCGGTTTTCCCCTCCCAGTGTTAAGGAAGCCATGAGGAAGTTGGGACTGGGTGGAACTTACTTCAGTGTGGCAAGGCTGTGACCAGACTGCTTCTCTAGATTCCTCCGCACTGGGCAGGGTTTCTCTGAAAGAAAGGCAGCAGCCCCAGTCAGGGCCTTATAGATAAAACTCCCATCTCCCTGGGACAGTGTACCTGGGTTGTAGGGGGTGGGGGGCAGCTGTGGGCACAGCTTCAGCAGGCTTGAACGTTCTTATCTGCTGGCTCTGAAGAGAGCAGTGAATCTCCCAGCACAGTGCTCGAGCTCTGCTAAGGGACAGACTACCTCCTAAAGTGGATCCGTGATCCCTGTGCCTCCTGACTGGGAGACACCTCATACAGGAGAGCTCTGGCTGGCATCAGGCGGGTGCCCCTTTGGGATGAAGCTTCCAGAGGAAGGAGCAGGCAGCAATCTTTACTGCTCTGCAGCCTCTGCTGGTAATATGCAGGCAAACAGGGTCTGGAGTGGACCTCCAGCAAACTCCAGCAGACCTGCAGAAGAAGTGCCTGATTATTAGAAGAAAAACTAAGAAACAGAAAGCAATAACATCAACACAGAAAGAAAAAACTACTCTAAATTTCATATGGAACCAAAAAGAGAGCCCTTATAACCAAGACAATCCTATGCAAAAAAAAAAAAAAAAAAAAAAAGAAAGCTGGAGTCATCATGCTACCTGACTTCAAACTATACTACAAGTCTACAGTAACCAAAACAGCAAGGTACTGGTATTAAAACAGATATATAGACCAATGGAACAGAACAGAGGCCTCAGAAATAACACCACACATGGTTGAAGATCTACAACCATCTGATCTTCAACAAACCTGACAAAAACAAGCAACAGGGAAAGATTCCCTATTTAATAAATGATACTGGGAAAACTGGCTAGCCACATGCAGAAAGCAGAAATTGGACCCCTTCCTTACACCTTATACAAAAATTAACTCAAGATAGATTAAAGACTTAGATGTAAAACACCACAAAAAACCTAGAAGAAAACCTATGCAATACCATTCAGGACATAGGCATGGGCAAAGACTTCATGACTAAAATGCCAAAAGCAATTACAGCAAAAGCCAAAATTGACAAATGGGATCTAGTTAAACTAAAGAGCTTCTGCACAGCAAAAGAAGCTATCATCAGAATGAACAGGCAACCTACAGAATGGGAGAAAAATTTTGCAATCTATCCATCTGACAAAGGGCTAATATCCAGGATCTACAAGGAACTTAAACAAATTTACAAGAAAAAGAAAAAACCCTATCCAAAAGTGGGCAAAGGATATGAACAGATGCTTCTCAAAAGAAGACATTTATGTGTCCAACAAACATATGAAAAAAAGCTCATCATCACTGGTCATTAGAGAAATGCAAATCAAAACCTCAATGAGATACCATCTCAAGCCAGTTAGAATGGGGATCATTAAAATGTCAGGAAACAACAGATGCTGGAGAGGATGTGGAGAAATAGGAATGCTTTTACACTGTTGGTGGGAGTGTAAATTAGCTTAACCATCGTAGAAGACAGTGTGGCAATTCCTCAAGGGTCTAGAACCAGAAATTCCATTTGACCCAGCAATCCCATTGCTGGGTTTAAATCCAAAAGATTATAAATTATTCTACTATAAAGACACATGCACATGTATGTGTATTGCAGCACTATTTACAACAGCAAAGACTTGGAACCAAGACAAATGCCCATCAATGATAGACGGGATAAAGAAAATGTGGCACGTATATACCATGAAATACCATGCAGCCATAAAAAAGAATGAGTTCGTGTCCTTTGCAGGGACATGGATGAAGCTGGGAACTCATTCTCAGCAAAGTAATACCGGAACAGAAAACCAAACACCACATGTTCTCTCACTCATAAGTGGTAGTTGAACAATGAGAACACATGGACACAGGGTGGGGAGCATCACACACTGGGGCCTGTTGGGGGATGAGGGACAAGGGGAAGGAGAGCATTAGGACAAATACCTAATGCATGCGGGGCTTAAAACCTAGATGATAGGTTGATAGGTGCAGCAAACCACCATGGCACATGTATACCTATGTAACAAACCTGCACATTCTGCACATGTATCCCAGAACTTAAAGTGTACTAAAAAAAGGAAAAAAAAAAGAATAATACTAAGATTATCCCACTTTGCTCTTATGTAGGTGGATACTCTCAGTTTCTCTTCTACTTTTAATACCTGGGTAATTACAACAAAGAGGACCTATTCCAGAGAGTTCAAGGGGAGGTTTTCTCCTAATGCTTTCTTACATTGTTGCAGGAGGCAATAAAGTCTACAAAGAATTTTGGGGAAAACAGGGCTGGACTTCAGTCCTCTCTGTGTATAGGGAGGGAATGGTCTCCAGATGCTCATGGTTTCAACGAATTTAGTATACCACAGTACCCATTTCTACTCTCTAGCTCCCTGACATCCAGAGAGAGCTACATGCTCTATTTCTAATAATGCTTTCAGTATAAGAGAGAAGAAAATAATCCAGGGTTAATTGCTGAGGTATTGTGGGATCACCTTTCAGTCATGTGTCTGGCGTTTGCCCTAGAACCTTAAATCCCTGTGAAAGATAGTATTTGGAGAAACTGTACTAGCACAATGTCTACAGAAACATTTGTTCTCTTCTTGCATCTTCCTAAACTCTAAGGGTTATTCCTAACAGTGGAATATAGCTGCATTTTCTCCCTCATATTTTAATGAAAATATATTAATGATTAACCTGTTATACTTTGTGATTTTTTCCACTTTTTATGTACAGCAGATTCAGGTTTTCCTAAGGGGTTGGAAGCACTCTGCTTGGTAAGAAAAGGTACTTTATATTCAGCTGTTTGCATATTAATGCTGCTGTACCAGCTCTTGCAGGGCTGATAACATTGGTGACACCAAATATTAAATTGTTTGTTCTTTTGTAGTTTGAATACAATGATGAATTGGAGAGCACAGATTTCCAGGCTGGCTGGAAGCCAGACCTCTATTTCCTTCCAAACCACTAATACAGTGGAACCTTGGGTAACTTTGAAAAAGTCACTTTCCTTTTGCTACTTTCTCTACCTTTGTGAAATTAGGGCAATGATGTGTTCAACCCATTTCTTTCCTTAGGGGATATGAATAAGGAAGAGGATGTTCATCAAGTACCTTGGCTACTTTAGAGGAGATGTTCCATTGAAGGCAATAATAGGAAATCTTATAAATCATGAGACCTCTTGGGGGTGTGTTGCCTGGATACAAAATATTCATATTATTATTTTCTCTTTTGCAAATTATATCTGTTACACAATTGAGATTAAATTGGACGGGCATTTTTTCATCCTCAGAAGTTATGTTGTTGTTTTGTTTTAAGAACCAAAAAGAATCCTCACTAAGTGATACAAAGATAAGATTGACAAAATATATGAAATTCTTTTAGTGGCTTGCAGAGAAATATTTTACTAGAAAAAAAAAGGCCAGAGAAGCTATTCAGTGGATCATTCCTAGTAGAAAATCACTGTAAATAATTAAATATCAAGCACCCTTCTCAATGATTTCCACAGTCCTCTTATTAGGATAGAAATCTAAAATCATTATGAGGAAACCTCCAGACCCTTGTCACCAAAATGGAGTTCATTTCATAGCAAAAACTGATGTCTTAACATGAAAGAAAGTATAACCCTTGGTAACCTAGAATACTTCTTTTTTTTTCTTTTTTTTTGAGATGGGGGTCTCACTCTGTCGCCCAGGCTGGAATGCGGTGGTGCGATCTTGGCTCACTGCAAGCTCCGCCTCCTGCGTTCACGCCATTCTCCTGCCTCAGCCTCCCAAGTAGCTGGGACTACAGGTGCCCGCCACCATGCCCGGCTAATTTTTTTTTTTTTTTTTTTTTTTTGTATTTTTAGTAGAGATGAGGTTTCACTGTGATAGCCAGGATGGTCTCAATCTCCTGACCTCGTGATCCGCCCGCCTCGGCCTCCCAAAGTGCTGGGATTACAGGCTTGAGTCACTATACCCAGCCCCTAGAATACTTCTATATTTGGTTTCTGAGAAGAAGAAGAGGCAAAAGAACAAATTGATATCACGTATTTATTTTGAGGAGACAATTTTGAGGACAAGTTCTTTAACTGTGGAAGACTAATTCTTATTATTACTAGTTCTCCTCAGTAGTCTTCAAAAGTCCTCTTGTAATTCTGTAGGACGAAGCTATTTGGCATGATAGCCGTGAACCACTGTGGAGTCACAGAATCAAGACGATTAGGGGTGCAAGGAACCTTAGAGATTATTAGACGAACCACTGTCCTTCACAGAAGAGGAAACCAGGGCCCACAGGAGGCCCTCATTGAAATATACTTGATAGGCTGGGTGCAGTGGCTCACACCTGTAATCCAAGGACTTTGGAGTCTGAGGCAGGAGGATCACTTGAGGCCAAGAGTTCAAGACTAGCCTGGGCGTCATAGTGAGACCTTAGATCTACAAAAAAATTATCAGATTGGCTGGGTGTGGTAGCACACACCTGTAGTACTAGCTACTTGGGAGGCTGAGGTGGGAAGATCATTCAAACCCAGGAGTTTGAGGCTGCAGTGGTCTAGCATTGTACCTCTGAACTTCAGCCTGGGGCCTGGGTGACAGAGCAAGACCCTGTCTCTAACATATATATATATATATATATATGTGGTCATGTGCGAAGTATTTATTCATTAGTTCAACAAATATTTATAACACACCTGCAATGTGTCAAGCAAACATTTATTGATTACCTCCTCTTTGACAGGTACTCCAAAATACAGTGGTGGTGGATAATAATTCTCAAACAGAATAGGGTTTAATAGGAGAGACCTCCTGCAAGCATATAATTACAGTGCAATAAAACATGTATGAAGGCAATGGGATGTAGAGAAACCCACTATTTAAAGAAACACCATAGAATAGCATTTCTTACAGTTTACCCTACAAAATATAATAATCTATAATATGAGGGGTATTGAGGAAACAATATTCTTGGCTATATAAGGTCAGGAAATGTTGAATACTTTTTTTTGTTGGAGATGCATGTGCCTATTAATATATTAGAGAAGCATGTTAAAGAAGTTCTGCAATTTAAACATGCTTCTCAAATTTATTTGAGCACAGAAAATATCCCTCAACTCAACATTCTTCCCTTTCCCTCGTTCTCTGTTTCTTTCTCTTTCTTGTCTTCCTCCTCTTTCTCTTCTGGTGGAACATTTGTCTATATCTCACAGAATGCTCATGTTACATAGGAGAGAAGCTTTGAAAAGTATTTTGGTCATCTCTCAGTTCATCAGAAAGCTCCATTAGCTAAGAGATCATACTCTCAAAAGATTTAGCTAATGGAAGTTTACTGTAGTTCGAAGACATGGTGGGAATAAATGTCCCAATAGTAATAAATTAACATCCCCTCATCACATGTGTAGAATGTTGAAGCAATAATGAATATAATTTGGGAAATTTGATTATTAACCAGAAGTGAAATAATTTGAAATGGAATATAACAAACAATTGCTTCTTGCTTTGCTACAATTAATCTAATATGCCTGGGATGAGAGATAATTCAGAAGGTATCAGATTCCAGAGCAAACACCTATTTGGGGAAATGCTACTAGCCACCAGTAAATGCAGACTGGACCCCTGAATATAAAAATTCTTCATTTTGGTGGAAATTAGAGAAATAGAGAGTGTTGTAGTATTTCTTTCTTGATGAAATTTTATCAACAACAAAATTACAGATCATTCCCGGGGACAGTCAGATTTCATATCTATCTTTTTTCTTGAAATCTCATTTAGTTCAGGAGGACTGCAATGCAACACATCTTTGCATACTATTTTATTGAATTTATTGAATTTATTTTATCTGTTACTTGTAAATTGCCTAGTATATTTGATATATATGGTATATATCATATGTATACATGGACATATGATTTCCTTTTTCTGTACAACCTTGCTTAAAATTCTGCATTGTAGTAGTGATATAAATGTAATCTGGAAATTATGTTTGGGGAGCAAGTTGAATGCTATGCTTGTGCAATTTGTCAAGTCAGTATCTATGGCAAGACTAGAAATCAAATTGGATGGGTTTTATTTCTTGCATTCCTCCACTCTACTGCATTTTATTTTCTAAATCTCTTGTAACCCTTGCTAACAATTGCTGATAGCCAGTAAAATTTAACAACTTATAACAGTGACTCCAACAAAGTGCCCTGACAACAAACACTGCTGGGTATTCAAATCTCAGCTTTACTGTACCCTCCTCCAGGAGGTTTTTCTACTTCCCCAAGACAGAGCTAAGTACTCTCTTAAATGCTCCACAGCAGCCTTCTTTTATGGCTCTTTTCCTCTGCTGTATCTACTCATCTCTTTGCTTATCACAGTCTGTATCTCTCTTTCTTCTCATCTATTGCAGCAAAAGGTGTCCATACAAATTTTACCTGTTCTGACTTTTCCTCTTTAAGACAGTTCTTACCTTGTTGTATTGAAGGTACTTGTTTATCTGGATCTCTGGGTCTTCCTCCAGACAGGTTATAAGTAAACTGAGGAGAGGCACCATGTCTGTCTTTTTCACTGTGGAATTCCCAACAGCTAGCAGAGTTGATAGCTAATAAATGTGTTGAAAATAATCAGTTGATTGGACCCTTGCTAGACCTCTTCATGCACCACACTGGGCTGGGGCTGCCTGTTCCATCTATTAAAAGAGAGTTAAGTGACTTGGCTATGGAGTCACAGACAGTGTTTCTGAACTTAGACCACTATGCCAGACCGCTGTGTCCCCACAGAGCCAAAATCACTTCCAAAGACAACCTGAAATGCTCTGCCTCTCACCATTAAAGCATGTGCAGTCACTTCCAAACCCAAGCTTACGTCCCATGCCTTCAACATGCCTTCCTGGAATGTCCACAACTAACCTTGTCCCTATAGTGGGCATCTTCTCAACACTAAGGGGCTCAGGGCCTCAGAATACAGGCACATGTGTGTTAGACTAGGCAAACTATACTGGAGCTGAGCATTTTGCTGGTGGACTAGCTCTATTGTCCTTGTTAACAAACCCAGAAGGTGAATGCGCGTAGGTTCAGCAACCCTCTAGTTTCCTTGATTTTCTCATTGTGTATCTCTCAGTTATGAGTTTGCATTTATCTTAGCCTCTTTATATTTTTATCCTGTTTACAACACCTTTACATCTGTTTGAGGTGATCTGTTTTCATGTATTTTTATTTCTCTTTAATTTACCTTTTTAATGCTTCAAGGACATTTTATGAACTCCCAACCATTTTCTGCCTGTAGTCCTATTCTTACTGTAAAGTATCTTGTGACTTAAAGAAGTGTCTTAAGCTCTGTGGAGACTAGCTTAGGTCTCAGTTCAAGAACTCTGACTATCACGCCAGCATTATTTTTACCTGACTGATTTCCTATATTCTCAATTCTTCATCTGTATCTTAATCACTTCTTGCATTGGGAGTTATAATAATTATAATACTATAAATGTTAGTACCAATGTTATCTACTAACAACAACTAAAATATTGATTATTACATTGTCCCAAGCACTGTGCTAAGCACTTTATGTGCACTATTTCACTTAATCTTCATAAGACACTCTCAGGTAAGTAGTATCCTCATTTCACAGACAAGGGAACTAATATTTAGAGAAGTTAAGTAATTTGAATAAAATAGCAAAGTTGGCAAGTGGCACACCTAGGATTCATATAGATATGTTTGACATTATAGTTAATCCCTTTAATTATTGTCTTTATTTCAGTAGAAGCTGGTTCTGGAAATGTCATGGATCCAATTGAGGGGAGAATTTTCTTGGGGGCCTCCCATTATTCACTTACCAGGCCCACCTCCAGAGAGTTGTAAGTTTCTTCTTTCTGCAGAACAGGGAAAAGATTCTTGTGGCTGTGAGACTCCCTGGTCCTGTAATATGCCTGTTGCCATGCCACATTTATCAAATGATCCTCTCTGTCAGTGACAACCCTCTCCTCCCAGTGGCAGATTAAGACATGTTAGGGTCACCTCTTTTCTCTCACACTCTGCATTTAATCCATTAGGAAAGGCTGTCAGCTCCTTTTTCAAAATTTGTCCAGGATCTGACCACTTCTTATTACTTGCATTTGCTGTCAATCTGGTCCACCATCATCTTTAACCTAGATTACTGAAAGAGCCTCTTGGCTTCTTCCTGGTCCCCATGTAGCCTTCTAGAAACTCAGCAGTGACCTTTATAAACATGTGTTAAAATACATCACTTCTCTATTGCCGAACCTTTCTAACTGAAAGCAAACGTTTTTACAATCATCTATTATATAAAGCCCTGAGTTGTCTCCCCACACCTCCCCTCCCCACTCCTACCCCCTCTCGTGGTAATTCTCTGATTTTATGTCACTCTGTTCTCCACCTCACCCTGGAGTAGATTCCTCAAGCGCACGGTTATACACCCACCTCAAAGCTTTTTCTCTGACTTTTTACTGTACCTGGAATATTTACTGCTTTTCTCCAGATATCTCCGTGGCTATACCCTGACCTTCTTCAAGTTCTTGCTCAAATATCACCTCTTCAGTGTCCACTCTATTTAATATCAGGACTTCCCTGGACACCCAATGTTCCCTGCGCTACCCACATCCCTTTTCAACTTAGAAAGTAATGCACAATTTTCTTAGAGGTTTGTTTCCTATTATCTGTTTCTCTCCACTAGAATATAAGCTCTAGGAGGGTAAGAGTTTGTGTTTTCATTGACTATATATCCCTTATGCCAAGAACAGTGCCCTGATCATGGCAAATGCTCAATCAATAACTGTTGAATGAAGGAAGGAAAGACCCGCTAAAGTTTTACATTTTAATTGATGCTTTCTGCAGCACAGCACCAACGGGATTTGCAAAACAAGAGTTCAGGGCAGTCCACGTAATGTTTTTTCAGACTTGAAGATTATGTTGTGCTTATAATTTTAACAATTTTTAAGATAGTTTTTCCTTTTTTTTTTGGTTTGAAGGGTCATTATATTGTCATGCTTTCCTCTGGTTCCAGCTCTACGGACCGCTCTTGTTTTTCATAGGAGTAAAGGTTTCTAGTGTGGCCTGGTCATTTTTATAAAGTCTGTGATTATTCTGATGTGTATATTAATCTCTCCAGCAATGCCCAGCAGTTTGGTGGAACTGTGGCCTCAGTTGCTTGAACTTAAAAAATGCCTAGAATCCATTTGCCTAAGCTGTAGAGGCCTTTCTTGGATGGGACCTATTAATCTGTCAATACAGTCTGATTTATGTTCCTATTGCCTGTTTTTTTGCTTCTTTACATAGACGGAAAAGAATTCTCGGCAGTTTCTGTTGACTGATTTACCATTTTGCTATGAGGAGTACTTAGTGTTACTTGCAACTAGGAAATTTCATCGTGCGCTCTCTCTTAGCATGTACAAAAAGTTTAACTAGCACATTCCCTACATTCCCTGACACCAGTCTCCCAAAGATAAGCACTTTGCAGTTCTGCCACCTCAGAAACATTTGTGTATCCCTAGTATTTGCCTGCCATTTCCAAGGCTAGTTCCTTATACATGGCCTCCTATCCTGTATCCATTTGTTAAAAATATCTTTAGTGGTACAATTTTGAAAGTCATTAAGGCTTTAAATCAAGTGGCTTTGTAGGCTCTACTTAATTCTTATAACTATCCTTTCAAATAGCTTTTGTAGAATTTAAGCATGAAATAATAATAATAGGTAACTCATATATTTGAGTAGCCCTTTACAGTTTATAAGGCTTAGTGGAAAGATCATGAACGTTGCAGACAACCAGACCTGAACTGGAAACTCACTTCAACTTCTACTAGCTTTGTAATGCTGAGCACTTTACCTCCCTCATCTTTACAAGGGAGGCAGGAACACCTTGCAGGCGTACGGTATTGTTGGATGGGGGGAATGGTGCTTGTACAGAGCATAGTGGGTGCGTTATGCAGAGCACTGGATGGATGCTCAGTTCATGAGGGCTCCTCTATTTCTCCATTCTTATACAGACTCTCTTGTTGTGACCTCCTGTTACCTCTACACCTGTTCTAGGTACTAGGATTCCTTATGAAAAAGAAAATCCTTACCCTCATGGAGCTCACCTTTTAGAAATGGTGGCAGAAAATAAGAACAAAGAAAAACACACAAATATGTCATACTAGATAGTGATATACGTTAAGAAGAGAAATAGAGTAGGGTGAGGGGGTAAGGATTAGGGAGAGGATGAGAGGTGGGCACGGGAGGCTAGTTTAGACAGTGGACCAGAGAATGTCCTGGAGTAAGTAGGAGAAAAAGCAGAGGTGAATCTGTGTATCTTGACTTTAGTCAATTGTTTTCATTTAAGAGTTTGATGAAGCTGCCCTCACATTTTCTCCAGCTTGCCAGATGTGGAAGGAAGACACACTGATCTCAAGTTTCCAGGTTCTTGTTTGGAGTTCTTAGGTGCAGAAGGTATCTCAGTTGTCAGTTCTGAGTCACCGTGGCCATTTGCAAGGGCAGCACTTCTTGATTTTTACTACCAAAATAATCCTATAGTTTTTGTCTCCAAACTCTCATTAGAGATGAGAAACTGTATCTTTTTTATATCTCTATCACCAACACTAAGATGCCATCATCTGTCCTATGGACCACTGCAAAAGCCTCCAACCTGGTCTATGTGCATCAATTATCACCCCCTCCAATATGTCTTGAAGTTTGTCTGAAGCATCGTCCTGGTGCTCAGCCTCCTTGGAGAGAGTGCTCAGAGGAATCAGCAGCAGGAATCACCAAGACCTATTTGCCAGCTTTGAGGGTCTGAGGGGCCATTGCTGGGGTAGGTTCATGAGCCTGGCATCCCGATTCCTGAATCACAGCCATTGGGATGAGTTCTTGAATGCAGCCTTTCCATGGCCTAAAGGTCACAGTTACCCTAGAGAATCTGTTCAGTACCCTGAGAGTCATTTGCGAAACACCAGTGCACATGGTGCCCCTCCAGTCAGTCCAGTGACTATGCAAGCCTTTCATTATATTCCGTCTTCTTGAATACCTAGAGTGCTTGCGATTTTCTTCATGGAATACTGACTGATGCTATTTGTTCTCTTCCATTTCAGTGCCTGGCTTTCCCTTTAAGGAAGGCTTGCCTCTACCTTTTTCTCCTTTTAAAAAACAAAAACCAAACAACAATAACAACACTATTTTTGGGCTTAAATCACATGATTTAAGGCCTTAAACTCACCACAATGGAGGAGCCATATACTTGTATCCTTCTTTTCTACTTAACTCAACATATTTCCAGATTCACTCTCCAAACACACCTTTTTTATTATCCTCATTCATCTTTCAAATTCCCAATTATTTCTACTATGTGCTTATCAATGAAGACTATTGTGAAATGAAGGATGAACGGTCTTTGCAGAGATGAGGATTTGTTTTCCTTAATATTCTTCCATTCCTTTGATAACAAAACTACCCTGGAAATGAACTGTCATTACGAAAGCTATGGAAGCAGAAAAGTCTAAAACAACACTCAAGATGGCTGTTTGGGAGAATATTCTTGATAAGCTATGCTAGAATATAGGTCAGGTCAGCTATATAAATGTGTAAGACAATACTTTCAGGCACTAAATGCTACTCATAAAAAATTAAGTGGAATTTAGAGTGGTTTTAAAATTTATTACAAATGACAAATTGAAAAACAAGCCAAATGGTAATATAAATTTTATTTCTATATTTAGTGTAGAAAAGTCATAGGAATCTCTTGGCTGGTGATTGTGGAAAATTTAGGTTTGGAGCTGTAAGTGTTGAAATTCCCATGGCATTTAATTATTTTGATGAGTTCAAAAATATCCCAAATAATTAAAGGAAACATGTTATTACCTGTTTTTAACACTACTAGAGTAGGTGGTTTCAGATATTTTTTATGCTAATTGTTTTCTCTCCTAGATCTAATTTAATGGGCTAGAATGTTCTCCATTTGACCACCTGTCTCGATGGAATGAAGTCAACTAATTTGCATACTCCTGCTTTTTATCTTCTCGGCGTAGCTATGAAGAATAATAAGAAGAGATTTTAATATGTAGTGATTATACTAATATATTTAAGTGTATCTCCAAGTATTTTTAAGTATGTCTTTGGCTAAAAATGAGAACTTTTATTTTTGATTCAATGAAGGGGTCTAAATTAATTAGAAAACCATTTTTTGGTGGGGGAGAAAAGAGCAGTTATTACACATTTGTGCAATTTGTTATCTAAATAAATTAATAATCTTATGTAGCATTCATATATTATTAATAAATTTCAGGACTTTTGAGCAGGAGCCATAAATTTTTAAAACTTAATGCATAATTTACAAAATTAGGAGGGGAAACAAAATTTGGAATAATGATATATTTTAAGAGAAAAATATATTTTCAAACTCTTGTTATGCTTATAACAATTTGCTAGTTGCAAATCATCTCTATTTATTAAAGTAATTTCTCTAAGGACTAATAGATTACATGTTTTCAAGCTCATATATTATTTTAGGTGTATGTGAAAATAATGAAACTGTGTTTCTTTAACAACACATTTTGTCAATCAGACTTTTTACTTACCAGGTGGGTCTTCTCCTGGTTTAGTGCACTTTGGAGATTAGATTATGGAAACTATTTCTGTTCATGAAAGTCACACTCTAAATCACTTAACTTCCAGAAGTTAAACATTTACGGGAAAAGGTCAACATCCTGGATGGCTCCAGCATACTTTGGCATTTCCGTGGATGTGGGAAAGAGAAACATGGTTCATAGCTCTCTCTGGCTTCTGCATAATTTTACACCAAATACCATATGCTCTGTTGGTGACAATTTTCTTCATTCATTGTGTCTTTTAACTCCAAATGTTCACATTTTAATAATTTGCTTGAGAAGAATGAAAAGTGACACACATCTTGCCTTTAAAAGTCTATATTTATTCTTTTTGGATATATCTTTTTGAAAACAGAATTCATATTTAGTGCTTTGGGTAAGGCAAAATTAAGTTCAACCCTTTAGTTTATGTTCCTGAGAAAGGCAGTTTCAGAGGCATCAGAGAAAAAAATAAGTCCAGATTACATCATTTATTTAATGTTTCCAAGCGATATATTTTCAATTAAAGTTTTATCAGCCACGTATTGAATGTAAATTCTTCTTTCTATTCAATATCTATTATAAAAGAATATGATTTCACCATGGTGTATGCCTTTGTATTCAATTAAGAAAATTGCTTAGCTTAACTTCCTAAATTTTCCAATCAGAAAAGTTTTCCAACATTGAAATGAGCCTGCATCTCTGGGAAAAGGTGGGTGCCTTATGGCTACAGACACCAGACAGGGGCTGGAGGACAATCTCCTAAAGATACTGACAAGATTCCTTCCAGAGAGAAAGACTGAACTGGCAAGGGAGTATTGTCACAGCCATAACGTTTTATATCCAGCTGCTATGACTTGATACTGCTGATATAACTAAATCTGGAGAACATTTCTTTTAGTCTCTCTCTTTCAAGCAACAGTTTTTGTCAGAAATACTATTCCCTGTTAAAGCAGGGACACTCTGTTGAGATGGGGGTTAGACACCTAGGTACTGCTCCTGTTCATCTACTAACTAGCTACACAATTGTGAGCACATTGCTTCTTTATTTATATCTCTAAGTACTGCTTAATCAAAATAATTTGGAATTTCCATTTTGCTGGGGTGAAACAGTAATTTCTAATATGGTGCTTCCCTTCCCCACATCCACTGGTTGTCTCAGAGCCCGCTCCCAAGACACATGTTGTCTTCAACTAACCTTGCTTAGGTTTGCAGGCAGGTAATTAGACAAGAGCATCTTGGCGTTTCACCTTCATCATGTCTATATGTTTCACTAGAAGAATACAGTATTGAAGATTCTGTGTTATTGAAGTTTGGCAGGCATAATATTAATTGCATTATCTAATATATAATACAATTTTTCGAACACATACATATTTTTTGAGTACTTACAATGGGCAGTTAGCTAGATACCCAGTGCATGTGCTAGGGTTATTATATTAAAATAAAGGATTCAGGTCTTATTTCAAACTGCTTACAGTCTACTTGGAGATACAAGTCCTACAGAGAGAAATACACCTAACCACAGAAAGCTTGCTTTCTTACTTCATTTGGCTACAGCTCAATGTCACCCCCTTAAAGAGGCTACCATTGACCACTCTAAATCAAATAATACCAGGACATACTCTCTGTCTCCTGTTTTATTTTTTCTTCATAGAATTTATCATTAGTTACCCATTCATATTTTCATGTGTGTGTTCTCAAATTTGTTAGTTACTTTTCTCCTTCACTCAATTTAGGTTGTATAAAGGTAAAGACTTTGTCTGGTAATTGTTAGATCACTGGTGTCTGCAATAATAGGTGGCACAATAAATACTTGTCGAATAAAGAAAGGAATGATGTATAACGTATATGTCCAGGGAGTAAAAACACAAAAGTGGAAAATTCTGACAAGAAACTCTCAAGAAAATGAATTATGGTGGATACTTACTCATCTTTTAAGAATGAGTGAGAAATTCTAGACAAGCAGGGATAAGGGAACATTCTGAACTCACTCTCTAGGCAACTTAAGCAGGACTTGAGATGAGGCAGCAAAAGATACCCGGTTGGAGCCACCAGTTAAATAGTTACCTATAACCTCAGCAATATACATTGGATAATATGTCCGTATAGGTTTAGAGAAGATCTAAGGGCAATGACCTACAAAACAAATAGTGGTTCAGAGGGAAAGGTGGAAGGGCTCATGTCAGCTGAGAGCAAGGGGGCGGAATTGGCACCCTTCAGAAGAATACTCTCCAGCCCCACAAGGGTGCAAGACTCAGCACACAGGCCAGCATACTCTTTTTCCTAGGATGAGGTGGGCAACTGAGTGATTCTTTGTATTCTGGGGCCATGCCACTGTACTTTAAAATGGGTTCTAAGACTGACTCTTTCCTGTATTTTCACACAGTTATGGATAAATACTAAATTTGCATGTATTTCTTGAACTTAAAAAACTCATGTCATTTTGATGGTTGATAAAACCCAGAAACCATCAAATCTAGCACCTCAGCGAAACCAGAGCAGCATTCCCTTTTTGTCTGTGAGTCTTAAGCTGGTTAACCGGGGGCTTGTGAAGAAAGTAAACTCTGGGGTCTTTTGACCTCTTAATGTCCTTCACAAGCTGAAAGAAATCAAAGACTCTCGAGGAATTTTCCAGTGCTGTAGGATTGATGAATTTAGTCAAGTGTTGTAGAGAGACTGTCAGAAGATAAAAGCCAGTGGAGGTACAACATTAAACAGCGAGTGAGTTCACTTGAGTTTCTCTTAGCAAACTGCTCAGGCTTTCTTTCTTTGTCTTCAGATGAATGTGGTGTTTGATTTCACTTGTCACATGATCCAGCTGTTTCGGGAAAATACACTTATGTTTTCCATTGAACAGTCCTGTTGCTATTTTTAGTTGATCTTGTGCAGGCACTGCATCTTCTTTCAGGCATCATCTAACTCTACAGCTGGCTGGTGTTAATGAGGCCAATACTGTGGGCTTGGTAGCTGGTTTTACGCCAATAACCTACAATATGCATGTAGCTAGATACGCAGGACCCTCTCCCATGGGCAGCACCCTCAAGCTTCCTTAGGGCCTTCATGCTTTTGTGCTATTGCTCCCTGTGCTGTTGCCTCTGGAGTAAATATCTCCCAGAAGAGAAGATAGAGGCATCTTCTTCAGTCTGAAGGGCAGGACATTAAATTGTTGTTGACTTGAATTAAAACTGGTTGTTTTAGGTGAGAGATGATGTATTTGTGGGAATGGTACCAGGCTAGAAGTTTGTAAGCCTGCCCTCTCTCTGGTTTGACCACTATTTGTCTGTGTGAATTTAGGCTATCACATAACCTCTAGGTCCTTGTTTGCTCAGGAGGGAGATGGTCACGGCTTCTCAATATTTTCAACAAAATTGCCTTCAATAGAAAAAAGTAAAAGCATATATATAAAATTGCCATGTTAGAGCATGCCAAGTTGTTCACAGTTCCCTTTTGCCTACAGGATAGTATAAACTCTTTCACTTGACATTCAAGGCCCTCTACAGCCTGGCTCCAGTTTATCTTTCTGCCCTGCTGTGATATCACTCATTTCCATATATGTTGTCTGCCTGTGTGCCTTTGTTTGTTCTTCCATCAGTGTGGAATGTGCTTTCTCCTTTCCCTCCCTCTTTATATTCAATGCATCTCTTAGGGCCTGCTTCAAATGTCATTTCCCATGCAAGTTTTCTTCGATTGCTTCAGAAATAATCCCCTCCTTTTTAGTTTAACCGTCCCTCTCTTGTTGCACACCCTTTCTGCTTTGCTTTTGAATCATTTTCTCATCTCTTCTGCTGCTTTGTATGTTTCTTGGGGTCATTATGGTTTCTGTTTCAACTTGGTATTCGTCTGACTTCCCCCCACTAGTTCGATATCTAGTACAGAATCTTAGATTCTAGCACAGAAGCCTGTTTCCATTAAATTTTGTTGAAGCAATAAATAAATTAGTCATAAAGGGTTAAAGCAAGACAGTATTGCTGGAAAAACAGCATCTATCTACATTGCTGAAAAAATAAAAACCCTTCAAGAAGCTTTACAGTTGATCTTTCATCAATATCATAGCTTTTTAAATTACATAAGTAATGTTTATTTAACCCTTCATTATTTATGGTCTTTTAAAAATATGTGACTACATTTCATTTCCAAAACAGCCTTTGTAGGTATATAAACAGGCATACCTTGGAGATATGGCAGGTTCAGTTCCAGACCTCCCCAATAAAGCAAATATTGCTATGAAATGAGTCACAGAAATGTTTTTGTTTCCCAGTGCATATAAAAGTTATGTTTATGCTATCTGTTAGCCTATTAAGTGTGTAATAGCATTATGTCTAAAAGATAGTGTACATAGCTTAATTTAAAAAGATTTTATTGCTTAAATAAGCTAATGATCATCTGATCCTTCAGCAAGTTGTAATCGTTTTGCTGGTGAAGTGTCTTGCCTCAATGTTGATGGCTGCTGACTGATCAGGGTGATGGTGGCTGAAGGTTGGGGTGCCTGTGGCAATTTCTTAAAATAAGACAACAGTGAAGAAGTTTGTCACATTGATTGACTCTTCCTTTCATGGAAGATTTTTCTGTAGCATGTGATGCTATTTGATAGCATTTAACCAACAGTGGAATATCTTTCAAAACTGGAGGCAATTCTCTCAAACCCTGCTGCCACTTTATCAACTAAGTTTATAGAATAGTCTAAATCTTTTGTTGTAGTTTCAACAATGTTCACAGCATCTTCACCAGGAGTAGATTCCATATTAAGAAACTTTCCTTGCTCATTTATAAGAAGAAATGCCTCATCCATCCAAGTTTTATCAAGGAATTGCAGCAATTCAGTTATATCTTCAGGCTCCACTTCTAGTTCTAGTTCTGCAGTTGCTTCCTTTACTGATGTCTTAAACCCCTCAAGTCATCCATGAGGGTTGGAATCAACTTCTAAACTCCCATGAATGTTGATATTTTCACCTCCTGCCATGAATTACAAATATTCTTAATGGCATCTGGAATAGTGAATCTTTTCCAGAAGATTTTTCAATTAACTTTGCCCAGCTCTATCAGATGAATCACTATCTATGCCAGCTATAGCTTTGAAAAATGTGTTTCTCAAGTAATAAGACTTGAAAGTTGAATTGATTCCTTAATTCATGGGCTGAAGAATGAGTGTGCTAGCAAGCATGAAAACAACATGAATCTCTTGGTATATCTCTATCAGCGATAGGCTACGTGCACTGGGTGACTACGTGCATTGTCAATGATCAGTAACATTTTGAAAGGAATCTTTTTTTTTAATGTGCAGTAGGGTTCAACACTGGGCTTAAAATATTCAGTAAACTATGCGGTAAACAGATGTGCTGTCATTAGGCTGTGTTGTTTCATTTACAGAGTGCAGGCAGAGTAAATTTAGTATAATTTTTAAGGGCCCTGAGATTTTAAGAATGATAAGTGAGCATTGGCTTCCACTTACAGTCTCCAGCTGCATTAACCCCTAACAAGAGAGTCTGCCTGTCTTTTGAATCTTTGAAGCCAGATATTGACTTCTCCTCTCTAGCTACAAAAGTCTTAGATGGCATCTGCTTCCAGTAGAAGACTGTTTCATTTACATTGAAAATTTGTTATTTAATGTATCCACCTTCATCAATTATTTTAGCTAGATTTTTTTTTGATAACTTGCTGCAGCTTCTAGATCAGCACTCACTGCTTCATCTTGCACTTTTATGTTATGGAGATAGCTTTGTTCTCTAAAAATCATAAATCAACTTCTGTTAGCTTCAAATGATTCTTTTGCAGCTTCCTTACCTCTCTCAGCCTTCATAAATTTGAAGAGAGGTAGTGTCTTCCTCTGGATTAGGCTTTGACTTAAGGAAATGTTGTGGCTGATTTAATCTTCTGTCCAGACCACTCAACTTTCTCCACATTAGCAATAAGTCTGTTTTGCTTTTTTATCATTCATGTGTTCACTGGTGTGGTACTTTTCATTTCCTTCAAGAACTTTTTCTTTGCATTTACAACTTGGTTAACTGTCTGGCACAAAAGGCCTAGCTTTCAGCCTATCTCAGCTTTTGACATGCCTTCCTCACTAAGCTTAATTGTTTCTAGCTTTTTATTTAAAGTGAGAAATGTGCAAATATTCCTTTCACTTGAACACTTAGAAGCTGTTGCAGGGTTATTAATCGGCATAATTTAAAGATCGTCGTGTCTCAGGGAATAGGGAGGTTCAAGGAGAGAGAAAGAGATGGGGAAATGGTCAGTTGGAGTAGTCAGAACACATACAATGTTTATTAAGTTTGCTCTCTCATATGGGCATGGCCCAAAACAATTATAATAATAATAATATCAAAGATCACTGAAAAGAGATAATCAGAGCAGATAGAATAATAATGAAAAAGTTTGAAATATTGTAAGAATTACCAAAATGTGACACAGAGACATGAAGTGAGTACATCCTGTTGGAAAAATGATGCTGATAGACTTGCTTAACATAGGCTTACCACAAACCTTCAATTTGTAAAAAATGCAATATCTGTGAAGTGCAATAAAATGAAGCTCAAAAAAATGAGGTATGCCTATACTCCAATATAATGATGAAATTAATCACCTGAAGTTAATGCAGACTCCACAACTTAAGGATACAGTCCCCCACAAGACTCCCTCATTTTAGATGCCAGACACAAATTCAGGGGTCTCCAGGCCACCTGCTATGATGAACTGGCTATGAATTTGGAGATTTCCATCACCGTCTCAGGTCTGATATTTGCTAGAATGACTCACAGAACTCATAGAAGTGTTATAATTACAGTTATAATTATAAAGAATACCAATGAGGACCTGCTAAGTGAAGAGACAAACAGGGTGAGGTCTGGTAAGGTTCCAAATGTTGAGCTTCCATTAACCCCTACCATGTTGTCAGGATGCATCTCTCTAGGTACAATTATGTGTATTCCCCAAGCAGGAAGCTCCCCTGAACCTCACTGTTTTGAGTTTTTATTGAGGTTTCATCAGGTAGGTGTGGTTGGTTAACTCATTGACCACATAATTAAGTTCAATCTCCAGTTCTCTCCATTTGGAATATTAACATCTGCTTCAAACCCTTAACCTTGTAATCACACGGCTGGCCTTTCTGGCATGACCAGCCCCCATCCTAAGTTGTCTTTCTGGTGTAAACTAAGGTGTGGTCCAGGGGCCCACCATAAGTAACAAAGACACACTTGTCACTTGGGAAATTCAAGGGATATAGAACACATTTTTCCAGCAACCTGGGACAAAGACCAGGCATATTCTTTATTATACAACAGTGGGAAAGAAAATTATTACCCTCATTTTCAGATGGCACTGAGGAAGGCAAAGTGACTTGTTCAGTGTCACAAGGCTTAATAATAATGAAGCCAGAATACCAATCCCGGAGGTCTGACCACGAGTCTCAGTCTCTTTCCACTGCGCCATGATAGATTCCCTACAGGAAGGCCAGTTTCACATCATAACTGTCATTAAGTCTTTCAAACTTTTTTGACTAGCTGGATCTGAGCTAAATATTCCTTTGGCAACCATGATCACTGTCCCTGGTGGTTTGTAAGGTATCCTCCTCCTCTGGGCTGTGGCCCATTGATGCTGTGAGTGTGGGGGTGGCAGCCCCCTGATCAGGAGGTCCATTGTATGACAGGTACAAACAGATCTGCAGACTTTGAAGGTGAGGTACAAGCCAGAGCTACCCTCTTTGTTGAACCATGAGGATGAGTGGATCAAAGGAGTCACAAATCCTCAATGTTAGTGTCCTTTTTATTTCTGTAATTTCACTTATGATAAGAGCACTCGTTATTGGCAAGTTATCTATCCATACGTTTACCATCTGTGTATCCAAACTATTTATCTAATCTATTTGTGTGTCTGTCTGTCTATCTTTCATCTATTGACAAGCTTTCATCAGCCTTAAAGGTTGATTGCGGCTGTGGCCTGTTTCTTATAGTGGGGAAGGAAGTATAAGTAAGGTTGAAGATCCTGGGCATGGCTAAAATACAAAATGATGATTTTTCTAATGTTGCTTCCTTCTCCCTTCTCCTCTCTTTCCTAATACCTCCTCCCCCTCCAGTCTTTCCTACTCCCTTCTTCCTTTCCTAGTTTTCAGAATGCCTTTTTACTACTTCTCCTACATGGAAACATCATCTTGATTGGACAACCATTCCTATGTGCCAGATATAATTCTATGAGCATTATGCCTATTAACACCCACCATCCTCACTACTATTACCATCATTGCACGTGTGAGAAAGCTGAAGCAAAGAGACGTTTAATTAACTTTCCAGAGTCTCCAGCTAGTTTGTAGCAGATCTGAGCTTCAAACCCTGGTAACCAGATGCCCAAGTCTATACTCTTTACCACCTCACTAAACTGCCTGATTAAATAGAAAGAATTTCAGCTTTGAAAGTTGGGTTAAGTTGCTGGCTTTGTTCCTTAAGACATATGTGACCCCTGTCATGTTGGAGAAACTGCCCAAGCCTCAGTTCATTATCCTTTAAACAGGGTGGGTAAACAAACCTTCCTCAATATGATGCCACAAAGACAGAATGAGGAAATGTGTGGAGTAATATACTCTCCACTTACTTCTGTTTTTCTCTTCTCCCTAGCACAGGGACATGGAAGGACCTTGAGAAGGCACTGATACATGCTCTTCAACATGGATGCTCAGCTTTGGGAGTGCAGTTGGGTTGCCTGTGCAGGAATGACCTTTTGAAACGTCACCCAGACAGAAGCTGGCTCTGGCTCCTTATCGCCCCACCACAGCTGTGCTAAAGTCACTGTAGGGAAAGAGTGACTTGCTTTTTATTTTATTTTATTTTATTATTTTATTTTATTTTAAAATAAGACTTTCAGGAAAGTGAGCTGCAGTACCTGGAAAATCCAGATGTGTTAAGTCACAATATAAAAGTCTCTTTTACTCTTTCAGGGCCATTTTTCTTTCTCTCTCTTCTGCAACACCTTCAGCCTTTGCAAAGAGATCGTGGGCAGGAGACCTGTGACATGGGTGTTTGCCTCTAGGAAGCACAGCAGAGACTAAGGCAGGGTACAGTCATTTCCACCCTGGCTTAGAATGTACTGCTGAGCACCATGACTGGAGGTTACAAGGCCTTTTGCTGTAAGTTTACCTCTACAGGTTTTACTACTTAAGGAACTGCTGCCAATGAACTTTTCTTAACCCTCAAGGTCGAGTTCAAGTTCCATGCTGGCTCTGCGGAGTTTTCTTGTCCTTTGCAACACAAATAATGGCCAGTCTCTTTAATTAATTCCCCTTAGTTCTGCTTGATTTTCAGTTTTTCATCTTGCTCTAAGTATTAACAGTGACCTTCACGAGAACTGTGGTTGTTAACCTTATTTCTTTCTTTGTTGAGTGCCTAGATCCTTGCCTGGAACTTGGCTGATGTCTAACAAATGACTCTTGAATTGAATGTGACTGCCTGCCTTCCTTTCTGCCTTTTTATATATTACTATGGTTCCAGAACTTTCTACCGTCTATCTCACAGATTCCTCATTAGACTCTTACATTGAGATTGTTCACTTCATTGGTCCTGAGGGATTTCCTTGACCTTTCCCCGCTCTGTAAGTACCAAGTTAGTCTAGCAGAGTGAAACAAAAAGTGAAGTTGGGACTAGACAGACTGGGCTTGGAATACTCATTCTTCAATTTACTCACTGCTCTGACCATGGGCAAGTGATTCACCATCTCTGAGTCTTGCAAAATGGAGCGATAATGTCCAGAGCTGCTGCTGATAGCCCAAATAACAACTTTGTGTGAATTAGAAAAAGGAATCTCCTGTGGCCTGTGGACCCTTGGTGTGGCAAGCCAGGTGTGAGTTGGATTTTTAGCCCTTACTTGCTCCCTTGGCTGGCACATTCTGTAAAAATCATTCAAGGCAGCTCTTAAAGGACCTCTCTCCCAAGGCTGGCATGAAGGCTAAATGACACTGTGCATGGGAAGAGCCTGGCAGAAAGCAAGGAATGAAAATGTTTTATTTTTTTGGTGCCCGAAATGAAAATAACACCATGTTACTTACAGTG
This sequence comes from Macaca fascicularis, assembly GCF_037993035.2. Classification (NCBI taxonomy): domain Eukaryota; kingdom Metazoa; phylum Chordata; class Mammalia; order Primates; family Cercopithecidae; genus Macaca; species Macaca fascicularis. The sequence goes on from NC_088375.1 coordinate 26,166,664, forward strand.
TATATCCACTTTCCCTCCCACTAACTCCCACCTCTGCCAACCCAAAGTCCTCTATCTGTCCTGTACCATGGGGAAATCCTAGGCGATACTGAATTATCAGCGAAGTTAGCTACTGGAGTCTCACATCTCTTCTAAGGGTATTGTGTCTTCACCCCTACTCTAGCTTCAGGAGCCCATTGCCTTCACTCTCTCCCCTTCCTCTTCTCCCTGCTCCAAACAAATTTTGTTTCTGGAAAGAAGCTGATTTCCATAGTTTGAGCCTTTCCATCTTTCTAATTGTGTATTCACAGACTTTCTCTGCTTTTGGAGATAGCTCTGGCATTACTAAATACATGTGGGTCACAAAGTAAGTATTTCTGCTGAGACATAAGGCAGATCTGAAGATGGACCCCTACAAGAGCTAGTATCTTACTGACTGAAACAGATCTCTCTAGATGCCCCTGTAGATACATGACATTTTGATAATTATATCTTTGTCAGACACTAAAGTAAACTAATGCACTTTAAACCAAGCAATGTACACACCAATATTTCCTCTATATCTCTGACCCCAACCCATCAACAAGCCTTACAAAGGCCTGGTTTGTGTTTCTCCCTAGTTTTCTTTCTGATCTCTCCTGTGAACTGTAAGAGAGCAGATAGGATTGCTCACATCTTTGTCCTTAAAGCTCCCAGTGGCAGAATGTAGGAGAGAGAGTGGGAGGGGAGCAGATGCTAACTTCATCCTGCTCCCTGGCGTGCCCTGAATCCCAAACAGAAGTAGCCTGGAAGCACACTGGGACAGAGGTTTCAAGACTCTACAATCTCCTAAACCTCACCAGAATCTTGAGCTGGACGCTTGACAGGATTGCAGAACTCCCTTGCACAGTGACTCTGACCCAGTTTAGAGGGCTGGAATTTTAGATGTTGAACGTCCCAGGAAACCAAGCAAATCATGAATAAAGAAAAGGCTCACAAGCCATGTTTTTGTATCTTGGTTAAGTTTTTGTTAGTCTATTGTCAGTATAGCAGAGTGACTAAGTAATTGGTCATGAAGTGGATGATCTGGGTTTGAATTGTCTCTTCCACCTGTGTAGCTGTGCGAATGTGGACAAATAACATTTTGTGTCTCAAATTTCATTTCAGCACAATGTGGGTGATAATGGTATCTATGTAATTAGATTATTAGGAAGGGTAAATGAAATAGTGCTGATAAAGTGCCCAGTACAGTACCTGGCACATTGGAAAAGTGCTCATAATCGCTAGCTGGTTATTCCTACCAGAGATAATAGTGACAACCAAAAGCTTCCTCTTCTTTCCTGAGGAAGGTTCATTTGAAATACATTTTCTGTTGTTGTTAAATATGTTAATTGGGATTTTGGAGAGCTTTCCCTGCTTTGCTATTTTGCTGCAGTGTGATGTTATGGAATGAACGTCATTAGAGTTGAATGCAAAGCCAGCAAGGTATTAGTTCTGATTCTGTCTTTATTAGAGTATAACCTTGAGCTCTTCACCCAAGAGGGCTTCACCTCAGTTCCCTAATCTGCAGAACAAAAGGATTGAATGAGATTAACTCTATGATCCTTTCCAGCTGCAAAGTCCTGTGATTCTTTGTTTATACTGAATATCTCTGGCTCAGGGAAGAGGCTGAGTCCGGACTCAGGTCCAGATGAAGGCTTGGCTTGTTGGCCAGTAGTTGGAAGGCCTGAGTTGTTGCCATTCTTGCCTTTGATCACTCACATTTGTTTCAGCAAACCAAGCAGGTGAAGTCCAGGCTCTATCAGCTTGGACTTCCACATTCTTGCCCGAGCAGGTGGCCTTACAGCAACAGGCTCCCCAGGCAGACAGTTCAACGTTGGCAACTTATTCCAGACAGAGAAGCCAGAGGCCTGGGTGGTTCTTATTACTGCTGCCTAGTCTCTCTTGTTTCCTAGTTCTTGGGGAGGCCAAAGTATTAAAAAGTGAATGCAGACATCTAATCAGACTCCAAAGCTGTGCTCTTGGGCAATCTGCTCTCCTGTATTAGTAATACTGAATCACTATTATAAAGACTCTGGCAATTAGTCAGTGGAGATGAATTAGTTTATGAGTAATCATCTGTGTGAAAATTAGTCTATATGCAATAACAACTTCTTATAAAACAGAAATAAGACAGCATACGAATAGGCTGGAACAGACATACAGACCATGAGGCCTTAGAGTCATTTGTGGCTAAACTTCCTCCACTCTTGAGGTCAAATGGCTGCTCTGTTACTGTTGGGCTGCTCTGTTACTTTGCCATCCTCTCTCTCCCTCCCTCACAAAGAAGTCGTGGCCACACCTGGATATGTGGTAAAGGAACTAGCAATTGCTGGCCTTAATTTTAGGGCACAGAGGTTACTGGAGAGGAAAGCTATGCAGGTGACACAGATTTGTGCCACCCTGAATTCCCTCCCCAGGTAACTCCAGGAAATTTTGTCTAAGTTTCCTCCAAGAAGGAAGTATGAAAACTAGGCCACCCTGGCACTGTCACAGATGGGTAGCACCAGAAGGGACAAAGTGGACTGTGAGGGATGTTAGGGCTGATTTGTAACAGGTTCCTGTGTCACTAGAACTCTTACGTGATCTCTTACACGTACCCATAGAAGACTCAAACAGCACTATGTACATTGGCTTTGGGGATCATGGAGCTAAAGGGTCTGAGGGGATGCAGTCTTCTTGTAATGCTGGATGAGAAAACACTTCCCATGAAGATATCATAGTTATTGTTTGCTCCTTAAATCTTAAGAGATACAAAAGAGTCTTCAGGTGGCTGCCCTAAAGAAATTGGCCAGTTGTTGCTCCCAGAGCATAGGAATACATGGCTTCTCAGTGTGCTCGTATATGCAACCTAGATGTTTACTATGATTGTTTGCCTTTTGAGGTTCAGATTTGACTCAGCTGAAAATAATTTTAGTTGGAAACTCAATGCCTTTTCTTAGATTTCTGCAGTTTCACAAAGGGGCTTATGTTTCATAATTATCATTAGTTCTGAGCCTCTGTGGCCATTGAATAGTTTAGCTTCTAGATCATTTTTTGTGTGTGTGTGTGTGTAATTGTTCTACACTGGTCAGTGTGGCTGGGAAACTCAGCCCTAGTGTGTGATCTTACACACACACACACACACAAACACACACACACGTGTCGTTTTCGTTGTGGGTCTAGCAGACTTTACCAAAGGACTGCAGGTTGAAAGAAAAGGCAAAGAAGTGTGGCATTTACTTCAAGCAATCAAGCAACTTAAAAATTTCAAATTTATTATGAAATACTCCTGTAATTAAAGGACCTTTGGACAGTCTACTGTGTTACTTGGCCATCCTCTTCCTCTCCTTCCTGCTTATTTTTTGGCTCGTTTACTCGATCTACTCATATACTTGGGGTTTCACCTTCTTCCCCAGTGATTCCCTAAAGATGGTTCAATCTCTAAGGAGATTCTGATGCCAGATGTTCAGATAATACCTTCCTGCACATGCTACCTATGTAGCATTGAGAGGAGTCTTAGGGCAGAGCTGGTTTCTGATCTATGTTTATGTCTCAGCTGTGAAACAGTGGTCAGTCAAGCTGTACATGCTTCAGTCTCTTTCATCTCCAGGCCATTTTGTTTTATGCTTTCAACAAACTGATTACCTTGTACAGACCATGTAACTTCACCACTGGAGTGAGGTACTTCAGGAATCTCACTAAATTCTTAGTCAATGATCGATTACTCATCTCTGATGTGTGAACTGGTGGCCTTCTGGACTTCTGTCTTCTATCTTTATTCCCAAGACTGGGGCTCAGTAGTCACTTCCCCTTTGCTTTCTTGTTTGTGTCACTTAGAGAGAGCCCACACTGACCCCTTACTCTGGAATCTTCCTTCCTCTGGGCTCTATGCTAGCAAAGCCATTTGAAGATGTGTGTGCCCATGGTCTCAGGTGGATAGATGTATGTCTGAAGACTCTCAAGTCAGCCAGTTGCGATTTTCCTAGGTCTCTCTGCCTCAGAGAAGTGCTCCTGCATGGTATTTTTTTCCATAGAAACTTCCTTTTAAGTCACCAATTAGAAGAACTTGTTGAGAATTCACTACATTTTTGTGACCATGTGTTAGTTGCTGTAAATCATTATATTCTGCCCAATATTGAAGTTTTCATCATATTTTCATTTCTACTTTATATCTGATCTAATCAGGGACATATTGTGTTGGGTGAGTATAATTTAAATGCTCATTTCTGCTATGTGATGCTTAGCCCCAAGCTTTTGTTTGGTCCTTGAAGGACAATCTCATTTGTTTTACATTGCTCAGAACCCAGAATGAGCTGACTTGAATGCTTAAAATAGCCCAATGTCCCCACAAGCAGCATGTAGTGGAGTTGAGTCACTGCAGGGGAAAGTCCACATCTCGGGTGTTATTATGGTCAGAAGAAAGGTAAATACCAGAACTCCTTTCAGAGCTGCTCCTGGACGTCAGAGGGCTGCGTGGTCTCTGCAGAGTTTGTGAGAAGCTGGGCTGGATGACAGGGCCTGCTGTGTGACCTTACATGGCCTGCTGAGTCCTGGTGTCCAGGTCTGCCTTCCATTGCTGAGGAAGAAAGAGACATATTTCCCAAATCTGTAATGAGACAGAACTGGGGTGGGAGTGCTCAGGAAATACACATCCCCTGAAAGAGCCCAGAGGGAGAAACCACCGCAATGGAATGAAAGGACACTTCTCTCATGAGGCGTCCGCATAGGGTTGAGAACAGGACTGAGGCACGTTGTGGGTGGCTAAAAAGTGGATGAGGTGAAAGTCCAAACTCACTGTCAAGAAGGTGATGTGTGAAGTGTGGGGGCTAAGGCTGAGGAAATGGGAAGACAGAGATCTGTGCTGGCGGAACTGAAGGAGGAGTGTTATCTAGGGGTAAGAGATGATTTGCTGGGGAGGAAGGTGACTTTCCATCTCTTTGCAGTGGTGCTGGGTGGTGGGAAGAGAGGAGGAAGCTGGGCTGGATGATGTGGTGTGAGCTGGGTGAGAAGTGCATGATGACCTGTTATTATTTGTTGAAGATGTTTGATGCATGGCAAGATGACGGAGGAACAGCACATGTGGGACTGACTGATGTAACCAACTGAATATACTCATCTGACCTGGAGAACCCTATAGGTGGACAGTTAAATGTATTGAGTTTTGCTCTAGATTTTAGTTCTGACGAACACAAAGTTATATGATTATTTAGATCCCAGCCTCACGTTCTTTAAGAGACTTTCCCTGATGCTTCACATTAAATTAAGTATCACAGATATATCCACACTATTAGCAGCTGTAATTTTCCTTCTTAGCACTTATTGGTATAATTAATCGATTCTACATTCATCTGTTTAACATCTTTCACTCCTCTAGAACATTACGTTTCACAAATGCAGGAAGTGTGTGTGTCTCATCTATCATTGTATTTACAAACCCAGCATGGTTTAATAATTTTTTGTTGAATGAATGAATACACGAAAAAAATGTTCACTGAGTACCAACTGTGTGCCAGCTCTGAGGTGACCGCTTTGAGGAGATGGCGTGAGGAGTCGGTGACAGGCTCTCTTCACCATGTGGCTTGCAGGGCTGTGGTAGAGTCACGCACACAAAAACACAAGGTACGGCACAGAACCAGCCATAGGAGAGGAGCAAAGGGGCTCGTGGAGAAGATGGCAACTAGTAATGCCCTGTTTATTATTACCAGTTGCAAAGACTATGAATGAAATAATCCATCAATCCCTACAATGAGACTGTGGGGAATGCAGGGTGGACATTATTACTTCTTTTTCACAGAGAGGAAAGAAATCAAGGATCAGAGATGGTCTGAGATTTGCCCAGAGTGGTGGTGTTAAGTTTTTCCCTAGTACACCAATTTCTCATTCTTTTTGAGACAGATCTTGAAGACTGAGAATTCTTTTTTTTTTTTTTTTTGTCTTATACTGTCAGAGAAGATTGAAAATCAGAAATTGATGGAAGGAATGGAGAGAAAACATTCAAGAAGGAGGGAACAATATCAGCAAAATCACAGATGTTGAACATTCTAGGATCTGGGAATCACAGCATCAAGTTAATTAGGGCTAGAGGAAATTTAGATCATTTAATCCAAGTCCTTTATTTTGTAGATGCAGAAACAGACCCCGAGAGAGAAGTTGCCCTGTCCACAGGCTCAGGGCTGGTTAATGTTACAGGGATTAGCTGGGAGCAGGCCTTTGCTCATATCTACTTCACAGCATTCCTATAGCATCCTATGAAGTGGATTCTGGTATTGTCTCTAGTAGAGGAAATTGAGCCTCAGGAGATTAGGAAATTTAAATTTGCTGTGCTACTGACCAGGAAATCTAGGATTTAATCCTGTGTCTTAAATGATCCAAAGCCTGAGCTCTTCAGTATGGTATTCTCAAACTTTAAAAATAGTTTTGGAAACTGTTGCTGGGACTCAGGGAAAGCATCACAGTGAGACGCCAACAGCAGAGTTGGAACTGGTGTCTGCAGAGCTGAAAGGCAGGGCAGCTCCTTTCTACTACATTAAAGACTTAGTGTAATTTCAAGGATGTGGAGAAGGCTGTCCTTCCTAATAATAACTCTGTCTCATCATTCAACTGATATCAGGAAAACTATTAACTTAAAGGATTTTTATTTCACGAGAGAATACTTAAACATAATTCCAAGTAAAGCCAACTCACTAAGTTGTGGATTTATTGGGGCTAATGGCAAACCCAAGGTGGGTTTTGAGCACACTGAGTTTGAGGTAGATAACGTGAAATAAACTTTAGTACATATTAGCAATAATCATATTACTGAACATGTATCTTGTGCTGCCCTAGCACCAAGCCCAGAGCATACAGGTTACCTTATGTGAGCCTTCAACCCCTGTGTGGAGGACATTCTGCTTTCGTTCTATTTTTCAGTTGAGGAAAGGGAGGCACAGAGAGGTGAGGACATTTGTGGAGAGTTACTGGCAAATGGTGGATCCAAGATGTGAACCCAGGTAGGCTGTCCACTCTCTTAACTACCCCATGGGTCCACAGCTCAGGATGAGTCATGGAAAGTTTTAATATGGTTGACCATCAGAGACATTACTAAGAAATGGAAATGGCCTATTAGATCAGCAAGTTTTTGATATTACTCTGTTTCTACACCTGCCATGGGAAACTGTGGCCTTGTTTGTTTTCAGGGAATTTTTCTGCTCTAGCTTAAGAAATTTAGAAAAGTGTGAGAAACGCTGCCACTGTATCTCAGACACCTGCTAAACCTCACGTCACTTATCCTCAGGTTCAACCTGTCTTCCGGCTGTTGCTTCTGTTAAATATTGCCTCCTGTGGTTTCTCCATTGGCAGAGTCACGGATTTCTGGGATTCAATTCCAATGATCCATCCGAAGGCTCCTGTGCTGTTTGCTGATGTCACCTGATGGACTGGCATTTTACTAAAGTGCACACAGGCCCTTTGATGTTTCAGCATCATTTAGCAGTCATTTCCTGTGTCCAAAAGGTTTCATGGGAAACCTGAAAGGGAGGGAGGGAGGGAGGGCAAGTGTCATGAAAGGTTAAATGTCAAGGAAGAAACTAAAGGTCACTGACACAGGAGTTAAGTTGCCAGATAAGTGCTCCCAGCACCCTCCAAAGTTCGTGTGCTGCCTGGGGCTTTGAAGTGTCATAGAAAGCCCATGACGTTTTGCATGCCAGCAGTGTCCACTTAGCCTGAGGTGGAGTACTGGCTTCGACAGGCTGGACTGCTGAGGTGGGTCTGGCTTCAGTCAAAAATAGATGTGATTTGTGATAGCTGTTGCAAGCAGACGGTGCTGCACTTACTTACGTTAAAAATAAAAGTGCTGCCAAATGCTAAGGGACTTCAAAGTCACAAAGATGTGTACTTGGGGGAAACTGCCACTTCCTGTCGTGCGTATGAGAGTTTAGAGAGCGACTGACCGCAGGGTGTGCAGCATGGAAGCCAGTTTGATGCTTGTAATGTACAGGGAGAGGGGAGAGCATCGTGGCGTCCACTTCCTGATGAGAGGGAGGGCTGGATACAGATTTGCTCGCCTCAGGACCCTGATGTTTGTGCAGGGCACTTCCAGCGCATCATGTAACCAAATCCTATCCATTTACAAAACAAACGAACAAACAAAAATCAAACAATTTACTGCCTCCTTGCTTTCTATTTCTCTCACTGCCTGTGGTCTCCTGAAGGCCAGGGCCTGTGTCTCACTCTGAATCTCCAGGGCATAGCACAGCGCACCGGAGAATTATCTTTTGAATAAGGAAGTATCCATCTAGAACACTGTGTCCACCCCCTCTTGCCTCATCAAGGATACCACTCCCTATTGTGTCTTCTCTTTTCGTGGCAGATAAATATAATCCAGTTTCCACAAAGATTGTCTTCAGTGATCACTGCACATTCTACCCCAATGCCTTCCATTGTTCCACCACGCCATGATGGGAGGGCTGCAGGGAGTCTTCTTCCTGCCACCCCTGTGTCCCTGGCATGAAGGGCAGGGGAACCTCATTGCCAGTGACTCTGTTGGTGTTATGGGGGGATGTGAGCAATTGTCCCAAAGGAGTCGAAAAAGTCTGAGTGGAAACAATGACTCAGCTTGTCTTGTTCTGAGTCTGTGATAAAGAAGTCTGCTTTCTATTTGGCTGGATCTTTGACTTGGCTTCCTAGAGTCATCAAGAGAATACAAACAATAGGAAGATAACTTCCACCTGCTTCTGTCCCCTCTTCTCTCAATCTACTTTTCCTCCAACGAATGAAACATCTCTGTTCCTACCCAAGCCAAAGCTTCCTCCAAGGCCCTGGACCCCATGTCCTCCTGCCCATCAAGGGCATCACTCCAGCTTTGTTTCTGCTCTCTGGCATCTTTCCCACCCCTGGATTTTCCAATCAGCATATAAATATGCAATGTTGTCCCATCTAAAATTAAACCTATCTTGAATGTACATGTTCCTTGATCTATTAGCCCATTTCTCTGCTCCCCTTTTGAGCCACAAGCTGAACTCCTCAAAAGGGTTATTGGTACTAGCTGTCTCCACTTCCTTTTCTTACCTTTTCTTTTGAACACATTACAGTCAAGTTTCTTTTTCCTTTTTTTTTTAAGTTTCTTTTTCTTTCATCACTCAAAACCCAAAACAAAACAGAAATCCTACCTGCTTTTGTTAAGGTCACCAATGATTAGTGTGTTGATTTGTCTTACTCTATTCAGATCAGTTCTGGCTTATGCATGTTGTCCTGTTATGTTTTAATTATCAAGAGTTTCTTTCTTCACTCTGAAAAATGTTCTGATTTAGGCAATAGATTATTATATGGCCACTTATAGCTCAGTAAATGACAACTCCTTTTTTTTTTTTTTTCACTTCCTTGGGCCCAAGTCCTGGAACCATCTTTGCCTCCTCTCTTTCTCTCAGAGCCCCATATAATTCATTAGCAAATATGACACCTTTAAATTCAAAATATATCCACAATAGCATGATTTTTTTCCATCTTCTCCAATATTCCTGTAGTCCAGGCTACTGTCATATTTTACCTACTTTGTTTGGTCACTTGCTAACCGTTCTTTCTGCCTCCACCTTGCCCCTCACTCCACCTAGAGTCTATTGGTTACACAACAACCAGGATGATTCTTGAGGCTCTCCCTGACCTGGCCTGGTTATCCACCTCCTCACCTTCTTGACTCCAGCCACACCAGCCTCTTTGTTCTTCAAGCACACCAAGAATATTCCTGTTCCACCTCAGTATCTTTGCATTGCTGCTCCCTCTTCTGAAATTCTGTTCTGGGTTTCCCTGTGTCTCACTTCATCATGTCTGTTCAAATTTCAGCTTATCACCTTTCCAGATAGCCCTCTTTATATACAGTAAAACCACTACTACCGTTACCTCCTCACAAACACTCTCTGTTTCCCCTTATCCCGCTTTATTTTTCTCTGTTATAGTTAACACCCCATAACATATTCTTTCTGTCTCGTCTGCTATAAGATAAGCTGATGAAGACAGGGATTTTATTTTGTTCTAGGCTTTACCCCTAGCAACTAAAACAGTTCATGGCATGTAATAGGCATATGATAAATATTTGTTAGATGAAAGAATGTACAAATAGAATTCTAGCCTTAAAAATGAGATCAATGACACATTTTTCAAAAATTTCCTGATGTCCAAAAGTTGGTATCCATTGTGTACCACAAGAGATACAAATAAGATATGAAAAAAACCCAAAACTACAAAGGCTCTTTGTTTTCCAGCTATTTTGAGAATAGTTTGGCACACTTATTTATTTTATTTTATATATTCATGGGGTACAAGTGCCATTTTGCTACATTAATAGATTGCACTGTAGTAAAGTGCATTCATCACTGGAGGAACTAAAAGTTCTTTTTGATATAAAAAGCTGACAACCAAAATGCCCCCAAACAGAAAATTTTATTTAAATTATATCATATCCATATGGAGAATATTATATAACCATGGGAATGATCAATAAATAACACTTAATGGCATTAGAATGTGCATTATATGGTGCTAACACAAAAATGAAAAGAGAAAAACAACTGTAGAGTCTCAAATATGTAAACTATGAATGTGTCCTTGGGAAGAAAAACCGTGGAAGAAAATGCTCCAAAACATGAATAGTGGTAATTTCTAGATGGTGGAACTATAGGAAATTTAAATAATCTTTATTATTTTCTACCTTTTCCAAAATGTTCATCATGCATTTTTTTGTTTTACCATCAGAAAAAATAACTTATTATGTATTTCAAAAGTGATAGCATTCTAAATTCACTGAGGTAAGATGTTTTCTTTGAGTTTTTACAAGCGTGGTCAAGATTTTGATAGGTCCGCACATTGTCTCCTGAATCTATTAAGGCTAACACTGTGCATTTGGAAGTCAGCTGGCTGAGATGGTAATCCATGACCTAAGACAACACAGGTTCAAAATTCTTGGTAGCAATATTGTCTTTACTCATTAAAACAAGCTTGTTGGGGTTAGTAGTTGATAACACTGGTTTGCCATTATATAATGAATAGGGGGTTGTTAACGTAATCATATTTAATTCAGTAGATCTCTGAGTACTACAGAGTACACAAGTAACTATTATTAATCTTATTTTGTGAGGCCTTATTTTAATCTATCATTAAACTTCTTCTTTGTGCAAAGAGGGTGACAACATTCTTCTTTTAATTATTAGAGATAATAGTTTAAGTCTCAATGTTTGTGAGAGTGCTAAAAGTATTTTTTGAAGTTTTAATTTCTTGTAGAGAAAGGGTTGACCAAACATAACATAGGTCCACTATTCAAAAAATCTGAAAGTCAAAAATCAAATTAACTCTTAGATCCATGGAGTCAAATTTAAAATTTCTTTTCTTATTCTTCTTTGCCGTCTGACTCTTGTGATGGAAATATGGAGACTAAACTCATGAGAATCTCAGATAAAGATATCGTGAATATGCATTGCTCATTTCCCCCCTCCTCTGAATAGCTGTCTAAGCTGGGACCCAAGTTTAAAAGGGTTATCCATTAAAAATTTATATTTTGGGGCGAGAAGAATTTGATAGAGTAATATTGAGAATAGGCAGCATTGTGCTGTCGTTAGCCAGCTTGGGAACTAGCTTGTAAATTGTAGAGTCTCATCTTTGTCATTGATCATTAGAAAAAAGTCTTAACAATAAGAGTACAATTTAAAGAATAACAAAATGAACAACTGTGTATGTAGCCACCATGTAGGTTAACAAAGAGGTTACAGTAAGTAAAATGTTCTCGTGTCTCTCCAGTCTTACTATCCCTCACCCGTGAGATAACCACCTGTCTGAGTTTTGTGGTAATCACTCTTTCACTTTGATTTATAGTGTTATCACTTACATACATATTTCTACACAATATGTTGTTGATATTTTGCATATTTTGAGCTTTATGTAGGTGGAATTATACTGGATATATTTTGCTGATGTACATTTCTTATAATATTAATCGATTTTTTTTCAAATCAATCTATGCAACTGGAGTTTATTCTTTTTGCACAATATTCCATTGTGTGGACATTCAACAGTTTATTAATCTATTCTACTTCTGATGGACATATGGGTTATATTCAGTGGTTGCTATTACAAAGGCTCTATAAATGTTCTTTTAAAAAAATATGTGAAGGTAGGTATCTATGTAGAATGAGAAAATAAATCACAACAGATTATGGGGGCCTCTCCCCTCTGAGGCAGTTTTTCAGGCAATTTACTTGGGGTCGTCTCTAGAAATGCTTTCTACTTGTAATCTGCCTTCCCATCTCCACATAGAATATTCTACAACTCTCAGCAAAAACTTTTGGCCCATTAAATAGGTCCCTGCAAGAAAAAGCCTGAAGCTTAAGCTTCATAACTTTCTGGCACATCCTCCTTGGCTGGGCTTCCATCTGGGTTTAGAATTGTGGGCAGGGTTAGATGTTGGATGGGCCAGACTCTCTTTCGGTGAGTGGAATGGGCCAGTCACAGGTGGGTGTAAGAGCTTGACGGGAGAGAGCTAGGTCTTGCCGAATCCCTATCATGTGCCTGGCACTGTGCATGGCATATTATCTAGGTACTTATTTCCCCTTCCTCTGTTAGCTCCACTTCATTTGTGGAAACATGTCAGACTCAGAGAGGTGAAGAATCAACCTGGATATGTCTGATTTTGTTTTTTTCTCACTTGGTGCTGCTAAAGCCTTCCTACTGGAAAAGTTTTCATCTTGGTGGAAGGAGATTTACCTGTTCTTGAGGACACATTGGGCTCAGAAAGCAACTTGTGTATCCATCCAATGTAGGAGTAAAGCAGCATACACACACTCATGTTGTGCCATCTACATATGTGTTCCTGGCTTGATAAAGGAGTTTTTAAAAACTGGAAGGAAGTAATTCTTGTTTGTGGTCAAATGCACATAGTGTTGAGGCTTCACTGATGACAAAATTACCACCGACGTCAGTGGGGAGCTCTACTTTCATTCCAAAGAAGTCTGGGGTCTTGGTTTTTTTTATTTTCTCAGAGCTGCTTCTAATTCTTCTTAAACTTATGGACACATTTGACTGTTTGGGTCTCATTTTTTCCATTTGTAATCCGACAGTTCTCAGTCCTCCTTTAGGGTCATTATGATGATTCGTGTTTAGCCTTTAATAGACCTATTCAGATACAGATCACATACAGCTATGAAAAGCCATTGGTATTAGTTTTATCGGTATTAAGAAAAACATTTGCAAATAACAGCAACTTAGTTACAAAAAAATTGATCTCCCTTTGATGGAAGTGAAAAAGTATTATTTTTCTTTTTTAGTATGAATATTATACAAACAGTTTATGTTCATTATGAGCATTCTTAATATATCTCCTAGAATACATGTTCAAGAGCTTCTCTAGGTATAAACCTGGGAGAAAAATTCTGAGTCACTGGATATGTGTATGTTTAGCTTTCCTGAGGGTGTGCCAAACTGCTTTCCAAAGTATTTATACAAATTTACAAACCTAGAAGCAGGGAATGAGACTTCTCCTTTCCTCTACATATTCGTCAACACTTGTTATTGTTTTACTTTCTTGTTTTTACTAATCTGGAAGGAGAGACTTGGCATTTCATTTAGTTTTGATCTTCTCCTAATTACTAATGAGGTTAAGGTTAAGCATGTTTTCATTTAATTTATGGGTTCTTTGTTTCTCATCTTCTATGAAACACCTGTTTGTAGGTTTGCCCATTTACAAGATTTTTTTGGTCTTTTATTAAAAAAACTAATTGTAGGATGTATTTTTTTCTGGATATAAATATTTTTTTTTTCTGATATGCATAGCAAATATTTCTTCCTAATGGTGTCTTGTATTTTGCCCTGTTTATACATCTTTACATGAGCAGAATTTTTAAATTTAAATGTCATTAAATTTATCAATCTTTTTCTTTAGGGTTTCAGTTTTTGCATTTTTTTTAGTCATAAAGATCTTCTATATCCTCTTCAACAAGTAGTTTATTTTTTCCCCCCACAATTAAGTCTTCATTGTTGTGAGACAGGGACCTTATTTCATTTCCCTCTATATGGTTGAACACTAGATCCAGAAGCACTTATTTAATTGTCTGTTCTTTCTCCACTGATCTACAATGCCTGGCCAGTTACAGATTAAGTGGGTCTGTGTCCACACTCTTTCTCTGCTCCATGGGTCAGTTTGCCTGTTCCTTCGTGACAGCACACTGTCTTAATTACCTGCCTTTAAACCAAGTGTTAATCTCTATCTATCTTCTAGGGTATGACCTGTCCTCCTCTCTCCATCTAACTCAGTAGAATTGTATACTCCTGACACTTTATTTTTAAGTAGAAAAGTATTTTAATCTGTCACTGGCCATATAGTCAAAAGTGAATGTACCACCTCTCCCTTTTTTCAAGGACTCTTTATCTTACAGAGTTGTTTTGAAAATCACGGAAGACATAATGAATGGAAAGGGTACTAGAGAAAAAGAAAACGGTCTTCAGTAATTTCCAGGATTAAGGAACTTTCTTTTCTTTTAAATCATTCTCCTTACTCTTCTGCTTTATTTTTCTCATCAACTCATTGTCTCAATACATGTAATATTTGAGCTGATCTGTGAAACGAATTCAAAACCTTCAGACTGAAAGTGTAGATGCAGGAAAACACTTTAAAGGTGCAACTTCCTGTGGCTGCTCACTTTTATTCTCTGCTTCTTGGACACAATAGGTTTGGTGATTACACACCAGACCTTAAGGTTGGGAGACATGACTATCCTTGGAAAGGGTACAGGATGAGCCTTTAGAGACAGAAATAAACCTCACCTGTGTGAGACCCCGCAGGTGCCCCCTGCCCTCCTGCACCTACCCTCTCGTGCAGTTCCTCTCCTTCACATGCCTCACATGCTTGCCTGGGAGCAGGGGACCTGGGTCACAGCTCCTCCTACTCTTTTCTCACTGCTGAGATCCGTCCTTTAGTAGGCAGCGGGGAGGGGGAGTGACAGTTAAAGACCCTGTGGCTTTCTCTGCAGTCAGTTGTGGGCGTGAACAAGTGAACGGGTACTTGTACATGTTAGTATATGTCATCATGGGGGAAAAGAACAATAAAGCTCTACTGTCACTGTGGTGGGTTTTCCTCTCACCCCACCCAACTCTTCTATTTTAATCTATAATTGTCCCAGCCCTTGGGCCCCTTGCAAATGTCACTACGTTCTTTCCTGCCTCCCCCTCATTGTCTTCTGTGACTTTTTAAGACTTTCTATGGGGAGGGCTTTAATTTATGGGGAGGGCTGGATGAATGATGCAGGATGCCTTCTCGCTTCATGTTCAGGAGAGCTGAAAACCACGTTGCTCAAGTCCAGCATATTTGCCTAAGAGAAACATATTCCGTCACAAAATATTCTACTTCCTAACTTACCATACCAAATGACATGGAAAAATCTCCCTATGTTTGGTTCTCTATTTCATGCTAATACCTGAAAAGGGGAAGTAGATGGAAGTAAAACAAATTTACATGAGGCTGAGCACATGTGGTTGAGTTCATCACTCTCCATTGAGAACTCTTCCAATGTGCACTTAGACTCTGTCCCAGTATCAATCCCAAATATGGGTACAATGAGGTGAAGAAAAATATTCGGACTGATTCCTTTTAGAGAAAACACTATATTTATTTGTTTGGAAGAAATACTTTGATAAATTGCTGAAGTGGAATTGTGAGATTCCAGGGCACGTGCAGTAATAACACTTGCTCTTCTAACTTGTAAGGGTGAGATAAAGAGTAGAATGCATTTTGCTTTGAAAGGAGGGGTGCTAAGAGAGAAAAAAAGGGACCAAGAGTGACTTGATGGAATACTGTGGGCTATATGATGTGACACCATCCCTTCGTTCCCTACTTCCCTGAAAATCAGGAAAGTTACTGATCTTCCAAGTTCTTGATGGGAATGATATATATATATACATGTATATATATATATATGTTTTTTTCAGAAATCTAAGGAGCTGAGTGTGTCTTGTCAGCACAGATATGGAGTTGAAACAGAAACAGTACATTTAGAGGTAGGAGATGGAGGCAGCAAATATGACAAGAAAGGAGGAGTCTCTAAGAATCTGCAGAAACTAGAGAGGAATCTGCAGAAACTAGAGAGCTGCAGAAACTAGATTTTTGACTTTACAAAGGCTGTGGAGTTTGAGGCTTTAACCTAAACCTAGAAGTCAGAGGGACAGAAGGGTCCCTTATGACCACGAGGTTGCAGGAGGAAGGTGATTTGTTTATCTTAAAGAACTGCAAAGCCTCTTATCTGGTAGAATACAGTTTAGCTACTTCACAACAGCTTGATTAGGCCCGTTTCCCTTTTCTGCCAACTCTTTTTGCTTGCTGACTGTTGCACTGAAACTTTGGACAATTGGCATTCTCAGTGCTTATATGTGCTAGACAAATACCGGGTGTTTAATCCCTTCAGATTCCAGGACTCAAGGAGTTCCTTGACCGCAGGAAACCTTACAAGTATGTGTGTAGCAGTGAATCCATACACAAGCCAAGGTCTTGTCTCTTAAAACCAGAGCCAAATCAAAGTACTCTCTACTTATGAGAAAAGTTTATGTGCAAATTTAATTTTGAATATTATATAAATTGAATCACATTTTATATGTGCCATAAGCTAACTCTAACATTGAGAACATGTTTGGAATTAGCAAATACTCTGAATCTGGATCTTTAAATTCTTAGATTTTGAAGAGATTTCATAAGAAACAAAGTATGAAAAAAATAGAACTCATCTATTAATAACTTGAAAGAGCAGGTGACTCTAATCTGGTAATCAGAGAGAGGACCCACATCATAAGCAATATTCACATCATTATTTTGTAGACATGGACTAACGTTATTAATTCTATTGATTTTATATGACCATTTTAAAATAACAAGAATAAAATAAAAATAATAAAGTTAAGGATTTATATATATATTAAATTTAAGAACCAAGGTGTAGATCATTTCCAGTCAATACAGCAGATGAAACTGATGTATACAGATCCCCTCCATTTCAAGTACATGGAAGTGCTGAGTAAAATACAAGATAATACAATATAATGTGAAGTAATTAATTTCTGGATTCAAAACCAGGGAAAGGAAATCTAGAGGTGCTAGAATTGAGAGTAAACTTAAAGACTGAGCAGTGAGCAGGAGCTGGAGCTGAATAGGGCACAGCACCCAGAGGAGCAGGTATAGACCTTACAAGTGGAGTGAGGGCTATGATTTTCGTGGGTGGAGAGGCAGCAGGAGGTCTCAGCCTCCTATAAAGTGAGAAGCTGAAAATGACCTCTTTGCCCAAAGCTAGGCAGGGCAAATGCCCCATCCATAAAATAGACTAGAAAATACCTGTTTGACAGTCTGGAACAAGCATGCCAGTGGGTACCATATTTTGGGAAGTATATTGAAAAAGGGTGACCTAAGAAAAATCAGAATGTTAAACCTCTGCTGGGAGAAGGTATACAACCCTAATTTATACTACCTGTATGGTGTTGAAACTATAAGCAAAGAAACCAAGAGTAGCAACAACAACAAAATCTCTACAAATCAAAAAATAGTGAAACTAGTGGGATACCAGCAAAGGCCAATGTGACACTGTTCCATGAGGACCTCTTCACCAGGAGGGCACTCCTTCAGAAGAAAGTGTATATCAGAAAGTTCACTTATTTACATGAATTACACAATATAGATAGAACCCCATGACCAACAGGGAGAGAGAAACAGTGAGAGAGAGAGGGAGAGAGAGAGGGAGGAACAGATGACAAACACAGTAAATGAGAAAACAAAACGTGAGGAAATACAGAACATAGAAAATAGAGAAGTCTCCAGGGAGTTATTTTTAAAATAACAATAGTTAAAATACTAAAGTAAATGGGCTGGGCGCAGTAGCTCATCCCTGTAATCCCAGCACTTTGGGAGGTCGAGGCGGGCAGATCACCTGAGGTCAGGAGTTTGAGACCAGCCTGTCCAACATGATGAAACCCTGTCTCTACTAAAAATACAAAACATTAGCTGGGCATGGTGGTGTGCCCCTGTAGTCCCAGCTACTCAGAAGGCTGAAGCAGGAAAATCACTTGAGCCTGGGAGGTGGAGGTTGCAGTGAGCCAAGATTGCACCAATGTGCTCCAGCCTGAATGGCAGAGCAAGACCCTATCTCCAAATAAATAAATAAATAAATAAATAAAAATAAAATAAAATAAATGAAGTAAAGGATATAAGGAAAAAATTTAGAAAGAGCTAAACAAACAAATTGAGAATAATAATTTAAAGAAACCTCAACAGACAGATTAAACATTAACTAGACATATTTGAAAAGAAAATAAGCAAATAGGAATTAAGCTCTGAAGAAATTAGTTAGAATACAAAACAGGGAAGGAAAATGTGGAAAATGTAGAAGAGAAGTTAAGAAAGATGGAAGATAGAATGAGAAGGTCCAACATATTTCTAATAGGAGCTCCAGACAGAGAGACTAGATGCAATAAAGGAGAAGAAGTATCAGTGATGATGGCTGAGAATTTAACAAAACTCATGAGAGATGAGTTTTCAGATTGAAGAAATGCATTCAGTTCCAAGCAGAATGAATTTAAAAATTTCTACACCCAGACATATTGTAGTAGATGTGGAAAACATCAAAGACAGAGGGAAAATGCTTAAAAGCTACTAGAAAGAAAAGATACATTTTTTAGAAAATAACAAAAAATTTCACAAGCAACAATTTTTTATGAAAACAATAGGCCAGGCACGGTGGCTCACGCCTGTAATCCCAGCACTTTGGGAGGCCCAGGTGGGTGGATCATGAGGTCAGGAGATCGAGACCATCTTGGCTAACACAGTGAAACCCCGTCTCTACTAAAAAAGACAAAATAAAATTAGCCAGGCGTGGTGGTGGGCGCCTGTAGTCCCAGCTACTCGGGAGGCTGAGGCAAGAGAATGGTGTGAACCCAGGAGGCGGAGCTTGTGGTGAGCCGAGATCATGCCACTGCACTCCAGCCTGGGCGACAGAACGAGACTCCGTCTCAAAAAAACCAAAAAAAAAAAAAAATAAAATAAACAACCAGTTGATATCTGTATTCTTGCAGTGCTATAAAGAAATAACTGAGGCTGGGAAATTTATAAGAAAAGAGATCTAATTGGCAGTCTGTTCAGGAAGCACAGTGGCATCTGCTTCTGTGGGGAGGTGCCCTCAGGGAGCTTCCAATCATGGCAGAAGGCAAAGGGGGAACAGGCACATAATGTAGCAAGAATGGAGAGAGAGAGAGAGAGAAAGAGAGAAAGAGAGAGAATTTGTGAGAGAGTGTTTGTGGGAAGAGGTGCCACACACATTTAAACAACGAGATCTCACCAGAATTCACTATCCTGAAGACAGCACCAAGCCATGAGGGATCTGCCCCCACGATCCAAACATCTCCCACCAGGCCCACCTTTAGCATTGGAGATTACAGTTCAACATGAGATTTGGGCAGGGACAAACATCCAAACTATATCAATATTATAAAAAGATATCTTCAAAATGAGAATAAATGTCTATGTCAACCCAAAGTTACACTGTTACATAAGCATACCAATGTGAGGCAAATAGTAACATTTTCAGAGATACAAAAACTTAATTTCTTAGTTATTTCAGTGAAAGAACTAAGAAATATTACTCCTGGAGAAAAAAAAAAAAAAAACAAAAACCAGAAGGAAGGATTGGGATGTCAGGAACAACTGAGGCTAAAAAACTGGTGTTGTGCTGGTTTTATACATCTAAATTAAGTATAGATGTATAAAAGGGATTAATTATTTTTAAGACAAATGGTTAAAAACTAGGTAGAACTAAAATATTATACCGTAATGGCACAGAAGATGGAATGTTTAAGACTAGAAGTAAAAGTTCTAAAATTCTTGTCTTAGCAAGGAGGACTATAGAGGAGAGGATTCACTAATACGTAGATTTTCTTAAGCCAATATGCATGTTGAATAAAACAAACAAAGCAAGTCTCTCTCTCCCTCAATGGGTAAAAGATTTAAACAGCTACTTCACTAAGGAAGATATAAGGATGACAAATATAAGCACATGAAAAGGGGTGTGATCATTAGCTATTAAGAAAATGCAAATTGATACCACAATGAACTATCACTACCCACCTATTAAAGTGGCTGAAATTAAAAAGTCTGACCACATCAAGTCTTGACAGGAATGTAGAAAAAGTGGAACTCCAACACACTGATGGTGGTAATATAAATGGTACAACTACTTTGGAAAACAGTTCAACAATTTTTAAAAAGTTAAACATGCACCCACAATATAATTCAGTGATTCCACTTCTAGGATTTTGCCCAAGAGAAAAAGAAAATATATTGATATCAATACCTGTATATTTACAGCAGATTTATTTATAATAGTCTCGAAGTGGAAGATACACAGATTTCCATCAACAGATGAGTGGTTAAATAATTGCGGTTTATCCATACAACAAAATATTACTAAGCAATAAAAAGAAATAAACTAACAATGAGAAAACATGGACACAGGGAGAGGAACATCACACACCAGGACCTGTTGGGAGATGGGGGTAAAGGAGAGGGAGGGCATTAGGACAAATACCTAGTGCATGCATAACTTAAACCTAGATTACGTGTTGATAGGTACAGCAAACCACCATGGCACATGTATGCTATGTAACAAACCTACACTTACAGCACATGTATCCCAGAACTTAAAGTAAAATTTAAAAAGTGAAAAAAAAAAAAAAAAAAGGAAAATAAGCTGCAGAAACATTTTGATTACTAATAAGGGAATTTGAACAAAGATTTTTGCATTCAATAATGTTAAGAAATTACTATTAATTTTGTCATGCATAACAATAGTATTGTGGTTGGGTGAAAATGTCCTTATTTTTTATGGCAGTACATACTAAAATTAAAAAAAAAGAAGTGAACTACGAATACATGAAACAATTCCATGCTTATAATAATATCGAGTGGGCCGGGCATGGTGGCTCATGCCTGTAATCCCAGCACTTTGGGAGGCCAAGGCAGGCAGATCATGAGGTCAGGAAATCGAGACCATCCTGGCTAACACGGTGAAACCTCGTCTTTACTAAAAACGCAAAATAAATAAATAAATAAATAAATAAATAAATAAATAAATATTCCGGCATGGTGGTGGGTGCCTGTAGTCCCAGCTACTCGGGAGGCTGAGGCAGGAGAATGGAGTGAACCTGGGAGGCGGAGCTTGTAGTGAGCAGAGATCACGCCACTGCACTCCACTCCAGTCTGGGCGACAGAGCGAGATTCCGTCTCAAAAAAACAAAAACAAAAAACCAAAAAAAAAAAAAGACAAATAGAGTGAAAAAAGTTAGAAACAAGAGTGTATAATGTATGAGTTAATTTATAATAAACTCTAGGAAATGCAAACTAATCTATACTTGCAGAAAGCAAATCATTTATAGTTTGGGGACGTGGGGGCAGGGAAGGAAGAGAAGAAGGGTTATACATGAGGAAAATTTTGGGAGTGATGGATATGTTTATTTTCTTGATTTTAACTTCATGGGTATATATATATATATATATATATATATATATATACACATACACACACACACGTATATCAAAACCTATCAAATTGTACACTTTATGTGCAAATTATTGTATGTTACATCTCAATAAAGTAATTTTAAAAGCAAAAATATTCATGTTAAAACGTAAAAATGACCACTAAAAGAGTAGAAATAGAATGTATAACTTTTAAATTAGTAGAGGGAAACTAAGGCAGTAAATACGACTTGATTCACCCAATGAATATGGGACAAGGGGAAAAAATAGAAGAAATCATGTCTGAAAGAAAAAGTAAGATGGTATAAATCTGGTGTCAGCAAGCTTTTTTTGTAAAAGGCCACAGAATGAATCATTTTGGCTTTGCAGGTAATATGATCTTTATTGCAATGATTCAGCTTTACAGGTTGAAGAATAAAAGCAACCATCCTAGATGGCTGAGAGTGGCTATGTTTCACTAAACTATTATACACAACAACACATGCTGGGCTATATTTTTCCCATGGGCCACAATTTGTCAGCTCTTCATGTAAAAAAATTTGTCAATAATCACAATATAAATGGAGTAACCCTATCTATTAAAAGAGCAGATTAAAAATTCAGCTATTTGCTACTTACAAACACGCTTTTGTAAACATAGTGATAAAAATAAGTTGAAAGACAAAGAATGGAAAAGATGTGCCAGTAACCTAGCAAATAAAAGTCTAGAAAGCAGTAGTAGTCTAGCAATAACCAAAGTTTATAGAGCCAGGCACTGTGGTTAGTGCTAAGGTCATGTATTTAGGAAGTGCCAAGCTGGAATCCAAGTCACACCATTTGTCTTCAAAGCCCACATTTTAAAACATCACTGTATTTTGACTATTAAACAAAACTTAATTTGAGGAAAGAAATAATTAAACATATACAAAGTGATTTTGCTGAATGAAAAGTGGTGGGAAAAGTGCCTAAACATGTAACAACTGTGAACTTACATGCGTCTAATAAAATTGGTGTACACGTGCATGCGTGTGTGCACACACACACAAGCATTGTGTGGAGAAATTGACAAATCCAGAATCATAGTAAGGAATTTCAACGCATCTCTCCCAGATCACACAGATAAAACATTGTGAAGAAATACATGTAGAAGATATATCAGTGCAAATTACCTCGATCTCATATATTAAAATTTACACTCAACACACAAGAAATATTTATTCATAGAATATTTATAAAAATTGACCACAGAGATAAACATCCCGAACAATTTGGCTATTGTTTTCATTAAAGCAATGAGGTACTTAGAAGTAAATCTGACAAAATATTTGGAGAGATGGCATGGCATATTGGATGAGCACAAGAACTCTGGGACCGAGTTGCCTGAATTAAAATTCTGACTGTTACGCTTTCAAGATGTGTGACCTTAAGAAAATTAACTAAACTCTCTGTGTTTAAATTTCCTCATTTGTAACATGACAATAGGATGGGGGAAAATAATAGTTATATTTCATAAGATTGTTGTAAGTCTTAAATGAATTAATGATTGTGAAGTGCTTAGAATAGTGGCTTGGTACATATAAGTGTTTGTTAAATGTATACCTAAACGTAAAGAAAACCCACACAGAAAATATTGGAGGATATAAAAATAAACCCAAATCTAGGAAAGCTAGACCAAGATTTAATATTATGTCTATTCTCCCCAAACTAATGAATATATTCAAAGCAGCTTTAGTCAAAATATAAAAGTTTTGTTTTATTTAGGCAAAGAGTATCTAAAATTCACATGGAAAGATAGTCAAGAATCAAGACTAGTTTGAAGAATAACATGAAGAAGATGTTAATAGGCCATACAAATAAAATACCATGATATTAGCGCTACGTTAAATAAAGTCCACAGAATTGGATAGGCCAGAAGCAAACCTAATCACATATAAGACCATGATATATCATAGAAATGGCGTAACAAATAAATGGGAGAAATAATTGACATTTTTAGTGTACTACAAATATTTTCAATCAAAACCCACAGAAAAAAAATATTTTATTTTATGTTTCAGTACTCAACCAAAGCATATGTATGTGTTCTGTGAACAGTTTACTTTTGCTATATGAAATGTAGTCTAATATTTTCTATATAATTTAGTTTTTAAAAAAATGATAGCTAGAATCCACTAATTTAAAAAAAGTCTCATTAATATATTACAAATATAGAGTCTGAAAAATACTGGATTAGTTATAAACATATAGAGAAAACTACCTTTCCATACTGAAAAATATAAAAATAGATCCTTACCTCATACTATACTTCAAACAAAATTCCAGATAAAATGGCTAAATATGAAAAACCTTTCAATCAAAATATAATACTTTTATGTTATACCATGGTTTTTATGTTACACAATGATAAATGACAAAGGAAAACATCAAATAGTTTGAAAACTTCAATTTAAAACTTCTCCATTATATCCATATAACTAAGAAAATAGGCCGGGCTCATGCCTGTAATCCCAACACTTTCAAAGGCCGAGGTGGGCGGATCATCTGAAGTCAGAAGTTTGAGACCAGCCTGGCCAACATGGTGAAACCCCGTCTCTACTAAAAATACAAAAATTAACTGGGCATGGTGGCACGTGCCTGTAGTCCCAGCTACTAAGGAGGCTGAGGCAGGAGAATTGCTTGAACCCAGGAGGCAGAGGTTGCAGTGAGCCGAGATCAAGTCACTGCACTCCAGCCTGGGCAATACAGTGAGACTCTGTCTCAAAAAAAAAAAAAAAAATCTATGGATTTGTATCCAGAATATTAAAGAATTATTAAAAATCAATAAGAAAAATCTAACAACCTAGTGGGAAAATGGACAAAACATGTGAAAGGACCATTTACTGAAAAGGAAGTTTGAATGGCCAACCCAAATATATGAAAAATGCTCAAACTTCCTAGTAATCAGAGAAATGCAAGTTAAAACAATGAGATACTATTTCACAATTATCAGATTGGCAAAAACATAAGACTAGCAAGATCAAGTTTTGGGAGGACACGGGAAATAAGAATTTTGATACCATGCCATTAAGAGCAAAACATAAAACACAAACAATAAAAACATCCATCAACTGCTGGATAGTGCTTGCCTCTGTCCAGGGAGGACAGGAAATAGGATGGGGGATGTAGATCCTAAAGGATGTAGATCTTGTATTACTTTAGAAAATATCTGAAGCAAATAAGGCACAGTGTCATTTGTTAATTCTGAGTAGAAAGTACATTGATATTTGCTGTTTTATTTTCTGTACTTTTCTTCAAATTGAAAACATTTTCTGTGTTTTAAAAAAATATGTAAAGAAAGACACTATTATCAAATTACTTTTTCCTCAACTAATGGCATGAACTAGTAAATAACCATTGGTGACAATACAAATCCCCAGAGGGCCTTATTGCTCTACATGTTGTCATCAAAGGCCTCAACCAGAGTGGTGGGCAGTGGAGGGATGGGGGTTAAATCTAACAAGGATCTTTGCCCCTCAAGGTTGAGAAGAATCATTCCTCTGTACTCTGTTTAGGTTTGTATAAGCTGCAAGGAGGACCTTCAGAGTTGGTGTCTAGAAAATCTCAACCCTTTAAGGGTTCTCAAGTGGTGGAGGAGGGGTGCAGAGTAGGGAGACACGTGTCAGGATCACCTGGTGATTTTTTTTTTAAAAAGATTGAGAACCAGTGCTCTAGGCTGACTTTTCCTAATTCTACTTCAACTTCATCATGTTTCATTTGTGTGACACAAATATCCATTCTTGGGGTATCTGAATCAATCAACTTCATATGGTGAGTTCAGTCAGTAACTGTTTAATTGAACATCTATTTCATGCCTGGCACTGTAGTCTATTCTGGGGGTATAAACGTGAACAAGAAACCACCGTTTCAAGGAGCTTAAAATCTAGTTGAAAGGAAGCTTAGTATATGGAGTAACTGATTTCTTCTGTAGGTTAATCAGATTAATGTTTTAATCATGGACCATTGGAGATTGCATTCTGATTTTTCATTTTGCCAGAGTGATGATTGATGGTGCTCTGTTCATCCATTAGGGCATCAATAGTAAAATCAGCCTTGTGACCATTCAATCCTCAGCACAGTCTATGCCCAGCTCAGACAGCATAGAATGCTGCCAGTTATATCTTTTCAGCGTTTTCCTCGGAAAGTATGAGAATGGCTTGAAACAAAAGCTTCAGTATTTTAGACTCTATTAGGGCTGCTGTGTTTAGTTGAGCAGTTTGTACGTTGTGTAAGGGTATCCAGCTGAGGAGGCAGGAGGAAGCTGAAATTCAGCCTAAGCACTGCTCTTTTAGCCCTCTATGTGACTACTTCTGCACAGAAAGACACACTTTTCCAGCTTGTCTGGCCAGAGGGGATGCCTTTTTATAATTTACATGAAGGTGGCATATAAACTAGTAGGTGACCCTAGTGACCACAACAATTTACTAATTCAGTACAATCCACAGAGTTTATGTTTACTGCAGAGGTATCATTTTAAATGCTAGGGACCACACGTTTATCCCAAGAAAGAAACGACTGAGAAAATATATTTATGAAACTTTAAAATGTTAAGACCAAAAAGGATTTTTTAGAAAACATGTTTAGCCATCTAATTTTCCATGTGTCAAAAATGACTTTGAATTTCAGAAATTAACGGAAAGTTGGAGATCATTATGTTTAACTCCTTCATTTCATAGATGAAGAAATCAGTGCCCAGAGAGGAGAATCAACTTTTCCAGGGGTCACAGTCACCCAAGTCTCCTAACTCCTAATCCAGTGTTCTTTTGATTTTACTATATTTATCACCACACAGCCAGTTAGTGGCAGAATGAGTACAGACCCCAGGCCATTGATACAAGTCAAGTAATATCAAGACAGTTTCCTAATTTAAACATTGGCATCTCAAGCTCTGCCACTAAAACTAGATGGCTAGCCTTATCTTCTCCTTGTAAAGCAAGGAGAATATTGGGCAACCAGGGCATATTTTGCCTGTGTCACCTCTGAAGAGCTGCACTTAAGTAGTCATTCTCTCTTCTCTCTGATGTCTCTATATCCTGTCCCACTTCTGAGTTAGGTGCAGGAACTGTGGTTGTTGTGATTGTACTTTCACATGTAATCCACCAGCAAAGATTGAGAAAAATCACTTCCTTTTCTGATATAGTCATTACTCTGTAATCTAGGGAAAGCAGAGGGAGTAATCTAATCATCTCAGTCTTACTCTGCACCTGTTGTGTGTTACTTCCCCAGATGGCCAATAACTGGTCTTAGGCAGTGCTTACGTGTGAAGGTGACACATCTCAAGGAGAGCTGTTCTGCTGGGAATTGCTCTCTGGTGGGAGCGTGTTCTTACTTCTTCAGATTTCAGAGAATTATGGCATGCTGCCCTTCTTTCCAGAGCTAATGAGGTATGCATAACCATTCCTTTTACAGTTGCTCTGTTTGACATGGATGGCATCACTGTCTGGCAACCTGATGAGATATATATTTTGGAGGTGAATGCATGAGATGTGGGTTCTGATGGCCTACCTCAAGTCCTGGCTTTGCCACATAGTTGGATGACTTAGGCAAGTCACTTTATCCTCTCCGCATCTCAGTCTCTTCATGAATACAGTGGACATAATCATACCTGCTGTTTTCCCTTACAAGGCTCTTAGGAGGATCAAATAAGGTGAGGGATGTGCAAGTGCACATAGTGCCAGAGAGCTCTATAGTGTAAGCATCACTAGGCTCTATAGCGTAATCAGAGAGCTGATTGGGGTGTGGAGGCAGAGAGCAGGGTGGGGAGATGAGTGGGATTGTCTATCACAGGGTCCTGAGACCCTCTTGGGAATTCCTGGCAATGAGCTCTTGGGCCAGGGTTGGGAGGGTAGGTGGGAGGTGGGGAGTGGAGGGATGGGGTTGGGGGACTCCTGCCAGGTGGAAAAGTTCTAGATGCAGCCGCAGCTTCCCACAAGGTCCCTGGGTGCTATCAGTATGGGAGTGCAACTCCTGAGCATCTGGTACCCATTCTCAGAACTTTTGCCTCCTACTTCTAAGGCCACTCTCATGGGATCCCTATTTTTTAAAAAAGAAGAGCAACAGGGAGTAGGACCTCTATTGTAGACAGAGTAAAACTAAAGCAAAACTCTTAATATGTTCAGTTGTGCATGACCAAGCATCTCCATGGAATTTCAAGGGACGAGGGGCTGCATAACTTATTCTGTGCTGACCCTTCTGTCTATGAATTTCAGCCCACACCGTGGAGTATTGGCATGATGTTCACTTAAGTTTCTCCTTTAGTGGGGGCGGGCATGGGGCACTAAGAATGGAAGATGAATGTGTGTCTCTGACCATGTGTCTTTGTATTCCAGAGCCCAAAATAAATACACTGCAGTGTGCTTGCTTTACTGTGCAAGCTTCCTTTAATTTTTGGTGTCACTCATCAAATGTTGAGAGTAATGATTATTTATAGTGTTTACAACTGCTTTTGGCATTATGCTGCTTCAATATTCCTAATAGGGGGAAGGGAAGAGTCCTGTGAAGAGGAGATGGGTATAAGAAAAAACTGGTTAAGGATTTTAGAGCTCTAGGATGGAAGGAACCTTGAAGAGCATTTCTTCTCACCTTTTCTCTCTTCTTCTGGACTCTTCTTCTTCAGAGTCCTCCAGACTCTGCCCAAACAGTGATACATAATTTACTGCTTCTCAAGTCAGCCTGCTTCCTTTCTGGACAATTGCAATGGGATAAAATAATTTGTAGAGTTAGGCTGAAATATGCTTTCTTCTATTTTCAATTCTTTGGTTTTAGTTGTATCCTAAAGGTATTATCTCTCTAAAAGGATCAACCCTACATGATGCATTCAAGAGACATTTTCATAACAGTCCTACTATTGCCTACAGGGATTCAATTAGAGTTTCAGGCATGGTAGAAACTGAAATTTCTCTAATAAGCAGTCTTGTAGATACCCTTTAGGAGTTATGTTATAGGAAGTTTTAGTAGAACCTGCAAAATGGTAAGGAAAGGGAATCCCAGATAGCAGTAGGATCTATAAAATTCAGGAATATTTAAAAAATCCTTAAGACAATGTACAAAGGACCCGTTTATTGCCCACATATTATGCCAGACACAGTTCTGGGGCCGTGTCTACAGTGGTAAACACAATAGGAAAAGTACCTGCTCTCCTGAAGCATACCTTTAAATGAGCACAAGACCCCAAATCAAATGAGTAAACTAGTCAGTATCGTAAAGTGGTAAACACTAGGAAGAAAGTGAATAAGGCAATAAGATAGACAGCAACTCTGTGTTTATCTGTAATTTTGAAATAGGAAAATATATCAGATTATTTTTCTTTGTGAGTTATTCTTTGGGAACATAGTTATGTTATCTTTCCCTCATCCAGTTGTAATAAAGATACTCTCCTAGGTCTTCCTTCTTTCCCTTTATTCCCTTCTTCCTTCCTTTCCTCCCTCCTTCCTTCCTTTTTTCCTTCCTGCCTTCCCTCCTTCCTTCCTTTTTTCCTTCCTGCCTTCCCTCCTTCCTTCTTTCCCCTTCTGCCTTCCTTTCCTCCCTCCTTCTGTCTTTCTACCTTCCCCTTCCCTTCTTTTCTTCCTTCTTGCATTTAATGTATCAGAAGCCTATTTTTATACATGGTGTGAGGTGGGAAACTTGTTTTATTTTTCTCTGCAAAATAAGCAAAAGCTTCCAACAACACATTGTGAATAATATACTTTATTCTTATCTGATCATAGTTTATATATACACACACATACACACATATGTATGTGTGTGTATATAGATGCATAATTTATAAACGTGATTCTGAGCTTTCTATTGTTCTGGTTGTTAATCTCTAAATTGACACTAGTGTGTTTTTTATTATCAGAGCTTTATCTTATGTCTTAATATTTGATAGGGGAAATGTTTACTCTCAGTTTTTCTTTTCCCAACTTGTTTTAGCTATCTGTGAATATCTTTGGGCCATATAAATTTAAAAATTGTATCAGAAAGTTTTCTCCAAAAACTCTATGGAATTTTTAACTGGAATTGCATTGAATAGTAGATTGATTTGGGGAAAATTGACATCCTTACAATGTTTGTTATCTGGTTCGTAAATATTTACGTCTTTTTTATCCTTTAATAGAGCCAAATATTTCTTTTATATTAAAGCAATATAAATATATTAGGAAGCAGAATGCAAAATCATCGCAAATTTTAAGGTAAATAATAGAACTTCAAGGGACTGTTACACTTTCAGTGTATTATAACCTTCCGGTGTATTATAACTCCTTCCTACCAAGGCTTTTTCTTTAGGAGAGATCTCTCTCCTCTGCCCTTGAGACTTGGCTGGACAAGTTTTGCCCTTATACATCGTCCCGCAAACAAACTCTCTCCTGAGTGGTTAAGTAGGTGGCTACTGGAGTCAGATCAGCTGTATTCAAATCCCTAATCAACCGTTTATTAGCTGTGTAACCTGGACAAATGCTTTAACCTTCCCAAATTCTTGGTTTTGTCAGTAGCAAAATGGAGAATCAAACAAGATAATGTGTGCCAAATGTTTAGCAGAGTGCTAGAGATGGAGTAAATGCTCAGCAAATGTTAGTGACTATTATAAGCAATTTTAAGCTATACTTGTTATGCTCTAACACATGTGTGTGTGACTGTACCTGTCAATAAAAAAAACAGAGAAGAAATATTTGCCCTGTCAAACATTAAATAAGCTTTCTGAGGCAACTGCAGTCTAAAGCTATTCCTTGTTCTCTTCAAAATGCATAACTATTAAAAAAAATCAAATGTGTGAGGTTAATCTCAATAAACAAACAAACAAAAAAACTACAACAGGCTACGAAAGAGTAAAATTGAGGCATCTGGTAGCAGAGAAGCTGATACAATATTAAGTTTTTAATAGAAAAGAGATAAAAAGCTTTGCAATGGGAATTGTGAATGATTTTGTGGCCTAAGTTATTATATCCAGAGTGAAAGTAGAGACCAAGGGGCTAAGAGAGAGATCCTATGGTTATTACTTAGCAGAGTTTTCACTACTCTTGGCTTGGGGCAAGGGCAGAAGCAACAGGAAGGAAGGGTTGAAGGGTGTTTTATTATAAAGTTAAGCTGCAGTTGGGCAGGAAACCACAATGTTGAACACATTCTCTTACCTTAAGAAGGAATTCTTAAGGTAACACCAAAAGCAAGTAATAATACTGAAGTCAGTGAAAGGGACTGCCAACGCAGGAGGTACTTCTTGAATTACCTAAGAAGTTGATGTGCCACTCCCATTAGGGGGGATCTGAGTCCACAGATATCAGACTCTTACGAGAAATCAACTTTACTGCCACTGGAACGTTGAATAAACATCCAGGATTAAATCAAATACTAATCAGTAGTAGCTGAAAGAAGAGGAAGACTCAGTCTATGCCTGGGGAGGTTTCCTTTTAATCTTGAATTCAACAGTTATTTTTAAAAACTGTTACAACGTTAAGGGCAGGTAATTTGTGTCTAATGGCTGTTTATAAAACTCTTAATGAAATCACATTTTTATCAAAAATCTGTAATTATGATGGGCTCTAACAAGGTATTATTTATTATTTCTTTCTCTTATCCATACCAGAAAACAGTTTAACTATAGATCAAATTGCAAATACCATTAGTTTCTAGTGGAAATAATGAAATTGAAAATGTAAAGAATCAGGAGTACATAACCAGTTTCTAGGGGCATGCATTTATGAATTCATATTATTAAGAGAATAGCATTTTTATATATTGTATATATTATATATATAAAATATAAAATATATAATATATAATATATAAATGCTATTCTATATTATATATGATACATATACATGTATATTCTAATATACAGTACATATATTCTATATTATATATGATACATATATTATATGTATCATATGTATCATATATAATATGTGTATGATACACTGGATATTATACTAAGTGTTAAACTTTCCACTGAATCATTTCCATTAGTGTACAAACTTGATATTTTTTCTCTCATGTAAAAATCAAAATAAACAAACAAAACACCCTCTCTTGACTCCACTTCCACTTCAGCTGTAGTTCTTTTTCTCTCCAAGCCTCTATAGTGATGCTTATGAGACAACTGTAGTCTAAAATTATTCTCTTTAAAGAGTTGTCATTAATTCTTCTCCCAGGTCTTCTCAACCCTTCTTCAAAGGTTTCTGCTCTTACCAATCCACTGACATTTTTTCTCTTATGATCGTTTTGTGACAGCCATGCTTTTAAATCCAACTATTTTTGAGTTCTAATTTCTGACTTATTTACAGCATTTGGCAAAGTTGCTCACCCTATTTGTGCAAACACCCTCCTGTCTTGATTTCCAGAATACCACACAGGATTGGGTTTCCTCATATCTTTCTGACTACTTGCCAATTTTCCTTGCTGATTCCTCCTCATTTTCCCAATCTGTATCCCAGGCTCAGTCCTTGAACCTCTTATATTTTTAATCAGCTCTACCTACATGCTTTGCCCATTATCAAGGCTTTAAGTGCCACATATAAACTGATGATTTCAAAATTATTATTTCCAGATTGAACATGTCCTCTGGATTCCTGACCTAGCTATCTGTCTACTTGACATTTTCATATAGATGTCTACTAAGCACCTAAACTTAACATGACCAAAACAGAGCCCCTAATATTCTCCCTCAAACCAGCAACTACTGCATTTTCCCACCTCAGTTAGTAGCAACACCTTCTGCTAGCTTTTGAATGTGTTCACTCTTGCTTCTCTAGTTCTTTTAATTGTGATGTTAGGTTGTCAATTTTAGATCTTTCCTGCTTTCTCTTGTGGGCATTTAGTGCTATAAATATCCCTCTACACACTGCTTTACATGTGTCCCAGAGATTCTGGTATGTTGTATCTTTGTTCTCATTGGTTTCAAAGAACATCTTTATTTCTGCCTTCATTTTGTTATGTACCCAGTAGTCATTCAGGAGCAAGTTGTTCAGTTTCCATGTAGTTGAGCGGTTTTGAGTGAGTTTCTTAATCCTGAGTTCTAGTTTGATTGCACTATGGTCTGAGAGACTGTTATAATTTCTGTTCTTTTACATTTGCTGAGGAGTGCTTTACTTCCAACTATGTGGTCAATTTTGGAATAAGTGTGATGTGGTGCTGAGAAGAATGTATATTCTGTTGATTTGGGGTGGAGAGTTCTATAGATGTCTATTGGGTCTGCTTGGTGCAGAGATGAGTTCAATTCCTGGATATCCTTGTTAACTTTCTGTCTCGTGGATCTGTCTAATGTTGACAGTCGGGTGTTAAAGTCTCCCATTATTACTGCGTGGGAGTCTAAGTCTCTTTGTAGGTCTCTAAGGACTTGCTTTATGAATCTGGGTGCTCCTGTATTGGGTGCATATATATTTAGGATAGTTAGCTCTTCTTGTTGAATTGATCCCTTTACCATTATGTGATGGCCTTCTTGGTCTCTTTTGACCTTTGTTGGTTTAAAATCTGTTTTATCAGAGACTAGGATTGCAACCCCTGGTTTTTTTGTTTTCCATTTGCTTGGTAGATCTTCCTTCATGCCTTTATTTTGAGCCTATGTGTGTCTCTGTACATGAGATGAGTCTCCTGAATACAGCACACTGATAAGTCTTGACTCTTTAACCAATTTGCCAGTCTGTATCTTTTAATTGGAGCATTTAGCGTTGTTCTTTTGGCTTAGGATTTTCTTGGCAATGCGGGCTCTTTTTGGTTCCACATGAACTTTAAAGTAGTTTTTTTCCAATTCTGTGAAGAAAGTAATTGGTAGCTTGATGGGGATGGCATCGAATCTATAAATTACCTTGGGCAGCATGGCCATTTTCACGATATTGATTCTTCCTATCCATGAGCATGGAATGTTCTTCCATTTGTTTGTGTCCTCTTTTATTTCATTGAGCAGTGATTTGTAATTCTCCTTAAAGAGGCCCTTGACATCCCTTGTAAGTTGGATTCCTAGGTGTTTTATTCTCTTTGAAGCAATTGTGAATGGGAGTTCACTCATGATTTGGCTTTCTGTTTGTCTATTATTGGTGTAGAGGAATGCTTGTGATTTTTGCACATTGGTTTTGTATCCTTAGACTTTGCTGAAGTTGCTTATCAGCTTAAGGAGATTTTGGGCTGAGACAATGGGGTTTTCTAAATATACAATCATGTCATCTGCAAACAGGGACAATTTGACTTCCTCTTCTCCTAATTGAATACCTTTTATTTCTTTCTTTTACCTGATTGCCCTGGCCAGAACTTCCGACACTATGTTGAATAGGAGTGCTGAGAGAGGGTATCCCTGTCTTGTGCCGGTTTTCAAAGGGAATGCTTCCAGTTTTTGCCCATTCAGTATGATATCGACTGTGGGTTTGTTATAAATAGCTCTCAGTATTTTGAGCTATGTCCCATCAATACCTAGTTTATTAAGAGTTTTTAGCATGAAGGGATGTTGAATTTTTTCAAAGGTCTTTTCTGCATCTATTGAGATAATCATGTAGTTTTTGTCTTTGGTTCTGTTTATATGACAGATTATGTTTACTGATTTGCATATGTTGAACCAGCCGTGCATCCCAGGGATTAAGCCAACTTGATCGTGGTGGATAAACTTTTTAATGTGCTGCTGGATTCGATTTGCCAGTATTTTATTGAGGATTTTTTCATCGATATTCATCAGGGATATTGGTCCAAAAAACTACTTTAAACTTCATATGGAACCAAAAAGGAGCTTGCATTGCCAAGAGAATCCTAAGCCAAAAGAACAAAGCTGGAAGCATCTTGCTACCTGACTTCAAACTATATTACAAGGCTACAGTAACCAAAACAGCATGGTACTGGTACCAAAACAGAGATATAGACCAATGGAACAGAACAGAGCCCTGAGTAATAATGCCACACATCTACAACCATCTGATCTTTGGCAAACCTGACAATAACAAGAAATGGGGAAAGGATTCCCTATTTAATAAATGGTGCTGGGAAAACTGGCTGGCCATATGTAGAAAGCTGAAACTGGATCCCTTCCCTACACCTTATACGAAAATTAATTCAAGATGGATTAAAGACTGAAATGTTAGACCTAAAACCATAAAAACCCTAGAAGAAAACCTAGGCAATACCATTCAGGACATAGGCATGGGCAAGGACTTCATGACTAAAACACCAAAAGCAATGGCAACAAAAGCCAAAATAGACAAATGGGATCTAATTAAACTAAAGAGCTTCTGCACAGCAAAAGAAACTACCATCAGAGTGAACAAGCAACCTACAGAATGGGAGAAAATTTTTACAATCTACCCATCTGACAAAGGACTAATATCCAGAATCTACAAAGAACTTAAACAAATTTAGAAGAAAAAATCAACACCATCAAAAAGTGGGCAAAGGTTATGAACAGACATTTCTCAAAAGAAGACGTTTATGCAGACTGGATTATTTTCTCCCTTATTGTATAAATAGAATTTTATTATAGATACAAGTTGAAATAGATCTTGAATTGTTGTCATGTCACAGCTGTAACTTGTGACTCATGTGTAAAGAACCATTATAAGCTGGACTCTAAGAGTGATTGTTACAGCTTTCACCTCTGATAAACACTAGCCAGAATCTCTTCCATTATGGTTACCATCAAAGAGAGGTACAAGTAGGACATAAATCAAACACAAATGATATACTACCTTTCCCTACATACAATGAATAGACTAAGGAACTATTCTTAATAATAAATAATTTATTAATTAGAACATATAAGTGAATACAGAAGACATTTAAAAGTAAAAATACAAAGGAATAACTTTATTCATGCAATACTTTCATAAAAGGTGAGTATAAACTCAGTCCATGCGTGTGTGAAGTGAAATGAGCTTGCTGGCTGGAGAGGGACAGGGTGCCAGAGGCTACTACCCAGTCAGGGTCACAGCTGTATTGGTCGATTGCTGGGTTCCTGTTGGCTTGGTCTGGATCATGTTATTTCTGGTGTTGGATTTCCTGTCCATGCTCTTGACCACGTCTTTCACCCACCTGGCTTGTGGATCAGCACAGACTTTTAGGCCACGTTTGGTAATAAAACTATAATGCAAGGAAAACACAGACGAATTTAGCCACATTCTCAAAGCCTTGGGGTCAAGAGTTAAGATCAGAGCAGACTTGAAGAGATCTTGTGCAGAAATTACTGCAAGAAATAGTCTTTCAGAGCCATGAGATCAAAAATGGGCACCCGTCTTCTGTCATCTATTTTAACATAAAGGAGAAATATCTGCAAGTAGTATCCAGCCCTTTTGTTCACCACAATTCACAGGTTCCTTTTCTCATCCATGTCACCAAATGTTGTAACAAAAAGACATTTGAGGCCATCTAGTTCCATTATTACATACCCTCTTCCTTTTCAAATGTAAAAATACTCATCTTATTTTTTTAATAAAAGGTGATTTTTACATTTTCATGTTTTAGAGTAAAGATTGCAATTATGTGTTGAGAAGAGTTATTACTTCTAAAAATGAGATTCTGGTAGAAGAAAGGGACCATGTAGGTTGTGCATTGACTCATTTCGTTGAAATATGGCAACTGATAAAGCAAGGGACTCTGCCTAACTCAATCCTAAGAACCCCCAACTCCAGTGAGGCTTGCAGGGAAACCCTGACATGGGCCAGCCATCTCTAAACCTAGACCTCAGAGCTATGCACAGTATTCAACAGACTCTTCCACTAAGCTAAATAGAGGAGGACTTCTATTCTTTATTTGGCAGCCAAATTTTTGCAATAATTGCCATTTGGTTGGACTGCATAAAGACATGATTGATAAGGAAAAATAAAGTGGTTATCAGTTAAGTTGAGGTGTTCCTCCATGTTGACCTACTTTTCCTGAGGAAGGCAGCATTTCTGTATACTGTATTTCCATACCTCTAGATATCCACCCAGCCCAACTTCTGAGGAGGCAAACTCACATTACTGCTTTCAAGGAGCCTTCCTTGATGGTGTAGGTCTTGATTCTGTTGACTGGCAGTCGCTGGGTAGTGAGGCTCACACAGGTACTCTTATCTGAGACTTCACTCCCTACACCTGGTGAGAAAAAACCCAGACAATTAAAAATAAAGCAATTATCAAGATCATAGGAACAATAATCTGTTAAATTACTCTGAGAATGTTGTGAGAATATAAGGCCATTTGTTTTTGGGGGAGGAGATGACCAATAGGCATCCTGAATCTCTTGCCCATCACAGATTCTTAGTAAATATTTGACTCAATCAATAGAATTGTTTCAGGAATTTCACGCTGAGAGAGAATAACAAGATGTTATTCCATTTCTGTGTATATTTTCACTTAGACATTTGGGACAGCTAGTTAATGCCCCAGTGACACTCATTCATTCATTTATACAACAGTGCCTGTTGTGTCCCACATGTTTTGTTAAGACAGACTTTATCCCCGTTTTCTTGGAGCATATCTTCTACTGAGGGAGCCAGGCCACAGACAGGTAAACAGAAAAGATCATGTCAAATAGTGCAACGTGTTAGAGTGAGATTACAGAGTAACGCGTGAAGAGTACTCTATGCAAGGCAACATTCAGTGGGGGAAGGAAGCATGTTTTTGACTGAGTAAATGAAGGTGTTCTCATTTTTAAGTGGTAAAATGTCTCTCCCTGTCAGCCGCCAAGATGCTGAAAAGAAGGAAGGCCAAAGGAAAGAATGTGGCCCCACTCCCTGCTGTCGTGAGGAAGCTGGAGGCTAAGAAAGTGATGAAACCTCTGTGTGAGAAAAGGCCTAAGAGTTTTCTTAGGCAGGCATTGGGCAGGATATCCAGCCCAAAAGGGACCTCACCTGCTTTGTGAAATGGCCCCACTATATCTGCTTCCATCTGCAAAGAGCTATCCTCTATAAGCAGCTGAAAGTACCTTCTGCCATTAACCAGCTCTCCCAGGCCTTAGACCCCCAAACAGCTACTCAGCCACTTAAGCTGATTCACAAGTACTGACCAGAGACAAAGCAAGAGAAGAAGCAGAGACTGTTGGCCCAGGCTGAGAAGAAACCTGCTGGCAAAGGTGGTGTCCCCATAGGAAATCACCCTTTCTTTGAGCAGGGGTTAACACCATCACCACCTTGCTGGAAAACAAGAAGCCTCAGCTGGTAGTGATTGCACCTGGTGTGAACCCCATCAAGCCGGTTATCTTTCTGCCTGTGCTGTGTCCTAAAAGGGGTCCCTTATTGCATTATCAAGGGGAAGGAAGGCAAGACTGGGACATCCAGTCCACAGGAAGCACACTGTCACCTTCACACAGGTTTGGTATTGAAAACACTGATTTGCTCCAGAATATACATTCTCTGGTGAATCCCCACATTGTAACTGAACTCTCAAAGATTTTGATAATTTATCAAACAATATATTAAATGGGCAAAAGCTACAAATGCATTTATAATCATTGCCTCTAATCCATAGCTAACATTAATCAAAAAATTACTGTTTCTAAGGAAATCTGATGTTATTAAATAAATAAACCATAATATTTATTTAATCTTAATATCAAGTGATCATGTCTGTTATTCTATTCAATTTATACATAAATAAGCATAGGCCCTGAGTGGTTAAGAAATGTGCCCAAAATTACCCAATTAGGAAAAGTAGGAGCCCAGATACTAACCAAATTCTCCCTGTTCTGGGAGTTTATGAAGCCCCCTACAGTCAAAATCATCATTCCTTTTTTGCACATGGGAAGTTTAAGGCTCGCCTGGGGAAAGCAGTTTACTCCAGTTAAAACCTGAGTCAAACCCAAAATGTGTGCCCACCTGCCTTGCCTCCCTGTTCTTTATCTCACAGACAGCTTCTCGACTTACCTTCCACAATGTATGCAGTGAGACAGCAGATGCCAAGGAGGGCCAGGGTGAGAAGTCTCATGGCTGAGGTCCTGCTGAGCTGTGCAGGGAGAGAGTGAGGATCAGGCTCTTTGAGGACCTCTTTTATGCCTCCAATGGTCAGCGCACTTCCTGTGGTGAGAGGGGGCTTTCTAGGTGGGTGTGGGATCATGGAAAGTCTTTGCAATACTGATGCTTTTTTTTTTTTTCTTAAAAAAAAAGTCCCTTTTCCCTGTTCATACTAACCTAATGCCTTGTGGTCTTTACCCCTTTATCTGTGGTTAATGTGTCAATGAAACCTAATCTATGCATAAAAGAAAACGTGGTTGTGTTGTCTCTTGCCACCAGCCTGAATTCAGATCTTCCGCTGTAGACATGCCTGAAGGCTGTTCACTGCCATGGCCCAGCACGGAAACTGTAAAGGAAATGAGGTGGAGTGGTCACTGTGTTCCATCCCACCTCATGTGACATCCAGTGTGACATGAGGCTTCCACAGCCATGGATCATGAGTCCCTGGTGCCAGCCTTTGACTCTCTCAGGAGGGGAAGAGAGGCTGCTGCCACACTGAGCTTCGCAATCCTTTGCTTTCTTTTCTGTCATTTTTCTCCTCCACCTTTATTCAAGTTGCCCCCCTTTCTTCACCCCAATCTCCCCAGGTACCCAAGAAACAATTAATAACTATTCAAGCATGTCTATATGCATATGTTTGCTTTATTACAACTTGACATACACATTTATAGAAGCTTTTGAAAAGTTGTGAGGTACCAACTTATTTCAGATAAAAAGGAAATAAAATGATCTATAATCTTACCATCTGACAGTTTCCATTTTTAATATTTTTCCAGTGAACCTGTATTGGCATACATGTGTTCTCATAATTGTGGTCATTTTAAATGCTGTTTTAACACCAATTTAAATATCTTCCCATTTTTTTAGACTTCATATTTCTACTTTGAGTAAATATATACATATACACATTAAACCATTTTCTTATAACTTATTATAAAGATCAGAACTATAAGGTCAGTTTCATTAATATACACTGAATTATTTCCTTTAATAACAAGGAGTAGGATTACTGGGTAAAATGATATGATCATCTTTATAGCTCTTATTATATATTGCTATATAGTCTCCCTAAATGTAGTTTTAATTTGCAATGCTCTCAGTAGAATTTAAATATACTGATTGCACTGGACCTTTTCTGCCACTGAGTTTGTTGTGTGGTGGTCATACTTTATTTTACATAGGTACCTATAAAATGTATTTATTAAATATATGTGTAGTTAAAGGTTTTGCGTTTGCTATTAGGAATATGAAAATAAATTCCTGTGTTTTCATAGAAATTATAGGTTAACCTCTAAGAGACTTTCCACTAATCGCGTTTGATTTTTCACCCAGACTTCATTCTAAACTTCAAATTGGCTCTTTAATGATCTCTACCTTACTGCACCATCACTCCTTGAACACTGGACACATCTTCTTTTCAAAATGCTTCTCCTC
Source organism: Macaca fascicularis (assembly GCF_037993035.2). Classification (NCBI taxonomy): domain Eukaryota; kingdom Metazoa; phylum Chordata; class Mammalia; order Primates; family Cercopithecidae; genus Macaca; species Macaca fascicularis. The sequence goes on from NC_088375.1 coordinate 26,206,485, forward strand.
ATATTGGTCCTTAGCATGGAGCAATGTGTTCTCTTCCCTCTAATTTCCAAATACTGATATATAGGGAGCATCTTAGACTCATTGCTATCTACCCACGTGTCATTCATTCTCAACCAAACTGGACTAAGTATACCTTTTGAGTAGTTCTTTGACATGTCTCCTCCTTTCTTCCCACACTGCTCAAATGTTAGGCCAATTGTAGTGGACTAACTAGTTTCCCAGTCTGGGGCGTCCTCTCAGTCTGTTCTCTGCAGCTTTGCCAGAGTGATCACCCGAAAGCCTCAATCTAATCATGCCATTTCCCTACTGAGAGCCTCTTTGCTAACTTCCATTGCCTACAGGATTAATTGCAAATCTTTCATTGTCATATATAAGAATGCTCAAGATCTAGTACTGCTTTTCCTTCCAGACTCACCTTCCACCATTCACTCACACACTCCCAAACCTTAACAAACACATACATGTGCAGCCAACCCAATGGGCCAGCCTCTTTTATGCTCCTGACACGTTTCTTTTAACTGGAATACCCATGACAGCTCCCTACATAGTTACATTAAACTCCTCCTCCCTGTATAAGTTTTCCTGAATTTTTTTCCACAAAAGTAAGTAGTGCCACCCCTTTATGTTCTCTTAGAACTTTGTTCTTTTCTCATGGCTCTTCTGCAGCTAATCTCATTCTGTTCTACTCAATTACATTCCGGCATCTCCCACTAGATGGCAGGCTCTTTGAGAGTAGGAGATTCCCTTGTTATCTCTGGATCACTGGCACTTGCAGAAAGCCTGGTATGTAATAATTGCTCAACAATTAGTTTTTTAATAAATGAATTATTTTTAAAATGCCAAAATTACAATGATTGCGCATTAAATGAAAGATGATCATCTAAAAACATAAAGCCACACTTCATGAGATTGATCTAAGCAAATAAAAGAAACAAAGGCAAAAACAGACAAATAGAATTACATCTAACTAAAAAGCTTCTGCAAAGCAAAGGAAATCATCAACAGAGGTAGAAGACAACTTATGAAATGGGAGAAAATATTTACAAAGTATACATCTGATAAGGAATTAATATGCAAGATATATAAAGAACTCAAGCAACTCATTAGCAAGAAAACAACACAATTTAAAAATGGGCAAAAGACTGTAAAAACATGCCAAATTGTAAAGACCATCAATGCCGGAAAGAAACTGCATCAACTATTGAGCAAAATAACCAGCTAACATCATAACGACAGGATCAAATTCACACACAACTATGTTAACCTTAAATGTAAATGGACTAAATGCTCCAATTAAAATACACAGACTGGCAAATTGGATAAAGACTCAAGACCCATCAGTGTGCTGTATTCAGGAGACCTATCTCACGTGCAGAGGCTCAAAATAAAGGGATGGAGGAAGATCTACCAAGCAAATGGAAAACAAAAAAACCAGGGGTTGCAATCCTAGTCTCTGATAAAACAGATTTTAACCAACAAAGATCAAAAGAGATGAAGAAGGCCATTACATAATGGTAAAGGGATCAATTCAACAAGAAGAGCTAACTATCCTAAATATATATGCACCCAATACAGGAGCACCCAGATTCATAAAGCATGTCCTTAGAGACCTACAAAGAGATTTAGACTCCCACACAATAATAATGGGAGACTTTAACACCCCACTGTCAACATTAGACAGATCCACGAGACAGAAAGTTAACAAGGATATCTAGGAATTGAACTCAGCTTTGCACCACATGGACCTAATAAACATCGATAGAATTTTCCACCCCAAATCAACAGAATATACATTCTTTTCAGCACTACATAGCACTTATTCCAAAATTGACCACATAGTTGGAAGTAAAGCACTTCTCAGCAAATGTAAAAGAACAGAAATTATAACAAACTTTCTCTCCGACCACAGTGCAATCAAACTAGAACTCAGGATTAAGAAACTCACTCAAAACCGCTTACTACATGGAAACTGAACAACCTGCTCCTGAATGACTACTGGGTACATAAGCTCCTGAATGACTACTGGGTACATAACGAAATGAAGGTAGAAATAAAGATGTTCTTTGAAACCAATGAGAACAAAGACACAACATACCAGAATCTCTGGGACATATTTAAAGCAGTGTGTAGAGGGAAATTTATAGCACTAAATGCCTGCAAGAGAAAGCAGGAAAGATCTAAAATGGACACCCTAACATTAAAATTAAAAGAACTAGAGAAGCAAGAGCAACCACATTCAAAAGCTAGCAGAAGGCAAGAAATAACTAAGATTATAGCAGAACTGAAGGAGAGAGAGCCATAAAAATCCCTTCAAAAAATCAGTGAATCCTGGAGCTGGTTTTTTGAAAAGATCAAAAAAATTGATAGACTGCTAGCAAAACTAATAAAGAAGAAAAGAGAGAAGAATCAAATAGGCGCAATAAAAAATGATAAAGGGGATGTCACCACTGATCCCACAGAAATACAAACTACGATCAGAGAACAGTATAAACACTTCTATCCAAATAAACTAGAAAATCTAGAAGAAATAGATAAATTCCTGGACACATACTCCCTCCCAAGACTAAACCAGGAAGAAGTGAATCCCTGAATAGACCAATAACAGGTTCTGAAATTGAGGCAATAATTAATAGCCTACCAACCAAAAAAAGTCCAGGACCAGACAGATTCACAGCCAAATTCTACCAGAGGTACAAAGAGGAGCTGGTACCATTCCTTGTGAAACTATTCCAACAAGTAGAAAAAGAGGGAATCCTCCCTAACTCATTTTATGAGGCCCACATCATCCTGATACCAAAGCCTGGCAGAGACACAACAAAAAAATATAATTTTAGACCACTATCCCTGATGAATATTAATGAAAAAATCCTCAACAAAATACTGGCAAATCGAATCCAGCAGCACATTAAAAAGTTTATCCACCACGATCAAGTTGGCTTAATCCCGGGGATGCAAGGCTGGTTCAACATATGCAAATCAGTAAACATAATCCGTCATATAAACAGAACCAAAGACAAAAACTACATGATTATCTCAATAGATGCAGAAAAGACCTTTGAAAAAATTCAACATCCCTTCATGCTAAAAACTCTTAATAAACTATGTATTGATGGGATGTATCTCAAAATACTGAGAGCTATTTATGACAAAACCCACAGTCGATATCATACTGAATAGCAAAAACTGGAAGCATTCCCTTTGAAAACCGGCACAGACAGGGATGCCCTCTCTCAGCACTCCTATTCAACATAGTGTTGGAAGTTCTGGCCAGGGCAATCAGGCAGGAGAAAGAAATAAAGGATATTCGATTAAGAAAAGAGGAAGTCAAATTGTCCCTGTTTGCAGATGACATGATTGTATATTTAGAAAACCCCATTGTCTCAGCCCAAAATCTCCTTAGCTGATAAGTAACTTCAGCAAAGTCTCAGGATACAAAATCAATGTGCAAAAGTCACAAGCATTCCTCTACACCAATAATAGACAAACAGAAAGCCAAATCATGAGTGAACTCCCATTCACAATTGCTTCAAAGAGAATAAAATACCTAGGAATCCAACAAGGGATGTGAAGGCCCTCTTCAAGTAGAACTACAAACCACTGTTCAGTGAAATAAAAGAGGACACAAACAAATGGAAGAACATTCCATGCTCATGGATAGGAAGAATCAATATCGTGAAAATGGCCATACTGCCCAAGGTAATTTATAGATTCGATGCCATCCCCATCAAGCTACCAATTACTTTCTTCACAGAATTAGAAAAAAATACTTTAAAGTTCATATGGAACCAAAAAAGAACTCGCATTGCCAAGACAATCCTAAGCTAAAAGAACAAAGCTGGATGCATCATGTTACCTGACTTCAAACTATACTACAAGGCTACAGTAACCAAAACAGCATGGTACTGGTACCAGAACAGAGATATAGACCAATGGAACAGAACAGAGCCCTGAGAAATAATGCCACACATCTACAGCCATCTGATCTTTGACAAACCTGAGACAAACAAGAAATGGGGAAAGGATTCCCTATTTAATAAATGGTGCTGGGAAAACTGGCTGGCCATATGTAGAAAGCTGAAACTGGATCCCTTCCCTACACCTTATACGAAAATTAATTCAAGATGGATTAAAGACTGAAATGTTAGACCTAAAACCATAAAAACCCTAGAAGAAAACCTAGGCAATACCATTCAGGACATAGGCATGGGCAAGGACTTCATGACTAAAACACCAAAAGCAATGGCAACAAAACCCAAAATAGACAAATGGGATCTAGTTAAACTAAAGAGCTTCTGCACAGCAAAAGAAACTACCATCAGAGTGAATAGGCCACCTACAGAACGGGAAAAAATTTTTACAATCTACCCATCTAACAAAGAACTAATATCCAGAATCTACAAAGAACTTAAACAAATTTACAAGAAAAAATTAACAACACCATCCAAAAGCAGGCAAAGGATATGAACGGACACTTCTCAAAAGAAGACATTAATGCAGCCAACAGACACATGAAAAAATGCTCATCATCACTGGTCATCAGATAAATGCAAATCAAAACCACAATGTGATACCATCTTGCACCAGTTAAAATGGCGATCATTAAAAAGTCAGGAGACAACAGGTGCTGGAGAGGATGTGGAGAAATAGGAACACTTTTACACTGTTGGTGGGATTGTAAACTAGTTCAACCATTATGGAAAACAGTATGGCGATTCCTCAAGGATCTAGAACTAGATGTACCATATGACCCAGCCATCCCATTACTGGGTATATACCCAAAGGATTATAAATTTTGCTGCTATAAAGACACATGCACACGTATGTTTATTGCAGCACTCTTCACAATAGCAAAGACTTGGAATCAACCCAAATGTCCATCAGTGACAGATTGGATTAAGAAAATGTGGCACATATACACCATGGAATACTATGCAGCCATCAAAAAGGATGAGTTTGCATCCTTTGTAGGGACATGGATGCAGCTGGAAACCATCATTCTTAGCAAACTATCACAAGAACAGAAAACCAAACACCGCATGTTCTCACTCATAGGTGGGAACTGAACAATGAGATCACATGGACTCAGGAAGGGGAACATCACACACCGGGGCCTATCATGGGGAGGGGGGAGGGGGGAGGGATTGCATTGGGAGTTATACCTGATGTAAACGATGAGTTGATGGGTGCAGCACATCAACATGGCACAAGTATACATATGTAACAAACCTGCACGTTATGCACATGTACCCTACAACTTAAAGTATAATAAAAAAAAAAAAAAAAAAAAAAAAAAAAAAGTCAGGAAACAACACATACTGGAGAGGATATGGCAAAACAGGAACACTTTTACACTATTGGTGGGACTGTAAATTAGTTCAACCATTGTGGAAGATAGTGTGGTGATTCCTCAAGGATCTAGAACTAGAAATACCATTTGACCCAGCAATCCCATTACTGGGTATATACCCAAAGGATTATAAATCATGCTGCTCTAAAGACACATGCACACGTATGTTTATTGCAGCACTATTCACAATAGCAAAGAGTTGGAACCAACCCAAATGTCCATCAGGATAGACTGGATTAAGAAAATGTAGCACATATACACTATGGAATACTATGCAGCCATAAAAAAGGATGAGTTCGTGTCCTTTGTAGGGACATGGATGAAGCTGGAAACCATCATTCTGAGCAAACTATTTCAAGGACAGAAAACTAAACACTGCATGTTCTCACTCATAGGTGGGAATTGAACAATGAGAACACATGGACACAGGGTGGGGAACATCACACACTGGGGTCTCTCATGGGGTGGGGGAGGGATAGCATTAGGAGATATACCTAATGTAAATGACGAGTTAATGGGTGTAGCACACCAACATGGCGCATGTATACATATGTAACAAACCTGCACCTTGTGCACATGTACCCTAGAGCTTGAAGTATAATTAAAAAAAAAAAAAATAGCAACACCTTTCTTCCAGGTGCTCACGTCAAAAGCCTTGGTCTCATCCAAGCCTTGATCTCATCCAAGCCTTGGTCTCTCCTCATTGTCTAACATTCTATACCCAGATTGTCAGCAAATCATGTCAGTTCTACCTTCAAAATAAACCAGCGTTTGAGTCTTCCTCATCAGCTCTCTGGTTCAATAGGAGGTAATACCCTCCTAAGTGGTCTTCCTGTGTCTATCTTAACCCTCCGCAATCTGCTATTAGCACAGCAGCCAGTTAAACCCGTTGAAGCATAGGTCAGATTGTATTACACCTCCTCACACATTTTCCCGATGTCTTAATTTCTCACTCAGAGTAAAAGCCAAAGTCTTACCAACAATCTATAAGAGCTAGAATGGCCTTGCTCCCTGTCATCTCTCTGAGTTCATTTTTTACCATTCCTCTCCTTTGATTTCTCAAACCATCTACTTTGGACATCTTGACTATTTCTTGAATATATCTGGCACGTTTTTGCCTCAAGGCCTTTGAACTTGCTGTTTCCTTTGCATTCCTGGAATGCTCCTCTTCCAGATAGCTGTGTGGCTAACTCCCCCATTCCCTCTAGTTCTTTTCTCTAAAGTCGTCTTCTCAGTGATGCCTGTTTTCCAGCTACCCTATCTACAGTCTCAATTACCCCCTCCCCAAGATCTCATCCTCCCCCTCCATCATTTATTTTTTTCTCCTTAATACATAATGACTTCCTGGTTTATAATATACTTGCATAAGTATAACAAATTTTACTTACATAGTCAGGTTGATTAACTTCCCTTTCCGTCAGAATGTTTGCTCCATGAATTCAAAGATTTTGATTGTTTTGTTCACTCTTGTAGCCCCGGTTCTTAGAAATAATGGCTGACATGTTGTAGGCCTCAATAAATATTTGTTGCATAAATGAATTAAACTAAATGTAGACAAAGATAAATGATTTCTTAAACTCTGTCCTACCAATATTCTTTCTAAACATACATTTAAAAAGAATTCTTTCATCCTTTCGTGTAGAATAATTTTTACCATTCTTAGCCACAGTACCGTTGTAATCTTTAGCCACCAGAATTTTCAAAGACTGACAAATGACAGCATTAGTGTTACCTAACCATACCATATTTTAATCAGTCACTTATTGAGTATGCATTTTGTTCCTAGAACTGGGTATTTACGGAATTGTTACTGGAATAGAGATATTTGGAAACAAACAGCTCTCTTATTTACCAACTGTGTGATGACCTTGTGCAGTCACTAAATCTCTGGGCCTCAGTTTTTTTCCTCCTTAAATAGAGGCAATAACACGCACTCCTCCAAGTTGTTGAAAGCTGTATGAAACTGCAGTCTATGCGTAACTGCATACTTCTTCATATTTGCACCACAAGAAAAACAACTTCATTAGAAAGAATAATTTTTCTGGTATTAACGTAAGTTTTACCACATATGCTTTTGCAAACATTACAGATATTGCTGCCCATTATTGCCTGCTGGGTGGATAGAGAAAGGAGTAAAACTTGTAAGGGAAGATTAGAACAGAGGGCTATTATTTTTTTATTTTTTATTTTTATTTTTATTTTTTTTGAGATGGAGTCTCACTCTGTCACCCAGGCTGGAGCGCAGTGGCACAATCTCGGCTCACTACAAGCTCCACCTCCCAGGTTCACGCCATTCTCCTGCCTCAGGTTCCCAAGTAGCTGGGACTACAGGCGTCCGCCACCACGCCCGGCTAATTTTTTGTATTTTTGATAGAGACGGGGTTTCACTGTGTTAGCCAGGATGGTCTAGATCTCCTGACCTCGTGATCCGCCCACCTCGGCTTCCCAAAGTGCTGGAATTACAGGCATGAGCCACAGCACCCGGCCAGGGCTATTATGTTAACATGCAGGAGAAGCCTTAACTGACTCTACGTATATGCAGAGCCACTAACAACAATAACAATTTACCCTTTGCAATGTTTTGTTGCATACAAAGCACTTTCTCATGCCTTATTTCATTTTGAAATCATATTTGGTAGGCAGGATTTATATGATCTCTTCCATTTTTTAGAGGGGAAATTGAGGCCTCATTTAAGTGACTTGTCCGAGATGATGCAGTGGGTCAGTGGTGTAGCTGACTTTATTTCTGATTCCTTGAATAACTTTGGAGTATCTGATGCTCCTATGTGAGTGATTCTATCAGCTGGGTGAGAGTCTAACTACAATTCATTTCACCAGCAACTATTCATTGAACTGTTGGTGTTTTTGGCCAGAATTCAAGATTTCATACCGTGAAAAACACCCTCCTCATTATTTTGGAGAGGTCCTCTGAGGCCAACAGGGAAGTGCAGAAAACAAGACAGAAGTCTGAGCTCTTTTCTCACATTCTCTTAGGTACCTGGTAGGATGACAGAATGTCCATGTTTCATGAGTGTCCAAAGAAGTAGCAGAGTCTTGAAATAGAAAATAACAGATCAACAATTCCTCTTCAAGAGTCTATTGTGTACCTGACCCTGAAGGGAGACAGGCAAGATTGGAGCACTAATTTTGGTTGAATGGCTAACAGCCTCATCTAATTCTCTCACCTACTATTTAAATTCATCACTATTCTGCTTAAGCTCCCCAGCAGACTTCAGCTACCCCAGACACATTGAGGTTAAAATCCACATGTGTTGGTTTACAAGATGAAGTCCTTTGCTGTCTGGCTTCTTCCTACCTTTGCTGTCTTAGAGCTCACACCAAACCAGCTTGCCCCGTTATTACCCAAGCACTTGATTTCTTCATCCTCTCGACATCATTAGACTTTGCCTTTGCCGGGAATACTGGGGCACCCTTTCTTCCTCCTTTATCTGGCTAATCTCTACTCATCCTTTAAGACTTGTCTGAGTCACCAATCCTCTGTAATTCCTTCTTTTCCATCCTGCCCTTACCCACTGGGAGAGATGCCCCTTCTCTGTGGTCCCACAAAACTCTTTGCTTCTTTCAAATACCACATTATTACTTTGTGTTGCAGCTGCTGTCTTGACTCAGCCTCTGTCCCCAGTGCTGTCATGGGGTGTGGAATTGTTAGATGCTCAATAAGGCATCTTTTGGATGAATGAACAAAATATGAGTGAATTGTTGTCAAATATGAAGCGATGATTGGCAAAGCAATTTTAGTTTATTTTTTATTATTTATTCTTATTTTTTGAGATGGAGTCTCACTCTGTTACACAGGCTAGAGTGCGGCGGCGCGATCTTGGCTCACTGCAACCTCCACCTACTAGGTTCAAGTGATTCTTGTGCCTTAGCCTCCCAAGTAGCAGGAATTATAGGCACACACCACCATACCTGGATAATTTTTTTGTGGCAAAGCAATTTTAATTGCCTACACAGCCTATGATATAAAAGATGGAACTCAGCATACAATGAATATTCAGATGCCTGACCTCAACTCTCAGTTTGGCTCTTATGTCCTTCTTTACCTTTGGACTTGATAGTGTGTAAGTCTTAGCTAGCCTGATACCAAGAAGGTGACAAGAATCCTCTCTCGTAGAATGGAGCTATGACATGTGTCCACAGCAGTGTCACACAAAAGTTATGTGAAAGCAGCAGCTATTGTTAGTACGTGGGGTGTCAGAAGGAAGAGTTTGCTTTTGCCACATGTACCCCACAAAATACAGTACACAGAGCACACACTGATTTAAAATGCTGGAACCCTGCCTCAGATGGGGAAGTTTCATGAAGAGAGAGTCAAAATGTGAGCTTTATGTGGTGGCGAATGGAGCAAAGGTCAGCTTTTCCACTCATACAGTAGCTCACTCAGACCACCAATTTCTCTCGCACGGCCTATCCCAGGCAGGCGGGCCCCTCTCCAGCCTGCTGGTTAGGTGGGTGCACTGGTGGTCCTACACCCAGGGGAATCTCCAGCTCAGAACGTTCGAGTCACCCATGGAAAGTTTAATGAGTAAGATTTTAAGTCACAGAACAGCAAAGGGTGAGAAACTTGGGGGCCAAGAGGCAGGTCAGAGACTTCCTCCTCTGTCTTTAGCTCTCCTCCCCTCAGTGCTCTCAAAATAGAAATTATTTCTCACCTGCTCCACTGCCTGCTCCCAACCTCAGCTTCAGGGTGGTCTACCACAGACATTCTGTCCTGACTGACAGCAGAGAAACCACCAACCTTTCTACTGCTAGGCACCAAGCAGAGGAAGAGTCAGCCTGGGCCAGATCCCACCAACCCCGAAAATCATTTTTGGGGGCTCTGGAAAAGATACATTGCCTCTTGCCTCTTGTGGGTCTGCATGTAAGCAGGGGAAAAAGACATCGAACATCCGGAAACTTAGCTTGGGAGATCTTTGAGTACAGGAACCAGTTGTCTTCTATACCTCTGAGCCTGCCACTGGCATAATCCCTGGCATCCAGTGGTCATTCAAAAATGTTGATTGCATCATTGAATAAAGGAAAGAGGGGAGATGGGATTATTTCCCAGAAGGTAACAGGGTGCTTGCTAGCTCAGGGGAGTAGAGAGGAAATAATTTACTTTTTGTATTTTTTTTCCTAAGGGGTCAAAGAAGAAGCAGGAACGCTCAATTATCTCCTATAAATAACAACAAGGAGCTTGCAGCAGGAGAAAATGTCTAACTGCTTTGTAGATGCCATTTAGTGCTAGGGACAAGCTATTTTAAGTCATGATTAAGACCTAACTTGGCTAGGGGACAACTTCTTCAAGGGCTGCTGGCCTGGGTACTGAGTAATAGTCTCATTTATTACCCACGGGCAGGGCAACTGCACTCACAGATGGAGTAGACCATCCTAACCACGGTTTGACTTGAGGGAAGGGTGATTCAGGCAGAGGCAGCAGCATGTGAGAAGGCCTTGAAGTATGACAAAGCAGCATCTTAGAAGGGACTTAATAATTGAGGAAGAAGCAATGAAACTTAGCCAGTAGTACCAGAAGTTCTAAGCAAAGTGAGAAGTGTAGTAATTATTTCCATTTCGCCTAGTTTGATGGAATCATGGATTAACTTTTAGGGTGAAGTATCTGCAAATCAGAGCTTGGGTTTAGGGTTAAAGCTTTTGAGACCACCTCCACTCTGCCCCTGCACCCTTCCTTGCCCTCACCCTTCAAAACATTACAGAAAAGATATTGTCACTTTTGATTCTTTCTGGAAGAAACAAATCTCCAGATTGCCTCCATTTTATTGACAGAAGGAAAGGGGGAGTTTGCTTTAACCGTGGCTGTCTGTTACTTGCTGAATCTGATGATCTCAATTTGAGTTCCAGAATGTGCCCTCTTGGTCCTCCTTGTTTTGTTTTCATTTTTGCTTGTGGGTTTGTTTGGTCTTTGATAAGTTAATTTTATCGGACACCTATTGTTTGTCTGCTTGGTTCTCCTTCCAATTTTCTGAAAACTATCCCTTCTACCATCCTATACAAATGTTCACCCCTGTCCCCCAGGAATGTTGAGTGGGGCTTGAGAGATTCCAGTTTCAGTCTGGCTGGGACTTTGAACAGAGAACATGGAAACCAGGGTGACTGTGATGCTGCATATGTCCTGTTGTGAGGTAAAGAAGGCTATCCTGCTGTGAGGGAATGAGAGATGGAGAGTGAGGCCCCTGGGGTCTCTGAAAGGCTCCAACCCTGCATTCAGATTGTTCTCTGGGCCTGGGTGCATCCCTGCCCTTGACATTTATGAGCCTCCTTTTTGATAATCCAGGGTATCCAGTATTTTATCTGGAGACCCTGGTTGGAGGAGACCTCAAAGGAATTCAATACCATTTTGATACAGAAATGTGCTTTACGGATCTGGTTCCTGCCCCACACTCCACTTCCACATTCCCTCTTCAAACAGAAGCAAATCATATAGGAACAGACTCTTCATGGCCAGGATTTTGTTTTCAAATACCAAACCTCAAATGCAAAATCAGGAAAAACTCCCATTCGGGTGTCCAGTCATTTAAGCAAAAGAAATTGTGTTGTTCTCCCTTTACTGAATTAAGTTACTAATTTTCCTCAAGTAACATTACTCTGAAGTATTCTTTTATGAACTTTCATTGTCACATACATAAGATTTTGCATAATATTAACACTATATTAATAACATGAACCAATAAATATTGAGTGCTTAATACATGCCAGGAACTCTTCTAAGTATTTTGCATGTGCTAACTAATTTGATTTTTGCAGCAGTCTCATCTGGTTTATTATTATTTCCATTTTATATATATAGGGAAACTGAGGCACAGAAAGGTTAAATGCATTAAGTAGCTTGCTGGAGGTCACACACTAAGTGATCAAATGGATATGAACATGGCAGTTTGGTTCCAGAGCCAGGGCTCTAAACCACAACAGATTACTCTTAGAGGTAGATATTCCACACATAAACAAAATCACATTAAATTAAAAAGAGTTTACATTAAGTGTTCTGGCATCTGAAACTGCATATCTGGTTCTACAACTTTCATAGAGTTCCTGATTTTAACTGCTTGAGTAAATGGCTGCACATCATGGCCTCTCCTGCAAGCCCTTAGCTTCCATGTAACACCTAAGGTGAGAAGTTACTAAAGGAGATTAGTCTGTTTGGTAGATCATTCTTCCCTGTAATTTTCTCCCATTCATCCTAGACTGATCTGGTGGAGCATATAAATGACAAGTAATCACTTTCCAGTAGTTGAAGAGCAGTCTGCCTTCCTGGGGTGCTCTTTGCCTTGGTCCAAACACTTTCAGCTTTTTCAACTATTGCTTTGAGCTATCAGGAATAATCCAATCATGTTTGAGTTCTGTGATTGTGCATGGATATTATCTCCTTAAGCATAAACCTGTCTGTAGAAATTTTCTTGTCATAAAACTTTAGTCTATGTTCAAATAAAAAATATAGCCTTTTACAGGATACTGAAAAAAATCCTTCGTCGTGGACCTTTGGAATGGAAATTCTGTCTTCGTAATTTCCCAAGGTGATTCTAAGTGCATGGTCTTTTCCATAGCAATTATTGGCAATGAACAGTAAAAATGGTAAAAATATTTTCTTTTATATTTTAAGCCTGCGACAGTTTTGAAGAGCTTAAGTATAGGGCTTTATAGTGAAAGCAAATCATTAAATCCCCATGTTTATCTTCTGCATGCCAGATGAGGGTGCATCCCTAAATTCTTTCCCTGTTTATCTTTCCCAGTTTCCCCTTTCAAAGGCAAATCTTTAAGCTGAACAGATGTTTTGAACTTCCACTTGCATAGCCTAGCATCAGAACTTATGGAAACACGCGAGGGAGCAGATAAACTAAGACAAGTTTTAGTTTACCTGATCACTGATGTTACCGAGGACAAGCAGTGGCTGGAGAAAGTTTGGTACATGTGAGTAAGATTAGCCTCTGAGGAATGTCTGATGGTGGTCGGAGTGTAAGGACTAATGGTTTTGAAAGTATGCATCACCATTGGTGATGAAATTTCACTGCAGTTTTGGTTACTTTCAACAAACCACGTAGACTCACTGTGGCTTCCCTTAATGTGATGTAGCTAACATTCAGCACAGTACATACCAGCATGAGCATGCATTAAGGGTAGGGTGTGTGTGTGTGTTTGTGTGTGTGTGTATGTGTATGTGTGCATATATGAGAGAGAGAGAGAAAGAATGAGAGAGAGAGAGAGAGAGAGAAAGACAGAGAGAGAAAGAATGAGAGAGAGAGAGAGAAAGACAGAGAGAGAGGGAGAGAGAGAGAGAGAGAGAGAGAGAGAGAGAGAACAGAAACTGGTAAAAAACAAAACAAACAAACAACCAAAAAAAGCCCAGCAGCAGTATAATATGTCTTCCACATACTCTGTCTACAGCATCCCTGCTGTTCTCTGAGGATACACCAGGCTTCAGCAATAGTACCAGTGCTGTTAGTGCTGTTAGTAGGTACTAGTAGGTACCATTTATTTAACCCAGAAGTTGTACTTCTTGGAATTTGTCTAAATAAACGATTGGACAAGTGCAAAAAGATATATGGGAAAGGATATTCTCTGTAGTCTTTTTCATACCTTCTTCCCACTGTGGAAATTACCTAAGTGTTTATCAATACATGAATAGTAAAATAAATTTTGCTACATGCTTTTAAGATAATTCTTTGTGGCCACTAAAAATGATATAGTTCTATTTGCAGACCTGGAATATGGTCATGTTTTCATGTGAAAAGAAAATAGGCTAAGTAACAGTGTATATGGTTCATTGTCATTTTTGACATCTATCTATCTATCTATAAGTAAATGCATAGAAAGTATTCTGGAAAGGTAAATACCGAAATGCTGGCAATAATGATTTCTGTACAGTAGAATTATAGATGATTTCAACTTAATTTTTGATGATCTGTTTTTCAAATATTTTTATGTAATTAATAATCATTAAATTGCTTATATCATGAGGAAAAAGTAAAATTATTTTTTTTCACAGAAATAAATAGACCAATAATTGTCTTTGTTTCTAGTAATACCACTTCCTCAGTGAAACTATCTCCAAGTAACTGAAACAGATAAAAGAAATTCTTTCAACAATATGTAGTTCAGACATACAACTTCTACGGATCCACTTTGGCCACAAGATACACTGATTTCTTCTTTTATTTGGATATGATACTATTATACAATTATTATTTTTAAGTCTTAGGGCTGCTACTATTCAAAAATTGGCTCACTCATGCTTAAAGTCCTTGTGTTGCCTGAAAATATTTAATTATTTTCCCTATTGTTACCATTTTTCCTAAGTGGATACATCCAATGAGATAGAGAGCCTTACCTTGTCTTTTAGGCACTTTGGAATAAAAAGATCTACCCATGTTTAGCAGATAGCAAAAGTAAAAAGCATTAATTGAGAACCCACTATAATCTGTTAAATTCTTTTGATTAATATCAGTTACTTTTACCAAATAACCCAATGAGACAGAAATTATCTCCATTTTCAGAAGAATGAATATAGATTTGGGAAAGCTGGTTGACTGCTAGCATCATACAGTTAGCCACTGGCAAAGCCAAGACTTAGACCTAGCTCAGTTGACTTTAGTTACCATTTATTTTCTCATTTCCATAATGCTTCAAGAGGAGTAATAAAGAACTTAATACATTTGGCAACGTCCTATCAGAAGCATATCTATGTTGTCTATAGAGATCATTCTTTCAGTCTGAGTTCTTAGCTGCAAACAACAAAACAGGCTTTAATCAGGAATAACTCTCAAATCATATTTTGTCTACAAGTGTATCCTCATAGCACTCACCAGAGGCACAATCTTGAATTTTAGATATTGCATGGGTCATACTCACTAGGACCCCTGCTATGGTGACTTCTGAAAACTCAGTGACTACAGCAATCAAAACTGTGGTATTGATGAAATAACAGACAAATAGATTGGTGGAACAAAACAGAGAGCTCAGAAATTGAACCACACAAATATGGCCAACTGATCTTAGACAAAGAAGTAAAGGCAATTCAACAGTCTTTTCAACAAATAGTTCTGAAGCAACTAGACATCAATATAAAATAAATTCAGAAACAGATCTTTCACCTCTTACAAAAATTAACTCAAAATGCATCAAAGGCCTAAATGTAAAATGCAAAACTATTAAACACCTAGAAGATAACATAGGAAAAAATCTAGATGTGTTTGGGTTTGGAGATGGTTCTTTAGCTGTGACACCAAATTCACTGTATCCATGAAAAAAAAGTTGATACATTGGACTTCATTAAAATTAAATATTTTTGTTCTGTGAAAGACACTGTCAAGAGAATGAGAAATGAGCCACAGAGTGGGAGAAATATTTTCAAAAGACATATCTTAAAAAGGACTTGTTACCCCAAATATAGAAGGAACTCTTAAAGCTCAGCAATAGGAAAACAAACAACTTGATTAAACAACCAGGGCGAAAAATCTGAATAGACACCTAACCAAAGAAGACATACACATGACAAATAAGCATATGAAAAGATGGTCTACATTATACCTCATTAGGGAATTGCAAATTAAAATAACCACCACTCCACACCTATTAGAATGAATGACATCTAAAACACTGACAACACTAAATGCCGATGAGGATGTACAGCGACATGAACTTTCATTCATTGTTAGTGGGGATATAAAATGGTATAGCCACTTTGGAAGACAGTCTGGCAGTTTCTCATAAAGCTAAACATGGTCTTATCATATGATTCATAAACTGTGTTCCTTGGTATTTACCCAAAAGAGTTATGTCCACAGAAGAGCTTGTGTCCACACAAAAACCTACATACATACATTTATAGCAGCTTTGTTCATAATTGCCAAAATTTGGAAGCAACCAAGATGTTCTTCAATAGGTAAATATATAAACTGTGGTATATTCACACAACTGAATATTATTCAATGCCAAAAAGAAACAAGCCATGAAAAAACATGGAAGAACCTTAAAGGTATGTTACTAAGTGAAAGAAGCAATTAGAATAGGCAAAACTATGGAGGCAGTGAAAAGATCAGTAGTTACTGGAGGCTTGCTGGGAGAGAGGGAGGAGGAATAGGTGAGGTGCGGGTGATTTTTAGGGTAGTGAAATCATTCTGTATCAATACTAAGAGGGTAATACATGTCATTATACATTTGTCAAAACCCACAGAATCTAGAGCCCAAAGAGTGAGCCCTAATGTAAACTAGCAGCTTTGAGTTACAATAATGTGTCAATGTCATTTAATCAGTTGTAAAAAATGCACCACTCTGGTAAGGGATGCTGATAGTGGGTAAGGCTATGAGTGTATATGAGATGGATGGGTATATGGGAAATCTCTGTACTTTTGCTCAATTTTTCTGTGGACCTAAACTGCTCTTAAAGGTAAAGTCTACTAGTTAAAAATCAAACAAGGAAGCAAACTCCATGACTCTTGTCAACAACCATATAGCTTTTCCCCAAAATGAATTCCATGTGGAGTCTTCTTTCTCTTTGATCTCTTCCAAATCCAAGCTTGTAGAGGTGGTTTAATTGGTTCAGTCTACATCATATGCCAAGGGTAGGTTGAAAATGGAGTTCTGGATTCTACTTTGAGGAAAAGGGTTATCATATGGGAACTTCCATAGACATTGGAAGCCAGACTGTCACTATTGTGGCAAATGTCCACTATAGACACTAATGTAGAAAGAGAAAAAAAAAGCCCTACATTAATATTTTTCAATAACTAATTCTATTACAGGCACAGAAGCGTAATGATTAATTAACTTTTTTTTTTTTCCTTTGGAAGGGAATTAAGGTCTTCTCTCTTTTGCTATTTGCTGTCTTTGATTTCTATATGTTCACTTTTTCTGGGGGTGGAGGTGGGGATTCTTGTAGAAATGACTTAAGTACACCTATAAATTTTTCCAACTGCTTTTGATATGTTTACTTCTAGGAACTGTTTACTAAAAGAGTTAGCGTTTTCCCCTACGACACTTTAAGCACAAAGTAAGTAAAGTTTACGTATTTATGAAACTTCTTTCTTGTCTGTTATACAAAGGCAGTTGCCTTTAACAAGATTCTTTTGGCTGTCTGTTTCTGAAAAAACACAGATGCTGGAGAAACATTCAAAGATTTTGTTAAATATTAGGATTATTAACTAATTATATCAGTTGAAGGATGATTTCACCTTTGGCCTTTACAATAAACTCAGACATTAATGGACTTGGTGATTCTAATAGGAAATAAAGATAGAAAGATTAAAGAAATTTCTGCAGCAGGAATAATATAAAAGACAAAAAGAAAGGAGAAGGAACAAGAACATAAATAAGGGCAGGCTCTGAGAGAGTAGAGGTCAATGCAGTTGTGGCAACTGTCATCATCACCATAGACTCTGGTTGAGACCCAAAGTAAAAATAATCATCATCATAAAGAGAAGAGAAAGTCCTATAAATAGCAAAATTAAAAGAAATTCAAAAAATCAAAAATCCCAACTAATGCTATTAAAAATGGGCAAAGGACTTGAACAGACATTTCTCAAAGGGAGATATACAAATTACCAATAGATGCATAATAAGGCAATCAATATTATTAACTGTCAGGAAATTCAAATAAAAACCACAATGAGGTATCATGTCACACTTGTTAGGATGCCTGTGATCAAGAAAAAATAGATAACAAGTGCTGACGAGGATGTGAATAAATTGGAACCCTTGTGCACTCTTGGATGAAATATAAAATTGTGTAACTATTATGGAAAACAATACAAGATTCCTCAAACAATTAAAAATTAAAAAATTTAAATTAAAAATAGAAATACCACATGATTCAGCAATCCCACATTTGGGTATGCATCCAAAAGAATTGAAATCAGGATTTTGAAGAGCTACTTGGATTCCCATGTTCATTGCACCATTATTTACAATAGGCAAGTAGAGAACAACCTAAATGTCCATTGATAGATGAATGAATAAAGAAAATGTAGCATTTACATACAATAGAATATTATCCAGACTTAAAAAAGAATAAAATCTTGACATAAGCAGCAATATAGATGAACTTATAGAACACTGTGCTAAGTAAAATAAGCCAGGCACAGAAGGACAAATGCTGCATTACTCCACCAACAGGAAGCATCTAAAATGGTCAAACTCATGGAAACAGAGAGTAGAATGGTGGTTGCCAGGGTCTTAGCAGAGGAGGAAACAGGAGTCATTGTTCAACAGGTATAAAGTGTCAGCTATGTTTTTTTTTGCTTAATCAAAGATCAGTTGGCTGTAAGTATTTGGGTTTATTTATGGGTTCTGTATTCTGTTCCATTGGTCTATGTGCCTATTTTTTTTTTACTAGTACCATGTTGTTTTGATGACTATGGGCTAGTTTGAAGTCAGGTAATGTGATGCCTCCAGATTTGTTCTTTCTGTTTAGTCTTGCTTTGGCTATGTGGGCTCTTTTTCGATTCCATATGAATCTTAGGATTGTTTTTTCTAGTTCTGTGAAAAATTATGGTGGTATTTTGCTGGAAATTGCATTGAATTTGTAGATTGCTTTTGGCAGTATGGTCATTTTCACAATATTGATTCTACACATCCATGAGCATGGGATGTGTTTCCATTTGTTTGTGTCATCTATGATTTCTTTCAGCAGTGTTTTGTAGTTTTCCTTGTACAGGTCTTTCATCTTGATTAGGTATATTCTTAAGTATTTTATTGTATTTTTGCAGGTATTGTAAAAGGGGTTGAGTTTTTTATTTGATTCTCAGCTTGGTCGCTGTTGGTGTGTAGCAGGGCTACTGATTTGTGTACATTAATTTTGTATCCTGAAACTCGGCTGAATTCATTTTTCAGTTCTAGGAGCTTTTTGGAGGAGTCTTTAGGGTTTTCTAGGTATACAATCATATCATCACGACACCTATTTAACAAATGGTGCTGGGATAATTGGCAAGCCACATGTAGGAGAATGAAGGTGGATCCTCATCTCTCACCTTATACAAAAATCAACTCAAGATGTATCAAGGACTTAAATCTAAGACCTGAAATTGTAAAAATTCTAGCAGATAGCATCAGAAAAATCCTTCTAGACATTGGCTTAGGCAAAGACTTCATGGCCAAGAACCCAAAAGCAAATGCAAAAAAACAATGATAATATTGGTGGGACTTAATTAAACTAAAGAGCTTCTGCATAGCAAAAGAAACAGCAGAGTAAACAGACAACCCATGGAGTGGGAGAAAATCTTCACAATCTATACATCTAACAAAGGACCAACATCTAGAATCTACAAAGAACTCAAAAGAATTAGCAAGAAAAACACACACACACACACACACACACACACACAATGTCATCAAAGAGTGGGCTAAGGACATGATGGGGCAATTCTCAAAAGAAGATGTACAAACGGACAAGAAACATATGAAAAATGCTCAACATCACTAATAATCAGGGAAATGCAAATCAAAACAGTGTGATACCACCTTACTCCTGCAAGAATGGCCTTAATCAAAAAATCAAATAATAATAGATGTTGGCATGGATGTAGTAAAAAGAGAACACTTCTATACTGCTGAGTGGGAATGAAACTAGTACAACCACTATGGAAAACAGTGTGGGGATTCCTTAAATAACTAAAAGTAGAACTACCGTTTGATCCAGCAATTCCACTACTGGATATCTACCCAGAGGAAAAGAAATCATTATACGAATATGGAACCAGCCCAAATGCTCATCAATCAACAAGTAGATAAAGAAATTGTGATATATATGTACAATGGAATACTACTTAGCCATAAAAAGGAATGAATTAATGGCATTTGCAACAACCTGTATGGAACTGAAGACTATTATTCCAAGTGAACTAACGCAGGAATGGAAAACCAAACATCATATGTTCTCACCATAAATGGGAGCTAAGCCATGAGGATGCAAAGGCATAAAAATGAAACAATGGTCTTTGGGGCCTCAGGGGAAGGGTGGGAGTTGGGTGAGGTGTAAAAGACTACAAATTGGGTTCAGTGTATACTGCTTGGGTGATGGGCACACCAAAATCTCACAAATAACCACCAAAGAACTTACTAATGTAACCAAATACCACCTGTTCCTCCAAAACTTATGGAAATAAAAACGTTTAAAAAGAAGTATCAGGTATGTAACAAGAGTAAGTTCTAGAGATCTGCCATAAAACATTGTGCCTAGATATAGTTAACAGTACTGTATTTTGCACTTCAAAATTTAAGAGGGTAGGTCTCATGTTAAGTGTTGTTACCACAATAAAACAGACAAAATCAATTAAGATCACACACACACACACACACACACAGAAAATAAAGAGAAGGGAAAGGTGAGTTGTAAAAGCTTAAGCAGCTGAGGAGAATATAAAATTTTTCCAGGTATTAGAGAGAAGTTGGTATAAATACAGCTTTACATCTATGGCTTATCATTAAAGATAGTAAAATAACATATGATGAAATTGTGGGTATTCAACACATTTCTCTAAAGGAAGATGCCGGTTAACATTCTGAATTTTTAAAAAGTTGCTCAAGTAATGCCATTTACAGAATAGCAGGAAGTAGATGTGATTGAATTGTGCGGATTTATCAGGTGGCATTGAGGGTTATAATTCATCTGACTTTAGGGTCTGTCCTGGCCAAATGCACTGAGGTACAGAGAGGATCAGCAGAAAAGGAGGCACTGAGGAGGATGGAGTGAGGACTTGGGTGCAAGCCTGAATTCACCACATGAATCCTTCACTTCACCCGTTTCCAGAATGACCTCTGTCTTGCATAGATGGAAAAGCAAGCAAAGAAATGTATTAATCTTTCTCCCTGATATATGGCATACTTTATTTTTGTTTGTAGTGGCCTTTTTTCTGACTCTCACTGAGTCTTGCTAAGGGATGTGCCAGAACAGAAGTTTGTTCTGTGACATTGCCCATCACTCTAATTTGTTTTCCCTTCATAAAAATACTACACAATTTTTAAGGTCTATTCTAGCCACTATATATTTTGGTCTTCTTTCCTTGTATTATTTGTCATACTAGGATAATCAGTATAAAGTAGCTAGCTCCAAGTTAAATTGAGCAGAGCTTCTGCTTTAGTTCTTGGAGGAAAGAAGAAAATGACAAGACAATTAGTTTATATTTATTTATTCAATCAATAAATATTTCTTGAATTCCTACCTTATAAGCGCTGAGGGTTCAGTAATACAATAGAGTCTCAATTCTCACTGACATTATATTCTGTAGGGGGAAAACCACAATACAGAGGATATAAAAATGTCAAGTGGTGATGATAAGAGCTATAAATTACAATAAGGCAGGTTGCAAGAAACTATGGGAATGGGGAGGAGCTGCTATTTTATACGAAGCAATGAAAGCAGACTTCTGATAAGGCAATACTTGATGATTTCCTTCCAGACTCAACTCTGAAGCTCCATTCAGATTCAATTCAATATCATATACCCTATAAGGTAATGCTTGTACTTTAAGAATTCTAGGTTCTGTGCAATAGATTACTGGCTGAGGCACTAAAACTAAGTAAGCCTCTGTCATCAAGAATTTATTTTTCTATTCTGCTCTACCAGAAAAAAATTTGGAAATTTTTCAATAAAGGTTAAAATAAAAAATAATTTTAGTTAATCTGAAAATTAGGTAATGCATAGCACTCCATGCCCTCTTATTCTACCATCAAAAGGTTTTGTATTTGTGACTGATCTTTTCATTGGGAAGATGAAAATGTCTTCCAGCTTGATATCAATCATGTGCAGTGATGTGCATGCTTCTTTGTCCTGATATTTCAGATGTGGGGAGAAGGCCAAGTACGGGAGAGCAGAGAATCGTAGACCTGGCTGATTCCATAAAAATCGATCATTGTTATTCATAATAATAAAATAGGCCGGATGTGGTGGCTCATGCCTGTAATACTAGCACTTTGGGAGGCTGAGGCGGGTGGATCACTTAAGCCCACAAAGATCCTGGCTAATATGGTTTTACAGTTCATGGTCCCCACTATAGTATGTGGCTTCTCAAGGAAAGAATCCTTAGGATGGCTTTTGGCCACTGACGTTGGACTTCAGTTTCTGGCTGGTACATCTATCTTTGGTAGGTAGATAGAGTCTGGCCAATGTCCAGCTTAGGAAATCCATAAATGCTTTGAATTCTGTACCACAGAGGGTTTTGTTTCTGTTACATCTTATGGCAAAAATGGCAGTCATCTGAAAAAATACTCTTCTGCTTACTAGTTTTAGCTTCCTGAAAGAATGGTTAGCTTGCCATCATAGAGACTGGTGTCTTTTTTCTTCCCAACCTAATCTTCCCTGGAGAGTTGGTTACTTTGACTCAATCACCTGTTCTGTTTAGATTCACCATTGATCTGTTATCAATGAGCAATGTAACCAAAACTATTTATAGGCAATTTCTGAGTAGTGGTCAACACACAACACTTCCTCTGTTGGGCTTGTGGGTTACTGGCCCTGAGTAATACATGCTGTATAGTGCAGGGCAGTGGTTTTTAACCTTTTGATAACCACAGATATTTTTAGAAATTTTTTTGAGATTTTTGGTGGCTGTATATCTTTTATTAAAAAACAAAGGAGACTCTAAACCCACCTGATGAGACAGTACTGCATGCTAATACCACATACTTTCACTAAAAAGAAATAAGTAAATAAAATAGCTAATAAATGATACAAGGGCATGAAATATGAGAAGATATTCTCACTTTCCCATCTTGGCCATGAACTCGGTAACTTCCTGGGGGAATTTTTCATTGTTAATGTTTTGGTGTACTTTAGGCTTTTTTCATCTCTACTTACGTTACATGGTTGATATCCCATTGAACATAACATTTTAATAAATATGAATCAGGATCTGACCCAGAGGTCAGCAAATATTTTCTGTAAGGGGCCAGATGGCAAATATTTTAAGCTTTGATGACCATGCAACAAATCAACTTTGCTGTTGCAGTGTACAAACAACCATAGCCAATATGTAAACAAATAGGCATTGCCATGTTCTAATAAAACTTTATTTACTCAAACAGAAGGCAGCTATAGTGTGTTGATTCTTGTGTTGTGCTATTAATATGAAGTTATTTTACATAATATTTGTCAGATATAGATATAGGTTGGTGCAAAAGTAATTGCAGTTTTTGCCGTTAGAATTAATTACCAGTGGCAAAAACTGCAATTACTTTTGCAACCATCTAGTAATACCTATCTAGCATATTTCATTTGAATTCACTAATTTAAAAATGCAGTGACTCAAGTTATTAAATATAATTTTACAGATTTAACCATCATTACTTGAAGTCCATGGCAATAAAATACCTATTTAATTGTTTTTCTATACAAGTCTTGATTTTTTTTTTTTGGAGAAAACTATTAATTCTCTTTGCATAGTATCTCATGTAAAAATAAAAAGAAATCATGTAAAAGGTCATTCATTATTAGCAATTTCTGGAGTCAATAGCATTAGTTATTGTTTTAAGTGGTTATCGAGTAAGACCAGGGTGAGATGAGTTTTTTAAACCATGAGAAAAAGAAGAGGTACAATTACACATTCCCTGGTATCGGAAAATAAGCAAAAGCAGAATAGTAATCATGAATAAAATACCACAGAGCCAAAATTTTTCCACAGGCTTTGAAATTCCACTAAAAACCATATAATCCAACTGGATTTCTGTTTAGTATCAAGTTCTCTGTCTCCCCCTGTATTGAATTCACCATCAAAATCTCTCCAGCCTCTCTTACTAAACACTAGGGGAAGACCCTAGTGTTTAACACCTCGCCCCCAAGACAAGAACCTTTTAGTATCACCCTCTATAGGGTGAAATATGTCTCCAGCTGGTTAAAGTGTTCCATGAAAAATGGTTCTATAGTCAAAAATAGTTGGGAAATGTTGGGTTAGCCAAATTTTACTATATGATTTCTCAAAGGCTTTAACATAGTGATATGCTCTATGAATTAGTAATGCCCCAAATTTCTCAAGTTTATTAGAAATGGACCCCTCTCCCCAGATGGCAGAACAAATGTTTGGTATAAAACACTTTGGGAAATGCTGGTAGATTCATCCCTCCCACTGTTCTTCCTTCAGAACTGAGCTTCACTGTGCATTTCCTTAGGTGCCTTCTCTGTTTCACAGAGTGACAGTCTATCATCAATGCATTAATCAAAGTCCAATATTAATGTCTGAGAATGAGATGAGTCTATGCCTTATTCATTCCAGAATCACCTGTGGCTCCTACACAGTCAAATTTCATTTCAAATAATTGATCAAGCTACTATAGCACTTATGTTGCAGTGGACTATATATATTATATAGGTATTATATATGTAATATATATAATACATATGGATTATATATATTATATAGGTATTATATATGTAATATATATAGTCCACTGCATGAATGAATGAATGACTTTGAGTGAATGATTTTAATAGAAGGATTTCAGATATTACATCATACTGCTAGTAGTGTTGCTTTAGGCCAGGAGGGATCTTGGTGGCGAATTGAAAATCAAAGTATGAAATTCCACTTATCTTCACAGCATCCACTGGCAGTACCTACTAAACTCTGCTTAGAAACCTCTGGGAGTGTGCTCAGGCCACTGGCTCAATTTATATTACATACTATTCTCTCTCTTTCTCTCTCTCTCTCTCTCTCTTCTCTTTCCCTTTTAATTAACCTGAAGTTGAAGATAAAAATGTATCCACAAACTACCCAATTTCCTTAATTTCATTTCCTTAATTGCATTCCTGTCTGACAGACTCTGTGATCCCAGGTACAAGGCAAAAGAGAAAGAGCGTGGTTACATACTAGACTTGTAATCTGTATTTTATCTTGCTACTGAGTATTTTGCAGATGTAATATCACCAGTTTCCAACATTTTTCCATGAGGTTGATGAATATTATTCTCAATGTAAAGATGGGAGGACTGAGTCACCAAAAGGCCCAAATAATTGGCTGACTCCTCAAAGCCAGTTTATGCTAGAACCTGTCCTTGTAGCCATGCCATGGAGCTTCTTTTCCTCCCTTTTCAGTGGTATTTCTTTGTGATAAGTCATCTACTTAATAAGTAAGGGTGACATAATAGAAGAGCTCTGAGGAAATAAGTAGTGTTCTACTCATTAGTGATTTGATGAGTGTCCCTTCCAAAATGTCAGAGCTACAGGATACTTTTCTCTTACAGAAACTCTTGTTCTAGATCTCAGGCAAGAAGTAAGAAAACTGAAATATTTTATCTATCTTTCTAAAGCTGCAGTTTTCTGTTATAACACTGTTTACTTTTGCAACAAGCATATATAGTTCCTGTTAAAAGCCAAAATTGAGTAAACATATATGTACCTACGATCTTTACTTTTTATGCATTACTAGCATTGTTTTAGTTGGGAAAACAGTTGTGATCAAAGCACTCTCACAAAGAGAAAAAGAAAGGGACATTCTAAAGAAAATAGAAAGCATTATGAAAGGCAATTCATAAAAGATCATTAACTTTACTGTTTGATTATCAACCAGTAAAAGCAGTGAATAATGAGATAGAACCAATAACCTATCATCTATAAGTTTGCAATGGGTAAAATAATTGGTAGAACCCAGTATTGGTAAAACTTTGGGAAAATAGATGCTTTCATGCCTTATTGATGGGCGTGTAAATTAGGTTCTATTTTGACTTTACTATCAGACATAGTTTCATTTATTATACATCAGTACCCATAAATTGACTTTCAAATTACAATTATGGCTTTGTAGATCAGTGGACAAGCAATGGAGAGCTATCTGATATGGCATCAATCTTCCAGCCAGCTTCATTTTCATACATTTAACCTTTGTATGTCTTTTAAAGAAAGCAGTCAGTATGAAAGTAAGAGACTGTCTTCAGCAAGCTTCCTGGAGGGAGCTTATGCTAAAGAGATGTATAGGCAAGCATACAAAGTTCAAAGAAATGTATATTCTTATTGCTGTGTAGTCCATGGTTGGAAAAAAAGGGAAATAATTTAAGGACCCATCAAGATGGTATTAGTGGTGGATCAAAATATCTGACAGTATAGGGCACTGTGTAGTAGCTTGGGCTTGGAATCTGGTAGACCGGGGTTTGAATCTTTATCATCACCAAACTTTGCGATTTTTAGTGAATTTCTTAAGCTCTTTAAGTTTCAATTTTCTCATCTATAAAATGTAGAGAATAATTCTACTTATTTCATTATATTGCTTTAAGGATTAAATAAGTGGGTTAATGCCCTTTTGTACTTAGTACAAAGCTTCACACATTGCAAATGTACAATAAATCTCCAGCCACTGAATGCTGTAGAAAGACTGTGAAATGATATACATAGGCACATTTACCTAGAGAGCTGTTTGGAAGAAGGTCCATCTATTATGGTTAAGTGGTTTTCTCTGGGTAGTGGACTTTGTGTGAATTGTACTTTCTTAAAAACTTTTTCTGTAGTGTCTAGATTTTCTTTACAGTAACCATACCGTTTTTCTAAGAGAAAATACAAGAACACTATTTTAATTTAGGGAAAAAAGATGTACAATTTAAGAGATGTACTGCAGGCACGTTTCCAAGAAAATAATAATCACAGTAATCTTGCTTTATTTTTATCCTTTAGAAACTTGAACGTGAAGTGCACCATCAGATTAATCATAATCGTATTGCTATGACAGGTCGTGCTAGACCTCATCTGCTCTTTGTTTCAGGTACTGATTCAGATTACATTTCCCAGATGGAACTCCATTCTCTATTCTCCCACTCTGTCCTTGCTTCTAGAAGGACCAGCTAACTGGTTCTCACCCATCATGTGAGACCAAAGAATACATATTACTTCTAGATAAGAGGAGGTGTGCCATGCTCTCTCATTCTTCATCCTGAAGCTGGAAGAAAAGGACTCCCAGGCTTTAGGAGATGGTATTATTCAGAGGTGGAAGCAGCCTAAATTCCTGTGTCACTTTCTGGAGGAGAGTATTCAAGACAGACGACTGATTAGGAATATCTACACTGATTGTTTTGTTATTCTAATCTGAATGGCACAATTATACATCATCTTCATTAGTCTACAGGTAACCTTCTTCTACTCAGTTAATTACTTTGTATAATATGCCACCATTAACCTACCTTCAACTTCGGCACTTGAACATTCCAAGTAATTTACGTTTAATGCTCCTTTCCTTTGAAATTCTGTAAGTACATATCTAGGAGCAGGATTCCTGGATCTTCATGGTATGCAAATGCTCAGCTTTACATGACAATGCCAAACTGCTTTTCAAAGTGTTATACCAATTTCCAAAGCCACGAGTAATATATGCTGCTTCCCATCCTTGCAAAGGACTACTATCAGAGTTCTCAATTTTGACCATTTTGAATGGGAAGAACGTGGGGTCACACTGCAGTCTTGACTTTTGTTTGAATAATTACTAGTGAGCTTAAGGCAAGATACTTCTGAAGAAACAGAAGAAGAGGACTTGCCTTACTAAAAACTAGACTTAAGTTATAAGTAATTACTTAGGTAATGAAGGTAGAATGGTGCTAGTGAAGGATGGACAGATGGACCAGTGGAGCAGAATAGAGACTCTGAAATGGATGCATATATATGTTGGGGCTTCATATATGAAAAGTAGTGTAGGCAAAGGTAGAACTATCCAAAAACCGGAGCTAGAAATGTTGGATCTATAAAGAAAAAAAAAAAACCTTTGGATCTCTTTCTCATAGTCCATACAGAAATGAACACCAGAAAAATTGAAAATTTAAATGTCAAATGCAAGACTTTAAAATTTTTAGTAGAAAATAGAGGTAAATCTCTTTCTGACTTTACAGAAAAGAAGAATTTATTAAGGCACAAAAAGCATTAACCATAACATAAAAAAGTGATAAATTAAACTGTGTTAAAACTATATATTTTTGTTCATCCAATACATCATAAATGTAGTGAAAGACATACTATAAATTGAGAAAATATTGCAACACCTATGACAAATAATTAGTAAGATGAATACATAAAGATTCCTTACATACCAATAAGAAAAAGACAAATTGCCTAATAGAGAAATTGGAAAATTACACAAACATGTTTTATAGAAGAAGAAATCTTTATATGGATTGCATATTACGTACAATGAAATACAAAATAACTTTTCAGCTGAATTAAGATATTCAGACCAGAAAGTCATAAGAAAGAGAAAACATTGAGTTTCCTTTACTTGTACCCTTCACGCTTCTGTCTTCTTCCCTCAACAATGAATGCTTTCCTTCAAAAATGGATTTTCCCATTCCACTGTGAGGTCACACATGCATGAACAGTGTCGATATTCCAGAGCACTAGAGTTTTTAGGTATAAATGTTGATGTCTGCGCATGCATACGCTTGCTTACACACTCTTGCACTTACACACCACATACACTTCCATTTATTCTGGATATAGAAATTGAGCAGCTCCTTTATGCCAGACATTCTACAGGACTCTGAAGAAACAGCAGTGAAAAAGATAAAGAATTCCTGGGAAAAGACAGACAAAAAATCAGCAAGTAAATTGTTGTTATATTTGAAGGTGTTGGGAGTTCTGAATGAGAATATAATGGCAAAAATAGATTAAATGATACCAGAATGGGCATGTGTACAAAGTTTTAAATTGGGTGATCAGGAAAAGCCACAATGAGCAGCATTTGAGCAAAGAATTGAAGGAGGTGAGGGTATCAGTCATGCTTACATCTTGAGGGAAGAGAGTATCAGGCAGAGGAAACAGTAAATGCAAAGGCTTGAATTCAGGAGCAAAATTGACATATCTGAGAAAAAACAAGGTGGTCACATGGCTACAGTGATGTAAGAGGGGTGGAGAACAGCAGAGGAGGATGTCAGGGAGTGAATGGGAGAGAAGAGGACAGGGCATAGGCACTTGTAAGCCCTTGCAAAGACTTTGAATTGAACTCATAAGAATGGAGAGTCATCAAAGGATTTTGAGGAGAGAAACTACGTTTTCTAATGGTCACCTTGGTAGATGTGGTCACTTGAGGCAAAGGTGGAAGAGGCAAGGTGGAAGCAGGAAGAACAGTTAGGAGGCTATTGCATGACTCCACTAATCCAAGTGAGAGGTGAGGGCGACCTGGCATAGTGTGCTTTGGGGGTAGCGAGAAGTATTTAGGTTCTATTTTGAAGCTAGAGAGCCTGCAGTATTTGCTGATTGGGTGTAACATCTATGAGAAAGAGAAGAGTCAAGGATAAAAAATATTTGTTATGGCAAGCATGCCTCAACTGATTATTGTCAACCAATGTACACCCATTAGCAGGACATGCCCACTTTGCACTAGGTTTCTACTTTCTTGTCTGTTATTTAATTCTTCCCCAAATGAGATTCTAGTGCATGCTTTGACAAACTGAAAGTGAACAATTCATTCTGAGAGTTTAACAAATTCCATGCCAATATGCTAAACAAAAATTCGGCCACTAGTAAAATTGTCGATTTGATTGAAAACATGAGAAAGCCTCATGCACAATCTCCTGAGTTCACACCTTTATTTTTTACTTCTTTTCATTATTTATTTTATTTTAAAAAACTGACAGATAAAATTGTATACATTTATGTGTAAAAGATGATGTTTTAAAGTGTATGTACATTGCGGAATGACGAAACCTAGCTAATCAATGTATGTATTACCTCACATAGCTATCATTTTTTTGTGAGAATACATTAACTCTCAGCATTTTTCAAGAATACAGTATATTTTTAATTACAGTCACCACGTTGTATAATAGATCTCTTGAAATTATTCCTTCTATCTAACTAAAATTTTGTATTCTTTGACTGACATCTCCCCAACCCCACCCGACTCTTCTCAACTGCCCCAGCGCCTGGTAACCACCATTCTACTTTGTATTTCTATGGAATCAACTTGTTTAGATTACACATATGAGTGGGATCATGCAGTATCTGTCTTTCTGTGCCTGGCTTATTTCACTTAAAATAATGCCTTCCAGGTTCACCCATGTTTTGGCAAATGATAGGATTTCCCCCCCTTTTCTTTTGGCTGACTAGTACTCCATTGTGTGTATGTACCACATTTTCTTTATCTATTTAGGTGGATTTGATATCTTGGCTATTATGAATAATGTTGCAATAAACATGGGAGTGCACATATCTCTTTGATACAGTGATTTCATTTCTTTTGGATGTATACCCAGCAGTGTGACTGCTGGATCATATGGTAGTTCTATTTGGAATTTCTTGAGGAACCTCTACTGTTTTCTATACTGTCTATACTAATTTACATTCCTGCCAACAGTGTACAATAGTTCCCTCTTCTCCATATCCCTGCCAACACTTGTTATCATTTGTCTTTTCGATCACAGCCATTCTAACAGGTGTAGGATGATATCTCATTATGTTTTTTTAAAAAATTTACATTTCCCTGATGATTAATGATGTTGGACATTTTTTCATATACCTGATTGCTATTTGCATGTTTTATTTTGAGAAATGTCTATTCAAGTCTTTTGCCAATTTTTAAATTGTATTGTTTACTTGCTAATGAGTTGCTTGAGTTCTTTATATATTTTACATATTAATTCCTTATCAGATGTATAGTTTGTAAATATTTTCTCCCATTTCATAAGTTGTCTTCTACCGCTATCGATTATTTCCTTTGCTGTGCAGAAGCTTTTTAGTTGGATGTAATTCTGTTTGTCTGTTTTTGCCTTTGTTTCCTTTATTTGCTTAGACCAATGTCATGAAACATGGCTTTATGTTTTTAGATGATCATCTTTCACTTAATGCACAATCATTGTAATTTTGGCATTTAAAAAATAATTCATTTATTAAAAAACTAATTGTTGAGCAATTATTACATACCAGGCTTTCTGCAAGTACCAGTGATCCAGAGATAACAAAGGAATCTTCTACTCTCAAAGAGCCTGCCATCTAGTGGGTGATGCAGTAATGTAATTGAGTAGAACATAATGAGATTAGCTGCAGAATAGCCTAGAGAACAGAACAAAGTTCTAAGAGAGCATAAAGGGGTGGCATAACTTAATTTTATCAAAAAAATTCAGGAAAGTTTATACAGAGAGGAGAAGTTTACAAGTAACTATGTAGGGAGCTGTCATGGGTATTCCAGTTAAAAGAAACATGTGAGGAGCATAAAAGAGGCTGGCCTCTTTTATGAAAATAAAATATGAGATTATGAAAATATGAGAAAATATTTATAAAAGAGGCTGGCCCATTGGGTTGGCTGCACATGTATGTATTTGTTAAGGTTTGGGAGTGTGTGAGTGAATGGTGGAAGGAAAAGCAGTACTGAAAGGAAAAGCAGTACGAGATCTTGAGCATTCTTATATATGACAATGAAAGATTTGCAATTAATCCTGTAGGCAATGGAAGTTGGCAAAGAGGTTCTCAGTAGGGAAATGGCATGATTAGATTAGATCACTCTGGCAAAGCTGCAGAGAACAGACTGAGAGGAGGCCCTAGACTGGGAAACCACTTAGTCCACTGCAATTGGCCTAACATTTGAGCAGTGTGGGAAGAAAGGAGGAGACATGTCAAAGAACTACTCAAAAGGTATACTTAGTCCAGTTTGGTTGAGAATGAATGACACGTGGGTAGATAGCAATGAGTCTAAGATGCTCCCTATATATCAGTATTTGGAAATTAGATGGAAGAGAACACATTGCTCTATGCTAAGGACTAATAGGAGGAGAAGCAGTTTGAAAAGAAGATGTGTCCAGTGTTCAAGGAGTGATTGTGTAGTAAGGTAGAGATCATTAAAGAGCCAATTGGAAGTTTAGAATGAAGTCTGGGTGAAAAATCAAACGTGATTAGTGGAAAGTCTCTTAGAGGTTAACCTATAATTTTTATGAAAACATAGGAATTTATTTTCATATTCCTAATAGCAAATGCAAAACCTTTAACTACACATATATTTAATAAATACATTTTATAGGTATCTATGTAAAATAAAGAGCAACCACCATACAACAAACTCAGTGGCAGAAAAGTTCCAGTGGAATCAGTATATTTAAATTCTACTGGGAGCATTGCAAATTAAAATTACATCTGGGGAGATTATATGGCAATATATAATAAGAGCTATAAAAATGATCATATCATTTTACCCAGTAATCCTACCTCTGGTTATTAAAGGGAAGTAATTCAGTATATATTAATGAAACTGATCTTACAGTTCTGATCTTTATAATAAGTTACAAGAAAATGGTTTAATATGTATGTGTGTATATTTACTTGAAGTTGAAATATGAAGGCTAAAAAAACAGGAAGATATTTAAATTGGTGTTAAAACAGCATTTAAAGTGACTACAATTATGAGAACACATGTATGCCAATACAGATTCACTGGAAAAATATTAAAAATGGAAACTGTCAGATGGTAAGATTATAGATCATTTTATTTCCTTTTTATTTGAAATAAGTTGGTACAGCACAACTTTTCAAAGCTTCTATAAAAGTGTATGTCAAGTTGTAATAAAGCAAACATATGCATATAGACATGCTTAAACAGTTATTCTTTCTTAGGTACCTGGGGAGATTGGGATGAAGAAAGGAGGGCAACTTGAATGAAGGTGGAGGAGAAAAATGACAGAAAAGAAAGCAAAGGATCGCAAAGCTCAGTGTGGCAGCAGCCTCTCTTCCCCTCCTGAGAGAGTCAAAGGCTGGCACCAGGGACTCATGATCCATGGCTGTGGAAGCCTCATGTCACACTGGATGTCACATGAGGTGGGATGGAACACAGTGACCACTCCACCTCATTTCCTTTACAGTTTCCGCGCTGGACCATGGCAGTGAACAGCCTTCAGGCATGTCTACAGCGGAAGATCTGAATTCAGGCTGGTGGCAGGAGACAACACAACCACATTTTCTTCTATGCATACATTTGGTTTCATTGACACATTAACCACAGACAAAGGGTTAAAGGCCACAAGGCGTTAGGTTAGTATGAACAGGGAAAAGGGACTTTTTTTTTCTTTTTTTAAAGAAAATAAAAAGCATCAGTATTGCAAAGACTTTCCATGATCCCACACCCACCTCAAAAGCCCCCTCTCACCACAGGAAGTGCGCTGACCATTGGAGGCATAAAAGAGGTCCTCAAAGAGCCTGATCCTCACTCTCTCCCTGCACAGCTCAGCAGGACCTCAGCCATGAGACTTCTCACCCTGGCCCTCCTTGGCATCTGCTGTCTCACTGCATACATTGTGGAAGGTAAGTCAAGAAGCTGTCTGTGAGATAAAGAACAGGGAGGCAAGGCAGGTGGGCACACATTTTGGGTTTGACTCAGGTTTTAACTGGAGTAAACTGCTTTCCTCAGGCGAGCCTTAAACTTCCCATGTGCAAAAAAGGAATGATGATTTTGACTGTAGGGGGCTTCATAAACTCCCAGAACAGGGAGAATTTGGTTAGTATCTGGGCTCCTACTTTTCCTAATTGGGTGATTTTGGGCACATTTCTTAACCACTCAGGGCCTATGCTTATTTATGTATAAACTGAATAGGATAACAGACATGATCACCTGAGATTAAGATTAAATAAATATTATGGTTTATTTATTTAATAACATCAGATTTCCTTGCAAACAGTAATTTTTTGATCAATGTTAGCTATGGATTAGAGGTGATGGTTATAAATGCATTTGTAGCTTTTGCCCATTTGATATATTGTTTGATAAATTATCAAAATCTTTGAGCGTTCAGTTACAATGTGGGGATGCATCAGAGGATATATGCTCTGGAGCAAATCAATGTTTTCAATACAAAACCAAGCCCCAAATGACTGGAAGTTCAGACCTTCATGTCCAGAAAATCAATATTACCTTCAAGTACGTGGGGGACTCTGTTAGTAATGCCATAAATATTACTATTTATGAGAAATTTTCTCTATTTGTAAGAGACTATACAATAATAACTACTAACAAATAGGTCAGCAACTTACACACAGTTCAATAAACCTGCAAGACACATCCAGGTAAGATTCAGCTATACTGAGCCCTTACCTGAGCATTCAGTAGATATTTCTTGAAGGATTACTTTTTCCTATGACTGGAGTGAATTTGTCTACTTATTTGTGTTCTAATTGGTAGACTTATTACTTAGACTATGATATCATAACTTAATAATGGGTCCCGAAGGGGTTCCATGAATAAAGGTTGCTGTCTGGAAGTCCTTGAAATTGTGTACAAAACAAAAAAATATTGATGAAACAAAAAAGTTTGATTACTACATTAGGCCACATGTTGCTACCTGGCTGGCATTTTGCTGAGACAATGGGCATACCATCTGAGGGAGATTCAGATCTGGAGTAGGGGAAAGGAGGTCTGTTAGAGGCTGAGAAGAACTGCAGACACTGGTCTCAAATTCCCAAGTTTTCTAGCTGAAGGAGCTCTATAAGTCCCACTGGTGCTTAGCTTCTTACTTACAAAAATGAGGCAAACAGTCTCTGCTTTGATTCAACTCTGCAACCTGAGTGAAGGTGATATTTTAAAGAATAACACAGACACACAAACATTGCTGAGAATAAGGAAAAGGCTTTATGGTTTCAAGTATAACAGGATTCCCTGAGTCTTGGGAGTCCATTTCAGATACTTCACAGAGAGAAATCTTGTTTCTTAAATATGAGAGAAACAGAGAAAAAGCCCAGATTTTTCCTCTTTCATTGGTTGCAGAAACAATTCAGCATTAAAAATATATTGGCAAAGGTAGAGGGTAGGAATGTGCAGACTGGCACTAAGAGTGGAGGAGAGGAGAAGGAATGACGAAGAAAAGCACACTGTGAACACTCTTTGTTTAGTTCCATGCTTTAAAAAATGCCTTCTGATATTAGCAACACTACAGACCAAACTTGATCATTATCAGTGGTTACTTTAGATGTTTTTAGCTGCCTATTTCTCTGGGAAGCAAAGACCAGTGTCTACAGTTAAGGAGAAAATCAGCACTTAGAAACTTCGATTAGATTTTACCCAACCCTTAACAGTATTAATTCTCCCAAGTTATTTTTCCTTTTGCAATGTTAGATGTTCTCTAAACTCAATAGTTTAATTCCCTTGGGCCATTACTGTTGGGGATGAATATTTTAAGGCTGTCTTCCATGTACATATATCTTACCTTTTACCATTTATTAATTTTTTTGAAGTGTTTATTATTTTTATGTACAGAAAATAATTTTTATGTACAGAAAACTCAACAGTGTACATTTAACCCAGTTTAGTGGCAAGTTCCTCAGCCTTTCCTATTTCCATCTTGGCAATGCAAGCCACAGATTTTGGACTCAGGACATTGCAGATCTCATCATATCCATCATTGTAATTGGTCCTGATAGCTTCCACCAGCTTAGCCAAAGCTCCTTTGTTTTCCTGGTTAACCTGTGTGAAGGCGACAGTGTGCTTCCTGTGGACTGGATGTCCCAGTCTTGCCTTACTTCCCCTTGATAATGCAGTAAGGGACCCCTTTTAGGACACAGGACAGGCAGAAAGATAACCAGCTTGATGGGGTCCACACCAGGTGCAATCACTACCGGCTGAGCCTTCTTGTTTTCCAGCAAGGTGGTGATGGTGTTAACCCCTGCTCTAAGAACAGGTGATTTCCTAGTGGGGACACCCCCTTTGCCAGCAGCTTTCTTCTCAGCCTGGGCCAACAGTATCTGCTTCTTCTCTTGCTTTGTCTCTTGCTTTGTCTCTGTTTGGGGGTCTAAGGACTGGGTGAACTGGTTAATGGCAGAAGGTACTTTCAGCAGCTTGTGGAGGATAGCCTTCCCCCACTGAATGTTACCTTGCCTACAGTACTCTTCACACATTACTCTGTAATCTCACTTATAGTACTGTAACATGTTGCACTATTTGAAATGATCTTTTCTGTTTACCTGTCTGTTGCCTGGCTCCCTCATTAGAAGAAATGCTCTATGAAAACAGGGACAAAACGTCTGTCTTAATAAAACATGTGGGACACAACAGGCACTGTTGTATAAATGAATGAATGAGTGTCACTGGGACATTTACTAGCCGTCCCAAATGTCTAAGTGAAAATATACATAGAGATGGGAAAACATCTTGTTTTTGTCTCAGCATGAAATTCCTGAAACAATTCTATTGATTGAGGTTTTAAATTAGTCAAATATTTACTAAGAATCTATGATGGGCAAGAGATTCAGGATGCCTGTCAGTCATCTCTTCCCCCAAAAAGCAAATGGTCTTATATTCTCACAACATTCTTAGAGTAATTTAACAGGTGATTGTTCCTATGATTTTGATAATAGCTTAATTTTTCATTGTATTTTTTTTTTCTCACCAGGTGTAGGGAGTGAAGTCTCAGATAAGAGTACCTGTGTGAGCCTCACTACCCAGCGACTGCCAGTTAACAGAATCAAGACCTACACCATCAAGGAAGGCTCCTTGAAAGCAGTAATGTGAGTTTGTCTCCACAGAAGCTGGGCTGGGTGGATATCTAGAGGTTTGGAAGTAGAGTATACAGAAGTGCTGCCTTCCTCAGGAAAAGTAGGTCAACATGGAGGAACAGCTCAGCTTAACTGACAAGCTCTTTATTTTTCCTTGTCAATCACGTCTTTATGCAGCCCAACTGAATGGAGATTATTGCAAAAATTTGGCTGCCAAATAAAGAATAGAAGTCCTCCTCTATTTAGCTTAGTGGAAGAGTCTGTTGAATACTGTGCATAGCTCTGAGGTCTGGGTTTAAAGATGGCTGACCCATGTCAGGGTTTCCCTGCAAGCCTCACTGGAGTTGGGGGTTCTTAGGGTTGAGTTAGGCAGAGTCCCTTGATTATCAGTTGCCATATTTCAACGAAATGAGTCAATGCACAAACTGCATGGTCCCCTTCTTCTACCAGAATCTCATTTTTAGAAGTAATAACTCTTCCCAACACATAATTGCAAGCTTTACTCTAAAAAATGAAAACGTAAATATCAACTTTTATTAAAAATATAAGATGAGTACTTTTAAATTTGAAAAGAAAGAGTGTATGTAATAATGGAACTAGATGGCCTCAGATGTCTTTTTGTTACAACATTTGGTGACATGGATGAGAAAAGGAACCTGTGAATTGTGGTGAACAAAGGGGCTGGATACTACTTGCAGATATTTCTCCTTTATGTTAAAATAGATGACAGAAGACGGGTGCCCATTTTTTATCTCATGGCTCTGAAAGACTATTTCTTGCAGTAATTTCTGCACAAGATCTCTTCAAGTCTGCTCTGATCTTAACTCTTGACCCCAAGGCTTTGAGAATGTGGCTAAATTCGTCTGTGTTTTCCTTGCATTACAGTTTTATTACCAAACGTGGCCTAAAAGTCTGTGCTGATCCACAAGCCAGGTGGGTGAAAGACGTGGTCAAGAGCATGGACAGGAAATCCAACACCAGAAATAACATGATCCAGACCAAGCCAACAGGAACCCAGCAATCGACCAATACAGCTGTGACCCTGACTGGGTAGTAGCCTCTGGCACCCTGTCCCTCTCCAGCCAGCAAGCTCATTTCACTTCACACACGCATGGACTGAGTTTATACTCACCTTTTATGAAAGTATTGCATGAATAAAATTATTCCTTTGTATTTTTACTTTTAAATGTCTTCTGTATTCACTTATATGTTCTAATTAATAAATTATTTATTATTAAGAATAGTTCCCTAGTCTATTCATTGTATGTAGGGAAAGGTAGTATATCATTTGTGTTTGATTTCTGTCCTACTTGTACCTCTCTTTGATGGTAACCGTAATGGAAGAGATTCTGGCTAGTGTTTATCAGAGGTGAAAGCTATATTGATCACTCTTAGAGTCCAGCTTATAATGGTTCTTTACACATGAGTCACAAGTTACAGCTGTGACAATGGCAACAATTCGAGATTATTGTAACTTGTCTCTATAATAGAATTCTATTTATAGAATATGGGAGAAAATAATCCAGTCTTCACTGGGTTCCCATTCTGAAGGTTCACTACTCAAAAATTTGCTTCACTCAATTG
This sequence comes from Macaca fascicularis, assembly GCF_037993035.2. Classification (NCBI taxonomy): domain Eukaryota; kingdom Metazoa; phylum Chordata; class Mammalia; order Primates; family Cercopithecidae; genus Macaca; species Macaca fascicularis. The sequence continues at coordinate 26,244,788 of NC_088375.1, forward strand.
TTTTTTCACCTCTTTGTGTTTTATTTTGGTTTCCTATTAAAGGAATAAAATGACACAACTTGTCCCTTTTTTTGTCCTATTAGCAAAAATTAGAATTTTGGTATAAAGAAACTTTATTCAAGTAAAAATAAACACCTTTTGAATTGGAGAATAATCTCCCTACCTTATTAGGATTTCTGTACTTGCCATTACTGTAGTTATCATACATGTTATACTTTACTGTGAATAAGCTTTTAATGCTCCAAATGCTGACCTATGCAGCATTTCTTCATGTGATCACAATTTGCACTAAACTTTTAATTAAATGTTCATCTGGTCACTCAACACCCCAGATTCATGCTCTCTTGTATGCTAATTAAATTGCTGATTTGTTTCATGCTTAGGGTTTTACTAACCAAGTAGGTGATGATGTATACATTCTGTTCTGTCAGACTCTAAATAGGAAGGCCTGACCTTGTCTTGATAGTTTTAAGTGAAAAGTATTGGCTGTTGTTTAGTCCTATGGGGACATTTAGCAATATCAAGAATTTCCAGAGGGTAGACAAAGGCAAGTTGCTCAAATTTTCTTACTTGTAGTCATACAACTAGTGAATCAGAGTGGAAACTACTAAAAAGTTGCCTCCTAGCAAATGATGTGGTCACCTATCCATATTCATTGCTGTTTGTCTAAAATAAACTTCAGACACGGTCTTAGAGAAAGCAATCCCTTAATAAGAACAGATAACCTGCTTTATGAGGGCTGAAAAATAACAAAGTCACAAAAGATGAATGGAATGGTTTGTCTCCCAAATGTCTCCCAGGCCCTAAGGATTTATTTGGGATAATAATAATAGGATGTGTGGAAGAATATGGGCAGTGCTTGACTTTTCATTTTATAAGACTGTTCTTTTTTTTTAAAATAATAAATAGTTGTTAAAATATATAACCATAGCTATTTTCTTGATTACAAATATTAGCTCACTTAATCACACAACAGACCTCGATTAAAGACAAAACAACTGAGGCATAAAAAGGTTAGTTAACTTTCTGAAGGTCCTTTGGTCTGTGAGGGGTGGAGTTTAGATCTGAACTCATGGAAGCTTCCGGGTGTTGACAACTGTGTCATGCTGTCTTCTTCACTTCAGAAGACAATTCCCTTAGGATGAAACCATATGTAAAGAGATGATTCAGGGGTTATCCGTATTTAACCTACAGATTTCATTCATTCAATAAATGTTTACTGAGGGTTTATTATATGCCGGAAACTGAAGACACAGCAGAGTGAACAGGACAAAGTCCCTGCTTTCTCAGACCTCACATTCTGGGAAAATCTTTCTTGTTTCCCTTCCCCAGGAACTCACTCCACCAATACATGCCTAGTGCATTGCCTGCCTAATGCATTCCAGATGCTTGACTGGGCACTGGAATGCAATGGGGAAACCTTCAGGTGTTTACCCTCTGGGAGTTTACATTGGGGGGACACACAAGTAAGCAAACAATTTCAATGCAGTGTAATATGTGGGATGATGGAGAAAGCAGAGGGTGTGAGTTTTGAACACACAGGAGCAAACCTATCCAGATCTTAGCATGAAGGGAGGGTAGGGATGAGCTTCCCTTTGAAAATAGCCTCTATCTTGAGACCAGAAGGATGATTTAGAGTTATGCTGAAGGTTTCAGTGCATTCTAGGCAAAAAAACCAAGCAGCTCAGGCAAAGGCCTGCAGGTAAGAGAAATCCTGATGAATTAAGGAAATGTGAGTAGTTTAATATGACCAACGGACTGTGCGGGGGTTAGGAAGTGGGTACAAAAGGTGATATCAGGGAGGCAGAGCAGATATTATGAAGGGCCTTGTCTGCCAGACCAAAGAGCATGTACTTCATTTTAAAGGCTGTGGGAAATGACATGAGCTACCAGGTGGAAGATGGAACGTAGAGAACAAGATAGGAGTCAGGAAGCCAATTGAGAGGGGTCTCTGGAACTTGTGACTTCTGAACTTGGCCTGGCATGGTGCAACACCTTTTACCTTTACTTCATGAGCCTTTACTGCTTAGCCAGGGAGCACATTAGTTGTGCATGACTGTGTGACTCACAGTGTGGCTCAGCTGTGCGTGCCAAACACCTTGGGCCAGTGACTCCTTTCACCAGTTTCCTTGGCTGTAGAGAGCCAGGACTTGGATAGCAGAAAATAGCATTCTTGGAAATCACTTTGTTACTTTCATTATTCATTGGCTAAGCTAAGGTTGGATCTGTGAGAACACAATTGGAGCCAACCATCCAGAGGAAGAACGAGGCTGGGTTGTATCAATGGAGTTTCAGAGATCCACAGACCAAACCTTTTCTAATGTGTTCAATGTCCTGAATATCTGTTGAGCACCCGCAGAGCACATGGGCACAGGATCTAGCCTGCTGTCCTGAAACTTGTGACAGTCATCAAAGCCATTCCCATTTGGATGTTCCAAATGGCCCAGCTCACGGTGTGACTTCTCTTGGAGACCTTCCTGATGTCACCAGCCTAGATGAGCTCCGTCACCCCTATGTGCCTGCTCAGCCCATGGGCTCATCTCTATTACTACCTATATCACCCTGAAATACCATTTTATTTGACTTTATTTTCTGTCTTACTTAGAAGTAGGTTAAGGACTATGAATTTGATGTCTGTGTACTTGTGCCTGGGACATCATAGCCTTCCAATACATTTTTGTGATCCATACTATCTTATACATATCTCTTCTCTAACAGTTATCATAAAAAGCTATAGGAATACAGTCTTCTGTGTATTTAAGTCCACTCTGGGGAAGTTAGGAAAAGCTTTGCCAAAGAGGTGTCTTTGAACCTGAGAAAGAGCTTGCCAGGAAAAGGCAAGGGTAGGCACTCCTGCCAGAAAGGTCAAATGAACGAAAGCACAGAGGCACGGAAATTGAGGCATGTGTGGGGAAGCTGCTTGTTTCCAAGATGGGTGAGTTACAGAGCTCAGGTTTATAGAGGTTTATAGAGGAAAGGTAGTTTGAAGCCAGACTAAGAAGTCCTGAGTTCCATGACAAAGGATAGGATCTAGACAGAGGGACCCAGGTTGCAGCATGCTCAGATGAGGGACAGAGAATAATAATTTGGAGGAAAATGGTTGAGGGCAGTGGGGGCCATTAGGCAATCACTGCCTTGGTGCAGGTTGGAGGAGATGCTGGCCTGAGTCAGGTCGTGGCAGTGGAAATAGAGGTGAGGATCCCAAGATAGTGCTGGACCCCCTGGTTACCCACTGGTCAATGGGCATGAACCTAATAGAGGCCTGGAACCAGCTCTGAGGGTTCTAGCATGGGTGACTGGTTCAGAAACAGCACAACTACTTGGCAAGACTAAAGTCTAACTTCTGGTGAGGCTACTAATAAATCCTGAAGGAAATAACAAGCACAAGGGAGAGGGAGGTGAGGAGAAGAAAAAACCTGGAAAAGTGAAAACCTGGTTATCAGCCTTAATAGTCATGTTATTCCGACAAAAGCCCAAACTATATTTTCATTCCTTTCTTACAGACAATTCTTCTACAAGACCAAGGTAAAAATAAGCCTGAATTTCTGTGAAACTCTTTATGCCCCTTGGGGAATAGAAAAGGTACATATAAATGGAATACAGTATCCGCCGGGTGAGTCACCAGAGCTATTTTAAAAGGGATTTGTCACATGGCAGTGGGAGGCAGAGAGCAGCAGAGATGAATCTGTAATGAGAGAAAAAGAGAAATGAGGTGAAAGAGGTTTAGAGTGGAGATCAGGGGCACCTAAGCATGACTGAAAGGTGGAGTTTGATGAGGGAGGGTGAGGAAGAAGCCAAAGGGACATTTTTTTTTTTTCCTATTTAGGGGAAGAAGTAGTGAAAATTTGGACAGACTGCTAAGGGTGGAAGAAGGCTAGAGAATAACCTGGAGATATTATTCTGGAGGCTAGGAAGGAAATTTAGAGGAATCTCAGCTAAGAGAAAGTTCTTCCTCATCAAAATAAATTTCAAACAAATACAAGAGATGTATGTTGACTTTCTGTCACACTGTGCTGCCTAGGGTAATTGTTAAAAGACTGAATTTGTAATCTGCTTCTTTCCAAAACTTGTGATTTCTTTCATCAAGGTGGAATTACTGAACGAGATATTTGGAAAGAAGTTTCACCATCTAGAATAAGGAAACAAAAGACCACATGGCCAGACAGAGGTTATCTTAATTGGAGTCACCAGGTGTTGTGTGAAGGAAGAGTCACTTCCCTTCCTCTGAAGACTGGATGGAAGGTTGAAGGTTGGGTGGATGGGGAGGTAGATGAGAGAGTAGGGTACTGGAGAACTAAACCTATCATAGGCAGTGGATGAAAGAGAGAGGGGCATCATCTAATCTCTCTCTCTCTTTCTCTCTCTGGGAAAGAAACTTGTGTGGTTGCTAGGAGCCTTAGCTCTGCCTAGATTGTACACTGGCTCCACCACATACCATGCAGGTGACTGTGGGGAAATTCCTTAATTTCTCAGTGCCTCAGGTTGCCTCATTTATATAATTTGAATAGTAATAATACTGTGAGGGTTACAGCACTTAAAATAGCCTGGCATATAGTACAGGCTCAGTAAATATCAACTTTTGTTAATCTTAGTCAATGGAGTAGGATGCGGTAAAATGGAAGGTGGATGGAAAAGGCAATAGATATATCAAGCATCTTCAAGAGTTTCTGGTAGCTGACAATTTACTGGTTGAGATCTCTCTTCATCATTTAGGCAAAGCTTTTTAAAAATATTTTCTATAATTGCATATAACACATAAATGATAGAGTGGTCTTGTAATATTTATTCCATGAGAGCCTCCATTAAAAAAAAAGACTCTATGGTCAAATGTGTTTAGTAAATGTTCAAAACATCCCACTCCTCTTTGACATAGCATGTCAAAATCTTTAAGAAGTACTGTGAAATATATACCCATTAAATCTCACCTATCTCAGTGTTTCCTAAAGCTAATCTGAGCACAGAACCCCTTTCCATGTACTATTTATTAATATCCTGGGATCACCTTTTGAATGTACATTTTTAAAGCATTGTTAGAGACCAAAAATGTGCTTAGATCCATTATACTGAAAGAGTAATGCTACAATTCATCAAGAGCATCAACACAATCAAAGAAAGGAATTTCCTAGGTCCCCTCACTTCTGGTGTCTCTGTAAGCTGCTAGAGACTGGAGTCCCATTTTTGGAAATGTCTGTTGTTCTGGAGTTTGCATGTGTGCCTGTGTGTGTGAATATGGGGTGCTCACAGACTCTTTGGTCCCTGTAGATTGTTAATTAACCAGTGCCGCCTAAAGTATCTACCTACCAGCACTCATTGAGTACTGTATTAGTCCATTCTCATGCTGCTAATAAAGACATACCCGAGAATGGGTAATTTATAAAGGAAAGAGGTTTAATTGACTCACAGTTCAGCATGGCTGGGGAAGCCTCAGGACATTTACAATCATGGCAGAAGAGGAAGCAAACACGTCCTTCTTCACATGGCTGCAGCAAGGAGAAGTGCTGAGCAAAAGGGGGAAAAGCCCTTTATAAAATCATCAGATCTCGTGAGAACTCACTCACTATCACAAGAACAGCACTAGAGTAACCTCCCCCATGATTACGTTACCTCCCACTGGGTCTCTCCTCTGACATGTGGGGATTATGGGAACTACAATTCAAGATGAGATTTGGGTGAGGACACAGCCAAACCATATCAAGTACCTACTCTGAATAAGATGCCATACTAAGTATTCTTGGGACCAAACCAGAATACTTGATGGATCCTAACTTTCCTCTTCCAGTGGCTTTGCTTAGGCTCTTCTTTGCACCTGGAAGCAACACTCTGCCTCCTCTTTCGTCCTTCTGCCATCATCAGCATCCATTTCAGACGCTACCTTCTCCAAGAAACCTTCCTTGTCCTTTGAACCAGATCTAATTTTGTGGCTTTTCTAAACCTTGAGCCCTTTCTTCTGGCATTCATTTTATTCTTCCCTGAATTGTAGATACTTGTAAACTTATCATACCTCAAAAAAAAAAAAAAAAAAAAAAAAAAAGATCAGGAGTTCTTGGCAGCAGGAACTGTGTCTTATTAATATCTATATTTCCTGTAGCATCTACAAGAGTGCTTTCCCATGGTCTGTGCTCAACACACAGTTGCTAAATTAGAACTAGTGAAAGGAACATAAGACCCAGTCCCTGCAACTTATGTATTACATTGTAGTTGTGGAGATAACAGCTATGCATGAGGATATGATGACAGTGAAATTCAGAGGTCACTGGTAACTGCCTAGTAAATGGAATGGACTGAGGATGACAGTACATTTCTTTCATAATATCAGCTCTAATTGATTGGTAGTGGCTGTGGACTTTCTGTGTTGAGTGAGACCTTGACGTTACTTCCTGGCTTGACAGGGAGTGCTGTGATCAGTTATTGATGTCCTCATTGTGCTGTAAGCTGGCTCATGCAGGCCTTCCCTTAGATCGTTCAGTGACTCTGGTATGGTCCATAGCATATGGGACTCAGAGAAGGGGAAGTGACCTGTGGGCTGACTGGGTTGGTCAGTGAAGGTTTGTGTCATGGATAAAGAGATTTTGACTGGGTCATGGAGGGTGAATAGAATTTAAAAGCCAAAGCAAATGGGAGAGGTAACGCAGGCAAAAAAGTGTGAAGGTGGAAAAGACCGAAGTATTTTTGTTAATTATTTGATCAATTAGCCATTTCTATTAGACTGTAAGCTCCGTGAAAGCAAGGTTCACTTTTGCTCTATTCATGGCTGTATGCTGACACCGGGAATAAGGCAAACACTCAGCAAATATGCACCAAATGAGCAGGGAGTATGACCAGGAGAGTTAAGATGACAACCAGGTCCAAACAAGAATGGAGGAGTGGCGAAAGATGAATGAAAAGGTGACTTAGGAAAGGGTGCTTGAGGCTGAGGAATTAACTTTCTCTTGTAGGCATTTTGAAGAGTTAAATTTTTTTAGGAGAAAACTTGAGTTCCATTGAGGTGTAAGTAGTATTTGAGTAATTTGTCTCATAGCTAAATTAATCTAGTTCATTTAGAATCATTTTCTGTGGTTGGCCTCATCACAGAATCACATACCTGTGCCCACACCAGTAGGAAAAGCAAATCACGACAAATCATGGACATCCAGACAAATTGCTGGAGCTGCTCAGCTGAGGTTGAGCATCCTGGGTGCCTCAGGGGATCCATGTCACAGACAAGCAGGCCTTTTGCCAGTGAGCTGCAGGCCCAAGACACATAGTCATGAGCGGAGGAACCCAGAGCAAATGGTCTTCCTTATCCTTAATGACACCACCAGGGCAGCTTATACTTTGGGAAGAAGTTTCATTTTGTACCTCACGGCACCTTTAGGAAAGAGCTGTACTGTCAGGCCTTGAAACACGTCCACATTAAATGAGTTGAGAGGGAAAAGTGGTTATTTATAAATCCACACCATTAACTTTAACCTGGGCTGAATGAATACAGGCCCTAGTGTATATTTTTTATTAGCAACAGAATAGGCAAACTGATTATTAGTGTAGTGTAAAGATTGTTTTCATCATTTTTGTAATTATTTTTCTCCCTTGACTGGAATTCCGTGACTTATTCATTCATTACGTCATTCAGATGTTGTGGCATGTTTGTAAGAAGTTGTCTTGGGTCTTGAGGAATGAGAATTATTTGAGTATTTCAGTTGACAACAGCAGAGGAATCTAATGATTAGATGGGCTACACCTCGTTGAGATCAACAGTCCTTTGATATGTGTCAAAGGAACTGTGCTTTGTGTGCTTGAACTAGAACTTATATTTCCATAATTGAATGTGAATATACTAAAAAGTTTACATTCCATCTACTAGATTTGTAACATTTAGTAAAAAAGACATTGGAGAGGAACATTAAATTCACAAGTGAGTTGCTTACTGCAGTTGAGATTTTGTTTCTTGATCTGGGTGCTGCTTATATAGGCCTGTTCAGTTCATGAAAATTCATCTATTTGTTAACTTATAATATGCGTACTTTTTGATTTATGTGTTATATGTCAATAAAAAGTTGAAAGGAATTCATTGCTTAGTTTCCTCTCTTAATCATGATGGATCATGTTTAAGACTGGAATTCATTAAGAACACAGGAGAGTTAAATTTGACAAAATTGAGAGAGCTGAATTTTAAAGGTAGAAGATTTAGGTTGGCTAGAAATGGAGGAAGATGGCCAATTTCTAGCCACATTCATTTTGAAAAATTAATTTTGTGGAGTGGATATAATATTAATCATGATCACCTGTGTGATTCCAAGAATAAAAAGCATTATGGCTGATGATGAAAGATTAAGTGCTTGAAAGTTCTTTTTCCTTCTAACCAATGAAATGTTCCTCCATCTATCTTGTCAAATGCTAAGAAGCAACGTCAACAAACATAGAAATGTTGCATGAGTACATGTGCATAAGGTGCAGGTTTGTTACATATGTATACTTGTGCCATGTTGGTGTACTGCACCCATCAACTCGTCATTTACATCAGGTATAACTCCCAATGCAATCCCTCCCCCCTCCCCCCTCCCCCCTCCCCATGATAGGACCCGGTGTGTGATGTTCCCCTTCCTGAGTCCAAGTGATCTCATTGTTCAGTTCCCACCTATGAGTGAGAACATGCAGTGTTTGGTTTTCTGTTCTTGTGATAGTTTGCTAAGAATGATGGTTTCCAGCTGCATCCATGTCCCTACAAAGGACACAAACTCATCCTTTTTTATGGCTGCATAGTATTCCATGGTGTACATGTGCCACATTTTCTTAATCCAATGTGTCACTGATGGACATTTGGGTTGATTCCAAGTCTTTGCTATTGTGAATAGTGCTGCAATAAACATACGTGTGCATGTGTCTTTATAGCAGCATAATTTATAATCCTTTGGGTATATACCCAGTAATGGGATGGCTGGGTCATATGGTACATCTAGTTCTAGATCCTTGAGGAATCGCCATACTGTTTTCCATAATGGTTGAACTAGTTTACAATCCCACCAACAGTGTAAAAGCGTTCCTATTTCTCCACATCCTCTCCAGCACCTGTTTCCTGATTTTTTAATGATTGCCATTCTAACTGGTGTGAGGTGGTATCTCATTGTGGTTTTGATTTGCATTTGTCTGATGGCCAGTGATGATGAGCATTTTTTCATGTGTCTGTTGGCTGTATGAATGTCTTCTTTTGAGAAGTGTCTGTTCATATCCTTTGCCCACTTTTTGATGGGGTTGTTTGGTTTTTTCTTGTAAATTTGATTGAGTTCTTTGTAGGTTCTGGATATTAGCCCTTTGTCAGATGAGTAGATTGCAAAAATTTTCTCCCATTCTGTAGGTCGCCTGTTCACTCCGATGGTAGTTTCTTTTGCTGTGCAGAAGCTCTTTAGTTTAATTAGATCCCATTTATCAGTTTTGGCTTTTGTTGCTATTGCTTTTGGTGTTTTAGACATGAAGTCTTTGCCCATGCCTATGTCCTGAATGGTATTACCTAGGTTTTCTTCTAGGGTTTTTATGGTTTTATGTCTAACATTTAAGTCTCTAATCCATCTTGAATTAATTTTCATATAAGGAGTAAGGAAAGGATCCAGTTTCAGTTTTCTACTTATGGCTAGCCAATTTTCCCAGCACCATTTATTAAATAGGGAATCCTTTCCCCATTTCTTGTTTTTGCCACGGTTGTCAAAGATCAGATGGCTATAGATGTGTGGTATTATTTCTGAGGGCTCTGTTCTGTTCCATTGGTCTATTGCTCTGTTTTGGTACCAGTACCATGCTGTTTTGGTTACTGCAGCCTTGTAGTATAGTTTGAAGTCGGGTAGCATGATGCCTCCAGCTTTTGGCTTAGGATTGTCTTGGCAATGCAGGGTCTTTTTGGTTCCATATGAATTTTAAAGTAATTTTTTTCCAATTCTGTGAAGAAAGTCATTGGTAGCTTAATGGGGATGGCATTGAATCTATAAATTACCTTGGGCAGTATGGCCATTTTTACGATATTGATTCTTTCTATTCATGAGCAAGGTATGTTCTTCCATTTATTTGTGTCCTCTTTTATTTCACTGAGTAGTGGTTTGTAGTTCTCCTTGAAGAGGTCCTTTACAGCCCTTGTAAGTTGGATTCCTAGGTATTTTATTCTGTTTGAAGCTCTTGTGAATGGGAGTTCATTCATGATTTGACTCTCTGTTTGTCTGTTACTGGTGTATAAGAATGCTTGTGATTTTTGCACATTGATTTTGTATCCTGAGACTTTGCTGAAGTTGTTTATCAGCTTAAGGAGATTTTGGGCTGAGACAATGGGGTTTTCTAAATATACAATCATGTCATCTGCAAACAGGGACAATTTGACTTCTTCTTTTCCTAACTGAATATTTCTTTCTCTTGCCTGATTGCCCTAGCCAGAACTTCTGACACTATGTTGAATAGGAGTGCTGAGAGAGGGCATCCCTGTCTTGTGCCAGTTTTCAAAGGGGATGCTTCCAGTTTTTGCCCATTCAGTATGATATTGGCTGTGGGTCTGTCATAAATAGCTCTTATTAATTTGAGACACGTTCCATCAATACCGAATTTATTGAGAGTTTTTAGCATGAAGGGATGTTGAATTTTGTCAAAGGTCTTTTCTGCATCTATTGAGATAATCATGTGGTTTTTGTCTTTGGTTCTTTTTATATGCTGGATTACGTTTATTGATTTGCATATGTTGAACCAGCCTTGCATCCCAGGGATGAAGCCCACTTGGTCATGGTGGATGAGCTTTTTGATGTGCTGCTGGATTCGGTTTACCAGTATTTTATTGAGGATTTTTGCATCGATGTTCATCAGGGATATTGGTCTAAAATTCTCTTTTTTTGTTGTATCTCTGCCAGGCTTTGGTGTCAGGATGATGTTGGCCTCATAAAATGAGTTAGGGAAGATTCCCTCTTTTTCTATTGATTGGAATAGTTTCAGAAGGAATAGTACCAACTCCTCCTTGCACCTCTGGTAGAATTCGGCTGTGAATCTGTCTGGTCCTGGACTTTTTTTGGTTGGTAGGCTATTAATTATTGCCTCAATTTCAGAGCCTGCTATTGGTCTATTCAGGGATTCAACTTCTTCCTCATTTGGTCTTGGGAGAGTGTAAGTGTCCAGGAAATTATCCATTTCTTCTAGATTTTCTAGTTTATTCGTTTAGAGGTGTTTATAGTATTCTCTGATGGTAGTTTGCATTTCTGTGGGGTCGGTGGTGATATACCCTTTATCGTTTGTTATGGTGTCTATTTGATTCTTCTCTCTTTTCTTTTTTATTAGTCTTGCTAGCAGTCTATCGATTTTGTTGATCTTTTCAAAAAACCAGCTCCTGGATTCATTGATTTTTTGGAGGGTTTTTTGTGTCTCTATCTCCTTCAGTTCTGCTCTGATCTTAGTTATTTCTTGCCTTCTGCTAGCTTTCGAATGTGTTTGCTCTTGCTTCTCTAGTTCTTTTAATTGTGATGTTAGGGTGTCAATTTTAGATCTTTCCTGCTTTCTCTTGTGGGCATTTAATGCTATAAATTTCCCTCCACACACTGCTTTAAATGTATCCCAGAGATTCTGGTATGTTGTATCTTTGTTCTTACTGGTTTCAAAGAACAATTTTATTTCTACCTTCATTTCGTTATGTACCCAGTAGTCATTCACGAGCAGGTTGTTCAGTTTCCATGTAGTTGAGCAATTTTGATTGAGTTTCTCAGTCCTGAGTTCTAGTTTGATTGCACTGTGGTCTGAGAGACAGTTTGTTATAATTTCTGTTCTTTTACATTTGCTGAGGAGTGCTTTATTTCCAACTATGTGGTCAATTTTGGAATAAGTGTGATGTGGTGCTGAGAAGAGTGTATATTCTGTTGCTTTGGGGTGGAGAGTTCTGTAGGTGTCTATTAGGTCCACTTGGTGCAGAGTTGAGTTCAATTTCTGGATATCCTTGTTAACTTTCTGTCTCGTTGATCTGTCTAATGTTGACAGTGGGGTGTTAAAGTCTCCCATTATTATTGTATGGGAGTCTAAGTCTCTTTGTAAGTCTCTAAGGACATGCTTTATGAATCTGGGTGCTCCTGTATTGGGTGCATATATATTTAGGATAGTTAGCTCTTTCTGATGAATTGATCCCTTTACCATTACATAATGGCCTTCTTTGTCTCTTTTGATCTTTGATGGTTTAAAGTCTGCTTTATCAGAGACTAGGATTGCAACCCTTGCTTTTTTTTTTTTTTTTTTCCATTTGCTTGTTAGATCTTCCTCCATCCCTTTATTTTGAGCCTATGTGTGTCTCTGCATGTGAGATGGGTCTCCTGAATACAGCACACTGATGGGTCTTGACTCTTTATCCATTTTGCCAATCCGTGTCTTTTAATTGGACCACTTAGTCCATTTACATTTAAGATTAATATTGTTATGTGTGAACTTAATCCTGTCATTATGATATTAACTGGTTATTTTGCTCATTAGTTGATGCAGTTTCTTCCTAGCATCGATGGACTTTACATTTTGGCATGTTTTTGCAATGGCTGGTACCTGTTTTTCCTTTTTATGTTTAGTGCTTCCTTCAGGATCTCTTGTAGGGCAGGCCTGGTGGTGACAAAATCTCTAAGCATTTGCTTGTCTGTAAAGGATTTTATTTCTCCTTCGCTTATGAAACTTAGTTTGGCTGGATATGAAATTCTGGGTTTAAAATTCTTTTCTTTAAGAATGTTGAATATTGGCCCCCACTCTCTTCTGGCTTGTAGAGTTTCTGCCGAGAGATCTGCTGTTAGTCTGATGGGCTTCCCTTTGTGGGTAACCCGACCTTTCTTTCTGGCTGCCCTTAAGATTTTTTCCTTCATTTCAACTTTGGTGAATCTGACAATTATGTGTCTTGGAGTTCTTCTTCTCAAGGAGTATCTTTGTGGTATTCTCTGTATTTCCTGAATTTCAATGTTGGCCTGCCTTACTAGGTTGGGGAAGTTCTCCTAGATGATATCCTGCAGAGTGTTTTCCAATTTGGTTCCATTTTCCCCATCACTTTCAGGCACACCAATCAGACATAGATTTGGTCTTTTCACATAATCCCATATTTCTTGGAGGCTTTGTTCATTTCTTTTTACTCTTTTTTCTCTACACTTCTCTTCTCGCTTCATTTCATTCATTTGATCTTCAATCGCTGATACTCTTTCTTCCAGTTGATCGTTACTGAAGCTTGTGCATTTGTCACGTAGTTCTAATGTTACGGCTTTCATTTCTGTCAGTTCTTTTAAGGACTTCTCTACATTGGTTATTCTAGTTAGCCATTCATCAAATCTTTTTTCAAGGTTTTTAGTTTCTTTACACTGGTTACATAGTTCCACCTTTAGCTCTGAGAAGTTTGATCGACCAAAGTCTTCTTCTCTCAACTTGTCAAAGTCATTCTCTGTCCATCTTTGTTGCCTTGCTGGCGATGAGCTGCGTTCCTTTGGAGGGGGAGATGCACTCTGATTTTTTGAATTTCCAGTTTTTCTGCACTGCTTTTTCCCCATCTTTATGGTTTTATCTGCCTTTGGTCTTTGATGATGGTAACGTACTGATGGGTGTTTTGGTGTGGGTGTCCTTTCTGTTTGTTAGTTTTCCTTCTAACAGTCAGGAACCTCACCTGCCGGTCTGTTGGAGTTTGCTTGAAGTCCACTCCAGACCCTGTTTGCCTGGGTATCAGCAGCAGAGGCTGCAGAAGATAGAACATTGCTGAACAGCGAGTGTTGCTGTCTGATTCTGGCTCTGGAAGCTTCGTCTCAAGGGCATAACCAGCCGTGTGAGGTGTGAGGTGTTGGCCTTCACCTAGTGGGGGATGTCTCCCAGTTAGGCTACTCAGGGGTCAGGGACCCACTTGAGCAGGCAGTCTGGCCGTTCTCAGATCTCAACCTCTGTGCTGGGAGATCCATTGCTCTCTTCAAAGCTGTCAGACAGAGACGTTGACCTCTGCCGAGGTTCCTGCTGCTTTTTGTTTAGCTATGCCCTTTGTTTAGGTGGAGTCCACAGAGGCAGGCAGGCCTCCTTGAGCTGTGGTGAGCTCCACCCAATTTGAGCTTCCCAGCAGCTTTGTTTACCTACTTAAGCCTCAGCAATGGCATATGCCCCTCCCCCAGCCTCACTGCCACCTTGCAGTTAGATCTCAGACTGCTGTGCTAGCAATGAGGGAGGCTTCATGGGCATGGGACCCTCTGGGCCAGGTGTGGGATATAATCTCCTGGTGTGCTGTTTGCTAAGAACTTGGTAAAGTGCAGTATTAGGGTGGGAGTTACCCGATTTTCCAGGTGTTGTGGGTCTCAATATCCTTTGGCTAGGAAAAGGAATTCCCTTCCCCCTTGCGATTCCCAGGTGATGCCTTGCCCTGCTTCAGCTCTCACTGGTCGGCCTGCACCTGCAGACCAGCATCAACTGTCCAACATGCCCCAGTGAGATGAACCTGGTATCTCAGTTGAAAATGCAGATATCACCCGTCTTCTGTGTTGCTCACGCTGGGAGCTGGAGGCTGGAACTGTTCCTATTCGGCCATCTTGGGTGTGCCCCACCTAACTTTTTAATGATTGTCATTCTAACTGGCATGAGATGGTATTTCATTGTGGTTTTGATTTGCATTTCTCTAATGACCAGTGATGATGAGCTTTTTTAAATATGTTTATTGGCTGCATAAATGTGTTCTTTTGAGAAGTGTCTGTTCACATCCTTTGCCCACTTTTTGATGGAGTTGTTTGTTTTTTTCTTGTAAATTTGTTTATGTTCCTTGTAGATTCTGAATATTAGACCTTTTTCAGATGGATACATTGCAAAAATTTTCTCCCATTCTGTAGGTTTCCTGTTCACTGATGAGTTTTCCCAACACCATTTATTAAATAGGAATGCTTTCCCCATTGCTGGTCTGTGCCAGGATTCTTAAAGATCAGATGGTTGTAGATGTGTGGCATTATTTCTGAGGCCTCTGTTGTGTTCCATTGGTCTATATATCTGTTTTGGTACCAGTACCATGCTGTTTTGGTTACTGTAGCCTTGTGGTATAGTTTGAAGTCAGTATGATGTCTCCAGCTTTGTTATTTTTGCTTAGGATTAGTTCCATATGAAATTTAAAGTAGATTTTCTAATTCTGTGAAGAAAGTCAATGCTAGCTTGATGGGAATAGCATTGAATCTATAAATTACCTCAGGCGGTATGGCCATTTTCATGATATTGATTCTTCCTATCCATGAGCATGGAATGTTTTTCCATTTGTTTGTGTCCTCTCTTATTTCCTTGAGCAGTGGTTTGTAGTTCTTCTTGAAGAGGTCCTTTGCACCCCTTGTAAGTTGTATTCCTAGGTATTTTATTCTCTTTGTAGTAATTGTGAATGGGAGTTTACTCATGATTTGGCCCTCTTTGTCTATTATTGGTGTAGAGGAATGCTTGTGATGTTTGCACATTGATTGTGTATCCTGAGACTTTGCTGAAATTACTTATCAGCTTAAGGAGATTTTGGGCTGAGATGATGGGGCTTTCTAAATATACAATCATGTCATCTGCAAACGGAGACAATTTGAATTCTCCATTTTCTGGTGTTATGTTCCCTAGTGTCCAGATATCATCAGCTTTTAGTTATGATATTGTCCTAGCAGTGTTAATGCTGGGACTGCCAGGTATTAATGCCTCACCTGAACCTCTTGCTAAGCCCCTTTCCCCAGGTATTTCTGCAACTTCTCCAGTGATCTTTTACGCCTACCCTTGAAAGTCCTGCTTATATCTCCCTGTGGCTTCTGTTGCTGTGGGAACCAGCTGCCCCCATTATTAGTGGAACCTCTATTCCTCCATATTCTGTGAGGTATGTGCCAAGCTGAGTGCTGCTTTTCTCCTGCTTGAATCCATCTCATGGCATAGATCCTTGGCAATTGACGTGGGCTCCTGATGCTCTTTGGATATAAGAAAGAGAAAGTGCATTCCTTCTAGTTGTTAGAAATCGGGAAGGTCCCACAAGAGAATTGCTTGAGCCCTGACATGTTAAAGAGAGGATCATTTTTCAGTAAATTCCACAGTCCCTTTTCTCCTAGCCTCATGTGTGTATATCAGGGCAGCTGAGTTAAGGCAATTTCCGAACAGCTTTGTCATAAAGAATGTAGAAACTGTGACTCCCCTCCTGCTTTGAGACTTTGTTGCTGAGTGTATTCATCATAATGGAGTTACTTTTAAAAATGTCAGATTCTGTCCCATGGCCCTACAGTCTCTCACTGCCACCTGACTTCAGTGACAGTCTTTTCCCCACAGCCCCTAAAGCAAAGGGAGTCCTTTAGCAATTTCTGCATATATCTCGGTGCCAATTGTGGATCCCATATAAGTTTTTTCTTCTTTCTCTCAATTTTTCTAATTTCACCCCACTCTCAGCCTCACTGGCACTGTTGTGGATCAGGGGATGGAAGTAGATGCTTAGTGGGAGGGGTGTTGCCACCTCCACCTCACCATGAGATGAGACCACTGCCGACATCTCATTATAATGTTGTTCCGTCAGATCAGATGATAGAATCTCATGTAGGCATAAGCTGAGGCAAAAATTCATATTATGAGCATAGGGACCTTCATGGAGAATGTGTAGAACCTAGACCTACGCACATTCCATTTCCTATCATTTTTGACTCAACTGGGTTAGACCCAAGTTACTCAGTCTGATGAAAACCACAGATTCCTTTCAGTCTTAGTTCTCATTGATCATACTTCCAGTCGGTCCCAGGTATCCCAGTAGGCCACAGTTATTAAAGAGTATACGGTTTTAAAGCATTTTTTCTCACCAGTACTTACAAATTTCTCCTCCTCAAAACATAAAAGGTAAAATTATGATAATAGTAAACCTAGAGAACACACAATGGTAAAAAAAAAAAAAAAAAAAAAATCAATGGTCTTATCATCGACAGATTTCCTGGAGTTGAAAATAGAAAAAAAATTCTCTTTTGCTTTCCCTTCATGCCTCTGTGATTTCTTAAAAGTTGAATTGGGATCATATGTAATTTCATACTTTCCTCTAAAAATATTAAGGGTTATAAAACCAGAGATTTAAGATTCTATTATTGATTAATTTGACTGAAGAAGTAAAAAGACAAAACAAAATTGTATTATAGCTAATATAAAACATCTCCATTACTGATTTTCTTCGAAGCAATCCTGGAAACTTTTTTCAGAGGCTGACCCCTTCCTCATCTATGACTTCATCTACCACCACAAGAAAAAGAAAAACCAATGAAATAAAAAATGTGAGGTGACATTTTCAATTTTGTCCTGCCTCAATGTAATGGAAACCCTTTACCTTCACTTCCAGTGAGTAAGTGGCCAGTTGCTATGATTGGTAGGTTCCATTGCACCCCTGAGATGCTGGGAAAGGGACAAATCATAAATGCTACTCAATAATTCTGATTTTAGTGAGATTTTTCTCTCCACCCAGGAGATGCCTACAAAATGATTCATGGGTGCTTTGAACAGGATTGGCCAACTCTTATTTCAAGAGAATTGAGAAAAGGAGATTTATGATGACACAGTCTGCCTGTTTTCCAGGCTGATGTTTGCAATATGTTTTAGAGAGCAGGTCAGTTCTGCTGCTATTTCATTCTCCTGGCAGGCCTTTGCCTTCTACACGGCAGGGTCCCCTCATGTGGGAAATTAGCTAACAAACTTGAGATTGGCAAGAAAGACAGACATGTAAATTCAACGTAATAAAGAATGCATTAAGGCAAACTTTCATAAAAACTAAAAAATATGCACTTATTTTTGACAATGCATGATTATATACCCAGTGACAATGGGTTACATGAATAAAGGGTTCATACGTGCTGATTTCTGGAATGCCTGCCGTCCCACTATCTTTTTTCATTTTACCCGCTCTAACACCTCCTCTTTCATGCTTAGATTGGGAAAAGAAATGTAAAATGAAGCACGACAGGAAAGATCATTCATCGGGTTCAGGAGGAGCTGAGGCAAATTGTAAGTTAACAGTCTGACAGGTAAAGCTGCTGCTCTTCTGAAATTTACTGTCCAATTTTGCAGCCCAAATCGGATTGGGTAAAGTTGTATCCAGGGGACTTTTACAAAAGGAAAGTATTCAGGCTGATCTTGCTCTGTGACTTGAAGCCTACTGCCCTGCCCTCTCTTGCAAGGCAAACTACGCAGATAAGTCCCATACATGGCAGTACTGACAATAGACCATGGAGCTAAGGGCCTCTCTTATTCCTTTTGCAAGCCAGCAGTACTCACAGCTGGTGAATTTGCCATTTTCTGAGATCGTCAGAGAGTCATATATAGCAAATATATATTTCAGTCGACAAGCAAAAGTGTGCAAGAAACAACTTTCTTTGTTTTCCAAATCTCTATTTAATGTTATTTTCAAGCCCATTTCACTAGGATTGAACAACATAGTCTCACTCAATTTGGAGTCTCCTCTTCCTCCTGCCATTCTAGCCCTAGACTTGAGTCTAAGTCTCAGATGATGTGAATAAAGCTGACACTTCCTAACAAGAGCTCATTCCGACTTTGGTGCTTACAGGTACCCATTGTTCCACACTGGTCGTCACTGGGACATCCCTAAATCATGTCCACATGACTCTTTCCTCTATTTCTGAACCATGGAGTTATCCTACTGCTTTTATGCCCCATTAGGGGTTCCAGAATTTCCGCTAGGAGCCTAAAACTCTAGCAGAAATTGCTATCCATCTGCATAGTGTGGTCCTGGCCCAAAGAGCAATCCTCTTGCTCATTTCATTATCCAAAACTTATTTCATGACTCACGTACCCATGACTCCTCTCCTTTTAACTCAGAAGACCATTTTCTCTCTTTTCCCTTTAAGATTCTGTAGCACAGGGCCAGGCTCATGCCTGTAATCAAAGCACTTTGGGAGGCCGAGGAGGGTGGATCTCCTGAGGTCAGGAGTTTGAGACCAGCCTGGCCAACATGGTGAAACCCCATCTCTACTAAAAACACAAAAATTAGCCAGGACTGGTGGCACACATCTGTAATCCCAGCTACTCAGGAGGCTGAGGCAAGAGAATCGCTTGAACCTGGGAGGCAGAGGTTGCAGTGAGCCGAGATCGTGCCACTTCACTCTAGCCTGCACAAAAGAGCAAAACTCTGTCTCAATAAATAAATAAATAAATAAATAAATAAATAAATAAATAAGATCCTGTAGCACTCATCTAGCACTTGATAAAAGGAACTGTCTTGTTGTTGAGCTTTCCATGAATGCTTGCAGGACATTTTAGGGATGGGCTCCTTTCCCTTTACAGTCTAACGAGCATCCATATGCCTTCCTCATATAAATTATCTTGAAGCTAAAAAGTCCACATGCTCATGTAGAGAGGCAAAGAAAGGAAGCACAGGTAATGGGAGAAGAATGAAGGTTCATGTTATGGGCTCTAAAGATCATGCATCAACAAGTAAAAATCATGCCACACACATATTTTCTCTTCTGCACTGCATTAATAAGCTCAAAGGTAATATCTCTGTGTTAACCATCTTTTGTTTATTTCAGTCCAATGACTCATTTGATGGATGGTAGTTGTGCTGTAGGCTGACCTGATTACAAGCGCAATGAAATCACAAGGAGGAAATTAAAAAATAAAACTTCCCACCAGAACATTTATTCTCAAGATAAATCGGGAAACAATATCTGTGAATATGATTAATGGATAAACCCAAAGATGATTCCTCTGTCATCTCTTTTTTGGTAACTCACGGCAAGTTTGGTTCAATTCAGTTCACGTTTGTTGACTTTCTACATATTGCTGCTGTGTGAGTCTCTGGTGATACAGAGAAGAGACAGACATGATTGTGGAGTTACAGTGCTTGGAATTTCTTAGCAGGCAGGCATGCTACATAGATATAAATATGAATATAGATATTCGAGAAACTATTATTTTCTTAAATAAAATACTCATTTTTGAGGACAGTACCCCAAGAGGTATTTTAGTTGGAGAAAAAAATATATATATGTACACACACACACATATATATATAAAATGTATGGTGCTTTCAGGTGGGCTGGAAGTGGGCTGCAACTTCACAAGCCAGGAAACTCATCCAAAAACGAAATAGATGCTGTTTAGGGGTAGTTAACTAAGGAGCAATTTTATGCTAAGGAGCAATTTTATGCTAAGGCGCAATTTTATGCTGTATACAGACCTTTATTTAAAATCCAAAGGTTCGCTGTTATTTGGGCAAGTCTTGAATTGGGTACACATACATATGCATAATTATCTAAACCCAGACATTTTCAAAAGCAAAAGGGGGCGCTATTAATAATGATGCTGTGAGAAAAGGAGGCATAAACCTGAAAGTATGGCTTTCCATGTCTTGCGGAACTGACTGTCAGAGTTAATGAGAATAATATAAGGGCTAACTAAAACAAACAATGACACCTCTGAAACAAACTTCTCCTGAATGGAATATCACAGCTGCCACAGAAGTAGTCATTTCGTATTTGTGGTAAGAATGAAGCAGTCTCCCCAGAATAATTCCACAAACATACTTCCTCCCTCCAGAATTCACTGGTTGCAAATTCCCTGACCTGGGGGTTTACTGTTCCCAGATCTGAGGCTACCACAATATTTACTTGGTCTTGGGCTGATAGGAAAAAAACTTTAGAAAGATGATGAGTATTAGATACCAAGGAAACAGTATTATTTGAGTGTGTTTCTTTGCATGAGGCATTGAATTTGTGAGTGATGCTGAGGTTTGAATGTATATTTATGTAACTTCACTGTAGGCTATTTTAGTAGCATTACATATTATTCCTTTTATAAAATAGTATATAATACTTCTTGTAGATCATTTAAAAAATATAAAAAAATACAGAAGAAAATAGAATCATATGTAAACCCTAGAGAGAGAACATTTTGGTATCTTTCCATTGGTATATTTCATGTAGTTGAGATTATACTGTACATGAATTTTTTTCTTCCCTTTCCATCTACTATTATACTACTTTAATGCAATTATTATGCAATATTCAATAATGGTGATATCTAATGTTTATGGGTGCTAATTTATATGATATAATTTAACCCATGTGACAGTCCTACAAGGTAGGCATGTTCATGAACCCATTTTGCAGATGAAGAAACTGGGCAAAGTTTGGTGAGGGAATTTGTTCAAGGTTTCACTACACTTAAAACAGATCTTGGGATTGAACCAAGTCTGAATGATACCAGAGTTCAGGTGCTTAACCAACAGGCTGTGCTGGATCAGTTAAGTTTTGGTTGTGAAAATAGAAGCCACTCTAAGTTTTTTCACTATAAAGGAATTTGACATAGGGAATAAGGCTTATACAACCTTTATATATGCCTCCCATTGGAAGGAAGCAATGGTCAGGAAGGCTCTAGATCTAGAAACACAAATATTGCAGTGATACCACTACTACTGAGCTTAGCTGCTTGCAGAACCTGGGAGCTGCTGGCAAACCCCCACATCAGCCATTCGCTGACACCCAGACACATGCCTAGATCTTCTACTAGAAGCAAAGCAATGGCCCGCTTTTTCTTCTGCTTTGCAAACTTCACAAAGTGCCACGCCAATGATATTCAAACAGGCCCTTGAGAAACGTGGTTCCCATGCTTTCAGCCTCTGTCGTACAAGGGGAAAGTTTAGAAGGACAGAAAGAATACGGAACATCCACAGATAATATCAGGCTCACAGGTTATAAGACAAACCATAATTTACCTAATTTTTCTATCATTGTGCATCTACGTTGTTTCCTAGCCTGTGGCTACACATTTCACTGGCTCATATGCCCACCTGCATATATCTTAGCCACACACCCTGTTTCAGTTCTTCCAGGGAGAACTGAATATGCAGGTGGGCATGTGACCCAGGGAGAACTGAAATTGGAGTGTGTGGTTAAGATATACCCCAGGTGAGCTCACAAATGTTCTGCTCTTCCACTGCAGGCCACCTGCTGATGCTTACTGTTGAAACAGCCGCTTGAGGGCAGCACCTCCCCACTACCACAGACGCTGGCACCCCATGGTGATGCTGGCTTGTCTCCCTAGGCTAGGCCTCCCCATCTTCCTAAAGCTGCAGACTCTCAGGTTGCCAAGGCACATCTTCATCCATCTGTGCTGAACCCAACCAAGGTTCTTCGCCAAGTGAAGAACGCTCTGCAATAAGTCTTCTATCTTCTTCCCTGAGTACTAAACAGAGTTTTCAGGCCTCTCTGTCTCATTTATAGAAACAGTTACTTTAGTGTCTGAAGGTGATTCTCTCTCCCTTGTGGCTAGACTGACCTATGGGCCTGGTCGGAGGCACATGTCTCATTGTCTACCATCTATTCATCTCTATTGCTTGATGTCCAACCTCTGAGAAACTCTTTCCTTGATGAAAATCAACTCATGGAAAAAACAAAAACAAAACCAAAAAAACTCCAGTTAGCTGCCAGCTCTGACACTTCACAACACATGCATTTATTGTTGGAACCCTTAGGTTCAGAAACTTTCTGTATATCTACTGCTACAATGAAAATTTTGGCCATGACTCTTTGTTCACATTCTCTCCTTAGAGAAGGCTGTGATACATATTGGCAAATTTCTTCCAAAAGATCACAGCAATTCATGCTTCCACCATCCAGTGACAGTGCCTATATTTGTACCCTGGTCACTGCACTCGCCACTGAATGGTATTTTATCAGTCTATGGAGACATTATATTTATGTGTGAGTGTGTGCATGCATATATATATACACACACACACATATATGTGCGTGTATATGTATATATGGGTGTGTATTTCCCTCAGGATGTTCTGTTCACCATATTAAAATAAATCATGCCTCAATTCTCTCTGCTATCTCCTTGACACTCCAAAACACTGAGCCTTCCAAAAATGTGAGAATGGCAACAGCCCCAACATATCTGTTTACTCCATTGTAAGTGTGATAATTGCAGCTGTTGATTGATTGCAAGGTATTCTTCCAGAGGTTGAAGGGGTATATTGCTAAGGAGTAGGTTTAACTGCAAGTGACCAAAAAGCCAAAATAATAGTGGCTTAAACTAGACAGATTTTTTTTTTTTATCTGTCATCTAGGGACAAAATCAGTAGTTAACCAGGCCAAGGCTGGTATGAGATTCCTGGAACCCAGGTTCTCTTCATTTTTAATTCTCAAGTTTGCATCCACTTTCCATCCAGCAAGAAGAAGAAAAGGGAAGAAAAAGATGTGTTTCCTCCTTCAAAAGACATTTTCTAGAAGCTGCATGCATAACCCCAAGAATATAGGTAAGTTCAGCTGCAAGAAAGTATGGGAAATTCAGTCTTTATTCTATGTAATTGTTTTCCAACTAAAAATAAGAGAAGTTAAATAAAGAACAGATATAAAAAGACAAATAGAAGTCTCTCACCTGCAGGTATATAAGGTATGAATATCTGTTCTTAAATTACTCACAATTTACTTATTTCCCGGAAATCCTGGGTTCCTCCTTCACATGGTAAACACAATGTTGTGGATAATGGCCTACTTCTTTCTTTTTTTAAAATTATAGTCTGATTTTCCTTTGACATAGATTATAGTTTCAGAGATGCTTCAAATTCATTTTGGACTTCAAGTGGCTGAAGTTTCTCATACTTTACTTTCTTTCCTAGCCAGTCTCTCTGGACATTGATTGATCTGAGAAGAAACACTCAAATGCAGCTGGTAAGTTGTGAGCCTGGAGGTTTGTTTCATATCTTTTCCTTGACAAAAGAAAGATGAAAGTGTACTAAAACATGAGGAAGCAGAGAAATTGAGAAAGAGGGAAATGAAGACAAGGAATATAACCTCGATTATTCAAATTAAAAAACCTAGTTTGGCCATTCCAGGGAACTTTAATGGAGATATACGTAAGTGGGCTCAGGGCAGTTTACACAGGCAGGATTTCACCATGGTATGTATGTCGTACATCTCATAAAATGTACAACAGCAAAAAATTTAGGTAATATAATTTAGTAAGTTATTGGTGAGATGAGTAAAGATGGTGATATAAGCTTTATTGACTAGCAACCATAAATAAATAACAGGTATATCTCAGGCAATGAATCTCAGAAGTGTTTCTTATCACTCATAACCACTTGGCAAGTGGTCTTTCTACTGTCCAATTGGTTGGGAAAAGTTTCCCTATTTAATTTTACATCCATCTTTATTTCCAGCTTTCTCATCTTTTGCTTGAACCATGCATATAAGCAGTGTGCCTTACTCAAGAAGCATTTTCTACATGAAGCAATTTGTGTATAGTTGATACCCAATTCAGATACATACATTGATTGAGGGCTTTTGTCTGAGGATTGTATTACTAGAATGTGCCTTAAAAAAAATCTATATACCACATCTGCTAGGATGACTATAAAAAAACAAAACCAGAAAACAACAAGCATTGGTGGGGATGTGGAAAAGCTAGAATTCTCATACATTGCTGGTGGGAGTGTAAAATGATGCAGTCCTCATAGAGAATATTATAGTTTGGTGGTTCCTCAAAGAGCTAACCACAGAATTATAGTATGACCAAGAAATTCCACTCTGAAAAAGAATTGAAAACAAGAACTCAAACACATACTTGTATGTCAATATTCATTGCAGCATTATTCTCAATAGCCAGAGGTGGAAACAACCCAATGATCTGGCAACAGATGAATCAATAAACAAATGTGGTACATATGTACAATAAAGTATTAGTCAACCATGAAAAGAATGAAGTTTTGATATATGCTACAATATGGAGGGAACCTAAATACATTATACATAATGAAATAAGTCAGACACAATAGGACAAATATTGTATAATTTCACTTATATAAAATATCTAGAATAGGCAAACTTATAAAAAGAACATAGATTAGAGATTACCAGTGGCCTAGGGGAGGGGGAATAGGGAGTTATAGTTTAATGGGTACAGAGTTTCTGTTAGGTGTGATTAAATAGCTGTGGAGAAAGATTGTGAAGATGTTTGCATAATATGATGAATGTAAAATTAATGCCACTAAATTATTCACCAAAAATGGTTAAACTTACAAATTTTATTATATGTATTTTACCATAATAAAAAAAAAACATTTACTTTAATCTTTCACATTGAAATGCGGCTATGGTTTGAGTTGGTCCCCTTCAAATCTCAATTGAAATTTCACCCCCAAGGTGCCGGTGTTGGCAGTGGGTCCTAGTGGGAGGTGTTTGGGTCATGGGGGAAAATCCCTCATGAATGGCTTGGTGCTGTTCTCATGGTAGTGAGTGACTCTCCCTCTGTCCAGACTGGATTAGTTCTCATGGGCATGTTCCCACAGGAGTGGGTTTTTATAAAGCCAGGATGCCCCTTGAGTTTTGTCTGTTTGCACATGTCTGCTTCCCCTTTGACCTTCTCCATCATGTTATGATGCAGCTCTAAAGCTCTTTCCAGAAGCCGAGCAGATGCTGGCACTATGCTTCTTGAACAGCCTGTAGAACTGTGAGTTAATAAACTTCATTTCCCTATAAATTACTCAAACTCATGTATTCTGTTATAGCAACACTAAATGGACTACGACACATAGTATTCCATTTTATAGTTTACAAAGGTTTGCCACATCTGATTTAATTCTCATATCCCCACAAAGTGGACAGAATATCTAGTATTCCCTGAATGCACTTGACCCCTACTTGCCCTGACCCTGCTTTAATGATGATAAAGCTGAAGTTTAGAGAACTTAGTGAGTTGCAGAGCCACATTGGTACGCAAGTCCTTAGACTCCCTGCTCAGAGTTCAAATGTTGATGCTCTTAGGATTTCAAGCGTTGGAAATTGTTCTGAGGTCACTGATCTGCGGGTGCCCTTATGTAAGCTGTCACTATAGACTTTTAGCCTCTGGTTAAGATTGGCCTCCACCTCACCTCCACTTTAGGCATCTGAATATCTGACTGAATGATTGTTTGGGGTGTCAAAACAGGCCTGGAAAGAGATTTAACTTCAGAGTTCAAGGTGCTCTATTCAATAAGATGAAGATGAACAGGAGAAGATACCCAAAATATTAAGTATTTATCTAGAGTAGATCCAATGACTCCCAATACTGGGGCACAATATGAATCAGCATGGGAAACTAGGACTTAAGACATCCTGGGAATTGTTGTTCAGGGTCTAAGACTTTAAGAGTCATTGGAAGCCCATTCTACCTATTTAATCCTCACAACAATGAGGGGAGGGAGAGGAGCAGGAACTGTTTTCCACATTTTATAGCTTAGGGAAGGTTAGCGCTTGTCTAAGGTCATACAATCAGAGGGTACCAAGATGAAAATAGAACTCAGGTGTCCAGACTTCTAGATCAGGGCTCTTTCCGTTAGGTTGCAGCTGACTACTTCTAGAAGACCAAGTCCAATGCCCAGTAAATGCCATGTAGAAGGCGGCTGTTACTATTCTAAGTTTCAGGCGGGGGATGGGGACGGCCAGGAGTGGAGTGTGGGGATGCCATCCAGGATATGGAGTCATTTTTCATGACTTATGCCACTCTAACTGGCATAAACAAGACATAGCTGAAGATTAAATGTCCTGAACATTATTAGTCCATTAGATTTCTTGACACCTTTTCCCGTAATGCTGTCTTGTTTACATTCCCAATCAGGTTTTGCTTATCAAGTTTCTAAAATGTCCATGAGGAGTTGTCCTCTTCCTTACCAATACCCAAGGAGCAAATACTGGCTTGTATACTTTGGGAAGAAAAAAGATTTCTTTTTAATTGAAAGCTCAAGTTGCCAAGAAGAAATTGCTTTACCACCTCTACCCTTTCTTTGCGGTACCAACTTGTCCCAGTCTGCCCCACAACTTTCCTGGCTGAAAGTCTGTGTCCTCCCCTTAATCTAGGGAAAATTGGGGTGGTTGATCACCCTACGATGGACCTAATTTTCTTCACTCATTCCCCTCTCTGAATCCATACCCCTTCTGTTCCTATATTTAAGACTAGTTTTTGAGAACTGGATCCTGCTGGGGATGGGAGCATGGTCACAGCAAATAGGAATCTTAGGAGTTAGTCCTGGGCAGAGGGTGATGTGGTTTTTTTGGCTGTCC
Source organism: Macaca fascicularis (assembly GCF_037993035.2). Taxonomy (NCBI): domain Eukaryota; kingdom Metazoa; phylum Chordata; class Mammalia; order Primates; family Cercopithecidae; genus Macaca; species Macaca fascicularis. Next base: position 26,271,787 of record NC_088375.1, read on the forward strand.
CAGTCTAGGCATGTTGTGTTGATTGTAAGCAGTTCCTTCTTCCTGCCTCTGCAGGTGATGAACCCTACTCTATAAAATGCTTTGTCCTCACTAGAAAGACATTCTGTGGCTCAATTCCATCTAACAAGGGCAGATGGATTGGTGAACTGGGCTTGATGATCTTTGCTCTGTAAGACGAGGAGAATCCACATGAAGCTGAAGTGCAGATATTTTAGGGCCTGAGCTTCCTGGGGTGAGACTTGAAAGGCTCCCAGGGAAGCAACAGAGTGGCTGTGGCTGGTCAGAGGCAAAACGATGACATCTTGGCGCCGTGCACTCTCGCCAGCAGGAAACTGGGACTAGCCCATGGCCCCAGGGAAAATTCTTAATATTGTCACTGTAGAACATTCTAGTAAAGCCAGACGGGAAACAATTACTGACAAGGTCAGTCTATGAAGTGAGGTAATTGAGAAGATTCAGCACAAACCAGTTTGTCCTTCATTTCTCTTGGCAAGGTAGATTTGATGATTTTGGCCTGCTTTACCCGGCTGGCGATTGTCGCAGCAGGTTGGGTGAGGCGCTGTGCTAGCAGAGAGGTCAAAGCACTGACTCACAGGCCTCCTTCTCAAGTGTCCCTATTTCCTTAGGAAGAAGAGTTCGCTGTCCATGGTTAGATCAGGCTGTCTTTCTGACCTGTCACAGGGTATTTGTTGTGCTGGATTTGTCGTTTCAGGGCGTGACTATTTGACAGTTCCGGAGGGGAGGACCACCTAGTAGCATTTCAGCTTTCACTGTCTCGCCAGGGGTTTTAATGATAGAGATGAATTCACTGCATGTGTGCACGGGGCTTATGTAAGCTGTAAGCAGTAGCGCAGAGTGGAGAATGGGAAGACATGCGGGGGCGGCACCGCAGTGCAGATCAGAGCTTGGAGAGCTGGGCTGAGTTCGCAGCACATGGAGGTGCAGCGACTGCAGGCTGCAATGCAGAGCCAGTCAGAGAGCCTGCAGCAGGGGCGGAGGGGGCAGCTTAGGAGCTTCTAGGGGTGGCACTGGGGCATAAAGCCCTAATTTGGCCCTGTTCAGAGGGGAGGGCTGGGAATGGTGGGGAAAACTGCCCTACTGGGGCTTGTTTGTGACAATGGGTGGGGTATGAAGTGTGGGAGGTTGCTGAGGAGACAGAGGGGAGAGAGAAAGGCCAGAGACCCTGGAGCTGCGGTGGAGGGGTGCGGTATTAAAGCAGCAGTCCCCTGTAACTGATTAGCTGAACAATTTCACTTTATGGGCTTCTCCTTTTCTGTCTGCTCAATCTACTTCCTCCCCACCGTCCCTGCTGCTCCCCCGCCGCCCTCCGAATTCTTTCTTCTTTATAATCCCTGCCAGACTCCTCCCCATCTTGGACTTTCCTAAACCATGGCATACAGCTGCCCACCCCAGCACCTAGCACATAACACCTTTCCTTGATGTCTCAGTGGGGTGATGGGCAGATATTTCTGCTGGAGTCATCATGTTTGAGGATGCTCAGGACCTCAGCTGAGTGGCCACCTCCATGTAACACCAGTCTACCCCAATCCCACTATCTTTATTTGAGCTTATTCTGCGTAAGGAACTGGGCTAGGTCCTTCAGGGAATGTTGCTGCCCTCTCGGGCTTGCAGGATAATGGTAAGAAATAGGACAAGAGCTCAGATAAATAAAGCATCCAGCCGAACATGGTACCTGAACACCTTGAGAAAGATGCAAAGTACGTGTGTGTGTGTGTGTGTTTTCTATAGGTTCAAATACCTAACATCTCTTTCTTTCCAGCTGATTTACTGCTTTGCAGGAACAGTATATGGATTACTTTTTTTTCTAATCTCTAAATCCGATGGGGTTTTCAATAGGGCAAAGGCTGGAGGTATATCTGTTTCTGTCCAACTTCAATATATTTACTCTCTTTTTGATGTAGCAGAGAAAGCTTGCCTTTAAAATCAGACAGACCTGGCTGTAAATCTTGGCACTGCCACTTACATGCTTTGTGATGTGGGGCAAGTAACCCCACTTGCCATCTGTTTTTGCATCTGTAAAACAGGGATTAAATAAAAAGTGGTTAAGGAGCACAGGCTCTGGGGTTAAACTGTCTGGGCTTGCATCCAGAATCCACCAAATACTGTATGATCTTGGACAAGTTGCTTAACTTCCTGGTGCGTCAGTTTCTTCATCTCATATATGGGAATAATAGTAGCACCTATCTCATAAGGTTACTGTAATAATGCAGTATGTCAATACATGCAGAGAGCTTAAAATAGTGGCTGGTATAGAGTAAGTGTCTTCTAATAATGATGGACTCAATATCAGTTATATCACAAGGATGCTGTGAGATATAAGTTAAATAACATACATAAAAATATCTGGAAAATACATATGAATATCTCTGAATATCTTCTTCCCTTATTTATCATGAGTTGGAAACCACAGAAAAACCTCCTGTTCTAACATTCTGTAGCACATAATTTAGTCTAATATGAACAGATTTTTTTCTTTTTTGCCACTTTTCTTTAAAAAAAATGGAAACTTAAGTTGACATAGTGAGTGATTACTAATATGATATAATAACTGTTAACATTAAGTCAGAAAGTTATGCTAAAGTGCAATTTTCAAAAAGGTAAAATCATGACTCACGTGTAAATGTAACGTGAATAAATGTCAAAAATTTTACTTAACCCATTAATTAATTAGGGAATGAGTAAGATGCTAAAATGAGTTCAAGGAGAATTTGAAGAATAACACACACACACACACATACACACACACACACACACTCAGGAGTGCTGAAATGAATTTGCTAAAAAGATAAATGACGAGTTAATGGGTGCAGCACACCAACATGGCATATGTATATATATGTAACAAACCTGCACGTTGTGCACATGTACCCTAGAACTTAAACTATAATAATAATAAAAAAACCCAAAAATGATAGAAAACTGATTAATAGCCTGCAATGCAATAAAGTCAAATGTTTGGCGTTAACTTGTTTTACAGGATGAAAATCAATCAAATTCTACCAATCTACCTGCATTTCTTTAGATAAGAATAATTTACTTTTCTCTCAATTTTCTAAAACTTAAATTCTATTCCTTCAGGGTTGTAACATTAGCTAGTGAATGAAAACAGTCAAAGGTGCACACCCTGTGGAATCAGATGACCCCCGAGAGTCTGCTAGCCAGTGCTCATCCCCTCACTGAAAGGGCCCCCAGAGCCTCATAATTCAAGGCAAATCAAAGATAAAATACCTTTGGAGTTAGAGATAGGGGAGTTTAATTTGTGAAAAGTATACTTGTCAGTTGATTCTATAACATAAGGAGAATCTGCATTTGTGTTGTTACCTTGTCACACACCTTGGATTCCTAGGTTCAAGACTACCATCCCTAAGATGTGAGATATCTGTAGAGGCCACTGAAGTGACGGCTGGTGCCAGAGGCTGCTTTTTGCTGACTGACTTATCAGAGAGACTGCATGGCCTGATAACTCCTCTTCCAGTGGCATTGCAGGCTTGAGAGAGAAATCAGGCCACAAGTCTCCAGGGCCTGCAATAGGAAACCCAAGAGGGGTGGGGAGATCCAGACCCCAGGTAGCAGGTTGATGGATGCTAAGCTGCTGGGCCACAGTTCAGGGTAGCTCTCTCTTCTGACTTCTTTCTGGGGCTCCCAGGAGTGCCCATCACAACTCCTTGAGCCATATTCATATTAACATGTTCAGTCTCTATCATAAAGTAGCAGAAAATCTCTCTGACTTTTTAAACCACTGTGGGTGTAATCATGGGCTAGTGGAGATGCCTAGAATGAGCATGATTAGGACTCCCTGGAAAGTTTTCTCCAAGAACTCAGGCTGAGTGTGTCCTTACTTTCCAGAAGGGAGTCAGCTATGTTCCTCAAAGCATGGCCTGAGAGCCCCCTAAGTGTCAATCACTTTGAATGTTACCTCCAAACTCATGCGGATGAGGACACTTAAATAATCAGTGGGCCACATGCTCTCTTTTCTCCTTTTTTTGGAGCTCACATCAGCCAGTTTCTCAGTCACCAATGGGAGGAGGAAGGGTGAGGGAGAGATGGCAGACACAGAGGCTCTTGGTTTGAGATACTGGGTGATATGGTAAACTGACCACAGAGCTCCTCTATTCCTTTGGAGTTTAGGGGAACCAGGGAGAAGTGAGGGAAAACACAGTGGAGTAAATCAAGTATGATTTATTCATGGACTGGCAAGGAGCTCTCTCTTCTTTGCTTGGGCCACATAATTAAGTCTAATTAATGGAAAGTGATTGTAGAGGGAGTTCAGAGCCTATTTCCAGTTGTCATTACCCAAAGACAGCAATCAAAATGTAGATGAGCTTTCTCTATGTTACCCTGGGAGGGAAACACAGCTTCTTGATAATGAAGGGGAAATGGCAAATGGATGCTGCTTGTGGCTTCCCTATCCACAGTGGCTGCCAGGGTGATGGTGTGGGATGGAGGACCAGCAGGCCCACTTTGTGTTCTGAAATGATGCCACCCTGTCTCCTCTGTCTGCTTTCTGCCAGGACAGCCTGAGTGCTGCACTACTGCTCTCTTCTCACACTGCTGGGAGACAGGGAAGAGGCGAAGGAGTCTTGCTTCTTCCTCCCTTCACCCCAGCCTCAACAAAGATGAGCCGCTAAGTAGCTTTCCCCCAAAGTACACCAGACAATCGGGATTTTTAACCAGAAAGGGCACTTTGGAGCATTGCAGTTTGGCAGCATTAGAGATCCACTCTCATTATGACCTTCAATCTCGATAATTAGAGCCTTCTCATCTAACTAAACAAAGAAGATCTGGGGCAGCATGGGACGGAATTAGAAATAACCACCAGGAGATCCGAGCCCAGCCTGAGGAGGACAGCCCGGTGCTATAACCCAAATGGGAGAAAACGGATCAGATGGAGGCAGACATCTTCCCTATCTGCATTTGTTTTTATTATTTTTGAAAAACAGAAAAATGACTCCCAACAAACCCCTCTGAAAACAAATCAGCCTGGGATGAAATTTCCAGTGCACCTCCTCCCCTGACAGGATCATAAATTAACCCTGGGCGGCAGCAGCTGCTGGGGCATCACTCTGGCCGCTTCCAGCCTGTCCCAGGAGAGCCCCCTACAGCCCCTCCCTCCCCACCTATGTCAGCGCCGCTAAATTTAGCTCTTCCAGCATGTGCACAGTTTATATTTAGTGCCTAAAAGTCAGAGTTCAATGTACAATTCATCAAGTCATCAATCATCCCTCTATCCAAGCGACACGTTATAGAAAAATCCTTTCAAAAGACTGGCTTGCTCTCCACAAGGGGTAGAAGCCATTCTAAGAAGGAATTCACTGGGCCAGAGGGGTTTTCTCCTCACCGTGGTGTGTGAGGAGTGCCTGAGAATGCCAAGCCTGGAGTGGGGGTGAGTGGATGGGGAAAGAAGAGAGGGAGGGGGAGGACTCAGAGAGTGGACAGCAAGCCCCACTACACTCAGTCTGTCCCTGCTGAAATTCAGGCTGCTGGCTGTGGGTCTTAAGGCCCCTGCTTAGATGTCCCTTCCTGTTGGCAGCTTGCCTTGAGACCCTGCAAACAAATTAGGAGCCACCCGCTGCACACAGTGTTTTCTCTGCCACTCTCAATAGCAGCAAACAAATCTCCGAGGATGTTGCTGAAATGCAGGTTCCCATTTGGTATGTTCCTGCCTGCACTTCTAACAAGCTCCCATGAGATTCCCAGGCTGCAGGCAAGGTCCACAGTTGAGAGGCAAGGGCTCTGCTATAATCGCCTGGCAATGTGCTATCTTCTGTCACAGACCGTAAACTCCCTGAGGACATTGACCTCACATGCCCCTGATACAAAGTCAGTGCTCAATAAATATTTTTCATGTATGAAAACAGGGATCTGACTCCTCAGGAAGGTCTTCTAAAGCCGTCTCCTATTTTGGTTCACTAGCAACAGGAGCAGCTAAAACGTATAGGACTTTATCATTTAGAAAGCATTTTGAAATTTACTTTAATCCTTATGGTCACCTCATGAAATATTATTGTTGTTGTTGTTATCTTAAAGTAATTTTCTAATAGAAAAAAACCTGAGAGAAAGTAAACGATTTAGCAAAAATCACACAGCTTCAAAGCACAGAGTCAAGAATCAAATTCTGGTCTTCCGGCTCAAAAGCCCAGTCAGGGAGCCCAGTGGTGCTGTGGATGTGCCCTTGGCCAGGGATGGGAGAATGTGCCTCCTCCAGAGCATGGCCCGAGAGTGAGGCAGCTTTGAGTCTTCTTTGGGGTCCTCCAGAGACTCCGGAAAGGAGCTTAGGCCTGAAGCAATGTCCATGGAAGGGGGCCAGAGCTCTTGCTGATCTCAAGGAGTAAAAGGCTTGGGTAGGGCAGTGGAGGGGCTGCTCTGGGGCAGAGCTGATGCCAGGCTGACCAGCTGCAGCAAGCTCAGATGTTCCCTCAGGGGCTAAGCGTGTATGTTCATGGCTGAAGGAGGATGTTAGGTAAGGAGAAAGCTGGCAGGTCTTCATTTATACCACGCCCCACAGCTACCACCATGATTGCAGGGCAATGGAACTGTACCCAAGTGAGGGAGAGATCCCAGTACATGGACAAGAAGGCTTGTGTTCATGGATTTCAGTTCAGGCCCTGAGCTGCTCATGCTCTTTCACCCAGAGATCTCCCTTTCAACAGAATCAACAATGAGTACCACAGCTGGGGGTGTGGCATCAAAGCACAACTGGGGCTGGTGTGGAGAGGCTGTATTTTCCTGCTTTTAAGGGGCAACCCAAGAGACAGGTGGTTGACTGAATCCATGTAGGGTTCAGGGTAACAGTGAACTGACAACAGAGAGTGGTGAAAGAAAATGCACCATAAAATTAAGGAGATGTTTTAATTGAGGCTATTGAAATAGGAAGAATGTTCATTAATAAGCAATGTCTCAGAGAAAAGAAAGGAAAACCCAGGGTTTTGTAAAGGCAGATAAATGAAAGCATCATAAGAAAGGGTTTTATCTTGGAATATTCAGGATATCGCAGGGCAGGGGTGTCCTTTGCAGTTAGCTATTTTGGAAACACGAAAGGGTAGAGGTTTCAGAGAATATAAAGAGGGGAATATTCTGAATCTTTGCTGTTTTCCAGGACCACAGGGATCAGATGAGTTTCAACACTATCAGAGTATAAGGCAATCATTGTTAGGTGTGGGGTGGGAATGGCTGTGGGACAGGTGCAGGCCAGGAGTGTATCAAGAACTTAGATAATCGGGAGGCCTCTGTGGACCAGTGTCTCCTGGAAACAGTAGGATGGTGGAGCTGGCATGAGCCCACTCTCAAGAATTGATTGTTAAATATACAACAATATTGTGACAAAGATTATTTGCTTGGCCACACTTTAGTCAGGCTTCTGAAGCTTCTCCTAGGCCTATTCGTGTATTTCCCTTGTAAAATCCAGTCTTGGCAAAGAGCCCTGCTAAGCTAGTTTAGCAACAATCTACCACCCCACATGTCTGATCAAATTCCTCTTTCTTCACCATCCCTGAGGTAATGCCGGATCACCCTAGCCTATCTTTAGGAAACATTTTGTTAGGTAGGCTTAGCCAGAATCCCCCTTACCCCTGATGTTTCCTCTCAATAATTTTTCATTTAATAGCTCTGATCTTGATCGCATTTGCCCAGGCTATATTCCGAGTTAAGCCTCATCTCCCCTCTTCACTGTAAGACCCTGTTGCAGTGGTCCCTACTACCTACAGTGAAGGTCTTGAATAAAATCGTTCTTGCTGTGATAAAGAGTATCATTGAACACTTTTTTCTTTAGCAATTGTGAAGTGGCTGTTAAACCACTGGCAGTTTGAAATTGGATGGTGAGAGTATTTATACCATGAAAATTGGCAAACACTGTAAATCAGGTTTCCTCTATTGTCCACACACCCAAATTGCTGGTCACACATTTATCAGTATACCACCACCCAGAAATCCCAGTGGAGGAGGCAAAATTTGAAATCAACTGGAAAGTTGGATTAAAAAAAAGTATCTTGTATTTTTCCTCCACAAGCCAGTGCCAGGAAACAGAGGGTTAAACTTGCAATTCTTAAACTCCAAAACTAAGTACCCTGAATTGAAATAGAAATAAATTAAAAGTTGCTATAAGTAAGGACAGATAGATATAGTCTGAACAAGGATTTTTATTTTCTTTTTTGAAATAGGACAGAAGAATTGCCCCAGAAAATTTGTAACACATAGATACAGTACCCATGCATCATTCTATCATACAGGGAATTCTGTTTAACATGTTTTCTGAGTATCGACAATCTGGTGATTATGAGATTTATAGTGACTTCTGAATTTTCAAATAAAAAATAAGCTTCTTATTGTTTGACTCTTGTATATTTTGTGGTATTATTATTTTCTAAAAGTGTGTATAGTAACATCTACTTTTTTTAAAAAAAAACAAATTTTGGTTAACTCGTATGTTGAATTACTCAAGCAATCAAGAATGGATAAAAACATAGCTTAGTACAGGCCTGAAGAAAAATCCATGTTATGTTATATTAGAGTAGGATACTCAGTTCTTCTAGTGCATATCCTTCTTTAAGGTGATTCTATAATTTAACCTCTAGCCTTATCATCCTTTTACCCTGACAAATTCTTTGCATCATAGTTCTGTCTTCCAAGATGCATTTAATTGTCTCCCCGCCCCCGCCTCTTTTTCTTTTCCTTTTTTGAGACAGAGTCTCACTCTGTCACCTAGGCTGGAGTACAGTGGCACAATCTCGGCTCACTGCAACCTCTGCCTTCCAGGCTTATGAGATCCTCCTGCCTCAGACTGCTGAGTAGCTGGCATTACAGGCATGTGCCATCACACTCAGCTAATTTTTTTGGTATTTTTGTTAGAGACAGTGTTTCACTATGTTGCCTAGGCTGGCTTCAAACTCTTGAGCTTAAGGAATCCACCCACCCTGGCCTCCCAAAGTGCTGGGATTACAGGTGTGAGCCACTGCACCCAGCCCAGTTCTCCAGTTTTTTCATAAGAACTGTTGAATTGAGGGTGATCAGAGAGAAGAGTAGAATTATATTTGGGCAAACCTACTTCTCCTACTGACACAAAAATGAAAAGAAACCCCTCAAAGTGTATATCAAATTCAGAATTATGCTTTGCAGAATAAATAGAAGTTAGCTAGACAAGGGAGGAGAAAGGGATTCCAGTAAAGGAAATAGCATTTGGTTATGTCCTTGTACTATAAGGCATTCACTGTTGTCTTGATTGAAATATGAATAGGTTTGAGATGGGACAAAGATGCAGTAAAATGAGGAGGAAGAAGAGCAGTTAGGCAGTGATCACATCATTCAGAGCCTTGTGGGTTAATCTTACTTGTGAACTTGAGTTTTACTCTGAAAGCTCTGGGGAGTTCTCCAAGAACTGGAATCAGGGCAAGGGGAGTGGTATGTTTTCAGATTGTTGGAGGATGACCCAGGAAGCTGTATATTAGGGAGGGATGGCAGAAAGTGCTGAGGACCTGAACTAAGATTAGCAGAGGGTCAGGGATTCTCAAGAGATTCTAAGGAGGAAGTATCTACAGGTCTTGGTGAAATGACTGATTGGTTGACTGGTCATGGGAATTGAGAGAGAATAAGGAATAAAAAGATTCAAAGGTTTCTGCATCTAAAGACTGAATGGGTAGCATAACATTAGCCAAGACCGGGACTACAAGAGGATTTTTGAGTAGATGCATTCAACCTGTATCTGGTGAAGAACATCCTTGGGCAAAACTGCCAACTTCTTATAATTTTTTATTCTCTTTATTAACTTGTTATATTTCAATAGTAACATGGCTTAAGCTGCCTGTCTTCATGATGGCTAATTATGGGCATATGTTAATTAAGGGTATAAAGCAAATATTATATGACTAAGAATGAATCAGGGTAAGTCTGTATAATAGTGAAAGCCTCCATTGCAGCTAGCCTTGTTCAGCTGAGTGATGAACTGACTAAGTCATCAGCCCACTCATCTGATTTTCACTGACTGCTGTATAATCTTTTTGAGAATCACTTAGGCATTCTTAAGCTTCTATTTGTAATTAAATAATTTTAAATAATTATTTTATTGATTAACTTTTTAAAATAGCAATGCAAACAAATGGCATTACTGTTTTTAATAAAATGAACTCACTGGAACTCATTTTTGAGCTCCAAAACATTGATATTCCTTAATATAATAGAGCCCTGATATTAAGTTAGAATATGTGCTCCATAGCCATAATATGGAATATTATTTTTTAGGAAGAAAATCCATTAAGAATTGAATTCTGTTTAAATGTAATAATATTTGTTTACTAAGAATTTGATATTGATTTAAAAATGCATTAACTTAGTCAGTGAAAGTGAAAATTTTGAAAGTGGAACTTTCTAATCTGCTGAGTCTGCACATCATCATTGGCTTTTACCCCCACTACCTGCAAGCTTATCTGCATCAGTCTTTTCCTCCTTTTCTGCCTCATTAGAATGCACACACCACCTCCTGTCTGAAGCTGTCCTTTTCAACTGAGCCTCCAAGTTCTTATCTCCTTCTGCTTCCTCTGAGGCCATTCGATATCTCTCTCTACTGTATCTTCAATCTCTCTTTCTAGTAACTACCTTTAACATGAAAGTATGCTCACCTTTGTTCCATCTTATGGGAAAAATCTCTGGCAGGTCTAAGCCACCTTCATCTACTGTCCTGTTTTTCCCTTCTGTTCACAGCCACATTTCTCAAAATAGTAGTTTGTCCTCATTGTCCCCACTTTATCATCTCTAATTAACTCTTCAACCAATAAGATTTTCATTCCCAGTAATGCTCTGAAACTACCCTTATTATCTGGGCAGCCATTGGAGGGTTATAAACATAGAGATGACATGATGTGGCTTATGTCTTGTCAGGACTACCCTGAAAGGTGCAAGTAGGAAAGCATGGAGACCTACTAGATTGTTATTAAAATAGTGCTTATAAGATGCAATGGTGTCTTGGACTAAGATGGTAGCAATGAGGATAATGAGAAGTGGTCAGATATGGGGGATGTTTTGAATGTAGAGTTGACAGAACTTCAGATGAAGTAGAGATTGAGTTTGAGACAAAGGGACGAGACAAGGGTGATTCCAAGGTTTTTACCTGAACAAAGAAAAATGGGAAAATGCCAGTCAATGCTATTCTGTTATGTTGGGCTGTCACACAGATTATCTTAATGCCCCACTGCAGATGGTAAGGACATTGGATTTTACTCTGAGTGACATAAGAAGTATAGAGATTTTTGAGAAGGAGAGTGACATGATTTGACTAACATTAAAAAAAAATTACTTTGGTTTCTGATTACAGAATAGGCTATAAGTGAACAAAGATGGAAGAAAGGTGATTAATGAGGCAGCTTTGCAGTAATGCAGGAAAAAGATGATGGTGGCTGGAGCCAAGGTGGTAGCAGTCCAAGTAGTGAGATGTGGTCATATTCTGGTGATAATTTCAGAGAAGAACTGACATAGTATGTTGTTATGGGGGTTAACAGGAGAAGAAGAATCAAGGATTACTTTAAGGTTTTGGCCTGAGGAACTAAAAGTTTCAGGACAGGAAGGGAAGTTAAAGAGCTCATTTTTTGGAATGATAAACTTGAAATGCTTATTAAAAATCCAAGTGGAGATATTGACTGGCAATTGTATTTATAAGGCTGGTGTTCAGAGGAGGGATTAAGCTAGACATATGAATTAGGGAATCATCATCATAGGCATGGTATCTAAATCTACAAGACCGGGGGAAGATCACCAAGAAAGTGAGTATAGACGCTGAGCATCTGAAGAATGTGTGGTCCTGGTCCTGTACACATTTAGATGGCAGGCATATAAGTAGGAACTGATAAAGAAAATTGAGAAGGAGCAGCAAATGAAGTAGGTAGAAGGCCAAGAAAGAATGATATTCCAGGAAAAAAGTACTTCAGGAAGGAAATCATGATCCTCAGAGTCAAATGCTGCAGTTGAGTGCAATGGAATATGGTAATTAAGCCCTGAATTTGACTATGTGTATGTGTCGTAGGTGGTGAGGAGAGAGCATGAAGACTTTTGCAAGAGCAGTTTTAAAGGTGTACTGGGAGGGAAAGTTTGATTGGAATGGGTTCAAGAGAGAATGGAAAGAACAGAAGGGAAGACACCAAGTATAGACAACTTCTGATGATTGTTGAGAAACAGGGCAACAGTCGGAGGCAAAAGTGGGTTTGAGAGATGGGGTTTAAAATGAGATAAACAGCAGTGTGTTTGTATGCAGATAGGATAATTCATTATGTAGTAAAGAGATGAAACATTGGAGGGAACAAAATCCTTGAGAAGGTATGAGGGAATGGAGCTCAGAGCACAAATATTGGAGTTGACTTCAGCTAGGAGCACGGAGTTCATGCATTGTAACAAGAGTTAAGAGAGTGCATGTAGGTAGACTGGTAGATGGGAGCACATGGATGTTCTGTTATCAGCTGTGAATATAAGATGAGGAATTGTATGTTTGAAGTGGGAGGAAAAGGTGTGAAATTCTTGTCTAGAAGAGAGGGAGATTGAATGAATTAGAGATATATAATAGGACGAGAGGGTACCACAAAAGGACTCAGGGAGGTTAGTGGCTGTGCGTTGAAAGTGACAGCAGTTAGCCTGGCTGTGTGTTTTCTCTAGCTGGGGTGGAAGTTCAGAGAGGAAAGGGTGCACCAACATCTCTCTTCTTTTCCTTATTTTTTCTTGCAGCACACAAAACTCTTGAAACTCTTGGCTGTTTGCTGCAAGCTTTGAGTTCAATCCTGGATGAGAGCTGGGGGTTGAAGACAGACAGCACTTTCTTTGGAATGTCTGCTCTTCCTGCCAGTCAGCATTCATCTGGCAGGCTGGCCTTTGACTGCACTGGTATTTTAAGCATTTGAATGTGTTCTAAGCCAGTCTGGCAGAAATTCTATGCAAGTCAAGCCACTGCCCTTTACACCAGAAGGAACTTAGGGACCCTGGAAATCCTTAGTCAACAGAGTCTGGTTTGAACTGCAATGAAATCCATTTGCCCAGGGACACTAATAGACACAATTCAGAGGTAAACAGATTTGGAGCTTTCATTTAAGAAAAAAAGAATGTCAAGGAAGGAAGCATCTGGGAAAGGAATAAAGTTTGGCTATGACAAACAAAATAGGCTTCAGATAAAATGGTCTCCCCTGACCCAAAAGTAAAGCACATAAAGTAGATAGGATAGGTGATCAACCTATAACCTGTCACCTATATATGTACTGATGTCCTCATCTCTGTGAGCTGGGAGTTATAATAGAAATTACATTATAGGGTAGTTTTCTATTAATACCTGAAAAGTACTTAGAACATTATTTGACAGAATAAAGCTCAGTAAATGCTAAAAAACATAATAGTACTGATAAATAATTGTTATTATTTTATTATTGTGCCTTGGCTAGTGCTGAGCTGCTTCTTGTTTCTGTGCCTTATTTAGGCTGTGAAGAAAATCTTATCTAAATAAACAACAAAAATTAATAGATTCATTAATATGGCTCCTGTACAAGGATGACATCCACATCTGTGGAGGACATCACAAATGTGATGTGGAGATAATGTCAGCTAGTAAGAAGGTTCATGGTTTTGAGCCAAAGACCCCCTCAGTCGGCCCAGGCATTTAGCCAAGTTGCTTAACCTTCAAGAACCTTACTTCTTTGATGTATGAAATGGAGAAGATGATATTAATTTTTGAGATTTTTATCAGAGTTAAATAAATCAATATATATAGAATGTACCTTGAACAGTGTCAGGTACATAGGATGCATTCAACAACATTAGGTATGATTATTAATAATTCTGGTGAATCCTCAGTGTGAAAAATCCTTCCTGTTCTTCTTTAGGTACAGAAATCCTCTCCACCTTTTCAGGACCAGCCTCTGAAAGAATCCTGTCCAGATTCCTCTAGTTTCTTCCGTTGGACTTCTGTTACACTTTGTTCATGCTTTTGTTGCATCATTTTTCCCCTCGGTTAATTTTGAAAGTCTTTTTCCTTGTATGTCTCTTGAGCTAGAGTTAATATTTTTTTTTAATACACCTATAGGCTTCTTACAACTCAGCAGAGAGGCTAGGATGTAGTAAGCATCCAACAAATATTTATAGAATTAATTGAGAGTTCTCTCTAATCTTCAAAGCAGGGAAACTGATCTACATTTAGAAGAAACTCCCTCCCCCTCTTTCTTCAAATTTTTCCTATCAGAATTATGGGAACAATATAGAGTAGTGACTGAACATATGGTCTCTGAAGTCAGTAGACCTCTTCTGAAATTCCATTTCAGCAACTGGCATAGCATTGCAAGGAAGGAGGGATATACAAAATGCAACCAGAGCATAGTAGAAAGCTAGCATTTACTAGTCTCACTTGATGTTGGAGCACAAGTATGTCATACCTGGCTCCAGTCAAGAAAAGATCACTGTCCAGGCATGACAAAAGAAACAAACTGTTCCTAGGTTGTCTCCGTTACTTCCTGCACCAGCTGATCAAAGTTATGAGAGCAGGTGAGTGTTCAGTAAAGACGCAAAAAAATGGATCCTACTTCCTTGCCAGGGATAAGATAGCATGTTACGAAAGTATCACTTAAAACTCTGAGGACAGGCATGAGTCATCAGCTCTCTAGTTACTGAAAGCATCTCAGACTTGGTGTAGGAAAGTGGCCGTGAAAGGGAAGGTCGGCCAGAGGAGGGCCTCTTAGTCACTCAAGCTGCTGCTGGGCTCTTCTCTGCCACTGGCTGCACTCATTTGATCGGCATCCAAGAAGAAAGGAACCGAAGCTATAACACACATGTCAGTGCAGTGTAATGGAAAGAAAAGTAGATTCAAATCCTGGGCTTATTACTTACTAACTATGTGGCTTCTTTAAGTTACTTAATCTCTGTGAATATCATTTTCCCAAGGATGGTTGAGAGAATTAGAGATGATGTAATATACCTACTATGTACATGCTAACTGGTAACTTCATCATTACCGTGCACCTGATTCTTTCAAATTAGAGATGCGTAATCAAATCTAACTGAGCATAAACAAAACCAATTTCAGTTGAAAGATTCTGGCTATTCCTAGTTTGGGGTGTGGCCCTCCTGAGACTGTGCCTAGATCAAAATCTCATGAGACCATAAAGTTGGTTTCTTTCTATTCTGGGTCTACTTGCTGTACCCCAAATCTCAGCTTAGAATAGTCTTGAGATTGTTTTTAGGGGTATGAGCTGAGGCGTGGGAAGATAGCAATACCCACTTGCTCCTTCTGTGGAGAAAATTGCTCAAGGGCACACGTCCCACTGATGGTGGATTAGTGATGTCATCTTCCTTCAAGAAGGACAACGCTATTAATATTGCAATGATTCAAACTGTAACTCCAGGCCTACAGGCATTTGACAAAGGGAAAGGGTAGGAATAAATGTAAAAGAATATGGAGTGTGGTAGAGAAGGACTAAGACTTAGATGGATTTTTGCTGTTGTTGTTTTATTTTATTTATTTATTTTTTTGAGACAGGCTGTAGTGTAGAGGCACAATCTCAGCTCACTGCAACCTTCGCCTCTGCCTCCCGGCTTCAAGTGATTCTCCTGCCTCAGCCTCTAGAGTAGCTGGGACTACAGGCATGTGCCACCACGCCCAGCTAATTTTTGCATTTTTTAATAGAGACGGGCTTTCACCATGTGGGCCAGGATGGTCTCAATCTGTAGACCTTGTGATCTGCCCGCCTCGGCCTCCCAAAATGCTGGGATTAAAGGCGTGAGCCACTGTGCCTGACCCAGATGGAATATTTTAAATGGGCAGTGGCACCTTCTTTAGCTTTGAGAGAAGAGAAACATGGAGGTCACTGGTGGGCTTAACTAAGGATAGGAGAGAGAGGGAAATTAGAGAGGGAGTTAGAAAAGGAACAAGAAGAAAAAGAAGTAAAGGGATCAATAAAGAAGGAAGGACACATTAAAAGAGAAAGAAAAAAAGTGGCTTGAGGAGGAGGCAAGAAAAGGGTGACATTATTTGGAATTGAAACTCAAGTTATGGGGATGACCAATGAAAGACAATTTAATTTGTAAAATATATTCAGAGGTCAAAGGGGTCCCAGAAAAAAGGTGTTTAGGAATATCTAACTCAGTGGTGAGATGTTTTGGTGAATTTGATGAAATTCATGGACAAAAAAATGCATGTAAATTACAACTTCTCTGTGCAATTTTATGGAGTTTATAGATTTCCTAAAGCCAATGCCTGGATCCCCTCTTAGGAGATCTTGTTTTACGTGTTTTTATACATCGTTCTGAGACAGCGACAAATGTAATTTCCTCAGGAAGATCTGGAAGTCAAAACAAAGAGTTTACTAATATTTTCTTGGTGTCTTCTCCATGGCATGAATATCACTTTTCAAATCTAGCTGTGAGCATATTTAAATATTTAGTCAATTTTTTTTTTTTAGAAAGTTACTATTAGTAAATGCTCCAAGGGCTCTGGGCCCAACAAAAGAAGACCGTGACTTGGAAGAACAAAATTTACCTTTGGAGTGTTAGACTTTTTCAGGCTGGAAGGCAGAGGTCCATTGGTGTCTCCTCAAGTGACAAGGTTTGTTTTACATATATACAATAAATTGAGGAGAATAGATGTTTCATTGCATAGTGTCATGAAGGAAAGGAAAGATGGTTGTTTAGGAACTGGGCCATCTAGGTTAGTGTAGGTTGAATATCCTGGTTTTCTAGTCCCTCCATCAGCAGGTGTCTGTTGATTTCCCTTCTCGTGCTTCCCTGTGGTGGTGCCTTTGACATTGTCTGTCGTTCCCCCTTCTGCCACCTTCTTTCTCTTTAATAGATTCTGCCTGCTCAGCCTTTTGCCTTGCTGTTTTCTCCCTCCAAGTATTTTGTTTTCTTTTCCCCATTTTTAAGTGCTGACCTCTTTGAATGTATTCCAGATTGCCCACGAGAGCCACTGGTGGATCCTTATTCACCGTCACGTGTGATGGAGACTTTCATGGTCATTCCACAGCAGTGGCTCCTGAGGCCTGTGTCCAGCCTCGGCCAGTCTCTGTGACCAGTGTCACCATCATGTAGTCAGTGTCCTTCATAGCATAACAGTTTCTTCTACAGTGTAATAGCTGTTGCACTTTGTAGGTTTACAAAGCACTATTCTCACATCCTGTGCATTGTCTGATCCTCACAATAATCTTACAAGGATTATTATCACTCCCACTTTGCACACAAGGAAATGGAGAGTCAATTAAGTTGGAGGGGGAAGATTCCAGGTCACTCAGTTATCAAATGGGAGAGCAAACTCAAATCCGGGTCTTCTGATGCCAAAGTCTTCATGGATACCAGTCAAGAGAAGAGAAGTTGGGGGCAAGGCAGGAGAGATGTGAAAACTGATATGGAGATAAAATGACTATTTCAGAGGGTGAAAACATTGGTGTGCATGTGTGTGTGAGCTACCATTTTGTTTGGACCCGCTCTGGGGGGTGCTCTAGGGAAAGAGAAAGGGTAACAGAGAGGCAGATGCAGCAAGTTATCTAGGCACTGGGCACAGGTGCCAAGGCACGTGTTCTTTCACCTGTGTGTTCTTGATCTAGAGATCAGCAACATCAGAGGAAAAGGATAATGGCCTCAGCAATATATGCAGAAGGACCTGCAAAGGGTCCTCTGAACTGCAAAGCTTCCCTTCTCCCCAGTGCCATTTAGGAATGTGCTGTGTGTTGAGAGTCACTTCTTGCCTGGCCTGGTAGTGAGTGAGATCTCTTGACTTCCTCAATGCCTTTTGGAGGGCTTGAATGCTGTGTGTCCCTTTTCCTAACTTCTTTATTTTCTGCTGTGGGCTTATTATCATAATGTCTCTGACTGACTCAGGCACTGATGGTGAAACACTCTAAGTTGCCTTCCACTCTTCAGTCAAAAAAGGGGCAGCATGGGACTTCTGTATGGTGATTAATCTCACGATCTGATGTAAGTGGTTCTCAATGCTTAATAGGTATAAGAGTCATTCAG
The DNA here is from genome assembly GCF_037993035.2 of Macaca fascicularis. Taxonomy (NCBI): domain Eukaryota; kingdom Metazoa; phylum Chordata; class Mammalia; order Primates; family Cercopithecidae; genus Macaca; species Macaca fascicularis. The sequence goes on from NC_088375.1 coordinate 26,289,763, forward strand.
GGAGTTTGTTAAATTATAGGTTTTCAGTCCTGTCTGTCAGATATTCTGAATCAGAAGTTTGAAATAGGGCTTGGGAAGATATGCATTCAATAAAGTATCTCAGGATATATTTATGCAAATGATTTTTGGATTATGCAAGAGAAACCTTGTAATTTGGATGAGTCTTGGTTTATTTTCACTAAGCAGAATAATAAGATTTACTTCATCAGACTACAAACAAATTCCTTGAGTGCAGAAACCACGTGTGTATCTTCTACCTTAATTCTTAGCACATTGCCTGGCACACAGTAGGTTAAATTCAGTTAGTCACAACTCTCGGTACCTCTTTGTTAGTCTGAGCTGGGGGACTACAGAAGACTTGGTTCTCAGTCTCTGGGGCTGAAGAAGAGAAGAGACTGGGGTACACAGCATGGGGAGCTGTGGCATGTGCTGAGGAGGTGATGTTAGTTTTCAGCACATCAAATTCTGCCTATGCTGTTACATTTTTAAATGAACCTTTAATGTCTTTTCTCTGGAAGCAATTTAAGTCTTAATGTTTTGTGTCTTCTACAATGCCTTACTTTGAGTAGGCTCTCAAAGACTTTTACTTCATTTTCCAATGTTCTTAGCAATCCTATCTAGTGAATTCTCATTCTTTATGGTTTATACCACACCTCAGTGTTTTATATATCATGTGGGGTGAAAAGCTGAACATTCTGGCAAAAGCATTAGCTAATTTCATGATGTGTGCTGAGCAGACTCAATGATTGGTGGAAAAGTGCATTTGAGTGCATCTGACCCCCATGGAGAAATGCCATACAGTGGCAGGTAGAGAATCTGACCTTTGGGAGTAATGCCAATCTAGTGTCAATAGCCAGGACCTGTCTGAACATCATGGAAAATCTAACTCTTTGACAAACAAATCAGGAGTCATCCATAGCTTCTTGAATTACACCCAGGAAGGAGAGATTGAATGATCCACACACCATTTTCCGAGATGTTCCAGAGGAAATCAAGCAATTTTAGCCAAGTTTCCAGGCAACCCCAGAGGTTTATCACTCCATAGGGCCAGGAGCAGGGATTCGGGTGGATAGATTTTATAGATCTTTTCTTTCAGAAGAAAACAGACTAAATCTGCAAACCATTGGTCCAAAATAAAATTTCGTCTATGACAGAGTGTCCCATTTATCTGGCATCACATAAAATGTTTTAATATGAATCCCTGAGAAGCAATTGTTCTTTTTTTAACCAAAGCAAATAAAGAAGTTAACATTGGAGTCCCTCATATTGGGAAGGATTTGCTGAACATCTGCTGAGAGGAAGTTCTGTTGAGATTCATTCCTCTTTTAACTCCTTACCTATTAAGTGCCTTTACAAAGAAGTGGGATGCTTACTGCTTGAAATATCAGCTGCACCTGCTGTACCTTAATTTTCTCAATTAAAGAATGTAGACTCTGACCCACTGTAGGAAGAACCATCTGGTTAAGTGGTGTTTTTGTTGGTTTCCAGGTTGTCCCATGCGACAGTACATGGGAAGTGGGGGATTCTTTAAGCTTCTTTAGATTTTATCCTCACAGATAAAAATACGTGGTTTGAGGAGGAATAATATGGTTCTTAATTGTCCTAAGTAGCTTGTTCTGATAGCTGACGTCTTCATGGTTGGTGAAATGATCTTTCAACTGAGTATAAGTATATAATTTATGTATCATTTGACTGATCAAATCTTGGTTAATGGACAGACACATTCAAGGGTTCAATCCTATCACTGTTCTTTCCCAAGTTGCAGCCTCTCCTCTCCTTTCATCATTTATAACTTCCCTGAGCAAATGTATCTCACCTTCCCCAAGAAGTCTTTCTGACATCCTGCATGCCTCAGGTTTTTGTTTTAGCTGTTATGAGTAGTGGCTTAAACATCTATTCCCTTTACTTGTCCAAATGTTTTTTTCTACCTGTTGATTGTCATTCTAGCTGAAGCTTATCAGATGGCCATGTGGAGATGTAGGAGGGGCAGGTGGAGTCTCTGAATTCAAGGGGGAGGTCTGGGCTGGCAATATTCATTACAAAAAGAAGTGACTAAGTAGTCACTTAGTCACTACTAGATGACAAAGTAGATGAGGTGGTATTACCACTCCCTTCTTGAAGTGCTCTCCTTATTTGGCTTCTGTGACACCATTCTTCCTTATGTCTTCTCTTGCACCTTCTTTCCATTTTTCTTGGCAGACTCCTCTTCCCCCATCGGCCCCTTTAATGTTATATTCCATAGGGTCTTCTGTATTTATCTCACTCTACTCACTCTCATTTGGGATCTCATCCATGTTTATGCTTTTCACTAGCATTTAATGCACCATCACATAATGCTGTAATTATTTGTTTACTTGTCTCTTTCCCCCACTCAACTGTGAGCTGCTTAAGGATAAGGGCTATATCTAGTTCCTTAGCACCTAACATGGCACCTAACTATGGTAGGAGTTTTATAAATATTTGATGAATAAATAAGTGCATTTATTCATTTATTCCTTTGTTCCTCAAAAACAATTAAAACCCCTCTATGCCTGCTATTGGAGGAACCAGGAGAAATGGTAGTGATGAACAAGAGAAGGAGGGTATCTTCCCATGACCTATTATTATAAATGACGACTAGGTAGTTATTCAGACCAGTTCACGAGGTCTATGTTACTCAAAAGAGGGCACTAATTGCATTGTTTCAATTCCCTCTCATGATGTACATAACATGGTGACCATGCAAAAATGTACTTAGAGTTCTAAGCAACCAACTTAGACACCTTTGCTAAAGAAGTTTTTCTTAATTAGTAGTCTGTCTATTACTAGTCCTGTTCTTGGTGCTTGTTGATTAACTACATTGCCATTCTTTGATTTGTGTCCTTTATCCCTAATCCACATAAAATGACAGGCCATGGGTCAAATGTAGAAGACAGTGTGACAAAACGTAGAAGGGGGACACCATGACGAAAAGCACAAGACCTAATGCTCAGTTGCCCAAAAGAAACCTGAACAGAAGCACTGAAGAGGGGGAAGAGCATGGGAAGGAGGGGAGTAGAGGAGGAAGTATTTGCTGAAAACAGATTCGTACCCCCTCTAAACCGGTTTACAGAAAAACAACAGAGATGGTCAAAGTGAGTGTTGGAGAAGTAGATTAAAAATTATGATAAATGTGGGTGGAGACATGAACGTTTTCTTGATTATGTGGAATTGCCTGTTTTATGGGTTTTGAAGACTTCTTACATGAAGCAACTTTAAGAAAGGTCATTTAACTGTAATAGTTTCTTAGCTAAATTAAGTATACTTTCTTCTTAGCTGGACTCAGAAAACTGGGCCAAGGTGGGAACCTATTCTCTCTTGGGGAAGCCCCACTTGCTTTTGTTGGAAGCTCTGAAAAGCTTTCAGATCAATTGTTCCCTCTGGGTGTCAGGTATCTTCCAGGGAAACTGACTCCTTTTCTGAGTGTTTTCTGGGTCCAGTTGCTGGGTGCCCTCAGAGATGGAGCATGTTCATTGCCTGCTCTTCAAAGTATTAGGATAGTGTGTGTGTGCAGGGAATGGGTGGGTGGATGTTTTTATCCCCCTCGACAACCAAGTGCAAGAGGGACAAGAGAAATCTACTTCTAAATTTGAAAGGTGAGTATTAAATTTTATTCCAATTATCTGTTTATAATAATCTAAGGCAGCTTCTGTCTGGGTTAGCTCTGCACAGTGCCACAGAAAAGGTCAAACCATTTCATTTTCTATTTTCTAAGTACATAGAGGTGGCTTTTCTTATGTTGTTTGACCAAGGTGCCTTCCTTTCTCCTCATCTCACAGAAGGAGGTTCAGATGTGTTGCTTGTCAGATGCGGGAAGGCCCTTTCTACCTCAGACTGATGCCCCCATGTTGAGTTGCCCCAGGATAGGGGAGGTGATTGAGACGCTGAAAGTTAAAAGACCAGTCACATAAGATTAATTAGAAGAAAAAGATAAAGAGACTTCATGACAACACATTGTGGCAGGCCTAATAGTCATATCCACACATCTGAAGGATTGTGATGAAGAAGAGCAGGAGTCGAGTTATTTTATATTGCTCCAAAGAACAGGACTGTGGAAGTTGCAGAGGACAGATATTGGCACAGTACGAGAAACCGTCCTATCAGGAGAATTGCCAAGAATCCAGCAGGCTTCCTGAAGTAGCAAACTTTTGTCTCCATGTGTGTTTAAGCAGGGAGAGGACAAGCGCCTGCAGGATGGAGTTGGTAGAACTCTACTTTGGGAGAGAAGTCTCAAGGATTCTAAGCATCCTTCCTTTTGTCTTGCTTTCTTTACATTTCTTTCTGGTGCATTGGGAATAATTGCTTTCGTCTACTTTGTAGGAGCTAGGAAGGAGTCAGGGAAAGCTTTCTACGTGCTTTGAACTCTGTTGGTTAAAATTGCTTTGCGAACTAGAGTGCTACAACTTGGGGGTGCTCTTCTGGGGCTTCTTGTTGTCAATTTTAGCAAGTATTATTTCTGAATCATTGTGTGCTCTCATAGCATCTGTCCTCTAAGGATGCTACTTTTCAGTTATCTCTGAAGGTGGCCTGAGGGGACACACTCTTTTTTGTTTGTTTGTTTCTGTGTTGTCTTTTTTCTTGGGTACCCCTTTCCTGTTTCCTCGGGATGCTGAGAATGTATTGGACAAGTGCAAGTAAATGAAGCAGAGTCAGCTTAGAAATAAACATTCTTTCCCTGTCAGGAAAAAAACCACTTGCCTAGTCTGTCTAGATTTTAAAGTGTGATTCTTAGTGGCATCCTGCCATCCTCTGTGTGCTGGTGTGGGGTGTACCATGCCCCCCGCCCTGCAGCACAAACTGTTCTTCCTGGAAGGCTGAGCACCGGCAGAGATTGTAGTGGCTACTTGCATACCAAGGACCAGGAAACACCTCTTCTCAAACATTGCCTGCTCTCCTCTGGAGTTCAGGTAAGTCCACTCGCCTCTCCTGAGCTCACCCTACTCAGTGCTTAGTAGTGAGAGTTATAATTCCTTCTAACAGTTCCAGAGTTTTCTATAATGTGGAAAGACTCCCATTTGCCACTTAGATCTTTCAATTAGTGGGGGTCAATATAGATCTTTGAACCTGGGTGAGATGGTTCTGGTTCCCATGTAATTTAACATCTTTCAGCTGGCCCACTTACTCTGTACTGCGGATGCCTGGTCCCTAGCTGAGGCCAAAGAACAGATAGCCAACGAACAGACAGGTTTAGCCAGTCATCACGTCTATCCCATCCTGCTGCTTTGAGTTCCAACCCTACTGTAAGCAGACATAGAAAGAGTTGAGTCACTGATGTAGCCCTCAAGAAAGAGATGATCCAAGCGTCCACTCTAGTTATAGGGCACTGATGATGTAAGTGCCTTCCCTTATTATTTTTATTATCTTCCTCTTTCTCTCATACATACTCAGATGCACACACAAAAAAACACACCCACATATAGAGCAGGCTGTACCCTCACTCAACTCCCCTAGTCTTTGTTTCTGCCTTTCCCAGTTTTCTTTCATTCCTAGAAAACAATGGCATTAATGAGGAAAGCCACTAACTTCACATAGCCTGATTGTAAAGAACTATGGCTGACATACCTCAATGAACTGTTGGCTTGATATTTCTCTTTGACATTTACGGAGCCAGGTCCCATGGTAATGGTATGAGAGGCAGGTTGGGTAAGATGCAGAAGACATTGGGGAATGAAAAACATTTGCTGGTGAAGATCAAGGGCTTACTTTCTGGAAAGGAGGTTTGTTGGTGAAGAGAGATGGTTGTATCAAGGGAAGGGTCAGCTAAGTAGCTTTATTTCAGAGTAGAAAGTGATACAAAGTTATACCAGGGGGAGCCAAGACTAAGAGTTATTACTAATTTTCTAATTCCTACCTCTAGAAAAGTTTTCATTATTTCTTTACTTTTGTTTATTTTTCCCAGATTTCATTCTACCCCAAAACAACACCAAAGAAGTTCTATAAGTTTTAACCATCTAAATAATGACACGATAACAATAACATTTATTGGTCCCTTATTATGTGACAGGAAATGTACCATACACATCTATTATCTCATTGAAATAATCTATATATATGATGTATATAATTGTCACCCACAAATTACAGATGAAAACAAAGAGAGATTTGGAGATGTTAAATGACTTTTCCAAGGTCACACTCCTAGTTAGTGGCAGAACAGAATTGCACACTTTGACCTTTTAAATTTCAGGCCAGTGCTTCTTCCATTACCTTTTGGCTGTTCTCAATCTTTCTAGGTACAGAGGAAATGGTGGTGGCATTGAAAAGTTCTCTAATGTAAGAAGGAACTGTAGAAGACTGATCAATCAGAATTCCTCAATGGCAAAGGAGAGATTTAATGCACAACAAATACTATCATGACAAAAATAACACCTTAGACTAATAAATTCATTTATTTAACAATAGTTATTGAAAATATATTATGTAAAGGGCATTATTCAAGGAGCTAGAGATACATTGAGAAAAAAGAGACAATAGATAATTCCTCTGCCCTCATGAAGCTTATATTCTACTCAGATAAGATAGATAATAAAGAATGAAAACATTGTTAAGTGCTGTGCAGATAATTAAAATCAGCCAATGGGATAGAATCTTAACATTATCAGATCTTAACGTCATCATTATCTTAACATTATGAGATTTCAAGATCATTTATGGAGTCAGGTCCCATGGTAATATGTATATAATGTGTATATACACACATATGAAAGATGTACATCAAATGAACATAGAGAGTCCAGGTATAGACCCACATATATATGGCCAAGTGATTTTTTGTATCTTTTTTAGATTATTTACAATGCACACAGTCATTGCTTCCTAAGTTGACCAATGTACTTTCATCTGTGGTTCTGTGATTAGTTCTATGACAGCAATAGTGTCACTAAACTTTTTCCCTTTTCATACAATGCTTGGAAGGATTTGCACTTTTACAATAGCCTTTGTGTAGAAGAGGATAGAAGTAAATATGAGTGTTGTAGTGTAAGCATATAAAAATGATGGCATTGAAACATTTCTTTTTTTTAATATTAGAAAAATATAAGACCAAAATGTGTTTATTTTAAACATCAGACATAAAGGAAATTAAATTCTGAGCAATAATAATGCTATAAACAAAAGTTGATGATTGCTCATCAATTGATTCTTGATAAAAGTGCCAAAGCAATTCAATGGAGAAAGGATAATCTTTATAACAAATGGTGTGAAAACAATTTATATCCATGTGCAGAAAAGACCTCAAATCTTACCTCATACCATATATAAAAATTAACTTGATATGGATCATCATAAACATAAACATAAGAGTGAAAACTAAAACTTTTAGAAGAAAAACTAGAAAAAAATCTCAGTGACCTTGGGTTAGGCCAAGGAGGCTGGAACCCAGTCAGTGAAGGAGTGAGGAACCAGTTGTGATGGAGAAGTGGACAGGGCTGATCATGCTCAGGTTTAATTCATTTGTCAAGAATGTTTTATAAAGTCGTTGAATACCTCTAGAAAGAGGTACATGGTGTTTGACTATCTCTTGATTTATGTTTTAAAATGGTCATCTTGGCTGTCATTTGGAGAATAGTTCCTAGTGAGGGCCAAGTGTAAAGAGGGGGTTAGGTAAGGAGGATTGACACTGTTAGACGGCTGGGATGAGAGCTACTGGGGCCTTGTATCAGTGTGGTATCAGTAGAGATGGAAAGAAGTGAACAGATGGAGGATATTTGCCTATCACTTTATGATTTGCAAAAGACTTTCAGATACTTTATCTCTTTTGGTTTTACAACAATCTTTGTGAGGTAGTAAAGATATAATTCCCATTTTGCAGATAAGGGAATTAGCCTCTGAAAATGTAGATTTGTTTCTATCCATACAGCTGGTAAATGGAAGGGCTGTGTGGGGAAACTCAGTCTTCTTGATACAGTAGAGATGTTGCTTATTTCCCTACCAAATTCCCTCCCCTGGAGCCAGAAGAAATCCCACACATGAGCATCATCGCCATAGCTAAATACAGTTACCCTTTTTGGCTCTTTTCTGCTATAGCTCTATTTTGGGTTAATTTACCTCGTACTGACTCTCAAACAGTTTAACAGCTATTTCAGACATCTATTTCTGCTCAAAGATGCACTGCTCCTATTTTTGTAAGCCAGATGATGCAGAGAATAGGTAATGTGATAGGAAAACTTTTGCCCCTCATAAATCACTGACTCACGTCATAACCAGATTACCAGGGATCCAAATATGTACTGTCTAATGACATCTGTAAAGATGACAGCACACGATTATATTCCTCTTTGATGTTTTAATAGTATTTACACAAAATAAAGACTATTTATAAAAAAGATACAATATTAGATATTTTACAGATATTATCTCCACTATTTTTTGCCATAATGCTGATAGGCTCAAGGAGGTAAGTTATCCCAAATACTTAGAAAGTGCTTTGTTTCAATGTTTGAATGCAAGTCTCTAAGGCCAAAGGCCAAGTTCTTTCCACCATGATACTATTTATCCCAGAAGAAAGGTAAAACAATTATGTACTTTCCTTCTTGGCATTTAGTATTTCCATCCCAGCCAGCACCAGCAGTGGGAAGCAGGCACGATTCCCCATAATTGAATACTTTAGTAAAGAATGTATAACTCACAAGCACTACAAAGTACAGTTCTTAGACTTTCTTCTAGATCATGCCTACAGTAAGAATCATTGATCTTCTGCAGGCGTGACACCTGTTTATTATTTTATTTTACATGACACCAGCACTCCTTCTCCCTACAAGTACTACATGAACAACTCTGCTATTCAGTGTAAGTGAATTAAAATTAAATTTTCCCATTTGTTCTTTTTAGGGATTTTGGCAAATGCTCTGGAAATTTGCAAGACCAGTGATTTGTGGACATCAGATCTATAGCCGGTAGCATTGTCAGCTGACAGCTTGCCAAAGAAGATAGGAAGTAATCAGTGCAAACTTTGTGGAAATTTGATTAATAAAAACCGAGAGCAACATTTAATCTACATTCAACAAGAAAGATCTAAGTATTAATATTTATATTGAGAAACAGGTTTGGAATGTTGATAACATAAGTTGAATATAAGTTGTTACCAAACAAAAACCTCTTTGGGGGATTTTGCTTATTTTCATTATCAAATAATGGCAATCAGTTTAGTTTTGCTGGTCAGTGACTAACCCTAAACCTCTCAACCTAGCTGGGAATAGGATGTCAAGCTTTGGTAGTGAGAGCTAGATGGCACTATGGTGTAATTCTGTGGGGTGCCCAATTATGAAGAGTTTGTCTGATTGTGATGATAGAGGTTTCTGGAATAAGAAATTCAGCTCTGTTTTGCTTGTGTCTTCTCTAAGTGCAATATAGTACAACATAAAACAGAGCATTCTCTTCTGTCTTGCTCATTCACTCCTGCTCTTGATTTCTTTCTGTTAAGCTCATGTGTGTGACATGCACAGATACACACACACACACAAACACAAACACACACACCCTTGTTGAGATTTTTTCTTTAAAAATCAACAATTAGGAGTATTTCAGACAAAAGGTGATATACACTTCTTCTAACCCATGTCCCTGATTCAGCAGTTTTTCCCTCTAGTGACACAGGTGCTATTTATAGGTCACACACGGGCTGAGACCAGAGCCTACTATGTGAACAGCTTGTCATGTGGCAAGAAGGACAATGATTGTGAAATGCCCTAATCATATGAATTGGGGCATTCTTGTTATACCCTCCTAAAACAGGGTGGAGAAGCCAGGGGGAGAAAGCATTCCAAGCACCTGACATTGCTCTAAGAATGTAATTCTCTGCAAGCCTAGTTGCTGAAATTTCCTGCTGTAACCTGATTTGTCTAAGGGCTGCGGAAACAACCCCTTGTGTTTTACCTACTGCCTTCAGTCACCAACCAAATCCTGCCAACTCTCCCAGACCTTACTAGTGCCTGTGAGCTTTTTCAAAGGACAATATGTAACTTTTCCTTTATTAAAAAATAAAACCCCTAACCTCTTTGTTACTGGGACATACTAAAGACAGTCTGCATGTATGGCCTGAATTACCATTGTTTCCTCCCCACAAAATGGCTTAATTTCAGAGATTCATCCCTATACTTTATTTGACTTTGACAGTACTTTAGAATTGGAAGAAGACGTTAGCAGTTTCTCAGTTCAACTTCCCACTACCGGATGTTTGAAGGTAATCTCCTTAATTTTGACAGATACTTTATTTCCTGATATTTGAGTCTATCTGCAGAAGTTTAGGTAGGCTAGGAAGAAGTTTCTGGTGTAGAAAGGCTGAAGATGGTGGCCATGACTGTGCGTTCTCCTATCATAGAGCAAGACAGGATGAAACTGAAGGGCCAGGAGATTAACAAAATGGTACCTTCCAAGTGTGTGCTGCTATGTTACCTGGCATCCTGTAGGGGGAGCTAAGCCATTCAACAGCTTTAGCTGTAACATTTAAGGCAATGAGATCTTTTGCGTCTCACAACTACTCTTTCTTTACCCTCCCTCTGTAGCTACCCAGCAGCCAGAAATGTTCTAAATACGTCATCCGCCCTTGATACAAGAGGAACAGACTATTCACAGCACAGAAAAGAGAAAGACCATGATGGAAGAGGTGATTGTGTGAGGGCCTCCAGGAAAATTTCCCTTCCCTCATATTTCCCCTTCAACCTGTCTCAGAATCATAGACACCCATTCTCAGAGATAAAGTCTATTTCTGAATTGAGGCTAGTTTTACTCCACAGGAATTTGTCAAAATGCACGTCTTTGGTCACATAGTATGACCAGGTTTCCTGCAAGCAATTTAAAAGACAATGAGAAAAGTAAAAAGAGGTAAGCTCTTGGAGTGCTGAGAATAGTGCTCTAAAAAAATAAGTGGGATGCTAGGTAATTTTGGATAGGAGGAGAAGTAATGACTGGAAGATGTAAGGGAGGTCTGGCTGCAGGAGTAGAGGTCTAAATGAGACATCTTGGGAGTCCTGGGTAACTAGAGGTTAGCTTGAAGGTGAAACATTGGGAGGGGGATTGGTATTTGTGAGGGAGGAGAGGGTCATCTGTGAGGGAGGTGATGAGGAAGTGTCAAAAATTACTTTACTTGGATCCAAGTTCTCTTGAGAACTTGTCCTGGCTCCTAAGGTTCTATCCTTATCATAAATGCACAATTTTTTGGTATTTGGAAAATCCATTCCATGTAGAATTACTGTTGAGTGTCTCTTTAACATTCTTTTCTTCCACTCTTACTTCCTGACAGACTTGGTTTTGTTAGTATAAACAACCACCTCTGGAGAGCCATGTGTCTAGGGAAGGCTGGAGGTTGAGGGAGTTGACACTGATTCTCCAAGCCCATCAAAGTGGTTCTACTCACTTTAGGTGTCTTTGGTTCAGTGAAAATGATAGTTCTGGCCACTGAACCATGAAGAAAAGTCTGTTGGGGGCTGCTAGGAAAAGTTAACTTGCTTTAACAAAGATACAGACAGAAAATGGTTTCTTCTTCCTCTAAAAATTTTCATGTCTGGATGATGTCACATCTGGAATTACTGTAGAGTATTGAAACCAGGAGATAAACTAGTCTGAGGGCAAAATGACCCATCCAAAATGGCAGAACAGAGAGAGAGAGACAAAGGAACTGGATCCTAATGCTGTTAAATCAACTGACTCTGCAGTCACCCTATCTCGAGAGTTCTTGCTTTGTGGCATAATGAACTTTCTTTTTGCCCCAGCTTCCTTGAGGCATACTTAACATAAAATTGTATATATTTAAGGTATATAACTTGATGTTTTGATAAATGTATACATTGTGATACAATCACCACATTCAAGCTAAGCTAATTAACATATCCATCACACACATAGTTTCTCTCTCTCTTTTTTTTTTTTTGAGATGAAGCTTCGCTCTTGTTGCCCATGCTGGAGTGCAATGGCATGATCTCAGCTCACCGCAACCTCTGCCTCCTGGATTCAAGCGATTCTCCTCCCTCAGCCTCCTGAGTAGCTGGGATTACAGGCATGTGCCACCACGCCTGGCTACTTTTTGTATTTTCAATAGAGATGGGGTTTCTCCATACTGGTCAGGCTGGTCTCGAACTCCTGACCTCAGGTGATCCTCCCGCCTTGGCCTCCCAAAGTGCTGGGATTAAAGGTGTGAGCCACTGCACCCAGCTAGTTTGTTTGTTTGTTTGTTTGTTTGTTTGTTTCTTTCTTTCTTTCTTTCTTTCTTTCTTTCTTTCTTTCTTTTTCTTTCTTTCTTTCTTTCTTTTTCTCTTTCTTTCTTTTTCTCTTTCTTTCTTTCTTTCTTTCTTTCTTTCTTTCTTTCTCTCTCTCTCTCTCTCTCTCTCTCTCCTTTCTTTCCTTTTCTTTCCCTCCCTTCCTTCCTTCCTTTCTTCCTTCCTTCCTTCCTTGAGAATTTACAATGCACCTCTTAGCAAATTTCAAGTATGCAATACAGTATTAGCTATTTTTAAGTTTATTGAGGTAAATTTACATATACGAAAATACATTATTTTTTGCATATAAGTCTGTGAGTTTAAAGAAAAACATTGGAGTTTTTTATCTGTTATGCATTGTTAAAGTGTCTTTTCTGAATAAGTCATTTTATTCAGAAAATATTTATTTTGCATTAACTGTGCCAACCAGGTTCTATATAGAATTTACAATGAGACATGACATGGTCCTTTGCTTCAAGAAAATAATTGTTTCCTAACAAAATATGCAAGTGAGGCCGGGCGCGGTGGCTCAAGCCTGTAATCCCAGCACTTTGGGAGGCCGAGACGGGCGGATCACGAGGCCAGGAGATCGAGAGACGATCCCGGCTAACACGGTGAAACCCCGTCTCTACTAAAAAATACAAAAAAACTAGCCGGGCGAGGTGGCGGGCGCCTGTAGTCCCAGCTACTCGGGAGGCTGAGGCAGGAGAACGGCGTAAACCCGGGAGGCGGAGCTTGCAGTGAGCTGAGATCCGGCCACTGCACTCCAGCCTGGGTGACAGAGCAAGACTCCGTCTCAAAAAAAAAAAAAAAAAAAATGCAAGTGAAAGAGATTCTATAGCAGCACTATTTTGAAAACTAAATCGCAGAGTCTTTAGTTTCATTTGTTCAACCATTGACTCTTTTATTATACATTTGTTGAAAGCCTATGATGTCTGTCTCTGCAGATATATAAAAGATAAAATCCATTCTTCAAACGGAGACAGAATTGTAAATTCAGAGTTATAATACAATAAAATGTGTTCCACTAGGAGTTTGTATAACTTTTTATCAGCGCATTAGTTATGGCACATATACATTTCTTTGTAATCTTGTCAATCTATGCCTGTTTTTGCTAGTCTCTTAGTTTATAAGACCCTTGAGGGCTTTAATAACTCATGTCTGACTCATCTTTGTATCCCCAGAACAACTAGCATATTGTCTTGTCTAGTAAATGCTCAAAATAAATATTTGTAGAATAAATTAAATATTTGTTGAGTAAACGAGACAAGTTTAGTAGGCCTTGAAGGAAGTGTCACGTTTGTCTCTAACACCTAGATCCTTTGACTAATGTAAGTGACTAAAGAAAAGTCAAAGGCACAACTATTTATGATAAAAAAATTTTTAAACAAAAAGTTGTCATCACCACTATCTTTAGTTTGGCCTTCCTAACCAACATTTAAGATAAATCAAGTGGTCAGTCTTTAACTTTGACAAAGACAAATTGAGTGTTCTATCTCATTGACATTTGACCAAATAATGATGTAATGATGTTCCATTGACCTTTATCTAGGCATAGTTTGTCATATCAGCTGAATCTAGCCTTTTCAAACACTGATATATAATTTTCCATAATTCAGCATGTTTTTAGAACTCTTCTCTTTCATGCTATTCATAATTTCCAACATTATGCCCTGTAAATCTACTTGGCTTTAACACCTGGTTTTTGAGGGCGTATAATGTACTAGAACATATATAATCTGATTTAGTTCTCACAACAGCCTTATAAAATTTTCAATACCCACAAATACCTATTACAAATGCTAATAATGTAAACACCATATCCCTTTTTAAATGTTACATGTACTCTTGTGTGGGCTGCATTTTTACATAGATATTTGGAGGAAAACCAAGAGATGTGGTTCAGTTAAATAAGCAGTTAATTTAAACTCCCTTGTTCTTACAGTGCGTGTTGTGTTTTGTTTGCATATGAAGAATGGGACATCACAAAGCCTGGCAGACACAAGTGAGCACTGCATGAAGGGAGAGGGCAGGTAAACTGGAGATGGAGGAATAGGCCCTAGCACTGCACTACCAGCAATTATTTAGGGAATTTTTCTCCAAATGTATACATTCAGAAGCTATATAGAGAAATATGATCTCATGCACAAAAGCATTTGAGAAATGCCCTATATTGTATCATAATGTAAAGGTTCAAAGCAGTCCTGCAGCAAAGGAATTTTGCTCAACCAAGCTTTTTCCAAACTTTACCAAAGAAACGTTGGTAGATGTATTTATATGTGCAACATTCATCCATTTCTTTATTCATACAATAGGTGTTTCTGAGCACTTACTTTGTGCCAGATCTGGACACTGGAGATTCCAGCCAATAAGTCTTCATCCTCATGGCTCTTGCTAGGGACAAATCAAGAAACAGATTTTGGGAAACATCGGTCAAGGAGTTCTTGCGACCACTGCTATAAGAAGGAAAAATTCAAGGATATATGATTTTTTCTTTATATGTGTAAATATGCAGGGCAATTATTCACCATCAGAGCAGTGGGCTCTCATCCTGCTTTGGCTCTTACAAATATTCTCTAGGGGCAAAGTTACAAGAACCACAGGACTTGAGGGCTTAGAGAAATGTTTTTCTCCTAAATCTATAAGCTAATTTGATGCCCCAACACACAAATACTTGTTGACCGTGAGTATTGTTTGCAGCCAGCTGGGCATACAGACACCTTCTCTGGAACCTTCCTTGTTTCTTCCCGACCTGTGTTTGCTCTCGTTCCCATCTTTACTTATGTCAGAATATTTGTTTACATATCAACCTCAATCCCACCTTTCACTCATCTAGCCTTTATATTTATACCAGTTTTTCTCAGTAATTTCCTACAGAATGAGGAAAAATTGACTTTTGTAGTTATGTCATAGAATCTTTGAGAGAAAAGTTTCAGGATAATAACAGAATCTAAGGTGAAATTGAAAAGAAGTGAGTGGTGAGTAGAATTGGAAGTGAAGAAAGTTAGTGATGGACTTGAGAATTTGGGGTAAAAGGAAGGCAAGATAAAGAAAGTTTACTTAACTAGTTTAGCAGAAAAGTTTTAATGAGCATTTACTGCCATAGAGAATATTTAGGTATATCTTTAGGGTGAAGTAAAGAATCCTGAGAAAGGAGATTCATTTCCTAGGTGAAGGAGTCAGGTTGGCAGGAGGATTAACTATGAAAACAAAAAGGAGTTTATTTTATACTTGATTCAGATGGGAATGAAGAAAGGCTGGATATAGGAATATAAAAACTTTGAAATGGACATAAGCTGTTTCATCGAGACCTGTATCATTCAGAGCCACATGCCTTGTCTACTATTCCTTTATGGAATATGTCACTAGACGTTGAGTCAGCTTTTCCTGTAGTTCCTAAAGGGGAGGTAAAGCCCAAAGATGAAGACAAAAGGCTGTAAATGCCCAACATTCTAAGTTAAAAGACCTACCAGATCCCTTCCTAAATGGGCTTATTAGAGAGGCTCTCCTACCAATCCCTGTTCCTTCCTTTGCCAATATAACAGGCCCAGAGAAGTGGAGGTCACCTTAGGATGCAGAATGAATTAAGAGAAACCCTGTCCCTCCTGCCCATGGGAGAGGCTTCCCTCCCTGTAGCCCAGGCAAGTGAAGAAGGCTATCCAAGGATTGTAAAGGATTTGGGCATGAAGGGAAATTATTGGCATTTCATTCTTCAGCTAGTTTCTGCTTTTGAAGCTGACTCTGTGACCTGTGCTGTACCACATGAATAAGGAAAACAGAATTGGAAAAAAAATGGTATGTGGGACAGTGTGCCCAAGAAGGATGCCAAGATGGGCTCTTTAAGTTCTCAGTTCCAAGGAAGCATGGAGATATGTACTACACATGCTCATACTCCTGGCCATCACTGTGGCAGACAGATGAGATTGGGGAACCTAAATATGTTGATAGGTTTTGGGGTGTGTATTAGTCCATTTTCATGCTGCTTATAAAGACATACCCAAGACCGGAAAGAAAAATAGGTTCAATGAACTTATAGTTCCACATGGCTGGGGAGGCCTCACAATCATGGTGGAAGGCAAAAGCCACTTCTTACATGGTGGCAGCAAGGCAGAATGACAGAGAAGCAAAAGTGGAAACCCCTTATAAAACCTTCAGATCTTGTGAGACTTATTCACTACCATGAGAACAGTATGGGGGAAAATGTCCTCATGATTCAATTATCTCCCACTGGGTCCCTCTCACAACATGTGGGAATTATGGGAGCTACAAGATGAGATTTGAGTGGGGACACAGAGCCAAACCATATCAAGGTGGGACGGAGGCAAAGATGTATGCCCATCAGAAGGTTGGGTCATAAAGGTGGAGGTCAGATTGATAAGGAGGCCAAGTCTCATGGCAGATCACTAACGCTTAGGAGATCTGTGCATGAGCAAGACTTGTCAGTGAGGTCAGTTGCATGACGTGGCCTGTAGATAATGAGCTAGTGCAGTTAACCCACAAGTGGGCAGCAACCTCACCCTGTTAGGGAAGATGTCTGGCCAACCCACTAGAGCCACAGGTATTTCCAGCCAGCATTGAGGTTTGTGAAGGGAAGAGATAATCTTTAAATTGAATTCCAAGAAAAGATTTATAAATAAACAGGATTAAACTTTAAATACTAAATGGAGGCAGTTCTTAAAACCACAATATTTAGAAAAATTAAGAAATTAAGCCATGTTGTGGTTAAGGGATGCCTAACTGAGTTAGATAGGAACAACATAGCACAGTTGGTGACCATCATTGGAAGAAACAAAAGTTTCAAGTTTATATTCCCAATGAATTGACACTCACTCCTCAACCAACCAGGGAGAAATAAATCAGACTTGGATTCAAAGCCCATATGCTGTAATGTGAGCTTCTTGAGAGCAAGGGCCACGTTTCTGTTAATACTTTCTCTATAATCCCTTACACTTAGATCACTGTCCAATACCTAATCAATGATAAATACCTGTTGATACAAGTTAACTAATCAAATTGCTTTACCCCAGAGGTTGGTAGAATAAGTTCTACCTCTGTAGGCATATGTGGAATGGCAGAGAGCCTGATAACCCTGTTGAATTGGTGGATACCATATTAAAGGTTGTTAAAACAAGGGAACATCATGGGAATGTGTGATTGGGTCACATTCAAGGCCTATCCTTACATTCTGTCCTCAGGGCCTCACTCAGACTTCCATTTGTCCCTGATTTATATTGTTCACTCCTTTTCCTATTACTACTCAAGGCCTCTTTTGAAAAGAGACTCCTCTTCTGGCAATGTGGTTTCATTCACTTATTAAACAAATATTTTTGAGTGTGTCCTATGTATCAGGCACTGTGCCAGGGAATCAGGAATAAGTAAACCAGTCTGTTGTTATGGTTTAGTGGGAAACACTGGATTAATGACAGAATCTCACAAACAAAGGCATAAACACAAAGTGAGGCGAGTGTTATGGTGGAAAAGAGCCTTACCCCATGAAAGCACACATGGAGGATACCACCTAGCCTGGGCTGAGGACATCTTGGGCTGAGAGTTGGTAGATGGATAGCAGTTAGCTGGTAATGGGAAGTTTGGATGGGATTTGTAGGAGAGCATTGCTTCTAGCACAGGGAACCTCATGTGTAAATATCCTTGGAAAAGAACACAGCATCTTTGAGGAGCTTATCACTTAGTTCAGGAATAAATTAGAAGCAAATTAATTCTTACCTAATTTGACTGTAATGGGGAAAGTACTTGTCCTTTTATTTCCCCCTCTTTCATTTTCTTGTACACAGAATGGAAAGTGGGTTTTACCTATCTTCTCCCTGAAAACTGGCATTAGTCAGGGTTCTTCAGAGTATCAGAACCAATAGGGCAGATAAATAGACAGGCTTATAGATATATAGATGGGCAGGTTAATAGATAGGTAGGTAGGTAGATAAGAGGAGAATGCCTATTTATTATGGGCATTGGCTTATGGCAATATGGAGCTGAGAAGTCCTATAATGTGATCTGCAAGCTGTAGAACCAGGAAAGTTGGTGGTGTGATTTAGCCTGAGTCCAAAGACCTGAGAACCAGGAGAATGGATGCCATAAGTCCCAGTCTGAGGCTGAAGGTCAGAGAATGGGGAGAGGGAGGGGTGCTGATGGTGTACATCCTGAAGTCTGAAGGCCTGAGAACAAATACCTCTGATGTCTGAGGGCAGGAGAGGGTGGATGTCCTAGATCAAGAGGGTGGGGGGGAGGGGATATTCACTCTTCTTCTACTTTTTTGTTTTTTCTGGGCCCTCAAGAGACTGGACAATGCCCACCCACATTGGTGATGCTGGGGTGTCTTTACTCAGTCGAATCCAAATGCTAATCTCTTCCACAAACACCCTCACAGACATCCCCCAAAATGTTTCATCAGCTATCTGGGTATTCCATAGTCCAGTTAAATTGACCCATAAAATTAACCATCACAGAACCTCTCACAGGTATCTGAAGACATGGTTAAAGGGCCTGAACAATGTCGGCAAAACCATGCCAATTGACTTCAGCTGGACAGGAGATCAGGGAGGGAGGGGGCAGGAAGAATGGAGGAGAAACACCATCCTTGGCCATGTTATGCCTATTTATGGGCTACAAATGCATCTGATTTTGAATTAATTGCCAGCATCTGTATCATGAGTGAGGGAAATGTTTTGTAGCACATTCTTCCAGAAACCAATGCTAAAATGGCCTTTTAATCCTGGTCTAGGTTCCTGAGATGCATTGAGAACTAAGGAGCTAAGGAGGCATAACTGTCCAGAAAGAGCAAGGAGGGGATCTGGTTCTTGACTGAAGCAAAGCAGAGTTTCCTTTATTAAACACTCAGGGAGGAGAAGGAGAAGCAGGATGAGAGGAAAATCAATAGAGCACGTACAGGCATTATCTCCCCGCCAGAACATCTCAAACTGATTCATCACGTCCTGCTCCATGGAACCTGGCTATTGAGAGTGCTGTCTCTAGAGAGTATAGCTAATTTCCATGTGAAACAGAGAATGAACTTTACCCAAGAGAAATACTGTAATTAAAGGGCAATGGTGGTTTTGTTGCAAAACAAAATAGAAGATCATATGAAGCTTCAAAAGGGTCATTTACAAGACTGGAATTAAAGCTTGTGGATTTAGCCTTTGTAGGATCCTAAGTTGCTCCCACCGCTGAAGCCACATTAGATGCTGTGCTTTGGGCTTTCCTCACTCGAGGTCTCTTGCCTTTCCCTTGCATTTATCTCATCAAAAGATTCATCGGGCCAGACAGACCTGCAGGCAAACCTTGGACAGTTCTTAACTACTCTGCACTTCAGTTTCTTTGTAAAGTGAAATAATGTGATAGTCCACATCATAGGGCTATGGTGAGGGTTAATTAATTAATATCTCTAAAGTGCCTAGTATCTGGTGCTCAAATGTAAGCTCTATGACTATGGGCATTTTTGGTCACTGGTGCCTCCTCAGCCCCTGGAACAGTGCCAGGCACAAAGTAGGTGCTCAATAAATATCTGAAAGTGAATGAATGGCACACAGTTCTCAACAAGCATTGCCAGTTGTTGCATCCCATCTTTAGATTCCAATTCCTTTGATAGAAATGTCTTCTCTTTTACCTGTGCCTTTATAAAATATCTAAAGCAGACCATGGTTTCCCACATCCACTCTTACCCTCCTCCAAGCATAAATCTGACCTTGTCCCTAAAGCCTTTAGATGTTTTCCCTACATCACTATAAAGTTCGATACCATTCAGTTGGTTCACATGTACATCATGACTTGGTCCTTCACTACCTCTCATTCTTTGTCTGTGGTTCCCTAATAGCAAGTCCCTCCTCACCCAACTGCCCATAATAAAGCAGTTCTGTGCTCCAGTTTTGTTGGGCCAGATATTTTTTCCAATGGGCTACGTCTTTTCGCTTAAGCCTTCAAACATGCTATCACTTCCCCTCCAATATTCCTGTATTCTCCTTCATCTGGTTATCTCTTACTCATTCTTCTGACTTCAAATTAAATGCTTCTTTCACATTTTCATTGATTCCCCAAACTAGGTTAGATACCCATGTTATAAGTTTCCATAACACTCCACACACCCCTTTTATATCCTTTAACATACAGATATATTTTTCCGATTAGTATTCCTACTTGATCAAATAATCCATGAAAGCTAGGACTCTGTTTTGCACAAGATGATGTCCCTACAGCCCAGCCAAGTATGTGGCACACAGCAGGTGCTCACAATGTTTGTAAATAAATGCCAAATGAAGAACATATAAAGAGCAAAGACTTTAGACTCAGGCAGACCTGGGTACTGATTCTACCTTCACTACCTGTCAGTTCTGCGATCTTGGCCAAAATGCTTATCTTCACTGAGTCCTAATTTTTACCTGTGTAAATAGGAATAATATGACCAATCTCATAAGGTTTTTGTAAAAGTTAAATTAGATACAGAATGTATAATACATCAAATAGTAGCTGGATCAGAAGACATGCTTAGTAAAATTAGTGATAATCATTATACTTGTTAACATTGATAATTTGACTAAAGCTGGCCTTGAAGATAAGCTACTCATCTACCTATCCAGAACAAATAATACTCAACAAGTAATTAAGAAACCTCTTTCCTTTACCATGTTCCTTAGTTAATCGCCAATGTTAGGGTGGGCTAAAGGTATTAGCTTAAGCTTGGAAAATGGAAAAAAGAGGAAAATTATACACAGAAACAATACAATCATAACAGAAATGGTGGATAAAGGCAGCAAAAATGTTCCATGGTTGTTTGTAGACATTCAAAAGTGGGTTTGCAGAAAGAAAGCATTTGAAAGACCTAGAGCTCCATCTTCCTTGCTCTCCCCCTCTCCCTTAACTACAGATGCTTCTAAAATGTACTTGCCATGTTCTTCTGCAAGGAGGCCTTCACCTTTGACTGTGCTATTTCCATGCTAGGTGTTCCAGTGTAGTGTTGATCCATGAATGGCTGACTATCTCTGTCTTGATGTTGCCTGTGATCACACATCAAGACCCAATGTTTATTTTTATTGGTAAGTTTTTAGAAAGCCCTAAAGGTGAGCAAACACTTTGAACTGGATAATAGGCAGTCAATATTTAACCAGCTTTTTGTTATTACTAGCAACCTGACATTTATTTGAACAACTATTTGTTAAGAGAAGTAATTCAGACAAATTGTTCCTTCATGAATGAGTGGAAGTGAGTCTGTTGTTGAAAGTTCTCAACATTGAGGCCGGTTGAGGTGGCTCATGCCTGTTATCCAGCACTTTAGGGAGGCTGAGGTCATGTAACTGACAGAGAGGTAGAAAAGTCCATTTGCAACTGATATTTAGTCCATAAAATGCCAAAAATGTTGTCTGTTTAAAATGACTGATATCAACCAGAATATTAACACCGCATGGCACCTGAGACAAAGGAGAGAAATGTTGAATATAATTTAAAGACAAGAAATAACCTGAGTGGTTTCCATGGGAGAAAATGTAGAAAGAAGGTGTAGTGGATGCAGCAGTGTTTCACCCAAATTAATTCCTCCTTTCCCTGCTTAAGGACTGAAGCCCTTGTTTCCCCAACTGTTGGGAGGCTTGGGAGCCAGCCACTCTCACCTGAGTCTGTCTCTAGGCCTTGTCTCCAGCTGGAGAAGGCCCCCTTGCCCAAGGTAACAGTTCCTTTGCCAGGTCAGCCTGCATTCAGTGAATGGTAGATATGGAAGAATAAAAGCTTGACCTAGCCCCAAATTGGGGCAGCACTGCAAGGTCATCCAGCTCCAGAGCTCTTGTAAGAAAAACTGAATGAGTGTGTCACCCTCACTGTCATGAGAGGAGCCCATGGACCCACCACCAGCAATGGTAATGCTGTATGGCGTCTGGGGCCAGTTCAGATTTTATTGCGTCCTCCCTATTATGAACTCAGATGAGGTTGGCATAGGCAGCCCATACTCTGAAACAAAGACAGTTATTTTAGGATGTAGCTCATTCGATGCTTTATATGGCATGCCTGCCTGTTTTTACTTCTATTCAGTATATGTACAGTTAGAAATTAATCAGGAGGAACAGTTAAGCTCCTTTTGAAAGAAAGAGCATAGAGAAACAAAGAGAGTTCTCTCAACTAGAAATTAATTCTACCACTCATCAGCGGTCTCCAGCTGAATTAAAACAATCATCTGAGCAGATTTGGAATACCAGTTCTGGTGCAAAAATCTTTAACTTTCCCTGCAGTGCTTATGCCTCAATGAACATTTTCCTACCCCACATATTTAGGGAGAGTTCATGCCTAAATGGGAACCAAAGTTTGGAAACCTCCTTTCTGGCTCCAGAGATGGGTGTTAAGTCCACACATTTTGAATTTGGAGGTTATCAGGAGCTGTTCCAACTCACTCTGGATAAGGTGGGAAAATCACCTGTAAAAACCACAACCTTGGAGACATCTGCAAAAGACAGGTCCATTTCCTGCCTGTTTCTCAAACTCCAGATCCTCACTTGGGATCTCTGGCTGACCATTACCTTCTATGCTAGTGACACTCCCACTCCAGGCTCTGGTCTCTCCCTCCAAATCTTCTCTCATCCCATTTGAACTCAAACCTTCTTGAAGAACACTCTCTTTTGGGCTCTCCTGCCTCCAGAGCAGAAGAGGCAGTTGTTATGCTGTCCACAATAAATTATGGCAAAGTGGAAGCGAATACAATTTCTTAGTTCCTCCTATGAGCTGGCATGGGGCCACATGTTTTTACACATAGTTTCTCATTTTATCTTTTCGACAAATCCCTAGGGTAGGAATTATTAATCTTCCCTCTACAGGCTCGGTATCCAAACTCAGAGTTAAATAACTTCTCCAAGGTCATTCAGCGAAGAAACGGCAGAAGCAGGATTTAGAACTGGGTCTAACCCCAAAGCCTGCACTCCTTATTAAATCTCCTTGCCCTACTCTCCATTGTGGAAACCTGAAGTCCATTATTACATTTATTCATTTTGTGAAATGTAAACATGACCCAGATCGGTAACACATTAAAAACTACAAAAATCTTTTTCTGTTCAGAAGACAAAACAACTCGTATCTTGTATGGGATCTGCATGACACAGACCATTTACACAAAGACAATGTGTTTTTAGCAACAACTAAGATTTGACAGCATTTTTGAGCTTAATTACAGAGCCCTTTCATGTATAGAGCTATATTAATCCTTACAGCAAATTGTGGAGTCATTTTATCCTTATCCCCATTTACAAATAATGAAATGGAGAGTGAGAGAGGTTTAATAATTTCTAAGGTCACCATCTAGTCAATGGTCAATCAGGTTTCAGCCTCAGCTTTTCTGACTCTAAATCCTACTCTGGGCATCACGCTGCATTGATTTTGAGTAATCTTCAATAGTTCATAGGACAGAGAAAACAAAAGAAGAGCCGTTTCTTTGACTTGTCCCAGTGTTTGACCTTGTCTAAATTAGAAGCACTTCTTCTTGTTCTTGTTCTTGTTCTTGTTCTTGTTCTTCTTCTTCTTATTATTATTATTTTGAGATGAACTCGCTCTGTTGCCAGGCTGGAGGGTAGTGGTGAGATCTCGGCTCACTGCAACCTCTGCTTCCTGAATTCAAGCGATTCTCCTGCCTCAGCCTCCTGAGTAGCTGGGATTACAGGTGTGCGCCACCATGCCTGACTAATTTTGTATTTTTAGTAGAGACAGGGTTTCTCCATGTTGTCATGGTGAAAGGTGCCATTTCTAAACCCATGCAAACCTATGCAAATCCAGTGCTGACATTTTTAATCACCTTTGTGCATTACAGTAATAATAATGATGAACAAAAAGTATCCTACCATTGATGCTCTTATTCCCATTTTATGGATGCTTAAACTTGTATGTTCTAAACTCTAACTAAACCTGAACTACTTTCTGGCACAGAGTAGACACATTACAATATTATTATTATTTTAATTTAAACTTTTATTTTAGATATACGGGGTGCATGTGCAGTTTTGTTACATGGTTATATTGCACCCAGGTGGTGAACATGGTACCCAAAAGGTAGTTCAACCCCCAGTCCCCCTCTTCCTCCCCTCACAGTAGCCCACAGTGTCTACACATTATAATATTGTTATTGTAATTTCACTCCAATCACTCAGGACAACTCCATTCCTGAAGTACCCAGATGGCCTGCATCCTATATTCCTCAGTGTGGCTGCTGAAACCTGCTGGAAAAAAAGTTTACAATTTTATAGATTTGGAGACTACAAATTTAGAGTTTTAAATTTCTACCTGGCAACTTTTTTATGTATCTCGGGTGAACTCCCTGGGACAAGTGAACAAACTCATTGTGGGGTGGGGATGGGGGTTGGTTATGACTTGTTTCTCCAAATGACTTTTTAAACATTTATGACTCTCCTTGAACATCCAGCTCATACCCCTTCTCCGCCAAAAACCTCAATCCTCACATTGTGCAGTGCACTGTGGTCCTCAGGCCGGGACACTCCAACTGTGGGCAATCTCAGCCCCAATAGGCCCAGGTTATCTTATCTTTTGCTTCTGCCTCCCTCCTGCCCACCCACTGCAGTGGAACAATGTTCCTTTTCCTGTTAGATGTATTGAATTCTGACTCCTTTAGGGCCCTCTCTCCATTAATTACAATAAGAACAAAAAACACAATAACTGTCAGACAAAAAGAAAAAAAAAGGTACCAGCTACATCGTCTATTTCCACATATACCTTTATCTCCTTTTTATTCCTCATCCTTTTTTAGCCAAACTACTTGAAATGGTCATTTAAACACCCTCTCCATTGACATTCATCATCAATGCTGTTCTCAATCTTTGGCAATATTGGCTACGGGATACTGAGAGCTTAGATATTCCTGGCATTACAGAAAGTTTATTATACTTATTATTGTCTTTAAATCCTGAAAGCACTGTGAAGGAGTTATTATTATCTTCATATTGGAAATAAAGAAACTGAGACTGAGAGAATGTAATTTGCCCATTGTCACTCCTAGCATGTGGAGGAGCTTCACTTCCTCTGAGTGGCTTTCATGCTGCCCCTCAGCAAACCAAGGTTCATCTGCTGACTTAATCAAGTAATAATTTTGAAATTTGAATCCAAATTTCAAATTTGAAAAGACAAATTTTCATTTGTCTTTTGATTCTATGGTATTGTTTGCTTGTTTATTTGTTTTTACTGTATCAAGCTGCATTTTCTTTTTCCTATCTAGAGTGGGTGTGTGTAGAATTTAGAATTTTGTCTTTTTAAGAAAACAAGTCTTTTGGAGGCAGTTCTTTATTTTTGTGTAGACGCTCATGCTTTCCCTTAATACTAATCTCTGTTCTGTTTTCCAACAGAGCAGACAGACATATCTGAAATAATAGATTAATGATTCACACTTCAGCCAAGTTCCTCTGGGAAGTAACAGATAAATATACACTTATTTATAATGCAGCTTACAAATATCTGCAAAGTAGAGAACACTCTATCAATATTCTCTAGTCATACATGTGAGAATACCCAGTCCCTGTCTACCTAATACCTATTGGGCCAGAGAAACATAGTCTGGGGCATGGATGTGTGCATCCAAGTGCATCTGTCCGAGTGTCTCAGTCCTGAGACATTCAAGTTCATGAGTTGAATGCAGAGTCCCAGACATTAGAGCCAGGAATAACTTTTAAGGCTCTTAGTTTACCGTTTCACAGGTAAGAAGGTTGAGAGGTTCAAAGTGGCCTCTAAATCCATTTTAGAACAGCCAGGACTTAAGCCAGGTGCTCTGAAAGCAACTGCAGTACTCTTTCATCTTCAGACAGTCACTTGGTGTAGCTGAGTCCTGTGTAAAGGGACACATGGCAATTTGGGCGTTCAGAGATTCAAGCAGTTCCTTCATTGACATGCACCATGTTACTCTTGAGCCAAGCTGATAATTTCCTATTTTCTCAGACTCCCCTGGGGATAGGAAGGTCTGAATTCCAGTAAAAGGCTCCTATTTGATTCTGGGTTTTTAATGGAATGTATGCTACCATGCTTGTGAATTGGAAAGAACAAGGGTAACTTTCCGCACAGTTTATGAGTTGATGCAGATTACCTTGATAGGAGTGTGCTCAGTGAGTCTTGGATCCACAAACCATAATTCTTAGCCACATTCATCATTTTGGTCAATTAATTAAGCCTCAGCTTAAAAGGGCCATTAATATCTATAGATGTTGCTTGCCAAACTCCAGAGTCTTTCTTCACTTGAAAATTATGCTGATCCACCTACAAACTTGGAGCAGAAAAAAGAAAAGACCCAGAAAGCTGGCTCATTCTGCAGTCTTGGCCAGCAATGCTCACTGCTGTGAGTTGACTCATGTTCTTGGCTGGGGAGGTGGATGCCAGTTCAGTGCCCTAGAAACCCTGCTCTCCTACTGTGAAATTGGGGTCCTGAAAGCCACCAAATGTTTATGTCAGAAAGCCACGAAACACTGGAATAAATTTTTCTAATATGCTCATCTTCTAGCCCCTCGAATCCCCATTTCTACCTCTAGCCCTTGAATATCTAATAAAAATCCCTGCAGTATAAATGTTGTAGTGAAAAGAGGCCTGCAAAAAGAGGCATTTTAATTTTCTTTCTACTCTTTATTATCTGTGAGTCCTTAGTCACATCACATAACCTCCTTGGACTTTGTATTTATTTTTTTATGGCTGCTATAAGAAATCACCACAAATTTAGTAGCTTAAAACAACGTAAATTTATTATCTCATAGTTCTCGAGGACACAAGTATGAAAGTAGCATCACAGTGCTGAAATAAAGATGTTGGCAGGGTTGTGCTGTCTTTGGAGACTCTAGGGTGATTCTGTTCTTTGCTTCTTCCAACTTCTGGTGGTTGCCGGCATTCCTTAGCTGTGGCTGCATCCTTCAAATATTTAAGATGAGTATCTTCAAGTCTCTCTCTGCTTCATCTTCACGTCACATCATTCTCTGTGTATCTGTGTGAAAAATCTCCCTCTGCCTCTCTCTTATAGGAAGACATGTGATTTTATTTGGGAGTCCACTTGGCTGATCCAAGATCACCTTCCAATCTCAAGATTTTTAATTTAATCACACTGACAAAGGTAGCATTTGGCAATTCCAGGGATTGGGAAATATTAATAGTATCTTTTCTGGGGAGGCATTTTTTAGCATACCATAGGCTTCAAATGACTCATTAATTGAATAACAATAACACTGTAACCACTGGAACTATTTTACTTTGAGTTCCCTTCCAGCTATGAGATTGAAGATGCTATGAATCACATATCAATTGCAAAGTATCCCACATTTCAACATGGCCTAAAATAAAGCTAATGTGATAGCCTTGGATGTTACCTGTAGCCATAAAGATATTCCTGGCTTAATGGACAATTGATAGATGTTCATCTTTGAGACCAGTTTTTCACTTTGGGTCATTACCTTTGCCTCAGTGTTGTCCCGTTCATCGTGTCCAAAGCCTGGCCATTATTCTCCTGTGTAGACGTGTATCACTGACCGATACAACTAGCTATCTACCAATAATTTGGACTTCCTTCTTCAGAGCAAACAGTCTTTGCTGGGAAGCAGCTACTCAACCAGGGGGTTTTATTTCCCAGCCCCTTTAAATCTGGGTGTGGCTATGTGTCTAATGGAAGGTGGGTGGAAGCAAAGTCTGTCATTTGTAGGCCTGGCCTCCCCGAAGCTTCCATGTAATCCTTCATACTGTCTTTCCTTGATGGTCCATTCCCTGGACGTATGCTCTTGGAGCAACCTTAGAAACCATATTTTGAAGATGGAAGAGGTTCCATCAACACCAGTTCCTGAGTGGATGTGTTGAGTAAGGCCACAATCCGTTCTCCTATTGATGATTGGACTTTGGTGCTTTAGAAATAAATTAATGTTGTGTCAAACCATGGGTACTTTGGAGTTTATCTATTATAAGCATTTGCCAACAATTTTCAATACCATGACTGCCAATTTATTCCCATTAGCATGAATGGTTAAGATGGCAGCAGAAAGGAGCTTGCAACCTTCCTCAAGTCATGATAGCTAGACTACCTGCTTAAGAATCCCTTGGGTTTTTGCAAATCCCTATATCTCATTCTAAATAGACGAAATTATGATTGTGGGAGGGGTGATTGTGTGAGTTTTGATGGTAGTAGTGATGGTGTAGGCTATATTCGCATTTTAAATCATCTTTCTAGGTAATTCTTAAGCATCCTAAATTTTGAGGAAACCAGTTTATAGTGCTACCCATCACACTGTAAAAGAGTCCACATTATGTCTCAGGAGCCAGCAATCCTGGAGCAGAGAGAAATGACAGGAGGTTATCTATATGCTTTGCTTCTTTTTAAGAATGGATCTTGTTTTGAGATTGCATGGGATAACTCATGAGTGGTTTACTAGGAATATAAATAGATAATCACTTTTCACATTAATATTGTCCTGCATGGTTCCAACCTTCATTGGATATTGGAGGTTTGGTTATATCAAAGTGAAAATATATGTAAATTGTAGCTATTCCAGGACTAGGGCTAGGGTGAGGTGAGTGAGACACTTGCCTTGGGTGCAAAAGTTAAGGGAACACCAAAAACCTCAGTAATTGAGATAAGTAAAATTGTAATGCTATATTTTTAAAAATTAAGATTAATGCAAAAATCTATAATGAAAAATGTCAAAATTTTAAATAAAGATAGACACAGTGATTACCAACTGAAGATGGAAAAACTCGAATTAGTGCTTGTATTTTTATAGAGTCAAATTTTGCACAGTTACTTCGATTCTCTGCCCCAAACTAAAAGGTTAGTCAAAAGGATGAATTTGATGAAGAACATGTCAGTAAAGGCCAATGACTTTATTGGCAATTAATGAATATTTACTAAACACACCTTTCATTACAGGTGCTGAGAATACAACAATGAAAAACACAGATTAAGCCTCTACTTTTGTGGAGTGCCCTACAGTTAAATGACAGATGTCACTTTTGCTCTCAACGCATTTGCTAGCACTATTTAAATGGCTCATTTCAACTATAAGGGAGAAAAGAAATGAAATCCTGCCATGTACCTGGAGATTGGAGCACAAGAAATACTTGGTAAACAGCACAAATGACCATCATTACAGTGCACCCTTCCCACCACCAAACATTTGACCCATTCTCTCTCTCACAGGCAAGGTACTTTCCCATGGGAGACACAGCAAACATTCTACTTAGACATGTCAGGAAGCTGAAATTCTAGAGGCTCTGAATGATGCCAGGCATCATTCAGGTAGGCTCTATATCAGATGGCGTTTATATCAAGTCTGGATGTGACTTATCTTCATGCAAAGCTCTATGAAATAAAAAAGTAACTTTTATGCCCTGTATGGATTTCCCAGGGCTGACATAACAAATAATCACAGATTTGGAGGGTTGAAACAACAGAAATTTATTTTCTCATGGTTCTGAAGATCGGATGTTTGATAATGAGGGATCATCAAGGATGCGCTTCCTCCAGAGGCTCTAGGGGAAAATCCTTTCTTGCCTTTTCCAGCCTAGGTACCTCCAAGTGTTCCTTGACTTGTGGCTGCATAACTTCAATACCTGCTTCCATATCCACATATCCTTCTCCCCTGTTGCCTGTGTCTGTATCCTTCTGCGTGTCTTTTTAAAGAATACTTGCCTTTGGATTAAGGAGCCACACAGATAATTCAGGATGATCTCATTTAAAGATACATAATTAATTTCATCTGCAAAGATGTTTTTTCCATAATAAGGTCGCAATCACAGGTTCAGGTTCAGGGATAAAGATGTGTGCTGACCCTGTGCTTAAATGGGGAGTGTGATGACCTAGTTCTATGGGGATTGAGATGACCCTGTGTGCTGATGTGGGGAGTGTGATGACCTAGGGTCTGTAACATTTTATGTCATAGCCAAGGAATAATTTTCCACTCTTCCTTCCAGGTTTATACAATATCACAGCAGTCAGTGACATTAATACTATTATTTAGAGATGAATTGAGTGACTCATAACTTATCATAGATTTCAAAAGCTTTAGCTGACTTCTCTCTTGAGAATTTGCATTTATCCAATCTCTGTTTCCAAACAGTGGATGCTAACATCATGAAAAACAATGGCCGTGCTTCATAAATGAAGTTAACCATGCTGGTTCACTATGCATGGCACATGCATCATGCGTCATGGGGAAAAACCATGCCCTGCATATTTATTTTCTTAAAACTAAGATGAAAATACTGGCCCAGTATCAAAAGAATATATTCCTTGAATATAGTTTTCTAGTTTGTGAATAACTTCCCTGAACTGAGCTATTTATTATTGCTTATTATCTTTTGATACATACATTTCAGAAAGAGTTGCCTCTGGTGAGGGATAACGAGTGTTCTAAAAGAACAGAGTAAAGTCCTCTGGCTCTTGGAGGGACCTCAGACTGTCACATGCTTGAACAGAGAAATTTCAGTGTCTTCTTATCTTTACCATATTTTATTGCCCTCCACAAAGAAGGGCCCAAATATGAATTTTTTAAAATACATATTTCATAAAAGCATTTTGGCAGTTATGAGATTAAAATATAATAAATATTCTTTAAAAATACAAGTGAAGGTGATATTTACTTACAGTAAGGGTTGGTCTCTTGAAGCAAATCACATGTCATGACTGTCAACAAAATGCAATTCAAACCACAGTGAGATATCACCTCACCCCAGTTGGAGTCCCTATTATCAAAATGACAAAAAATAACAAATTCTGGGGAAGATGTGGAGAAAGGGGAACTCTTAAACACTGGTGTTGGTCATGTAAAGTAGTGCTGCCATTATGAAAAAGTGTGAAGTTTCCTCAAAAAATTGAAAATAGAACTATCGTGTGGTCTAGCAATCCCACTGCAGAGTGTATATCCAAAGACAAAGAAGTTAGTACAGGCATACTTCATTTTATTGTGCTTCACTCTATTGTACTTCAAATATACTGTGTGTTTTTATTTTATTTATTTATTTAGTTTTAGTTTTGGTTTCATTTCTGTCACCCAGACTGGAGTGCAGTGGCGTGATATCGGCTCACTGCAACCTCCACCTCCCCAAGTGAGTCTCCTGCCTCACCCTCCTGAGTAGCTGGGATTACAGGCACCCACCACCATACCCTGCTAATTTTTGTATTTTTAGTAGAGATGGGATTTCACCATGTTGGCCAAGCTGGTCTTGACCTCAGGTGATCCACCTGCCTTGGCCTCCCAGAGTGCTGGGGTTACAGGCGTGAGCCACCGTACCTGGCCAGATACTGTGTTTTTTCCAATTTGAAGGTCCCTGGCAATCCTGTATCAAGCAAGTCTATCAGGGCCATTTTTACAACAGCATGTGCTCACTCTATGTCTCTGAGTCACATTTTCATAATATTTCATAATATTTCTAACTTTTTCATTATTATTTTATCTGTTATGGAGATCTGTGATCAGTGATCTTTGATGTTACATGGCAATTGTTTTGGGGTGCCATGATCTACCTCCGTAGAAGATGGTGAAATTAATCCTTAATTGTTGTGTGTATTATGACTGCTCCATTGACTAGTTCCTCCCCGCCTGTCCAACACTCCTCAGGCCTCATCCCCTGAGACACAACAATATTAAAATTAGGCCAATTATTAACCTTACAATGATCTCTAAGTGTTCAAATGAAAGGAAGAGTCTTGTGTCTTTCATTTTAAATTGACGGCTAGAAATGATTAAGCTTAGTGAAGAATGATTATCGAAAGCTGAGATAGGCCAGAAGCTACGCCTCTTGTTTCAAACAGTTAGCCAAGTTGTGAATAAACAGGTAAAGTTCTTGAAGAAAATTAACAGTGCTACTCCAGTGAACATATGAATAATAAAAAAGCAAAACAATCTTATTGCTAATGTGGAGAAAGTTTTAGAGGATAGAAGATTAGAAGGATAGAATATTAATCAGTTACAACATTCCTTTCAGCCAAAGCCTAATCAAGAGCAAGGTCCTAACTTTCATCAATTCTATGAAGCCAGAGAGAGGTGAGAAAGTTGCAGAAGAAAAGTCTGAACCTAGCAGAGATTGATTCATGAGGTTTAAGGAAAGCAGCCATCTCTATAGCATAAAAGCACAAAATGAAGCAGCAAGTACTGATGTAGAAGCTGCAGCAAGTTATCCAGAAGATCTAGCTAAGATCACTGATGTAGGTGGTTACACCAAACAGCACAATTTCAATGTAGATGAAATGCTGGATCCTTATTTTACAAGAAGATGCCATCTAAGACTTTCATAGCGAGAGAGACAAAGTCAATGCCTGGCTTGAAAGCGTTGAAGGACAGAAGGGTACTCTTGTTAGGGGCTAATGCTACTTGTGACTTTAAGTTGAAGTCAGTGCTCATTTATCATTCTGAAAATTCCAGGGTCCTTAAGAATTATGGTAAATGTGCTCTGTCTGTGCTCTATAACTGGAATATCAAAGCTTGGATGACAACATATTGTGTATTCAGCATGTTTTACTGAATATTCGAAGCCCACTGTTGAGACCTACTGCTCAGAAAAAAAGATTTTTTTCTATATACTATTGCTCATAGACAATGCAACTAGTCAAGAGCTCTGATGGAGATGTACAAAAATATTAATGTCATTTTTATGTTTGCTAATATAATACCCATTCTGCAGCTGATGGATGAAGGAGTAATTTCAACTCTCATGTCTTATTTTATTTAAGAAATACATTTTGTAAGGCTACAGCTGCCATCAATAGTGATTCCTCTGATGGAATTGGGCAAAGAAAATTGAAAACTTTCTGGAAAGCATTCACTGTTCTAGATGCCATTATGAGCATTCGTGATGAATGAGAGGAGGTCAAAAGATCAACTTTAACAGGAGTTTAGAAGAAGTTGATTCCCCCCCGGGATGACTTTGATGAGTTCAGGACCTCAGTGGAGGAAGTCACTGCAGATGTGGTGGAAATAGAGAATTAGAGCTAGAAGTGGAGCCTGAAGATGTGACTGAATTGCTGCAATGTCATTATAAGACTTGAACAGATTAGGAGTTTCTTCTTATGGAGGAGCAAATTAAGTAGTTTCTTGAGACGGAGGCTACTCCTGGTGAAGATGCTGTGTACATTGTTGAAATGACTACATAAAATTTAGAATAGTCCATAAACGTAGTTGATAAAACAGTGACAGAGTTTGAGAGGATTGCATCCAATTTTGAAAGAAGTTCTACTGGTGGGTAAAATGCTATCAAACAGCATC
This sequence comes from Macaca fascicularis, assembly GCF_037993035.2. Lineage (NCBI taxonomy): Eukaryota > Metazoa > Chordata > Mammalia > Primates > Cercopithecidae > Macaca > Macaca fascicularis. Next base: position 26,323,169 of record NC_088375.1, read on the forward strand.
ACATGTTATATAGAAATCTGTTTGAAAGGAAGAGTCAACTGATGAGGCAAAGTTAATTGTTTTATTTTAAGAAACTACCACAGTCATTTCAACCTTCAGCAATCACCACCCTGATCAGTCAGCAGCCATCAGCATCAAGGCAAGATGCTTCACCAGCAAAAAGATGACAACTTGCTGAAGGCTCAGATGACTGTTTGCATTTTTTAGTAATAAAGTATTTCTCAATTGGGTATATACATTTTTAAAAGACAATGCAATCGCACAATTAGACTACATTATAGTATAAACATAACTTTTATATGCACTGGGAATTTAAAAATCCATGTGACTCAATTTATTGTGACATTTGTTTTATTGTAGCAGTTGGGAACTGAATTCATACTCTCTCTGAGGTATGCCTATATGTCAAAGAGACACCTGAACTTCCATGTTAATTGCAGCACTATTTGCAACAGCCAACACATGAAATTGAGCTAAGTGTTCATCAGTGTATAAGTGGAAAAAGAAAATGTGGTATATTTACACAGTTGAATGATATTTAGCCATTAAAACAAATGAAATCCTATCATTTGCAGCAATATGGATTAGCCTGGAGAACATTGTGTTAAGTGAAATAAGCCAGGTGCAAAAAGACAAATACTGCATAATCTCACCTGCATGTGAAATCTTAAAATGTTGATCTCATAAAACTAAAGAGTGGAATAGTGGTTACCAGAGGTTGGGGAGGAAGAGGGAGTGGGGAGGATGAAGAGAGGTTGTTCAACAGGTACAAAGTACAGTTAGGTAAGAGGAATTAGTTCTGGCATTCTGTTGCACAGTAGAGTGGCAATCGTTAATAAGAGTACGTTGTATATTCCAAAGTAGCTACAAGAGGATTTTGAATGTTTCCACCATAAAGAAATAGAAATATCTAAGGTGATAGATATGCTAGTTACTCTAATTTGATCATTACCCATGGTATACATGTATGGAAACATCACTTTTTGCACGATAAATATGTACAATAATTATGTGTCAATTAAGTTTTTTAAAAATAAGACAACTGAAGATCAATAGAGAACTAAATGGCCACTCTTTGAATCATTTGTCAACTAACTATATTTTAGTGTCTATCTCACTTAGGTATATGCCAGATTGACTTCACAATGATGAGCAAGAATGATAAGATACAGTTTTTACCCTAAGAAACACAGAATCTTCTTTACAGAGAAATATATCAGGTATTTCTATTTACATCAGGTAGGGGAATGAGTTTAAAGGGAAATAAGGCATAAGAATTATCAAAATAAATTATTTATGTTTCAGTTATAGTTCCCTTTAGGTATTGTTAAACTTCAATCTTAAGATTTTTATGAAAATCTCCTTTACTTTTTCTTTCTTTTTTTCTTTTTTAGAGACAGGGTCTCCCTATCTTGCCCAGACTGGTCTTGAACTCCTGGGCTCAAGCAATCCACCTGTCTCGGCCTCCCAGGGGCTGAGATTACAGGCGTGAGCCACCACAGTGCTCAGATTACAGGCGTAAGCCACCACGCCTGGCCTCCGAAAATCTTCTTTTCCATTTCATTTCTCATCTAGACTTTGATATAACGCTTTAGTTCTGTTTCTTCTCCCTTTTTGACATTAGGACTTTCTCTAACTTTCTATAAACTCTCTTATTTCTGTACTATTAAAGCCATCTTCTTAAAAGGCTCATTATGTCACTTCCTGCTTCATAATCTTTAATGGTTACCTGTTAGAAGCAATGTAAATTAGAGATCATGAAATTTGGAAAATGCCAGAGTTAGTTTCAAGTATTCTGAAATATTTAGTAAGTTACTTAGTGCTTCTAATCCTCAAGGCCCTTATTTGTAAAATAGAGACCCTAAACTTACTTCTCTCATAGGATTTTGGCGAGGACACATTTCCTGATTTATAATAAGTACTCAATAAATTATAGCCATCGCGGTGATTAAATATTGTGTATAAGACCCCATTCCTTTAACATATTTCTTGCCAGGGATACCATGGAACAGATTTCCCTTTGGCTAAGAGACTAGTCCAGATAATTGTAAAATTGCCTTGTAAGATTTTCTGGATCCTTGGCCCATTCATGCCTATATTTGTATTATAGTCATGAAACAACAGTGTTCAGTATATAAATCCCTTGTAAAGGTTTAAATAACTCTCAACACATCTCTTAAAGACCATAAGAAGGTAATAGGACAAAGGAGGGGATGTGCCTCTTGCATGCTGCCGATATTGGCTAGATGCTAACTAGAGACACTGAGGGGAAGGACTTGGTAACGTGATGACAACATTCTCAATGCCTTAAGCTGAGTAGTCCTCTCTTCTGCAGTGACTGATTGCTATTTATAGCCTTAATTTTTGGAGCTTCTAAGTAAGTGTCCTTAAAGGAACTTATCAAAGAAAAGCAGGAAGCTAGAAGAAGCAGCCAGTTTCCTTTACATAATTGTGATTTTGAATACAATCACATTGAAAATTATGTATTGAAGATAATGTATATCTTGATTATATTTATGACTTATGAATTTCCAGTCCCTAAAAATGAGATATAACGTGTCTATGGTACCTACAGGTCTCAAGTACTTTTTCCAAAATGTCTGCATATCCTCCATTTGTATGTTCTTGAAAGTGATTCAATCCCAGCAAGTTAGAGTCTTTGACATGGGACGTTCCCTTCAAAGTGTCTTCACCATTCTCTTTTCTCCCACAAAAAGAGACAGAAGAGAACAAAATGGTATTGCTGAACTTACAGCAGAGGAAGAGGAAGGGAAAAAGAGATTCAAGTTATCTTTCTTATCTCCACACACATAGAGTTTTCCTTCATCGGAAGGTGAATCTTGATATGGATCAGATGTGGGATACCTTCTATAATGTTAGAGGGCCTGGATTGATGGTCAAGCCTGAGGGCTAAAGGGGAAGGAGAACTATGTCATGTACAAAATAGGAGGAACTAATGTAAACACTTTATAGAGTCCTCTAACGACAACAACAACAACAACAACAAGACAAACAAAATACTTATTGGGTACAATACCAATCCTTCCTTAGTTCTTTGATAGAAGAATATGATAAACAAAGCTCTGCCTGAAATTTTCAAATTATTTAGCAATAATTATTAGATGGAAGTGTTTGAAGTAATGGCAGCTTTTTTTGTGTGTGGCAGTTCAGGGTATATATACACAGCTAGGGTTAACTGGGTAAGTATCTTTTAGCTTAATAAACTTGAAGCTTCATTCTACATATATAGAATTTATTTATTTATGACTTCACAGATCATTGTTTTTGGAGACAAGCAACAGTAAAGTGTTTGCCAAAAACTTAGAAAAATTAAATAAAATTGCTGTGAGACATACCTAAATATCACAAGTAAAATATGCAATGCCATTTTACTAGTTAGGATGGGCAAAGTTTCATTATCGTGAAAATCAACTACAAAATCTCCATGGATTACTCATCATGGTTTGTTTCTTGTTTATGTAGTATGTGTCCTTCACGTACTATAGTAAATATCTTATCTAGAGCCCTGTGTTCCATATTTTCCTTCCTTTGGGACCCAGAGCAGGCCTCAAGTAACCTCTTAAAAGTTTGGTTTCCTTGAGGCTCTTCTACAAAAAAAGAGAGGAATGGTCAGGAGGATGCCAGCATCTATTTCACTTAGTGTAGTTCTATTTTAAATTAACGCATCAATATCCTGGTTTTATAAGTTGATATTTTGTAAGCTTAGTTGGCTTGAATTGGCTTCCTCATTCAAAGAGGTTTAACTACATACTTTTTGTTTTTTTGTTTTGTTTTGTTTTGTTTTTGAGACAGAGTCTCGCTCTGTCACCCAGGCTGGAGTGCAGTGGCGCCATCTCGGCTCACTGCAACCTCCGCCTCCCGGGTTCATGCCATTCGCCTGTCTCAGCCTCCAGAGTAGCTGGGACTACAGGCGCCTGCCACCACGCCTGGCTAATTTTTTATATTTTTAGTAGAGATTGGGTTTCACCATGTTAGCCAGGATGGTTTCGATCTCCTGACCTCGTGATCCGCCCGCCTCGGCCTCCCAAAGTGCTGGGATTACAGGCGTGAGCCACTGCACCTGGTCTACTACATACTTTTATAAACAAAATCATAAATTGTGCACTTAATGCATGATTCAATGTAAGTATTTTTTTCTATTAGATATGACAGTCAAAGAAACAAATTTTGTGAGCCAATGTCTTTATGTTGTCATATAGACGACTGTACAAGATGTTGCGGAAGAGATTAGTACTTGAATCAGTAGACTAAGTGAAGAAGATTGCTTTCACCAATATGGGTGAACATCATCCTCTTTTTTGAGGACCTGAATAGAACAAAAAGGTGAAAGAAGAGTAAATTTTCTCTCTCTGCTTGAGCTGCAATATCCATTTTCACCTGCCCTTGGACATTGGCACACTAGTTCTTGGGCTTTTGGACTTAGACTAGGGCTTACACATCATCCCCCTGCCAATTCTCAGGCTTTCAGACTTGGGCTGAATGACACCACTGACTTTCCTAGTTCTCCAGCTTGTAGACAGCAGATTATGGAACGTCTCAGTCTCTATAACTGCATAAGCAAATCCCTGTAATAAATGTTCTCTTATATATCTTTATATATCCTATTAGTTTGGTTTCTTTGGAGAACACTGATACATAATGGTACCAAGTTATTTAGCTAAATACGTAATGGTACCAAGTTATTTAGCTAAATATTAATATAACTGTTTTTATGAAGGCATTTTGAGGATGTGGTTAATATCTACAATCAGTTGTCTTTAGGTAAAGATAGCCCTTGGCCAGGGATGGTGGCTCACATATATTATCCCAGCACTTTGGGAGGCCGAGGAAGGTGGAACACTTGAGACCAGGAGTTTGAGACCAGCCTGGTCAACATGGCAAAACCCAGTTTCTATCAAAAATACAAAAATTAGCTGGGCATGGTGGCGCATGCCTGTAATCCCAGCTATTCGAGATGCTGAGGCACGAGAATTGCTTGAGCTCGGGAGGTGGAGATTGCATTGAGCTGAAATCATGCCATTCCACTCCAGCGTGGGTGACAGAGGGAAACTCTGTTTCAAAAAAATTAAAGATTGTCCTTGGTAATCCAGGTGGGTCTCATTCAATTAAGTTAAAGGCCTTTAAAAGAAAAACTAAGATTTCCCTGAAGTAGAGTAAACTCTTCCTGTGGATTTCCTACCTGCTGGGCTGCCCTACAGATTTTGAACCAGCCAGTCTCTATGACTACATAAGCCAATTTCTTGTATAAATCTCTCTCTCTGTCTCTCCAATATATCCAGTATAATATCTGCATTTTTTTTTTGGTAGATCCCTGATTGGGTTCTGCAAAGAAAAGCAAGCAGCACCTCACTTCGCAGTACAAAAATAAATCTGTACCCATCACGCACTGGGAAGTGAGGTGCTGCTGTAACAAATGTGTACACACAAGAAAGTGGCTTTGGAACTGGGTAATGGGTAAAGGCTGACTTTTGAGAAGCATGAAAGAAAAAGCCTAGATTGCTTTGAAGAGACTATTGGTAGAAATATAAAGGCATTTCTAAGGAGGCGTCAGAAAAAAAAAGAAATATTATTTGGAACTAAAGAATTTTTTTTTTTTTACAAACTGGCAGAAAACTTGCCTGAATTGTGTTCTATTATAGATTGGAAAGCAGAACTTGTAAACAATGAAGTTGGATGTTTAGCTTGTTTTTCTTTACTGTTTATAGTAAGATGAAACAGAAAAGATATAAACTGAGGGAGAAATTGTTAAGCAATTGAAAAACTTATTGGAAAATGAGAAAAAAAGAAAATGTTAAGCAAAAATAATAAGCATTTGATGGTTTGGGAAGTTCTCAATCTATCCAGATTACAAAGGATGCTAAAATTAGAGAATTCACTGTTGAGAAAATGTGCTCTGGAGAGAAGGCCAAGGGTATAGCTGGACAACGTTTTATTGAAGAGATTAGCCATGTCACTCATGGATCCAATCAACCATCTCAGAAGAAGCCAGGCATAAAGATGAACTTATCCAAGAAGAATCAGTGGAGAACTCTATTGTCTAATGCAGTGAATACTCTTGACATACATGGGAGACCCATGATGTTTTTGGAAATGTTGCATCAGTAGAAACACTGCCAGCTTGGACCGAAAGGGACAAAGACTACACTAAATAAAAAACATTGATTAGATTCCCAAAATTCTATAGGCAAGAAATGAACTGATATAGCTACTCAACTTCAAATATGTACTACCATTCAAGGAAAAGAAAGAATGATGCAGAGGGTGAACTGTGGACCCAGAAGCTGATGATGGTGGAGCAGCTGCTAAGGAAATAGGAAAAGGGGCTGTTCCTAAAAGCACAGGCTCAGGGGTGATGGAGCTGTGGGCCCAGAGGGTACAACTGTGAGCCACAAAGGACTATTCTTAGGCCTTAAAGCCATAAGCCAAGGAGTGCCAAGAGCCACTAGATGCTGGAAAAATCAATGAAGGATGCTCGCTTAGGGTCTTTGGAGTAAACATGGCCCTGTTGACACGTTGATTTCAGACCTACAGAACTGTGAAAAATGAATTTCTATGGTTTTAAGTCACTAAGTTTGTGGTAATTTGTTAGGGCAGCCCTAAGAAGCCAAAGCATAACCTTATATTGCTTATTTATACACATTTGTATTTAATTTTGTATTCATAAATAAAATAATAAACACTTATTATGTGCCTGCTCTTTGTGAAAGGCACTGGTCCTAGATGCTGAGAAAATAGCAATGAATAAAATACATTCTCAAAATATACCAGGCAAGCAAAACAAAATACTTGCCACACCGTGACATAAGTTCTATGATAAGAATAACCCAAGAAGCTATGGGAATGCAGAGCAGCGCACCCAACCCAGTCTAGGTTGCTTAGGGAAGGCCTCTTTGAATGTTAGGAGGTAGCTGGGGAAGGGGATAGAGTGAAGAGAAGTGCAGGTACAAAACCCCAGATCCAAGAAAAGATGGAGAATTCATTCAAGGGACTGTAAATAGTTCTATATGGCTAGAGTCTTGGACATGATGGAGGTATCAGATAGTAAGGAAGTGGAAGGGGCTTAGCTTGGTGATTGTTTGTGCACAGGATGGCAGAAAGAGAGAATGACAACAAGACTTCAGACACGGTAAGTGATGGGGCCATTCCTGAGATAGAAACAAGAGAAATACCAGATTTGTGAAGGAGAATGATTTCAGTTTTTAATATTTCGAGTGTGAGGTAGATGCAGGGCATCCAATAGAGGATGGACAATAGGCCATTGGAGTTAAGTTTATGGAGTTTGGGCAAGACTAAACTGATTTCTCTCAAATAAAGGTGGTATGGATTTTGTAATTGGAAGTTGAGGAAATGGAGATAATTATTTTTAAAAGTTCAACTTTGAAGAGGAAGAGATACAGTAGAGAAGTCACTAGAGGGAAATATCAGTTGGGAATCGGTTTATCATGGGAAAGTTTTGAATAACCGTTCAAAGTTGTGACAATAGAAATGAGAGAAAGACACTAATTCAAGACAGAAGGAATAACTAATCGGTAGGGTGAGGTCCTGGAAAAGACAGGAGGAGATGGTTCGGAGCACTGGTGGGGTGATTAGTCTCAGACAAGTGGCACATATGTTATGTGTGGCAAGAGGGAAGAGGGAAAGGATGGGCTACAAGTGCCAGCAAGTGTGTGGGTTGTGGCAGGAAGACTTAGAGAAAGGCATCCATTGTATTGGTTGTTTACTGCAATGTAACCAATTACCCCACACTTAGTGGCTTAAAACAATGAACATGTACTATCACATAGTTTCTGTGGGTGCGGATTCTGGCACAACTTTAGCTGGGTGCCTCTCATTCAGAGTCTCTTACAATATAGCAGCCAAGTTGTCAGTCAAGGCTGCAGTCATTTCAGAGCTCAACTGAGGGAGGATCCACTTTCAAGCTCACTCACATGGTTGCCGGCAGTTTCTGGTCATGTGCACCTCTTTACAGTCATCTTGAGAAAGAGAGTCCTCACAACATAGCAGCTGGCTTCCTCAGAGACGGTGATTCAAGAAGGAGAAAGTCAGACAGAGCACCCAAGATGAGAGCCACACAGCCTTCTTACGACCTGATACTTCCCTGGTTCATCCCAACATCAGTGGTCATGGGAAAAAAAATTAACAGCAATAGCTACTAAAGAGGGTGGATAATCTGTGTCACATTCATTTGAAATAAAAAGTAGTGTTACTTGCAGCCCTATTTATTTTTGGAGGCACAGTATGGGTTTTGCACTTTTACCCTAATCTCTCATACCCATTGCCATTGGGACTTTCTGAATCCCAGGGAAAGGTTCTAGAGAGATAAAACTTTCATTGCTAACACTGGGATAATCCCTGGCATACTGGGGTGGTTGGTCTTCTTATGTTATAAAGAGGTCCCAAAAAGATTGATGCCACTACCTGGTAGATGAATTCACATTGTGGGATATCCCTTACTTCTGTTTTTAAATTTGGCATGACCGTCTCTGCTCACCAATATTCTGCAATGGGTTTCCCAAGGAATATCTTTCCTTCTCCACTTTTTCCCTCCTCCCTCATCACATACCTCTCACAGCACACTTTAAGCTGGCCCTTCGTTTTAGAGGCAAAAGTGAAAAGCACTGATAGAACTTCACAAGAGAAAGGAATAATGGAGGTAATTATCTGCACAACCTAGACAAAGAGGCTTATTATTTTTGCTAATTTGAAACAAGGCAGAAGTGAGTGTGGGCTGTGATAGTGATCTGATCCTTGGATAAAAAGGAAATAGCTTGTCCTTCTGAGCCAGAGCCCTCTATAAAGTGCTCCAATTGAGGCCAACAGGAAGACAGAAAGGTTCTGAAAAACCAGCTCTCTCCCTCTGAAGTGCCACTGAGAGTAAGAGGCTCTGGCCAGATCTCTAAAAATCATCTTTGTTCTTTAATTTCCCCGTGCCTTTTAAGGAATTCTTTATTTCTCAGGGGTTTGTCTATAGCAAGAGCTCTTCACCACTTGTCTCTAGAAATGAACTTCCTTTTATTTTGTTACTGATGAGTTCCAAATCCCCTCCCTCCACTCAGGGGCCAGTGTCAGAACAGAGTGTGGTTTGCGACCAACTGGGTCAGCTATTTTAACTTGGAGCACAGTTGTACACATTTACCATCTTTTAAAAAATCTTTTTTCTTCTCCATTTTTGCTTATTTTTACTTGTGATGATTACTCACCCTTGTCCACTAGTCTCCTCCCTTACTGCAGGTACATAATCTACAAAAGGTGTTGGAGCACTAAATCCTTCTATCTAGTTGAGTGAGGGGCTAAATTTTGCCTAATAGGCCCATTTTCTCAGGGCTGCCTCTGACTGAAAGGCCTTACAGAAAAACAAAGGAAAATCCTAAATGAGGACTTGTGAGGAATCTAACTTTCTTTTAGGATTTAAAAAATTCACTTTTCTCCACTGATTTTGTTTTGGGGGAAGAAGACTTTGCCTTAATGACCTGTTGTCTGAATTTCCCCAATTTTCTGTGTTGTTCATTTATAAGGTGCTTACTAGCAAAATCAAAAAGTTTCTGCAAAGTTTTAAACACTTTTACAAAAACAAAAAACAACAAAAAACTGCATGTATTTTCTCAATAATATTTTAGCCATACTGAATTGTGCCATGGCCTACGAACACATGCCTGAGTACCTCCAGGGATGAGAAGTGGAGTCTGGGTCAAAAAGTAAAGAAAAGGCTTTGTCTACAAAGCCTCATGCATTCCAGCCTCCCTCATCTCCATTGCAGAGCTGCTCAAGCTAATGGAGCCTGTATATGACTTTCGGGAAGAAGAGGCTGCAGTGGGAGGGCTGGATGGTTTTCCTTTGTCATGGAAAGATTTTCAGTTTGGTGGTGGGAACAGAGGGAAAAATATCCAGAGTGACCAGCTGGAATTTAGGGTAATGTTTTTAAAAAGATGGGATTGTTAAAACCATATTTCACCCAGCTGTCTTTAATGGTGACTGCATCTTACAAAGCCCAGCAGTCCTTTGCTTGGTGCTGTCTGGGATCCCAGCCCTTGGCATTGTAGAAATGCTAGAGAGAGTCAATTCATTTGCTGCCAGAAGTGTTCTCAGTGCCAGGCAAGCATCTTTGCTTTTGTGTTTTTCCAAGTTTTTCATTTGCTTAGCAGTGGTCTTCACACCAACCTCCTAGAGAGCATATTCCACACTCTAAAACTAAAATGTTTACTGTGTTCCACCACTAGGGTAGAATAATGGAGGCTACATCCCAATTCACAGAGAAAACAAAATTACAGAATTGATTGATATCTGATTTTAGCTGTTACTCCCATAAATATTGGCAGTGCTTCAACACCTGAGTGAACAATTAGCTCATAAAACTAGAAAAATATGAAGTATTTATTAAAGTGATTGAACTTGGAATCTTAACTCTGCCACTTATATAGGCAAGTTTATCCACTGCTCTCTAGCTTCAGTTTTATCATCTGTAAAATGGGCATATAAAAATCCTTAGTTCATTTGGTGGCTGTATTAAATTATACCTTAGTAGAATAACTTGAATGTCTTACACACTCAAACAAATGCTCATTTTAAAAAAGATACTGATACTGGAAAACATGAAATTAATCCTTTAGTAAGATATTTTTTCCTGATTTGTCTTACTTGTCTTAGCATTACATGCATGAGTGTTTCATTGTATTTGGTGTCACTCCAAGGGCCCAGCTCTTCTCTTCACCAAGCTTGTCAATCAGAGCATGTTATAGTTTTTTATTTATCCTTGAGGTTAATTAACTTCAGTGAAAACTATTTCCTTATATATTTGCCAACATTTCCAACTTCTTCTAGGAAGATAGGGATCCTTGTGCTAAGACCTACATTTTGGATTCTGCTTTTTTGTTCCTCTTCAATTGTGGTATCATTCTTTTCTGGCCTCAGTTCAGGAGTGGCTCAATTACGGGATGAGCTTTCCCTTGGCTATGTCTCTCTGAATGCCCACATCATGCCCAAGCTCCTGTGCCTGTTTCACAAAGTCTTGCCCTCTTACTATACCAGACCTCAGCACTGTCTGTCATTCACCTTTGTTATGTGTGAATCCATACAGCAGTGATCTCACCTCATTAGCCTTAAATTGACATTGTCTTGATTTTTTTCAGTATTTGTTTCTTTTGTGTCTGTATTATCTCCATGACTAGACTATGAGATATTTAAGGTCAGGACCATCATATGATATACATGTTTTTATTTATCGTTAACCCTTGTAGCTCCTAGCAGAGTGTGGCACTCACATCCGGTGCTCAGTGAGTACTAGCTTCCAAACTCCTTCCGAATTCAAAGTTGAAGGAATTGAGGGAGCTGAAAAGAAGGATTTACTCAGGCAACCTAAAATGGCAAGTAAGAATGTAGAATTAATACTAATAATGAATCAGCATATGATGTTCAGAGTACGTTTTATCCTGTCTCAATGGATGCTCACAACAATGCAGTATGGTATGGAGGAATTATTATAGTTATCTTCATTTTACAGACAAAAACTCTGCCTTGTGAGACTGAGTCACTTGCTCAAAGCTGTGCAGATTGAACATTGTAGAGGGGAAGAGAGGCAGGTTATCTGACTGTGTATCCCATATCCCCCAGCTCTGCTGTGCTGCTGCTTTCCTAACCTGGTTGGCGAAATACTTTCCTACAATACTTCCTCTATAACCATACACAACTGGTCCAAGGCATGAGGTTTCACATTTAGCCCCTAGAAGCCAGAGCTTTCATCATAAAGAAATTTCTATCCTGATTTTTTTGATGAATGAAATTTACTGAAGGCTTGTGATCTTGGTTAGAAGCAGATTATTTGCAATTTAAATTAAAATGTTGTCTTTCAGAAAAAAAAATTGCTTAGGGATTTAGCAATTACACCAGGTGCACAGATATGGAAGTCAGGTCAATGCAGAAGGCAGCTGGCACATGCGGGGTGGAGCCAGCACGTGGTCTTAGGGCAAAGCTGAGGCTAAAACCCCTGGCCTGTGATTAGGAGTTCTCTCTTGTTGAGATCCTTCAAAGCTATTCCTACTGAAGATACTTTGAGGAAGCAAGCCACAGTCCCTGGCTTCTCAGGATTCACCTTGGGGAAAAGGAATGAACATATGGGAGTTGGATGAAAGCTGAAAATTTGCCTCAAACATCTCCAAAGGGCTCTTCAAAGATTCTCTTTTTTTCTCATTAAAAATTTCTTTCTTTTTTTTTTTTTAAACTGTAAGTTCTGGGATACATGCATAGAATGTGCAGGTTTGTTACATAGGTATATGTGTGCCATGGTGGTGTGCTGCATCTATCAACCCGTCATCTAGGTTTTAGCCCCATACGCATTAGCTATTTGTCCCAGTGCTCTCCCTTCCCTCTCCCTCAACCCCCTGACAGGCCCCAGTATGTGTTGTTCCCCTTCCTGTGTCCATGTGTTCTCATTGTTCAACTTCCACTTATGAGTGAGAACATTCACTGTTTGGTTTTCTGTTCCTGTGTTAGTTTGCTGGGAATGATGGGCTTCCAGCTTCATCCATGTCCCTGCAAAGGACATGATCTCATTCTTTTTATGGCTGCATAGTATTCCATGGTGTATATGTACCACATTTTCTTTATCCAGTCTATCACTGATGGGCATTTGGGTTGGTTCCATCTCTTTGCTATTGTAAGTAGTGCTGCAATAAACATACCTGTGTGTGTCTTTATAGTAGAATGATTTATATTCCTTTGAGTATACACTCAGTAATGAGATTGCTGGGTCAAACGATATTTCTGGTTCTAGATCTTTGAGGAATTGCCACACTGTCTTCCACAATGATTGAACTAATTTACATTCCTTCCAACAGTGTAAAAGCATTCCTATTTCTCCACAGCCTCACCAGCATCTATTGGTTCTTGACTTTTTAATAACTGCCATTCTTACTGGCATGAGATGGTATCTTACTGTGGTTTTGATTTGCATTTCTCTAATGATGAGTGATGTTGAACTTTTTTCATATGTTTGTTGGCCACGTAAATGCCTTCTTTGGAGAAGTGTCTGTTCATACACTTTGCCCACTTTTGGATGGGGTTGTTTGTTTTTTCTTGTAAATTTGTTTAAGTTCCTTGTGGATTCTGGATATTAGACCTTTGTCAGATGGTAGATTGCAGAAACTTTATCCCATTCTGCAGGTTGCCTGTTCATTCTGATGATAGTTTCTTTTGCTATGCAGATGCTCTTTAATTTAATTTGATCCCTTTTGTCAATTTTGGCTTTTGTCGACATTGCTTTTGGCGTTTTTGTCTATGCCTATGTCCTGAGTGGTATTGCCTAGGTTTTCTTCTAGGGTTTTCATAATTTTGGGTTTCACATTGAAGTCTTTAATTCATCTTGAGTTAATTTTTGTATAAGGCATAAGGAAAGGGTCCAGTTTCAGTTTTCTGCATATGGCTAGTCAGTTTTCCCAGCACCATTTATTAAATAGGGAATCTTTTCCCAATTGCTTATTTTTGTCAGGTTTGTCAAAGATCAGATGACTGTAGATGTGTAGTGTTATTTCTGAGGCCTCTGTTCTGTTCCATTGGTCTATATGTCTGTTTTGGTATGAGTACCATGCTGTTTTGGTTACTGTAGCCTTGTAGTATAATTTGAAGTCAGGTAGCGTGATGCCTCAAGCTTTGTTCCTTTTACTTAGGATTGTCTTTGCTATATGGGCTCTTTCTTGGTTCCATATGAAATTTAAAGTATTTTTTTCTAATTCAGTAAAGCATGCCAGTAGTATTTTGATGGGAATAGCATTTAACCTATAAATTACTTTTGGCAGTGTGGCCATTTTCATGATATTGATTCTTCCTATCCATGAGGATGAATTTTTTTCCATTTGTTTGTGTCCTTTCTTATTTCCTTGAGTGGTGGTTTGTAGTTCTCCTTGAAGAGATCCTTCGTGTCCCTTGTTAGATGTGTCCCTAGGTATTTTATTCTCTTTGTAGCAATTGTGAATGGGAGTTCATTCATGATTTGGCTCTCTGCTTGTCTCTTGTTGGCATATAGAAATGCTCGTAATTTTTGCACATTGATTTTGTATCCTGAGACTTTCCTAAAGTTGCTTATCAGCTTAAGGAATTGTTGGACTGAGAAGATGGGGTTTTCTAAATATAGAATCATGTCATCTGCAAACAGAGACAATTTGACTTTCTCTCTTCCTATTTGAATACGCTTTATTTCTTTCTCTTGCCTGATTGCCCCAGCTAGAACTTCCAATACTATGCTGAATAGGAGTGATTAGAGAGGGCACCCTTGTCTTGTCCAGTTTTCAAAGGGAATGCTTCTGGCTTTTGCCCATTCTGTGGGTTTGTCATAAATACCTATTATTATTTGGGGACATGTTCCATCAATACCTAGTTTATTGAGAGTTTTTAACATGAAGGGGTGTTGAATGTTATTGAAGGTCTTTTCTCCATCTATTGAGATAATTTTGTGGTTTTTGTCTTTGGTTCTGTTTATGTAATGGATTATGTTGATTGATTTGCCTATGTTGAACCAGCCTTGCATCTCAGGGATGAAGCTGACTTGATCATGGTGGGTAAGCTTTTTGATGTACTGCTGCATTCAGCTTTCTGGTATTTTATTGGGTATTTTTGTGTCGATGTTCATCAGGGATATTCACCTGAGGTTTTCTTTCCTTTTCGTATATCTGCCAGGTTTTGGTATCAGGATGATGCTGGCCTCATAAAATGAGTTAGGAAGGAGTCCCTCCTTTTCGTGGTGTGGAATAGTTTCAGAAGGAGTGTACCAGCTCCTCTTTGTACCTCTGTTAGAACTTCACTGTGAGTCCATCTTGTCCTGGGCCTTTTTTTGGTTGGTAGGCTATTAACTACTGCCTCAATTTCAGAACTTGTTATTGGTCTATTCAGAGATTCGACTTCTTCCTGGTTTAGTCTTGAGAGAGTGTATGTTTCCAGGAATTTATCCATTTCTTGTAGATTTTCTAGTTTATTTGCATAGAAGTATTTATAGTATTCTCTGATGGTAGTTTGTATTTCTGTGGGGTCAGTGGTGATATCCCCTTGATCATTTTTTATTGTGTCTACTTGATTTTTCTCTCTTTTCTTCTTCATTAGTGTAGCTAATGGTCTATTTTCTTTTTTTCAAAAAACCAACTTCTGGATTCATTGATTTTTTTGAAGGGTTTTTCATGTCTCTATCCCCTTCATTTCTGCTCTCATCTTAGTTATTTCTTGCCTACTGCTAGCTTTCGGATTTGTTTGCTCTTGTTTCTCTAGTTCCTTTAATTGTGATGTTAGGGTGTCAATTTGAGATCTTTCTCACTTTCTGATGTGGACATTTAGTGCTGTAGATTTCCCTCTAAGCACTGCTTTAGCTGTGTCCCAGAGATTCTGGTATGTTACCACTTTATTCTCATTGGTTTCAAAGAACTTCTTGATTTCTGCCTTAATTTCATTGTTTACCCAGGAGTCATTCAGGAGCAGGTCCTTCAATTTCTACATAGTTGTGTGGTTTTGAGTGAGTTTCTTAACCCTGAATTCTAATTTGATTGCACTGTGGTCTGAGAGACTGTTGTTATGATTTCAGTTTTTTTTGCATTTGCTGAGGAGTGTTCCACTTCCAATTATGTGGTTGCTTTTAGAATAAGTGCCATGTGGCACTGAGAAAAATGTGCATTCTGTTGATTTGTAGTGGAGAGTTCTGTAGATGTTTATTAGGTCCACTTGATCCAGAGCTGAGTTAAAGTTCTGAATATCCTTGTTAATTTTCTGTCTCATCGATCTGTCTAATATTGGCAGTGCAGTGTTAAACTCTTACTATTATTATGTGGATATATAATATAATATATAAGTCTCCTTGTAGGTCTATAAGAATTTGTCTTATGAATCTGGGTGTTCCTGTATTGAGTGCATATATAGCTAGAATAGTTAATCTTGTTGTATCGATCCCTTTGCCATTATGTAATGCCCTTCATTGTGTTTTTTGATCTTTGTTGGTTTAAAGTCTGTTTTGTCAGAAACTAGGATTGCAACCCCTGCTTTTTCTTGTTTTCCATTTGCTTGGTAAATTTTCCTCCATCCTTTTATTTTGAACCTATGTGTGTCTTTGCATATGAGATGGGTCTCCTGAATACAACACACCAATGGGTCTTGACTCTTTATCCAGTTTGCAGGTCTGTGTTTTTTAATTGAGGTATTTAGTCCTTTTATATTTAAGGCTAATTTTATTATGTGTGATTTTGATCCTGTCATCATGATGCTGTCTGGTTATTTTGCACAGTAGTTGATGCAGTTTCTTCATCGTGTCTTTGGTCTTTATACTTTGGTGTATTTTTGCAGTGGCTGGTACCAGGTGGTTTTTTTTTTTTCTTTTTTTTCCCTATATTTAGTGCTTCTTTCAGGAGCTCTTGCAAAGCAGGCCTGGTGGTGATGAAATCTCTCAGTATTTGCTTGTCTGAGAAGGATTTTATTTCTCCTTCGCTTATGAAGCTTTGTTTTGCTGGATATGAAAGTCTGGGTTAAAGATTATTGTTTTTAAGAATGTTGAATATCAGTCCCCAGTCTCTTCTGGCATGTATGGTTTCTGCTGAGAGATTCACTGTTAATCTGATGGGCTTCGCTTTGTAGGTGACCTGGCCTTTCTCTCTCTCTGCCCTTGACATTTTTTCCTTCATTTCAACCTTGGAGAATCTGATGATTATGTTTCTTGAGGTTGATCTTCTCTTGGAGTATCTTAGTGGTGTTCTCTGTTATTTCCTGAATTTGAATGCTGACCTGTCTTGCTATGTTGGGGAAGTTTTCCTGCATAATATCCTGAAGTGTATTTTTCAGCTTGGTTCCATTCTCCCCATCTCTTTCAGGTACTCAAATCAATCATAGGTTTGGTCATTTTACATAGTCTCATGTTTCTGAGAGGTTTTGTTCTTTCCCTTTCATTCCTTTTTCTCTAATCTTGTCTGCCTGCCTTATTCCAGCAAGATGGTCTTCAAACTCCCATATTCTTTCTTCTGTTTGATTGATTTGCCTATTGATACTTGTGTATGCTTCACAAAGTTCTCACTGTGTTTTTCAGCTCCATCTGGTCATTTACATTCCTCTCTAAACTGGTTATTCCACTTAGCAGCTCCTCTAACTTTTTATCAAGGTTCTTAGCTTCTTTGCATTGGGTTGGAACATGCTCCTTTAGTTCAGCAGAATTTGTTATTATCCACCTTCTGAAGCCTACTTCTGTCAATTCGTCCATCTCATCCTCCATCCAGTTCTGTGCCCTTGCTGGAGAGGTGTTGTGAACATTTGGAGAAGACGCACTCTGCCCTTTTGCGTTTTCAGCATTTTTTTCATTGATTCTTTCCCGCCTTCATGAGTTTGTCTAGTTTCAATCTTTGAGGCTGCTGACCCTTGGGTGAGGTTTTGTGAAGACTTTTTTGGTTTATTTTCCTTTTGCTTTCTGTTGGTTTGTTTTCTTTTAATGGTCAGGTTCCTCTTCTGCAGGGCTGCTGCACTTTGCTAGGGGTTCACTTCAGGCCCTATTCATCTGGTTTGCTCCTGCGCCTGGAGCTGTCACTCAAGGAGGTTGGAGAACAGCAAAGATGGGTGCCTGCTCCTTCCTCTTGCATCTCTGACCTTGAAGGGCACCAACCTGATACCAGTAGGAATGCATCTGTATACGGCATCTGACAACCCCTGTTGGAGGGTCTCACTCAGTTGGGTGGCATGGGGAGCAGGACTCATTTAAGAAAGCACTTTGACTATCCCTCGGTGGAGCGAGTGTGCCATGCTGGGGGAAACCTACTTGTCTGGGCTGCCCAGATTCCTCAGAACTAGCAGGAGGAAAGGCTATGTCTGATGGTCTATGGAGACAATGGCCACCCCTCCTCTTAGGGTTTCAAGCCCAGGGAGATCAGAATTCTGTCCCTGAGCCCCTGGCTGGAGTTGTTGGAGTTCCTACAGAGAGACCCCACCCAGTGAGGGATGGGTCAGGGTCAGGCCTGAAGAGGCACTCTGGCTGCAGTCTGCCATAGCCAGTGTGTTGGGCTGTGGGGACTAGTCTTGGGACAAAGCCCTCCAGCCTCCCTGGCTCCAGCAGGGGAAAGGTGCAGCCTGGAGCTATAGAGATGGCTGTTGCCCTTCCTCTGCCTTGGGAGCTTAGTGTATTAGGCAGCTAGCAGTCCCAGTGTTGGCTGCCACCCCTCCCCTAACAGCTCAGACAGCTTAGACAACAGACAGCTGCCCCTCCCCCCAGGAACTCGGCAGGCTTAAGCAGATTCTAGCTGAGTGGCTGTTGAGAATCTACGCGGCTCCCTGGTTGGTACTGTAGGCCCCAGTGGTGTGGGCTCACAAGTGGGGCCTTCCGATCTGATCCCTGGGTTGCACAGTTCCATGGAAAAAAGCACAGTTTCACAGGCTGGGTAGCATGCTCACTTACCATCTCCTTTGGCTGGGGGTTGGGGGCTCCCATGCCCCATGTGGCTCTCAGGTGAGCCACTGTACCACGCTGTTCTTCCTTTCTCACTGTGAGTTATGCCAGCTGCCTAGTCAGTCCTGATGACAGAACTTGGATACCTCCATTGCTGCTGCTGGATTCACATACTATTTTGGTTCTTTTCAATGGGAGCCTCCAATCACCACTGCTTCTAGTGGTCATCTTGGCCCCGCTCCCCTGCTCCCTCCCAAGATTCTCTTTGAATAGTGATTCAGATTAATAGTTCAAGACACATTTATGGTGTCATAGGAAAGTGGATAATTCTGTGAACATTTAATGTATGTGATGCTTAAATAATAGCAGTGACAACAAACTCAGTAACTTAATAAAAATTTTAAAAACAAACAATAGAGTATTATGTAAGAGTACAGAGATATGAAGGAAGCCAGAAAAGACTAATAAATGTTTGTCATCCAAATAAATTTTATTAAAAACTCTAATAGCCAAAATGCAATTTTTATGAGGGGGTGGAGCCATTTATAAACAGAGATTCAGTGTGTTAAATATAACACTGAAGGAATGAGGTAATATTAAGCTTGGCTAAGACTGGTTATTTTTCCACTCTTGAGCAGTTTAACCATTGTGCTTAAGTTGTTCAGTTAAATAAGTCAGATATACTGTTTGTTTCTTCATTGCCCTGATTGGTTGCCTGATGAAACAGCTCGGTCATAATGGCTGAGTTATGGCTGAATTGATGGTGCCCATAAATACAGACTAGAGAGGATTATGTACTTTTCAAATTGCAAGACACATTATAGATTGCCTAGTTCAATACATGTAACCAAATCTGCCTTAACAGAGCTTGTCTATAAAATCTCGTTTTGGAGGGAACTTGGAAGGACGAAGGATACTTTTTTGGAAAATCTGACATGTGCCTCTTGCATGGTACTGGAAGGAGCTTGGAATGGGGAGTCAGAAGACTTGAGTTTAAGTCTTAGTTCTGTTTCATATAGCAATGTAAACTTGGGCAGGTCACAAGGTTTGGATGTCTACCCACCCTCTCAATTGTAAGGTGGGGCAGTAGTACCACTACACAGGCCTGTGGAAGAACTGTACACTTGTTTATTTTGTTTGTGTTTGTTGGTAATAATCATGTGTAGAACACATTTGACTGGAGGCAGTTTTGTATTTATAAGTTATCTCTTATTCCTCATAGGTGTCCCTTTATTTTCACTAAATAAGTTGTGAATTTCTTGAGTGTCAGAAACCTGTTATTTTATTATTCCTTATTGCAACAAATACGGTGCTGTCCCCACAAGATGATTTTAGTTAGTACTGTTGACCAATTGACTGAATATTTGCCTAATCATAGGGACATCAAGTGGTGGCTACCAATGAGAGAGAACATGTAATGGAATGTCATTAGCTGCTGTGTATTCTGCCAGTAAATGCACTCATGTTAATGTTATGTATCATTAGTTTTGAAAATGTGTACTAGAAACTTTTTGCTTTATGAAATTAGCTGAATTTATGAAGATAACTTGCATTTTTATTTTCAACATACCTTTTATGATATCATAAGATTTTGATTTGAACCAAAGAATATTCATAAAATATTGTTCTCTGTTGAAGAATTTTAATGAGAAATGTAAGTCCTGTATCATTCTGGCATGCGTTTAGTTTATAGTCTGCTGGAAGACCTGATCTTTGTCCAAAAGTTTGCTTTCCTTTGCAATGCGTTGTGGTATTTTTCATTCCAACTCATTGCTCTGCCTATCATTAGATACTATTAATTCAATATCCATAAATGAGCACCTACTATGGGTCAGAAATTGTGTTATCTACTGGGGATTTAGAGAGAAATATAATACAATCCTTGTCTTCAAGGAATTTACTGTCTGGCCATGGGAACATAAAGCATTATGGCAAAGGCAATGATGGTGTTCTGTACACAGTATTGTAGGATTCCTGTATTTCCTCCCTGGCTCCTAACCAGCCAGGGAGGGATCAAGGAAGGCAGGGAGTGAGGAGATGAGAGGCAGAGGACACTACTCCATGGAGGACATTAACGCCTTTTCAAGAAGTTGATTTTAAACCCATGTACTATTAGGAACATGGCAATTGTAAGCACTGGAGTCAAATATTTTAATGTTAGATCACTCTGGCAGTCGTATGTAAGTGGAATTTGAAGGGGACAGCAAGAACAAAGACAGATACATTAGGTAGAAAGCCGTTGCAGTAGACTGGAATAGAGATGATGAGTTCTACTTGTGGTTATTTTCCATGGAACTGTAGACTCCCAGGTGTCAGAAGACTCTCCTTTCATTCTTTAAATATTTATATAGTTAATAGTTAATGAACACCTACCATATGCTGGGCACTGGGTATGAAGAGACAATGAGAACATTTAGTTACTGTCAAAATAGAAAAAAAATGCAGAAGTGTGACAAGCGCTATGACGTAGGTATAATCAGGTATATGGCAGCACCAGTGAGGAACTATTAACTCACCTTGGAAACCAGGAAAAACACCACTGAAAGTCCCCCAGGGAAAGAAGGTACAGGTACAGAGGCATCCAAGCATGGGAAATTGTATGTGAACAGGCACGGAGGCATAGGGACACATGGTCTCCTCAGGGAAACATGACTAATTCTGCATGTCTGCAGCACAGGAACCTGGCAGTGTGTGTGAAGGGTGCTATGGCACTGAAAGAATATGTGTTTTGCTTGGAAAGTGATTAGGAAAAATTTTAAGTGGGGATACAACCTATTGGATTTATGTTTCGGAAAAATCTCCCTCTGGCAATTAAATGGACTTCATAAAGAAAAGCCTAGACCAAAGGAGACAGGAAAGCAAGGATAAGGATCTGAATAAAAGAGATAGTTGGAGAATAGATGAAAGGGTTCAAATTCAATAATTACCTAGGAGGTGAAACTTATTCTAGAGATTCCACAGGACTCAGAGCCTATGTGAATGCATGACCCTCACTCAAGAGCACTGCAGGGAAAGCCAGGGTTCAGTTAAGGTAGGGAGGTCAGGCACAGGTCTGTGAAAAAATTGAATATGTGTGGTCATATTTTTTCATGTTTTTAGAGCCATGGGGTAGAAGTTCTAAGGTCACAGATAGTGTAAATGTTTGGGGATATGGGAATGAAAACAACAGTGAAAGAATATTGATTGAAAGACTGTGAATGAAGAGTCTGGGGAACAACAGGTAAATGAAGGGACTGCCACTTAATCAATTAAGTCATTCATTCACTCAGAACATTTTCACTTAGTGAGTTTATTCTGTTTATATGTTGTATATATGTTTATATTTTATTTATTTATTTATTATGTATTGGGTTTATTAATTTATTTATAACACACATATATTTGTGACTGAGCATCAACAATGTACTAAGTACTCTGTAAGGTCCTGGGGATACAGTCATGAACGATGTGTGCCAGGAAAGGACCTACTAGCTTCAATGTCTGAAGTGAGCTTTGGTGTTAAGTTGATGTGGTACTCATGCTGGCTGAGCCCTAGGTGGTGAGAGAAAATACACCATGAGTAGTTGTTACTCCTATAGGAGGCAGCATGGCACAGTCTATATTGGAGTCTCAGGACAGCACAGAATATCCTGGAATGCACAGGCTCTGGTCTCATCCAGGCCTGAGTCTGAGTTCTGCTTCAATGTGTACAGTTATGTCCCTGAGAAAGGAACTCATTCCCTCTGTCTCAGTCTTATCCTTTGTAAAGTAAGGATAGTGATAGCCACTTTGGAAATCTACTTGAGTATTCAAATGAAGTGCATATAAAGGTTAAGTATAGAGCCTGGCTCAGAGTATGCACAAAAATAATTAATTGTTGTCATCATTATTATTCGGTACATATATTTAGATATTTAGAGCCACAGGAGAATCAAAGACTTGGATCTTCAGGAGATAGAGACCTGCTCTGAAGGCACTGAAGCCAGTGTGGACTGAAGCTGCACATAACATCAAAGACAGCTCTGTTGGTGGCCATAGAGATTGGCTTCCTGTTGAAGGACCTCAAGGTTGCAGGTACTGGAAATTTGCTTACCTTTCTACACTTTTTTTTTTTTTTAAAATAAGTGAGAGCTTTACAGTGTCTAATAGAGCTGAACCACATCATTTCACTTCCTTAGATTAAGTGTCCAAATTCCTTTACAGGCAATTAAAGCTAATGAAAAATAATTTATGTGCCTAGAATCTATTATAACTATCAGAGTCCAGTGATCAATTTGGTTTGTGATGCAGATAACCTGCACAGTCTAAGATAACATTAAAAAAGAGCAACATGAGGTGAGGTGATCAGAACTGTGATATTAGCCCAACACATTTCTGCTAACAGACTGAGTCACTGGAGTTTAATCAACTGAAGAGAACAGTGGCGCTTATTGAGTGTGCTAATTCTCTAGGCAGAAAGCTTCCCAGAGCACACACAGCAAAGATAAACAAGGCCATGACTTGGTATGGAGAACCTATACAATTGTGGAGGCTGAAGGATCAAACAAAGACAATTATGATCTCAGTTGTCACAGCAATTCTGCTTATTTAGGTTAGATTGAGTTTATGGAGGGTTTGTTATTTAGGAGTCATTTTAGAAGGCAGACAAGAGTTATTGTTACTATAAGAGATGTTGAACTTGTGGCTGATTTTATTATAATGGGTAATGTTTACATTAATATAAAACAGTCGAGTAGCAACATTATTATTTTCAGACAACTCATCTGGCTTTCTAGACTTCCAACAACATCCTCCTGACCACCTTACAATGCCATCTCTCCCTCCAGAGGCAATGTTTAAAATACTGGAATAAATCTTTGAATCGTTTTTTCATATTGGACAATATTCAACTATTTCATATTGAACATTATTTAAAAAGCAGAGTTTAAAGCAGTTATCTCTCCTTACTCCCAGTGGAAACCCTTGACTCCAAGTTGACCTAGCTGAGAGGACTGGGCTTTATAAACAGCTAGACTTCAGTTCAACATCCACTTCCACTAGCTGTGTGACCTTAGGCAAGTCACCTACTGTTTCGGGGCCTTTGAACCTATCTATAAATGGCAGTAACTATGCCCATCTAGGGTATCTGCAAGTAGTAAATGGGAAAGCCTGTTTGGGCATAGATTGCAAGAACCTGCAATGCATGTTCCCTCCCACTCCCTTCACCTCACTAAACCCCTCAGTGGACAGGGACCTGACAGAGGATATCACCAAGCTCAGATTCCAGAGGCTTGAATTCTAAGTGTCTCCGTCATTTACTCATAGGGTGTCCTTGGACAATTCATTTGCCTCACTGGCCTCTAGCCTGAGAATTGGCTTCAGGAGACCCAAAGTATTTCTTGGCTTCTTGAGGAGCCTCCTCACTTCCATAGGTTTGCTCAGGCAGTCTCTTCTGCTGGCATAAATCTTCGTCTTCTACCTGTCCTAATGCCTTCTATTTCTCCTGCCCACAGTGATCCTCTGCTCTCTGCAATAGTGTAAGATTTTCTGTGTGTATTACTCACTGGGTGTGTGATTGTAAGCAGCCTTCTTTTATTCATTAAACTTTCCAGTTTTTTGTTCTTGTCTCCCTCTCTAGAACAAAAAATCTCTCTGAGGAAAGTCATGTGTTTCATGCTTCTTGGCTTTCTTCAGTTTGTACCAGGAGCAAGGAAGGTGATTAACGGCACCTTGTTGAAGTAGCAGTCAACATTATGTGTACAAAAGCATAGCCATGTGTTATTATCCATTTAGAACAAGCCAAAGGGCCATTCTGGAAAGCACTGAGTGTTGCCATCCTGCCCAACACAATCCACTTGTCCACCTCTTTCCATTTTTTCTCCTCCTCTGCAGGGACCTGGGAATTTTCTCGAGGCTTACCTACACATGGAGAGAACTAAGAGCCTTCCTTCACTCTGTGAATTCCTGTGGACTGAAGTCCTTCTCCAAGTTGAGCTGTGCGGTTTCATACCATGACAGATTTTCCATTTCTTCCTCCCAGAAACCTATTGGCAGAAGCAGTCTGCATGCTACACTGTTGTGGTAGGCAGCAGATACATGTGACTCAGAGCATGTTTGACTTCTCGGAACAGATTTCCAAGAGGGTAATGGCTAATGAGCTCACCTTTGAGTCTGCCAACAAAAGAGGCTCACAGAGACACCCAGGTCAGCTGAAATCTACCAGACACAGAGAAGAAAGATTCCAGACACCAGCAGGGTCTACGAATGCCTGCTAGACAGCTGCATAAAAAGAAAGTTACCTAATTCTGAGAAACCAGCTTCACTGCATTGGTCCATCTAATCATGAAGTAATCCCATAGGTAAACTTTCAGTGGGAGTAACAAGAAAAAGAAAGGGCTATAAGGTCTATGTTAATGAAGTCATAATCTGCATTAGGGTCTATCTTAGGGCTCCACTTTTATTTTTTCATTAAATATTTGTTGAATTCTTACCATGGGTCAGTCCCTATTCTAGGTGCAGGGGATATATCAGAGACAAAAATCCCTGTGCACCCCACCCCTAGAACTCATATGCTTATATGAGACTTAAAAACAGCATCCAAATTTTCACAGGTTAACACTATTTTACCAACCTGAGCCCCTTTGCCTCTTGGTCCCCTAGTCTCCCAGGGAGTTATTCAGTGAGACTTCCTCTCATTTCTGCTAGGTGCTCACATGTTGATTTTGACACAGTTCACAGTTCATAAAAATGCCAAAATTGTTATGTTACCCAGGATGGTAAAATACACTTTCTGAATGTGTAAGTGATCATTGTGATTGTCTGTTATACTTTCCAACTCACTTATCACTAGTGAATAGCTTTTAAAGGGGTTAAATGAATAATTACCTAATGATGATGAATAAAGAGAGTAAGAGTGTTATTAACCCCCATCAGAACCACAGTACCATCATAATACCTTGCCTCTTACTAGAACTTCGTAATTTTCAAAGTGTTTTTTCAGTTTTTGGTTGCTTAGAGTGTTGATCGATCTACTGAAACAAACCAGAAATCCAGATTAGTTTAAAAATACATGTCTTGGATGCCCATTATGTGTAAAACACTTAGCTAGGCATGGGAAATCTACCAATGAACAAAGAAAAATGAGACTCTTGTCCTCAGGGAAATGAAGATAAAGACACAGAACGCTGAGGGAGGGAGTGAAGAGCCCCAGTCTTGGAAGGCTCAGGGAAGTTTCCTGGGGAAATTGAATTTATACTTGGCCCTGAAGTAGGACTTCCACGAGTGGAAGACGTGGGGAGAAGATTTCCAGCTATTGCGGTAAATGTTAGTTTCACATTGGCCATATGACAGGCTGCACATCTGTTCCATTGTCTCTGGGGATGGTTAGAGACCTTGGAAAGAGCAGGTAATTTTGCATATTAAATTATAACCCATTAGGCGGCTGGTTAGATGAAAGGGCCTGGCTTCATAATCTCTTTCTTTCCATGAAGTAACCATATGGTCACCTTTCAGCTGAAACATTGTCCTAGGATTGAACTGCCTGGCAGCCAGTGACTTTTTTTGTTTTATAAGATTAAAATTACTTTTCTTTTTTGATTATAAATATAATCAATGATAATTGTTTTTATAAGTTGGGGAAGGCAGAAAAGTATATGGAAGAACAAAGGAATCAACAATGCTACAATGCAAATTCATAATTTGCATTTTGCAATATTTCTATTGAGCATTTTTCACTGATACAGTCATTCATTCACATTTATAACTGGGCTCCTTATGGATAAATAGGCCTGCATTAGTGTGAGAAGAAGAGGAAGGCCACACAATGACAGATTCAAGTGCTTAGCAAGACACAGTGACATCTAATGAATAGGTTCTAAAATTAATAGGGAGTTTTGGTTGGTTTTCAGTTTTTAGAAATATTTCATTCTATGAAAAGTTGAGATATGTGTGGGATATGAAAATCTGAGATATGCATGAATATGTTATTATTTCTTACCATAAATTTTAAAGTAGATATGTTTTTTAATTCTTGCTTTATAAAGGAATACATTTAATAACAGAGATTCAACAAGTTAATAGGAAAGGGATGCTACACCCTAGTGCATCCAGGCAACATTTTGTCAAGGGTTCTGCCTATCCAGTCTCACCAATTCTGGATCTCAGGATGGGAACCAGGTTCAGATAGCGCTCCTTAATAATGTGGTTTGATTAAACAGAAGTGGCTTAATTAAAACTGATTGAGACTTTAAAAGGAGAGTGGATGCTCTCCTTTTTGTGTCTCCTTTTATGTGATCTCTGTTCTGTTGGCCACCGTGATGTGCACAACTGTTTGGTCATGGACTATATTGAGAAACATTTTCTCCGATTAAAAAGAGAAGAGCCAAGTAGGCTTGGAGCTAGCTGGGGGACCAACTAGAGAGATGGATATTTTTGATTTCCTGGTGAACAAGAACATTTTTAAAGACAGAAATATGTGGAATCTGTTGTTCCTGTTTTTGAGTTTGTGGGGACTGAATCCCAGATCTGTTTAAGCATTTGTGAGCACTAATGCTTTTGTGAGAATGAATTTTTCTGAAGGAACTTACAAAAGTGTTGAGTTTCATGTTTGGGTTAAAGCAATCAAGCATGAAGACATATATATGGATGAAGGGCCGGGATGGAGAGAGAACTTCTCCAGGCCATCTGAGTTCCAGATAGATAGAATAAATTACAACTAACATGCACAAAGAGTGGAATGCCTTATGGTACTGATCACTGTGACTGCATGTTGGACCTCCCAGGCCCCTTGGTAAGGCTAGTATTTCCTGAAGAACCTTTCTCAAACCCATACTTTGTTTTATGCCTTCCATAATATCATTTCCATTTCCTTAAATGCTACCATCCCCTTTCCTGTCCTGACCTCTCACTGCCTTCTATTGAAATACTGCCTGCCCTTGACTTATCAAACTGTACTGTCATGGTTTGTTTGCTTGACTAACTCCTTTAGTTTATAATTCTCCAGAATGCAGGAACTGTGCCTAGTAAAATGGTTGGTATATAGCAAACACTTGATAATTTATTGATTCGTTACTGAGGAAATGCAAGTGGGACTTAAGTTTGCTTAATAAATGTTTCCTATTATTGACGTCTACTAAAATCCAGCTTACCTAAGGAATTTTATTTCTAATATATACTAACACTGTTTTCCTTCTCTGACTACATTTATTGGGTACTTATTATGTGCAAGATACTATGTGATCTCATTTATGTTGTAAGCACTATAATTATTTCTACAGGTAAGGAAATAGAGTCTCAGGAAAGGCAGGTGACGTGGCCAAGGTCATGAGAAGTGACAGGACCATGATTTGTGGCCAGGAAGTCTGACGCCAGAGCCTACAGTCTCTTCTACTCACCTCAGAAGTCCTACTTGTCCTTCAGGGCCAAGCATAGACTCAGCTTCCTCAGGAAACTTTCTTGCAGTTACTGTCATTGTCTATCTTCTCATCTCACCATTAGGCTGAAGGCCTTGTGAGGCAGGAATCATGGGTCTCCTCTTTCTATCATCTCCTTGTATGTGGCCAGCATCTTGTAAAGTTGTTTGGAAAGGGATTCCTACCTGTACTGGGCAGATGAGGGGAAGGGGGCTTGGGGATTTCTCTAGTCTTACACAGCCACCCTCTGTCAGAGCCAGCAGTAGGTCTTAGGTGATCATCTCTAGTTCCAGGCTCCTTTCCTGGAAGAAAATGCCTTAGAAAATCCCTTTATAAACAATTCAGGAGGGGATAGAGTTCGGAGATTCTTAGAATTGCAAGAAAACACAATGGTTACCTAGGGAAATAGCCTCATTTTCAACAGTAGGCCTAGAAAGGAGAGGTGACTTATCCAAGACTGTGGAGCAAGTTCGTAGAAAGATTGGAGTAATGAAAAAACTGAGAACAAAACTTGCAGTTGCCAGATCTGGGATTTAGTATTCACTCTGACACTTAGTTCTTAATGAATGGCCTATAATATAAAGTGTAATTATTCAGATTCAAACCAAGTCGACAGTGTCTTTTCTGTCATTGCCCTTGGCCTATCTATATGCAAAGAATAGTTTTCTTCTTAGCAAAAACTCCTTTTATTCCACTTGGCACAGGCACTATTTATTGAATTGCTATTGCTTTAATTTTTTTTTTTCTTGGCTTATGTTCTCTTGCAGTCTCCTGGCTTCTTCCAGCTCTAGCCTCTCCTCCCCTAGCCATGCTCCCTTCACCCTCCCAGCTCCCCATCCTCTCACCAGCCTTTTGTTTTCTTCATGGATGCCAAGTCAGCCAATCAGCATTGCTTGTCTCCTTTCCTGCTGTGCTCCACACACCCAACTAAGGCTATTTCCTGGTTGCCATCCTGAACCAGGCTGCAATTGTTAAAATATTAATGGCTTCCTTGGTGAAAAATAACACCGACGCTTCTTATTATAAATTAAAATTGCCAGAGAGGCAGAAACAATGACATGGAGGAAATAAAGCAAAACTCTAATATGAAAAAGTGTTTTAGAGTTAAGGCAGGAGAAGATATCCTTAGCCCTGCCTTCCCCATCACAATGCTGGGATCTTGCAGTGGGAAACACCATCACCACTGGCCGAGAGTCACCATCTTGACCACCTAGATGGGGTGTATGGCAGGGTAGGCGATCCCTGGGGTTTTGCCTGGCTGGCTCTTCTTCTGGGTCCACTGGGAGAGAGGATGAGGGAAGAGCAGCATGGATTAGGAAAAAAAAAAGGCAACCTGCTATGGATAAAGAAAAGAGGGGCTTGCTGGGGTTAAAAATTCCAGTGACATCTTGGAATAAGGAAGGTTGAAGGATGCTGAGAAAAGATTAGGCTAAACTCAAAGGCCAAGAAATGTGATTCCTTCCTTTGTTTAATCTTAAGTAAAGCATTTAGCACTTCATGTCTTAAATATCTAATTCCCCAACCACACTGTCATCATTGTCATAATTGTACTCCTGGGGCCTTGCATGGTGCTTGGCACAAACCACAATGCTAACCGGTATATTCAGAATGAATGGATAAATAACCAGCAAGGGAAAGAGTAGAGAGCAAAAACCGACCCTGAATATTTTCAGCATAGTGAACGTTAGTATTTTTATTTCTTTTGTAATAAGGAGTACAAAGGGTTGGGAGCAGGACATCACAGGAGGAGGAAAGATAGCGCCATCTCTGCAGAAGAACTCCTGAATCACACACAGAAGGAAAGTGGATCCCCAGGGCAGCCTTTCCCACCAAAAAAAATCAGGCCCAATCCAGGAGAGTTTGCCAGTGGCTCCCCAGGGTTCCAGGGTGTCTGCCAGCCTTCCTAGGAATCCTGGGCATGCCTCTAGGTGCCAGTGACTCAAACTCCTTTTTCCACTTCCCAGTTCAACCTGGTCACTCTCATTCCCACAAGTTCCCAATCTGAGTCCCATTCTCTGACCTTTCTCTGCTTCCCTGTTTTCATCTCATTTGAGACTGATCCTCACGGGTTCCCCTGGCCCCTGCACTCATTTTCATTACTGGGTATGTTAATGTTCGTCTTCTAATTCAGGAAATCCTTCCAACCCTGTTTTCAGCTCTGCCCCCAAACCCTTCCACTTCCGCATTTCACCTCCCAGTCTCCTCACTCCTGGAGCAAAGAGCTCTGCACTTGGATTTCTAAGCATGCATGGCTCATGTGGAGTAGGGAAGTGGCAAGATGCCCCTCAGGGCAGAAAGCCTGCTTTTTGTGGGGACCCTACATATCATTCAAACAGGCATAGCTGTAGAGAACCTTCACTGAACCTCTCCTCCAGTTCTGCCTCTCCCCTCCACTATGCTGAACTTGCAGTTCATTCTGCAGTAAAAAGCAGTAGCCAGGCTGCAGCGGGTGCTCCAGAAGCCCGACTCTAAGCATGCACACTGTATATGTGGTGTGCAAGGAAGCCATCATCAGTCATATAAAGCAGTTGCTATGGAACGTGTGAATAGTGAGAAACATGGTTTAATTGTGGATTTTATTATAAGTGTGATACTAGTCAGAAAGGCCCAGGAAGCTGGCATTGCAGCTACCAGCTCAGAGAGAAGGAAAGAGAGCAGCAGAAATTGGTATAGGAGATCCTACTGATGTTAACATATGTGGACACCCTCCGGTCTCCTGGCCCCTTTCCTTTCACCCGGATTTGGTATGTGGCAAATCTAAACATTTGCAAATTCACAGTCGTAATCAGTCATCCGGCACATTATGAACTTCCACTGGCGATCCCTGTGGGAGGGAGAGTCAGAAAATGAATATCAGTGAGAAAGGACAGGGCAGGAAGAATCGCTGCTGGGGAAACAGCAACAGAGAACATTTGGAGGATCTGGGAACTGAAGGGACACTTAACCTCACTTTGCTCTTAGAAGACATCTTTATGCAGTTTCCCAAGAGCCAACAAATCTGTGAGTTCAGATCACCCTTGAAGGTGACTGACTAGATCACTGGCTGTGTGGACGCCTCTGCTCATCACTGGTGGTCAGCTCACCCCTGCTGCCTCCAGAAAGTACCTCAAGGACCTGTGGGTTAACAGCTTGGAATAAAAGCATTTATTTAACATAATCTCCATTTCATTGTAAAGAATCTTGTTTTAGGCTGGGCTTGGTGGCTCGCACCTGCAATCCCAGCACTTTGGGAGATTGAGGCAGGTGGATTGCTTGAGGCTAGGAGTTTGAGACCAGTCTGGCCAATATGTGGAAACCCTGACTCCACAAAAAAATACAAAAAAATAGCTGGGTGTGGTGGCTCACGCCCGTAGTCCCAGCTACTTGGGAGACTGAGGCGGGAGGATTGCTGGAGTCCTGGAGGTTGAGGCTGCAGTGAACCGAGATGGTGCCACTGCACTCCAGCCTGGGTGACAGAGTGAAACCCTGTCTCGAAAAAAAAAAAAAAATCTTGTTTTAAAAAGTCCATCCATTTTCCCACTGACTCTTTCTGAGCACTTACCGTATGCAGAGTGCTCACCAGGCACTGGGCTCTGTGCTATACATGTGTTTCCCTTCAGAAAACACTGCTACAGAGAAATGAAAAAATCCCTTAAAGTAAAAAAGAAAATGGCTGCCATTCTGGCGTCACTAGAATAGTTATGAATTGCCTATGTGTTTAAATGAATTGCCTATGTGTTTAAGTGGTTGGGGATGGGAAGAGTGTACATAGCATTACTAAGTTTTGAAAAATGTGGTATGGATACATTTCAAGGAATGTTCTTTGCTCAGGGCAAACTTATGTTCTTTATTCATCCATTTAAGAGAAATGTATCGAGTGCCTACATTGCACGACACTCCTGTGGTCTAATATTGTTGAACAGTGATAATGATAATTGTAGCCTCCAATATATCTGGCATTGTACCAGATGCTTTACCTGTTTTCTCTTTTAATCCTCACAACAATTCATTGTTTGAGTGAAGAACCAGGCTCAGAGAAATAATTAACTTGCTTTAAGGTAGTACAAGTAATAGGTGATAATTTCAGATTCGCAGTTTATTGGACTCAAATCTTGATCTTTCTCTTAAATCACACGGTCTCCCTAACTAGGTAATCTTAAGCCCAGAAGAACACACGTCTGCCATGCCCTTTACACAGTCCTGATAAAGGGCAACAATAAAGAGGTTTTCCATATTTAATTATGCAAATCATTCCAAAGCTTAGTGGGGTCCTTTACAAACTCAGAATTATCTATCTTCATTTTCAATCTGCAAGGTCTGTTTTCAAAAATTTATCCCAACCACTATGACTAACAAGGCCTCCACCCAGCTTCTAAACTGAAAAATGGGGCTGACTCTGCTTAAACAGCCTAAGGCAGGCTTTCTAATTCTGAGTCTGTTGCTCTGGTTCATTTGTTTAAAACAATTGGGTATAGAGTCCCTCAACGCAAATCTGGATAATCAACTTGAGGGTCTGGGTGATACCACAGCCTGGGTGATATTTTGATTCCTGCAATTGTCAAAAGATTGTTTTAGAAGGAAATTAGAAAATTGGTGGCATGTAGGTTTACCAAATGACTGTAATTACTGCAGCCAGGTCTTATTTATCTGTGTACTAACAAACATAGATAAACAAGATCTTAGGATCAGGCATTCAAACTACTCTTTTAAAAGGCTATTAATTGATGCTGAGTAAAACTTAGACTTGGTCCTATGAAGACCAAATGATTCCACCAGGTTCAGTCTCTGATATCACACCAGGACAGTGGGGGCAAATTTGCTCCCCAAGGGAATACTTGGCAATGTCTGCAGCTACTTTTGGTTGTCACAACTTGGGGTGGAGTGCTAGTAGCATCTAGTGGGTAGGCTAAACATCTAGAATGCAAAGGATAGACCCTGAAACAAAGAAATATCTGGACCCAGATGTCAATAGCACACAGATGGAAAAAACTGCATTCTAAGAGGAAACCACTATCACTTGTATGTGGAGGGAAAGCTCTTGCACAAGGAACCCTGCCCTGACAATAGTTCTCCAAGCTGGGGGCCTTGGCGTCTTTCAGCAGAGCCGAAGAAACCTAAGTTGTGGGTCATTAAGCTACTTGTTTTTGATGACAGTAGCAAAATTACATGAGTATATTTATTTTATTTTATTTGGGGGGAAGATATTCATTTTAAATTAATGCAATGACATAATATTTCAGTTTTTCATGATTCTGGGTAATCCACATAACCAAAAATTTACTGAAAACTGAATTTACTGAAAATTGAATTGAGCATTTTAACTATTCAAATATATTTATTTCATCCTAATCTTGGATGGCATTCTTCCTTTACTGTATTAATTCCTGCTTTCTTAAACAGGGAACATGGAACTAATTTTCTTGTTGAGCTGAAGTCATCATTTGCAGCATTGAGCACCCCTGTTATTTCGTTTTGCATTTTGGGGAGCATGGCCCTGCTAAATGACAACCCACGTTCTTTGAGTTCTTCAGCCTTTCATTTGTTTTATTGTTCTTACGCATGTTTGTTGTCATGTCATCCAGCTATTTATTCTCATTGGTGGAATGAGTTTCATTCTAAGTACTATATAGTGGGTTCCCTTTCTAATTTGCTGCTTCTAGAAAATTGGTAACTAGGCTAGTTTAAAGTATATCTAAAGTAAAAATAAGTAATGTGTGCAAACTGAGTGGTTTGTCTATGGGTAAACATAAAGGTTTTTGCTGATCAGCCTGCAATATATATTGTGCCTTTCCAGAGCTACTTAATGTCTTTAAAAAAAAAAAAAAAAAAGAAATTCTAGGTCATATTAAATAAGTTAACTTTATTTCAGATGTAATTCTGTTTGAAAACACAGACACACACCAAAGATGTGTCACACTCAAATTCATCATAGCATACTATCTTATGAGTTAATGTAAGTGTTATTTGGTTTGCAAAATATTTATTGGTAACTTTTCAGGAATTCATTTCTGTGTAAAAAGTGATTATCAGCTGACTAAAAGTAGACCAAACCAATCATTAACAGCTGAATTTACCTACACCTTTCTCTGTATTAGTAGGGAGTACAATTCTTGTTTTTTTCTGACTGTTTTGATGTATTTGAGATAGGACTAAGGAGTTGATTGTGAGAGAAAGGTGATGAAAAAAGGGTTAGTGCAGTTTTTATCGTCAGGCTATTTAAATTCTCT
This sequence comes from Macaca fascicularis, assembly GCF_037993035.2. NCBI lineage: Eukaryota > Metazoa > Chordata > Mammalia > Primates > Cercopithecidae > Macaca > Macaca fascicularis. Next base: position 26,357,149 of record NC_088375.1, read on the forward strand.
TCTTTCATTAATTTTTGTCAGCTTTACTGAGGGATTGTTAACTCCTTTCATTTCTAAATATGGTTGGTAGATGCTATGGTCTGAATGTTGGTGTCCCCTTAAAATTTATATGTTGGAACCTAATAATGTGATAGTATTAGGAGGAGGAGCCTTTAGGGGGGTGATTAAGCCATGAGGGCTCTGCTGTCATGAATGGGATTAGTGCCCATATAAAAGAAGTTGAAGGGAGCTGGCTTGCCCTTTCCACCATGTGTGAGAACACAGTAATAAAGCAACATCTCTGAAGCAGCAAGCAACCCCTTACCAGACACTGAACCTGCTGGTGCCTTGATCTTGGACTTTCCAGCCTCCAGAACTGTGAACAATAAATTTCTATTGTTCGTAAGTTACCCAGTCTAAGGTAATGTGGTAAAGGAGCCCAAACAGACCAGGATGGTAGGTTCTGTGTGTTTCTTATCTCCAATCCCTTTTCTTTCTCTTCTCTCTTCTTTCCTAAAACCCAAAGTGGGGATCATATAGAGGCATGGGTTTGAAGGGGGTCCATTTTGACAATGGGCACTCCTCTAACTGTATTTGCCTTCTCCTCTTGGTGTTTCATGAGGAAAAGTACTCTTTGAAATTGAGTGAGGGGAAAAATCTTAGACCATCAAGGGATACCAAGTTTAGGACTTTGCTCTTGAGCAGGCTGGAATCCACCCTCATCTCCAAGGTGAGCAGCTCCATGAGGTGAGCTCGTGAGAACAGCTCACTTCCCATGGCCTCCCATTTTCCAGCCAAACCTGAAGTTAATCCTTGACCAGGTAGGAAACTAAAATAAGGAAAACCTCAGGTCAAAGTTCCTGCAGAAATATATGTGCATGTAAGAAATCTGCACTTGTATTCTGCATATATGTGTGTGTGTGTGTGTGTGTGTGTGTGTATGTGTTCATAAATTCCTGCAGGTTTAATCCTTGCAGGAGTTAGTCCCAGCTCCTTTAACCCTAGCCCAATGGGGAAGGGACTATCTTTCTCACCTTTCCACTGCAGAGAAAGTGGTTGTTGCTCCTCGGATATAGTAATCATAATTGTAGGAAATCATGTCCATGTCCTCACCATAGTGACCTGGATATTCTGTTGTTAGCCTATGCAGGAAGAACAAAAGGTTAGAGGAAAATAAAACACATTATTATTGCTGGGAGCAAACAGAAGACACACTATGAAGAAGAGATGGAGTTTGAGCATCTTGGCAAATCCAGACTGAAGTTAAATGACATCCACCAAACCACTCCAGGCTGTGAAGAAACAAACAGCTCTCCTCTCGCTTCTCATCGTCCTTTTCTAGGCCATTAAACTGTACACTGAAAAAGATGTAGATACCTCCCCAGGCTTTGGAATTATCAAAATAACTTTGGAGTTCTTGATATTGATTAATATCAATATTATTCCTATTCTATTCAAGTCAACTAAGACAATGTTTTCAAATTTTAGATTATGATTCATTAGTTGACAACAAAGTCAATTTAATTGGGTTTAAAAAGATATAAAATAGAAAAGAAAATATCAAAGCATGCATCACATGCAATAAGGATAAGTCTATGTATGTAAACATTTTGTTTCAAATATATATGTGTGTGTGTTAATAAGATGTACATATTGTGCTAGTTTAACATATGTTTCTTATTGTGAGTTATAGTCAACAAAGTGTTCAAAAGTTATTTAATTAAAATGTAAGCTCCCCAAAGGTAGAGGTTTTGCCTTGTCCACCATTGTTCATCCAGCACCTAAAACAGATATATAATAAATATTAGCTGAATAAATATATAGCCTGGGGAAAGTCAATTAATCTCAGTTTTCTGACCTGTAGAAGAATAAAGTCTACCTTATAGGTTTGTCATTGGAACTAATAAAAGTGAGTGATAAGGGTGCTATACACATGGTAGGTGTTGAATCACCAAGAACTATTTTGTTTCTTCTTCCTCTTCCTCCTTTCCTTTCCTTCTCTTCCAATATTGAGTAAACCCTGGGACTTCATATGAGTAGGTCCACGGTAGTCCATCCTGGAGTAAGTCTAGAATCCGCCGGTTCTCATAAGGGCTTTGCCACTGGGACCTTCAGGACCAAAACAGTCCTTTTACCATGAAATAGTTCCTCCAAAGTCTTTATCCAAACCCCAGGGCAGCTTGGAAAACAACTAGTTTGTGAGTGTCAATAATTTCATTTGATTTGGGTTTAACAGATCACTGTTTATTAATGCTAGAAAGATTTTCCCCTCTGCAGACTGACGGTGATCTTTCTCTAAGATTGTCATTAAATCATGAAAAGTTTGATTTATAAACCGTAAGGGCTCCTAGGAGGATCTCAGTGCACAGATGGAGCAAGATCAATGGTTAGCCCATTCTCTTGGTTCATAATCATTCCTTTTACCCATTATTCACTAACCCTTGCTCCCTGATTTGACTTTTCCTAACACATAATTATGCTCTATCAGGATGGCAAGCCCAACCCAAAGTGAGGTACATGTGTTTTGGCTTAATGTGTTCATGAAGGGAAATAAGGCCCTACCAATCCAGAAACTTATTTTGTGCTTCCAAAGAGGTCCAGAAGCAGGACTTTATCTTTCAGGTAAATGTCTTTTTTTTTTTTTTTTTTTTGAGACCGAGTCTCACTGTGTCACCCAGGCTGTTTTGCAATGGCACAATCTCAGCTCACTGCAACTTCCACCCTCCCGAGTTCAAGTGATTCTCCTGTCTCGGTGTCCCAAGTAGCTGGGATTACAGGTGTGTGCCATCATGCCCAGCTAATTTTTGCATTTTTAGTAGAGATGGGGTTTCGCCATGTTGGCCAGGCTTGTCTGGAACTCCTGACCTCAAGTGATCTGCCCACCTCAGTCTCCCAAAGTGCTGGGATTACATGCGTGAGCCACCACGCCCAGCATGGTAAATGTCTTATAAGTAGAACTAATAGGGCCTTACTTGGATCCCACTGATTTATGATCCATGAGAATTCTAACAAGGACTGTATTAAAGTTTACCCAAGGAAAGAGAGGTTTGTTGAGAACATGAATAATGCAAATTAGAATAAGAGGTTGGGTGGGGGTGGGGGTGTGCGTGTTTTCCTTCCTTCAGGGAACAAAAAATACTTTCAAAAACTTTTGAAGCAGTCTTTGGATACAATGTGTAAAAATTAATTACCAAACTTTTTTTTTTTTTTTTTTTTTTTTTTTGCCAAGGCAGACTCTACATACAGCAACACTGCATTAGGCTAAATCCAATTGCTAAAGGTATTTGGAAATTATGAGGCTAGATTTTTATTTTTAAGTTTTTACTGACCACTCTGATCTGTCTTCAGATACTTGGATAAATACCATGGAATAAAGTGGGAAAGAAAAGCTTACCTTTAAAAAAAAATCAAGAAGTTTTACGCTTCAAACAAGGAAAATATTATTTAATACTTTATTTAATTAGGATTCTCTCTTGCTTCATTGTTGGTAGTGACCAGACATAAGACCCCTGTCTAACTGGACAGTTTGTCTGAGAAGCCTCTTCGTGAGGGACTGATGTCCATTGAATTTCTAGAATGTCCTAGAGAAGGTGAGGTACATGACCATCGGTACATTTTCTCCTTGGTCACAGACAGGTTTTGTTTTGTGTGACTTTTGGTTGTTGTTATTTTGTCTTGTTTTTGTTATAACACCATGGGATCAAGTTTAGACTGTCTTAGAAAAACCTGGGTTAAGGAGGATAGGGAAGGAGGTTGGATATCCATGGAAATCTCTCCTACTTTACGAGATTAAAAAATACCAAGGGAGAAATGACCCAAATGACTGGGAGAAAGTGAATCTCACAAACACCATCCATAGGAAGAACTGTTGTGTCAATGTGGCCCAGGATTCTGTATTCTGTGTTTGCAAACCAGATATATGTGGCTGCATTTAGTTCTTCATGATATTGCACATGCACGTGTGCACACACACACACAGTGTCCTAATAAGTGAAAGCCCCAGGAATAGCTCCTTAGAGAGAAAAAAGAATTTAAACGTTCAGAACTAGACACTGAGACAGGGCATAGGGACTTGTCAGGAAATTAAAAGAGGCTACAAGGAAGCAGAATGATCAGGGTTTCCTAAGCTGTGACATTGGGCTTTGCCAGTGTGGGTGGGGGAAGAGTTCAGTGTGGTTCCAGTTTCTTTGTGAATTACTGGGTCACTTTAAGTAGTTTTTTTGAAAAACACACTTCATACTGAGCATTGCCATACATTCCTAGATGAATTAAAACAATCAAGCAAACCTTCAGCTTGGCAAGATGAAGAAGAGTGCAGGTCAGGAAGATGCCTTTATTGAAATGAGTCTACTTTTCAAACATTTCTATGGGGAGCCTTATTTTCTCCTTTCCCCTAAAGTAAAGAGTTTGAATAGATTTATTCGATTTTAGATCTTATTTAATTTTTAATAAAAACTACCGGTGGGGTGTGTGTGTGTGTGTGTGTGTGTGTGTGTGTGTTTATTCCTGTCACTTTCAGATGAATGATTCTTATGGTACAATTTCTCACTTCACAACATTTTTTCTGCTGTCAAGATGAGAGACAGAGAGTTGTTCCAAAGCTAAGTAAAAACTTGATAACATAAAGCCACTTGTACAACTCTTGTGTCCGCTGAGGCTGATGGGAAAAAACTTAAATATTATCTTAGTTATGAGCTGAGGGAAATCAGTTCAAACTGAAGAAAATTTTAAGATTGATATAGGATTTTTCCCATCTAAGATTCTTGAAGCACTAAAATTATCAACAGATCCAACTAGACTCAATGAATGTTTGCTGGTCAATACAGTATCATAGACTGAGCTGCTGCTGATAGATGTCTCGGCTCTTTTGCCACAAGAATAGACATATTGCAGAGCTGAGTCCAGATATATGTTCTCACATCCATTTTAGGAAGGGAAATGGAGATACAATCTAGTTCTATACAGTGGCCAATTTTATTCATTGTCAGAGGTTTGGTTGAGAACTGATTAGGTTTTTAACAGTTAAAGTAAAGATTTTCAATCTATTCCCTGACATAAAGTGACTCAGCATAAGGTTTTGTGAAAACCCACCTCTACGAGACCTTATTCAGAGCCAGACGCTTTTCTTCTATGAAAGTAAGACTTCATAGCACTGACATGTGTTTGTTACAGCCGTTTCACTTGGGGGAATTAGGACAACTGGATTACTCGGTGTCACCTGGAAGCTCCTCTTTCAGGACTTTCCCTCCTATTGATGTGCACATGAACAGATGCAGCTTCATCTCATGCTCAGGAACCATCAGATCCCCAACCTTGGTCCACTTTGTGGGGATACCAGAAAAGCACACACCACAGACTCCCTACCATAAAAACTGGAAGAAAACCCCAGCATTTACATATGAACAGATCAGAACGGGTACCTAAGGAAGCCATACTTCAGCTTTTTAAAAAATAAGAATAAAATTAGAATGTCTTCCAAATAATCTTTTATAGCTCAGCTCATGCTCAAACGTTTTAGAGAAGCTTCTAGTGGTCGTTCAATGTTGAATTCTGTTTTTCTTCTATTTCTCCACCACTCAATTAGCACCTTACTTTAAATATCCTATTCTAATGTCCTGTGACATGTCAGCTGATATAGTTTGGCTGTGTCTTCACCCAAATCTCATTTTGAATTCTCAGATGTTGTGAGAGGGACCTGGTGGGAGGTAGTTGAATCTTGGGGCAGGTGTTTCCTGTGTTGTGTTCATACTAGTGAATCAGTTTCATGAGAGCTGATGGTTTTAAAAATGAGAGTTTCCCTGCACAAGCTCTCTTTTTGCCTGCTGCCATCCACATAAGATGTGACTTTCTCCTCTTTGCCTTCCGCCATGATTGTGAGGCTTCCTCAGCCACATGGAACTGTGAGTTCTCCACTAAACCTCTTTCTTCTGTAAATTGCCTAGTCTCAGGTATGTCTTTATCAGCAGCATGAAAATGGACAAATACATCAGCACTATATATTTAGCAAAATAATGGAATGCTGTATAACATCATGAGGGCCAACATAGTAAGCTCTTTGAGGGGTCATTGGTGCATGGAATCAAATATGCTTTTATGATCTGGTTCAGAAGTGGGTTTGGAGGAGAAACTCAACATTTGTGGATTTGATATGTTGAGGCTGGCTTATGTTTTGTACATTCAGCTAAAAAGATGTCCCTTTCTGACAGGCAAATCATTGAGAAGTTTGTTAAATAAAGCCAGTCTGTTCATGATCAATCCTCTTGCATAATGCTTTTCCAGGTAAGCTATAAGGAATGAACATATTTCAGATTGCTTAGTTTGTCTTTATTAGGAGCTGCATCAGACTCTCTTTGAATTAGTTTTGCAAAGACAGAAAAAATAAACCCCAAATGGAGTTACATGTAAAGGAAAACAGCCACAAAGAACAACCCCCCGGCTTCTTCCCACAAGAGCTGGGGATTGGCCAAGTGGTTCCTCTGTAGTCACCCAAGTGCCCTTCTCTACACAGAAAACCTGAACCCTGGGGCTCTGGGGTGTGAGAAATAAAAACAAATGTCCATATCTGTCCTCTTATGGCATTTTGGGACTTCATATTTCAAACACTTCAGACATGTATCACAACACAAGGGAACAACAGTTCCAGGGATATCTGTGACTTAAATGAGTAGAGGAAAGTCCCTGAACACTTTCCAAATTGCTTTCTTGGAAGTGAGTTTCTAACTCACTGTCCAAGTCCAGGGCTAGTCAGCAAGCACATTTGCTTTGACTCGTGTTGATTTTCATTAGCCACATTATATGGTGGTCACCTTTGGTCTGCACATCAGTGGGGGCTACTCCACCTTCAACAGCTCCACTCCAATTAAAATAGCTTTATTCTCTGTTTTCTACCAGATGCCTAATGTGCTATTATGTAATGTTTCACCTATAGAAGTCTTATTCCTCATATAGAGACAGCTCAGTACAATGCAAAAAGCATGGGATTTGGAGGCAGATAGACTGTTTGAGTCAAGCTTGGAACTTTGAAGGAAGCCATAACTTCTATAGCTCAGTTCCCTCATCTGTATGATAGTATCATAATTTTTTTGTGTGAGGATTAAATGCAGTAACACATGAACACATGGTAGGTGTCAATAAATATTATTATTATCATCATTATCATTATTAGGGTCAACCAAAGCCTATGAATTGTTATTATTTCATATCCATTCACATTCATTGACTGCTTAAGTGAATTAATAAATAGAAGTAAGAATGATTGCTTCTAGAATCTATTATAGTAGAGGGAAGCAGACTAGATAGAATAAAACATCAGATTTGGTTTGTAACTGAGAGGTTTACTTTGTTCTAAGTAGCTGGCCATGGGTTAACGAATACTTGCTAGACGCATCTATGATATTTCTGCTTTTGAAGTTTGAACATAGGGAGAAAGGTATCACCTATAATGCAGGCACCAAATACAGTCGATATGGTTTGGCTCTGAGTCCCCAACCAAATCTCACCTTGAATTGTGGTTTCCATAATCCCCACATGTCATGGAAGGGACCCAGTGGAAAGTAATTTAATCACAAGGGTGGTCACTCTCATGCTGTTCTCATGATCGTGAATGAGTTCTCATGAGATCTGATGGTTTTATAAGGGACTTTTCCCCCTTTTGCTTGGCCCTTTTTCCTGCCATCATGTGAAGGACGTGTTTGCTTCCCCTTCTGCCATGATTGTAAGTTTCCTGAGGCCTCCCCAGCCCTGAAAACTGTGAGTAAATTAAACTTCTTTCCTTTATAAATTACCCAGTCTCGGGTATGTCTTTATTAGCAGTGTGAGAACGGACTAATAAAACAGTCATCAGTGGCATCTGCAGGGCATTGATTCCAGGACTCCCATGAATACCAAAATCTGCAGAAACTCAAGCCCTTGATCTAAAATGGTGTAGTATTTGCATATAACCTATGAATATCCTCCCGTTTACTTTAAATCACCTCTAAATTACTTATAATATCTAAGATAATGTAAATGCTACATGAATAGTTATTATACTATATGGTTTTGTATTTGTATCATTTTTTATTGTTGTATTGTTATTTTCATTTTTATTGTCTTTTTCTGTATATTTTTGATTCAAAGTTGGTTGAATTCTTGGATAGGGAACCCCCAGATATGGAGTGCCAATTGTACATGTCTACATTTTAAATATGGCACAGTAATTATGAAAACCACTCCAGCTGATGAAAGGGATGATTGATTTTGCCCAAGCTCAGAGAGGCGGCTGTCTGCACAATGAGTGCTATGTACATCATGCAATGCAAGGCAATGGTTTTAGTAGGGCACAGAGCATCTAATCCCAATATAATTTCCTTTAAATTGTGACATCTAGTCCAATTTCCTCAACACTTAAGTATGTCCATCTCTATAGTAATAGCTTCCAGCTTGCACAGACCCTCAGCATGCAAGCTGCTCTTCTTACCAGGCCTCTGGGAGCTGAATTGCAGGAGGCTGTCTGGGCACAGGTGGCATATGATAGGCACAGCAATGCAGGGGCCTGTGAGATTGTTCCTGTCCCTGAAACAGCATTACAGGAGTGAACATGCAAACACTCCCTATCTTGTATTAACATCTGAACAAAGAGGTTAGGAATTAAAGATTAGCTTTGACTGGGTGCTTTGGGGTGGGAGAGATAAGAATGTTCTAATCAACTGATGTTGTTAACTAGAGCTATACAGGAATTAAAAAAAAAAAGCATTCTCTGGCTTATGACTTGCACACAGAGAGTAGAGAAGGAGGCAGTGAAGAATGCAAAGTCTGAGAGACAGAATATCAGGGTTGAAGAGAAAAGTAAAGGTCATGTAAATGGATGCATTATTTTATGGTAAAAAGATATTATCCAATGAACCTAATGAAAGGCCATGGCTCTGGAGAAGAACCATTTAGAAAAGAAAATAATTTACAACCATCAGTTCCTGGGACACAGAGTCTCCGCCTGGATAGTAGACAGTCTGGTGTGCAGCCTGCAGCTACTGAGCTGTTTGGAGAAGAGAGGTTATGACAAACAATGTCTAAAGGGTTGTGGCAACTTCAGTGACACGTGTTTGTGGTTTGCAGACCACTAGACTAAGAATTAGAACTCTCATACCTAAATAAATATCCATAAAATTCACGTATTCATCCAATCCAGTGGAGACCATTTCATAACGGCATGTCCACATCTATCAGGAATTTGCTTTCTTGCCAGAGTCCTGTGAGGCTGTAATAGCCAACAAGAAACTGCACAAGCTGAAATGAGAGCAGCACCTTGGTTCCCACCAAACAAATAAATCCCACACTCATTTGGAAGTTGGTTGGATGACTTGTTTTTTCCAGCCTAGAGTGATGATATTTCTGAATCCCTAAGTGCTCATGAACACAGGCGCTAGATGCCCACTTAGCTAGTTCATACAGTGTCAGGCTGCGTGCTGCAGAACGCCTTTCAAAGAAGGAAGGGGGAAAATGTCGTTCCCACACACATGGGTCCAGTTCCCTGGGAGGTAATTCAAGCTAATTAAAGTCATGTAAAGGAAGGTTTCAGATAAGAGGGTTATCAGCATTTCACTGTGGGAAGGTGCAGGAAAAAGAGTTCTCACTTCACTCTGTCGGGCTGTTAAAAGGATCAAATAAAATAATGTACTTGAAAGAAGTCTTTGTCAACTATAAAACGTCATCACATCAATGTCGGGTTTCACCATTGTTACTGTTCCTAGGGACTTGCAACGTTATTCATCTGACACATTTATTAAGAGTCTATTTTGTGCTAGGTAATATCCTGGAGATGTTGAAAAAATAAGACCTAATTTATGCCCTGGAGGCATTTAGAAAGACATATAATATAACATCATGACTCAGACAATTTAAAGATGCCACTGAAATGTCTAGACACACCAGCGGGATAGTGAGTCATATACTGTGTACCACGGTGCATACTTGAATCTCATTCTGCTGCTTCTCCAATGTTTTCTTTGAAAAAACACCATTTTATTTGGCGACCGTGATAGCTCTCAGCTCTAACACCATGCCATCAGAAATAGAACCAGCCAGGTGGAAACATACCTTAGTAGGACTTGTCATGTCTAAGTTGTCCAAAGTTAACTTGTCATGTCTTTTGGAGTAATTCTCTCTACTTTCCCCCACCCTTTGACTCTACAGACCAACAGTAACATGTCTGGATGGTAGGATGGGGTAAGGAAGGGTGAAGGGTGTGGGGGTTGGGGTGGGGTGAGGGGGTGGCAAAATCATTGCAGATCAAGGCTTTGGGTAAACTTTGTCAGTAGAGACATGAATATCTTTGGGAACTCAAAATTTCTCATCTTTATCTATCAATCTTTAATGTTGAGACTTTGTTCCTACATATATGTCAATATAATCATTACATTTTTAGCATCTTAGCTGATGAATTGCATCTAAGAGAGCCTGAGAAGTCATTTCTAAAGTATGTGAGAGGAATGATGCCTAGCATTTTTGAGGAAGCAGAAGTATCCTGGAACCAGTCTCCAGGTGACCACTGGAAATCTGGGGCATCATTAAAGCAACAGTGGAACTGGAAACACAAAGACCTGTCTTTTTCAGGTCTCAGCATTCAAATAAACAGACAGGATAAGCTTCAAGAAGCAATGCTCAGAGTGTTAACACAGATCACAGAGATCCATGGAATATGGGAATTCTGGGAAGATTTAGATGTTTACCTCTTTCTCTCACACTTACTTTCATCCACCCCCTACCTCTGTTTGACAACTTTTCCTTCTTTCTTTCTTTCTTTCTTTTTTTTTTCTTTTGAGATGGAGTCTCACTCTGTCGCCCAGGCTGGAGTGCAGTGGCATGATCTCGGCTCACTGCAAGCTCTGCCTCTCGGGTTCACGCCATTCTCCTGCCTCAGCCTCTTGAGTAGCTGGGGACTACAGGCGCCCACCACCATGCCCACCTAATTTTTTTTTTTTTTTGCGTTTTTAGTAGAGATGGGTTTCAGTGTGTTAGCCAGGATGGTCTCGATCTCTTGACCTTGTGATCTGCCTACCTCGGCCTTCCAAAGTGCTGGGATTACAGGCACAAGCCACCGTGCCCGGCCTTGGTAACTTTTCTAAAACCAGTGAGCCTTAGTTCCTCGCCTGCCGCCTGCCTGATCACCCAAAGCCTTGAGGCGCAAGCCCACTCCCTGTTGTTGTTCTGTTTGGGCAGGGGGCAGCCAGCCATGATGGCATGACCGCAGACACAGCAGGCTCTCCCACTCATCTCTGCAGAGACCTTGGGGCTTGCTGTGATGAGGAATGTTGCTGCCTCAGCTTACTCCTCTTTGCCTGGGGAAGAATGAGTTAGTACACCCAACAACAGACTGTCCAACTGATCACGCGTCTTATTCCTCTGCATAACCAACCCCGCTCTCAAGTTCTGCTTCCTGCAATGACCAGACACCTGTTGGGTTGTTCCTGGGCAGGGTTTGCCTTTGAATGTCCTGTTAGTTGGTGAGGAGGTTGGGTCTCTCCTGCATCTGGGAGCATGAAGGGGACTCTGCTTCAAGACAGGTCAGCTCTGTGTGATCATAGACAGTGGCAAGACCAGAAATGTATTATCTTATTTAATGTTCATAACAAAAAGTAGGCTGAAGTCATTCCTTCATCCAAGCAAATGCTATGTGCCTGGCATTATTTATAGGGCTTGGCATATGTCAGCACAAAGATCTCTGCTTGTGTAGAGCTTATATTCTAGGCAGAAGTGGAGCGGTGGGGGAGAGTACAAAAAGTTCTTTGTAAGGAAATTATATTTTCTGGGCCACTTCACATTATATACACCCTCCACAATTATTAATGTGGACTTTTGTTCAACAGTTGTTAAGAAGACACTATGTTCGAAGCACTATGCTGGGCATTGAAAATACGAAGAACAATGAGTGGCCCCATATCCTCCAGACACTGGAAGTCCAGGTGGAGAGCAGCAACTGTACGCAGGTGGCAAAGTGCAGAAAGTGCTGTGACAGAGGCATCTACGAAGGGCAGAGAGACAGGGCCTCCCACATCCAGGCCTCCAGCTGCCCCTAGGCTGTCCATGTTCCCCTTCCTCCTGACTGCAGCTCATGCAGGGCTGCCTCCTCGCCTCCCCACTCTTTTTCCTGCCCCTGAATCCACTCCTCTTGGCCACCCAGCATACCCCAGCCCTGATGTGTTCCTTTGGAGTCTGACTCAGGGAAAGTTATGCTAATGTAGTAAATAAATTCACTGACTGAGTATTAGGTTTTGCTTGCTCTTTCAGGTAATTTACATACATTTTAATTGGCTTTTAATGCCTTGCAACAAAGGGAGGCTGGTTTCCTTGTGGGAAGTGCCATTCTGTTAATAGTCCGGGAAGGAGAGACTTGTGGAGGCCAAGCTCCTACCTACGCTCCCCTTTCACTGGGGCTCACTCGCCTTTGGAACCTTCATCCTCTCAAAACAATTCTGGCATCTGGATCATCTTTTGCAGAAGTGCCTTCGGAGTTAAGATATTTTTGGGGTTCAAAACAACCTGAAAGATCTTCTAGTCCTTGGAATTTCAACTCATGATCCAGGAGCTCTTGGCAATGTGTCCATTAATGGCCTTCAGGGAGTCTGAGGATTCCTGAAATTCCCTGAAAACTGCTGTATGAACATGCTAAGTGTATTTTAACCCCTGAAGACAAGGTCTATAGTTTTCATCAGAGTCTTAAAGATCTTGGAGACCCAAAAAAAGTGGTCATCATTTTAGGTGATGTGCTTGAGCCTGCAGAGTTACGAGAGGGAGGGGAGAAGGGGAAAGGGGAAGGAGGGGAGGGAAGTGAGAAGAGGCCAGCACGGAGACTGAAACTCAAGTTTCTTTTTGCCCACACTAGTGCTCCTTCTACCTCCTCCACTGCAAGAGATCTTTAGGTCTTTGGTTCAGGAACTATCCCAGTTGCATCATAAACCTTTGCCAGGCCTGTTCACCTACTGTAGTAGAGTAAAAACTGCTTTATGGAAGTGGTTTTGAAGAACTAAAGGAGGTTTCTGCTCCATCAAACAGTGACAGGTGACTTTGAGCTCTGAATTTACTATCAGTCATTACTTTAAAAAGAAAAACGTTAAGCTTTGGGGGCTTTGTATCCCTAGAGATACTGTGTGCCACTGGGCATCTGTGGAGTAAGCAGTCTGATTGCAGAGAATAAGCATGATCTGTGAAGCTGTCCTTGCAAGAATTAAACTGTAGAGATATCAATTACTTGAGGGAGCCAACCTTCACATGTTGACACTTCTGGATCCTCTTGCCCAAGGCAAAAATGCCTGGCTTGTTTTCAGATCAAAAAACCTGGGCCAGTTGTGTTGTTAACACCCAGTGTAAGTCATCAGGGCAAATGACAATACACACATTCTCCTAGTCCATTGGAAGGCTAGGTCAGTAAATATTCGGCATCAGCCCAGGGAGAGGGAAAGACACAAAATATCAGAGGTTGGAATTCCAAATGGATGCAGAAAACAGCACTATCTTTTTTTGTTGTTGTTTTTTTCTGTGTACAACTATGTACTAGACTCTGACCCATGACAAGATTGGTTTCTTGCAGACAGGGACTGCAGGAAACCACGTTCCCAAATAGGCCCTGCAGCCTTAGATGTGATTAGAAGTTACCAGAAGTTGGGGAAAAGGAGAACAGCACTGGGATGGGAGTCAGTAGGCCTAAGCTTAAGACTTGGCATCCCCACAGAGTAGGTGGGTGACTTTGGGCCAGTCACTGCCAGCTCTATGGTTGTTTCCTTTTCTGCCAAAAGAAGGATGTGGGGGGTTGGATAACCCGAAAGATCCCTCTCGGCATGAACATCCTCCTAAGTTGTTCATTCATTCTCATCTATATGCCAGCGCTGCCTTCCAGGCTTGTGTGTGACCCTCAAGCTTACCTGAAGCTAGAAACATGGGCCAGAGTACTTCCTAGGTGCCTCTCCCACCCCAGGAATCACGAGGGTTTGGTTGGCAGCCAGACTCACCAGCAGGAATACGGGCACCTCTTGCTGTAGCGACAACAGTAAAACTGCCACTCCCGATCCAGCACTGACTCGAAGTAGCGGCTCTGGAACCCTGCCACCAGCCCATTGTTGGAGCACGTCTGGTACCTGAAGAGAAGACAACAACCCCAGGAACCTAAGGACAGTGACACATACACAGACCCCTTCCCAAGACCCCACTGCCACAGTTACACACTGTTTCTCTGACCTAGATTCCTAACAATGTATTCCATTTTTATGCAAATAATAGTCTTTATTATATGTGTAGAGATACTACAGCCTCTCCATTAAAATGTAAGTGACTCAGAATTTTCTAACTGAACAAAATTTAGGGAACACTGCTCCTGTCATACCTCTTTGAATATATAGTTAAATGGAAGCCTGCATAAAGGGGTGGATCTAGAAATTTACCTCTAGAATTTTACAAATTCAAGATTGTATTATTCATGTCATTTAAAACAAAAGATATTAAAATTCATTTTACTGGAATTTAAAATAAAAAGACAAAGAGAAGCACAATTGTCATTTAAAAGAAAAGATATTAAAATTCATTTTACTGGAATTTAAAATAAAAAGCAAAGAGAAGTACAATGAATTTCAAATAAACATTTCTTCTGCTTAAGAGTAGAGCCCTGGAAGGGGAACATCACACACCGGGTCCTATTGTGGGGAGGGGGGGAAGGGATAGCATTAGGAGATATACCTAATGTAAATGATGAGTTAATGGGTGCAGCACACCAACATGGCACATGTATACATATGTAACAAACCTGCACGTTGTGCACGTGTACCCTAGAACTTAATGTATTAAAAAAAAAAAAAAAAAAAGAGTAGAGCCCTGGAAATTGAGCACAAGGATGATCATTCGTTCTGCCCCATGCAGCATGCAAAGCCCAGATGAGTATGGTGAATGTGCCCAGGGCAGCCCAGTGGGAAAGCTGGGACCGCACCCCAGGTTCTTGCTACTTATCCAGGAATCTTTCTACCACCCACAAGACCATAAGCTCTACACAACCAGGGCATGTTTTGCTCAGAATTCTATTTCCAGGTGGCCAAGAAGAATCCCGGCTGTGGAGGCAGTCCCTACAGAGTTGCAACAGGCCAACTGAATGCTTCAAACTCCCTCTAAAGATCGCTTTCCTATCCTAGCTGCTTAGTCCTAAGTCTTCAAATATAGTAACCACTCCACTCCAGTCCACAGACCAGAAATAATTTTTGCTCTTTCATTCGACCTGTGCTGCTGCTGGTCTTCACAGCACGTTTCTAACTAAACATTGGCTTAGAATAGTACAATCATTTCTTCCTTTGTTCCATCTCTAGTATGATTTTCCCATGGCACCCAATTCCTATGGTGCCTTCAGACTTGCCGCTTTTTGCTGTGATGATGAAAATGCTATTTTCTACCTGGCCACAGTGGGTTTCCACTGTTCTCGCTACTTATCCTGGAATCTTTCTACCACCCACAAGATCATAAGCTCTACACAGTCAGGGCATTTCCACTGTCCTTGCAACTTATCCAGGATCTAGAATTTTACATCTAGAATTTTACAAATTCAAGATTGTATTGTTCATGTCATTTAAAATAAAAGGTATTATAATTCATTTTACTGGAATTTAAAATAAAAAGAAGACAAAGAGAAGCACAATGTATTGATGAATTTCAAATAAACATTTCTTCTGCTTAAGAGCAGAGCCCTGGAAATTGAGCACAAGGACGATCATTCGTTCTGCCCCTACACAGCATGCAAAGCCCGGATAGGTATGGTGATCCATGGCCCTTTAATGAAATCCAGTGGATTTGCACCTTACAGAATGAGCTCTTTCACAAACTCTTCCAAAATAGTTCTTCAGCTACCTCTCTTTCTTTGCATTTCCCACCATCCCAGCCGTTGGTCTATCTCCTGTTATGTGTGGGCAGAGCAGGCAGTTGTCTATTGCGGCATGACCAGACAGCTGCTGGAATGTAACCCTGTATTCCATGGGAAGATAAGTTTCCAGAAAATATAATGCATAAAATAAGTACCCTCTGCTGACTGGTGAGAGAGACCTTGTTGACACACAAATTGTAACATTATCAACAACTGGATTTCATTTATTCTTTTCCATTGCTGAGAATGAACTTGCGAATCTAACAAAATTAGATATTAAATACAATATATGTCTGTCAGAAATCATCTGTCCTTTTAATTATTTATAACTTGTTATTCATTTATTCACCTCATATATATAATTAAAATATGCATTTATTCATTCATTCATTCATTCATTCATTCATTCAACGTCTTATACTCTACTACTGTTCTGTATCAATCACTTTGCTATTGTGTTGTGAGAAGAATTGAGAGATGGGCTCGGTATTTGGTCAACCATGTAAATTAGCTTGAATTCCCTGTTCCCAGGACTTGTAAGAAGTTCTGGCAGACTAGAAAACTCAGCTATAGGGGCTCAATAATGCAGGTTAAGGTGTAAATTGAGACCTATGACTCTTTGATAATCTAGCCTTTTTTTTTTTTTTTTGGTATATGCGACTGTAGTTTATTATACATGTATCTAGGTTTTTAAATTTTATTTTGTTTTACTTTAAGTTCTGAGATACAAGTGCAGAAAATACAGGTTTATTATATAGGTATATGTGTGCCATTGTGGTTTGCTGCACCTATCAACCTGTCATCTAGGTTTTAAGCCCTGTATGCCTTAGCAATTTGTCCTAATGCTCTCCCTCTCCTCACACCCCACCCGCCGACTGGTCCCAGTGTGTGTTGTTCCCCTCCCTGTGTCCACGTGTTCTCATTGTTTAACTTCCACTTATGAATGAGAACATTCACTCTTTGGTTTTCTGTTCCTGTGTTAGTTTACTGAGGATGATGGCTTCTAGCTTCATCCATGTCCCTGCAAAGGACATGATCTCATTCGTTTTATGGCTGCATAGTATTTCATGGTGTATATGTACCACATTTGCTTTATCCAGTCTATCACAGATGGGCATTTGGGTTGGTTCCATGTCTTTGTTATTGCAAATAGTGCTGCAATAAACATACCTGTGCATGTGTCTTTATAGTAGAATAATTTATAGTCCTTTACGTATATACCCAGTAATGGGATTGCTGGGTCAAATGGTATTTCTGGTTCTAGATCCTTGAGGAATCACCACATTGTCTTCTACAATGGTTGAACTAATTTACATTCCCACCAACAGTGTAAAAGCATTCCTATTTCTCCACAGCCTCGCCAGCATCTATTAGTTCTTGACTTTTTATAAACACCATTTTGACTGGCATGAGATGGTACCTTATTGTGGTTTTGATTTGCATTTCTCTAATGATCAGAGAGGTTGAGCTTTTTTCATGTGTTTTTTGGCCACATAAATGTCTTCTTTTGAGAAGTGTCTGATCATATACTTTGTCCACTTTTTGATGGGGTTGTTTGTTCTTTTCTTGTAAGTTTGTTTAATGTTCTTATAGATTCTGGATGTTAGACCTTTGTCAGATGGGTAGTTTGCAAAAATGTTCTCCTATTCAGTAGGTTCATTCTGAAGTCTTTGCCCATGCTTATGTCCTGAACGGTATTGTCTAGGTTTTCTTCTGGGGTTTTTATGGTTTTGGGTTTTACATTTAAGTCTTTAATCCATCTTGAGTTAATTTTTGTATAAAGTGTAAGGAAGGGCTCCAGTTTCAGTTTTCTGCATATGGCTGATGCAGCCTTCTTTATTGTACCATACCACTGCTTGCATCTCATCAGGACTATACTAATGCCTAGCATATTTCAGCAAGCTATATGAGTGTAATGGACTAGGCTCATGATATGGTGGAAAGTTGCTTTGGGGGCTGATCTACAAGGGTGGTCTATTCTATCCTAATTCCTAGTAATGTGGGTGAGAGGTGATTTCAATATGAAGCTCTAAGAATCATAAGCAAAACTCATATGTGTCCAAAAAGAGAAGGCTGCCACAAGCTAGTGCTCTCTGTGACCTGTTCTCCTACCATCACTAAAATGCTGCCTTCATCTAAAATGAAGCCCTTTCAGAACTGAGCTGGGCTGTGGTTTCCACAGAGCCGTTGTTCCATTGTTTTGGCTTGCCTTGTCCTCTACAGGGGACAGAGCTCCCATGGGGGTAAGTTCCCCTAAGTAAAAATAAATGTAGGAAGATAAGCTGAACTGTTTCATGGAGTACCCGTTCTGAAGGCAATCCAAGTTCCACGAATTCCCCACCGGCTGTCGGCCAAGCTGCTGACCCCAGTGCCTGTATGGGAAGTGTGTGTCACTTTCTCACACACCACCTCAGATAACTCTGCCCTGTGAAGATTATTTGGACCCTACAGGCTCAGAGCCTAAGAACATATGGTGAAAGTGAGATAATCAAATATAACCCTCCTCCTCCAGCTTTGGTTTGATTGCCTTCACATTATGGTAGAGGGAGTCTGTGCAGGAGTTTGGTATGTGAAAGCATTCCTCCCAGAGCCGGATCTTTGTAGGGGTACCTTTTCACACTGTGGGGAGCAGATAGTAGAGTGGCTAAGAGCACTGGCTATGCTGTTGGGCGGCTTCACTGTTTCTTAGCTGTGTCGTCTGGGTGGGCTTCATGCCCTCTAATAGCCTCAGTTTCCTCATCTGTAAAATGGGCGTAATAATAGCATATATATATATATATATACTAAAGTTATTTTGAAGACCAAATAAGACAATGCATGTAAAATTCCTGGAATTAACACATTGCTTATTAGTGTTGTTATACTTACATTTAGTCTACACAGTAATTATGAATCTACTTTGTAAATGCTGTCCCTTGGCTCCCCTGTGTCTACTCAGTGAAACACCGGTGGATTCATAGGCCCTCTCTGAGCTGCTGTTTCCCTAAAACAAAGCTCAATGAGGTTGGATGTCTTAGCCACCCACTTTAGAGCACAAATACTTTAGTATGCATTACCACCCCCCGGAAGTAGTATTCCGTGCAATGTCTGACATTGTTGTCCAGCAAATGTTTAATAGAAGAACAAGAGACCGAATGAGTGACCCAGTTATCTCCCATTATTGGAGGCAGAATTGATTTTTAAGAGCTCATCACTCAATCCCATTAAGGGCTCTGAAACTCCCTCCAAGTAGTTTCCATGGATCTTGGGTGGGCGATCCCTTTTCTTGCTTCCATCTTCTCCCTACAGCTCCATGATGAGGGGGCAAAATAAATATAGCTTTGGGCATTCCTCTCCTCCATTCCTCTCATTTTCACTTTTAACAAAGCTCCTTATTTAACAAGACTCACCTAAACACTGGTCATATCTACAAGATTACAAACACAGAGCTAGGTGAGAAGAGAGGCAACTTCTAAATGGAACAGGACACGGGGAGCTGGAAGGGACTGCATTGCTAAAGTTACTCAAACTCAGTTTAAAAAGAGATGGGTAGCAGTCAAATGACTAATGCTCTGACTCACTTCACAGCATCTGGTTGTTGCTTCTGAATGGCCTGGAGAACAGAGCAGTGGCTCAATGCGTTATTCTGCTTGGAGGGAAACTACTTGGAGGGAATTTCAGGCCCCTTCATGAATTTGAGTGAGGAGTTTCTAAAAGTCACCAAGACAATGGCAAATTTCCTGGTGAATTGTATGACATGACCCTAGCTCTAAGGAAATATTCTTATTTCCCTAGAGCAGGAGGGCACTGGTACCTTACTTACAAGACTCTCCTTCCTGTCTGAGAAGACATACTTCTTTCTTTTCTTACCATCTCTTTGAAGGCTGAGGCTCAATTTCAGTTTCAGAAACTAGAGCATTGTTAGCCCTGCTCCATCTGACACTGCTCAAACTTTCTAGAAGGAAAGTCACAAGGTGATTACTACTCCTCTGAAAACACATTTGTGAACCTATTCTGAGAAAGTGGACTTTCTGAAAATGATTGATCTCAGGGCCATCACCCTGGAAGCTAAAACGGAAGACCTTCTCCTGTATCTCCAATAGTAAAACATAAACGCAGTGGGGTGCAGGGGAAAGAGCCCTTGTTGAGGAATCAGCAGACATGAGTTCTGGTTGTAGCCTTGACTTTAACATGCTTTGCGGGGCCTCACGTAATGCACTGTGTGGAGTCAGTGCCTTGGCCAAGATACAAAACTCTTGGCCAAGATAGTAACTGGAAGAGTCAGGACCCAAACTTAGATTCATTTGAGGTCAAAGCTCATGTTCATGAGCTCTCAAGGAATACAAAAAATCTCTTCAAGATGGTCCCACAGCGCTGATTGGTGTGCTGGACAGGACTTCTTCTTCTTGTCTGCATTCTTTACCAAGTCCAAAGCTATTGAACAGGCAGAATTCCAGAGCATCTGTAAGGTGTGTGAGTGTCTGGTTTTGTTGGTGAACCCCTCTATACAATTTTAGAAGTTGGACTTGCTAAGAAGTTTGGACTTTAGGTGGTGTGAGGTTGAGTCAAGTGAGGAACAAGGTAAAAGGAAGCAGCACCATTTTGGTCAAGAGCTCTCAAAATTCCATTAAAGAGATAATAGATGGGCTGGTTGTGCTGGTCTTTTTCTTCCCAGCTTCACAGGCACATAGGTGTTTCAAGGGCTGTTAGCCAGTTTCCAACCCCATTGCAGAGATGGACTATGAGAAGTTTTGCCCATGATCTAGACCATTGGCTCACTCCATGTGGCAAAGCATCCTTAACACCCCTAAATTTCTTCCTTGCCCCAAAGGTGGATGAGGTCTTAAGTAATACCAAAAGAGTTTCTTTCTTTTAGAGTAAAGCTTTGATTTTTGTTAATTCTATTTTCACCAGAATAATTCTTTGAGTTGCTAGCAAGCATTTATAACAGGTCCCACAGAATTTTAGAATGTTCATTAAGTCTTTCGGCAATATTCATTAGAACTCACTCTATACCTGATGCTGCACTTGGTCTGGAACCTCTTCAGAAGACTGGTACTGATAAGTAGACACTATGACATTGGACAGGCAGAATTACCAGACACTGGTACTGATAAGTAGACACTATGATAATACAGATACCGGAAAGAAGTAGACTGGTCCCAAAGACAGAGGAGCAGAGAAATAGGAGAGTGGGTGGGGATGGTGGAACAGTGAAGTGGCAAGGGACTGAAATAAACTCAGCTGGGGGCAAGTTTGCCCAGTAAAAGAAGCCTTTAAAGTTCTGGATTTCTCTGCTAATACCAAACAGAATTGTTCCACGACCCATCTCTCCCCTTCTGCTGAGATTTATACCTATTTCTGTAAAACTAGGATGACAGTTCTTAACTTGACAGTATTACACAAAAAGTAAAGAGATGCTATATGTCAAGTGTGTAGCACAGAACCTGGCACAACATATATACTTGAAAGGCAGGGGAAATCATAGTTAGTACTCCTATGATAATAAAAACATCTGTAATTTAATAGAAAGGCTACATCCTAGTCTCCAATCACATTCAGTAAATATTGGAGCCTATATTAGAAATTGTCAGGATTGAACTTCTCCAACTGGACACTGAGAGGACCCTCAGAAAGCACGTATCAGAGCACAAAAGACAATACCAAGCCTCTCCTCCTTCAAACAGTCTTCCTTTCTTGACAATTCCAAATCATACTAACTTTCCTTCCTGTGACATGTTGATATCACCATCACACATTTCACCTAACACATACTGTCACTGAGTAGCCTCAGTGCAGGGCTGAGGGCTATAAAGTTTTTGAAGGCAAACACTGCACCATTTACTGCTCATCCTCCTGCCACCATGGTGGGGATAGGAACAGTCTCTTTAAACAGTGTTAAGTTGCACACATTCTGCTTTCTTCCTGCCTGCATCTGGGTAAGAGTTCTGCTGTCTTCTCCATGTCCGGGTTTTCAGTCTGCTAGTCTCTCTACAAGGTTTTAACACAGTGAAGCAGAAATGACCTGCAGAACAGCATCTCTGGATAGAAAGACCTAGCACAGGACAGAGTGAGACCGCCTCCCAAAATACAAATTCCTCAGTCTTTTTTGGAAAAATACACGCAGGAGAGGCTACCCCTAAGGCCTCTGAGAAGATCTAGATTATCTTGTGAGATGCATTTATGTCCTGAGAGCAATTCCAGGTCATGCAGGGATTGCATGAGCTATGTTAGCATCACAATAAATTTGATGTGAGTTTATGAATATCAATTACAATATTTTTAACCAAGAGATCTAATGCTATCTCCGTGTCTATTAAAATGTAATAAATATTCAAGACACTCATAATGTACACATAATATTTATAGACTGTGATTAAATTATATGTTCCAAAAGCAAAATGATATATTTCAGAGGCTCTGTAATCTAGCAATTTGGTTTTCAACTCCAGCTTCATAATTTACCAACTGTGTGATATTTGTCTCCATGAGTCTCAGTTTCCACAGAGTAGTCATGAAAAGTAATAATAAATAACTTTTATCAAGGGCTTGCGATGTGCCAGGCATTGTGCTTAGCACTAAGTGTGCATTAATTATCTTAATTATCAAAACAATCCTATAAAATGGGCTCAAATAATGAGCTTCTCACCACGATCACCATTTTATGTATGAGGAAACTCAGATTTACAGAAGATAAGTAATTCCCCTAAGGACACACGTTAATATACATATATTATCTTATTTAATTCTCACAACAGTTCTAGGGAGGTGTGTTTTAGATGTGAAAGCTGAGGATTTGAGAGCTGAGATGACTTGAGTAAAGGTAACAGTGGGGTTAGTGGGGTTGTATTTTGAGAATTGTTCTGTCTGACTCTAAACTTCATTAATTTTTCAATATTTCAAGATACCTCAAAGAAACACACACACACACACACACACACACACGATATCTTAACTCTGCAGAAATCTCTTATTGATTAGGAAGATTGTGTCCTGCAGTTTCCCAGACAGAAGCAAATCCCCTCCTGGGAGGAGGGAGCTTTTGCCATCCTTACAAGAACAGCCAACAGCCATTTGTGCAGAGCTCAAATTCCCCCAGACAATTGATTCCTAGCACTTAGGAGAGTGACCTAGATGGAAAGTTGGCAAGAATCCTAGATCTGTCATACCCCTATTCTCCCACACTCAGCCTTCTTGCCCTCAGAAGTCATCCTTATGTGGATTTGATATCTTTTTTAGATCAGCATTCACTATGGCTTTATCTAGGAACAAAAATAACATCAGCATTTCATATCACCCACAGCACTGTGGAATCAGGCCGGCTGGCTCAGGTCCTCCCTCTGCCATCTGCTAGCCATGCAAGGGCAACCTCCTCATATGAAAAACACCTGGCTTCCAATATTGTTGCAAAGATCAAACAATATTAGATTTTGAGTAACTCGTGGACATAGACTGTATGTTCTTCATCTCCATCTTCCTGGGGCCTGGCAAAGTTTGTGCTAATAAGCATTTGGTAGTGAATGAATAAACAAATGAATATATAAATGAGGAATAATCTATAAATCATAAATCACCATGTAGATCAGGGTTAGGGCCATAGAACCTATACTTATGTAAAGTTATGGATTTCTCTCCTAATTCCAAACAGAATTGCTCCATGACCCATCTCTCCCCTTCTGCTGATATTTATATCTACTTCTGTAAAACGAGGATGACAGTTCCTAACCTGACAGCAATGTTTTTATTCAGTTTTTAATCGCTTCAGTCTCACAGCCTTTACTCCTACTCTATGAGGCACGGAGGTTGCTCTAGATTGTGTGCAAGACCCCTCCAGTGCTGGGATTCCAGGATTCTGGTGTACTATGTTTGTACCGCATCCTTATATTTATTTATTTTTTTAAATTTTATTTTGAAGTAATTTTAGATTTACAGAATGCTTGTAAAGACAACACACAAAATCTATGTATACCCTTCACCCAGGTTCCTCTAATGTTAATTTTCATAACTCTGGAGTGTCTAGGAATGCTAGGAAATGCTAAGAAATTAACCCTGGTATAACACCAAACTCCAGAATTTGGATTTCATCAGTTGTTCCACAAATGTCAAACCAGGATAGATTGCTGTGCAGCGTTTAGTCCTTATGGCTTTTGAAATAAAGAGTTTACTATTCAGTTTTTGAAACTGATCGAGACCTTAAGATTACCGAGAGAATGAAAACCTGATAAAAACTTCATTCTGCGGTGGCAAAGTGTGTCAGCCACCCTCTGTGCACGCTTTAGCTATCCTTAAGAAATCTTGAAAGACCATCCTGCCTGTTGGTAAATGCAATAAATCAAGATGAGATGTGAACAATACAGTTGAAACCCCTACTATGGACTGGACACTGGAATATTGGGAATCAAAGACATAAGCAAAATGGTTCCCCTGTGGGAAAATCTGCAGGCCTCTTTGCTGAGGGCCGTCGGGACCCTGGCTGGGGTTTGGACTGCTGATTTAGTCTTTCACTGCGTATGTACTGAGGGCCTGTTTTGTACCAACACTCTTCTAGGCACTGGGGATACAGTGGTGAATAAGACAAAGACCCTGTGTTCATGAAGCTCGTATTTTGGTGAGGGAGACAAAACAAGAAACAAATGTCAATCAGGCAGTGACAAGGGCATTGTAGGAAACAAAGCAGGCTGAGGGAGTGGAGACAGCGAGATGTGTGGGGAGAGGAGGTGGTCTTGGAAAGCATCCCTGAGGAAGTGGGCGCTGTGAGTACTCAATACTCAGAACCATGACTCAGGACGACTGCCCTGCACTACACTAAGGCTTGGTCTTGCTTAGATTAAGGAAACAGTCCAACCGTGGAAAACGGAGTTCCCAACCAACACCACCTTCAAATGCACCTCGATGCTGCCATAGCCCTGTTGCATAGATTCCTTTCTCCTCTTCTCCAGTCTGGGGCTTGTCATTGGTGAATTCATAAACTCAGCTCTAACACAAACTCCCACTCCAAAACATCTCCTTGGGATTCCTTGAAGCCCGGGGTAAAAAGTAGATGCCAATAAATGGAACACTTTTCCTCTGAACTCAGAGTCCGTGGAAAGCTGGCTTGCCCAACATAAGCCAC
The DNA here is from genome assembly GCF_037993035.2 of Macaca fascicularis. Classification (NCBI taxonomy): domain Eukaryota; kingdom Metazoa; phylum Chordata; class Mammalia; order Primates; family Cercopithecidae; genus Macaca; species Macaca fascicularis. The sequence goes on from NC_088375.1 coordinate 26,382,087, forward strand.
ATCAATTCCAGATTCACTAAATTTTACTACCTGTCCATGGTGTGCTAGGCATTTGTTTTAGACTTCAATTTGTTTTAGAGTTTTCTTATACTTTATCCTACAAGTATCACAGTAACACAAGTAACAGCTTGTGAGGTGGGAGTCACACCTTCCTTTTTCCTTCTTCCCTCCCTCCCTCCCTTTCTTCTTTTCTTCCTCCCTCCCTCCCTCCCTCCCTCCCTCCCTCCCTTCCTTCCTTCCTTCCTTCCTTCCTTCCTTCCTTCCTTCCTTCCTTCCTTCCTTCCTTCCTTCCTTCTTCCCTCCCTCTCTCCCTCCTCCCTCTCTCCCTCCCTCTCTCCCTCCCTCTCTCCCTCCCTCTCTCCCTCCCTCTCTCCCTTCCTCCATTCTTTCCTTCCTTCTCCCTTCCTTCCTTCCTTCCTTCCTTCCTTCCTTCCTTCCATCCTCCCTCCCTCCTTCTTTTTTCTTTTCTCTCTTTCCTTCTCTCTTTCTTTCTTTTCTGCCAGAATGAGGTACCGAATGCCACAGATACCAGCAGGAGCTGTGAATCCCGGTTTACTCCATCCAAGCCCAGGGCTCTTTCCACTACACAGTAGCTCAATATTACTAGAAAATTTCAGCTTCATTTTATTCCACACAGGACCCAGTGCCTTACAGCCTGTGCTGACCCAAGTTAAAGCAGATTCCCTGAGAACAACCTAGGCATGCCCTGGGATGGCGAGATACCACTCATGGGGACCCAGGTAAGGCCTCCTGGCAGTTGTTAGTGCCAGAGACCAGCATCCACACTTCAGAAGCCGACATCTGAAGAGGTGGTTTTCAACAGAGAAACTGTGATCAATGGTAGCACCACAGACCACTCAGCTATGATGGCAGCACCTTTTAAAGATGGCACTTTGATTAGAAAGGTTTTCTTTTTAGCAGATCCTGTGTGCTATTGTCAAGCCTATGTTTGAGACTCCTCCCCTCTTTTAAAATAAACCTGAAAGCTAATTTACACAAGGCAGCCAAATTGCACAAAAGCATCAACAACTGTTCCCTGAGAACAGACTAAGCTTGTAGCCAATGTGAAGATGTAATTGCTCCCCAGCCCATAAGCAATTTCTTTCCTTTCAGATTTTTCACTGAGACTGGAGCCTGAACTCAAAGGCATAATCATTTTTAAAAGTGCTTCCAGGGTAATTGGTGTCAGTCCTGGGGCAGCTGGATCTTATTGTAAAGAAGCTGTTTTGCATGTTTGTGAGTTTTCAACCCTGTGATTAGTAGAGGGGGAGAAGGAGGCAACAGAGGGTGGAAGGAGGAAAGGAAACCAAAATTACTAGACACTGCACACCCAAAAATGCTGAGGAAGAGGAGGTAGAAGAGACATCCCGCCTGTCAGCTTTTCCCTCGACTCCCATGGGCCAAATAAAATCATGCTATTTCACCCTCTTCCTCTTTTGCTTTTCTTCAAATAGTTTGGGAGTTCACGACAAACCAGTCACAGTTGGCGAGTTTAAAACTAAACATCATTTGGCTTCTCTCTCTAGCAGAGATGAACACAGAGATCAACAGAATGCAAGAAAAAGCCAAGAGCATTTTCAGGGGTGAGCCACAGCTCTGTGGAGCCTTCAGAAATCATGCAGCCTGACTGCTTATTTTCCAAATGAGGCGGGAGCCTGGAGGGCTGAGCGTCTGGGCCAAGGTCACACCACAAGACATTAGAACCAGGATCCAGACCCAGGCCTTCTGACTCAGAGCCCAGGGCTCTTCCTCTAGGGCTTGGGGAACCATTGCTGAGTGCTGCTTGACTGTGGCTCTAAACAGGGCTGTTAGAAAGGAGTCTCGCCCATGTGATGGTGCTCCTGAGAGGTGAGGACTGGAGGGACAGTTATAATTAGGTCATTGCCATGCTCCATATTAGGCAGTGGGCCTGGCTGTGAGGAGTATGGAGACTATAATCAAGGCAAGCCAGGTCTCTGAATCAGCATCTGTCAGAAGGGGTTTTGAATAACTAAATCTCCTCACCAGAGGCCATGGGGGGTGGATGAGGATGGCCCATACAGGCTGTCCAAGCAGCCTCCACAGCCCCCGGCAAACTCACCTGCTGCTGCCTGTGTGAGTTCTCTCTCCAACCCTTCTTCAGGCCGGCTGACCCCCTCCACTGTCCTGGTAACCAAGTAGAGCTCATCCCTCTGGGGCTGGGGTTCTGCTGGGGTCTTGCAGGTCCCCACCCTCTCCAGGAGGAAGAACTGCCCTGAGTCTGGTCCAGCGGCACTGGCTCTGCTGACAGAATCAGTTGTCAGGTGGGAGCCCACGCTGTGTGGAGGCAGCAGCCTCTCAGGAGCCCATCACTGTGGCAAAGCACAAACTCTTTGAAGCAAGACTCTCTGGATCCAAACCCCAGCTTTCTAGCCGAGGAAATACCTGAGCTCTAGACTGCAATTTGTCTACCTATAAATGGCATATACATTTGTTTTGAGCATTACATGAGATGATCCATGTAAAGCACTTAGTGTGGAGCCTGCTCAGAGTAAGCACTCAATAAATTGTAGCTGTTGTTATTACTTAGAGGACTGAACTCTTGCCTGGCTCCTCCAGGCATCAGTGTTTCTTGCTCTTGGATTTCCCACATCACCTCTCTACTGGTTGTGTCCCCCAGGGTTCTATGCTTTTTCTTTTTTCTTTTTCTTTTTTTTTTTTTTTTGAGACTGGGTCTTGCTCTGCTACCCAGTAGGGAATACAGTGGCGTGAGCATGGCTCACTGCAGCCTCAACTCTCTGGGCTCAAGTGATCCTGCTGCCTTAGCCTCCTGAGTAGCTGGGACCACAGGCTGCATATAACTACACTGGCCGTTTTTTTTTTTTTTTTTTTCTATAGAGATGGGGTCTGGTTATGTTGCCTAGGCTGGTCTCGAACTCTGATCTCAAGTGATCCTCCCTCCCCAGCCTCCCAAAGTGCTTGGGATTACAGGCGTGAGCCACCATACCTGGCCAGGTTTTGTGCTTGGCCCCTCCCAGCTCCACTACACTAAGTACTTGTTGCCATGCATCTGGGTTTCTCTACAGATACAGATAGCACAGGCAGCAGCCCTCCAGGTGGGCTTCCTCCTCCCTGGACCGCTTCCTCCGTTCTCTCCTCCAAACCTCCTACAGTGCTGGCTCCATCTAGGCTGTTGTCAATAATCAGCCTAGCAGTTAATGGCTACTAGGATGAGCTCCTGACCAAGCACCTGGGCTGAGACCCAGCTGAGACAATCACACCCACAAAAAAGTACAAGCTCGAACAAGTTCCATGTCACTGTCTAGGGCAGAAAACAGTCAGGGGAAGACAGCACCTCTCTCTAAAACCCTTTAATAAACTATTTTCCAGCAATAAAACCCACTTTAAATCAGGCAGAGAGAAGGACCTCAGTACTCATAATTGAGAGAGCACATGTAATCAAGGCAGTAGACAGCTATTTAATTTCACTTTCCTTTGCCTAAATTTCCTTGTCCCCTCTTTCCTATTCACTTGCTCTAAATCAATATTTCTCAAACCCTCTGTGCTGAGAGATCAGTTGTTTATTTTTCTTGTTCCCAGACTACTGTGGGCCAATACTTTTGTAAAATGGTAAAAATAAATTGCTAAAAAAGAAAAATGCCATTCCGATGGCATAGCAAGTTTAAATTGCCATAAAGTTTCTTACTTTCAGTTTCTGTACATATCTTTGGGTAGTCTGGTAAGCAAGCTTCTTGCAGACCTACACCAGTCCCTGGCCCAAACTGAGAGTAGGTAGAACAGCTTCTGGAAGGAACAGAGCCACAGGGGAGTCTATCTCCCACAGACACTCCTCATCCCCGGTTTTTGTCCTGTAATGTAGTCTGCTCAGCAGCAGCCCTGCTCCACCCAGAGCATGCAGTGGTGAGGTTTGGGCTGGGATTTGCCCAGGCTTTGGTTACTGATATTCCTTGAGAGTCTAGCAGCCCCCAGAAGGAGGGATATGCAGAGATGTTCCCAGACCCAGTGCAGTGCAGCCACTGGCCCTTACCATTCCATGCCAGCCCTGTTGATCTCCTCCCACCAGCACTCCGTGGGTTCCCCGAGGTTCTGTGGCGTGGGCATGCAGGCGTAGTTCCATTGTCTGTCAGAACCTTCCTTCTTGCTGAAGATGCTCCTCACGGCCACTATCACCTGCCCCTGGGGACACTGGTAGCTGAAGCCCTGCCGGTTCAGATTCACCCACCCATCATCGCTGTAGTCATGATACTGCTGGTATGGGTACCCATAATCGCCATACTGGCCCCAGGCCACGGTGACTAGGGGCAGAAGCACCCAGAGAAGACTGAGGTCCATGCTGCCTGGGATTTTGGCAAACGATGTCACTCTAAGATTGCTGGTCTGACTGTTTTATATAGCTGCTGCTGACATGTGGCTTCCAGATGTGGGTGAGAAGGATCCAACTGCAGTGTGTCATCGCTTAAGCAAAACTTTTCCGTGCTGAGATGTCAGCCATGAGGACATTCAGCTTGTTTTAAGGTGGAATTCTAGGAATACACCAGCAGCATGTAAGTCTAAGAAGCTCCCCGGAGAAAGAACAACTTTGTAGGTAGATTATAAAAGCCAACTGCCACCTCCCCCTATAGAAACATTCAGTTGAAAAACACTGATGAGCAGCATATTTGTTCCTCACCTTTTAGCACCTCACCCCTTTCTGTCCTACTCTACCCGCTACTAGCAAACCCCTGTATTTGTTCTCCAAACTAGCCTTCCGGGACCACACAAATACCCAGACAGTGATTTCAAAACACCGAAATCATAGACTGAAGGAACAGAGCCATCTAGATTTCTGTAAGCCTGAATGCCTGTTTTTTTTCTTTTTCTTTTCTTTTTTTTTTAAGTTGTCAGTCCAACACTTTTTAACCCTTGAGTATAAGCATGGATACACCAGTTTGCAGGGCTACTCTGAGAACTCATGAGTTGCGTAAGGAAGTACTATAGGCCCATGGGGAGATAAGTTGGATAAAACTTCTACACTTAAGCTTCTACCATGCTGCTGAAATTGGACCCAGTCAGGTCTAGAAACTGTGCTTTGCTCTCAAAAATGTAATGGGTTTAATCTAAATAAACCCACTTTTTATCCTTTGGTATTTTTGCCCTCACATTGAATTTTCTTTTCATTGAGTTATAATTCACATATAATTAATTCACCCTTTTAAAATACTTAGTGTACGGTAATATAGGTAGCACCCTAATCAAGACTTAGAACAGTTCCATCAATCCAAAACATCCCCTTATATACCTTTTGTAGTCAAATCTTCCCAAACACCCAGCTCTTGGTAACCACTGATTTACTTTCTGTCTCTAGTTTTGCCTTTTCCAGAATCTCAAATAAATGGAATCATACTACATGTAGTCATTCATGTCTACCTTTCACTTAACATAATGCTTTTAAGATTCATTCATTTTAAAATTCAACATCTTGTTGTATGTGTTAGTATTTTGTTTCTTGTTATTGTTGAGTAACATTCCATAGCATGGATGTACCACAGATTCTTTATACATTTACCAGTTGAACGACATTTGGATTGTTTCCAGTTTTTGAAAATTCATTCTTTTTTATATAATGAATTGTATATTCATTATATTTTATATAATGAATTACGTAAAAGTAATCATAAATAAAGTTGATATGAACATCTATGTATAGGTTTTTGTGTGAATAAACTTTTATTTCATTTGGATCAATATCTAGGAGTGGGATTGCTGGATCAGAAGGTAATGTATGTTTAATTTTAAAATAAACTGTCTAGCTGATTTCCAAAGTGGTGATACCATTGTCCACCACTACCAGAAAATTACCATTAAAAAAAATTAGCTATTCAAATAGGTTTGTAGTGATATTTCAGTGTGGTTGTGATTTTTCATTTCTCTAATGACCCATGATTTTGAGCATCTTTTCATGTACTCATTACCCATTCCATGCATTCATTGATGATTTGGCTTTTCAATTTCTTTTGAAACCTTTGGGCATTTCTTAAGCACAAAGTACTTCCCATTTCTCATCAGTGTTGTTCTGAAAGTTTCTTAGAATTGTGATCATAGACCAATTCTATCTAAAGCCTCTGTGAAGTTTGTTAAAATGTATAGACTCTGGCTCTTCTGCAGACCTGCTAAATCATAACCTCACAGGGAGTGCTCAGGTATTTATATATTTTTAAAAAGTTTTCCAGGTGATTCTTATTCACACAATGTCTAAGAGTCACTTTCCTAAAGGAATGTGGAGCCAGAGAAAAATCACACTATTAATTTCACTGTCTGCCTAATCTATGGCACATTTGCCAGATGGTATTCAGTCTAGATCAAACACCAAGATAGCCTTAAAAGGGAAAGAAAGTCATACATGAGAATAAAGCAACAATTAACTCGTGTGTGTGTGTGTGTGTGTGTGTGTGTGCGCGCGCGCGCGCGTGTGTTGGGCATGCAGTTTTATCTGATGATCATGGTTACTGAAGCGAGGCGGAGAGACTCTGGGCTGAACAGCTATATGAGGCTTAGTTTTGTTTTTAGCACCATCTTCTCCCATCACTTCCATCCCTAAGTAACTGCCCAGTGCTGGCATCGGAATTCTTCCTAGCTTAGAATGATCTCTCTGATTCATGATACGCTGAAGCAATCATTCTCAACCTTATCAGCATTTAAGGATTACCTGGAAAGCTTTTGGAAACTTCCAGCATCTGAGCAATTTCTGGACCAATCAGATCAGAAGCTTCTAAGCAGGGTCCCGACAATGACGTCCTTTGAAACCTCCCTATAGGCTTCTCGCCGGAAGCCGGGGTTGAGAACCTCTATGCTAGAGGTTTTTTGTTTTGTTTTGTTTTGTTTGTTTAATTTTTTCAGTTTATCATCCTGATGCTCATGAGTTGTATCTTGCATTCTGGGCATGACATGAGCTATTTTAAACCTTAAAGTGCTCTAAGAGACAAAACAAATTATTGTAAACACTCATCTTTATTATACATTTGTTTTCCAACACTTTCCAGGGCCTCTGCCTGATCTCCATTCTCTGCAGATTTCTTTCAACACAGCTAGAACTACCTCAGTTGGATTCCCTGTAACGTTCAAAAATAAATATCTTCATGCTAGAGTCCAGTTTGAATATAGATTTCTGTTACTCGAAGCTGAAAGCAACCTAACTCATCCAGTGTCTCAGGAGATTCCAGAAACTGATGATGCCTTTGAGAGAGATTCCAGTGACTGCACAGAGAATGGTTTCCATACACAGACATTGAAGACATAAGATTAATGCATTTACAGTTGACCATGTATTTCCAACTAGGTAACTATATTATCTTCCTCGTAACTTTATATGTTAGTGAGGCATTATTGGAATTAGTTTCTCACAGATGAGGAAACTGTGGTGAAACAGCATTTTGGGCCAAATTTCTGGAACTGGAAGGATATGACCCCATGTCTTCTGATTCCCATTCCACGATTCCTTCCATCATTTCATCAAAACTGCAGTTACTAATTACAACATTTAGGAATAATTGTCAAATAATGCACTCATAAAATATTTATATTAACATACACATATAACTAATTTGCACTATGCATTTCTGCTGTTATTTGAAAAGTCTGCTCAATAGACCCTGGGGACTTTAAATAATTAAAAATTCAATCAGTAGTTTTCAGGGTGTTGCTGTAAAACCAGCGGCATCAGCATCACCTGGGAATTTATTAGAAATGCAAATCCTCTGGCCCCACTCAGACCTGCTGAATCAGACACTCTAGGAGTAGGGTCCGGCAATGCGCGTTTGAACAAGCCCTTTAGGTAACCTGATACTCACTAAAGTGAGAATTACTGTATAGAAGATAATACAGAACACTCTACCCAAATTCCAGGTGTCATTTCTCAAGAAGTTATGTAGTGATGCTGAAGCCTATATTACTCAGTTGACTAATTTTGATTCTGGCACCAACACGATTCACCGCTGGGCTGTCTTACCTCCTAGTAGATAATGGACTTGAGATATTTTGGAGATTCTGACAAAGGATTCAAAAGTCTGCATGATTTTTCTCTTTCTTCTCTCTCTTATTCTTCTTTTCTTTCTCCTTATCCTCCTCCTTCTTCAGCTGTATTGAGATATAATTAACATACCATACAATTCACCACATAAGGTATATAATTCAATATATCCCTTAAATTAGTATGTTCACAGAGTTTATGCAACCACCACCACAAGCAATTTTAGAATATTTTAACCATCCAACAAGAAACCCTGAACACATCAGTAGTCACTCTCCATTTCCCTTCATCCTTTAGCCCTAGGCAACAATTAATCTACTTTCTGTCTCTATGGATTTGTCTATTCTGGACATTTCATATGAATAGAATCATTCAATATGTTGTCTTTCATGAATAGGTTCTTTCACTTAGCATAATGTTTTATGTTAGTGGCTCATAAGGTTCATCCATTTTGCAGCTTGTGTCACTAGTTCATTTCTTTACAATGCCAGATAATATTCCACAGTGTAGGTCTACCATACATTATTTATGCATTTATAAGTTGATGGACATTTGGGTTGTTTCCACCTTCTGGCTATTATGAACAGTGTTGCTACAAACATGTATGTAGAAGTATATGTGTGGACACATATTTTCATTTCTCTCGGGTGTATACTCAGAAGTGGAATTGCTGGGTTATATGGTAATTTTGTGTTTAATCTTTTAATGACCTGCCAAACTGTTTTCCAAAGCAATCGTGCCATTTTACACTCTTACCAGCACTGTATGAGAGCTCCAATTTCTTCTCCATATCCTCACCAACGCTTATTAAGTCTGGGTTCTTCCAAAAGGTATAGGAACTCATAGCCACTCTGGTGACACTTTTTGGGACCTAGATCCACTCCTGTCTGGCAGCTTTCTTAAACATACAATCCCTTTTTGAAAGATTCTGAATATAATACTTTGCCCAATCTTATTTGGGAGCCCCTAGAATGGCCCTACAATCTACTCATTCCTGAGTTACTTTTACACTTTATGGATTGGGGTAGCTGCTATTGTCCATTGGGAGGGAATGATGTAGACTTACAGAGGTCACCCTGGAGCAGACCTGATCCACTGGAGCATTATGGATGTGACCTGTTGGCCCCGAGGAGGGCTGCTCAGACAAGAGAAGGCAAGGCTCATGCTAGTGCCTGGGGGAAGCGGGTAGCCCCAGATGAATGGATGCTTAACCCAAAATATTGACTGTCAGTTATTGGAGGATTCCATTTTGCCTGCTGTCTTTTTTCCCCTTTTAACTCCTGTGTATAATCAGGACTTGGCTGCAGCTCTAGGTGGCCAGAGTACTATTACAAACTTCCCGGCAAGTATATGCTGAGCCATCCATGGCTTTCCTCCAAAATGAGTCTGTGTCAGTTTCACGGTTTAGCTGAGGAAGGCATTCAATAGCCTCAGTACACCCAGGCTGTCCTCACCTTCAGCAAACTTGCCACCCTTGCATGACCCATTGCTTTTTAAGATCATTTGTGGAACCCACTGTCATATTATTTGGGGTTAGCCCTGAGGGCCACCAATGAGGTTAAAAATGCTTATATTGGAAGCAGTGAGAGAAAGAGTGACAATCCAAGTAGAGGAAACAGAGAAGATTGGGAGGAGTAGAATAAGGTGCGCCTACTGTGTGCTAAATACTCTACTATGTGCTTTACATATGATAGACCAATTGACCTGCCAGCAATTCTAGGAAAATTAGGTTCAGAGATCACTGGTAGCTCACCCCAAGTTTCACAGCTAGTACAGAAAGGGGACTTGAAAGGGGACTTGAATTTGTTAGTAACTATTCTACCCCAAGTGCCAAATGGTCCAAGCACGGCCTCAGAGCAGTGGCAGATGGTTCTGAGAAGAGCAGAGACTCCTGAAATCCAAATATCTAAGTTAAAGTTCTGGTTCTGCAAGTAATCAAAATGACCTTCTGATTTGGGTCAGATAGTTCTTTGTTGTAGAGGCTGGCTGCCCTGTGTATTATAGGATGTTGGACAGCATCCCTGGCCTCTATCCACTAGATGCCAGTAGCATCTTCTCTTCCACCACTGTGACAATCAAAAATGTTCCAGACATTGCTAAATGTCTCCTGGAGGGAAAAATCATCTCTTGTTGAGAACCACTGAGTTAGACAAAACCCATAACCTCTGTTTTATCATCTGTAACACGGAGGATAATCACAACAGCAGCCACTCACCACAAGATTATTGTGACAGTCATATCAAACCATGGTCTTGCAAAGACTTTGTCGATTGTAAAGCTTGAACAAGTGTACGTTGTTATTCTGACCTCAGGGCAACACTAGAAGCTGGAGTTGAGGGGACAATCATGCATGTTAGCGTAATGAACGACCCCAGGACTATGCAGGGCAGAAGAGTGTTCTTGTCCAGATGATGACTGGAGGGGTTTGGGAGTGAGTAAATCTGGGGGAATGTGGCTTCACCACTCTCTGGAGTTCCATTAATAAGTGGATGAATGGCAATGGCAGAGGTTCCTGAGAGTGAGTTTGCAGGGAGAGGTGTCAGGATAACAGGGCTGAGCACTAAAGGCAGAGAGTGAGGGTGGAGAATTCAGGAGGCTTGGGAACAGCAGGCAGATGGAGGAGCTATCATGGTGGAGAAGAAGCTTGGGAACTTGCAAGCTTGGGAACCAGGACTGTGTCTTGGGGTGAGAGCAGGGAAGGGGCTGAGGTGATGCTAAGCCAAGTTAGCTCTGAGACACTCACAGAAGGAAGCTTGAGGGCCCCAGTACCTAATTAGTGTTCCGGGGTCTGTGAGGATGAATGAAGTACAGAGATGCATGTGTAGGTGCTGGAATTATTGTTTAGTAAATATATTATGTGCTCATAAGTGGAGCAACAGAGATCAGGATACCTGTTACAACCTCTGAGCTCGTGACCTGCTAGAGACCATGGTTTAAGAAAAAAAAAAAAAGGCAAGGGGGTTCATTGGAGAGATTTGGATACAAACGGGGGAAAAGAAAGAAAACAATTTCATCAGGAAGTACTTCAGTGATTCATTTAAAGCCAAATTTTCTAATTTGAAATTGGCTTTTTGAGTAAACCTAAGGTTTAGAAAATAAATAATAGCCCCTTTCATTTGTGTAGCATTTTGCATAATGTATATAAACCACACAATCCAGCATTCAATAAATATTTATTTTTTTCCATTTCCAGGGCTTTCACAGATCTCAGTTCATCTTTGCATTGGTGAAGGTAGTAAAGCTGGCATTTCCATTTTATCAGTTTGGAAGTAGAGGCTTTGAGAGGTACAGTGATGTCCGAAGTTACAGAAATATTGGGTGACAGGGCTTGGGCATAAGCCAATGTTCCCCAGTTTGAGCCCTGCCAGTTCTCTCGGAGGACATGGCATTGAGGGATTTGGTGACACATCGTTTAGGAAAGCAAGGTGGCCAATTCTGGAGCACTTTGCCAGTTCATACAGTTTGTCTAAGCCCTTCCCTCCTACCATCCTGAAGGCAGGTGGTGGGGGCAGGGCTTTAACAGGAGGAGCAGCCTCCCTGAAAACAGCATTCTCCCACACAGGACATCTCTACTGGTGCCGTCCTCCAGGGCGGTCTCTGTGTGCTGCTTCCTCTGATCAAGCTTGGCTCTCTCTTTAACCGAGATTCACATTCTTGCTCCCATTCCTGAAGCTGCAGATTGGCACCTCTTTTCAGCATTGTACAATCACTGTACATCAATTTCAGATAATGGACTTGGTCACCTAAGAAGCATACTGTCTCTCCCAGCTCTAAAAACACACACCTACCCCAAAGAATTGATACATGTGAGGTCCACAGACCACCTGCATCACAGCCATGGAGGCGTGTGCTAAAGGCAGATTCCTGAGTTTTTGACAACCTTGCATTAGTGGAATCCTGGAGGTGGAGCCCTGGAATCTGCCCTTTTTTTTTTTTGTTTTTTTTTTTTTTTTTGAGATGGAGTCTTGCTTTGTCACCAGGCTAGAGTGCAGTGGCACAATCTCGGCTCACTGAAACCTCTACTTCCCAGTTCAGGCAATTCTCCCGCCTCAGCCTCCTGAATAGCTGGGACTACAGGCGCCCGCCACCACGCCTGGCTAATTTTTCCATTTTTAGTAGAGACGAGATTTCACCATGTTAGCCAGGATAGTCTTCAACTCTTGACCTCGTGATCTGCCCGCCTTGGGCTCCCAAAGTGCTGGGATTACAGGCATGAGCCACCGTGCCCAGCCGGAATCTGCCTTTTTAATGAGCTTTCCCACATGACTTTCATGCATCCCAAAGTGTAAAGCCACAGGCAAAGGTACATATTTATTTCCTGAGAATGTTTATGATTTTGCATGTGTCTCCAAGTATGAGGCAGAACCAGGCGGAGCTCCTCTGCCAACTACCCCACTGTTGGTTGTTGTAGAAATACTCCCCTGGCTCTGTGGCCTGTGGGCTCTGCTGAGGATTTTGCACCCTAATCCTGCTTTCAGGGAGCCCACCATTTGCCTCCTGCCACATACCACCCACACAGGCAGTGACAGAGCAGAACTGAGAACTGCAGCAAAAGCAGCAGCTCAGCCTTCTTCTCATGCCCGTCAACAGCCTGGAGCTGAGCACGCTGCACACTAATGAGTACTATTTTCTACCTCAGCTTTTTAAAATGCTGCAATATTAACAACTACCAAAATAATTCAACTCTCTACAGCAGTAGGCTGGCTTCACCGAAAAAGATACTAACAGGGGCTACGGCATCTTTGCTGTATTGCTAAAGCCCTACAGAATATATGCACATGCACTCAAATAGACATGCACATTCTTTAATTTATCATGAAAACGAAATGAGACAATACATGTACATGTACTGTGCTTGGAACAGGGCCTGGTACTGCTGGTACAAAAAACAATGAGATACCATTTTGCAAGGGTATGTGCTGAATATTCCCTATTTACTTTTCAGATCTTTCTCTTCCCTGCACTGGAGGTTTTATGTGCTGCCTTAAGGTGCTCTCCTGCCCTCTGGTTCCTGCTTGGGCTTGGCCAATGAAAGGCACCAGCAGAATATGGAAGGATCAGGAGAGGGGTCAAAATATGAATTCCCCCGGCTCCCTGCCACCAAGGCCTGGTTGGCAGTGGCCAGGTTTCTCTCCATGCAGCCTTAGCTTTTGCTGGCTGGCCCCCTTTCCAAGGTGAATGCTCCTGCTAGGTTCCATAACCTCACTCCCTCACTCTGCAACTTTAGGACTATAGGGGTGGTGTTACCGTGGTTTATAGCTGTAGCTAGCCCTGGGATGTTCACAATTAACCCTGCTCACATCTCTGTATATAGTTCTTTCATTAATTCTCTCCAGTCACTACTGTTGAATATGGACCTGTTTCTTGCAGGACCTGACTGATATAAGGAACAACTGTCTGGATTTGATCCAAGGAAGACCCTGAAACAATGTGACTGTCTCCAGCACTGGGCATCTGTCCCCAGTTTCTTGTGGTCCTTAGCTGCTCATGGGGAGAAGAAAGTCCTCCCCAGCTGTGTGATGTTGGGAAGCATCCATGTGCTTCCTTCTTCAATGCAAAGCCAGCACCACTTCCACCCACTACTTTTCTACCCTTAACTCTAATATCATTCCATCCAAACACCTTTGTAACCTTTTCCCTTCAGGAAGTCAAAGGTAAATCTTCTCCTGAAAATCCACTGGGAATCCCTCTGATTTGTCCTTTTGTGTGTGTCAGGCTTCCCACTAGGCCATGTTGTCCCTGGGCCTGGAGATTTTCCTGAGCAAAGGAAAGTGAGATCTTGCCAACCTGCATGCTTACATCAGTAGGTCTAACTGTGCCACACACTTTTATATCCATTTTATTGAATGTCATCTCCATACTCTTTGAAAGACATTTCCTCCCAATTTTACAAGAGAGGGTGCTGGTGCTTAGAGAGAAACTTGCCCAGGGTTACCCAGCTGGTGGAGAAGATCTGTTTTGAAGCCTGTTATAAAATGAAGCTCGTGCTCTCAAAATGAAGGACCTCTCAGGGTTGCATCAGATCAGAAAATTCCCCACACTCTCACAGGGCTGCATAAACCCCCTCAGAGCCCTTATTCCAATCACAATTTTATATGTATTTGTATAATTATTTGATAACATCTGATTCCCCATACTAGACTATAAGTTCCAAGAGGGCCATCCTGTGCCTGATTTTACATACCATTGTCTCTTCAGGGTATTAGTACTGTGTCTGCTGCATTGCGGACATTCAGTAAATATTTGTCAAATGTCTGTTCACTGAAATCAGGGGACTGGACCAAATGACCTGTAAGGTCACACACAGTCTTTTGACCTCATAAGGATATACCTTAAGGATCAAGAGGTGAATTCTGCTTATCTGATGCCTCCCAAGATATGAAATTTAGATGAGGAAGTAGCTCAGAAAGTACAGTTTTGGGCCAGGCATGGTGGATTATGTTTGTAGTCCCAGCACTTTGGGAGTCTGAGGCAAGATTATCTCTTGAGGTCAGGAGTTCAAGAGGAGACTAGATAACACAGCAAGATCCTGTCTCTACAAAATTTTTATTAAAAATTAGCTAGGCATGGTACATGGCTTTTGTCCTAGCTACTTGGGGGGCTGAGGGAGGAGGATCTCTTGGTCCCGAGAGTGCAAGGCTGTAGTGAGCTATGATCGCACCACTGCATTCCAATCTAGGTGATAGATGAAGACCCGGTCTCTAAAAACAAAAACAACAAAAAAGAAAGTACAGTTTTTCTGATTTTTCATTGATTGACAGATGACCCCAGTATATCTGAGCAGCTGCTGTTTGGTAAGCTAGACAACAAGTCATCTGAAAGCAGGAAAGACGCCCTTGCATTCACCACTGTGTCCCAACTCAGGGACTGGTATATTGATTGGGGATATTGAATCAGTGTTTTCTTGCACGGATGAGTTGAAATAGACCCATATCAATGAAGTAAAGGCACTCTCCACTCCTCTTTTCTCAATTTGTACCCTTTACCCTAAAAAATGCTTTCAGGAGTCACTGAAGCAAGACTTGAAATAATGTGACCTTCTGGCCAGTACTATTACAGAGAAATAATAATGAAAAGCACATCGTGTGGCAATATCTAAAATGAGATGGCTTCAGAGAAAAAAATATAATTCAAAGAATGAAGAGGAAAAACTACAAAAAGTGTCATGTTTTGTATACAAAAATAACCCATAGCTTTAACTAAAAGAAAAGTCTCCAAATGCACAACATGCGAAGAACTTTTGGTCTTTTCAGCTATATGAACATAATGGTATCATAAGTAGTGTCATGTAAAACTTATTCTCTCTTTTTCTATTTACCTATTTGTGTGTGTGTGTATGTGTGTGTGTGTAGATGTGTCCATTCCTACTTAGATGGCTTCTGCATCAATGTAACTATTTTTTGTAACAGTATGGCTAGATCAGACAGCTCATCTCAGTTGACCATCCCAAAGAAAATATGTTATAACCCACAATCCTTAGTAGCTATCAAGTAACTTTATCAATGATCAATACTTTCTGAGATACTCTGATTTTAAAAATTTTGACCTGATGCCTTACAAAGGCACTAAATGGTCCTTGTTCTCTCTCAGGCAAGGACATACTGGCTCAGTTTATTTTACCACAGCCAACAGCACTTATGGCTTTCTAAGACCTGGTGTAGTGGGTTACATAGTGTCCCCCCAAAATGTCTGCCTATCCCAAAACTGAGAATGTGACTTCGTTTGGAGCAAAGATCTTTGCAGATGTAATCAGTTAAAAACTCAAGATGAAATCATCCTGCAGTTAGAGGGAGGCTATGGGCCAATGACTGGTGTCCTTATAAGATGGGAGGACATAGAGGGACACAGAGGAGGGGTTGATACAAAGATGGAGGCAGAAATTGGAGAGATGCATCTACAAGCCAAGGGGCTCCAAGGATTGCTGGGAGCCACTAGGAGCTAGGATGAGGCAAGGGAGGATTCTAGCTTAGAGTCTTTGGAGGGAACATGGTCTTGATGACATCTTGAGTTTTGACTTCTAGCCTCCAGAATGGTGAGAGTAAATTTCTCTTGTTTTAAACCATCAGGTTGGTGGTATTTGTGATGGTATGTCTAGGAAATTAAATCATCTGGGCTCAAGGGGGGTTCCATCATTGGGGTGGTACAGTCATCCTTCTAGTTACACCTGAGTGAATACACAATCCCGGCAGGCCTTCTCAGCTTCTCTAAACCACCTTCCTCCTCTCTCTGACAGACGCCACTTGCACCAGGTTGTCCCTCCACATTTTAACTGGGATGGAACATTACAGTACCTGCTTCCTGAGCAGCTGCTATGCTGAGGGACTGCATGACAAACCCTGGCAGTGACAGGCAGGGAGCTCTTGGGGAGAAGAGGAGGGAACCTCAAGCAAAGGGGAATGAGAGATGGAGGGAAACGCATGGAGAAACATCTCTCCTTCCTTTCTTCCTTCCTCAGTCTGCTCTGAGGCACACTTTCTCCTTGCAAACATTCTAGAGAAGTCCAGCTTCCCAGGGGCCACGTCTGCTGAATACCACCTCACACATCCCCTCTTTCTTCCCCTCATCGTCACTGGGATTTGCAGATCCCCAATACAGCCTCATTCACATTTAGTCCTCGCCACAGCCTCCAACATTTAGTAGACCCCAGGAAGACAAGGTGGTATAACCTCAGCAAATTAATTGATGTTTCTGTGCCTCTGTTTTTCCCTCTGAAAAATGGAAAAATTAGCAGTTTCTACCTCATACAATTGTGAGAAATTAAATAAATCAACATATGTGAAACACTTGAAAGGTGTTAGACCTAATAAGTGGTAAATGATATACACTGTTATCTGGCGTATGGAGGTTTTGGTTTTGATACCAAATATTAATGAGAATTCTTCATCAAACTCTAATCCTCTAGAAACAATCTGATGATCACATAAATATCTTCTTTTAGTGAGATCAGAAGAAGAAAAGGAAATGGAAAAGCAACATGTTGGGGGAAGGATTATTAGGTGGAAAAGTGTCTGAGAGAGTAAATATTGTTTTTTCCAGGTCTCAGTTTATAAGTTAAAAAAAAATCCTGAGAAAACAGAGAAAAAAAAATTTCATTCCTTTTTACAAAGGCAAAGAAGTGCTAGGCTTAACTCAGTAAGCAAGTGCAGCAGCAGCAACCACTGTATGACATAACAGCCACCATCTGCCCGAGATATGCAGACACCATGCTAAGCTCTTTACGTTCATTATCACATTTAATCCCACAACAATCTTTTGAGATGAGATTATACACATTTACACATGAGAAAACTGTTTGATAAGAAAAGGTTAACTAATTGCCAAGGTCACACTGCCAAATAGTGGAGCACCTGGGATTTGAAGTCAAGAATTTTGACTTTAAGATTCACCAGCTCACCTTTCCCTAAAGGCAGTCTGAGCTAGCTCTAAAACTAGACCCTTATTACAATGCTGGAAGAGTCCTAAAGGAGTAGAGTATAAAATGCTAATTTTCCCATTGAAGCAATCATTGTATCTAACTACTTGGACACCCTACAAGTGATATTGTATACTTCTGAATGGAGGTATCCCAGACTCTACAATTTTTGTCCCCTTACTGTATTGTCAATTAGGAGTTACACACACACACACATGCACACACACACACACGCACACACAAAACCATCAGCAACTAAAATAGACTCATGAAACATCAAAAGGTGGCTTATAGGCAGCTCATGATTTCAAATCATGATACTTAAAGTACTCTGCAGCACACCGGAGACAGCAGCCTGATGGGTGAGGCTCCTGGAACACGCAGCCCTTCCATAGCACCAATCGGCCCAGAGTCAGAGCCTCCTGAAAAACTGCCATCTGAGCTATGTGCGAGGTCCCTGACAAAGTTCCTCCCATGTTTAGCTTTCAGCTTCCCCTCTGACATAGGCACCTCCCTCTGCTGGCCTGAGAATGATGATTTAGAAGGTGTGTAGTGCCTTAAATTGGAAAGGGCAGTAATTTTCCTGAACAACGAGAACTGACATTTTCCCATGGCTAATCAGAGAGGAACCAATACTGTAATGCTAGTCAATCCCTCAGAGCTCCCTGGATAAAAGACATTATAGGAGCATTAATTATCATTGAAGTTGGAAGGAAGAAGAGCTAAGCTAGGAAGTGTTTTCACGGGCTGGAATGGAAGGCTCTGAGTTGGGGATAATCGACAGTGCCTTTGCAGGCTTACTTTCATTGTGATGTCAAAGGCTTACTTTTAAGTTAGCTTGCTGGCCACCAGGAAGTGGTGGATAAACAGTATTAAGGACAAGAATATTTCCTCAGAAAGTGTGTTCTTAAAATGTACTCATACTCATGAGAAGCGAGCTATAACCTATGAAAGTACCTTTTGTATTTGGGGAAATGGCTGATCTGTCTTCCACTCTACCTTTCTATTTAGAATGCACTGTGAAATAGACAGTTACCTTGAATGACTTGAAAACTTAAGTGTCACTGATTTCTGGAATGATTGGGTGAATTGTTCATAAATAATCTTTTTGCCACTGTAATTAGAGTTATGTGAACCCTATACCTGGATCTAAAAAAGCACTCTCTTTGACAACACATGTTCTTCCCATCCAGGAATGTAATATGCCTATGTGCTGATTAAAGCAAAAGCATTTATTAAAGCTTACTGGGGACCTTGGATAAGTCACCAAACCTCTCTGAGCTTCAGTCTCCACATTTGTTAAACAAAGGGATTGGATTAGATAAGAGGCCTTTTCACAGATTCTATATTTAAAATATGTTCTTGAAAACATGAATACTTTTTTTTGGCATTGACAATACTTCTGTCTCTGAAACCTCAACATCACCACTAAATTATTAGTTATGGGACAGAATTGGTTACTGAGAAAGAAGAGGAGCTGTCCTCTCACAGTCTGCCCCTGCTTCTTCCCAGGAACTGTACGATTCAGTCACATGAATTACATCTAGGTACCTGAAAATACTATGATCATTCTTACTTCCTGGCCTTTGTCTGGTCTTCACATGGCATGGAACGCTCTGTGTCTTCTTCTGCATTCAGCAGACTCACCCCAATTCACCCTGCAGACCTCAGCTTCGGTGCACCTCCCCTGGGAAGCCTCGCCGGACCCTCCCAGCTGCACAGTGCCCCTCCTGAGAATTTCTGTTTCGAGTGTTTCTATTATACCACTTCCCAAACTTTACTGTGCTTGCCTGTTTGCTTTCTAGAAGCTTCTTCTATTAGGTTGGTGAAAAAGTCATTGTGGTTTTTGCTGTTGAAAGTAATGACAAAAACCATAATTACTTTTGCACCAACGTAATAGATTGTAAGATCCCTGGTGGTGGAAACGTTATATTATTCACTCTTAAATCCCATTTCTAGCAGAGTATCTAGCCCATTGTAGATGCTCAATAAATATTCACTGTTGATATATACAGAATTTTAAACCCTGGGCAGCGTTAGGACATCCACATAGTTTAGTGACAGCACTTCACCTCTAAGCAACACTTTGACATGCATGACTGTCAGTTGGTTCTTCTGAATGCATCTGAGTGTTATGGAGAGCTTCTCCATCAATTACTAGCGCAACTTAGTGTCCAACAGATATTTGGGCATTTATCCTATGGCCAGCAGAGAAACACTCTATTTCACTTTTCTGAGCTGGAGAAGGAAGTACATCTCACAATTTCCCCAGGGCCCTGGAATCATGGGAATCTCCTCCACATCCTTGGTAGAGATAATGCAGATCTGCGAGTGGCCTCTGATGGGGTTGCTCCAAGGATATTTCATGAAAGAATGCTAAAGGAGTATTTGTTGTCATTTATGGCAAGCCCAACACAAAGCTCCAAAAACTTCATAAGGAACAGAAAACCCCGAATTGAAACTGTAGGGAATGAGACTCATCTACAAATTTTGACTGGAAGCCTAGAAAAATCGCTTTGGAAAATAGATTTTTGGGCAAATATATGAATATAGTGTGTCTTATATGTTGGTAAGCTCCATAAATATTATCCAATGATATATTAACCACTTCTGCCTCTAAATTGCTATTTGATTTTTAGCTAAGGTTATGCATTTTCTTTGTATGAGTTCCTTTGCTTGCAAAATGTGGAAATGTAGAAAGGACCGCTCATCTTGAAGGGTCATGGTGAGAAATATTTTACTCCTATTTCTTCCTTATTGCTGGTTTACCATCCAGCTGCTAATATTCCAGCTGACAATAGGAAGGCAATTTGATGGCAGGGATCTAGAACTCTTTTGTTGTCATTATTATTATTCATTTTGTTTTGGACAGTGAATAGATTTTTCTTTTATTTATTTTTTATTTTTATAGTTTTTGGAGAAGAGGTGGTGTTTGGATACACGGATATGTTCTTTAGTGGTGATTTCTGAGATTTTGGGGCACTCAACACCCATCACCCAATCAGTGTACACTGTACTCAATGTGTAGCCTTTTATCCCTCACCTCCCTCCCACCCTGCCCCCACTCCCCAAAGCCCTCAAGTTGGTTTGTTTTTTTTTTTTTTTGAGATGGAGTATTTCTCTGTTGCCCAGGTTGGAGTGCAGTGGCACGATCTCGGTTTGGGCTGGTTCCATACTTTTTGCAATTCCAAATTGTGCTGCTATAAATATGTGTGTGCAAGTGTCTTTTTCACATAATGACTTGTTTTCCGCTGGGTGGTACCAGTACCATGCTGTTTTGGTGACTATAGCCTTCTAGCGTAGTTTGAAGTTGGGTAATGTGATGCCTCCAGATTTGTTCTTTTTGGTTAGTCTTGCTTCAGCTACGAAGGTACTTTTTTCGGTTCTATATGAATTTTAGGATTGTTTTTTCTAGTTCTGTGAAGAATGATGTATTTTAACGGGAATTGCATTGAATTTTTAATTTGCTTTCTGGTCCTGGGCTGAAGAAAGAAAGGAAGTGAAGGTATAGTAATGGTTAAAGACAGGACATTCTTGATCAGGGTTGTGAAAACTCCTTTCCCTGTAGTGGATTAGAGAGGTCCTGAAGATCCTAGCCAGACCACAGATCAAATCCCTGCTCTTCAACATTCTTTGATGTCTCAAGCAAGTAGAATTAAACTCTCTGAGTCTTGACAATTGTAAAAATTGAGATAATAATATCCAATTCTCAAGATTATTATAAGAATTAAATGATAATCATGTCTGTGAAGTACTCAGGCACTGCCTGGCACATAGTAACTTCTTGGTAGTTGAGAATCATTCCAAGGCTATTTTTCTAGCCTGCCACAGTCCTGCCACCAGACTCCACATTCCCTCCTCATTCAGTAAACACAGAAGTGCAGCCTGGGTGGGCAGAGCAAGATGGTCGAATAGGAACAGCTCCAGTCTCCAACTCCCAGCGCGAGCGACACAGAAGACCGGTGATTTCTGCATTTTCAACTGAGGTACTGGGTTCATCTCACTGGGGAGTGCCGGACAATCGGTGCTGGTCAGCTGCTGCAGCCCGACCAGCGAGAGCTGAAGCAGGGTGAGGCATTGCCTCACCTGGGAAGCGCAAGGGGGAAGGGAATCCCTTTTCCTAGCCAGGGGAACTGAGACACACAACACCTAGAAAATCGGGTAACTCCCACCCCAATACTGCGCTTTAAGCAAACAGGCACACCAGGAGATCATATCCCACACCTGGCTGGGAGGGTCCCACACCCACGGAGCCTCCCTCATTGCTAGCACAGCAGTCTGTGATCTACCAGCAAGGCAGCAGCGAGGCTGGGGGAGGGGCACCCGCCATTGCTGAGGCTTAAGTAGGTAAACAAAGCTGCTGGGAAGCTCGAAGTGGGTGGAGCTCACAGCAGCTCAAGGAAACCTGCCTGTCTCTGTAGACTCCACCTCTGGGGACAGGGCAATAACAAACACAGCCGAAACCTCTGCAGACGCAAACGACTCTGTCTGACAGCTTTGAAGAGAGCAGTGGATCTCCCAACACGGAGGTTGAGATCTGAGAAGGGACAGACTCCCTGCTCAAGTGGGTCCCTGACCCCTGAGTAGCCTAACTGGGAGACATCCCCCACTAGGGGCAGTCTGACACCCCACACCTCACAGGGTGGAGTACACCCCTGAGAGGAAGCTTCCAAAGCAAGAATCAGACAGGTACACTCGCTGTTCAGAAATATTCTATCTTCTGCAGCCTCGGCTGCTGATACCCAGGCAAACAGGGTCTGGAGTGGACCTCAAGCAATCTCCAACAGACCTATAGCTGAGGGTCCTGACTGTTAGAAGGAAAACTATCAAACAGGAAGGACATCTACACCAAAACCCCATCAGTACATCACCATCATCAAAGACCAGAGGCAGATAAAACCACAAAGATGGGGAAAAGGCAGGGCAGAAAAGCTGGAAATTCAAAAAATAAGAGCGCATCTCCCCCGGCAAAGGAGCGCAGCTCATCGCCAGCAACGGATCAAAGCTGGATGGAGAATGACTTTGATGAGATGAGAGAAGAAGGCTTCAGTCCATCAAATTTCTCAGAGCTAAAGGAGGAATTACGTACCCAGCGTAAAGAAACTAAAAATCTTGAAAAAAAAGTGGAAGAATTGATGGCTAGAGTAATTAATGCAGAGAAGGTCATAAACGAAATGAAAGAGATGAAAACCATGACACGAGAAATACGTGACAAATGCACAAGTTTCAGTAACCGACTCGATCAACTGGAAGAAAGAGTATCAGCGATTGAGGATCAAATGAATGAAATGAAGCGAGAAGAGAAACCAAAAGAAAAAAGAAGAAAAAGAAATGAACAAAGCCTGCAAGAAGTATGGGATTATGTAAAAAGACCAAATCTACGTCTGATTGGGGTGCCTGAAAGTGAGGGGGAAAATGGAACCAAGTTGGAAAACACTCTTCAGGATATCATCCAGGAGAACTTCCCCAACCTAGTAGGGCAGGCCAACATTCAAATCCAGGAAATACAGAGAACGCCACAAAGATACTCCTCGAGAAGAGCAACTCCAAGACACATAATTGCCAGATTCACCAAAGTTGAAATGAAGGAAAAAATCTTAAGGGCAGCCAGAGAGAAAGGTCGGGTTTACCCACAAAGGGAAGCCCATCAGACTAACAGCAGATCTCTCGGCAGAAACTCTCCAAGCCAGAAGAGAGTGGGGGCCAATATTCAACATTCTTAAAGAAAAGAATTTTAAACCCAGAATTTCATATCCAGCCAAACTAAGTTTCATAAGTGAAGGAGAAATAAAATCCTTTACAGATAAGCAAATGCTTAGAGATTTTGTCACTACTAGGCCTGCCTTACAAGAGACCCTGAAGGAAGCACTAAACATGGAAAGGAACAACCAGTACCAGCCATTGCAAAAACATGCCAAAATGTAAAGACCATTGAGGCTAGGAAGAAACTGCATCAACTAACGAGCAAAATAACCAGTTAATATCATAATGGCAGGATCAAGTTCACACATAACAATCTTAACCTTAAATGTAAATGGACTAAATGCTCCAATTAAAAGACACAGACTGACAAACTGGATAAAGAGTCAAGACCCATCAGTCTGCTGTATTCAGGAGACCCATCTCACATGCAGAGACACACATAGGCTCAAAATAAAGGGATGGAGGAAGATTTACCAAGCAAATGGAGAACAAAAAAAAGCGGGGGTTGCAATACTAGTCTCTGATAAAACAGACTTTAAACCATCAAAGATCAAAAGAGACAAAGAAGGCCATTACATAATGGTAAAGGGATCAATTCAACAGGAAGAGCTAACTATCCTAAATATATATGCACCCAATACAGGAGCACCCAGATTCATAAAGCAAGTCCTTAGAGACTTACAAAGAGACTTAGACTCCCATACAATAATAATGGGAGACTTCAACACTCCACTGTCAACATTAGACAGATCAACGAGACAGAAAGTTAACAAGGATATCCAGGAATTGAACTCATCTCTGCAGCAAGCAGACCTAATAGACATCTATAGAACTCTCCACCCCAAATCAACAGAATATACATTCTTCTGAGCACCACATCGTACTTACTCCAAAATTGACCACGTAATTGGAAGTAAATCACTCCTCAGCAAATGTACAAGAACAGAAATTATAACAAACTGTCTCTCAGACCACAGTGCAATCAAACTAGAACTCAGGACTAAGAAACTCAATCAAAACCGCTCAACTACATGGAAACTGAACAACCTGCTCCTGAATGACTACTGGGTACATAACGAAATGAAGGCAGAAATAAAGATGTTCTTTGAAACCAATGAGAACAAAGATACAACATACCAGAATCTCTGGGACACATTTAAAGCAGTGTGTAGAGGGAAATTTATAGCACTAAATGCCCACAAGAGAAAGCAGGAAAGATCTAAAATTGACACTCTAACATCGCAATTAAAAGAACTAGAGAAGCAAGAGCAAACACATTCAAAAGCTAGCAGAAGGCAAGAAATAACTAAGATCAGAGCAGAACTGAAGGAGATAGAGACACAAAAAACCCTCCAAAAAATCAATGAATCCAGGAGTTGGTTTTTTGAAAAGATCAACAAAATTGACAGACCACTAGCAAGACTAATAAAGAAGAAAAGAGAGAAGAATCAAATCGACGCAATTAAAAATGATAAAGGGGATATCACCACCGACCCCACAGAAATACACACTACCATCAGAGAATACTATAAACACCTCTACGCAAATAAACTGGAAAATCTAGAAGAAATGGATAATTTCCTGGACACTTACACTCTCCCAAGACAAAATGAGGAAGAAGTTGAATCCCTGAATAGACCAATAGCAGGCTCTGAAATTGAGGCAATAATTAATAGCCTACCAACCAAAAAAAGTCCAGGACCAGATGGATTCACAGCTGAATTCTACCAGAGGTACAAGGAGGAGTTGGTACCATTCCTTCTGAAACTATTCCAATCAATAGAAAAAGAGGGAATCCTCCCTAACTCATTTTATGAGGCCAACATCATCCTGATACCAAAGCCTGGCAGAGACACAACAAAAAAAGAGAATTTTAGACCAATATCCCTGATGAACATCGATGCAAAAATCCTCAATAAAATACTGGCAAACCGGATTCAGCAACACATCAAAAAGCTTATCCACCATGATCAAGTGGGCTTCATCCCTGGGATGCAAGGCTGGTTCAACATACGCAAATCAATAAACATAATCCAGCATATAAACAGAACCAAAGACAAGAACCACATGATTATCTCAATAGATGCAGAAAAGGCTTTTGACAAAATTCAACAGCCCTTCATGCTAAAAACGCTCAATAAATTCGGTATTGATGGAACGTACCTCAAAATAATAAGAGCTATTTATGACAAACCCACAGCCAATATCATACTGAATGGGCAAAAACTGGAAAAATTCCCTTTGAAAACTGGCACAAGACAGGGATGCCCTCTCTCACCACTCCTATTCAACGTAGTGTTGGAAGTTCTGGCTAGGGCAATTAGGCAAGAGAAAGAAATCAAGGGTATTCAGTTAGGAAAAGAAGAAGTCAAACTGTCCCTGTTTGCAGATGACATGATTGTATATTTAGAAAACCCCATTGTCTCAGCCCAAAATCTCCTTAAGCTGATAAGCAACTTCAGCAAAGTCTCAGGATACAAAATTAATGTGCAAAAATCACAAGCATTCTTATACACCAGTAACAGACAAACAGAGAGCCAAATCAGGAATGAACTTCCATTCACAATTGCTTCAAAGAGAATAAAATACCTAGGAATCCAACTTACAAGGGATGTAAAGGACCTCTTCAAGGAGAACTACAAACCACTGCTCAGTGAAATCAAAGAGGACACAAACAAATGGAAGAACATACCATGCTCATGGATAGGAAGAATCAATATCGTGAAAATGGCCATACTGCCCAAGGTAATTTATAGATTCAATGCCATCCCCATCAAGCTACCAATGAGTTTCTTCACAGAATTGGAAAAAACTGCTTTAAAGTTCATATGGAACCAAAAAAGAGCCCGCATCTCCAAGACAATCCTAAGTCAAAAGAACAAAGCTGGAGGCATCACGCTACCTGACTTCAAACTATACTACAAGGCTACAGTAACCAAAACAGCACGGTACTGGTACCAAAACAGAGATATAGACCAATGGAACAGAACAGAGTCCTCAGAAATAATACCACACATCTACAGCCATCTGATCTTTGACAAACCTGAGAGAAACAAGAAATGGGGAAAGGATTCCCTATTTAATAAATGGTGCTGGGAAAATTGGCTAGCCATAAGTAGAAAGCTGAAACTGGATCCTTTCCTTACTCCTTATACGAAAATTAATTCAAGATGGATTAGAGACTTAAATGTTAGACCTAATACCATAAAAATCCTAGAGGAAAACCTAGGTAGTACCATTCAGGACATAGGCATGGGCAAAGACTTCATGTCTAAAACACCAAAAGCAACGGCAGCAAAAGCCAAAATTGACAAATGGGATCTCATTAAATTAAAGAGCTTCTGCACAGCAAAAGAAACTACCATCAGAGTGAACAGGCAACCTACAGAATGGGAGAAAATTTTTGCAATCTACTCATCTGACAAAGGGCTAATATCCAGAACCTACAAAGAACTCAAACAAATTTACAAGAAAAAAACAAACAACCCCATCAAAAAGTGGGCAAAGGATATGAACAGACATTTCTCAAAAGAAGACATTCATACAGCCAACAGACACACGAAAAAATGCTCATCATCACTGGCCATCAGAGAAATGAAATCAAAACCACAATGAGATACCATCTCACACCAGTTAGAATGGCGATCATTAAAAAGTCAGGAAACAACAGGTGCTGGAGAGGATGTGGAGAAATAGGAACACTTTTACACTGTTGGTGGGATTGTAAACTAGTTCAACCATTATGGAAAACAGTATGGCGATTCCTCAAGGATCTAGAACTAGATGTACCATATGACCCAGCCATCCCATTACTGGGTATATACCCAAAGGATTATAAATCATGCTGCTATAAAGACACATGCACACGTATGTTTATTGCAGCACTATTCACAATAGCAAAGACTTGGAATCAACCCAAATGTCCATCAGTGACAGATTGGATTAAGAAAATGTGGCACTTATATATACACCATGGAATACTATGCAGCCATCAAAAGGGATGAGTTTGCGTCCTTTGTAGGGACATGGATGCAGCTGGAAACCATCATTCTCAGCAAACTATCACAAGAACAGAAAACCAAACACCGCATGTTCTCACTCATAGGTGGGAACTGAACAATGAGATCACTTGGACTCAGGAAGGGGAACATCACACACAGGGGCCTATCATGGGGAGGGGGGAGGGGGGAGGGATTGCACTGGGAGTTATACCTGATGTAAATGATGAGTTGATGGGTGCAGCACACCAACATGGCACAAGTATACATATGTAACAAACCTGCACGTTATGCACATGTACCCTACAACTTAAAGTACAATAATAATAAATAAATTAAAAAAAAAAAAGAAGTGCAGCCTGGAATGTGTTCCATCTTCTGTCTGTTTAAAAAATCTACTCAAATGAGTAGGTGTGTGCTGGAGTGGCGAGGGGAGAGACTGTGGAGTCATCAAGAACTCGTTTGGCAGTTGAAGTTATTTGAACTCAAAGCCTGTGTTCACCCAATTGTAAAGTAGGAATAATAACATCGTCTGCCTCATGGAATTCTTGTATGACATGAGAAAATGCATGTGAAAGACTGAGCACAATGCTTGGTAGCAAGCAGTCAATAAAGGATGCCTATTAACTCTGTTAGGCAATAAGAGCTCAACCCAGTAACATCCTCCTCTCTGAAGATTTTTCTGTAATTGCTCTGTGTGCTGCTGTAACACATTGTCTGTAGTGCATTTCTTTTCAACATGAAATTGCTGTATTGCCATGTGTAAAAATTAGTAGCATATGTAAAACCTCTGTAAAAGCTCATGTGCTCCTTGAGGACAAAGACTGTTTCAGCGATGAGGTCCTCACAATCAGTGAGGGTTCCATAGTAAAGGCTCAGAAGACGTTGTTGAACTGAACTGAAATGACAAATTAAAACAGAAAGCTTTTTCTACTAAGATGATAACTAGGGAGACAGTTATCATGTCCCCTAAACAACAAAAAAACCAGCAAGAAGCAAACCATGTTTAACAGTCACTCTAACGTAGATGGTCAGGAAATTGATTGCGAGTGAGAAAAAGAGATTGATATAATTGAGAAAAATATTTATGCATCAGAAAGAAAAGTGTGAATCAATTTCTAGAGTTATTAACATTAAGCAAGTTGCTTGAGAAGCATTGATGTACGGATGAATTGGGCAATTTTCCCCAAGTTTTACACAAAAAGGAATCAAGTTCACTCAGCTGCTGACAGATGATTTTTACCTTTCAGATTCAACATTATTTACTGTCACCCAGCTAAAGACAAAGGAGTTTACATGTTGTGCATGTAAATATTAACTGGCTGATTGCTCACAATTTTTATGGCCCCTCTATAATTCGTAGTTACACGTGCAGACAAGCATCCCACTGAGAGACTGGGAGAGAGATAAAGAAGAGGCGTGGGGAGAAGGGGATGGAAATTAAACCTCTGCAAGTTTCCATGCACACCACTTTCTCCTTATCTGTGAAACTTTGTCTTCTCTGTTATTGTCCAAGACAATTGTTTTGCAAACCCCTCACACCTGAAAGTCCTGAGAAGAGAACCGTGGTATGTATGAGGTTTCAGGAATCAGGGCTAGATATGGGAGTACTTTTCCATGAAACAAAAGCAGATAACACCCCCCGCCCCCAACTCCAGGGCTTCATCAAAGGAGACCAAACCCTTGCTATAGGCACCACGTTTGTGTGCAGGATGAAGTATGGGAGACAAGGAGGGAGGGAGTGTTTATTCAAACACATATGCAGCCCCTGTCCTAAATCAGTGCCAAACTGGGTGATGGCAAACCTAAGAAATACAGTGTCTCACTGATACAATCCAAGCTCCTCCTCAATGTTAAAGGGTAATTTATAAGTTAAAGTGAAAATATTTTTTTTTTTTCCCCTGAGAGCATCACTCTGTCACCCAGGCTGGAGTGCAGTGGCGCTATCTCAGCTCACTGCAACCTCTGCCTCAACCTCCTGAGTAGCTGGGATTATAGGCGCCCACCACCATGCCTGGCTAATATTTATATTTTTAGTAGAGATGAGGTTTCACCATCTTGGCCAGGCTGGTCTTGAACTCCTGACCTCGTGATCCACCTGCCTTGGCCTCCCAAAGTGCTGGAATTACAAGCGTAAACCACCATGCCGAGCCAAGAATATTTTTAAAAACTAAATTTAATATCTATTGTTTGCCTGAAAGGTCCAGGGGATATTGGTGTTGGTGGGAATGGTTCTAATTCTCATCTTCCTGGAATCCACAGATTTCTGTTCATGCCCAGGATCTGCTACACTCATGGAGGATGTTAGGCAAGCTGCTTAGCCATGTAAGTTTGGGAGCAGGTGAACAGTTTCCCAATTGGTACAATGAGATGACTGGTTAGCTTATCTCCAAGACAATTGGGCTTAACATTTTGAAGATCATAGATAACTTGGAGAATATGATGAAAACTGTAAACCTTCTTTCCAGAAGAAAGTATATACATTTGACTTTCAACATTTCTTTTCAGAAACTTTATGGACACCTTGAATTTATCCACGGACTGCAGGTCCCTCTTCTGAAGGATTGCTGCATAGTGTTTTGGATAGTTTGAATACTAAGAATGAATACCAAGAGGATGCAAAACACAAGGACACTGCTTTTCCCTCAAATATACCAATTTAAAATTCAATATTCCAGAGACTATCAAGTTAAAAATGAAAGATCTGATATCTTCCGACTTTTAATCCATATGGTATTATAAAGTTTCAATCGAACAGCTAAATTACAAGCCTTGGGTTCCTTTTGTATATTTTTAAATAAAACCGAATTTTCCTAATGAATTAAACTTCATACTTGCATTATGATTTCAAAGGTATTTCCCCAGCAAAAAATATGTGGCTCCAACTGTGGATGTACACAAACAAAACTGTCACATTTTAGTAAGTACTAATATTTACCTGTGAAACCCCATTGGCCTAATTTGGCTTAATAAATACCCCCTCCACCACCTCCAAGTGACCACTGTTTCAGAATGTTAGAAAAACAAACTAAAAGGATTGATGACTTAACAGAAGCATTGTGTTGATACAGTCATAGATTTCCTTTTAAAAATCTACTTAATGAACTGGAGCATTTAAAAAATTGCTCCAATAGGTCAAACAGGAGACAAGTCAGGTGGGAAGTGAGAGGCGGCAAACATACGCAATTTCAACATAAGTGGATAATGGCAAGATCATGTCACAATCATAACATGGCTAAAATCTCTATTTGGAATGAAAAGTATTAGGTATCTTAGCACTCTCCAAATTGCCTACTTTTTTTTAACATAAAAATTTACTTAGACTACCTTATTTGTTTATGTAGTTCCCAAGTCCAGTTCAGTATCTGGCACACTGTTCTCACTGCATGATCTTTTATTTCTTCCCATTTTTTTTTTGGAAAATGTCAGAGTAGGAGGAAGCAGAAAGATCTGTATGCCTCTCATCTTCCTGTTGTATAGACTGAAATCCTATTAGATTCAGTTCCTTGAGTCAAGGTGTTGAGTCCCCAGCTATCTCCCTTTCTAGTATAAATATTTCTGGAATGTGTAACACTTGAATGAGATGGTAACTCATTAATATAATATAAAATATGGTCTCTCAGTTCAATTTCACACAGATACCTGAATCTGGGGCATTGAGGAAACTAAAGACACGATGGGCAAGGACAGATAGGATTTGATTGCATCCAGAAGAGGGGAGAGCCTAAGAAACAACTAAGGACATGAGCTGAGATGGGATGTGGTGGGAGGTGGGAGGAGGCTGGAGTTACCTGGAGCAGGAGAATGCTAGAAGAGCAAGCAGAAAATACAAAGGCAAACTTGGCCTTCTTCAGTTGCACTCCGAATAATTCCAATCCAGTTGACAAGAAATTATATGTACCACACTACTCTGAATGTGTCAGTTATTTTATTTTGAAAACTTTTGCACATGGTAGGCAGTAAAAATATTTGTGGAATGAATGAAATTATCACCAACACCCCTATGCCATATGATAACTAAGTTAAGAATCCTTCTCATTAAAATGCAGTTCTAAAGCTGAGGCCCCCTTAGAGCAGACTGACTTTTATCAGAAACAGTATGGCCATCTGTCCTGAATAAATGCCTGTAAGGTCATTTTTCAAAATTCTTCATCCCATATTTCTTCTAAGTCATGGAATCTGTGCATTTCTTTCTACTCTATTTCCTTTGCTTTTCCTTGTGGCCAGGTTGATCATACAGCTCTTACTACCAAAGGATTGACTGCTTAACAGAAACACTGCGTTATATGAGTGACATTAATTGAACATCTAACAGGTGTAAGGCATTAGAATAGCACCTCACAGTTCCTTAGCTCATTTGCATCTGGTGTGTATTAACGTTATTCCCATCTTACCGATTGAAATTCTAGGAGTTAAAAGTCATACAATTAGTAAGCAGTGGAGCAGATTTCTATTCCTCATTGTGTGAACTGAAGTCAGAGCTCTCAAGCCCCGTGCTATGCAGCTTGTACTCTGCAGTGAGAGGGCACCTAGTCAAGGTTGCTGACAAGTGAAAAACAGTTCACCATATTAATTGAAAATTAAAGTAGAGCTAAAGGATCCCAAAGGATAATAAATGCCGAGGCCCTGGTGCCAGGTAGGCTCCATTTGTTCTGGAATATGAAGTTCCCACTCTTCTAAATCTCTGCCCACGAGAGCCTGCTGCTCATCAGGCAAAATACAAGGAGGTGATCTGGCAGAGGGTGGTGCTGCCTTCATGCTCTGCTCAAAGGTGTGGGTGACATACAGCCTGGAAGTGACCTTGAGAAGTAGGCTGTTTCTCTCCCACCCCTTCCCAGGACCTATGGGACTCTACAAAACCTTCTTGCTTGTTACAGCTTTCTGAGAGGCATAGGGCTCGCCCAGGGAAATGGCACTGGGGAGGTAATCTTGCTTCTAGCAGTTCCTGTACTCACTGCCTCATTCTTCTAAGCTATCCTGGTGGAAACTGCCTGTCCCCAGCCAGTGAACCAGAACCATGTCCCTGTTCCTTTCTGTAGAGCAATAAAGGCAAAGTCTGGTTTGTGTCAGCTGTGGCTGCCCTGGGTCACAACTAACCCCCAGGGAAGCAGACTGGTTTTCTGAACACTTTCTGAGTTCCAGCCTCTTTACAGCAAGAAGACTAAAAGTGGGAGCTCATACCTTGCTAAGAGGTAGAGCTACTAATTACCCAGTGCCTACTCTGCTATTGGCATTTTAACATACATTCCTATTGAATTGTCACCATATTGCTGTGAAGATGATCAGAATATCCCTGATTTACGCACTGGGAAGCTGTGGCTCAGTGAGGTGAAGTAATGTATCCAAGGCAAACCCTAGAGAATGTAAAGTCTGAGCTTTATACCCAGTCTGACTGGCTGTGAAGTTTATGCTTTCCCCTATTCTTTTTTTTTTTTTTTTTTTTTTTTTTTTTTTTTTTTTGAGACGGAGTCTTGCTCTGTGCCCCAGGCTGGAGTGCAGTGGCGCGATCTCGGCTCACTGCAAGCTCCGCTCCCCCAGGTTCACGCCATTCTCCTGCCTCAGCCTCCCGAGTAGCTGGGACTACAGGCGCCCACCACCTCGCCCGGCTAGTTTTTTGTATTTTTAGTAGAGACGGGGTTTCACCATATTAGCCAGGATGGTCTCGATCTCCTGACCTCGTGATCCGCCCGTCTCGGCCTCCCTATTCTTTACTACTTTATAGACCCTCCCTCATGATCTCCTCTGCAGGAGGCTCAAACACGAGATATCAGTGCCCACTCCCCATGAGAGGCTCTTCTTTCCAGCTGAGGGCTGGATCCTTGCACCATTCATTCTGCTGAGCCAGAGAAGGGCTCCTAAACTCTTCCCTCTCTTGTCCACTTCCTAGTGCAACTTCATTATATTTGGGAAGCTAGGACATCTGGTTTTGTAGCAGCCTTCCCCTGAGGTTAAATTCATCTTTGACCGTGTCCCATGGACTATTCTCTAAAGTCCAGAGAGTTTACTTGCAAATCATTTGAAAACCAATGCTGTTGCTGAAGGGGATACAGAATGCACAATAGAACATTGAGAAACACAAAAATCCACTTTACCTCCCCACTTCACCATGTGATCTTCCAGATCATGTATCGGAATACCTGGGCATGGGTAATGAAAGTGTAAGGAAGCACCAGATAGGCTCGTCCCAAACTCTGTCACTTAATGGCTGTGACCATAGGCAATTAAGGTTCTCTGGGCCTCAATTTGTTCATCTTTACCTTTAAGGTAGGTATTACCTGTAGGAGCCCACTCAAATTAAGGAGAGAAAATGAAGCCGAACCCTAAACAGCTATTTATCCTTCAAAAAAGAATAAACTATATTAAAAGAAAAACTAAAAAACACGTCCACAAAGAAAGCCAACAAGGAAAATCATCTGGTAATGTTTACAGTAGGCCTAAGAGTGAGAGGATTCTTGATAACCTGTAGCTATTTTTTACCATTTCCACCCTTGCATTAGAATATGGCTTAGGGAAGTCTCTGCCTATGCAGTGCCTGAGTTTTCCTCTGTGTAGAATGGAAATAATCTGAGTGTCCTGCCTGTCTTATACATTCTCACAGAAGCTTTACAAAAGATACCTGATAGCTGTGAAACACTGAGTTCCCTAGGGACAGTCTATAGGAGCAGATTTCAGTGACTCAATCACCCATAGCCAATATATAATTTTAAAACTTTTTTTTTTCACTGCGACTATCCACTAGACTGTAAGCTCCACGAAGCAGGAAACGGTGTTAGATTTTGCTCACTGATGTATCCCTGGGCTAGGAGAGGCTGCAGTGCATTACTCAGGTCCTGCCTTCAGGATGAAGGCATGCTTTCCCCCAGCAGCTGGGAGTATCAGCTGCCAATGGTTCACAGCTGATTGCCTTCCTAGGAATTGCCACTGGTGAAAGAAAGTTCTTTGCCCAATGTTTTATTCCTTCTAAAGTTGTAACCCAGTGATTAGTCAATACAGTGGTACAAAGGCCTGGGACACTTGCCTGAACTCAGGACAACTCTCAAAGGCTATCCCCAGCTCCAGAACTCTCTGAAGGGCCAGCTGAGGCCTTGGTCAAAACTGCAGCACAGTTTAACTTCTTCTACCAAGTCCAATTTCCCTCATTCGCAGATGTTGTACCTTCTCAATAAACCTGCAAGCAAGTTTATAATTTGCAATCTGTATCCCAGGGAGCCCAACCAATTGAACTCATTGTAGGGTTCAATAATATTTGTTGAAGGCTGAATGAACATTGGAAGGGATAAAGTTGCCAACAAAATCAATTCAATTTGATATAAACATCTTTCAAGAGTTGAGAAGGAATATAAACCACGGATTCTTTCCATACTCCTATAGACAAAAATTCCATAAGATATCGGAGAGCTTTCAGTTAATGATGCTGCCATAATTTATTATTTCTTTGAAAGACTTTAAAATGATTGATACAGGGCACAATAAATGAAAAAGTCCAAAGTGACCATAGTCACATAACCATCAGTCAACAAACTCTTAAAATCCTTTAAAAATAAAGATGGTTTGCCACATGTAAAATTCAATAGACCTAATTATTTTCAAATGAACACTAAGTTCTCATTAATTTTCATCTGGCCAAATTAACCAAAAGGAGAGAGGACAGTCTGTATATCAGTCAGTGTCTGTCAGGTCAAGTTGAAATTACATTAGTGTAAGTGGATCAGGAACATATGAATTAAATTTACCCTTTGGATGTTATGGAAGTAATCATTAAGGCTATCACCCTGGCAGATGGAGAATCTGCCCAAATACCATTGAGCTAATTCCTCATTACTCTTTAAGATTCTGTACAACAGCACTTAATAATAGAAGTCAACTCTCAGTTGACATCCTCCCCACCCAATTTATTTATTTATTCACCTGTACATTTGAGATATGTCATTTATGCCACTGGATCGTTTCTGATTGGGACACAAACAACGCAACAGAAGATGGGGAAACAGAGATCCCACTGACCAGCACCTTTACTCGTCTATAACAGCCCAGTTGCCTCCAAACCAGGTCTCTTCTCTGTTACTACCACTCTGGGTTGAGTGGGCAGAAGGCCTGTATGGAAAATGACCAATTTTGTTTTTAAAGATTTCAAGACATTTATGCCAAGAGAGTCTGCTAATAACTTGTAACAGCTGCCTCTGATTAAGTGCCAGGCAAGGTTTCTTCTTTGTTCTAAGCAATTTATATTCATTATCTTGAGTCTTCATGAGAGCCAGATATGTGGATAAGTACTATTATTCATGTTTTACAAGTGACCAAACAAGTTCAGAAAAGCAAATAGATTGCCCAGGATTGCACAATAATTAAAATAGCAGACCTGGGATTCAAATCCAGGACAAGACTAATAGACACTACTAGGACACTTTGTTCCTTTATTTTTTATAAGTGATTTCAACTTGCGAAAACGAAGTGAAAGCAGGAATCCAAAACCACTGGCCATCCTGGAGAAATCAGTTAATTTCTGGTGGCCTTGGTGACTAACCCTGCTATAGGAGCCCACTCTAATTAGAGAGGGTAAACAAAGTCAGAAAGGATAGAGTCATTTATCCTTCGGAAAATCCTTTCATTAAAGCAAAAACAAAAACCTCCACCACAAAGAAGGTCAACAAGGAAAACTGTTAACTTAAACATAACCATAGAGAGAGAGAGAAAAAATCATATTCCCAGAGTTTTTTCACTTAAATTTAGCCTTTTGGGGATTTTCTGATTTTCGTAAAAATTCATTTTGCCTATTTAATTCAAAAAAGTACAAGTCGAAATTTTATTTTTAGGTGGTATTAGATTGGTGACCCCCTATCATCTGACTAAAACACACACAAATTCTTTACAGAAGAATGCACCATCACCAGGGATCTATTCCACACAAAATTAAATCAAACAAGAGTTCACTGAAAAAGCATGAAAGAAACAAAGCATTGTGGTTGAGAGCAGAAACAAACAGGTTGGAGAATCAGACCCACAGGATTTCAGACACTGGATTTATCAGATGCAGTATACAAAGTGAGTATATTTAATATGTTAAAGGTATAGAAGGTGTCAAATGCATGAGCAAAGAGAAGAGAATATAAAATGACAGGGCAGATTTAAAGATTAAATAGAACTTCTATTTACTTCTTTAAAAAAAGGTATATTTGCAACTTAAAAACTCATTGAGTAGACTAAGTGGAAGATTAGAACCAGCTGAAAGGATATATACAATGGAAGACACATTGCAAGAAATTAGCCACAATGCAGCATAGAGAACAGAGGTTTAGAATTGAAATGAAGAAAAGGCCACAATATTTTTAAGAATTGAGAACTGACATGAACTGTCAGTTGCAGAAAGTCCAAATGAAACCCAGGCAGGATTTGGCTTGTATTGTTGCTGTGGCTATTTCTAGTGCAACACCAGCTTGATTCCTCTAACATTACCTTTGATGAGGGCTGGCTGTCTGAAAGTCTTCCTCAATGTCTGTATGCCACCCATGCCTCTTGCCTTCCCTGTACACCTGAATATCTGAGAGGCTCTCTCCTTGCCCCTTCCCTGTTTCTCTCATTAGATTGCGATTGTTTGTTACCTGGTGCCACTAGGCTGGTTTCAGGCATGCCCTGTGCATCCTGTTGTTAGAATGAGCCTTTCTCTTGGATCCTGCGCCACTCCCAATAGTGGAAGACATCTAATAATCTACTCCCTCGCGATTTCTTTCCCCTTCCTCTAGGGTTGGTTTTTGTTTGCTTGTTTGTTTTTGTTTTATTCCCAGCCCACCTGAGTCTTCATTTTTTACCTGGGGGTGACAGAGTTAGCTGCGCTTCCACAAGTGATTTTTTTTTTTCCTTAGGGAAGAGGGTCTGGATGACCTTTCATGCCTTACCTGCAGCTGGCCTGCTTATCAAGGGATGTTCTTTCTGGTCCCTGGCCCTGCCTCCAGTTCTTCTCCCAAGCACCCAATTGATGTGCATGATGAAGAACCTCTGAGTGGGTGAAAATTCTCCTTGTGTCTGTGGCTCCCAGAGGTTCACTTGACCTTGAAATAGTTGTTTTAAAAAGAAAAAAAGCTGGGTGCAGTGACTCACGCTTGTAATCCCAACACTTTGGAAGGCCAACGTGGGTGGATGACCTGAGGTCAGGAGTTCGAGACCAGCCTGGCTAACATGGTGAAATCCCATCTCTAATAAAATACAAAAAGTAAGCAGGTGTGGTGGTGGGCACCTGTAATCCCGGCTACTCGGGAGGCTGAGGCAGGAGAATTGCTTAAACTCGGGAGTTAGAGGTTGCAGTGAGCTGAGATCACACCATTGCACTCCAGCCTGGGCGACAAGAGCGAAACTCCATAACAACAACAACAACAACAACAACAACAACAACAACAACAACATAGCTGCCTTCTTACATACAAGTTAGGCAGCTCCTCTTCCTTCTGTGCTCTGCCACAGGTGACTCAGGGCTCTTGTCCCAACTGTCCTAGGAGGCCCCCACTTGAGAAATGAGCCAGCCTCTCCCTCAAAAAGCCTTCCCAAAACCTCTTACCTTTGTTAAACAAGGCTGGTTTTGATCTCTCTGTGGAGAAAAATAGGGGGGCTTAAGAAAGAACTTACTCTAAAGAATAGGTAAAATGTTATTCTTTAAAACTCAAGTTCTGAGCATAAAGCAGCGAGATTTAGAAATTTGTGTGTGATTTAAATGAATAAATCAAGAGGAGACTGCTTTTGCTTATCTAAGCGTTTGGAAGACGGAATGTGTATTAGTCTGTTCTCATGCTGCTAATAAAGACATACCCAGGACTGGGTAATTTATAAAGGAAAGAGGTTTAATTGACTCACAATTCCACATCGCTGGGGAGGCCTCACAATCATGGTGGAAAACGAAGGAAGAGTAAAGGGTGGCAGGCAAGAGAGTGTGTGCAGGGAAACTCCCCTTTATAAAACCATCAGATCTCATGAGACTTATTCACTATCACGAGAACAGCACGGGAAACACCACCCTCATGATTCAGCTACCTCCCACCAGGTTCCTCTCACAACATGTGAGAATTACGGGAGCTACAATTCAAGATGAGATCTGGGTGGGGACACAGCCAAACCATATCAGAATGGTTGAGAATTTCCATCTCTGCAGCTAAAAACAACAAGAGAAAACCAAAAACTTGGACTGGAATATCAGGTTGTTATTACCTGACTGCATAACCTTGGACAAGTTGCTTAACTTCTCGAAGCCTCAGTTTCTTCTGTTGTGAGAGAGGCTATTTAGAGCAGCTACTTTGCAAAGTCAAAGATTAAAAGAGATATAGTGTTAAAGTGCTGAGCACAGTGACCAGCACGTGGTAAGCACTCAATCAATGTAGCTATTATGATTATTAACTCTCCTGATGTCAACGTCTTCTCATTGTATGTTGGTATTGGGTATATACCGTAGTTGTCCTTCATGGACTGGAGGACTGACAGTTATTGAGCAGAAAGTAGCACATCACTGGTCGGTGTGGACCTTGGGAACCTAAAACAAATTATACTACCTTAAAAATGCACTAGATTTGGTGCCCATTCATTTATTTGCTCTTTATTCCCTTATGGAATGTGGGTCGTTGATGTTGGTTGCAGAAGCTGGAAGGTTAATAATCAATCAATAATTGAGTATTCTCTAAGCCTGTGCCTATTTCATCACTGAGCATGGCTCCAGGGCTAAATTAGCTAAACTACTTACAGAAAAGAGATTCAGGGGAATGAATAAAAGGCAAGGTGTGTCAGGGAAAGAAAGAAGATATAGGGAAACAAGAGAAAGTAAAGAAAGATTTCTTGGACATGGTTGATCAGTCACTGTGTCCTGGTTTCCTGGAAAGACCCTAGAGAAAGTCAAATGATGAATTTGCTAACGCGGATGATCACAGATGTTTGGGATAAACCAGTTTCAAAACCACTTTATGTAAACCAATTTAATATTCTTTTGTGGCAGATTGATGGGCTGCTCTATAGATAAAATAAATAATAAATATTGCCTATCTTATCATCAATAGGACATATGACTATACTGCAGCAAACTTGCTAGCAAGCTAGGAAAATACAGTCCCAGAGGCCATTGTACTGTGAGGTGGATGCACCATGAATCATGCTCAAGAAGTAGTTCTGGCCACCCAGCTCACCAGCTCACAGGTATCTGCAGTCACAGTTTGAAACATGTTGCTGAAAGAGTGTCTCTCTCTGGTTAATCCTGCATTATAAGAAATGACTAACACCTTACAGAGTACAATTAGAATTCTGAATAATCTTGACAAGTTGGAGAGGTAATTAGTCATAAACTGATGAAGTCACAGTCAAGTAAGGTTCCAATAGTTTATTTAGTGAGAACACCTTCACAAATACATGAGTGGTGAATGAATGCCTGAAATAATACATTAAGAAAGAACTGTGTGCCCTTTTATGGGGAGCTATAGAAGGAATTTTTGTTATAAGCTGTTTAAATACCACAGTCTTGGGAAGCAGACGGACTCGAGTTGAATCATGGTTCTTCGACATCTGAGATGTGCCTTCTTGAACAGGTTCTTACTGCTGCTTCCCCTGGTTTTCTCATCTGTAAAAAAGGAGGTAATAATCTCTACCTTGTTGCAAGGATATACCTGAAGAAAAACATTTGTATTAGACACTATTTTTTACCCATCCAACATCCATTTCATCCTTTCTACTGGTTAAGAAAAACTTAAAATTTTTATAGGTGGCTGGATACTCTCCCGGATGGTAACGCTAGCCCAGCTCAGGAGTAAATCCTAATCAGCCATAGTGTACTATCACGGGAGTCTTCTCTCCATACACTTCTTGATAGATGAAACAATAGAAGTTCTTATGATTAAAATCAGAATTTTTCTTGTAGTTATTGCCCCCAAATTCCTCATTGAAAGAGTTGTGAAGAGCTTGATACCTAACTGCTACTCAAAAAAGGGATTGTCCATAACTCTCCATTATTGTTTACTTTTCTGTAGCTTTGGGATCTCCTGATCACCTCTTTTTTATGAAAGTTTCTCCCCTTTTCCATTAGATACCATTGCCTTCTGCTTTTCTTCTCAAATCTTAGGTTGCTGTTTCTCTGTCTTGGAGGACAGCTTCCCTTTCTCTGCCTGCCCCTTGAATACAATTATCTGTTAGGGGTCCATCCTTCGATTTCTTCTCTCTTGTTGAACTCAGCTACTCCCTGGGCTTTGTGACTCTTAAATAATTATCTCCAGCTCACACCTATCATTTCAGCTTCTAGCCATCATTCCAGTGGCCTATTGGACATGCCCACATAGGAGTCCTGTCCAACTCAACTCATATTTGTATCATTTCCTCACTCATTCCCACTGCTCTTCCTGCATTCCATTTATTGGGAAATATTATCACATCTCCCCATTGTGTCAAACCAGAAACCTCCAGTCACCAGTTGTTCCTCCGTCTCCCTTACACCCTGCATGCAATCAATTTGTTGCCTTAATATTCTCAAATAATATTCATCTGTCCTGACCCCTGAATCTTCACTGATACTGCTTTAATTTACCATTGCTAATCTTTATCTCTCATCTGGATTATTGCAATAACCTCTTTGCCTGAATCTTGCTTTGTAGTTTCTGCTTTTATATTCCATCTTCTAGACTGTATGAGTAGAATGATATTTCTAAAATACAAATTTCATCAAATCACTTCTCTACTTTAAGCCTCCTTGATTTTTTGTAAATGTAAACATTTTAGCACAGTCTACAAGGCCCTTTTATAATTGACTCCAACAGTTGTCACTCTGACAACACCTTGGAGTCACCTAGAGTGATTAAAAATATGCCAATGCCCAGGCCCGACCGCCAGAGATTTTCATTTCATTAATTTGATTTAAGGTATAGGTATTTTTAGAAGCTCTCCAGGTGATGCAATGTGATGGAGGCTGATAACTGCACACAGCTCAATTTTCCAGCCCGAACAGCAGCTGCTTACCCTGCTTATCTCTTGGCTGTTGTACTAAATAATTTGCACTTTGTCGAATGGGTGATGTTTTCTCAAAATTAGTCTTTCATAGGTGCTGGAGAGGCCTTTTCCACTTCTCCTCACCCAATCCTACCAGTCCGTAAGTCTGTCAACACTTGTCTCAGATGTCAGCTCCTCCATCCAGGAGGCTTCTTGAGACTGGGGAGCCTCAAGAAGTGTCTCACCGTGAACTTCCCACAATGCCACCTGCTTTTTTCTGGCATGGCCTTGACCCCAGTGGGTACTGGAATTGTCCATTCCTCACTCATGCATTGTGAGTTTCTTCAGGTCACACATTTTATTTTTGCATCCTTGTGTCAAGAATAGTTTCTGCAATAAATATTAGGCAAGTTAAAGAATTAATGGGCCTTGGCTGAAGCAGCATGGTGTATCAGAAAGAACACTAGCCTGAGTCTGAATCCTTCTTTACTGAATTGAGCTATGGAAGCAGCCGCTATGATGGCCCCCAGTGACCCTGTGTCCTGCTATTCATTCCCTTCTGTAACCCCCTTTCCTCGAGTGAGGCTAATGAACAGAACACAGCAGACATACTGGGATGTCACTTTCAAGATTGGGTTGTAAAATGACTGTGGCTATGTTGGGTGGTCTCTCTTGCTTTCTCACTTGCTCACTCTGAGGGAAGCCAGCTGCCATGTTGTGAGCTGCCCTACGGAGAGACCCCCCATGGCAAGGAACTGGCCAACAGCTGGTGAGGAACTGCAGCCCTTAGTCTGACAGCCTGCAAGGAACTGATTCTGCCAATGATCACAAGTGAGCTTGGAAGCAGATCCTACCCCAGTTGAGCCTGCGGCAACAGCATCATTGTAACCTCATAAGAGACCTTGAGCCAGAGGCACCCGGCTGAGCAGTGCCCAGATTCTTGGATGACAGAAACTGTGCGATAACTAATATTTGTTGGTTTAAGCTGCTAAAGTTTGGGGTAATTTGTTACACAGCAATAGATAATAAATATACTGGCTGCCTAGCCTTAAGGGGTGGTTTAGATCTAATTCACTACACTCCAGATTCTTCATCTGTAAAACTGGGGACAATACCACCTACTCTACAAGGCTATTGTGAGACAAAATAATAAGGTGGAAATAAAAGCGATTTTTACAGTAAAAGTGCTACACAAAAGTGAGATTTCTATCTCCAGACGTATTGTAATTCAGATAGATGTCTTTTCATTCTTAATTGTTTAATATCAAGCATCATGAGATCCTAGAAGCAACAAGCTAGAGGTGTATGGCTAACCTCTTTCTATCTGATGGAGTGATCTTGACCAGCTGTGCATTTAATACTTCCTTTTTTCATTCATCAGCTAATAATTAACAGCTGTAGTAAAAAATCACAGCATCCTCAATCCGTGCCTTAGTTCTCTTAAGTGCTTCTTTTCTCAAAAGAACTCTAAAAGAATAAAGGAAAATGGGTCATATATTCAAAGCCTTAGCAGCTGCCTCTGCCTGGAATCTGGGCTATGGAATGGGTAAAACCATCATGGTCAGCAGTAAACATTCAGTGAGGGCCTTCCCTTTGGCCTCCATTATGCTGACTCCTGAGAACGCAAAGAGCTGTAAATACGGACTCGGTTCCTATGGAGCTCATCATCTGATGAGAGTGATGGACCCTTGAAAAACTGCATGTGCTTGAAAAGCAGCCACCCCCATTAGATGGGCAAGCAGTGTCACATAGAAGAACCAAGCAGTGCAATATAGATAGCATATCCTTTCATCTTTAGGATGGAAGATTAAAATATCTTTCAATCTTTAGAAGTGCAGGAGACAGCCGGGATGAGTCTCAAGAATTGGTTTGTATTCAGGCCTGCTAACTCTGTTCTATAACACGGTGTCTCTGACTTGAGAAAAAATGTCAAGGCATGATATTTGGATAGAAATTTTAAAAATTTACAGTGTTTTCCATCTCTATTACCTCATAGAATTTTTTAAAAAATCAGTGGTTCATTCAAAAATTCTATTCGGGCACCTGTTATTTGCAAAATACTGTGCTGACATTGTGGGCAATAAGATGTGTAAGAAGAGACTCTTCTTCTGGCTGGGCGCGGTGGCTCACGCCTGTAGTACTAGCACTTTGGGAGGCCGAGGTAGGTGGATCACTTGAGGTCAGGAGTTCGAGACCAGCCTGGTCAACCTGGTGAAAACCCGTCTCTAATGAAACAAAAAAACAACAAAATTAGCTGGGTGTGACAGTGAATGCCTGTAATCCCAGCTACTCTGGAGGCAAAAGCACAAGAATCGCTTGAACCCAGGAGGTTGCACCACTGTACTCTAGCCTGGGCAACAGTGAGACTCTGTCTCAAAAAAAAAAAAAAATTCTTCATCTTCAGAAAAAATAATAATAACAGCAACAACAATACAAGCTATTGAGTGTTAGACATTGTAGTAAGAGCTTTGATACTTTGTCTCATTTATCTTCACAAAATCTTTAATAGGTAAACTAAAAAAATTGTGTCAAAACTGAGAACCGTGGTTCAGGAAGAGAGAGCAGTTTTTCCAGGGTTATGCAAGTAAAAAGTGCCAGGACTTGAACAGTTCCCATGCCCTCAGGTTCTTTTTCTGAATCACTCATTGCACCTTACCACCTCCCAACCTATCTTTATTTTGGTTGTTGATAGCATCAAGTGACATTTTATAAAGCATTTTACAGTTCTATAAAACCATCTTCATTATCCTCTTATTCAATTTTCACAACAAGCCTGTGAAACTGGTATTATCACCATTTATAGAGGAGAAAATAAAGGCCCAGGCTGCTTAAGCGACTTGTCTGAGGTCAGCCAGCTACTGTGGTAGACCCAAAATTCACACTGAGTAACAGCACACAAGCCTGTCAAAACTTAAGGCAGGAATCCACCCAATATCAAAAGGCACATTGTTGGGTACTACACAAGTGCGGGGTAAAAAGGGATTTTGGTGGGGTGACATGAAGGGTCATTGCAGGAACTGAGTTTTTAAGAAGGAAAACAGCAGGTAGAGAGATGCCCAAAGGACATTTATGTTGGTAAGCTGTGTAAAGTTGCCCATGTTGAGAAAGGGTATTTTTCTAAGAGTATGAAGATCTGGGTTCTACTCCAACTTCGCCCTGAACTCATATAGAATCCAAGGCATGTTTTGTGATCTCTCAGAGCCTGCTTCCTCACATATAATATAAGAGTGACAATGCTTATCCAGTTCTAAAGTTGTATTGTGAGAACTGAGGAGGTAATGTAGTAGTTTGAAAATTGTAGAGCACTTTATAAACATCAAGGCTTATTATCCCAACTATAATAAGATGAGTTCAAGACTCACAGTCTTGAAGAACTTGCCTGGGATCACACAAGAAAGCCCGACAGGCACCCAGGTGTCAATGTGAAGCTCCTGAATGACCAGTCAACACTGCAGGGCCCTGAGTCTCAGTCAATATTTGAACAGACACCAATTGCTGAGTTTTCTGTCCATGAGGACATGCTTCTTCTTGGAATCATGAAGACATAAGCTAGCCAAAGAGAGAAACTTAACTGCACATGCATTGGTCCGAGCAAGGTGTATGGGAAGGAGTTTCTCAGGAATGGTCTCAGGCTTAGGACCTTCTTGCTCTGCAAAGATCAGGCACAGTTACCCTCTCTGCACTCCAACTCTCGTTTATAAGAAAGTTTACCCCTATTACATGACTTAGAACAGGAGTTCTCAAACTTTTTTATGGTAAAGTCCATGGACTTTCC
Source organism: Macaca fascicularis (assembly GCF_037993035.2). NCBI lineage: Eukaryota > Metazoa > Chordata > Mammalia > Primates > Cercopithecidae > Macaca > Macaca fascicularis. Next base: position 26,426,897 of record NC_088375.1, read on the forward strand.
TCAATATTGTTGTCAAATACATAAATGGCATAAGGCTGCAAAAGAGACAAATTACATTGAAATGCAGCTATCAAATATTAAAATATTTGTGCTATAGGAATATATATGTCTTTATTAAAGTGTTAGATAAATATATGCAGCAGTATATCTAATAAAAATTAGTTTCCAAATAGAGATGAACATAAATGATATTTCAAGGTATCTGTAACAACTGCAAAATCATACTTTAAAATATGCATAGTGATAAAGTTAGAGATATTACAACTTTACAGCAGTTTGTTGCCAATATTTGTAATTGAAAAACATCAAATTTCAATTAGATGCTAGTGAAATAGAAATGTCAGTTTTTTCCAAACCAACTCCATGAACATTACCCCTTCCCTACCTCAAATTTTATCTATGAATCCCGTGGGGCCTCAGATTAAAAAATGTTGGTTTAGAGGAAGCTGAAGAAGGCTTTTTAAAGGAAAGCAGTAAGTTGTGTAGGAAATATCACTGATGATTGCATTTAATATTTATTTTGTTATGTATTATTAACACATTTATGATGTTCAGTTATACTTTACTGCAGATATTGTTACTAATAAAAAGAATGCAGCATTAATTATTCCTCATCATAAATATTAGTTACATGAATGAATGGACAATTAAGAAGCAAAATTTATGTTTATAAATCGCAAGTCCACCCCGTCTACTCCAAACTGTTACCTTAATGAATCAACACCTTGTGTCTCAGTTTCCCTAGGTCACAGATGATCAGGGTATTAGTAACAAAGTTAAAATATAAGGGTCAAGAATATGGTATTTGGAGTCTGAAGTAAATTGGCTCTAGTTCCACCAGGCATTAGCTAGATGGTCAAGGGGAAATTACTTGACTGTTTTGGGGGTTTCGTTGGGTTTGTTTTTTGAGACAGGTTCTCACTCTGTCACTCAGGCGGGAGGGCAGTGGCATGATCTTGGCTCACTGCAACCTCCGTCTCCTGGGCTCAGGCAATACTACCACTTCAGTCTCTTGAGAAGCTGGGACTACAGGCATGTGCCACCAAGCCTGGCTAATTTTTATATTTTTTTGTAGAGACAGTTTCACCTTGTTGGCTGGTCTTGAACTCTTGGGCTCGATCAATCCACCCAACTTGGCCTCCCAATCTGCTGGGATTACAGGCATGAGCCACTGCACCCGGCCTTTGCTTTTAGTTAGGTAAAGTAGAAGTAATGATTTCAACTTTTGAGGGCTGTTGAGGGGATCATGTGAGAGGATGTATGTATATAAAGCACTTTTCACAGCATTTGACACATACTAAACATTTACTTAATGGTTGCTATTACTGCAACTATAATTATTGTTACCTGTTATCACAGGGCACTTTGCCTATCAAATGAAAGTCAGTATGTTTAACCCATAACAATGAAAATTATGGGCTCCTCTCAGCAGAATCTTTATGTAGACTTTGAAGTGATGAGAAAGAATCAAAATCTGTACCACCCTTAGGTACCATCAGCCTTAGCTAGAAAATGACACAGAAAACAACCCTTGTGTCAACAGAGTAAGGCCTGACCTTCAAGAAGAATGGAAAAACAGGTTCTGTTTGCCATGGAAGATCTCTTATCACCCTTTCAGAGTGCCTTCGGTTTTTGTGTCCCCTTTCCTAGATTCCAAGGTGTCTGGTATCCAGTCTTCTGCCTCTCACATTCTACTGTGCACCTCGTGCTAGGCAGGAGGGGATGAGAATTTGTATTGATGGGGTCTCTCCTATTTGCAGGGCACTATTTTGCTCTCTAGGTGATGAGTAATCCTAAGCTTGAAAGCCTTTAAATTTTTCTGTGCTTCATTCTTTCAAGGATCTGGTTTTGAAGTTTTATCTGCCTAGTTGGAACCAATCAATAATATTGAGGGAATGGATACCCAATTTTCCATAATGTGATTATTACACATTGCATGCCTGCATCAAAGTACCTCATGTGCCCCGTAAATATATATGCCTACTATGTACCCACAAAAAATTAAAAAATTAAAAAATAATAATACAGAAGTTTTGAGAATGCCTTAGTTTCCAAGTTGCTGGATAAAATATATGTATTATCTTAGCGAAAGCTTTTAATAGCAACACTAATAAGCTACAAAGCTGTACACATGCATCTATGTAGACCTGGCTTTCATCCTGGCTCTACTATATCCCGGCTGTGTCGTCTTGGTCAAGGCAGGTAACCTCTCTCTCTAAGACCATTCTTTACTTATAAAATGCAAATAATAACTTCTTAGCAATTTGGTTAAAATTATAAGATTTTGTTTCTAAATAATTAATAACTATAAATACTTAACATGAAAATTTTTACTATCAATAAAAATAATGGGACTTCCAGTGTATTGGAAGACATTTGATGTGAGATTGGAAGGAATTTCAGATGCTTTTTATCACTCTTCATGAGTAACTACTTCTTTGTCAATGAGTGGTGTTGCCTCCATGCTAAAAAGATGAACACATTTCAGTCATTTCATAAACACAGCGCTCATGAAATCCTAGCCATCATCTCAGAGTGAGTGCACACTAAACGGTAAGGAATGCAATGGGTTGAGAAAATTCTACCCAATTAATCTTCATATCCAATTTGGAGGTAGGGCAAGATCTAAAACACAGATATATAGTCTCACCACTCTACTCTGGCCCCTCAAGAGGGTGATACTTGACCTCTTGCTCTTAAAACACTTCTAAACATCTAGGCATCCTGTCCCAGAACAAAAATCAAAGTAAGGCCACACACAACCTTGAGAAAGATCAAGGGCTTTCAGCCTTTCTCTCTCTTCAACTTGTAAAGGCTTGAAGAGGCAGTTAGCATAGCCTCTGGGCCCTCCTTAAACTTTGGGGCTCTTCAGCCATGGAATCCAAATCACTCTTCTGGATGTATGCCCAGAGCAGAGCTCTGGCTTCGAATTCTCTGGACGACAGCCACGATAAAGACATTTGCTACTGCCAGCACATAGAGGGAAACATGGAAAATACAAGAACACAATCAGCGTTTCTAAAATACCTCTGCCGGGGGAATCTTTGTCACCAGCTTCTCAGGAAAGAGGAATTATGCCCTCCTCTCCCCACTTGGCTAATTATCACCACTGTTGTAGAATTGAAAAGAGCTTCAAGAGATTGAAGGAGAACAGTCTAAAGAGAATCATAGTTCATGAATTTAAGAACAGGGTCTTGATTTGCACTTTATATCCTGTGAGGCTCATGTGTTCCCATGTGCTTAGAAGAAACTTCTACAGAGACCAAGTGAGGCTTCTTATAGCACCCTGTTCCATATTATGTGTGCCTTTTTGTTTTTTTAACTTTTTGGATTTTAGAATCAGAGATTCAGTTTACTCATACTCTTATTTCAATTCCTGGCACACTCTTACGTTTGATCCCATAAAGCCCCTTTCTTAGTTTATTTTAGTTTTCCCCTTCATCTCTCATTTCCCATTCCCATTCCTTACCACTTAGTATACATTCCCTCTAACATGTTTAATGTATGTCTCTTTATACTCTTGATACATATGTATTTTTCCTGTGTTTTTTGTTGTTGTTGTTTTTTTTTTTTTTTTTTTTTTTTTTTTTTTTTTTTTTTTTTTTGAGACGGAGTCTTGCTCTGTCACCCAGGCTGGAGTGCAGTTGTGTGATTTCGGCTCACTGCAACCTCCAACTCCCGGATTCAAGTGATTCTCCTGCCTCAGCCTTCTAAGTAGCTGGGGCTGCAGGCACCTACCACCACACCCAGCTAATTTTTGTATTTTTAGTAGAGACAAGGTTTCACCACATTGGCCAGGCTGGTCTTGAACTCCTGACATTGTGATCTGCCCGTTTCGGCCTCCCAAAGTGCTGAGATTACAGACATGAGCCGCCACAGCTGGCCATGTATATGCTTTTAGTTTACGTCATACATAGTGTCTCATTATATTTCTTATCTCTTTATTCAATGTTATGTTCTGATGTATATTCACTAGTTTATCGCATCTGACAGCTGAATTCTATTTCATCTGCTGATGGACAACTCTTGCTGTTACAAATAATGCTGCTGTGTTCATTTTCCTACGTGGTGTCTTACAGGCCTGTGTGAAAATCTCTCAGGCACATTCCCAGGAGAGAGACTGCTATATTGTAGGGTACACAGAAACTAATTACTAAAAGCTGCCAGAATACTTTTCGGAAAGATTGTGCCAGTTCCCACTCCTACCAGCCATGTATGTAGGTTCCTGTTTCCCCCAACTTGTTGAAAACTTGAATTCTTCTAATTTTTTAACTTTTGCCAGTTGAATGAGTATTAAATGGTATATTATTATTGCTTTAATTTTTATGTCTCTTATTACTGGTGAGGTTGAGAATCTCTTGATCTAACTGTTGTCCTTCCAGTTTCTCCTTTTGTGCATTTCTTATTCATATCCTTCAATCATTTTCCTATTTTTTTCTCTAATTGTTGGTAGGAATTTCCTTTATAATCTAAGTATTAATCTCATTTATTTTAAACTTTGAAAATATTTTTCCCTAGTATGGTACACATCTGTTAACACTGTTGATTGTGCCTGTATTGAACAAAAATCTTTAATGTTTATGTAGTCAGATCAACAATTTTTGCCTTACAGTCTGGGCTTCTGTTCAATCATTGTGGAAAACAGTGTGGTGATTCCTCAAGGATCTAAAACTAGGAATACCATTTGACCCAGCAATCCATTACTTTTAGTTTACGTCATACCCAAAGGATTATAAATCATTCTACTATAAAGACATATGCACACGTATGTTTATTGCAGCACTGTTCACAATAGCAAAGACTTGAAACCAACCCAAATGCCCATCAATGATAGACTGGATAAAGAAAAGGTGGCACACATACACCATGGAATACTATGCAGCCATAAAAAATGATGAGTTCATGTCCTTTGCAGGGACATGGATGACACTGGAAACCATCATTCTCAGCAAACTAACACAAGAACAGAAAACCAAACACTGCATGTTCTTACTTATAAGTGGGATTGAACAATGAGAACAGATGGACATGGGGGTGGGGGCATCACACACTGGAGCCTGTTGGGGGGTAGGGAACTGGGGAAGGGATAGCATTAGGAGAAATACCTAACGTAGATGACAGGTTGATGGGTGTGGCAAAACACCATGGCAAGTGTATACCCTTGTAACAAACCTGCACATTCTGCACATGTACCCCAGAACTTAAAGTATATATTAAAAATAAAAAAAGGGCCAGGTGCAGTGGTTCACGCCTGTAATCCCAGCACTCTGAGAGGCCAAGGCCGGCGGATCACAAGATCAGGAGATCGAGACCATCCTGGCTAACACGGTGAAACCCCGTCTCTACTAAAAATATTAAAATTAGCTGGCCATGGTGGCAGGCGCCTGTAGTCCCAGCTAGTCAGGAGGCTGAGGCAGGAGAATGGCATGAACCTGGGAGGCAGAGCTTGCAGTGAGCCAAGATCACGCCACTGCATTGACAGAGCAAGACTCTGTCTCAAAAAAAAAAAAACAAAAAGAAAAAAAAAACAAGCCAATTGTCACAAAATCACACAGATAGTAAGAGACTGAGAAAAGACCAGGTATTTTTGGAGCTACAGCTTTGGTCAGGCCTTCCACACTGGTGGTACTAAAAGTGTAGGACTCAGACCTGTTCACCGTGGGCTAGGTAAAATCTATATTATTTATGCATACACAAGCTTTCAATAAAAAATGAAAAACATGACCCTTTCAATTAAAAAGTGACAGTCTTAATATTTTTACCTATGCTGTTTGTTCTGATTATATTCATTTAATGGTAATGTAATATAACATCCAACAGAAGTATGTAATAAATGTATAATAATGTATATTAATTATAATAAAAATTTAAAATGATCTCTAGTTATAAATGTGAGATTCAGGGCTGGTATCTTGCATGTCTGATTTTTTTTTGATAATTATTTTTATTGTATTTTATGAAAGTAGTGGTGGGTGACATTTTGAAAATTAAAAAAAAAAAGGTTCTTTATCAGTGATAATTGAGAAGCAGAGATCTAGACAACATGTCCTTTCTCTATAAAGGTATCCCTCTTGCTGGCTTAGGCACCTGAAGATCTGAAGATGCAAATAGATTTTTAAAAAGTTATGAATTGGTATATTAGGGTACCCAGTTGCCTCAATCATTTTAAGTAGATCATTTGGTGAAAGGCATCTGAGCAAGCCCTTTCTTGCCAAAAAAATAAAAAGCCTCAGAATGGTTCCTTACAATGTATCCACCCAGCCCTCTCTGCTACTTTATACGTCAATGGCCCATAGGCCTAAAAGGCAAGAATCCACTGCTGGCTCTGGAAATGCCAAGCAATACCTGAGCTCCGAACTAAGGATAAGTCGCTACCAATCTCGAAATTCAACTCTCTCCCACTGGGAAAAAGAAACTATTGAGCTTGAGTATGACAGTATCTGGATGTTAATTATGAGACTGTTGGCAATGTTCATGAAACTATCTGATTTAGATACTAAAGTATGGTGTTTGAACATAGATTGAAGTATTTAAGCCATCAGCACAGCTGACTTGTATAGTAATATTGAGATACATCATCAAATCTGAGAGGAAATATGTAATATTCGTAGGGAACTACAGAATATTAAAAAAATTAAGATCAAATCCCATATCTCAGTAAAAGTTGTATAGGATAGTCTTCTGACAGATCATGTGATGTTGTGGTAGAACAATGTAATGAATTTACAATTTAAAAAATTATCTGGCTATGTTTTTGAGTATGTAACATTACCGTGTTTCAAACACAATTATTAGTAGAGCTTGCAGCTAGTTAGCTTTTACATTTGGATTTTAACCTTCTTGTGTGTCACTCATACTAAGAATTTTTATAGTAGCCCTGTTTAGCTCATGGGGAAAAAAAATGGAAAAATTCAAATATTTAACAGTAGGAGAATATTTAGGAAGTCAGCATTATTAGTGTAATGAAATACTGCAAAATCTTTTTTTTTTTTTTTTTTTTTTTTTTGAGACGGAGTCTCACTCTGTCGCCCAGGCTGGAGTGCAGTGGCCGGATCTCAGCTCACTGCAAGCTCCGCCTCCCGGGTTCACGCCATTCTCCTGCCTCAGCCTCCCGAGTAGCTGGGACTACAGGCGCCCGCCACCGCGCCCGGCTAGTTTTTTGTATTTTTTAGTAGAGACGGGGTTTCACCGTGTTAGCCAGGATGGTCTCGATCTCCTGACCTCGTGATCCACCCGTCTCGGCCTCCCAAAGTGCTGGGATTACAGGCTTGAGCCACCGCGCCCGGCCTGCAAAATCTTTTATAATAAGTAAGCAGAATATATCAATACATAACAATGTCTCTACAAAGAATTTTGAGTATAAATCACAAAATAGAAAAATAGAATACCTGTACAAATTACAGCTACATGAAAATATGCTCATGTGTTCAGAAAAATAATTAGCATGTAGCCAGGTAGAATTTATTGTATATTTTTTAATCTATAAAGATATGATAAAAGAAATTGAAAAGCACATGTTAATACTGCAATTTTGAGAAAATCACACCAATGCATAGACAATTTAGGTAAATTTAGAAACTTTCAGAACTCTCAGATAGTGGCAATAGGTAGCACAGAAAAATAAAAGAAAGTGGGTGTTGCAAAGAGTGATCTGGAGCAGGGCTCAGCAATGGCCTGGGAAAATCCTGCTTGTTACTTGCTTTCATTAAGGCTTTTTAGAACATAGGCACACCCATCTGTTTATGCACTATCTGACTGCTTTCAAGGTACAAGGGCAAAGCTGAGTACTTGCAACAGAGACCATTTGGCCTGCAAAACCTAAAATATTTACTGTGTGGCTCATTACAGAAAAAGTGTCCATTCCCAATCTAAATTATGATTTGAGAAGAGATGAATTAGAATCTATTCTCACTTGTGGGATTTCCATTTCAGTAACATATTTGGGAAAGACCCACACTCCTTCAAATTATGTAAGTCTAAGCCTGCAAGTATAACTGATGGATTATAGGCTCAAGAGGTTTTGGGAAACAACCATGTCACTATTTTCAGAGTTAAGAAATTTCAGAGCACAGGTTTTTATTTCTAAACAAAATAGTCATCCATAAGGATGCCAGAGCTATGTGACTTGAATGTGGAGTAGAAATGAACACAGACTAGGTCACCTGGGTCCCTCAAGGATTCCTTTAGAGCTCTCTTTTTTGCAAGGATATTATGGAGGAAGCTGTTTGTCCCTTCATAGTACCATACAGTGCTTTTATGGCAGCATCAAATTAAAAAAAGAATAGATTGACCTATGAATTTCCTGAAGGTGTCAGAGCAAGAATGAATCTTGGGTGAAACTAATAAGCAATCAGCAGGGAGAACTGCACGTTCCACTTCTGGTGACTCTGGAATGCCCCTGCCCATACTCACAGGCTTTCTGTTTCTTCTGCTGCATCACCCAAGTTCTCCACGCCTTCTCCCTTCATTTTCTATGGCAAGATTATTTTCTGTCTGTGGCTGCAGGCAAGTGGATTGTTCCAAAATTGATTTATATTTTGCATCTTGGAATAGACCAGGAGAAATTTCATACTTGACTTTGTCCTACAATCTTAAAAAATGTACCAACCTGCTTCCAGAACAACAATTAACTCTGTTTTGAGGTTGCCTATGTGGATACAATTTTGATCTTTTCTGGGAGAAATAAAATGTATCAGTTCAATACTTAGAGAAGAAAATTAGTAGTTTGTAGTAGCTTCTGGAGTGAGATGAAAGGTACTTTCTGAACTCTTATTTTCTCTGATCACACCTCCACAGGATCGCAGGTAAAATCATATTTGTAACAAGACAGATTTCTAGCATACTTACTACATGGTTAGTATATATTAGAATACAGAATACTTACTAAACAGACATCCATGCACCCACTTACTGAGACCGAATGGCCCCATAACATGTGCCACTGAAGATGAGAGGAAGAGATCTTTGTAGTGTGGCTTTGGGGTGGGCCTGGAGGTCCTGCTAAGTCAGTGAAGACTGTCTTGACATCCCTTTCTGCCTTTTCTGTGCTGTGCTTTTCTTCTTATCCTCCTTCATCAATTTCTTCCCAAAAGCATCTCAACCCAGTAGCTACAGTGATCATCTAAATTCTCCTGGTACTGGAGAATGTTTTCTGATTATGTATACTAAAGTATCAGTGACTCGGTTATGATCCTTCCTAAGGATATTTATATTGATAAGGGAAGATAAGAATCAAGGGGAGAGAGCAATGCTTTACTGAACTGAGTGTATTTCTAATAGTTGCATTTTTAACACCATGGTGCCTCTTGGGAACGATACTTTTCATTTATGATTGTGAGGAGAGAGAGCTATTGACTGTCCCTCAGATCACACTACACAAATACTCTTAACTCCTCTTCTTGCCCTCCCTTTCTGCGTCCACCTTCCCTAGCTGCTAAAAGCGCTCACTCAAGAGCCCACAGGGAGACTGTGGTGCAAGATCCAGCTCTCCGCACTCCAAGCGTGCGGCTTTCAAACTCCACAAATGCTGGAATAGCAAATGCAAACCAAGACAGCTCAGCCAGCTGGTCTGAGGTCAGGGCTCTGCTTCGCTTTGTCCACCCACACCTTCTCTCTGCAGAGAGACAGAAAGACTCTGGGATAACTATTGGCAGAACGGATCAGAGGTCATCACTGAGCAGATAAAGCTCAAGAGAGAAACTAGTGTAGGGTGCTGGGAGCAGAGGGCTGCAGAGTGAAAGCATGCTAGAGAAAAGGTGATGAGAGCCAGAGCCGGTCTTGGACCAGACCCTGCAGTGAAATTTATTTGGGGAACCCTTCCCATTAAACTTCATTGTGCACCCAAGCTGGCAATTCCTCCTTAGTGTCACCACTTACCTGCCCTGCCCTGGCCCATACCTTTCTCATCCTCTACCTTCCAAAAATTCCTGCTCTTGATAACTTTCCACTCTCTCTTTTTTCTTTCTCAGGTCCCACCATTCTATTTTTCTGTGAAAAAAATAATCTGTAGAAAAGTTTTCATGAGTCATAACAAATTAGTTGACTTTTTAAAAGGAGATAAAGGTAGAATTTCAAAGGAAGATCCATGAACTCTCCACCAATGTGTACCTAACATAAACCCTGACCCTAAGCCAATCTTGCTTTGAGTGTCCCTGTGTCTTCCTCTTGAGGATCATTTTAGGGATTAAAACAATTTAGTACTAGAGGAACTATAAATTGCCTTTGTGTGTGTTTATAGGGCATTTTCTTTTCTTTTCTTTTTTTTTTTTTTGAGACGGAGTCTTGCTCTGTGCCCCAGGCTGGAGTGCAGTGGCGCGATCTCGGCTCACTGCAAGCTCCGCTCCCCCAGGTTCACGCCATTCTCCTGCCTCAGCCTCCCGAGTAGCTGGGACTACAGGCGCCCACCACCTCGCCCGGCTAATTTTCTTGTATTTTTAGTAGAGACGGGGTTTCACCGTGTTAGCCAGGATGGTCTCGATCTCCTGACCTCGTGATCCGCCCGTCTCGGCCTCCCAAAGTGCTGGGATTACAGGCTTGAGCCACCGCGCCCGGCCTATAGGGCATTTTCAAATGCCTATAGACACTGAATTTTAAATTTATAAATAACATTTGGATTAAATATATTTTTAGTAACCTTATGCTAATATATATATACACATATATATATGGCTGTCTATTTATATACATAATAGCTCTCTCTATATATATTTAAGCTGATATATATATATTTAAATATATAAGTGCATATATTTAAGCTATATATATGTGTGTATATATAATATATAATATATTAATTAACATTTTGGGGGGTTCTGTATCCTGATCCAGGTTCTCTTAAATATACAGGTATGCAGATTAGTTTGGAACAGGAGTAGGGAAATACACAAGGAGAAAGAATCTGTGCGTTGGCTGCATTTTACCAAACAAGTCTCCTGACCAAAGTTTGAGGTAATCATTTGTATCATTTGCTGTTACATAATAGAGATGGATTTCTGGACAAACTCCATAATAACTGTTTCTTTTCTCTTAGTTACCATTATTCTCTTGGCAGCAACTACCATAATTGTGGGGTGTTTTCCCATGAAGAAGAGAACCTAGCAATTGAGAAGACATTGAGTGAAAATCTGTTTTTCTCTTTCAACAGTGGGAAGAGCTTTCATGTGGGCTAAAGTTAACCATGAATCTATTTCCTATACAAAATATTCACACTCGTACCCACTGAGGGGGATGTTGTAAGCTCTTTTTAGATTTGTTTGTTTAGGTCAGGAGTGGACCAAGCAGTTATTTAAAGGAGGAGAAAAAACTAGACAATAACGTATTAAGCTTGTTTTATGATAATTATTATAAGGGTGATATAAATCTGCATGAATAAAAACATATGAACCCCCAAAAAGTCATAGAACCAGTAGGTGGCTGAGAAGGGCCTTCCGACTGTATCTTCTGACCCTTTCTAATGTATTCCATTGTAAGGAATGGTTTGTGGGCCGTTTTTCCTCAGCCTCTGGGCTGGGCCACACAGGGTCTCCTGGTTGACCGCACAGTCAGATAACTAGTTCCTTATACTGCAGTGGGAAGCAAGGGGAATGTTAGCAAGTTAGACAGTGCGCTTAACATAATTGGAAAATATCACCACAATAAAAGCAACCTTTGTTGATTTTTCCACATGACCTACAATTTCTGGTTGTTATTCTGCCTCTTCTCCCATTTCAACCTGTGGAACTGTCCTCTCACTGTGACGTCCAGTCAACATTGACCTTCATTCTATGCCTGCTGCCCTGATGATTGCACGTGAATGAAGCACAAAGAGGAGTTTTTACTGTCCATTTATTTTCTACACCCAAAGATAGTAATAGGACCAGCCTGCCCTCCTCTTAGGAGGAGGAAAAAAAAGGCTTATTAAATGTCAAAAATATTTTGAGTACTTCTTGGACACCTCAGGAGTCAAACTACCTGCAAAGGGTCATCAGGCCTGCCTCCATTGACAGCTGCCTATTGGGAAGGGACTCTGTCACCCACTTGTGGAACTCATTGAGTTCTGTCATGTGGCTTCTTCACCAAAACCATGCCTTATGATTCCTCATTAGCACAGCTTCTCTTTCTAAAGCTATTTCCTTTGACGTAGCCACCCCTACTATCTACATCTGATTTCAATTTTACAGCCTCTATTCTCTGTCCTTGTTTGCATAGCAGCAAAGAAAATCTTAATTGCTTTGTATTTATAGTCAGTGTCTAGACTGTTGGATTGATTCATGTATGAATGCTGAAATTCATTCAATAAATATTGATTAAAAGAACACTTGTGATATACACTGTTATAAGGATACAACAATTGAGTAAGACACTTTGGAAATAGATAATGGTGATGAACGCACGATATCGTGATTGTAATTAATAACCCTGAATAGTATATTTTAAAGTGGGCACTATGGAGAATAATATGAAGGTTCTTCAAAAAAATTACAACTAGAATGGCCGTGTCATTCAACAATCTCACTACTGGGAATTTATTCAACGAAAAGGAAATTATTATATCAAAGAAACATCTGCACTCCCATGTTTAGTGCAGCATTATTCATAATAGCCAAATATGGAACCAGCCTAGGTGTCCAACAACAAATGAATAGATAAAGCAAATGTGGCATATATACACAGTGAAAAACCATTGTGCCACAAAAAGGAATACAATCCTGTCATTCATGGCAATATGGATATAACTGGATGACATTATGTTAAGTGAAATAAGACAGGTATAGAAAGTTTAACTCCTCATGTTCTTTCATATGTGAAAGCTAAAAGAAGTTAATCATGGAAATGAAAAGTAGAATGCAGGATACTAGAGGCCAGAAGGGTAGGTGGAAGGGGGAGTTAAGGAGAAATGTGTTAAAGGATACAAAGTTACAGCCACATAGGAGGAATAGGTTCTAGTGTCCTATACCACTATAGGATGCCTACGGTTAACAACAATATATTATAAGGTTTTGAATAGCAAAAAGGAAGATATTGAATGCTCCCAACACAGAGAAATGACAAATGTTTGAGATGATGGCCATGCTAATTACCTTGATCTGTTCACTGTACATTATACACATCAAAACATCACTATGTACCCCGTGAATATGTACAATTATTATTTGTCAATTAAAAAATAAGAAAAGTTTATGTTCCATATATTTTACTGCAATAAGAAAAATGCTTTACCAAAAAAAAGCAATGAATAAGACAGTCCTGGTCTTCACAGTGCCCAAAGTCTAGTAAGAAAGACAGACCCATGCAATAAAGTATTGTTGGTGAGAATACAGAAAGATGTAAAGGACATGGTGAATGCAAAGGAGGACATTGTGAACTAAATCCACCTTTTTATTTGTCTTTGTTTTGCTTTTTAGTTAGTGGTATCGGTTAGAGACAGTCTCTTGAAGTGAGGACTCAAAGATGAGCAATTCTCAAGAAACCAGAGTCCCAGCTTCCCTCAAACACTGGATGCTGTGATGCAGGCAATGCCATTTGAATGACAGTAGAAACCTTGGGTAGGTTAGTCCTAAATCCAGTACTTCTTTCTACCATCATTAATTTGTCCTACCCAGGACAGAGGCTAGGGACTAGTGAGGCCCCTGTTTCATAAATCAATAAGTAAAATTTATAAAAAAGAAACAGAGAGAGGTAGCGAGGGTGCAAGAGTAAGGAGGCATTCCCTCTCAGGGACAGGCTGACTTGCATGACCTTGAAAGTGAGCACCTCCTTTAATTTCCTTATGTTCATCATGTTCCATAGTATCCTTCCTGCAGCTGCCTGTTTCCTTGCCTGCCTCCCTATATGAACTATAAATAGTGCCACGTGCATCTTTTTATCTACTGGGGCTAGAACAAAGTATGGCACATAGACAACACCCAAGGAATATTAGTTTGCTTTGGGCAACATTTTTAAAATAAATAAATGCATGGCCACAATCTACTATATCCCCTAGGAACCTAGCTCTTCACACTCTCTTCTCCTTGGCTTCCATCTCTGCCCTATCAAGCTGAAGTTTGCTCAGAGTTCATGCTTTCTGAAGGCTTCCAAGTAGATACTGTGTCAGTGCCTCTGGAACCCTTCTACTCACCTTTTTTCAGATTTTATTTCCTCCCTGTGATTGATTTTGAATAGTTGTTCTATCTGTCCAGTGTCAAATCCACTGTAAATCCCATTCAGATAAATTCTCATTTTGAATATTGTCTTTATTATTTGTAGAAGCTCCATTATGTCTCTTTTGTATCTTCTATCTATTTCCTCACTATGCTTGCAATTTTCTTTACATTCTTGGGCATATGGAATATACTTACAGAAACAATTTCAATGCCCTTGTTCATTAAGTTCATCATTTCTGTTATTTCTGGGTATCTTTCAACTCATCAATGTTTTTTCTAGTCATGGATCACATTTTCTTACTTCTTATGGCTGAAAGTGGAAGTCAGTCCTCACTATTTTTTTCATACACGTTTTCAACCTTGTTCTATTAAATTAAACATGACTTTCCACTCACAACAGAACTTGACAGAACTTCCCTCTCATCTCCACCCAGTGGATCCTTTTCTCAGTATCTTCCTCTCCCAGACCAGGAGGAGGTGTTAGAAGTGACTTTATCACACTGCTGTTTCTTAATCATTATTCACCTGAATTTTTTGTTTTGACACACCCAGAATGGACTTCCAATACATAGTCCTTTTCTCTATGATGTATCTCTATGCCTCCAGGAGTCTCTATCTTCCTTTTTAGAAGTTCTTAGCATTGGGTTTACAGTTTCCTTGTCCTGTGTCCTATTTCCTTTTCTATTTCCTCAAAACTATCTTGCCTCCTACTTCAAGCAGAAAGTCAAAGCCAAATCCAAGTTCCCTCAACTCCGTTCATCTCCAAATTTCACTTCTCTGTACCTTTGCTAATATTTTCTTCCCTCCCGTCTCTCCTTGTGGAATGTGACCACTCTTAGGAATAACCTTATTCCCTCCTTCGATGCACTTGAGTATATCCCCATGGATTCTCCTAAGCATTGCTCCTACAAACATGCTCCCTTTTTATTTTTCCTTGTACTTATCCATGGATAATGAATCCCTCAAACAGATGTATGCTTTGTTCTTGGTATATTAAAAATAGCCGTCATAAAGTGTGTCTTGATTCATGCCTTATACTTTCTTAGGTGCTTTTCCTCTTTTCTCTCTTGTATGGATACATCTTTGATTCCAGAGAGTCAACTTTGATACTTCCATTTCCAGCTGTGGTATAACAGCTTATTGGGCCAATCTTCCCATCAAGCACTGGTAGAAAATCTTGACAAAATGAATTTTTTAAAAAGTCTGTTTAAAGGCTTTGGAGAACAATAAAGGACTTGATAGGCTAAGATCCTGGAAATAAGGGATCCCTGAGATGTGAGTCCAATACCAAATTCCTCTTTTTCCTGCTGGCATCTGCCAATTCTAAAGCAATAGCGGAGAGACTAAGAAGCAGCTAGAGTTCAGAGCCCACCTAGAAGGAGGGACTCTGATAAATATACTCCAGAATTTTAGCTGGACTTCTGCAGGGCTAGGCCAGATATGATTTCACAAAGATTGAAATATACCTTCAAGTCATCTCAACTCAGGATTGAATTAACTGCTTGGCAGTTTAACTGCTTGGCAGAAGTAAACATGGACCCTCTCTTAGAAGAGATAACATCATCTGAAGTCTAGCCACTTGTCACTATTCTCACTGCCACATCGTAGTGGGTCCATATCTCCTATTCCCTGTACTAAGGCAAGAGCCTAACAACTGATCTCCACACTTACCATCTTGCCATCCTGATGTTCTTCTGTTCACTCGATACAGCATCCAGTGTGTTCTTTCTAAAACATCCAAAACCCCTTCTCAAATTCTTTCCTAAAGTTAACTAGCTTCTATGAAGCAATATAGAACCTAATAGAATAGAGCTTCCAATTTTTTTAAGTGTTCGACAGTGGTATCCATGATTGGACTCCCACCCATTTTTCTACCCCATCTCTTTTCTTTTCCCTTGGCTCTCTCTTATCCAAACATAGTGAACTTGAAAGAAAAGGCTGTCTCAAGCCTCTGGATGTTCCCACTTGCTCTCCTTCTACAGGGAACATTCTCATTTTCACCTCTCCTTATTAACATCTACCAACTCTTCACACCTCCACCTGGAGTTGACCTTCTCATTCTTGTACCAGGTTAGGGTTTCCTGCCGAGTGTCTCACAGATCTCTGTACCTCTTCACTTGAAACACTCATTTTATTGTTTTTCCTTGTTTATTCATTTTTCTTTTAAAATCCATTGAGCATCATGCTTTTCTTTCACTTTTTTTTATTTTTTAATATCTGTCTTTCTTAACAGATATAGCTTCTGTGGTGGCAGAAGGACCAGCTACATAAATTGCAGGACCCAGTATGAAATAAAAATGTGGGACCATATGCTCTAAAATCATTAAGAGTGTCAAGAAAGTGAGAGCGGGCATTAAGCCAATCATATTCCACCTGTTTCAAGGAGAGGTTCCTGTGTGAATGCACATTTTATACCCATGAAACTGGCCTGTGGTGCAGGCAGAAATGTCAAGGAGGTAGTGGGGTGCGGATCTTAAGAAAAGGTTGAAGTTTTTCAGAGTTGCTGAGAGCAAGTTCTTCTTTCTCATATTCACTTGGTAGATCTTTATTTAGTGTTTATAAATGTCAGGCACAGTACTAGCTGCTGGGGTTCCAGATCTATTTGACATTTCTGCCTATACCCTTTAGTGAGAAAACTGAGACAATAAATTCACAATCCCATACATGTGCCCATTGCTTTCTTTATTCCTTTCCATCCTATGGAAGGAGTTTCATGCCTAACATGTCAGATCACTTCCCTGTGGTTTGGATACCATGCTTTCCTATCTCCCATGCTTTCCCATTTGCTTCTTCTATGTCCTCAAACTCTTCAATGGGCGTTTTTCTTTTGGAATAAAAACATTTCATATCTTCCCAATCTTAAAAAAGGAATAATTTAAAAAAAAACAACTTTATTTGACCACCATGTCCTTTTATAGCTACCATCCTATGACTCCACATCCCTTCACAGACAAGTGTCCCAAGAGTAATCTACCCTACTTTCACACAGCAATGCCTCTCACTACATACAAGCTTTAACACACTACAGTCAAGCTCCTACCCCTCCTCCTTTCATTCCATGATACATTTTGGAAGAAGTCAGCAAGTTTTGCTAAATTCAGCACACAATTTGGGGTTCTTATCTTACTTCGTTGAGGCATAGTCACTTGCTTCCTCCGGCCTGAAGTTCTATCTTTCTTTGATTTCTGAGAACATCATTTCATTGTGTTTTTCCTTCCTTTCTCTCAAATCCAATTTTTCTCTGCCTGTCTCTTTTCACTTCAACTATTATTTCCACATTAATGAGGCTCCTTCTTTTCCCCTCTCCTCTCTTTCTTTCCCTTCCTTTCTTTTCCTTCTCTTTTCTTAGCTTCCCTTCCAATCCACGGGTGTTAATTCCAGGAGCACTCCTTCATAAACCCCCTGCATACTAATCTATGCCTCAGAGTCTGTTTCCTGGGGAACCAAATCTGCAATAGTCATCCTAAATATCTCAATGTCATATGTTCCCCTCATCCAGTTAAATACCAAGCTATAGATATCAAGTTTTATAGTATCTATAAATCTATTTTTTCCTTAATAAATTCATTTTCTTCTGTTACTCTCTCTGACACTACTTGATTTAGACTCTCATTAATTCTCAGTGGCACTATTTCCACCTGTTCTCCTTGCCTCTGATCTGACTCTCTCCCAACTTATCACTCAAGGCCACGCCCAGCAGGATTTTTCCAGAATGTAGATGTAATCTAGCAAATCATTCACTTCATAAGGACTTTCAATGGCTTCCATGTCTGGCACTCATTTATACATTCAGTCAGTCAGTCAACACTTACTGAATATTCACCATGTTCTAGGTACTGTAATAAATTCTAGGATACAAAGTTAATGAAACAGAGTCTCTGTCCTGATGAAGCTTACAGCAAAGGGGATGTTATATACCAAAATTTGTAAGGTGAAAAAGCAGGACTACAGAGGACTCACAATCTGGTGAAGAAAAAAGACATGAATCAAGTAATCAATTATTTAGGTAAACGCCAATAACATCTGGATAAGTTCCACCAAAAAAGGTTGATTGTGCAATAAACACTTACAAGAAGGTTTGACCAATCACAGGGGCCAGAGAGGAATTCCAAAAGAAATGGCTTGGGGATAAAATTTAAATACTTCTTCATATTCTGATCCCAATCTCCCTTTATAGCTTTATTTTCCAAAAATTCACCCCATCCCGCCTATGACATCCACATACCCTCCAGGCAAGTTGTATAGAAACTTCTGCATGTTCACATCATTAGCCTTGTTTGTAATGCTCCCCATGCTGGAATTTCCTCTCTTACCTTGTTAATGAAGCTGTCACCTACCCATTCGATAAAAATCGGTGTAGTGATTACTTTCTCCAGGAAACTTTTCCTAATCCTTCATTATGATTTTGACATTTCTCTGTTGTTCCTCAGCAATATACTTTCTTAATATTCACATCTGTAGCAATTTTAACATGACACTTAATGTTATGTATCACAACCTTCAACTTATTTTAAGTTTCTTGAGAGACAGGATCATGTTTGTCTTTACTATCTGCATGCATAACATGGACATGGGACATGGCACATCATAGCATAAAATTTATGACAAATAAATAAAATGAATGAAAGAATGAATGGAGTTTGCATACACATAAGACCTCACATGTCTCTTTCTAAGCATAATCTGAAACTTAACACTAAATTAGTTCTACATCAAGTACAATAAATAAAGACCTTTAAATAAGCAGGTTTCAGACATCCTTTAAGCTTTTAACCGAGAAAAGATTTTGTAGTATTAGATTCAGTTTAGTCATTTAGATGAGCTACTAAAAAAGATGAGCTAGCTGTTTTCCAGTCTGACTGTCTTGGTCACCTTATCTGATGGTTATTTGATGATTTTCTTCATTTCCAGGCAATGTATCAGCCAGCAGTTAATCCAGGGACTTACTGCAATAGAGTCAAGGTTCAAATACTGTATTCATGTTTCCATGTTCTATGGAGCACAGCTTAATGGGATGCCGGCTATTACAGTCCATCCACAAAATGATGTTTATTCCAAGTGAAAAAGAAAGATAGTCTATGTAACACTTGGTTTTTACTTAGAAAGAAATTGGAAACATACAGAATTTTCTAAATCAAATTGTCAAACTAATGTAAATAAAATTACTCACTCTGAATGGAATTCACCCAAGAATTTTGAAGGAATTCAAAGGTGACACTGCAAAACTATGGCTATTCTCCAATATTCATGACCAGTGGCTACTAGAGCAGAAGATCATCAACGTAGCTCCCATCTGTGGGGCATTTTCCAGCAAGAGACTGAATAGTTGTCTCACTTTCATATTGAGCAAGGACATGGAATCTCTGATAAACGAGGAAGACTTTGAACACTTAAGCAAGTATAATCTCCTGAGAGAGTAAGTCTGTTTTCTGTCCAGAAAAATCTTGGCTAGCTAATTTACTTGAACTTTTTTTGGATGATAAATTCAAAAACAGAAAAAGAATAACCAAAGGGGCTATTATTATTAAACTTTATAAACAAAGCACTTTTACAGTTTTAAATTTTAAATTCTAAATCATTGATTTATCATATTAAATTGCAAGTTATTTAATTTAATCAAATAATTTATTAAATTATTATTTAATCATTCTAAATATAAACAATTGGTATTGTTGGAGGAACTTAGGGAAAGTGGACAATTATACAATGTTTAAAGGTTGCATTCCTCTTCTTTGGTCCTATGGTAAGCAAAGACCTCCACCTGGATGTTCCAAAAACATCTTAACTCCGCATGTCCTGAGGTAGCTCATTATCTTCCTCTCCGAACCTGTTCTTCCTTGTCCTACAAAATGTTGGTTAGTAGTGCCACTATTTTATCCACTAACATAAAAAAGTCACCCAAAATCTCTATTTTGGAGAGAAATATCTTGCTAAACCATAAGTCTAATCATATCTCTTCCCTAATTAAACTTTTTAGTAGTTGTTCATTGTTGATAGAATAAAGTGCAAATTCCTTAGTGTGGCATAAAAGGGTCTTCAACATTTGAGCTCCCTCTTGCCAGTCACATCTGCTGCCAGGCTTCTCCAGCATTAAAATGTTGCTTTTTAAATAAACTTGGTATGTTTTCTTCTTCCATAATTTTATACATACGGCTTCCTCTGCCCAGCATGTCCTTTATCCTTTACTCCTACTAACAAATGCTCATCATCTTTCAAAATCCAGTTAAGATATTAACTCTTCCATTAAGACTTCTCTGCCTCAATATTAACTTCAATGATCCTTAAGCAAAACCTTTCTTCTCTAGCTAAATACATAGAACTATAACTCAAACATTGGTCTGAAATTAAAATGCTAATGGGAGACTTAAGAAAAAAGTGACAGAATTGAGGGCGCCTCATGACCTTCTAATAGGTCACATTATCCAATCAATATCATTCTAACATAGTCACCAACAGACGGGCAGCTTTCCTACAACCCCAATAACAGATGACTCAGGAGACAAAGGTAGGGCACCAAAGTTATGAGCTCTAGATCCAGGCTGACTGGGGTTATAAAGTCTCAAATATGGAGCAAAATGAATATGCTAACATGTATTTATTTCATATATAAATGTATCCCAAAATTTAAAATAAATAAAAAATCAGGCTGGGTGCAGTGGCTCATGCCTGTAATCCCAGCACTTTGGGAGGCTGAGGCAGCCGGATCATGAGGTCAGGAGTTTGAGACCAGCCTGCCCAACATGGTGAAACCGCATCTCTACTAAAAATATAAAACTTAACCGGACGTAGTGGCAAGTGCCTGTAATCCCAGCTACTCGAGGGACTGAGGCAAGAGAATTGCTTGATCCCAGGAGGCGGAAATTGCAGTGAGGTGAGATCACACCACTGCTGAACTCCAGCCTGGGCAACAAGCAAGAATCCATCTTGGGGAAAAAAAAATCAGCTACATGAAAATTTTAATGTATTTTGTGCTGTGTGACTCTCTTCTTTCTAGGTCCATAGGTGAAGGATAGTAAGAAAGATGGCAATACAAGAAAGGAACTAATATTTAAAGAATACTAATATATCTCCATGTAATTTATTTCTACCTCATTTCATTTAACCTTCAAAAACATATGATTAGGTAGATGCTGTAATGTTATTTCAATTTTACAGAGGATTAAATTGAGGCACAATAATGATAAGATATTTAGCCTTGGCTGGGCATGGTGGCTCATGCTTGTAATCCTCACACTTTGGAAGGCCAAGGCAGGTGGGTTGCTTGGCCCAGGAGTTCAAGAGAAGCCTAGGCAAAAAGGAGAACCCCATCACTTAAAAAAAATGCAAAAAATTAGCATGGTACTGGTACCAAAACAGAGATATAGACCAATGGAACAGAACAGAGTCCTCAGAAATAATACTACACATCTACAACCATCTGATCTTTGACAAACCTGACAAAAACAAGAAATGGGGAAAGGATTCCCTATTTAATAAATGGTGCTGGGAAAACTGGCTAGCCATATGTAGAAAGCTGAAATTGGATCCCTTCCTTACACGTTATACAAAAATTAATTCAAGATTGATTAAAGACTTAAATGTTAGACCTAAAACCATGAAAACCCTAGAAGAAAACCTAGGCAATACCATTCAGGTCATAGGCATGGGCAAGGACTTCATGTCTAAAATACCAAAAGCAATGGCAACAAAAGCTAAAACTGACAAATGGGATCTAATTAAACTAAAGAGCTTCTGCACAGCAAAAGAAACTACCATCAGAGTGAACAGGCAACCTACAGAATGGGAGAAAGTTTTTGCAATCTACTCATCTGACAAAGGGCTAATATCCAGAACCTACAAAGAACTCAAACAAATTTACAAGAAAAAAAAACCCCATCAAAAAGTGAGTGAAGGATATGAACAGATACTTCTCAAAAGAAGACATTTATGCAGCCAACAGACACATGAAAAAATGCTCATCATTACTCACCATCAGAGAAATGCAAATCGAAACCACAATGAGATACCATCTCACACCAGTTAGAATGGCGATCATTAAAAAGTCAGGAAACAACAGGTGCTGGAGAGGATGTGGAGAAATAGGAACACTTCTACACTGTTGGTGGAACTGTAAACTAGTTCAAAGGATCTAGAACTAGAAATACCATTTGACCCAGCCATCCCATTACTGGGTATATACCCAAAGGATTATAAATCATGTTGCTATAAAGACACATGCACATGTATGTTTATTGTGGCACTATTCACAATAGCAAAGACTTGGAACCAACCCAAATGTCCATCAACAATAGAATGGATTAAGAAAATGTGGCACATATACACCATGGAATACTATGCAGCCATAAAAAAGGATGAGTTCATGTCCTTTGTAGAGACATGGATGTAGCTGGAAACCATCATTCTCAGCAAACTATTGCAAGAACAGAAAACCAAACACTGCATGTTCTCACTCATAGGTGGGAACTGAACAATGAGATCACTTGGACACAGGAAGGATCACACACCGGGGCCTGTCGTGGGGGAGGGATAGCATTAGGAGATATACCTAATGTAAATGACGAGTTAATAGGTGCAGCACACCAACATGGCACATGTATACATATGTAACAAATCTTCACGTTGTGCACATGTACCCTAGAACTTCAGGTATATAAAAAATAAATAAATAAAAATAAAAAATAAAATAAAATAAAAATGCAAAAAATTATCCGGTTGTGGTGGCTCATGCCTGTGGTCCCAGCTACCCAGGAGGCTGAGGCGGGAGGATCGCTTGAGAGTTAGAGACTACAGTGAGCCAAGATCGCACCAACCACTGCATTCCAGCCTGGGTGACAGAGGACGAATCTGTCTCAAAATTAAAAAATAAAAATAAAAAAAATAAAAATCACCCTCATTTCCATGGCCAGTAATAAAAAGAGAAACAAAATTTAATACAGGAATGATTACTGTACTTCTTTTTGGGAATTGTAGTAAGCTGGTATTTCAGCTTACCAGTAACCCTGTCTGCCCAATGACACAGAAGGGAAAGTCTACTGCTGGGAAGGGGTGGGGCTTTAGAGAAAGGCTTCATGTTGCACATCCTTCACCAGAGCATTTTCTTCTGAAAATCTTTTGTAGCAGATTCTATTAGCTTCAGGTATCAGGCAGCTTTGTGCTTGAAGAGACAGCGCCTCTCCCAGGCAGTGAACCTGATTGGCGCATCACCTTTCCAGGGATTTAATTTAAGAATGGGCATGTAAGACTACTCCAGTCAAAGAGACATGAGGGGAAGTCTTCTTGGAAGGAGGTAGTAGTCCAGAAAAAGATTTTATTTTGCTTTACAAAAAGGAAGCAGGAGGAGAAAGTGTTCTTTTTTGTCTTTAGATTCACCACGATCATGTGATACCTAGTGCTATGGCAGCCATCTTAGTACCCTGAGAAGAGTCAACCTAAGAGAATACACCAGAATTCTAGGAAAAGTTGAGAAGAGTCACCCTAAGAGAATATGCCAGCATTCTAGGAAAAGCAGGGTGGGGACGGAGAAAAAAATCCAAGGCCTGGATGACATTGCTGAGCTGCAGAATTAACCTAGAACTATCCTAACTCAGTATTTCTCTTTATAAGATAATATATATCCTTTTATTTAGATCATTTTAAATTTCATTTTTGATTACCCTGCCTGAAATGTGGTGACTGATAGGGGTCTTCAATTTCATGTTTGTTGATAGGGGTTTCTTTTTCCTGGTATAATATATGTGTATATATGTGTGTGCATGTATGTGCTTAAGGGATAAGGGAAGGAGAAAGGTGTCTCTATTCATCCTTAGAAAGTTTAGTGCAAATTTTAAAAGTATAAAGGAAAACTGCAGATTAACTGTAAAAATAAGAAATTAAGAACAGGGAAAGGACAAGTGCTATGCAGTAGAATGGAAATATGCTCAGGACAGGTGTGTGTGTGTGTGTGTGTGTGTGTGTCTGTGTCTGTGTCTGTGTGTGTCTATATGTGTGTGTATGTGTGAGTGTGCATATGCGTGTTCCCTATTTCTGCATATGTTTTATTTTCATTAACTCTTCAAAAGACCAAAAAACCTTACACTGAAGTTATTGTGTAGTTTTCTGTGAGGTTCACGGTTAGGGCAAAATTCAAAGGCAATAGGAACTTTCAAGCACAAAGAGCTTCAAACGGTGTCCTCTTTCATGCTTAAAGCCAACTTGCTTCTCCTTTGGAGCAGAAAAAGCAAGTAGAAGATGCCAGAATTGAGGAAACCCCAGAGTAGACATTTGTTGGTTATCTGTTCAGTAGTCCCCTTACCCTCTTTCTAGCTGTCTTAAAGATACCCGTATTTCCAGGAAAACTGAATTCTCTCTCTGCTTCCTATTTAGAGCACATATTGCCAAGGTTAAGCCGATAACCACATTTTATCCTCCAGTTATGATGATTGTTAAGGGGTGGGTTTCTTACCAAAGCTGGTCCAATTGGACTAACTTTCAGAATGATTGTTGGGAATCCAGTGCCAACACTCCTGCTACATGAGATGCCATGTAGCCCTGAGATTCTGGCAGCCATCTTGGGACCAGCCTCAAGATGAAATGGATATCAAAACTGAGTCCTTGGGTGATGCTGTTGAAGTACTAAAGGAAACTTTACCTGAAGCCAGTCTCACTTCTGGAATTTTTAATTTCATGACCCAACATGTATGTATTTTTAAGCTAATTTGAAATTTTGAATTTTGTGTTTTGGTCATTTACAGCCCAAAGCCTCCTCTGTGATGCAATCTGTTGGAATCATCTAGTGCTTTCCTCTCATTTTACAAGTAAGAAAATGAGGCCCTAGAGGGAACTTACTTGCCCAAGGTCAAACAGTACATAGCTAAAGATCTGCTACAGGAAGACAAGTGTCCTGACTCCGGTCTCTTCTTTTCTCATAAACTTTTCCTCCTACATGTGTATAGAGAGTGATGATATTTTCTAGCCGGGCAGAAACTAGCAGAATGCCAGGTAACCGTTTACTTACAAACTAGTAAAAAATAAAAAAGTATTTCTGTGGCTCTTGGGATTCCTTGGATGTGTTGCATTAAGTAATTTGGGGGTGTATGGAATGAAATCATACTGGGCCATTCTGCTTTTCTAACCTCTCCTTGAGACTATATGTATTTGCACTACAGAATTTCTCTCTTGCAGGGCTAACACAGACATGTGAAGAATTTCTCAGAGTATTTCCACAGCAACTAACTGGCATGAAGAATGCTTTGCTAGAACATGGGGTTCAGAAGCAGGTATAGAGCTTCAAATCTCACTCTTCCCCACCAGTTGCATGTTTGCCTTACTTGTATACATCTCTCTGTGTGTATATGTATGTGTGTGCATGTGTAAGTGGTATGTACACAACAATATAGTTTGGAAGCTTTGTAACTAATCCAACTTTACTTACCTTTTCCTTTTATTCATTTTCACTGAGAAGGGTCTTAGCACCTCTTGCTCACGTACTCTGTATTTCTCTCTCTCTTTCCCTCTCTTCCTTCATCCCTCCCTAACTCACTTCCTTTCTACCTCCTATGCATCCACTCCATTATAGAAATGTTTTCAAGTTCCACCCTCTTGACTGTTACCTGAAAGGAGAAAAATCCTCTGTTTCAGCTAAGCATGTGCCATGCATAGTGGTTACTATGGAAATACTCAGAGGAAATACCTGAAAAGAGATGCCAAATTGAAAATCAATATTTTCTTCAACCAAGGTGTATGGAAATGAAATGGGTTATTTTATAAAGCAGTATATTAGCTGTCACTGGAAGTGTGTAGCATAAAGTTTGGACTATGTAATATTTTATAACCACACCAGCAAAATGCCTACAGATAGGCATCCTACATGCCTTTTCATCATAAGGCATTCTCCCTAGGCTTTTTTCCCGCATCTGATTCTCAGAAAATTAATAACCTTCTCTATTTCCCCAAAGCACTGAAATATAAACTATTTTTTCGTTAATGGATGTATCCAACAATATTTGTTGAGTACCTACTATGTGCCAGGTGTTGTGCTAGGCCCTGAGGCCACAAACAGGGAGGATAAATATTCAATTCCTGATAAATGCCTGTCCCCTGAAGAGAGAACGAAGAAATGGGAATTGCGATGTTAAGAAGGTAATGTTTTATTTTTTGAAAAAATAGCCTAAGCAAATGTTAAAAATGCTAGCATTTTTACATTATGGTTGTTGATTACATGGGTGCTTTTTATATTATTCTTTTTTCTCTTTTGCATTTTTCAATTAAAAATAGCTTGTAAATAAAAGGGTTTTTGTGACATTCATGTAAGGGGAAAACTGAAACATGTCTGAGGAATTTAGAAATATAGAGGTCTTTGGAGAGCTGAATAGGAGCTGGATCTGGAAAATGACTGGAGTGGGCATGAGACTAAAGTGTGCTGAGGAGTGAGGAGTAGAAGGGAGGAAAGGGGAGGTGAGTTTGGACCATCTTTTCAAAGAAAGAGGAAGGAGAAAGGCTGGAAGAGGGATGTGGGTTGAGGTGTATGCTCTTCTGGGCAAGGCTTAGGCATTTTTGACACTAATAGAAAGGATTCAATTGAGATGTAGTGTCTAAATATGTAAGAGAGAGAAGGGGAAATTGTTCACAAGAAGATAAAGCAGAAGGGTCCAAAGCACAGAGAGAGAGACCAATGGCAGACAGGATGGAAAACTTCTTTCTCAACAGTGCAAAGGAGCAAGATTAAATTCTGATGTAGGTAAGTCTGCAGTCTTTATGGTTGAAAATTGAGGGTATTATTGATGGTTTCTTAAAGCAAATACATGCACATACACATGCACATATATGTATACAACTATGTAGAAGTCGGCTGGGCGCAGTGACTCATGCCTATAATCCTAGCATTTTGGGAGGCCGAGATGGGTGGATTGCCTGAGCTCAGGAGTTTGAGCCCAGCCTAGGCAACATGGTGAAACATCGTCTCTACTAAAATACAAAAAAAAAAATCAGCCCGGTGTAGTTGCGGACGCCTGTAATCCCAGCTACGTGGGAGGCTGAGGCACGAGAATTGCTTGAACCTGGGAGGCAGAGGTTGCAGTGAGCTGAGACTGTGCCACTGCACTCCAGCCTGGGAAACAAACAAACAAACAAACAAACAAAAAAACGGAAAAAGAAAACTATGTAGACGTCAGAGGTCATCATGGTGGCTTAGTTAATTTGCTTCTTATTGCTAAAGTGACATCAAAATGCCAACTAACTACTGAAGTCCAGTTTTCCTTGACTTCCATCCACCCCAGGAACCCTAGTGACTTCTATAGCCTGCTTTTTTTTTTTTTTTTTTTTTTTTTTTTTTTTTTTTTTGTCTTTAGCATCCAAACATTTTCTTCATCTCTAAACCACTATCCTGATGCAGGGCATCTTCATTCCTCATCTAGATTATTTCAACAGTTTTCTAATATGCCTTTCTATTTCCAATACAGTTTCCACACTGCAACAAGAATTTTATTGCTAAACCACAATTCTATTAATGAAATTTCCATAACTAAAACTGTTCCATGGCTTTTTACTTTCTTTGAGATGAAAGGTTGCCTTCTAAAACCAACCCACAAGACACTTTATAATCTGGACCCAACCTGACTCTCTCATCGTTCCTCATTGCAGATCCTCTCTCTAAATCAGACTGAAATAGTTCATCATTCCTTACATTTCGCTATGCGCTCTCTTGTTTGTGGGCTTTTGTGTTTGTTGCTCCCTCCGCCCAGTTTATATCCTCCCACTTCCTAACCTTCACTTGAATGACTGCTTAATGTCTTCCTCAGTTCTCTTCTTAAATGTTATTCTTCCAGAAACTTCTCCTGATGCCCCAGGACTGCAATGGCTGCCTCTCAAAAGGGCACCAAAATCCTCCTGGCCACACCCTATCATAGCATTCCTCTATCTTTATCTCACACACACACACACACACACACTCACACTTTCTCTTTCTCTGTCTCTCTCTCTCTCTCTCTCTCTCTGCCTGAAGAGAGAGAGAGGTCGATATATTGTGTTCCCACCGTTCTGTGCTCATCCCTGCTTAGCCCATAACACACACACACACACACACACACACACACACACACACACACACACACACAAACCTCTCCCTGGAGAGAGCGAGAGATAAAGAGATATGTCAATATATTGTGTTCCCATCCTTCTCTGCTCATCTCTTCTTAGCCCATAACACACTGGGAACAAGAATGGTCACCTGCTCTATGTTGTCAATCAGACTGCAACAAGAATTATATTGCTAAAATGCAGTGCCCACAATTTACCACTGTGTTCCCAATATTGTGCACATCTTTATTATATATGTAATATATAAACATATATTTAATATACATTTATGTAAATATATATTTGATATATAAATTTATATACTTATATGTAAATATATTTATGTATCATAAAGATGTGCTATATATATATACAGAGAGAGAGAGAGAAAGCCTATGTTATATTTACCACTGTATGTTATATTTACCACTGTATCACCAACATCTTGCACAGTATCTGGCTTATAATCAGCATTTTAAAAATTGTCAACTAAATGAATGAACAAATAAATACATTTTTTACAAAAACTAAAACAGTCACTCAGGATGATCAAAGGTCTTTCCATCACCAAATAAATAAGTGGTACATCTGAAACCTGAGCTCTCTCCCCTCCTCCTGTACTGTCTGTCTCCTCTCTTCTCTTCTCCTAATACTGTTTTACCCTAGGAGACGTCATCCACATGGCTAGCCATCGATATGGTGATGACTTACAAATGTGTATTTTCAGCCCACAGCTCTCTTTCAGGCCTCTCAAGTCACACCCTGTGGTCTAGTCAACATTTCCTCTTGGAGGGACTGTAGAGATTTCAATCTTAACACCATGTGACTAATTCAGTCTCTGTGTTCAAAGCCTGATAAGAAAGAATGAGTGGTTGACCCGACATGGATCAAGTGACCATTTTTGTTCCCAGTGTGTTATGGGCTAAGAAGAGATGGGCACAGAATGACGGGAACGCAGAGAGAAAGGGCCCAACTCTACCAGGAGGGGTAAATAAAAACTCCTGAAGAAATTATACAGAAAGAGAATGCTTAGAATTCTCAACATCATTTTTCCCTGTTTGAATCCAGGAAGTCAGCAGTTGGTCACTCAAGAGCACTACCCCCTCCCTGGTTTGAAGATGTTCCTGACTTTGAATACAAACATCTGATATTCCAGCTTAGACTCCTCCACAAGAACTAGACTGTCATCCTATTTTGGCTTCCAGCTCAGTCCCTCTGCTACAAGTCCTGACTCCAGAACTCTGTGGGATAATAAAATACAAGATCATAGCTTGAAAATAGAGTGTGCATCTGGTGTGGATTGTTGTTTTGGCTTAATTAGGACTTGCTGTTTCCTGAATTCCTGTAATCTCATTTGATGAATTGTGTTGGTTACTGGCTCTGCAGGCTTTGAGCATGTGGCACATATCAGAGGAAATGATTTCCCCTTCTTTGAAAATCATCTTCTGGTGCATTAAAAAAAGAAAGCAAATGTGTTTGGATTTCTTTAGCTGTCCATAGAATTACCAATGCTGTGATAGACATTTACTTCTCTGGAGGAAGGACTTGGTTCCAGTGCATTCAGCTACATATTCAATTCAACAGGTTCTAACGTGCACCTATGTGTGCAAGGCACGATGGAAGTTACAGAGATGACTAAAACATTCTTACTCTCCCAGGATTTCTCAAGCCAATTCAGGAGACAGATCCACTGACAAGTAACTACAATGCAAGGCAGACTAGATAAAAGCTATAATAGAGATAATCATCCCTTTCATTTACTTATCTCAGTTTAGTTTACAAAGAACTTCAATACACATTACCTCATTTGATCCTCACAATGGCCCTGTGAGATAGGTGTTATTATCTTCATTTTAGAGTTATGGAAAACCAAGATTCAGAGAGAGTAAATATCTTGCCTACATTCTCACAGATAGTAATTGGCATATAGATCTTTTGAATCCCATTCCAGTACCATGGAAGGTCATAGTAGGGAGAGAATAACTTCAGCAGAAGCAATAAGAGAAAGTCTTATGGAGGAGGTAGGGTCTGGGTTGGGCCTCTTCCTTCTGGAATCAAAGTGAAAAGGAAAGTAATTCCAAAGAGAGAATAAATATATGAGTAAAGAAATCTTATTGATGTGGAGGCGGGAGAAGAATACTAAGTAGTTTGGGTGTCTATGACTTGTCAGTTGATATCATCAAAATCCATGGAACAGATATAAATTGAGCACTATATTATGTACTTGATTTAATTTTAGAAAACTGTTTTAATTCTCGAGCATTACTCAGCCAGGGGAAAAATGTACACACAAAACAAATGAGCCTAATATGAGAGAATATCTAGGTAGTAGCCCTATTGCAAAGTACAGATAAATGCCATAGGAGTAGGATTTTATTTTTGTTTATTTATATTTCATGTTACCACTATATTGATTGACTACAGGGAAGGTAGTTTTATTGTAAGTGTGGAAATATTAAATTGCTCTAAAGAAATCAATGTTGTAGGGAGACAGACATCGAGCTGGGGCTGAGAATGAGAAAATGTTGAAAAGCTCTGAGTGAGTCCGGGCTCCCAAGCTCCATGGCCAATGAGTGTTCTCACTGTGGGTGTGGACTAATGATGCTGCCTAGCAATGCTTATTGGGCTTGAAGAGGGATTGGCGGGTTTAAGGAAGATGAGGTAAGCTCTCTGTGTGAGGTGCTGAGCCGCGCTGACTCATCCCACGCCAAAAGAAGCAACCCCATTGGAAGAAAGGGGAAGAGAGAAAGTGGAGGAAGATTGAGCTTCTGGTGCCCAGGCAGGCAGAAGTGCAGCAGTTGGCTACCCACCGAGTCTAATGACTTCCTGGCAGGATGCTGGCACACAGAACAACATGATTTCACTTAATTCTCACACCAAGTCTTGAAATACTTTTAATGGGTATCATAAATGCATCTACAAGTAGCAAACACTCTTAAAGGAGTTAAATAACCTACTCAGTCACACTTAATACCGTGACTGTTGAATTCTGCCAGAACCAGAATTCAAAAC
This sequence comes from Macaca fascicularis, assembly GCF_037993035.2. NCBI lineage: Eukaryota > Metazoa > Chordata > Mammalia > Primates > Cercopithecidae > Macaca > Macaca fascicularis. The sequence goes on from NC_088375.1 coordinate 26,458,081, forward strand.
TAGATCTATTTGATCTATTTGTTAATACATATCAACAGTGTGTTAACAGAATATCTACTTTATATTCACTTTTATCACGACTCATTAGTTTAATAAACAGTGTGGCAGACATGCTATGTCCAAATTCACAAAGTTGGGAGAAATTACAAAAAGTGTTGTAATCAGATTTGGGGAACTCAGTATGTGGATGTGTGTGTGTATATTTGTTGAGGAGGTGTGTATAGAGAGCAGGACCTAGGGGAGTATGTTTAGATAAAGAAGAGTTTTATTTTGGTTTTAAAATGAAAGATAACAGGCCAGGTGTGGTGGCTCATGCCTGTAGTCCCAGCACTTTGGCAAGCTGACGTGGGTAGATCACTTGAGCCCAGGAGTTCAAGACCAGCCTTGGCAACATGGTGTAACCTTGTCACTACAAAAAATACAAAAATTAGCACGGCGTGGTCGCATGCACATATTGCCCCAGCTCCTTGGGGTCAGGTGCTGGAGTGGGAGGATTGCTTGAGCCCAGGAGGTCAAGGCTGCAGTAAGCCATAATCCATGCCACTGCATTCCAGCCTGGGTGACAGAAAAAGACTCTGTCAAAAAAAAAAAAAAAAGAAAGAAAGAAAGAAAGAAAGAAAGAAAGAAAGAAAGAAAGAAAGAAAGAAAGAAAGAAAGAAAGAAAGAAAGAAAAGAAAAAAGAAAAAGAAAGATACCAAGAGCACATTTGTGTCCCCATGGGAATAAGGAAAGGTGAGTAAAAGAATGGTGACAGGAGGAGGGTGAAGACTAAAGGTCAAAGTTTCAAAGGTCAAAGGGATGGGACCCAGAACACAGGAGGGAAGGAGAGACTCTTCCTCCACCACAGGGGAGAGAAGCAGGAGGCAATAGGAGAGATGCAGGTGCCTTTTGTGGCACTTGCAATGTCTGCCTTTATAAAACAAGGTCTGTTGTTGTTATATGGTCTTTTTGGTCCATTTGCCATCACACACTTTTTTTTTTTTTACAGCTTTATTGAGGCATACTTAACATAAAATATACTGTACATATTTAAAATGTACAATTTGATAATTTTTTACTTACACATACACCCCTGAAACCATTGCAACCATTGAGAGCATGAACATAACCATCAACCACCTGAGTTTTCTCATGTCCCTTTGTAATACCATCTTCCAAGCCTTCCCCAGCCCCACCCCTCCCAGGCTAACACTGATCTACTCTCTGTCACTATAGATTCATTTGCATTTTCTAGACTTTTCTATAAATGGAATCATACCACATATACTATATTTTGTCTGGCTCCTTGTGCTTAGCATAATTCTTTTGAGATTCCTCCATGTTGTGTGTGCATCAATCGTTCGTTCTTTTTGGATTGCTAAAAAGTATTCCAATGTATGAATAAGCCACAATTTGTTTATTCACTCACCTGTTGAAAAACGCCTGGATCATTTTCAGTTTGTTAAATGAAACTGCTATGGACATATTCATGTACAAATTTTTGTCCAGATACATGTTTTCATTTCTCTTGGCTAAGTACCTGAGAGTGAAATGACTGGAACATATGGTAGGTATATGTTTAACTTGGAGTAAAACTGCCAGTTTTCTTCCAAAGTGGCTGTACCCTTTCATGCTTCCACCAACCACATTCTAGCTCTTCCACATCCTTGCAAACACATGATATGAACAGTTTTTAATATTGTAGCCATTCTGATAGTTGTGCAATCTTATCTCACTGTGGTTTTAATTTGTAATTCCCCACTAATGAATGATATCGAATATATTTCATGTGCTTATTTACCATCCATGTATCTTTTGTGGTAAAATTTTGCTCAAGTCTTTTTTACATCCTTTTTTTAAAAATTGAGTTTTGAGAGTTCTTTACATATTCTGAATACAAGACCATTAACAGATATTTTACTTGTAAATATTTTCTCTCCGACTATGCCTTGTCTTCATTCTTTTAATAGTGTTTGTCACATAGTAATAGTTTTTCATTTTTATCAAGTTCAAATCATCAAATTTTTATGATTTGTGCCTTTGCTGTAATATCTAAGAAATATTTGCCTTACCCAAGGGCACAATAATTTTTCTCTTTTTCTTCTTATAGGGAATTTATAGTTTTAGTTTTACATGTAAGTATATAATCCACTTTGAGTTAATTTTTGTATATGCCATAAGATGTGAATCTAAGTTCACTTTTTTGCATATGAATAACCAGCTATTCCAGCAGAATTTATAGGAAAAACTATTCTTTCTCCATTTTTCCTTTTCACTTTTGTCAAAAATCAACTGACGGCTGGGCATGGTGGCTCAGACCTGTAATCCCAGTACTTTGGGAGGCCAAGGCAGGTGGATTACTTGAAGTCAGGAGTCCGAGACCAGCCTGGCCAGCATGGTGAAACTCGTTTCTTCTAAAAAATGCAAAAATTAGGTCGGCATGGTGCCGGTCATCTGTAACCCCAGCTACTCAGAAGGCTGAGACAGGAGAATCGCTTGAACCCAGGAAGTGGAGGTGGCAGTGAGCCGAGATTTTGGATTGCACTCCAGCTTGGGTGACAGAGCAAGACTCCGTCTCAAAACAACAACAACAACAACAATAACAACAATAAATCCACAATCAATTTACTATGTATATGTGGTTTTACTTCTGGATGTTGTTTCATTGATCTGTTTGCCTACCATTTCAACAACACTACTTCGTCTTCATTATCATAGCTTTAAAATAATTTTTAAAGTCAGGTAGTACGATAAGTCCTCCAACTTTATCTTTTTCATAGTTGTATTGGCTATCCTAGGTCCTTTGAATTTTCATATAAATGTTGGAATCATCTTGACAATTTCTGCAAAAATGTCTGCTGGGACTTGAGTGGTATCCTATAGAATCTACACACCACTTTGGGGAAAATTGACACCTTTTTAAAATTTTAGTTTGAAATAATTATCGGTTTACAGGAAGTTGCAAAGATGGTACAAAGAAATACAGATGCCCTTCAGTCTGTTTACTCCAAGGTGTTTATTTGTTCAATGTGTGTGTGCAGTTCTATGTCTTTTTATCAAACGTACATTTGTGTAACCACTATCACAGACAAAATACAAGACTGCTCATCACCACAAAGATCTCCCTTGTGCTATTCCTTTATGCTGATACCCACCTACCTCTCCCATCATCCCTGGCCTCTGGCAACCACTCATCTGTTTTCCATCTCTATAATATTTTTATTTTAAGAGTGTTATATATGGATTATATATACCACTTATGTTATATATGGATTTATGTTATATAAGGATATATATATAACATTTATATATAACCTTTGAGACTGGCTTTTTACACTCAGCATAATGCTTTTGAGATCCATCCAAGTTGTTGCATGCATCAATTGTTCATTCTTCTTCATTGCTGAGTAGCATTCCATGGTATGGATATACCACAGTTTGTTTAACCATCCATCTATTGAGGGTTATTTTGGTTGTTTATAGTTTTTGGTCATTACAGATAAAACTGCTGTGAGCAATTGTGTACATACAGGTTTTTATGCATAAGTACATATTTATTTCTCTGAAGTAAATGCCCAGGACTGTAATTTCTTTCTTTCTTTTACTTTTTTTTTGTTGTTGTTGTTGAGACAGAGTCTTGCTCTGTTGTCCAGGCTGAGTACAGGGGCACAATCTCAACTGACTGCAACCTCCGCCTCCCGGGTTAAAGCAATTCTCCTGCCTCAGTCTCCCGAGTAGCTGGGACTACAGGTGCATGCCACCGTGCCTGGCTAATTTTTGTATTTCTAACAGAGATGGGGTTTCACCATGTTGGCCAGGCTAGTCTCAAACTCCTGGCCTCAAGTGATTTGCCCACCTCAGCCTCTCGAAGTGCTGGAATTACAGACATAAGCCATCACACTCAGTCTCAGGATTGTAATTTCTGAGTTGTATGGTATGTGCAGGTTTAGTTTTGAATGACTTCTACTAAATTCTTTTTCAGAGAGGCTGTGACATTTTTACATTCTTAGCAACGTATGAGAGGTCCAGTTTCTTTACCTCTGTACCAGAACTGGTCATTGTTACTGTTTTTGTTTTTGTTTTTAATGTTAGCTATTCTGATAGGTATGTAGGAGAACTGACATTTTAACAATATTGAGTCTTCCAACCCATCAATACAGTATATATTAATTAGGTCTTCTTTAATTTCTCTCAGGAATGTTTTTGTAGTTTTCAGTGTGCAGATATTGAATATCTTTTGTTAATTTAATTCCTAGGCATGCTACGTTTTTGTTGCTATTGTAAATGTCACTTTTAATTTCAATTTTCATTTGCTCATTGCTAGTATATAGAACTACAATTGATTTCTGTATATTACTTTTGTATCCTGAAAACTTTTTAAACTCAGTTATTAGTTCTAGTATATTTTTGTAGATTTCTTTAGAGTTCTACATAGACTATCATGTTATCTGTAAATAAAAACAGTTTACTTCTTTCTTCCCAAACTGAACGCCTTTTTTTATTTTTTTCTTTCCTTATCAAACACTGACGAGAACTTCTAGTATAAGATAGAATACAAGTGGTTGATGGCAGTTATCCGTATCTTGTGGCTCATCCTAGAGTTAAAGCATTCAGTGTTTTACTGTTACTGAATTCATTGTAGGGTTATTATAGATGCCAGTTACTAGGTTTAGGAGGTTTTTTTCTCTTACTACAGTGCTGAGAATTTTATAAGAAAATAATATTAAATTTTGTCAAAAAATTTCTCTCACTACTCATTTTACTGAGGTGGTCTGAAACCAAACTTACAATTATCACCAAGGTATGCCTATATAACAATAAAACAGAAAAAATTCTATCAGTACTACAAAGATTTGGGTTTAGTTGCTGCTTGCCTATGGCAACCTACATAAGTCATTCTGCAACTAGATATAGTCTTTGAATTGCCAGTGCTATCGTCACCCATGTCTGGTAGAGGCATGACATAAGACAGGAGAAAAGCATTCTCTTTAAAAAGTTTAATTTTTAGTTCTACTCCCCAAGTTATTATAGGAGATTGATTTGCTATGCCATCCACCTACAGAGAACAGCAATTTTTACTACAGCCAAGAAGGAAATAAAATTGTTTCTCTAGGCCCTCCATGCTATTGAAAAGACATATACTGTATTTAGAAGTTTGACCTCTAGTTGATATACCAGGCACAAAACCATTACAGACTAAAGAAAGATTTGATGAATGCCAAGAACTTAGGAAGGAGAGCTTCCTTGAAGCCGTAACACTATGTCATGTACTTTGCATACTGAAAAAATTTTCGTAAAACTATTTTGTGAGACTTTTAAATTTTTCTGCAGTTCACTCTTATAACTCTTTGCAAAGCCAAGGTAAGGTATGCCCACACTTGAAGATTCTTCCTAAGAGTTTTCCGAATCAGAATTTTTCCCAATTCCTCTGGCACATTCTAGTGATCATCCACTTACCACCTGACTCCTATTGAAGTACAACGTTCATTAGTCAGAAGAACTAATTGGGGAAGATCTTAGAGTTATTCATTTACTCCTTGGCATTCTTCCTGTTCTGTATGTCAACTTCTTTTCTACACACTTTGTATGATTAACTAACTCACTTAATCATTAATCATTTAATCATTCCAATAACATTTATTGAGCTCATACCAGGCTCTTACAATATATTAGGACTAACGCTTGCTGTAAAATAGCCCTTCTATCAAGGAATCCACAGTAAGTTAGGTAAGGTAGACACGTAACACAATGTCTTATAATTACTTCTTTAAAAGTAATGATTAATTATGCAGAGAAAAATACAGAATCAGGGAGGAAAGATACCTAATCTAGGAGACAGGAAACAGGGAACATGTTAGGAAGAGCTTCCTGAAGGTGCCATCTGAGTGCTGAGTCTCAAGTGAGAGCCCATAGAGTGGAGTGAGGCTGTGATGGGGCAGGGTGGGTGGCGGGGGGTGGGGGAGCAGGACATCTCAAGCAGAAAGGAGAATGGGAACAAATACACAGAAGCAATAAATACAAGATCTATGAAAGTCATGACCAGCTCCTTGTTGCTGGAGCATAAGGATTGAGACAGGCAGTGCAAGACAGAAGGCTGAAACTGTGGACAGGGTTAAGTAAAGGAGCTTAGTCTTTGACTTGTGTAGACAATGGAAGCCCACTGAAGAATTTTAATTAGGGGATAGGTGGTCAGATTTGTATTTTATATGTTTCATATAGTTTAGATAGTCTGGTGGCAATGGAGGGAGGTGCATGACTGGAAATGTACAATCAGTTAGGACATTTGTACTAAGAATTGTGAACTTCAGCATAACAGATATTCATATTATTAATGTAGTAAACTATTTTACAGTGTATTAGTCCATTCTCACACTGCTATAAAGAACTGCTTGAGACTAGGTAATTTATACAGAAAAGAGGTTTAATTGGCTCACAGTTCTGCATGGCTAGGGGGACCTCAGGACACTGAGAATTATGGTGGAAGGTGAAGGGGAAGCAAGCACCTTCTTCACAAAGTAGCAGGAGAGGGAGAGAGAGCAGGGGAAACTGTCTTTTTTTTTTTTTTGAGACAGAGTCTCGCTCTGTTGCCCAGGCTGGAGTGCAGTGGCCGGATCTCAGCTCACTGCAAGCTTCGCCTCCCGGGTTTACGCCATTCTCCTGCCTCAACCTCCTGAGTAGCTGGGACTACAGATGCCCGTCACCTCACCTGGCTAGTTTTTTGTATTTTATTTTTTTGTAGAGACGGGGTTTCACTGTGTTAGCCAGGATGGTCTTGATCTCCTGACCTTGTGATCCACCCGTCTCGGCCTCCCAAAGTACTGGGATTACAGGCTTGAGCCACCGCGCCCGGCCTAAAACTGTCATTTTTAAACCATCACATCTCCTGAGAACTCCCTCAGTATCACAAGACCAGCATGGGGTAAACCGCCTCCACAATCCAATCACCCGCCACCAGGTCCCTCCCTGGACACCTGGGGATTACAATTCAATATGAGATATGAGTGGGGACACAGAGCCAAACCATATCATATAGCTTTCTGTAGTGTACTTGAATATGCATTAAATAATAAATCAACTATACTGAGAAAATCTTAACTTTAAAAAATTTTTCATTAAACTTAAATTTTTTCTTTTTTCTTTTTCTTTCTTTCTTTCTTTTTTTTTTTTTTTTGTTATTTACTTGAAGGGAGCCATGGTTAGGCCCATTTCTGGTTAACAACTAAAGGGAACTGAAAAAAAAAGTTAGACCTTCTCTCTTCTACTCATGTCACAGCCATTGATTAGCTGTGAGTCATTGGAGCAAGTCTCAGGTTTCTTGACCATAAGATAAAGAGATTAGAATAAATGATGCTTAAGTTCTGTTTAAACATCAAAGTTCTATGAAGCAATTTTTATTATATTTAACATTTTCTTAGTCTTCAAAGGGAATTGAAGGCAGATACGTAAGTACCTTTATATATTTTATCTCTCTGTGTTTCTAAATAGGATAAGTAGTGTGAATATATGTGATAATTAAACTTCACAGATCTGCAACATGAACAGTGTAGAATTAAATACACATACAGTGCTCATACTAAATAGGAGATAATGCATTTTTGCATATGCCAGGATATCCAACTATCCAGAATAAACTTATGTGCCAAAATAGTGAGAATTTAATTTTTATAACTTAAAACATTTTTTTTAAATTCCTCTTTACTTTTGAATGATCCTTTGATTGAATCTGTAATTTGGAAAAAACTAAGAACTGGCTAAAGGTTTTAGTCAAGAAAAAAAGTCAATTCCTAGTTGACATATTTTGGACTTAGAACCTCCAGAACTATAAGATAATAAACTTGTATTGTTTTAAGCCACAAAGTTTGCAGTAATTTTTAACAGCGGCGATAAGAAACTAACATACTTCCCATAGCCAATTTGGGCAAGTGAACCTCCATCTTCTTAAGCAAACATGCTTCCCTCTCTGTGCTCCTGTTTCTAGGGGCTGGCATCATCACCATATACCTATTGATCCTACTGGGAGTCATCCTTGATCTCTACCTCTTCACCACATTTACTTCATCACCAATTCCTGTTCATTCTTTCTACCTCTAGAGTAACTCCTCCATTCCGTTGTATTTCCCTGTTACTGCTCTTTTCAGGTTACAATTTTGAACGCTGGAGTTTTGTATTCAACTCTAGTCTATTCTCTGTACATTCAAATTTTATTTTATTTATTTTTTGTTGAGACCCACAGGAAGAAATACATTTCACATCAAGATCTAGGGCACACACACTTCTGAAACAAAAGTTTCATGAAACAATACTTCCCATATTCTTTTGCAGTATATGCTGATATTTTCTATTCTATGTATTTAATTTTGTAAAAACCCAGCTATTTGTGATTTATTGCAATGGTTTCATAACTGACCAATAGATTGTGATCTGTAGTTTAAGAAGATATTTTTCTACCTGGCCACTGGAATGCTCTTTCCAAAATACAATTATTTTTCCTTAAAATCTTTCAATGCCTTCATTACTCTAAGGATAAAGTTCAAACTCTAACATTGTTTCTAAGACCCTCCATCACCCAGTCTTTTTATCACAGTAGTTTCATCTTTCTCCACTCTAACTGGTTCATTTTCATTTTACAATCTAACCTTACCTGCTTACTTTCTGGACTCAGATTGAGTCTCTGGGCCTTTCCAAGTTGTGTTACCCTGTTCAGACTGTCTTCTACATACCCTCTTATAGCTAATTCCCACTTAGTCTATTTTCTTAGCTTAAACTTCACTTCCCTCTAAATTCTTTCTCTCAATGACTACACTGGGTTAGGTGTCCCTTTTGTCCTCCTGTATGCTCCCTTAGCACCCAGGACCTCCTGAACGGCAGTGCTTATCACCCTGCATTTAACAACAACAGTGCTGTTTAAGAGTAGAGACTGGGTTTTGTCCCCTGTGAAATACCTAGAAGGCCTTCAGTAAATACTTATTGAATAAATAAGTGAAACTTAAAAAAAAAATTAAGTCAATTATATTGAACTAAAATTCTATTAACATTTAAATTATCAATAACTTCTTGAAATATTCTATTGGGATAAAAAACAAGTGGTTGGCCAGGCGCGGTGGCTCACGCCTGTAATCCCAGGACTTTGGGAGGCCGAGGCGGTCGAATCACGAGGTCAGGAGTTCGAGACCATCCTGGCTACCATGGTGAAACCCCGTCTCTACTAAAAAAAAAAAAAAAAAAAAAAAAAAAAAAATTAGCCGGGCATGGTGGTGGGAGCCTGTGGTCCCAGCTACTTGGGAGACTGAGGCAGGAGAATGGTGTGAACCTGGGAGGTGGAGCTGGCAGTGAGCCAAGATCGTGCTAGTGCACTCCAGCCTGGGCGACAGAGCGAGACTCCATCTCAAAAAACAAACAAACAAACAGAAAAACAAGTGGTCATTGCTAAAATGGCAATGTGTTTCAGGCCTGTATCTCATTTGTATAATTACAAATCTCATGGCAGGTAGTAAGAGGTAGGATACGCTTTGCTTTGTTAAAACCTGGTAATAATGCACGGACTTGCTTAAAGCAACAATTATTATCCTTCACATTCAAGAAGACCCTGGTTTATAACCTGGTTGGTTCTTTCTCTTTAAGAACATTCATAAAAGGGCTTTAGTTGCTTTACCAGTGAGCCAAACCATCTATGACAGTTCACTTTTATAGTCTTTGAAGATGCTATTTGCTGATTTTCTGTTCAGCAGGTCAGTTCTACCATTTAACCACCCAAATCATTAAAATGGATAAAATAAATGATTCACTAAGACACTGTCTTATGACCAGGGACACGATGTCTTGGCAATGACTTGGTGTGTCTGTTTGTCTCATAAAGGGGAAATCAATAATCCCATCACCAAGTATCCAGGTTTTCAATCTGTCTAAAATAAACACACATTCATTTATTTCCTTCTTTGGATGTCAACCCAGCTTTTAGAGCAATTTTCTTTAAACAGCATGAATGCACATGGGTACATATGGACGGAAACAGACACACACATTCTCCATGAGAAAAGAGAGCAAGTTCTATATAAGGAATCCATGATGGGAAACAGCCAAGTGAAATGCACCTGGATGTCTACATAGGCAGTCATAAGATTGCCAGTGGCCAGCAGAAGATGAAAGGGAATGCCTGCTTCAGAGAGAAGAGCACGCCTTGTGCAAACATCAAAGCGCTGCTTTTAAGAGGGGTAATTTTTATATTGCTGTTGGCAGACATAGATACTAATGCAAATCATTCAGGGCCCTACAAAAGGCCTGACATATTCTGAACTTGGCGGGAGCTGGTTGAGACTGTGGCATTTATCTCCTTCCAATCCTTTAAAGTGACATGACGCCTTCCTGTCTCCAGTCTCAGGCTGACCACTTGGGGTAGTTGCTTTCAGACCACTGTGACAAGAGCTAACCGCTGTGGTTTTGTGTTTGGTGTGACAGGGCAGCAATCCAGAGCTGAAAACAATGGAGACTGAGACAGAGAGGCTGCATTAGCTGAAAAGTTTTTTTACAGCACTCACTTGCAATGTTCAGTGTTCTCTTAAATAGGGTAAATGTGGTCCATGGGGGAAAATGATCCATTGAGGTGCAGGATGAAATGATTAGGATGCTATTTACATTAATTTACATTTAATTTCTGTTTTGCATGTATTTTATAAAATATACAATATATTAGTACAATTGTTCATGTGTTATAAATAAATACGTTTATTTCCTGGAGGAACAAACTAAAACATTTTTATTAATAGAGATGTATCATCAGGTAAGTTTTCAGGTTACTGGTGTTTTTGCTCGGCTTAATATACGCATTTCTTGAAGAGGGTCTTATTTTTGCCTCTGAAAGAGCTCTTCAGATTCCAGAGTTCTGTTTTTTTGTCACTCTTTCTTTTTGTTGTTAATTATCTCTTTGCAAGAAGGCCACCTGTATCTACAGGTAGTCTGTAATCTGCTGCTATTGTTCTAGTACTTTCTTCAAAGAAAGGTTTAATTTAAAAAATCACAGAGGGAGGTAAAATTTATCTGAGGTTCTTTATTGATTTTCATGACATTAAGAATTTGTACGGAAAGTGGATAATGATTTGATATTGCAAGATGCAGTATTTCCTGGGTTATTTTAAGGGGCGGGCTTTATTTTATCTATATGTGTTGTAAATACAAAATCAAGAGTGAAATTGGAATGTGTGAGTATGTGTAAAGTATATGGTAAAAAACTAATTAGAATTAAAAAAGTAAACAGAGCAAATAGTAAAAACAAAACAAAACAAAAACACCCAAAGTACATGAACACAAAAGTGTAATTAATAGGTGCTATTACTGGCAGAGATAACACTCAGGAAAATAGGTCTTCCATCTTTTTTGAAAATTAGTAAAACAGAATAATGTTTCAGTGAAATTCAGTTCTATTTATTCACCCTATTAGCTGCAAATACCTCTATCCTCACATCTTGGATATGCTAACTTTCCCCCAAAGGCCTCTCTGAATCCTACAGTTGAAAAGTCTCTTAATCAAGCCTTTATATAAAATTGGAAATAACTGGAAAGTGACATGAAAATAAACAAAAAAGATGTCATTGCAGTAGGGTGACAATATTACACATATTTTTCTTTTGATTTTTTTTCTTTTAATGTGCTATCATAATAATCTAACCAAAAGCAAGTAAAATTGAGACTTTGATGTATAAACTGTGGTATTCTTTTTTTTTTTTTTTTTTCTTTTTTGAGACAGAGTCTCCCTGTTTCCCAGGCTGCAGTGGTATGATCATGGCTCACTGTAGCCTCAACTTCCCAAACTTAAATAATCGTCTCACCTCAGCCTGCTATGTTAGCTGAGACCATGTCTGGATAATTTTTAAATTTTTTGTAGAGATGGGGTCTCTCTATGTTGCCCAGACTGGTCTCAAACTCCTGGTCTCGAGCAATCTTCCTGCCTCAGCCTCCCAAAGTGCTGGGATTACAGGCACGAGCCATAGGGCCCAGCCTAAATCTTGGTGTTCTGATGATCAGTCAATACCTACATATGAATGTAATCCCAGCAGAGGGAAGACATTCCTAACAGTAACTAGGTCTTTGCACATATTCTGTGTAAACTGCTATCTAAAGTTATCATAAGGGATATGTATGCCTTTTGGAGAATATCCAAGTCCCTTATTTTTTTCTGTTTACTGATATTTCTTTTGAGAAAGAAATCAGAAACTAGCTGATTTTAGAAGTAAGGAGAGTGATTTTCTTTTATTTGGAATAACTGGGCTGGGCACCAGCCTGCCGACAAAGAGTTGACCCACTATATCTGAGACACAGAAATATACCTTGGGGACTCTGAAGGCTCTCTTGGAGCTGTTGACTCAACATCTCGGATGTCAATAGATATCTCAGCCTCAACAGGTCCAAAGAGAAACTTCCAACCTTCCTCACTCCCTCACCTGAAACCTACTGTACCCACAGCATTCCTCATCTCAGTTTTGGCAACTCCGTCCTTCTGTTGAGAGGACCCAAATCAGGGAGTCATCCTTGACTCCTCAGTTAAACAATTTATCAGGTAGCCCTGTAGACTCAGCCATCAAAACACATCCAGACCCTGCCCATTTCCTGCCCTCACCAGGGCTACTGCCCACTCAAGCTACCATCATCAATTGCCTGGAATATTGATTGTAATTGCCTCCTAACAGTTCTTGATACTTCTGTCTTTGCCTCTGTACAGTCCCTACAGAGCAGTAGCAATAATGCTTTAAAAATGTAAATCAGATTATGTCACTCCCTTTATCAAAACCTGCACCGGCCCCCACTTACACTCAGAGTGAGAGTCCAAGTCGTTGCCACGGCATAAGGCCCTCTCCGCGCTGCCACACCAGTGGGTCTCTTTTCTCTTGTTACTCTCCCTGTGCTGCTCTGTTCCAACAACTCTGACCTTGCTTTCCTCAAAAATGCCAGGCATGCATGCTCTCTTTTTAGGGACTTTGTGCTAGTTTTTCTCTCTGCTGGAAACTTCCTTCCTGAATACCTGTGTGGCTTACTCCTTTATCTCACCTTCTCAATAAAATCTGATTTGGCCACCTGATTACTACTATAACCTCCCAGCTACACTCCCACTGCCCCTCTGTACTTTCAAGTTCTTTTGTCTCATTCCATTATTTCTCTTATGTACAGTAGAATATATTTATTTATTTGTATGTGTTGGCTAATGTCTGGTTCCCTAGCTATAATGTAAGCCCCATGAGGGCAAAGGTCATTGTCTGTGTTGTTCCCTCACGTATCCTAAGAGCCTAGAGCAGTGCCTGCCACATAACAGGTTATCATATTTGCTGGATGAGTGAATAATGAAACCTATAACCGAAGGCTTCATTTAAACCCCTTATCCTATAAAAGTGGGAGTTTAAATAGAAAATATTCAATACTTCTATCAGCCTGACTTGTCTTCATGATTCTAATTCTTAGAGATGTTTTCCAACATCCAATGTTATAGAAAGAGCTACCCCAGTGCACTGACTAAACAATCTTTTTCCCTAAGTGTTTTACTTGGGGGATCCCTAAATGTTTTCTCTTCAGTTACTAGGAATTTGCTTTTCTGACTTACTCTTTTATAACCTTAGAAGCCTCTAGTTAAAATGGAAATGGCATTCGAGTGGTAACATACTTAGGTACAATTGTTCCTTTTATTGCTTTCCACCACCAGGGAGGTGCAAATTCCTTCACAGGGAGGAATTTGCACCTTTGAAGGTGAGGAGAGAGAGTAAGAATAGTATGTTTTGATTTTAAAAAAGAGGGATGGGGTAGAAAGATGGATCCAGAACTTAGAGACACTACTCAGAGAACACAAGCCTCCTTTAGATGTCACAGTCATTCATTCACACATTCACTTATTCATTCAAACACCTCCTGCAGGCTTGCTTATTGCTTACTTCTTGAGAAATATAAGGAATGCACAGACTTTAGGAAGAGCCAAAAGCAAGTAATATCCATACTTTGCAGTGAATGCTGCAATCCAAGGTGCTATGACTACACAGTTGGAGATGTATCTGCTCCAGGGGAATGGTGGGCAGACTGCACGGGAGGAGGCACTAAGAAAGAGTTACAAGAAAGGTATTACTCACATTTTTGCATTCAGCTCTCCCGACCCAGTTATAGACCAAGCATCTTCACGCCCTAGTGCTTTTTCATGCTGCATAGGGTCTTCCATCACATGAGGCATAGTCAGAGATTGCTGGATTCAGAAGGAGCTTCTAGAATTCCAAGAATAAGTAGGCTCCATTTGGGTGCCTGCCTTATTCAGCTGGGTTCCCCAGAAGTGCTCCTTGGTACCTGTCTTGCAGATGTGTATCAATGCTCAAACACACAAACAGGGAGGAAGAGCTTGCTTATGTCTAAGCAAGTCCTCAGAACATAGTTTATACCTAGTTGTCATCTTGTTCTGAGAAGATTCAGAATGAATGAAGATTCCTTGCAACCCTGTATATATATGCAAGGAAGGATGATTAAATCACCCTCCATCTTCTCTCTGAACAGATATCTGGAGTCTTTTAATCTTCTTTGACATACTCTGACTTTTGTTTCTTAAATTATTATAACTGCAGGGTGAATTAGCTTTTACAAAACTTAACTTTAAAATAATTCGTAGTAGCCAATTTACCGCATTTTAAAAATAATAGCTAGTTCTGCCAAGTGGTCATAATTTAGAAAACTCTTCTTTAAATAAACTCATGTAAAATATTACGGCGCCATGTTTTAACATTCTGGTATATGCCTTTTTTGGGCTTACAGATACAGAAATAGTGCTTATAGGGTTACCTTGCTTCTAAAAGACATTTAATATGAAAAATCATTGTGTGCCAAACAAATAACCTAGCTGAAAGAAGAATATTTGCCTTATAATCGAACTTTCCTAAAGCTATTCATTTAAAAACAAAGAATTTTCTTCATGCCATTGATTCAAGTTATACCCTATATGTTCAGGAACATGGTGACTGACTAGAACTCTGCAGAATCAAGATCATCTCACTGATTTTCCCCTTTGGTCTTGCTGGCTTATCAC
Source organism: Macaca fascicularis (assembly GCF_037993035.2). Classification (NCBI taxonomy): domain Eukaryota; kingdom Metazoa; phylum Chordata; class Mammalia; order Primates; family Cercopithecidae; genus Macaca; species Macaca fascicularis. The sequence continues at coordinate 26,473,100 of NC_088375.1, forward strand.
CGTCTACCTAGAAATCCCTTTTCATAGTCTTCCTCATGTGTCCATATCCTTTTTCTTCTTAATAACATCAATGTGTCAACTTAAGACCCATTTTATTTTTCCTTCAACTTGAGACACATCATTTTTTTGTGTGTATTTCTCTGCATATTTGTTTATAGACATAGAACTCACTGTTCATGTTTGTCTTTGTCAAGAGAAGTAAGTTGATTTCTTCTCTTTATCCACCTGAACACTGGACATATGAGAGTTTGAGAGCCCAATTTTAAGTGTTGACTCTGATGAACTGAGAGCTGTCATTCCTGTGCATGTGTATGAAGAGGAGGGCGAAGGTTTCCCAGTTTCAAAACCAGTGCATTATGTGGCTTCACAGCTTTGAAAAGTAAGGCAATTAAAGAAACGAGATCCAGATAGGACTAATGTGTATTGATCAGCTGCCATAGAACTAGTTTCAATGTTAGGCATTTTCACATTCTCACTAGAGTTTAATCCTCATAAAAATCCTGGGAGGTGGTATTAGCAACTTTATACCCGTGAAGACACAGATACTCATCCAACCATACATGGCAGAATCAGGACTCAAACATAGACCCTCCAACTCTAAGTCCAAAGTTCCTGGGTATCCTGTCATATTCTCACTTGAAAACCACCAATGCAGGGAGGCTTTCGATGCCCTTCAAAGCCCCTCAGACAGGCATCCCTGCATGCCTGTTGTCAGAGCAAAATTGATACAGATCACTGTATGAGTCTGCAGCCTCAGGAGCCACCTGTGTCCAATGGGGACAGCTCTTACCATAAGCCCTGCTTCACTGGATACCACATCTCCTCCTCAAAAAGTATAACTCATTTACTTCCATTCACATGTGTAACACTCACTCACTTCCATTGCTCAGAAAACATCCACCTGTCTCAGAGCTTGAAGTTTCCACAAATTGGCTTAGGGCCATTGACAATAATTACTAAAAATGGAAATGTGTTGGTACAAAAAGTTCAGTAATACCAATGAACATGAACATAATACAATAGTATATCAAACATATACAAATAAGGAATCAAATAAATCAATTTACTTATTTCTATAATTACTGCTGTATTATATTATTACTATACAAAATTATATGAATAGCATCTTGATTATATTGATAAGTTAATTACCTAGCAAAGCTCAGAGATAATGTTTTATGAGATATTTGGATCATGGTGTGTGTTTATTTTTATTATATTTTTGTTTTATTTTGTTTTGTTTCATTTTTTGGAGAGAGATAAAGGTAGAGAGATACCAAAATGGAGGAAACTTGGGCCTAGCTGATGCAGTTAGAAGCAGATGACGAGTCTGAGAACCTCAGGCCTTGCAGAGGGGCATCTGGAAAAACAAAGAAACAAACAAAAACAAAAACCTGTTCCCATGAGATTTAATATAGTTTTGTAAAGACAAATAATGAAAATAAAGAAGTCCTATGTCATATATTATAAGGGCAGAAAAATTACAGAGGAAAAGAAAGTATGGAAGAACAGGAATGCTGTTGGGTACTGCGTTTCAGTCAGCCAGAAAGAAATTTAGAACTTTCCTAAATTGTCTTCTTAAGACAAATTTGATATCTTTTTTTAAAGAACACTTTCCTTTCACTCAGATGCTCAGACTTATCATGCTAGTGTGCTCGGTGGCAGGATGCAGGGGAGACCTGGGAAGAGGAATGAAAGATACATTTCTACAACTTAGCAATCTATCAATATAGAGTCTCTTATTTGATCCTCTCCCCAAAACATGAGTTATAGAAGTTGCCCAAGTTCATAGAATCTAAGGTGAGAGACAGTCACTATTCATACTCCAGTTCTATGATATGCCCCCCTCCTTTTTTTTTTTTTTTTTTACTTTGTCTATACCATGCTGTCTTCCCGGGAGTGTCCTTGTAATTTTATGCCTTCCTCCAACAGTAACCGAGCACAAAGAAGAATTGGAAAAAAAAATCTCTCTCTAGATAAGCATAAAGGCCAAATTAGCTTGGAAAAGTTGTACTCGTTACTTTTGCTCTCCACTCAGTCAAGGTCCCAGTGGTCATGATTTCTGTATTTATGGGGACAGAGAGGAAGTAGAAAATAAGCCACCACTGTCCTCTTCTAGGTTCCAGTTGCTGTGGTGACACTTGCTGGCCTTCACCTGCCTGCCTGCCTTCCACTGCTTTTTTTTCAGTCAAAAAATATTCCAAATATATCTTCCCTTGAGAACTTCTAAACACAGCTATGAAACACTGTTCGGAGTCAGTGTGTGTGTGAATGTCATCAGACCATAAATAATTCTCCATCTCCTTGAAGCAAGGTACCCAGCTGCTAAGGGGCTCCTAGAAAGCCTCAGTCGTGATCCCTGTGAAGATGACCTATATCCTTGCTTGTTTCCGAGCTTTGTAGATACAAGGACAGAGAAGCTATTTTGTCTATTCCCTTTGTTCAGACAGCAGATGTGAATAAGTGATGACTTCATCACTAATGAAATCACCTATGATGAAATAGACGGTCTGAAGTCTGACACCTGAGCTCCCACAGGAATACATGCAGTGGTACAGCAGGTGATGGGGAGAATGGAAATGCACTGGAAAGAATAAAAGAAAGTACTATGTAAGTTTGTGTGTGGGGGGGGGGTTGGGGGGTGTGGGTGGGTGTGGGTGGGTGTATGCACGCATGCAAGCAATCATGAGTGATGAAAGAAGTGCATTTACTGCTTCAGACCCTGAGGGGTATCATCTTTTTGTGCATAACAATGATCCGAAACATTACTTGCTGAATTTGCCCCAACACACTGTGGTGAATGTTTCCACATACTATACAGAGGTGTTTCTATTGGTAGAAATAGACCGTAACCTTGAAATCAGTGAAAAGAAAGAATGCTATGACTTATCCACCTTAAAATGGAAGCTCTAAGGAGGCAAGTGTGCTCATGGTAAGTGCTGGATCGAGAACCTAAAAGATGGTCTTGAATTTTTGACTTCTCATCTGGCATGGCAATAGAGAGAATAGCACCCCGGAACCTGGATGTAGAGTGAGATGCTGGCAGCTCAAACAAGGATCCTTTTCCTTCAGTGATCCTGAGAGAGCTCCGTCACTCACAGGGCTCTGTGGGTGGCTCCCTGGAGACTCACTTCCTGTCTTTATGTTTCCTATGCAAAGTACCATTGGGCTGCTCTCCTGGAGCACGTCTTCCCTTATATTCACCTGCTTGCCAGCTACCTAGGCTTACCATAGCAAAGTACCACAGGCTGGGGGGCTTAAACACAGAAATTTATCATTTCAATCCTGGAGGTTGGAAGTCCAAAATCAAGGCGTTGGCAGGCTTCCTTCTGAGGGCCATGAGGGAAGGATCTATTCTAGGCCAATGTTCTTCACTTGCAGATGGCCGTCTTCTCCCTGTCTTGTCACATTGTCTTCCTTCTATGTGTGTCTGTCTCTGTTTCCAAGTTTCTCCCTTTTATAAGGACATGAGTTATATTGGATTAAGGCTTAACATAGTGACCTTATTTCAATATGATTATCTCTGTAAAGATTGTGTCTCCAAATAAGGTCACATGCTGAGGCAACAGAGGTTACAATTCCAATCATGTCTTTTTTCAACAAGCACAATTCAACCCATGACACCTGCTAAACAACATTTTGAAATATTTTTCTTATGTTTCCCTCCACCATTTTTACTGAATGGTGAGCTATCATCCCTTCTATCCTTACACAAAATAAAAGAACACGGGGCTTCAAGAAGCCAGAGGAAAGCCAGAGGAAGGCCAGATGGCTTAATTTTTACCTGAAGAGTTGATGACAACTAGAGGATGATGAGGTAGGACTGGGATCAAGAACACTGATATATTTCCTTGTTCTATAATACTGTGAAGGAAGACCAGTAAGCAGATCTTTCCAGAAAAATCTCCAAGACTCAAGATGGCCTTGAATATGCAGGAGAGAGGGTGGGCCTCAAACTGATAGGTTTGAGCAGCCATGTGGCAGGACAAGTGGAGGATGTAAATGGCAAAAAAAACAAAACAAAACGACAATATTAAAGAAATGGATAAACAAATGTATGATGGAATTGTCTTCTGTCACAGCCTTTAAAATATAAAATTGCACTTTAGTGGGCTTGCAGAAGAGAGGACATCAACATGTGAGTTTATAAGAGCCTGGGCCACGGAGTCAAACAGCCCTAGTTTTGATTAATCCACCCACACCACCTGTACCCCTAGTTCTGCCACTTACAAGCTATGTGGTGTTGGGCAAGTTACTTAACTTCTCAGAGCCTTGCTTTCCTCGTGTGTTCAATGCAAATTAAAATACATGCCTTTAGTATCTACAGTAATGATTATGCATTATATAATTTAAAGCACTATATTATTCCTCATGCTGCTAATAAAGACATACCTGAGCCTGGATAATTTATAAAAGAAGGCGTTTTAATTGACTCACAGTTCAGCATGGCTGGGAAGGCCTCAGGAAACTTGACAGAAAGGGAAGCAAACACATCCTTCTTCACATGGCGGCACCAAGGAGAAGTGCTGAGCAAAAGGGGGAAAAGCTCCTTATAAAAAACATCAGATCTTGGCCGGGCGCGGTGGCTCAAGCCTGTAATCCCAGTACTTTGGGAGGCCGAGACGGGCAGATCACGAGGTCAGGAGATCGAGACCATCCTGGTGAATACCGTGAAACCCCGTCTCTACTAAAAAATACAAAAAACTAGCCAGGCGAGGTGGCGGGCGCCTGTAGTCCCAGCTACTCGGGAGGCTGAGGCAGGAGAATGGTGTAAACCTGGGAGGCGGAGCTTGCAGTGAGCTGAGATCCGGCCACTGCACTCCAGCCCAGGTGACAGAGCGAGACTCCGTCTCAAAAAAAAAAAAAAAAAAAAAAACCATCAGATCTCGGCTGGGCACCGTGGCTCACGCCCGTAATCCTATCACTTTGGGAGGCTGAGGTGGGCGAATCCTGAGGTCAGGAGTTCAAGACCAGCCTGGCCAACATAATGAAACCCCATCTCTACTAAAAATACAAAAAATTAGCCAGCCATGGCTGGTAGGTGCCTGTACTCCTGGCTACTTGGGAAGCTGAGGCAGGAGAATCACTTGAACCCGGGAGGCGGAGGTTGCCGTGAACCAAAATTGAGCCATTGCACTCCAGCCTGGGTGACAGTGAGAGACTCTGTCAAAAAAAAAAAAAAATTCTATAGGCAAGCAAATCATAAATGAACTCCCATTCACAATTGCTACAAAGAGAATAAAATACCTAGGAATACAGCTAACAAGAGAAGCAAAGGTCCTCTCTGATTTCTTGGAGCAGTGGTTTGTAGTGCTACAAACAAACGGAAAAACATTCCATGCTCATGGATAAAAAATTAATATTGTAAAAATGACCATACTGCCCAAAGTAATTTATAGATTCAGTGCTATTCTCATCAAACTACCACTGACATTCTTCACAGAATTAGAAAAAAACTACTTCAAAATTTAGATGGCACCACAAAAGAGCTCAATAGGCAAGACAATCCTAAGCCAAAGAACAAAGCTGGAGGCATCAGGCTACCTGACTTCAAACTATACTACAAGAGTACAGTAACCAAAACAGCATGATGCTGGTACAAAAACAGACACATAGACCAATGAAACAGAATAGAGAACTCAGAAATAAGACCACACACCTACAACCATCTGATCTTCAACACATCTGACAAAAACAAGCAATAGGGAAAGGAATTCCTATTTAATAAATGGTGCTGGGAGAACTGGCTAGCCATATACAGAAAATTGAAACTGGACCCCATCCTTACACCTTATATAAAAATTAACTCAAGATGGATTAAAGAATTAAATATAAAACCCAAAACTATAAAAATCCTAGAAGAAAATCTAGGTAATACCATTCAGGATATAGGCACGGGCAAAGATTTCTTGACAAAAACATCAAAAGCAATTGCAACAAAAGCAAAAATTGACAAATGGGATCTAAGTAAACTAAAGAGCTTCTGCACTGCAAAAGAAATTATAATCAGAGCAAACAGACAACCTACAGAATGGGAGAAAATTTTTGCAATCTATCCATCTGACAAAAGTCTAATATCCAGAATCTACAAGGAGCTTAAACAAATTTACAAGAAAAAAATTAACAACTCCATTAAAAAGTGGTCAAAGACATGAACAGACACTTCTCAAAAGAAGACATTTATGTGGCCAACAAAAAAATTTTTAAAAGCTCAACATCACTTATCACTGGAGAAATGCAGATCAAAATCACAATGAGATACCATCTCATGCCAGTCAGAATGGTGATTATTAAAAAGTCAAGAAACAATAGATGTTGGCACGGATATAGAGGGATAGGAATGCTTTTACACTGTTGGTGGGAATGTAAAATAGTTCAACCATTGTGGAAGACAGTGTGGAGATTCCTCAAAGATTTAGAAGCAGAAACACCATTTGACCCAGCAATCCCATTACTGGGTATATTACCCAAAGGAATATAAATCGTTCTATCATAAAGACACATGCATGCCTATGTTTACTGCAGCACTCTTCACAATAACAAAGACAAGGAATCAACCTAAATGCCCATCAATGATAGACTGGATAAAGAAAACATGGTACATATGTACCATGGAATACTACAAAGCCATAAAAAAGAACAAGATCCTGTCCTTTGCAGGGACATGGATGGAGCTGGAAGCCGTTGTCCTCAGCAAACTAACACAGGAATAAAAAATGAAACAACATATGTTCTCACTTATAAGTAGGAGCTGAAGGATGAGAACACATGGACACATGGAGAGGAACAAAACACACTGGGTCCTGTTGAGGAGAGGGATGAAGGGGGCGGGAGAGTATCAGGAAAAATAGCTAATGGATGCTGGGTTTAATACCTAGGTGATGGGTTGATCTGTGCAGCAAACCACCATGGCACACATTGACCTATGTAACAAACCTGCACACCCTGCATATGTACCCTGGAAATTAAAATAAAAGTTGAAAGAAAAAATTTTCTATAGGCGTGCCATACATAAATATATGGAAAGAATGTCTCAATGTAATGCCTCAATGTAAGCTATTTAAGTCTATTTTAAATTACTTCTTTTAGATCTGATGTGAAATGAAAATCATATTCACCACACTGACTTAGGATATATTCACTTTGGCTGCCAAGTGATTTTTAGATTTAAAAAATTAAGAAGCTTTGGATGGAAATATTTAGCAGATTGACAAAAATTATTCTGTAAATTGATGTTAGTGTGTGCACCAATTAACTAGGAAGTACTTTTACTTTCCTAACCCTAACTCTTTAATCATCAGAGACCTGAACTCCTTTCATTTTTCCTCCTCTTCAGATTTACTTAATACCTTATCTTTCTACCGGAACTTCAGTCCCACTTCCATCAAGAATAAGCACACATCCTCTGAAATCATTCATGGTCTCTTTGAGCAATGAAGGATCACATCAGAAGATCAGAATATGAACCTAGCCATGAATGTAATCTTCTCATATCCTGGTATCTCAATGGCAGCATATGTTTGCAAGGCAATCTATGGTTGTGGAAACACTTTCATGGATACAGTTAATTTAGTGGAGCCAGGATCTGGGTTGAAAGCAGCCCTCTTCAGAAAGTCAGTATCTTCTCCATGGAAGATCCCTGCTCTGAGCCTACACAGAACTGGTCCAGGTATCCTAGGATTCAGCTGCTCTGACTCTGAAAATAAGATGTGGCCAGGGTCAGTGGCTCACCCCTGTAATCGTAACACTTTGGGAGGCTTAGATGAGAGGATCACTTGAAGTCAGGAGTTTAAGACCAGCCTGAGCAACACAGTGAGACCCCACCTCTACAAAAAAAAAAAAAAAAAAAATTATCCAGGCATGGCTGTGCATGCCTGTGGTCCCAGCTGCTCAGAAGGCTCAGGTGGGAGGGTCACTTGAGCCTAGGAGGTAGAGGCTGCAGTGAGCCATGATTGTACCACTGTACTCTAGCCTGAGTGACAGAGCAAGAGCCTGTCTCAGAAAAAGAAGAAAGAAAAGAAAGAAAGAAAGAAAGAAAGAAAGAAAGAAAGAAAGAAAGAAAGAAAGAAAGAAAGAAAGAAAGAAAGAAAGAATGAATATGGGACTATCTACACAGAGAGTAAGACTGGAGGAATGTGTGATGGCAAGTCTAACCACAGATACCTTATCCATTGGTCTGACAATTTGTTGATATTCTCACCTTAAGGATTTCTGTGGGTTGGAGATTGAAGACCCCAGAAAATATGCAGACATTTTTTGGTGAAATTAATATTTTAAGACATTATTAAGTATCAGTTCCTTAGAACAAATTAGTTTTTTATGTTGTTACTCAGTCAACTGTTAAAATTTGCATGAATAAATAGAAAAGCTTGAGGGTAAACATGGAATATAAGATGTGATAGATTGTTCTTCTATTTTTGTAAGAACAATGGCATTCATGCATGTATTGCAGTGAGCTTGGAGATATGCTTCATTGTCCATTGATTCACTGGGTTGAAACAAGAAGTTCCATGAAGCAACGTTAAAGGGCTAGGTTTAGGATGTCAACTGCCTTTGTCTGTCTTGGGCGAGTTGAAGGCCCATGAACTAGCAATTTGAATGAAAAATGCCATTAAAGGGCATCCAATTCTTGGCTGCCTGAAGGATAGCTCCCACTGTCATACAAGGGTGAGATGTTAGGTACTAGGCCTGGCAGTATGAGGTTTGGGAGTATCTTTCATTAATGAAAAACCTTCAGTGGCTTCCTTCCAACACTGCATGTCATTTGAGCTCCACAACCAGCCATAAATGTCCTTCCTTAATGGATACTTGCTGACTTCTCCAGCCTCAGTTCTCAGGGATTAAACCTTTTGCTTCAGCAACGCAGATCTATAATTTCTTTACTACTCCCTTCTCTTTCCCTCTCTTCTGCTTGTCTAAGCTCAGTTCATCCTTTAAGACTTAATTTGAACATCACTTCCTTCAATGAAGCCGTTCCTGACTCTCAAGAGCCCCTTCTTCTTCCTTCTATAATTCCTGATGTCTACCTTATATTATTATACCTATGGCATAAGTTAGATGTCTGCTTCTCCCATTAGTCTACAAAGTCTCTATGGAAAGGGACTATGATGTATTCAACTTTGTGCCTGAGAGCCTAGGGTGATAAACAGATGATTGGATGGATGGATGGATGGATGGATGGATGGATGGATGGATGGACACAGGGATGTATGGGAGGAAGGAAGGAAAGATTGCAGGGCCAAATTCTGGACCTTTTTGGAGACTCTTGCATTATCATTCATAACTTGGTTTGACTAAGTCATGAAAAGTGGGGACTGGGTGGGGTGTGAAAAACTTGTATCAACATTTTAAATGTCCCTATAATTACTATAGTTGAATCTTTGTTGGAGTTTCTACAAGCATTTTTTTTTTTTGGCTTAAAAATTTACTGATCCCAGGAAGCCTTTTTGGATTAACTGTCTATTTCCTTTTGTGTTTTTGTTCCCACAACGATTATTTAAATAACTGATACAATGCACTTTTTAATATGCTGCTTGCTGATTATCTTCCAGTTATATTTTTGGTCTTACCTAACTATAAAGTAAGTCTCTGGAATTTTCCTTATAATTTTTTGGTCCCGTGTCATGGAGCCTGCAATGTAGTAAATACCAACCTGACCGCTAAAGTCAGTCTACCAGGCATCATAACCTGTGCTACTTCTTTACACGGCCCTTGGCAAGTTACTTAACCACTAGTGCCTCATTTTTTTCATATATAAAATGGGAATAACACTAGTTCTTATCTCAGAATGTTTGTATACGAAATAAATGAGAGCATGAATGTTATAACACATTTAGAACAGTGCCTAGTGTATAGTAAATTCTTGACTAAGTCTTTTCAGTATTGCCTTCCCATAATACCCATTGGTAATGCCTTATAAATGTTCAGTATTTTATACTTCACAAAGTGATTTCACATTTAATAACAACAATGGATGCTTAGTATGCATCAGTCACTGTGCTGGGCACTGGACACACTGTTGAATAGGACTACCAATACCTACCCTCACAAAGGCTTACAGAAACCTGCTGTGTTTGGGATTTTATACTTCACAGGTGTACAGGTGTAATGAAGCTTCCTCGTTTAAGGATAAAAAATTGAGATGCCTCAGCAGATTAATTTATTTGACCATAGTCATGTAAGCTAAGATGCAATAGAATCCAATCTTATGCTCTCATTGTAACTTCAGTTTATTTCTATTACATCATAACTTTAAATAAGATAACTGTATTAAGTGTGGTGGGCGGAACACTTGAACACTTCCTTTTGGAAGCATACTAAAGTTATAGTAAAGGATTTTATAAATGTATAAGGAAAAAGGAAGGTAAAGAGAGACAATAGTCAACAAGCAATGCCAAAATTTTGGAAAATGAAAAACAACAGCACCAGCACCAGTAGTAACTGACCAAATAGAAAGCTGAGCCCTAAGCATGTAGGGGGAAAACCAAGAAAAAGGGAAACCAAGTTAAGTCACAGGTCAGATTCTTAGAAAGACTTAGAAATTCTAGGGTTTTTTTTTTTTTTGTTTCGTTTTTTGGTTTTTGTTTTTTGTTTTTTATTTGAGGGGATGTAAAGGGTGGGGATGGTCTGGAAGGCTGAAAAAAAGAAGAGTGATTATAAATTTGTATAAGGAGCTTAGAATTGCAGATTGTCTACTCATCGACTCATCCTCATATACTCATTCTCCCACTCTGGAAAATGATAGAGATTTCCTCTAAAGAGAGGTTAGGATTTGGGGGTACCCCGCCTACCTCAAGGCAAGAGCAAAGCTCATAGTGAATCATAAAAAAAATGAAGTAAAAGCCCACAAGTTGAACAGTACAACCACTGCAAACCCGATACCCAGAGTGCAGACAGTCACAATTACACCCCCATTCAACCTAAGTTGAATTTAGTTATGTGGCTAAAATTTAATTATGAGTTGACAGATAAACAGCATTTCAGGAATGAGAAGAAAAATAAGAGATAAAAAGAAAAAATAACTCATGGGAGAAATTTTTGGCAAACCATATATGTGATAAGGGGTCAATATCTAAAATATATAAGGAACTTCTATAGCTAAATAGCAAACACAAAACCAAACACCAAATAACCTGATTTAAAAATGGGCAAAAGACTTGAGTAGGATTTGAATTTCTCCACAGAAGATATACAAATGGCCAAGTGTATGAATACATACTTAACATCAGTAATCATCAGGGAAATATAAATGAAAATTACAATGAGAAACCACGTTACATTTGTTAGGATGGCTATTATAGAAAGAAGGAAGGAAGGAAGGAAGGAAGGAAGGAAGGAAGGAAGGAAGGAAGGAAGGAAGGAAAGAGAGAGAGAAAGAAGGAAGGAAGGAAGGAAGGAAGGAAAGAGAGAGAGAAAGAAGGAAGGAAGGAAGGAAGGAAGGAAGGAAGGAAAGAAAGAAAGAAAGAAAGAAAGAAAGAAAGAAAGAAAGAGAAAGAGAGAGAAAGAAAGAAAGAAAAAGAAAGGGAGAGAGAGAAAGAGAAAGAAACAAAGAAAGAAGGAAAGAAAGAAAGAAAGAAGGAAGGAAAGAGAGAGAAAGAAAGAAAGAGAGAAGGAGAGAAAGAAAGAAAAAGAAAGGGAGAGAGAGAAAGAGAAAGAAAGAAAGAAAAAAGAAAGAAAGAAAGAAAAGAAAGGAAGGAAGGAAGAAGGAAAGAAAGAGTTGGCAAGGATGTAGAGAAATTAGAAGCTTTATGTACTGCTAGTGTAAATGTAAAATGATGCTGCCACTATGGAAAGCAGTATGAAAGTTTCTCTAAAAATTCAAAAATTAAAATTAAATATAGGACTACTATATAATCCAGCATCCCACTTCTGGTTATTTATCCAAAAGAATTGAAATTAGAATCTCAAAGAGATATTTGCACTCCCATGTTCTGTGCAGCATTACTTACAATAGCTTAGCTGTGGAAGCAAACTAAATGTCCATCATTGGATAAAAGGATAAAAAAGGCATAATAAATATTTATACCATATCCATATATCTGTGAATATTATTCTGTCATAAAAATGGAAAATTCTGACCAGGTGCAGTGGCTTATGCCTGTAATCCCAGCACTTTGGGAGGCCGAGGTGGGTGGATCACCTGAGGTTGGCAGTTTGAGACCAGCCTGACCAACATGAAGAAATCCTGTCTCCTCTAAAAAAACCACAAAATTAGCTGGGCATGATGGCACATGCCTGTAATCCTAGCTACTCTGGAGGCTGAGGCAGGATAATCGCTTGAACCCGGGAGGCAGAGGTTGCGGTGAGCTGGGATCACGCCATTGCACTCCAGCCTGGGCAACAAGAAGGAAACTTTGTCTAAAAAAAATAAAAAATTCTGTCATAAGTGACCATGTAGATGAACCTGAGGACATTATGTTAAACGAAGCAAGCCAGTTAGAGAGAGACAAATACTGCATGATTCTACTCATATGAGGTATCTAAAATAGTCAAATTCATAGAAGCAGTGAGTAGAATGGTGGCTGCCAGAGGCTGAGGGGAGTGGGAATGGAGAGTTGATATTCAAGGAGTATAAACTTTCAGTTATACAAGATGAATAAGTTGTAGTGACTTGCTGTACAACAGTGTACCTATAGATAATAATACTTTATTATCCACTTTTAAAAAGTCATTAAGAGGGCAAACCTCATGTTAATTATTCTTACAACAATAAAAAGAAGGAAGGAAGAAAGAAGAGAAAGGAAGAAAAAGAAAGAAAAGGGCAAGGAAGGAAGGGAAACTCATAAGAAATAGAGATATTGCTGGCTGGCAGAAAATGACAACTTTGAAAACCTAAAATTAATTTATTTAAGTAACCAAGATTTTATTGTCATAAAACAAAAACAGAATGCCATAATAAAGAAACATTGAGAGAAAGAGAAATATCTTGGAGAATTAAACATAGTAGAAGTTTACAAAAAAGTCAATATATGGGTTGGAAGATAAAGTTAAGGAAATATCTCTAAAATAAGATTAGATTAAAGATTCATCAGAAGATCCAGGAATTGAAGACCAGGAAAGTGGAGGGGCATGGTGGAAGTATGAAGATTATCAAAGAAATGTTATAAGAAAACTTTTAAAACTGAAGACATAAGCCTGAAACAGAAAGGTCTACTAAGAGCCCCTTATTATAAATGAAAAATGACTCACATCAAAGCATATCATTAGAGAATTTCAGAACACTGTCAAGACATTCTCACTGCTTCTTGAGATAGGAAAACAAATCAAAACCAGGTCACATACAAAAGACTTGAAATCAGAATGGTACTGAATTTATCAACAGCAAAGCTAGACTACAGAAGATAATGGAGAAATGCCTTTTAAATATCGAGTAAAATTTAAATTCTAACCCTTCAGGGCCCATATAAATGACCACTCAATTATGGGAATATGAAAAGATTTTCATTTATAGACAGTCTCAAAATATTTATCCCTATTATTCCCTTCTTAGAAAGTTGCTAAAGGATGTTTTCCATTTCTTTAAAAAGGGAAATATGCAAAAAATAAGGAGGGACAGGGATTTAGAATCAAACAGGCAAGATTTACATGGAAAAAAAGAGAAGACCCCCAAATACCCAGTTGTTTCACAGTCTGTTCAACAAGACCAGTGCAGCTAGGAGTAAGAGAATGGAAGCCTCCAGAGGGGATGTCTTTAAGAAAAACTAAAAATAATGCATAGAATTTGTGATAAACCTGACTATAATGAGAGGAATCTTACAGATCTGGTAGAGAATTGGGAAATGAAAGGACACCAAAATCTAAGCAAATCATCATAAAAGCAATGATTACTCTCATTGAAATAGAAAAGCTAGATGAGAAATATAATGCAATGACACCATTGCCAGTGGCCCAGCTGTGATGGCTATTAATGTAAACATAACAACGTTGAGTCCCGAATATTGATATAACCAAAATTTATGATGTCAATATATTTGGAATAAATCTGCAAGTGTGCAAAGGGGACATGGAGCAAGAGGTCTAAATCCCTATTTTATATTGTAGGAAATCAAGTGTTTAAAATTGGAAGATCAAGAAATGGCAGTGTAAGTATTTATCTAGCAAGATGAAGATAAATAACAGAAGAAACAGCTAAAAGAATGGAATGTTTACCTATAGGAGTAGAAATCAGAATTGGGGAAATGTGGAGTTGCTGTTTTTCATTATAAACCTTGTAGTACTGTTTTAATTTTTAGGCTGCATATATGTATTATTTCAATACAAATTTAAACATTAGTTACACCTTATGAAACAAGTTAAGTATATAAGAACTTAATGTTAGAGGGTTTTAAGATGTTTTGAAGCAAGTTTTTTTTTTTCTTTTATATCAATTTGGACATGATCATATAGAAACCTAAATCTAATGACATATTTGAGAATAATCCAATTTTCTTCCTTTCACTTTTTTTTTTTTTTTTTTTTTTTTTTTTTTTTTGAGACGGAGTCTCGCTCTGTCGCCGGGGCTGGAGCGCAGTGGCCGGATCTCAGCTCACTGCAAGCTCCGCCTCCCGGGTTTACGCCATTCTCCTGCCTCAGCCTCCTGTGTAGCTGGGACTACAGGCGCCCGCCACCTCGCCCGGCTAGTTTTTTGTATTTTTTTAGTAGAGACGGGGTTTCACCGTGTTCGCCAGGATGGTCTCGATCTCCTGACCTCGTGATCCGCTCGTCTCGGCCTCCCAAAGTGCTGGGATTACAGGCTTGAGCCACCGCGCCCGGCCTTCCTTTCACTTTTAAGAGTCATCATAACTCATGATCCTTTATCCCTTGCCTGTTGGGATGTTTCTGATGGTTCTAGTGAATGCTCAGTTTGGGAACTAGAACTTCAAAGCTTTCCTCTTGGCAGGCGTTAGGAGGATAATCACCAGAATAGGGCCAGAATGTTCTGAGCTAACCCCAAGCTCTCCCCCAGCATTTAGCATTCATTGATGGCATCATCACTCCAAAAATCATCACTCCATCTCATGTAACCATGAGATGTCACTAACTCAAGGAAAAACTGCAGAGCACTTGGAATGTTTTAGTTAGGTTTACTGATTAGAGACAATAAAACTTCTACCTCTTCCATTAGCACACTTCCTCAGAGTATACCTGATGAAAGCCTATTATGAAAGAAAAGCAATTTATTACATTTCCTGTTTCATATATTCCTAGAAATCTTGGGGAGGCAGGTGATATAATATGCCAGAAATGGCAATAATCTATCAAACTCATTTTCAGGAAAATGAGGAGAAAGGTACATTGACTCTGGTACGTATTTATGTGTAAACTAAGAGGATGTTGTCATAATATGGAGAGTTTAAGTGACAAACAGGTACAGAGACAGAAAGACATGCAGGGACATTGAAGGAAAAAAAAAGAGGAGAAGTGTATTAGTCTATTCTCTCACTGCTATAAAGAAATATCTGAGATTGGGTAATTCATAAAGAAAAGAGGTTTAATTGGCTCACGTTCCACAGGCTGTACAGGAAACATGATGCTGGCATCTGCTCAGCTTCTGCGGAGGCCTCAGGAAACTTTACAACCATGGTGGAAGGCAAAGGGGACATTAGACTGGGGTAGAGGAAGGTGCCACACACTTTTAAACAATCAGATTTCATGAGAACTCCATCACAAGAGCAGCACCAAAGGGAGAAATCTGCCCCCACAATCCAATCACCTCCCACTAGACCCTACCTCCAACACTTGGGATTATAATTCCATATGAGATTTGGACAAAATCCAAAGTGGGGAAAGGTTATAGATAAGGAAGAAAGAAATAGCAGGATTAAGGAAGGAAAAGAGAAGGGGAAGAATGGGAGAGATACAGGGTGAAACCATGTAGCATATGTGGCCATGTCCCCAGCCTCTCATGTTACCCGACATCTCAACAGCTCTCTCTGACCTGGCCCATTTGTCTGCAGCCTAGTAGACCAGGGTATTCCAACTTTACCTCACACTCTAATCTTTTCACACACGGCCAGAACATTTCTTTCACAGTTCTTCTTTTACTTGGCCTGGGACCATAGGCCCCAGATGCCGAAGGCAATAGGCCCCAGCTTCATCTGCTTTTTGATAAGTAGTTCGAGCCTTCCTTCTGTTCTAACTCTAGGGGAAAAGCAGAAGAATATACAGCAAGCCCTATTCATTCTGGAATGGCTCCATGTGCCTGATGAAGATCCTTGCTCTATCTGTAGTCAGGGATGCCATAATCATAAATACAGCAGAGGTTGTTAAGCTAAAAGCTAGTTCACGACAACAAGCAAACTGATCTATACCACAGAACCCTACAAAAGGTCAGGGGGTGAGCCTTTATCCATGCATTGCACTATAACCAAACCCAAACACACTTATACTCACATTCCTCTCACCGTTGTGGGCCTGGTGGGTGAGAGGTGAGAGGGATCTGAGTATAAGTGTGGGTGTGTGTGGTGTAGTGCAGTGCATGGATATGTGTTCGAGTGTGCTTGTATGCGTTTCTCTTACCTCTGAGAGGTATCCTAATGTCTGATGGTCCTTGACTGTGAGTTCATGTATAAGGGAGAGGCTCTAAAAAGCCAGTTGGGAGCTCTGTCTGCATGGGCACAGCTTGGCAGCCAGTGGGCCTCACAAGGTGATTAGTCTAGGACACAAATGCATTTTTGTGAGATGAGATCAAATGTCCCCCAAAGATAGCTATGTCCTCATCTCCAGAACCTGTGACTGTATCAGGTTACATGGCAATAAGAAATTAAGGTTGTAGATGGAATTAAGGTTGCTAATCAGTTGACCTTAAAATAGGGAGATTTTCCTGGATTATCTGGGCTGCCCAGTATTATCACAAGGGCACCTAAAAGTGGAAGAGGTAATTAGAAGTAAGAATCAGACAGATGGCAGTGTGGAAAAGACTTGGTCTGATGTTGCTGACGTTGAAGATGAAGATGAAAGAAGAGAGCCACAAACCAAGGAATGTGGGAAGCCTGTAGAAGCTGGAAAAGACAAGTGAACATGCTTCCCCAGATCTCCCAGAATGCCAACACCTTGCTTTTAGTCTAAAGAGGTCCATTTTGGACATTTGACCTGCATAAGTGTAAGATAATTTGTGTTGGTCTAAGCTGCCAAGTTTGTGGGAATTTGTTGCAGCAGCAGCAAGCAACTAATACACCCCCAATGAGGATGTGTATAGGCCTTTTCTTTTGCCCAGAAGTTTCTCCAGAAGAGAGAACATGTAATCCTGACTTCTCAAAATCTGGGAACCAAGCAGGAGAAAAAGATAAGGGTTTTACCATACCACTCACAGACTTGTCTGTAAGCCCATGTTTCACGTGGCACTGCATCTCTCTCCAGCTCCCAGGATGGTGGCAGTTAATCTTGTTTTCAGTTCAATCTTACAGTCTTTTCTTCAGATGTACCTCCTTTCTCCAATTTCTGAGCCTTTATAGTGTTCTGTGGTATAAATCAGTTTGCTTGTTGCTGGATTTCTTCACCCCCTCACTACATTATAAAGTTTTATTTGCTTCATTACATCAAATCAGTTCTCTTTCATGAGTCCACCACCCATCAGCTAAAATGTATTGACATTTCTATCTGCTGTCACTGTCCAATTGGGTTTAAAGATTATAACATTGTTACATTTCATATTTATTTTACTGGGACTTCAGAAAGGAACAGAGACAAACAAGCCATTCGATTCATTATGTTGAACTGGGGTTCTTATTATCTCTATTTTGTATTGTATAGATGAGAGAACTGAGACCATGAGTGGCTAAGCAATTTGTGAGATTTTAAATATAATTCTGGCTGACTCCCAAGTCCATGCTCACATGAATTTATAGTCTGAAGCCGTTAGCATATGAAAAGCATTTGGAACTCAGCCTCCTAAATTGAACACTAGCAGCTCTGCGGTGTCCTGGTGAATGTAGGGCTCCACAAGAACATTTTGACTTGCTCAAAATGCATGTTATTAAATCATAAGGCACAGAAATTCCCTTGTATCTGAAAAGTGACTACCTAGATATGAACTATACCTCCTAACTCCCCCCATCCTCTAGAAAGCTCCATGTGACTGGTTCTTGTCAGTGGAACACGAGCAGAAGTAAAGCATGTTATTTCTAGGCCAAAGAGATCAAGAAGCAGGTTGACCTCTCCATTCTCTGCCTTCTTCCATCTGCCTATTGGAGGCTGATAAGTAACTATTGTGAACTAGAGGTGAACTTCTGTTGTTTTAATCCACTGGTCATTTTGAGCTAGTTTGTTATAGCAGCTAGTATTAGCTCAACTCCCTCTGCTATATTTATGATACAAAGCTAAAGCACTAGATTAGGGCAGCATTTATTCAGAGGCAGGAGGCCCTTTTGTTTCTCACAAAATCACCCTCTGCTAGGTAATTTGTACATCTACCCAAAGATGGGATATTTTGCCATTTTCCAAAGGTGCTGTGTAGGTTAACGATGGCCCTATACTCATGGGGACAAAGCATGAGTTATTCCTCATGAATGAGGAAATTCAGTAAGTAGGAGCAAGAAGTCCACATTTAGTCTCTGCCCTTTGGCTATATCATCAGTAGATATGAGAAACTAGATAGTTTAGAATGGTCCAAGTACAGTGCTGAAGAATTGAATTTGATAATTTGAGAAGTCAATGGTGTTTGAAAAATCGTTTTGAAATCTTGGCTCTGAGTGTGAGAATGTGGTTTTTCCCTCCTATAGTTTAAAAGCTAACTCTGCTAAAACCCAGGAGGGATAGGAAATGAATCTGGTTACAAACCAAAAGCTAAATTGCCCAGCCTGATCTAATTCTTCCAGGAAAAGTGCAATGCAATGGGGAAATAAGGAATGGCTAGGCAGAAAATCCAATTAGTCTTTTGCAAACTGAGTTTGCTTACACTTTTTAAGTTAAAAATATTCTTTAACTTGCCCTTTTCCTTCTTATCCAAAACTATGGCCTGAAGGTTATGTGACGAAAATGCATTTTCATAAGCACCTTCATTTCACCGTGAATTTATCTATAGGATACTGAGATCTTAGTCCAACATTTCCAGGGTCTGTCTTCACTTGAGTCCAGGAATTCGAGATCAGCCTGGGCAATATAGCAAAACCCAATCTCTACAAAATTACAAAAGAATTAGCCAGGTGTGATGGTGTATACCTGTAGTCCGAGGTACCTAGGAGGCTGAGATGGGAACATCACCTGAATCCAGGAGGTCAAGGCTGCAGTGAGCCGTAATCATGCCACTGCACTCCAACCTGGGCAACAGAGCAAGACCCTGTCTTAAAACAAACAAACAAACAAACAAAAAACAAAAAAACATGCTTATTATGTCTGGAGGCACAAATAGGCAGCCAGTTTTTCTGAGCCCTGGGAAGTAAACCCACAGAAAGATGATGGATACAATATGGTTCAGAGCATGGAAGTGTTCCTGCTTAACACGGAATTTTCCTGTTACAGAGGCACAAATAGTTCTTCTCTGATTTAAAGCAGTAATTACTTCCCTGGCTTGCCCACATCAGGCTGTCAGCCTTTGAGTACTGTTGCTGCTGTGTCACTGTCAGAATCAAATTACTAAAAAGGTCAGCATCATTAATATGTGGCTTGAAAGGAGTGAAAATGTCAGACAGAAAATCTATGAGCTTCTAGGGCCTTTCGTCAAAAACTTTGCTCTG
This sequence comes from Macaca fascicularis, assembly GCF_037993035.2. NCBI lineage: Eukaryota > Metazoa > Chordata > Mammalia > Primates > Cercopithecidae > Macaca > Macaca fascicularis. Next base: position 26,492,752 of record NC_088375.1, read on the forward strand.
GTTTATGTTACTGTTACTATTACTTACTTCAAGGTATAAACCATCTGTGGAAGCTTACAAGCCATATGATTATCTAACCTCCTTGTTCCTGGATAGAATATACTTCTTGAGAATTCCCAGCCAGATAGAAACTCCTTGACATCAGAGATTATTCTTTGGATTTCAGACAGCAGTTGCCTAAATACATTCACAAATACTTAAGCATACATTTATGTGTTTAAAACTTACACACAGCTGGAAATATTGTGGGAAATAAGGGTCCACGGCAGAAGTTCTGGGACTTAAAAACTTTAAAGAGCAGGCCAATAATTTCAGTTGCAATCCCTGCTGAACCACTGACACTTTGTATGCTCTTACAGCAGTCACTTAGAAATTACTAGCTTTTAAATTTTCTATAATGAAAATTGCTTTGTCTTTGATGTAACCAGAAAAAACAAACCTGTAATATATAATTGAATCATAATATTCAGAATTTTTTTTCATATAATGAGACCCATTAACTGTCAGTTTGATACCTGGTCTTAATTAGAAATTAAGTTATTTCAGAACAATGATAAGTAGTGGCTCCTAAAATTGCTAAGAACTCTAGCTTATACATTAAAAGCACTGAATTTTCATTTCATCTAGTTTGATGCTGCTAGCGTGAATCATGACTGGATAATCTGTGTTTGCTTATTTTCTTGCTTACTTGTTTTCTTCCATCTCTCTAGGCCTCAATTTCCTTATTTTAAAAGTTGATATCCAAGGTCTTTTGTAGCTTTAAAATTCTATGATTCCAAAGAAGATAGTATAAATGTAGCAGCGTGTAGTGTATTTCAACCACCAGCTTGTCATGGTGAACAAAACCCCCACTATCTGAATCATTGCTTTAAGACTATGAGTTTCAGATTGGCTTCATGCTGCCATCTTTAAATATGTAGCACCAGATAAAAGCAAGCCATTACAATATAATTCTTTTTTTTTTTTTTTTTTGGTCATTTGTTTATCAAGCAACTTAGCTATGGATTAGCAGACAGGGAACTCTTTAAGATTTAGGAACCAAGAATGGCCTATACTGGTGTGAGTATAATGTTTCAGAATATGTGTTGCCTGGGAAAGGAACAGTGATGACAAATTCCCCTTGCTTTACTACAATTTTGTCTAGAGTGGTCCTGGTTCTAAACTGACTTTGGAAATATAATAAAATGCATTAGTCAATATCAAAATTATTTATTTGCACTAGAAAAGAAAACAAGGATTAATATGATAAAGACACTTCACTAGTCATTATTACTACTAGTAGTTATATTATTACTGTAATCATTAATATATAATTATATTATTACTAATATAATTCAAATACCTGTAGTAATTATATTAATAACTATATAGTATAAGATGTAGTAATTAATAATAATATAATTACTAATACTACTTAGTATTAGAAGCAGAGGCGAGAACAAAGTCATGAAACATTAGTAAAAGGAGTTCAAAGGCAGATAATTCCATCTTCTCATTTTCCTATACATTTATTAAAATGTTGGACTCTTTCCCAGAGATTTTACATTAGCCTATTTCTCAAGATCTATATGAAATAACATTTATTCCATAAAATCATTGATCTTCCCCAAAAGATATGCTCTCTTTCCTGCATTCAATTATACAAGCACTTATTGAAAACTTAGTCTAAATCAAGCCCTGCGTTTGATGTTATATAAGAATCTTATTTACTCCCCCTCACTCCATTTCCTAAAACCTTCATGGCATTTTGCTTATACTGATACTTAACCTTTTGTTTATATTTAAGACACATATCATGCTCTAACCTGATCAGGGTGCACTTGTTTGCCAGCTTTATTGCAAGCCTAACACTATCCTTTGGACATTATAGGTGTTCAATAAACATTTGGAGAATGACAATTGAGGCAGTAATCACTTCCATTTGTAGACCAGTAAGCAATGAGAATAAGTACTTTTACCTCTAAAATTGTAATGCAATTGAATGAGAAAATACAAATTGATCTATAATAACTCAATTACATAGACCTTTGGGGATAAAGTTTGTTGCATGTGCTTCTATTACCAATGCAAATAAATAATTACACCTCTTTAAAACCATACTTAGGTTAAGTCAGGCAAAACAGCAATTCAGTCTCACCAACTGATCCGCTAGCATTAGCTACAAAACTGCCCTTTGAATCAAATGTTCTTAAGACAGCTGAGGATCAGGGAGCTATGAAAACAACCTTGTAAATTTTCAGCCTTGCTTGTGCACGAAGAAAACTCTCTATAAATAACTCCCACAGATAAAATTCAAACTCTGCAAGCCTTGGGGAAAAGTCAGGGGATTATCTAAATTGACTTCCTGGGTGCAAATCTGGCAGAGATAGGAGATTTGAGATCAGCCCCACTGGTTGGGAATTTCCCTAAGCTATTTCATGTGAGTCCTGATTAGGTCTTGGGATGCCCCACTGAGGGCGGCTGCAATTTATTGTGCTCTAGACACCAATAGTGGCTAATAGAGGAACAGGGAATCTGGGCATAGGTAGCAGTGTGGGAAGGGTGGGAAGGAACTTTACCAAGATGTAACTAAATGTAATTAAATAGCTGACTATCCACTCTTAAAGCATTTTACCCTAGTTGTAAGCTAAAAGTTAGCCTGCAACATTTTCAGTGGATGCAGAATAACAGCCTCTTCTTGCACTGGCATCACCCTGTGAGAATTGGGATCCGTGGAACCAGGTGACGGGAACACGCAGTGGGTTGTATTGCAGGAGAAGAACACTGAGTTTAGGGAACCTGAATCTTTTCTAATTGGTCACTAAGCTTTCCTGGTCTTTGCTCTGGAGTGAGACACTCTCTCCACTTTCCAGGGTGTTTACTATACAAATGAACTAGAAGAGATCATTTGCAACAAAGTCCATGTCTCTGTTCACAAGAGAGGCAGAAATGTGAGACTCATGGAGAAATCTCTCCCAACACATGGCTCTTATCTTCTAAATGGCAAAGATAAATATGTTGAATGAATCAAGGGATAAATGTGTGAAGTTAGATAGTAATTAGGGATATGAAAAAAATTATAGTTTGGGCATGAAGATTGATAAGGAAAGCTGTTTTCAATAGGTTTGTCAGGGAAGACTTTTAGGATCAGGTAACAGTTGAGCAGAGATCTGAATAAACTGAGAAATACAGACATGTAAATATTTGCCCAAAGAGCGTTATAGGCTTAAAGGCCTATATGTTAAGGCCAAATGCAGGAGAAGAATGTTTGATGTACAGTAAGAAACCCAGTGGATTGAGCAGAAGGGTGAGTAGGAGGTAATGAGGTTGGAGAGTGGGTTAGGAACCAGATCATGCCCTATGCCCAGACTGGCCCTATTATGCCAAGAGAAGAATCTTCATTAGATTCTAAGTTTGATGGGTTGCATTTTATAAGTAAATAAATGAGCCTGGGCAGCTGACCCAGGATCTCAAGCTGGGCTAAAGTCGCTAAACAATGAGAGGCCCCAGGTTCTCCAAGAGAAGCGCACAACCGGGACACAGTGAAGTAACACAACTGCTTTGTCATTCACCACTCTTTCTCTAGTTCTAGCTCTCCCACACCCGGTCTCTTCCCCAGCGTCCATCTATCCATTTTTCTCTACTATCTTCTAGTTCATTCTCTTTACACATTTCTTATCTTGATAGCTCCTTACTGCAATTCCCATTTCTCAAGTCTCCTGTCTTACTGCCCTTCCACCCCATCGTCAGCATATGAAAGCCTCTTCTCTCTCTCCTTACCTTCGCATCTCCCCGTAACGATGGTCTCCCTCATTCTCTGAAGCCCCATGGTTGGTGCATCTCTCATCAAGGAGCTGTGGGAAAAGAGAAGAGGCTTCCCTCCTTCACATGTTCAGGTGGGGGTTAAATACCTTTCACTTTTCAGGCTGAGGTCAGAGCATGGTACCCCATGGATATTGGGGGAAGGGAAGAATGAAGCTACACCGTGGTAGAAAGGACCTATTGTCCCCAGTCCCTTGGCAAGAGCCGTGCCAGCACTTGCAAACAGTGTCTGGCACATGGTAGGTGCTTTGCAAACGTTTGTGAATATAATGAATGTGCTATTATAATTATCATAGTTGTCTTGGAGTATATGGGGTGAACATTTACATCTTAATTAGGCAGTATCTCAAAGCTGTTTTTTTTTTATTTTTTATGGGCTCAAGGATAAAAGTTATTTGCTTCATTTTGTTTTTTACAGGTAATGATTACCATAGCAGCACAGAAGCCAGTTTCTGTGTTCTTACCACCAAACCGTAGAACTTGTGACAGACAAGATATAAACAGCATCATCTCAGGTGACATTTCTAGACAAAAACAACAAAGTAATGCATTGGGAGATCCAAAACGAATGGCAAGTCAGTTTACATCTCTAAAAGTTGGCTGCAGTAAATTCTCATTTTTTCTGACTTTCATTATAATTTTAAACACGTCCTCACCCCCCATGCCTTTCTTCCCACTATGTCACCACCTGCCGTTAACCTGTCACTGGGACTGGCAGGCTGAGGTCAGTTTTGCTCCTTTATCGAACAACCCTCAAGGTCCTTCTAGGTGCAAAGAATTGGGCTAGGTTCTGGCACTCAGACCTGCTGCTCACCTGCAGAGAGCCAAAGGGTAGTGGAGGAACAAACTTGTGCAGATAAGCACGGTCCAGGGTTGCAGGCCTGCGATGGGGATCCTCATGGGGTGCAACGAATGCCCAGAGGATGGGGGATCAGTTGTCCATAAAGGTGAAGAGTAGAGTTGGGAAAAGAGCCAGAAAGGGCTTTATGGAGTGTGTGACACTTTAGTGAGCTGCATTCTGAAGGAGAGGTGTTTCCTAGGTGGAAAGGTGCAAAAGCAGAAATAGACAAGACTTAGCTTCCTCAGGTAATTACAAGCAATTCAGTATGGCAGCAGTGGAGGATGCTGGGCACTGCTGGGCACTGCTGGCAGTGAGGAGATGGGCCCAGAAAGAGATGAGGTTGTAGAATTAATCAGTTGGGAAGTTGGGAAGCACTTCTGCAGATGTTCATGGAGGAATTGTGTAATGCTACTGTCCTGGAAGAGCTTACTAAGTGCAATGCTTGTCTTTCTTATTTGGTTACACTAAACTTTAAAAGAAGGAATTAACATCTCCATTGGAGGAATGTACAGGTATTACATATGTAGATATGTACATATGTGCACAGAAGCCCACCCATGGCTGCACCCCAAACATTATAGGAAGACAGTAGTTGTTATTTCTTCAGAACATAGTTTCCCCCAAAAAAGATTTTACATTTTTTAATAAAGTTTGCTGAAGATTTTTTTATTACAAAAGTTAACACACTTTTTTTATTATAGAAAGGTAGAAAAAGAAAGTTAAACCAAAATAGAACAGAGAGAAATAAACATATTTATATTTCCCAAAGGAAGTTATTAATATTTTGATAATTTCCTTGTAGTCTTTTGTCCTATGCACAAGTTTAATTTGTTTGTTAACCAAAGTGTTAAGTCTGAATAGACTATACAGAAGGAAATAGTTCAATGGGAGTTTACTTCAAATAGATATAGACAGTCATAAAGGTCATTCAGCAATATTTATTAATTTTCTATTATGTGTCAGACACAGTGCTAAGTGCTGCGATAAAGCAATAAACACAATAGGCATAGTGACTACCCATGCAAATTACCGTAGCAATGGGAAGGACAGGAAATAAAAGAGGTGTCATGGGGACAGGCAAAGGCTGGTAAAACTTTTGGCTCCCTTAGCAGATACTCCCCAATACCACTCTGCCCTTTCCCTTCATAGTTATGAAGTCACTGAGTGCTGGCATTGGAAAGGCCTTTGAGCTCTCGTAGTCCAAATAATAGTATTTCTTGGTTGGGACATCTTTAAGCCTGGCTTTTTCTCCCCCAATTCCTGAAGCATTATTGGCTTCATTAAGCTACCCTTCCTCTGGTAGCCAGTGCCCCCTCCGCTACCTGCCCCCTGCCACCATGGCAACCCAAAGAACAGGAAACCGGAGGTGGCCCTGCCAGAGCTGTCAATCCCAGCAGGCATCTTCCTTCCTGCCACAGGGGTGATAAGACACAAGGCCAAGGGGAGGGAGCCCCTCTGGGCTGAACACTCCATGTGTTGTCCTTTGTCTTAGAAAAACCTTCACTCTTCCTCCCCTACCAAAGTAGCCAGTCACCACCAGCATGGAAAACAAATAAATAAGCTAAGCAAGGTCACAGTTATTTCTGCTGTTGTGAGATCCAGCGTCACATGTAAACAGAGTTGGTGGTTTCTAATCCCCCACTGCCCAACACAAATCATATTTCCCTCCTCAGGCAGCACATCTCAAAATGTAGCTTTAGAAAGCCATATCTTTGAGTCAAGGGACTATAGTTTCTATATATCTCCTGCCTAAATGAACTAAATATTCACTACATAAACCACTCTCACACCATGATTAGTAATTGATCACATCATGGTAATGTACTCACACCAGATTCCACTGCAGCCTGTTAAGCATCATTATGACACACTGGCAGGTCAGTGTTGGATAATGCAGGGATAGGCCCGTGTTAAGGACCAGGTAGCCTTGGTTGTGTTATCACAATGGGGCCTGAGAAGCCTGAGACAGCATGAGAGCCAGGAAGTCTAAAGGGTTTGAGGAGAAACGATCCAAAAGGAAACTTTCCTTACTTCATCTATTTCACACCATACACATTCTGACACATCAAGGGTGTTCTCACAGTAACTGGCAATTCTACGAACTTTAGAATCCATTCAGGCAATCACATGTCTCTGTCAGCTGTACTAAATGTCTTTGAAGCTGGGAAATTCCTTTGACTCTGGTTAAATATTACACAAAACATGCTTGCTTTGAATGGGCAAACCACAAACTGTACAATAAAGTGTGGGAGAAAGAAAGTTGGACTTGGAGCCACGAGATATGAGTTTGAGTCCTTTCTAGTGGTCTGACCTTGAGTAATTACTGCTCTCTAGATTTTAATATCATTCATAATTGTGCTCTACTGTAATCTCCTATATAAAATATTTCCTGGCCTCTCTTTTCTACCAGGCCCTAGGCTGAATTAATTTTATATATATATGTATGTGTATATATATGTATGTATATATATGTATATAACAGATATATATGTTTTATTTACATGTTTAAAGTACACATTTATATATTTAAAATACATTAAATATATACTTTATAATAAAAATATATACATTTACATATATTTAAAAATTTATAAATATATACATTTTATAATATAAAACTTATGTGTATAAGTAAAATGTATTTTAATATAAATTTTTAAAAATATATAAGCATATTGTATATTTTTTTTCATCTCCCTCACTCAACTGTGATTGCTGCAAGATTCATGGCTTTGATTCCATGGTATTACTCTGACTGAACCACAATACAAAAGTCATAATAAGCACTTCTTAGGGGCTCTTAGGAGGCTCAAAGGTGATAGTACTTAAGCAAGTATTTCATAAACTATAGGGCTCCATGTGATTGTAAGGTGTGGTCATTATTTGCATAGCAATATTATTTCTCAGTGTAGCACATTTCATAAAAATCCAGGAACTAAAGGGAAGAAAACAAGAAGCAGTCAACAGTGATTAACTCTAGGGGTGGGACTGGGAGGTAATAGGGAAGGTGAAGAAGAGGGGAGGGGAGGGAAGGGGAGACGAGGACAAAAGAGGTCATATTCTTAATTTGTATTAATTTTCAATATTAGAAATGTGGATAATTTTTATATTGATATGTCTTGGTATTTTTTCAAATTGGAAAAATAAATGCACACAATTCTAGGAAGCTACTGCAGTATTTACCTGGCATGGGGTCCATGGACATCTGTCAAATGTTAACTGAAACCAAAGTCTCACTGTACTATTTATTACATTATTATTGACAAGAATAACAATACCTTTCTAGCTTTTATATTGCACTTTAAGCCTTCTGAGATGATGTTTATTATTTGCTCTATTCTTGCAACAATCCTGATGTTATTAGGGGAATTATCATTAACTCTATTTAATGAAAAGAAAAAGTAAGACCACAGAAACTTCATAAGTTGCCCAAGATTCCAAACACAGTGGACAAGTCAAAACTAGAATTCAAGAGACCTGGTTAGAGCCATCTGCAATGGGTGAAACTTTTGGAGCCCTAAGGATATGTGCAATAGTCTCCAAAGACATTTTCTGTGCCCTCTGTCCTTGGCAGAGACCCGGGATCCTAGAAAAGCTGTTACCTACAGACAGATGGCTTCTGATATCTTATTTACTGCCACCCATTGTATCAGTCACTGAGTTTCAATGCATTGCTGAAAAAACATTGACAACCTACTGGCTTGAATCTGGACCCTGCTACTAAATGAGCTGCATGACTTTGAATAGTCACTTAACCTTTCTGAAAAGTCAGTATCCTTCCTTATTAAGTGGGAATGACACCACATGGCAGGCTCAGGGATGTTGTGAGCATCTAAGGAGATAATGTATGTGAAACTGCGCTGTAAACTGTAAGACATTTTGTAAATGTCAGATATCTTATTTGCTTACATGCTTCTGGAGGCTACTGTGCAAAGGCACAGATTTCCACAGCCACCAAGGAAAGGAAATCTAGGAGGAAAAAGATAAAATCACTCTTAAAAGGAGGAAAGAACTATTCCTACTATATGAGCCTCCTCAACTTGCAATGATAGAACCCCAGTGTTCTGTAATGTCTATTTACTTTTTCCTTGCTGTTCTCTTCTCTGCATATTATTCCAGCTGTGACAGTCACTCCATCAGTGAAATTATCAGAGCAAATACATTTCACTCTCTGGGTCCTTTGACTGAAGTGCCACAATAGGATAAAAAGTATTGTAAATGCCTCTATCCTCAGTTACTGAAAGGGAAGCATCAAAATATTCACCTTCCTATTAAGTTTGATAACATTTCTTTTTATTAATGAATATAGGGACCTACAATCTGTCATCACAGTGTTGACTGAAAGTGTGGATTAGCTAGAACATGGAATCCCGCTATGTATTTGATGGTGCTTCAAAATCTTTCTGATAATGGCTATTAAAAAAGTCAAAAAATAACAAATGCTGGTGAGGTTGCAGAGAAAAAGGAACGCTAATACACTTTTGGTGGGAATGTAAATTAGTTCAACCATGTGGAAAACAGTGTCTTTCATCAAAGACCTACAAACAGAACTACCATTTCACCCAGCAATCCAATGCCCATCCATGGTAGACTGGATAAAGAAAATGTGGTACGTATACCCTATGGAATACTATTCAGCCATAAAAAAGAATGAGATTATGTTCTCTCCATAGGATGGATGGAGCTGGAGGTCATTATCCTTAGCAAACTAATACAGGAACAGAAAACCAAACATCACATGTTCTCATAAGTCAGAGCTAAATGATGAGAACACATGGACACATAGAGGGGAATAACACACACTGGGGTCTATTGGAGGAAGGAGGGTGGGAGAAGGGAGAGGATCTGGAAAAATAACCAATGGATACTATGCTTAATGCCTGGGTGACGAAATAACCTATACAATAAATATGCATGACACAAGTTTATCTATGTAACAAACCTGCACATGTACTCCTGAGCTTAAAATAAAAGTTAAATTAAAAAAAAAACACCAAAATATATTTGATAGCCCATGCTGCATTTATACTATAGATCTGTAAGTAAAAGAAGAGGGAGAAAATGTTTTATGGAAGGATATAATCCAGTGGTCAATGTAGGGAATATGACCAAAGGAAGAATCTATCAAAAAAAAAAAAAATGACAGACTGCAGAGAGTAACCAAACTAAACCCAGGACTGAAGCAGGAATGACTGGAGTAGGTGTGTGTTTAAGTCATTATACTCCTACAGAATGAAATTCACACCCTGAACACTGCTTCTTTCTCTTATAACTTGTAATAGCTTGTCTGTAGATAGAAAGTTTGGTTTCTCCCAATCTGATCCTTATTCTTCCTGCTTCCTTGCCTCTTTGTATTGCCTAAGACCTTCAGTACAATGATGATTAGAAATAATAATGGGCATCTCTGCCATATCTCTGACTTTAAAAGAATAGATTCCAAGGCTGTTAGTATTCACTGTACACATTTATTAGATTCTCTTAATCTAAGAAACTTCTTTTAGTTTGTTAAGCGTTGTTTCAAACCACAAGGAATGTTGAATTTTTATCAAATGCATCCTCTGCATCTATTGAGTTGCTTATCTGACTTTCTTCTTGAATCTGTTAATGTGGTGAGTTACTTTATAGATTTCCTAATGTTAATATATCCCTGCGTTTCTAAAATAAACCCTCCTTCACCATGATGAACTTTTTAAAAATAATAAATGGACAGGTTCAGTTTCCTTATATTTTATGAAATTTGCATTTATGTTTATAAATGAAGAGTTTGTCCTTAGGTCTCTTTTCTTCTACTATTCTTGTCTTGTTTGGCTGTCGAAGTTAGAATAGCTTTATGAATTGACTTGGGGAGTTTTTGCTTGCTTCCTTTCCTCTGGAAAAAATGCTTATAAGATGAAAGTATGTGTTAAATTCTCTATTGATAGGTAAAGTGTTCTAAGCATGTCTAGTTAATCAAGCTTATAAACATGAATATGCAAATATGTATATCTTCACCAGTTTTTATTAGCTTCATCTATCAGTTTTTGATGGGAGGTAAAAAAAAAAGTCTCCCATTATGATTTTCTATTTGTCAGTTTCTGTTTGTAGTATGTAATGATTATTATATTTTCCTGATGAACCTTTTTTGTTGTTGTTTGTTTTTGTTTTTCCTCATTTTTTTTTAGACAGAGTTTCACTCTTGTCACCCAGGCTGGAGTACAGTGGCATGATCTTAGCTCACTGCAACCTCTGCCTCCTGGGTTCAAGCGATTCTCCTGTCTCAGCCTCCTGAGTAGCTGGGATTACAGGTGCCTGCCACCACGCCTGACTAATGTTTTGTATTTTTAGTAGAGATGGGGTTTTGCTATGTTGGGCAGGCTGGTCTCAAACTCCTGACCTCAGGTGATCTGCCCGCCCCTGCCTCCCAAAGTGCTGGGATTATAGGCATGAACCACCAAGCCTGGTCCTGAACTGTTTTAATCATTAAGAAATAACCCTTTTCACAGCTATTGTGCCTTAAAAACTAGATTTGTCTGATATTAATATTGCAATAACAGCTTTCTGTTTTCCTACTGTACCTTTTTAAAACATTTTTACTTTAAAATGTTCTCTGCTCTTATTTTTAAGGTACTTGAATAACAGATCCATTTTCTTTCTTTCCTTTTCTTCATCTACTCTTTTGAACATATGTGTTTTATTTCTATTCTTTAACATGGATACCTAACAAAGTCCAATTCTAATAAAGATCTCTTATTGACCAATAGAGGAAACTTGGTATGCTTTAAATCCAATCCCCTTCCATTTTCATGTTATTTAACATTAGTTTCACCTTGTTTTCAAGCTTCTCAAAACAGCCTTTTTTGTTGTTTATACAATCAGCAGTTACTTTTAGCAGTTTTTTCAGTGAAAATCTGTGATTTATAAACTCAATCTTCCTTTACAGAAAAATGATTGTATTTCATCATACCTTTCAATGACACTTCAGCTGAACATTTTGCAAATATTCCATTTCATTCTGGCTTCTATTGTTGCTAAAGTATGCTATTAGTCTTAGCAGTTATTTTTGTGGGTAATCTGTCTTTTTTCTTGGAACCTGTACAATTTATTTTTTCTGATCTTTGTTATCCTGCATTTTCACTATGAAATTAATTCTGATTGGGATTACTTGCATAATTTTAATATGATGACTTACATCTTTCTGTAGTTCTGAAAAATTCTAAGCCAGTATCTTTTTGAATATTGTGTCTTCTCATTTTTTCTAACAGATATATATTAGATCTTCTTATTCTAACTTTCATATATTTTAATCTCTTTATAAAACACCTCATTTCTGTCACTCTTTCCTGCATTATAGACATTTTATTCAGCTCTACCTTCTACTAAACTTTCTTCAGCTACATGTGCTTTAGTTTAACTCATCATTTGCTATTTTAATTGAACTATATATTTTTTCATTTCTAGAAATGCCATTTCTCTTTTTTCTTTTCTTATACTATTTTTGTTCTTGTCTTCTGATTTCTTTGCCTTTTTTAATGTTCTAACATGAATATTTTAAACATACTCATTTTCTTATTTTTTTTTTACTGAAGTGGTCATTTTCTTTTTCACATTGTTGTTGGTTTTCCTCAGAATTTTCTTGTGTTGTCTCTTGTAACTTTTAAAAGTTCATCTTTACTGCAGGTGGGTTTCATTGGGAATTCTGTTGCACTGATTGATGGAAGTGCACTTACACAGTATTTTCATATTTGCCTCTGCCAGGGCCTCAGCATTTGACCAAAGCTAGTCCAGTTTTATGCTGCTTTCTAAATCTGGGGTTCCTACACCTCGTGGGTGGGGTATATTTAGACTCTACACACAATCATTATGTAATTTCAAGATTCTGAATTCTTACGTGTGTTATGGATAGCTAGTTCCTTGGTTCATTAATAGGTGGAGGTGTTTTAAAATCATTTTTCCACAGATAGAATCTGCTTTCAAGAATTGCAGCAATATGTAAGAGACTCCATTATAGTTACTCATGTCAAATGGCTTTAGATCTCATAACCTGTCCTCTGTGGGCATGAAAAACCCAATATTCATACATTAAAATATATATCAAGGACCTGTTGTCCCATGAGCCACTGTGGCTTTAGGCTATCACCATTTTTGACTTTGAGAATTTCTTTATTTCTACTACCTATGGAGTTCCTTTTTTGTCGAGCTTAGCAGCATATGTAACTTTTGTTGGCATAGTTTATCCACATTTTCTGTGTTTGGAGCATGAGGAAGTTCCTTTGATTGGATTTCCATTTTCAGGATATATGCATTTTCAAGATGTATCAACTTTGCAGTAGGGACTAGAGAATGCTTTGGAAAGGCATTGCATTTATGATATTATTTGCACTTCTGATATCCACAACCAGACGTTGATTTTAAAGCACATGACTAAACTTGTCAGATTTAGCAAGTAGAAATACAAGACACTCGGTCATATTAGGGTTTCAGATAAGCAATGAATAAGCATGGTCCACGCAGTATTTGGCACATCCTTATACTAAAACATCATTCATTGTTTATCTGAAATTCAAATTTAACTAAGCATCCTGCATTTTATCTGGCAACCCTACATGTATCCACCTCTTCCAATTTGAACAATAATGGCCATTTGTGAAGAATCTCCCACATGTGTTCCATTTTTACAAGTGTCCTATTTTAAACAAGAAAGCTAAGCTCAGCTATATTTTTATATAGAATCTCTATTCAAGGCACAGGCATATTTTTAATCAAATGGCTCGATCTGGCAATTGAAGTCCAAACATTATTTTTGTTTGATCTGCCCTTCTTTTGGATTTAATCAGCCATGTTTAAATAGACATTGGTAGAGTATAAGATTTTCAGACATTTGTTTAAGTCAGCTGATTTTAAAAGCAAGTGATGGAGCTCTCAGCACATGTTCAGTTGGCAAGCTGGTCTTCCAGAGAAAGACATTTTCTTGTCTATATTTTTCTGTTTGCTCTGTTGCCTGTAATGGTTACCTTAAATCACAGCTGTGTTACTCACTGGCTAGAGAGCCCTGGACAAACATTTTCTCTCTCAAGGGTTTGCTTCCCATCAGAAACCTACGGGTAATCATTTCCACCCACTTCAGGAACTGTTGTACTGTGAAGGAGTATAGGGAAGTAGAACAACACTGTACATACAATAAGTGGTTCTACATGACCACAGTTGAAACAACAAAGGTTTCCAAAACACAAAAAGCAGAACTGGGACATGTGCCACCAGATGAGGTGAATAGAATCTGTGCCCTCTTGAAGGATCCTGAAGTGGTCGTCCTTCGTGTGGAAATGGGGCTTCTTTGTCATGCTGTTCATTAAGGTCTCCACCCAACAAATGCTTCCCCCATTTATCCCCCATCCCACGCCTTCTCCCCTAAGGAGAACTCTTCATTTCCTGCCTTCTCTTGTGCCTGTACCTTGTCACTGGCAAGTGCTTCTTCCTTTAAGCCCAAGGACAGAGGGATGCTGTTGTATTCACATAAACAAGGAAAACAGGAGCTTCCCTAGAGACTTTTCCATTTGTAGTGCATGTGTCATCAAGGCCTCTTGGGAGTCATTACCCATTACCAGGAACAAATTAAATCTCTAGAAAGTGAGAGCAAAGTAAGGGGAAACCATGTACTACTTGCTTTTCTCTTCTTGATTCTCTTACTCTCAGGAACCAGAAAATATCAATACTAAACGTAATTATAAAATTGAATACAGTTCAGTTGAGAAACCATGGTCCCAAGAGAAAAGCAGCAGAGCTGTAGAAGGGAGAAAAAAGGAAGAAGGAAAAAAGGTTTCTCTATGAAATTCCCTATTTTAGAAACTTGAATTCATTTGCATGAGAATTACCTTGCCTTATGTAGCAGATTTATCTTGAAAAGTTGTGCATAATGAAATGCTTAGAAAACTGACTTGTATCTCACTGACAACCATTGAAATTGAAGCACTGCAGGTTCATCGTTTCTGTCTTCATTTGCAGTAGTTCCTGACACTTTGCATTTGTGCACCATAGTATTTAAAGTGAATCCCAATAAAATCAAGATTCCTTTTATAGTGAGATTACTCATCACTTCTGCCTTCCAACCTCCCAACATTTTCCACCCCCAGAGGTAGTTGTGCAAAGTGGGATAAGGGAACCTGGGATAAATTAGTTAGGAATTGTGTGCCTCCAAGTCCCCTATGCATAGGAGAGTAATAGTGCCTACCTATAGATTAGGTCCTTCTGCATATCTTCCCACAGCATGCCATAATTCCCTTTTCATCATACCCATCACTTTTGCAATGAGCACATTAGCATCTAAATTCACTATGATCTATAAACTTGAGAAAAGGGGCTGTGTCTCTCTCTTTCATCACTGTATCTCTTACAACTACCACAATGCCTGCCAAGTAGTACTTAGTAATTAAGTGTATCTATTATTTGGATTATTGTCTAGCCCAGAGATGACAAGTACAATTGATTCTCATTATTCATGGTAGTTGTGTTCTGTAAAGTTACTGCAGGCAATGAATTAGCAAATACTGACCCATTGTTCCTAGAAGAAATACAAGGTTAAGTTCCTGTGAGCATCTGGTCATAACATTTTTGTCAAGCAGTGAATACATAAGCTTGTTTTATGTGTGTTTCTCTTTAAAGACACCTTATTTAATATGTAGTATTGATTCATTAACACTGAACTTATGGCCACTCCTTATTTCTCAAATAATGTCCTTCACCCTTCTACTTTAGCCCTCAGTACAAATTTGGGCTTTTGCATTACTAATGCAAACTCTCCCTTACTAATCTTCCCATCATTTATTTATTAAATTCCTCTGCTTCCTTCGAGGCCCACACAACTCTCATGTTTTCTTAGATGACTCCTCAGATTCACAGAGACAGAAATAATTCTTTCTCTCATAAAATATGGTTTTTAGCAGTCATCACAGAGTTGTATCAAATTTGTTTGGATGAGTAATTCATTCCAATCAGCTTATAAAATCTTGAAGACAGAAATGAGGCATTTTTCATCTCTGAATCCGCAATAGCTTCAGCGTGGGTCTTTACATATATGCAATCCACAGTTGCTTTCAAAAAGTGAATTCAATTGATTTTCTCTTTGTCACTTCAGGGCAGAAAGTAGGCAATATAAAGCAGAGATCTTCAAAACTGCAACCCACTTGACTATACAACCAGCTTATCGCCTCTCTACAGAGCCAAGAATTCCAGGAAGCCTGGCCTTCTGACTTTGCCCCACCTCTGCCCAGAGGCCTCCCCACTCTCAGGACAGGAATAGAATTGTTGATATGTTCTGTAAACCAAGACCTGCCCTTGTAATGTATAAAATCAAATATGAAGTCCTTTCCTTATTGAAAGGAAATTCCTGCTAAACTAGATCTCCCAGCTGCATATAATCCTTTCACTTTCAAGAGAATAAGCTCAGAGAATCAATGTTGGCCATTTGAAGCCTCTTTCCTCAAGCTTTCACTTGATGGGTGACAGCATGGCACCCCTGAGGCTTTTTGGTTAAGGAGCTCAGCCTTCTGACCAAAGTGCTCCTGCCCTCCAGGATGCACCTGCCTGCTGGAGAGAAGAGAACTTTCCCTGGAAGGCTTGAGCCAGAGTCCCTCTGGGGAGCTAACATGAATGTGATGGAACAGCAACAAAATGCCTCTAGATCCAATCTGTATTGCTTTGACCTATTGTAGGTATTTGAAATATTTGTATTCCTAGTCTGTTTTTTTCCTCACTTGGCAAAATGATGGGGAAGTGGAGTGAGTGGAGGAAATGGTGAAGGTGAATATGAGCCAGATTAGAGGGAGATTCTTCAAAGTGGTTGAATATATCACACAGAGATGCCTCTGTGTTAGTAAGAAATTATCTTCAAACACTTCATGTAAATACATGTAAGTGATGAAACTCTCAGATAAAGCAATCAAACCTTCCTGTGTGGCTTGTGGAATTAGTCTTACTGCTTTCTACATAGGTTGCCCAAGCAACACTGTAGAGAAAGATGTCAGCCTATAATTATGTGGTACTGGGAAGGATGGGTATCCTCTCTTCAGAGCAAAAGAAATCTAAATAATTATTTCAAAATTCCTTAGCCCATTGCCTAACAAGCTCTACTTTTCCTAGACCCACTCATTCATCAGTTCTTGTGAATGGAAAAGTAAATTTTATTTCAAGGGACTGAATTCCAAGGAACTACATTCCCAGAACCATCAGAATTCAGAGCTAAAAGGGACTTGAGTCAAAATGTTAGTCTAGTTTAAAAGTTAAACCTTTGTAAATGTAGAAGCTGCGTCTCAGAAAAGACAAGTGTGAGTTACCCAAAGGCACACAGGCAAGGCTATTAGAACTCAGATATCCCAACATCCAAACCTGATGTTCTCCATGACACCACCGCTGCACCAGGCTTGTGTGCTGGGTATGCTGTTGGCTCAGCACTCCTCTTTGCATGCTCCCTGCTTCCCGCCTTATGCTGTCTCTGTGTTCCAGAGGCTGGAAGCCTGAAATCTACATTTCTCAGAATCCCAGCCCGAGTTACATTTCAACAATGTAAAGCAACCGCAAGAACTGGAGAACAGAGAAAAAAATAGAAACTATTAAGTTTTCTGCAGCAGCAACAGGCAGTTGTATGCCTTGTGTGGGCTTGCATACACTGTAGATGTGACACTGTCCAGAAGCTTTCAGGTATCCTTCTGCCACCAATCATACCCCTTGGTGTTGTAGTAGCTAAGAATGTTAGTGAAAGCTTCCTAAAGTTCCTTAAACTTCCTGATTTCTAGAATGTCAGTGGTAGTATTCCTTGACCTTTGATCCCTCAGCTCCAGTCTATAACTCCTTATATTACATCTCTTCCTGGTTAAAATATCCAGAATGGTTTCCCAGTCCTGACACTACCGTAACTGATACCACTTCCTTCCACAGAATTGTTTTTACATTATAAATTTTACATGTGGCTTTCAAAGGTAATAAACAGAGTGCAGAAAATGTCGGAAGTAATGGTGAATAGATGGTGACAGCTTGTTGAGATGGTAACACTAGAGTTGTTAAATATTTGTGTGCCATGGACCCCTTTGGCAGTCTGGAAAATCTACAGACCCCTTCTCAAAATAACATTTTTAAATGCATAAAATAAAATATAATTTATTACAAAGAATAGCAATTATATTTAAATACAGCTCTCAAAATACTATAAATCAAATTTCCATAGGAATATACATATATTCTTTATTAACTCAAGAAATTAGATTGGACTGCACAGCATATCTAATGGCTAATTTCAAAGGAGTGTGAAGAAAGCACAAAATTTTGATATAACTCTTCAGCAACTATAATAAGTTCCAGTGATGACAAAGTCATCATTAGACTTTTGATTTGTTGCCTACATTCATAAGTGAAAGAAATTATAAATCTGAGTTAGAAGTTAGCAAAAATAATGGTGTAGGTTTTTTTCCATCCAAGTTTGTGAACCCAAGGTTAAGAACTCTTTATCTAGATGTGTGGGAAATCCATTCTTATTCTCTAATGTACTTGAACGAAATCTGGAGGCTGGGGTAGGCTTCAGAACCTCAGATACCAAAGTACAGACATGCTTGTAATTCATAGGCTGTAATGTGTATATGAAATATTCTTGGGGGAAAAAGACTACTCAGATACAGCAAATGCAATTTCTACAATTTCTCCAAAGTAGGGACAGGTTGAAATCCTGAGCGAAAAGCGATTTTTCAATGCCAATGTTGTTTGAGGTAAGTTAGACTTGAAAGAGATGGCACCTCTTTACTGAAAGGCTGAAAAGCCATGCCTCTTAATGCATCTCCCCCTCCCAAAGAGGGAAAAAATGAACTCCCATCTTCATTGTCTAGAGGACTCATTGTTAAGATCTTTTTAAAAAGTTGGAAGAAGAAGGGAAACATTATAAAATTATTCCTTATGCTTATTTTTGAAAGGGATTACCATGTTTGATGTAAACATCAAATCTGACCTCCTCTCAACCCTAGAAAAGTGTGACTACTGTGGGGACCCTTAAAAGTAATGAAGAAAAACTTCAATTTCTCTCACGTGGTCTGAACAATACGCTAGAAATCTGAGTTCCTTGAACAACAGAAAATTGCTTGAATATTTAAGCATGCATTTGTTCTTAGGAAACAAAATGTTCAGCTCTAGTGGTTTCCACAGCAACTGCCTGGGCTAAAAATACAAAATTTGCCATAAGAAGAAAAAGTATGTACCAAGCAGGAACGGGAAGAGAAAATGGGAAATCTCCCAAAGGAAGATCATTGGCAGGAATCAGCCTGCAAAGACGAGGAAGGAGATGTGCCTCGTGGAAAGCCTTTTCCTGTGGGACAATGTGAGCTGGTAGAAACCTACAACCTCCCCACCCCAGTGCATTTCTTCTCCTCTCTCCTACTTCCCTACACTTCCTCCTTCTCACACTCCTGGAAAAAAATTACATCCATACTGAGTACATCCCTCTGAGGATCATTCTGGTCAACAATACAGATACACCTGGGGCGGGGTAGAGTCCCTGCCACAGCCATCATCAAAGCTCTCTCTTATTGCTTCTGCCACTGGTTGGGCCTGGCTGACAGTTTCTCCTCCTAATAGGTAACTGTGGTTTACCCTCCTGCCCCAGGCAAGATGGCTTCCTCACTGTCTCACACACATACCCTGGATGTTCCTGCCTCTAAGCTTTGGCTCATGTTTTCCCTTGGAAATATGTGCCTTCACCCTTCAGTATATTTAGTTCTTTATCTATGTCTGACTAGCTGTAAAGGATGCCTTCTTCCTGCAGCTTCCTGAAGCTAGTCTTGCCCTCACTGGTCTCTCTTTTCTCTTAAATGAATTTCAAACAGAACTGGTACTATAGATTAGTGTGTGTGTGAATTTATTTAGTCTAGATTTCAGGCTCCTGGGAGCAAGGATCTTGCAATAAACTACAACTTTATTCCCTATGGTGCCCAGCACAGTGCCCAAAGCACACTTGTTGACAAAATCTGCTCCACCACTGTAGGAGAAGAAGGGCAAGGCTGAATTAGAGGGAACATTGGAATGCACTTGCGATCACAATTTCTTGATTAAATATATGCCAGGGATTGCTCTACATGTCTCCCTCTGCACAGTAACTCTGAGTCAATGACAAAAGCTCTTCAAGCCTACACAAACGTTACTGCCACCCTTCTGCTTTTGTCTAAGGTGTGACATAGGAAGAAAGCTGATTTAATAATAACATTATATTACAGTCTACACTGTAGTAGAAAGATTAAAGATCTGGAAGCAGAAGGGCAAGTTTTATTTTCCAGTCCCACCCTGTCTTCCCATAGACAATAAGTAATAGAAATGAACAAATGCCTGGATAACTATTTCCTCCTTTCTACAAAAGGGTTATAATGCTATCCTCTTCATACAGTTACTCTGAGGATCAAATTACATGAGAGGTGATATGTTAAAGAGCTTTGAAAAATGCAGCCTTTCGTGCAAATTGTAGGTGTCACAGTGAGTTAACTCTTTCCAACAGAGGAAAACCAAAATGCACTCCTCCTAATCTCCTAAACCTATTTTTATTCTCATGTCCTTTAGGCTCAGTCTAAATTTCCAAATTATCTTAATTCTTGTTAAATTATCAGGGCTAATTTACGTGGTTAAATTTGTCACAGGTTTTGTTCTAGGCAGCCATGGGTATTTCTTTGCAAGTCAACATTTGCCCCTCAAAACAGAGTGTAATATATAATATAATCATGTTTTATATTTGCATAGAAACTCCCAGTATATAAAGCACATTCACATTCACACCCAGTGAGGTAGAAACTCCCACTTGTACCACCATCTCCTGCCTTTTTTTTTGAGAGGAGTAACACTGTAAGGAGGCTGGAGCTGGAAGGAATTAAATATGGAAGGATTGTCCTATGAAGACAGGGACTCTCATCCAACCACCACTCCCACTTTCATCCCTTTCCCCTGCTTTGCAACTGAAGTCAAAGAACATTGTTCCCAGGATGCAGGATGAAGCTGCCTACAAAAGGCTACCCAAGAACAAAGTGCCCCTGCTGTGTCACAGATGCACATCATGCATATCATGTACATGTTCTCCAGTGACGAGAATTCCCACTTACTGTGGACAAAACCTGAGAGATGGTCCACAATACAAAATACTGTGCTGGGAAGAAGGAAGTGCCGCCCTGAGATTCAGTAGCTTCTTGGGGCTACTTGGCACTCCCATTGCAAATCAGGCTCCTTGGGAAGACTCTAACTTTTTCGGGCCACAGTGGACTTACATAGAGAGGCTTTTGTCCATATTATCCTTTCAGCCAAGGAAGACCACTATGCTTAACACACTTGACTCTTTCTTATACCTGTAGAATATGCATAAGTATGTTTAATCAGCAGTTTCAAAGAATTCACGTAAAACTTCCTACACAAGAGGCCTAAAATAGTGTAGTTTCTGTCTCCAAGAGTCTAATTTACACCTAGACCTTAAGGAGAATTTGAATTATGTTTCTTGATTTTATGTTATCTAACCCATTCTAATTTCAGAGTGCCCCTGGGATATTGAACGGTTCAGAAATAAGTCAGCTAAATTCAGACATAGTAAAATATTTATTTTCTTGTTTTGTTTTAATTTGATAAGCATTTATTGAGGGCTCCCATATTCCAAAAATAGCTTTGTATTAGTGATAACACAGGATTCACTGTTCAAATCTAGGGAATGGTTGGTGAGGGTAGTGAGGGCTGCGAAGAGGGTGCTACTGTCAGAAATCAGCATTTTAGGGCGGTAAATCAGTGCACAATTTTGTGGGTAAACCTTTGTGTTCTGGCTTGGGTTTGAAACTTAGCTTTGCTATTTTCTAGCCATATAACTTTGAGCAAATTGTAAAAACAATTAAAAGATAGTGGTTGCCAGGGGTTAGGAGGAAGAAAGGAATGAATAGACAAAGTATAGAGGTTTTTAGGACAGTGAAACTATTCTGTATGATCCTACAACGGCAGATACATGTCATTATACATTTGTCAAAGCCCATAGAATGTACAACATCAAAAGTGAACCATAGACTTTGGGTGAGAATGATGTGTCAATGTAGGTTCATCAGTTACAGCAAATATACCACTCTAGGGTGGGATTTCAATAGTGGGGAAGGTTGTGCATGTGAGGCACATGAGCACTGTTTGTACTTTCCACTCAGTTTTGCTGTGAACATGAAAGTACTCTAAGAATAAAATTTATCAATTAAAAAAAGAAATAATACTAATGTTACATAAACTCTTCAGGAAAATAGAAAAAGAGTGACTATGTCCCAATTTTTTATATTCCCAGTATGATATTGATACTATAACCAGGCAAAGATATTGCAAGAAAAGAAACATATCAGTCAATTACAAATTTAGATACAAAAGTTCTAAATAAAATACTATTAAATATTGTATAAAAATAAGATTTTTATATCCAACTTATGTTTTATCCTGGGAAACAAATTGGTTGATTTATATATATACACGTATATTATATATACACATATATATTATATTATATATGTGTGTGTGTATATATATATATTAAACAGAGGAACAGAAACTCAAACACCACATGTTCTCACACTTAAGTGGGAACTTAACAACGGGATCGAGAACACATGGACACAGAGAGGGAACAATACACGCTGGGGCCTGTTGAGGAAGGGGATTCAGCAGGAGGGAGAGCACCAGGAAAAACAGCTAATGGATGCTGGGCTTAATATGAAATTATATATAATTTATATACATAAATATATAAATATATAATATATAAATATATAATATATATTTATATATTATTATATAATATATAACATATTATATATTATTAATATATATTTATATATAATAAAATATATATTTATATATTATATATTTTATGTAAAATATAAATATATATATGCATTTGTATAAATATATATACAAATATATATACAAACAAACCAATTTGTTTCCCAATAATAATAGAGAAAAGGGAGAAAATATTATAATTATCACAATAGACACAGAAATGTTACTTAACAAAATTCAACACCATTAATGATTTTAAAAAAACTTCAAAGAGCTTATCATCACCATTTCGACATTGTGTTGAATGCCTTCATTAGTACAATAAGACAAGAAAAAAGACGAAGAAAGAAAGAAAAAAAGAAAGAAAACTCTTATTTTTCAAAGATGTTATAATCATGTGTATAGAAAATCCAAAAGAATCTCAGATAAAAGGTTAGAGTTAAATATTAATGTATCAAGTCTATTGGATATAAGATCAACATATAAACATACATTTAATTTCTTTATATCAACAACAAAAAATTAGAAACCAAAGATTTACAAAATAACAGTGAAACAGCAATTACCTAAGAATAAGTCTATATTGCTAAGATCAATGACAGAAATTTTACATAAAGAAAAATATAGTCCCAGCTCCTCAGGAGGCTGAGGCAGGAGAATCGATCGCTTGAACCCGGGAGGCAGAGGTTGCAGTGAGCTGAGATTGCGCCACTGCACTCCAGCCTGGGCGACAGAGCGAGACTCCGTCTCAAAAAAAAAAAAAAAAAAAAAAGATATACCATAGTCATAGATTAGGAAATTTAGTATTGTAAAGATGTGTATTTTTTCTAAACTGATCTGCATATTTAGTACAATCTCAATTAAAATAAAAATCTCAAGCAGTTTGTGTGTATGTGTGTGTAAATTGACAAGCTGATTTTAAAATCTATGTGGAGATTCAACAATAGCCAAAATAATCTTAAAGATGAACAAAGTTGAACACTTATACCACCAGAAATTGGGATATATTATAAAGATACTTAGAAATTATTTGGTTTATTTTATTATATTAATTTAAAAAAATTGAAGGTAGAGATCAGAAGGAATAAACAATAAGAAAAAGTACTTGCTTTAGTAATTATTAAGTCAAGGATTACCATTAAAGAAAAACCATGTTCTGGAATACTATGCAGCCATACAAAGGAATGAGGTCACGTCCTTTGCAGGGACATGGGTGAAGCAGGAAGCCATCATCCTAGGCAAACTAAGAAAGGAACAGAAAACCAAACACCACATGTTCTCACTCATAGCGGGAGTTGAACAATGAGAACACATGGACACGGAGAGGGGAACAACACACACCTCAGGGCCTATTGGTGAGTGGGGTACGAGGGGAGGGAACTTAAAGGACAGGTCAATAGGTACAGCAAACCACCATGGCACATGTATACCTATGTAACAAACCTGCATGTTCTGCACATGTATCTGGTTTTTTTTTTTTTTTTTTTTTACATAAGAAAAGAAGAAAAAAAATGTTTAAAAAGAACCATGTTCTAGCCATATTCAGAAAATTGAAACTGGACCCCTCCCTTACACCTTATACAAAAATTAACTCAAGATGGGTTAAAGACTTCAATGTAAAACCCAAAACTATAAAAACCCTAGAAGAAAATCTAGGCAATACCATTCAGGGCATAGGCACAGGCAAAGATTTCTTGACAAAAATGTCAAAAGCAATTGCAACAAAAGCAAAAATTGACAAATGGGATCTAATTAAACTAAAGAGCTTCTGCACTGCAAAAGAAACTATCATCAGAGCAAGCAGACAACCTACAGAATGAGAGAAAATTTTTCCAATCTATCCATCTGAAAAGGGTCTAATATCCAGAGTCTACAAGGAACTTAAACAAATTTCCAAAAAAAAAAAAAAAAAAAGGAACAACCCCATTAAAAAGTAGGCAAAGGAGATGAACAGACATTTCTCAAAAGAAGACATTTATGTGGCCAAAAAACATATTTCAAAAACCTCAACATCATTGACCATTAGAGAAATGCAAATCAAAACCACAATGAGATACCATCCCACTCTAGTCAGACAGTGCTTATTAAAAAGTCAAGAAAAACAGATGCTGGTGAAGCTGTGGAGAGATAGGAATGCTTTCACACTGGTTGTGGGAATGTAAATTAGTTCAACCATTGTGAAAGACAATGTGGTAATTCCTCAAAGATCTAGAAGCAGAAATACCATCTGACCCAGCAATCCCATTACTAGGTATATACCCAAAGGATTATAAATCATTCTGTTGTAAAGACACATGCACATGTATGTTCATTGCAGTACTATTCACAATAGCAAAGACATGGAATCAACTCAATGCCTATCAATGATAGACTGGATAAAGAAAACCCTAGAAGAAAATTGAAGCAATACCATTCAGGGCATAGGCATATTACAGGAATATTATGCAGCCATAAAAAGGAATGAGGTAATGTCCTTGCAGGGACATGAATGGAGCTGGAAGTCATTACCATCAGCAAACTAACACAGGAACAGATACCCAAACACCACATGTTCTCATACTTAAGTGGGAACTGAACAATGGGATTGAGAACACATGGACACAGAGAGGGAACAATACACACTGGGGCCTGTCAAGGAAGGGGATTCAGCAGGAGGGAGAGCACCAGGAAAAATAGCTAATGGATGCTGGGCTTAATACGTAAGTGATGGGTTGATAGGTGCAGCAAACCACCATGGCACACATTTACCTATGTAACAAACCTGCATGTCCTGCACATATACCCCCAAACTTAAAATAAAATAAAATTTTAAAAGAACCATGTTCAGGAGGGGAAAGGGGTAATTAGATTACTGGAGATTAAAATATTAATATGCAGTAAAATACACAAAGCAGCTTTTCTGAAAAAATATGGTGACAAAGGAAAAAGAAAGACAGGATTTTTTTGTAAGGGGAAGTAGGATCAGGAGAAGAGTTTGGTTTCCTAGAATGGAGGATACTAAGTCATAATTTTAAGTAGAGTCATTCAGAGTGGAACATGAAGAAAAGAAAATGAATAATTGATAGGACTAGGTCTAACAGAGATAAAAGGGCATGTGATTAAAAGCACAAGCCTAAGAAAATGGGAGAGATTCTTCATCCTCTAAGATAGTGGAAAGGAGCAGAGAGAGAGGTAAGTAGATACAGACACTTTGAAATCAAGAGTAAATTGACATCCTTATATTGGATGGCCTGAAAAAAAAATAGATAAAAGTGTAATAGAGTGCATAATAGTTTCTCAATAGATATGTATTGAATTAATGAGCAAAACACACATAAATTACTAATTTATAGTCATCTATAGTGAATAAGGAGACAGTGGTTGGTTAAGGCAAAATACAGATACAAGGACATTATAAATTTTAGGTATGCAACAGGTTGTTGATTGAAGATAAATGGAAGAATTGCTAAGTTTCTGTTTATTTTTACAATGGTATGGTAGTACTGCCTTGTCATCACTAAAATCCACTACGTTTTCTCCTGAGCATACACTAGATCACATCTCCTTGCCTTCCTAGCAGTTAGGTATGGCCATTTGGCTGCTTTCTGGCCAAAGCAATGTGGTGAGAATAATGCATGCCATTTCCAGAATGGACCTACAAAAATCTCCCGTATGATCCTCCACTTCTTCCCTTCCTACATTTTATGGCCCAAAGCCAAGAACCTAGCAGACAATACTGCTGTAGGGCCCTAGGAAAGGACTTGGCAAACTTTTTCTTAAGGGCAAGATGGTAAATATTTTAGACTTTGTAGACTAAGAAGCAAAATCAAGGATATTATGTGTTATTTTATAACCATTTAAAACAGTCATTTAAACAGATAAAAAAACATTTTTGGCTGATGGGCTGTAAAAAAAAAAAAAACATGCAACAGGCCAGTTTGGCCCATGGGTCATCATTTGCTGCTTCCTCCCCAAGGCAGTCATGGAGAACCATGCTGGGAGGAGCCTGGGTCTCTGAATCATTGTGTGGAACACAGAGCTTATAACCTACTCACTATTGACTGGACTTCAGATAGGTTAGAACTAAACTTCAGTTATGCTAAGCCCCTGAAATTTAAATGGTGTTCATTATAGCAGTCAGCCAATCCTGACTGACAAAAGATTAGAGACATTTGGAAGATAAAGAGGAAGGTGTGCCTTAAAATACAGTTTAATATTTATTGATCGTTTGCCATGTGCCAGTACCATGTGCCCTGTACTAAGGGTTTTACATGCATTATCACATTTAACATTCACAAAAAAATAAGAGGTAGGCATTATTATCATATGCATTTTATAGATGAAGAAAATAGGAGTTAAACCTAAGTTTATGGATTCAAACTTGGATTCAAACCTAAGTTGCTTTGGCTCCAAAGCTTGTTCTCCTTAACAAGCATACTATGCTGTCTCTTAGAAATAGAATGAACTGTAAGAGAATCTACTGTGTATATCTAAATTCTGTTTACTTATTTACTCAATCATTCATAATTTATAACTTGTCTAGTTCCAAGAATGACTCAAGTTTTTATTTAGAAGAATGTAAACAAACTGATCCAAAATTCCAATTAGGAAACTAATACATGGTTGTAAACCCTAGAGAAAATTCCTCCTAGAAGCTAATGATTGCTAGAGTAAATAGCAGAGATCTTTGAGCAGTAAAATTCCATGCACCAAAGTCCAACAAGCCTCTCTCAGATTCTTATCTCTCATTCTTCCCACAGTTATAACAAATTTGCTTATGTGGTTTAAAGCCTAAAGCAGTACGTTCTCAGGTGCATGAGAGGCTACCAAAAATTATCACACTATTCATGATAGGACCTCATAGGTGACATATCATTTATACCACCACTGCCCCCAAAATACAGATGTGTACTGGCTGGGGTCATGTGATGGCCCCATGCACTTCAGTAGCCCCTAGGATAATCACTGTATTATCAGGAACTGTACAATAATCGATGTTCATAATGAAGCTTGATCATTCAAATGATGTGAAAACATCTATAAATTACTCAAGTTAATATATATATAACAAATATATATATAACAAGTATCTTGTCAAATATTATCAATTTAAAGCTAGGGTTGTGCTTTTTAAAATAAAGATACTAATTGTCTGAAAAAACTCATTTATTTGATCCTTTTCATCCCCTCAAATGTGGAATAAGCAAGATAAGATCATGAAGGGTAGAAAATATTTGCTGGCAAACTCTGAACTCAAATATGACTCCTGCTAAAATGGAATGTGTTGTTCTCATTGTCTGAGGAATATTGGAAACACATAAAGTTTGGGGGTGAGAGGAGATGTGTACAAAACCAAATCTATCCTCTTTAATGTAGTATATAAACTTCCCACAGCTAGTAATCCTGATTATTCAATTTTCCAAAATAAACTTGGACTTCAGCTACCCAGATACCTTAGATAAAGGTAGTCTTTGGAAAATTGTGACAAGAAAGTATTTTTCAGGCTTGAATATACTGGATAATTGGTATATGTGGAACCAAAAAAAAAAAAAGGGATGAAAGAGAAAATCCATGTGGCCTCACATAGGTGGTGCTTTAAATTCCTCTCTTATGTGTTGAAACTACCAGGATGTATGTACAATGTGTCAACCAACACACTGCCCCTTGGCTTATGGTTACAGTCTTAATGCAGAAGAGAGAGTGGCCTAACAGGTTTGCCTTTAACAGAGTTTTCCAAAACTAGAATTATTCAAAACACAATAATAACAACATTTATTATAAAGAATACCTCTGAATAGTAGTATAAAGAGGCAAAGCAGCATGAAGTGAAAGCAATGAAGAGAAAATCCAAGGAAGCTTTTTTTGGCCAAATTTAGGAAAGCCTCTGCTCCTCTTCACGCCTCGGTTTCCTCATCTATTAAAGAAATGGGGTAGATATGACAGCCTCTGTTGGCCCTTCCAGCTCTGACATGCCAACATTTCTCTATTGCTCCTCACATTACCCTAATCTGGGAACTCAAGGAGTACCTCTGTCTTAATTAACTACGCAGATAATTGTGTGCTCCAGCTGGGCTCGGCGGTGCACCTGACTTGGGAGGCTGAGATGGGAGGATCACTTGAGGCTGAGAGTTGAATATTGCAGTGAGCTATGATCACACCTGTTGAATTGCCACTACACTCCAGCCTGAGCCACATAGTGAGATCCCATCTCTAAATAATAATAGTAAATCTTTTTTAAAAATTAATACAATTCTGAATTCTGACATAAGTCCAATGCCTTTTGATTTACTTTGAGGTCCTGGATTTCTACTTAGTTCCTCTCAATCCAATCATAAAATCGTATAGTCCACAGAAACTGTAAATATTATCCAATCTTCTATTATTGAGATGAGAAGCCTAGGATTTAAAAATTTGCCTAAGGTTATGCATCGTGGCACAGTCAGAACTAGAACCCAGGTTTCTTAACCACCAATCCTCTATTCTCTGTTCTGTAATGTTGCCTCTTGCTATATGTGGGAGACAATGTCTAGATTAAAAATTACAGAAAACATCAAAAGTCCACAAGCCTCTGGAGTCAGAATCAGAAGCAGGGGAGCCAATTTATTTATGATTGAGTAGAGGTTCTTTGAAAAAAATTAATAAAACATTGTTTAAGAGGCTAAGTGCCTCTAGGGATAAGAATCTGGCCTCCTTTGCCAAGACAGAACTCAATGAAAACTAAGACTTATGTGTAAATGTATTTTTGTTGAAGTTTTTCCATTGCGATTAGGGGAGGGCAAACTGATTTAGATAAAATAAGATCTGACCTCAGCTGATCCAAAACTCTTGCCCAAGACACAAAACAAAGCCCCAATAAAACTGTAGTTTTGGTTCAAAGAAAGGTCAGTAAAGGGGAGGGTGGGTAAGGATGGAGACTGAGAAATAAAGCATTTGTTGATTCTCTTCCTGACCAAAAGTTGCACTGCCAAATTGTCATAAGAAACGCTGTTTATACAGACATCCCAGCCCAGCTAAAATAAAAGTAGGAGTCAATTCATCAGATTTCACACTTAGTTCCCAAAGTAAGAATAGTTCAGTGTAGCTTCTGAAATTCTGACTCCTTAGATAAATAGATTTCTTTGGTATCAGGAAGTTATGTATTAAGAGAAAAAAGTGCAGACATCTTTCCTGGGCAGGCAGGATCTGAATAAGTTATTTAGTGTTCAAGCATACCAAAGATTAAAAGAAGAGATCCCACAAAGCTGAGGGCAGCCATTGTATAGAGCAGGCCTCTTAGGTCAGCTAAGGAGGAGGCTGGGAAATAGGTCAGCAGTTACAAGACCTTAGTGAAAACACAAGCTTGATCCCAAGGGCATGTGATTAAATGCACAAGCCTAAGAAAATGGGGGAGAAAAATAGGGACCTTGGTGTTCCCTAACAGAAATTCAAGAAACATTAAGACTAATCCGTAATGGAGAACCCATAAAAGATAATGAAGAACTGTTTTTGGTTTTGTTTTCAAATTTATGCCACAAAATTCTTATGCAATCCATACCTTGAGATGGCAGCAGGAAGAAAAGGTTGGACTGAATGGATCAGTGTTTTGATTTAATGTGACATATGCCATATTTCATAAGCAATTCAGTTTATCATTTGAAGGGCAAAAATAAGTGATTTAGGCAAAGCATGTTTAGGGGCAGAAGTCATCAAACTTTTACTTAGGTTAATTCACTGAAAACACAATTTGCATGACTTCAAACTGCAAATTGACACCAGCCAAAGCAAAGATACGCAGAAAATAGGTCCACAAGACATTTAGAACTCCCTGCCCACTGCGCGGGCTGGTCTTTGTGAATATGACTTACATCTTGGGAGAGGAAAAGTAAACATTTGAATTTCTGGATAGGAAAGAAAGAAAATAGGTACTGTAAAGCTCTGAAATAATTGTATTCTCCACTATCCCCCATCCCATTAGCTGCCCAACAATTGAGTTTGTGAAATAATAATGCTATCAAAAGCTAATGCTTATTGTGCACTTAATCATTATACGGAACCTCAAAAGTATGTTATGATTATATCAATTTTCTTGAGTACCAAAGAGTTCAAACCATTTTCATATGTCCTCGCAGTTAGTTTTGGTAATAAGAAATATTTTTTGTCTCCAGCACTAGGACTTTACATGTATTGACTGACTTAACCTTATTAAGGAGATACCACTATAGGATTTATTTTGCAGCTACAAAAACTGGGTCATGGAGGGATAAAGGGATGACTTAAGTGCTTTCCAAAGGTTACATACTGATAAACAGCATATTTGAGATTTAAGGTCAATTGTCGGGCTCCCAACTCTCTAACCAGTTATTGGCAAACCCGAGATATTAACCTTACTCTGTCTGACTCCAAAACCTGCTTTTTCTACACAGCACATTTGTGTCTATGTAAAAGATATACTTATTTTATAACAGCAACTTCAGTTTAAAATGAGAAATAACTTTTTAACAAAAATAATTGCCCTCAAAGATAAAAGAGTGTAAGTAGTGTTACGTGTGTCTGTGTGAAGAGACCACCAAACAGGATTTGTGTGAGCAATAAAGCTTTTTAATCACCTGGGTGCAGGCGTATTAAGTCCGAAAAAGGAGTCAGCAAAGGGAGATGGGGTGGAGCAATTTTATAGGATTGGGGTAGGTAGTGGAAAATTACAGTTAAAGGTGGTTATCTCTTGCAGGCAGGGGCGGGGGTCACACGGTGCTTGGTGCAGAGCTCCTGAGACTCATTGTCTGGGAGAAGGAATGTCACATGGTCAATTGATCAGTTAGGGTGGGGCAGGAGCAAATCACAATAGTGGAATGTCATCAGTTAAGGCAGGAATTGGTTATTTCACTTCTTTTGTGGTTCTTCAGTTGTTTCAGGCCATCTGAATGTATACTTGCAAGTCACAGGGGTTATGATGGCTTAGTTTGGGCTCAGAGGCCTCACAAGTAGTAAGCCTCTTGCCACAAATTGTGTAGCAGAGGTAACATAATCAAGAGGAAGAGACATTGTAGAAGGAAGCCAAGCATTATAACGAAAGATCTGGGAATTGAACTAAATGGCTCTAAAGTTATTTGAGACCCATGAGTTCACAGTATAATAACATAAGTGGCCCTTAATGAGTCAGAATTTGGCTTTTTTTCCCCACATAGTTTCTAGTCAGTCAACTGAGAATCTTTGTAATTTCAAAGTAACACTTTGGGATAATGTGTAAATTCTTCCCCAAACATTTATAACATTTACTTCTATAAGATGACTCACAGCGGGGCTGGGCTTATGGGAAGCCAAGACCTCTGTGTGAACTTGAAAGCTTCTACCTCCATCCCTATCCCACCAAGTCCTGGTGCCTGAATGCGATCATCACTATTGCTTCTTACCCACTAGAATTTTCCTTGATCCTTCTTCCTAACAGAACCTGAATTTTGCCCAGATATTGATAAGTCAATTATTTCAAAGGACATTAAAGCCTTAAGTGATTTAGTAAAACATGGCAACTCCATTCCCCTTGGAAAGTGATTCGTTTAGGCATGGGCATGTGATCTAATTTTGGCTGAAGTGATGTCAAGGAAAGTCTGTCGGTGAGGCTCTGGGAAGGTTTTCTCACTCCTAAAAATGAACACAAGTCTAGCAGTTTTATTTTCTGCCTCTGGATGTTGTCACCTGCTTAAGATACCTGGAATGAGAGAGCCATCTGGTACCATCAGGGGAACCAGCCTAAGAGGATAAAGCAAATTACTGTAGATGACAGAACAGAAAGGATGGATACTGGGTTCTCGGTAGCATCACTGAGACACTGAATTACCCAGCTTTAAAATTCCTTTAGCTCTGGATTTCTCCTTAAGGGGCAAAATAAATAGCCTTGTTTACTTGCTTTTTATACCATTTATCTTTGTTCATTTTTTTTTAACATCCAGCTAAAAGCACCCTAACTGATAAATTGAACTACCACATTTATTCATAATGTTTAAAACATTGCACCTCTAAGAATCCCATCAGAGAATGTGAATTTTCTCTGGAAAGACTATGAAATAAAAAAATTAATAACAGTAAAAATGATTTAAAAAAATAATAAAATCATCATTGCTATTATTAGGCACCATGGAAAACATAGGTTTTAAAATCAAATAAACCCAAGTTTAAAATCTGTCTCTTTATCTTGCCAACTTGGTGATCTTGGCAAAATTATTTAACCCCTCTGATATTGATACCTCATATTTTAAAGGGAAGTGATATAATAATATGTTGCAAGATTGCCGTGTAAATTGTGATAGAGCATATAAAGCATCTTGAACATAGCATGTATTCAATAATTGGTAGCTCTATCTATTGTTCTTTTTGTCATCTATAAAATTGGTATACTAAAACTTAGCTCCTAAAATTTATGTGAGTTCTAAAAGAGACAATGAATGCATGTAATCAGCACTTTGCACATAACTATAATAGTCTGTTTGGGGATGGAAAATGGAGTGATCAGATTGACCAGGGAATGGAATGAAGGCATTGCTATCTGGTGAGGGGGATGGGAGACACTGGTACAACTTGAATGTTAGAAGAGGAATACCATCAAAGGGGCAAATGGCCCAAAGGCAGCCTTTATCTTTGTCAATATTTGTTTAGGGACTCCTTCTCCTTAGAACTACAAGACAGGAAGTAAAACTTATAGACCCCTATAGCTAGCAAAACCAATAGGCCAGGTATAGTATCAAAAGAATATTTCTTTAATAGATCTTTGACTCTTTCTTAGTGGCTCTCTCTCTCTCTCTCTCTCTTTCTCTCTCTCTCTGTCTCCTATCTCTAATTAAATGCCTACTCTGTGCTCTTACACATTTGGTGACTTTCAATAGTTCTTCAGAATTTTAAAATCCTACATGGTTTTTAGACCAGTTCCATTTAAAAAAAAAATTAAGATTGATATTTCACTTTGGTCTTAAACCAGAGCCAAGTAGGCTTTTCTCCAAATAATGCTGGCACTTGTGATTCTACTGCATGAATGCCAGGAAGGACGCTGACCCAAGGGTACTCGTTTCAGATAAGCAGTTAATTTGTGGTGACTTTGAGCAGCCAGTTTACTTACCTGGGTCATAATTTCCTTGGCTATAAAACAAGAGGGGTTACATTAAGTCCCCTGTCTGAGCTCAGAATCACCACCTGGCCCCTCTTTGTGGCCCTCCAGTCTCATGAGTCTTTTCAGTCTATATGTCTGTCTGTATCATTACCTTATTATATAAACATCTCCCTGTGTATATTTCTGCCATACCTAGATGACCCAGCAGAGATTACTAAACTAATTTCCTCTTTGTCTTTGGTGTACAGTTAAACTTTCTTCATGTGACTGAATTCTGGTCATGTGGCGACAAAACGATTTACCCTTCCCCTCTCTTTCTGTATCTGCTGGTGGAAGCAAAAGACCCAGTGAAAGACTTTGAGGTCCTGGAACATGGTGGAAACAGTCTCTCTGACACCTTCACGTCCCAATCCATCCCCACACTTTGCCCCTGCCACTTCTCACTAGATTATGATATCAGTAAGAAATGCACCTTTATTGTGTTAAAACACTGAAATTTGGAGATTATTTAGTATAGTATTTGGCCTATTCTGACTATACAACCCAGCTATGTAAAGTCTTAGAGACTAGGCAGCATATTGCCTTCTTTTAAGAAATAAGGCAGATTACAGGGCCCACTTAGATTATTTGGGCGGTTCCATAAAATGGTCACAACATGGGAGTTAAAGAGATAAAAACAAAAAGGGGGAAAGTAAAGACAGATTTTCTTAAGTAAAAAGGAACTCTCTTTTTAATGCCAATGTTTTCTCTTTAATTAACAGTACAATTTACAGTGCCTACATCCTGGGAACACGCTACCAAAAGTCAGAAGGCCAAATTCCCTCAGGCTCTATCCAGCATCACAAGTAACTTCAATGAGAACCATAGGAACATCGAGTGTCCTGTGGATCTGAGAACTGCAATGGGCCCTAGGTGCTCTTCCATCCAAGCTTATCATGATTCAGGAGAAGAAATTGAGGACTGAAGACATCAAATATAATAAGCTAATGGAGGAACTGAGGCTATTTGCCTGGCTCCAGTGCTCTTTCCTTTGCCTGAAAATCTTTACAGGTCAGCCATCTATCGTGTGTAGAATAAGCAAACTCAATTAATATTGGAAATATTAAAAGAATAGAGGTTGTGTGGATATTGGCTGGAACAGAGAAGTTTTCACAAGGAAATAAAGTAACACTAGCTGCTCACTGCTTTGACTTAAACCATACAGCAACTCCAGAAACACGGTGGGTGGGGTTGAGTGGGAAGGTAAGCTCAAGAATGCTAAATGTGTCTGAAGGCAAAGGGGATTATTTGTCATTGGCCTTCTGACTCAAGAAAGCCAACCTAAATATATATATACCTACTGATAAGCAGAGAGAATATAAATATAATATTTATTATTTATAAAAAAATATTTATATAAATATTTATATAAAATATTTATATTTTTATATATAATTTATATATATAAACCTACTGATAAGCAGAGAGAATATAGGACTGTTATACTTGGTTTCCATGACTTTGTTCAGAAAGCAAGAAGGCAGCTGCATTCCACACTGGCCAAAACTAATGCATCGGGTTGTGCTCCTCTTAATCTTAGGTGTCTTCTGGTAGGAATGTTTTAAAATTCAACACAAGGGGAGAGAGAACAAGCTAGATACAGAGAAAATAATTATATATTTAGAGGACTGTGAGATCTTAATAAAATTTCATGGTATGGGCGCTCTATTGCATTTACCATTCATTCAACAAACATTACTGATTGCCCGTTATGTACTAGGCCCTGGTCTAGGCACAAGGAATACACAGATAAATGTGTTCACTGCCCCTTACTTTCTCAAAAGTTGAGGGACCAGAAAACTAAAATGAAATGAGACAGACACCACTGGGGATCATGGCAGGGTTGAGGGGAGGGCCTTCAACCCTGCCTCGCTATATTAGCAAAGGCTTCTAGGAGAGGAGTTGAGGCCTTTTCATGATTTTTGAAGGAAAGGCAATGTTAATCAAGTAAATTGGAGAAAAGACATTCCTAGTAGGAGAAACAGCCATATCAAGGCTTCAAAGAATGATCAGGAAACTATAATAAATGTATTCTTTCTCTAGTGTATATTGTTGATGGGTATTTGGAGCAAGACACAGGTGTGTGCCATTCTGCACTTACTTGGTAATTAAGTGAAAAAAATCTAAAACTGAAAATTCAAGAGTAGATTTTCAAGTATTGCTTCAAAAGTTCAAACAATGTTAACAAACTCAGTGTCTCACCCCACCTACTGGCTTTGCTTTTCGTTTTATTGACCCATTTTCCAGTAAGCTGTCTACTTAGAGAGACTGGTAGCTTGAGACTTAAGTTATCAAAACAGATAATAATCCTTAAAAAAAAAAAAAAAGAGTTTTTATTCCAATAGTTCCAACAAGTCTTGAGATTGCATCTCATTGAGCTGGCTTCAGTCATATCTACATTCCTGAACTATGGCCCTGGTAGTACAAAGCTCAAACCTATCATCTTGACTGTCCTCTTCAAATTTTCATCTCTTCTCCGCACCTCCATCTAACCTGTACTAAAGTTATCATTAGTTTTTCCTTAAAGTAGAGAATCCAAACACATCAAACTCATACAGAATAATGATGCCAGTCCCCTTCCTTACATTACACACACAAAAAATAACTCAAAATGGATTATATACCTGAATGTGAGAGTCAAAACTATAAAACTCTTACAAGGAAACATAGGGGTAAATCTTTGTGCCCTTGAGTCAGGCAAAGCCTTTTTAGAAATGACATTAAAAGCATAAGCAACAAAAGAAAATAGGTAAATTTGACTTCATCAAAATGTAAAAGGTTTATAATACAAGTAATACTATTAAGACAATGAAATGATCGCACAGAGAATGGGAGAAAATATTTGGAAATCATATAATACATGTGACAAGAGATGTGTATCCAGAATATATAGACAATTTCTATAATTCAATAATAAAGGATGATTAATCCAATATTTAAATGGACAAAGAATCAAAGTAGACATTTCTCTAAGGAAGACATATGAATAACCAATAAGCTCATGAGAAGATGCTTACAATGATTATTCACTAAGGAAATGCTAACTAAAACCACTAGATACCACTTCACAAAGCCACTATAGAGTGGCTAATAACAAGCATTGTAGAGGATGTGGAGAAATTGAAACTCTCATGCATTGCCACTGGGAATGTAAAATGTTGGAGCCACTTTGGAAGACAGATTGGTGGTTCCTCAAAAGTTGAACATGGAGTTACCTTATGATCTGGCAATCCCACTCCTATGTACGTACTCAGAAGAATTGAAAACAGGTACTCAAACAAATACATATACAATCACATTCATAGCAGCACTATTCACAATATCTAAAAGGTATAAATAACACAAATTTCCATCCATTGATGAACCGATAAACAAAATGTAGTGTATTCCTCCAATGGCCTGTTGTTTGACAATAAAAAGGAATGAAGTATTGATCACATTACAATATGAATGAACCTTGAAAACATTACACTTAGTGAAAGAAACAAGTCACAAAAGACCACACATTATATTATTCCATTTATATGAAACATTCAGAATAGGCAAAGCTATAGAGATGGAAAGTGGATTAGTGGTTGCCAAGGGCTTGAGGGATGTGGAGGGATTAGTAGTGACTGCTGGTGGATAGTTCATTTCTTGTTGGAGTGATGAAGATATTCTAAAATTAATTAGATTCTGGGGGTGGTCACACAATCTTGTCAATATATTAATATCATTGAATTGTTATATACTTTAAATGGATGAGTTGTATAGTATGTGAATTTTGCCTCAATAAAGCTGTCTAGTGAAACACAGCATAGACAAAGTACTTGAATAGGGATTTTTCTCAAAGAAGGTATGCAAAAATGCCAACAAGCACATATAAAGAGTTTAAACACTGTTTACTAAAGAAATGCAAATCAGGCCTGGTGTGGTGGCTCATGCCTGTAATCCCACAATTTGGGAGGCAGAGGCGGGTGGATCACTTGAGGTCAGGAGTTCGAGACGAGCCTGGTCAACGTGTTGAAATCCCATCTCTACTAAAAATACAAAATTAGCCAGGTGTGGTGGTGGGCACCTGTAATCCCAGCTGCTTGAGAGGCTGAGGCAGGAGAATCGCTTGAACTTGGGAGGTGGAGGTTGCTGTGAGCTGAGATAGTGTCATTGCACTCCAGCCTAGGCAAAAAGAGCAAAACTCCATTGAAAAAGAGAAAGAGAGAGAGAGAGAGAGAGAGAGAGAGAGAGAGAGAGAGAGAGAGAGAGAGAGAGAGAGAGAGAGAGAGAGAGAGAGAAAGAAAGAAAGAAAGAAAGAAAGAAAGAAAGAAAGAAAGAAAGAAAGAAAGAAGAAAGAGGAAGGAAGGAAGGAAAATAAAAGAAAAAGAAAAGAAAGAAGGAAAGAAGGAAAGGAGGGAGGGAGGGAGGGAGGAAGGAAGGGAGAGAGCCACAAGGAGATGTCACTTCACACCCACTAGGAGGGCTATGATTTTTTTTTTTTTTTTTTTTTTTTTTTTTTTTTTTTTTTTTTGAGACGGCATCTTGCTCTGTCACCCAGGCTGGAGTGCAGTGATGCGATCTCAGCTCACTGCAAGCTCCATAGGAGGGCTATGATTTTAAAAATGGAAAGTAACAAATTTGGCAAAAATGTGGAGCAATAGGGAAGTTTGTACATTTCTGGTGGGAATATAAAATGGTGCAGTCATCGTGGAAAATAGTTTGGCAACTCCTCAAAAAATTAAATACAGAATTCTCATTTGACCCAATAATTCCATTCCTAGAAAGATAAGATAAATGAAAACATATGTCCACACAGAGACTTGTACATGGACATTTATAGCAGCACTATTCACAATAGCCAAAAGATGTCAAAAAAAACCCAAATGCCCATCAATGGATGAAAGGGTAAACAGCTTATACTAAATACATACAATGTGATATGATTCAGCCCTGAAAAGGAATAAAGTCCTGATACATGCTACATATGTGATATGAGTCCTGATACATGAATCTAAAAAACATTATGCTAAGCAAAAGAAGCCAGACAAAAGGCCACATATTGTATGATTCCTTGTATTTGGAATACTCAGAATAGGCAAATCCATAGACACAGAAAGCAGATTCATGGAGGGGGAATAGAGAATCATTGCTTAATGAATGTAAGGTATTTTGTGGTGTGATGAAAAAGTTTTAAAACTAGAGAAAAACGGCCATTATACAGCATTGTGAATGCACTGAATGCCCCTGAATTATCTACTTTAAAAGTTAATTGAATGTTATTTGAATTTCAGCTCTGTTTTTGCATCAGACTCAAAACATAACAAAAATCTAATTTTTTCATTTAGAGGTCACCCCATAAACATCAGGACAAAATCCCAAAAACTTATTTTGGCATTCAAGTCCCTTCACAACTTGTCCTAAACTTATATCCTGCCCCAATCTCCACCACTTCCCACAACTCTTCTATACTCTAGCCACGTTTCTCTCATAACTCTTCTTTGAAATGTCTTTTCACAACAGCTTTGCATATGCTGCTCTGCTTCCCCTATCTAGACCATGAGCATCTCAAAGGCAGAAACAACGTTTAATTCATCTTTGCATACCGAGAGCCTAACCCTGAGTCTGGCATTTAGTGGGCACTTAATGAATGTTTGCTGAATCGAATCGAATGTGCATGGAAACTCTGGACAAATCCTCCAGAATCCTTCAGATGGTGAATGTACAGTGAAGAGGTGGAATGAGGCAATTCCCTCAAATTACAAATGAACCTATTTTGTTAAGAAAACATTAAGATGGATCTCTTTTATTTTTCTGTGTAAAAAAAAAGAAAAAAGAATGCTGAAATGCAATGAGTACCCTAAAGGCTTATTTTATATTAGATGGAGGGTTGGGAAGAAAAAAATGTAAGTAAAGTAGGTGGCATAATAGGGATTTTTGCAATTTAACCTTAAAAAAGTGAAAATGGCTGCATTGAACGCCTGTGGGCCTTCCATGGAAATGTGTTCAACAGAGGGAAATAAGAGGAAAGGGAGATGTTAGGCAAGAGGGAGGAATGGAAGTCAGCATCTTCCCAGGTTCTGCCATGTATCCTGCAGAGCTAAGGATATGATGATTGAGACTAGAGTGTGAGATTAAGAAGACCCTCAGCATAAATGGAGTCTCCCCTTGTTCAAACGTGTTACTGTCCTTCCCTTAAAAGAACCAACCAAAGAACACAGCACTGAGATTCACATACACAGTAAGTTTAGAACTGATGTTCAGAAGTATAAGTTAAGCATTCCTAATTCAAAAATCCGAAATCCAAAATGCTCCAAAATCTGAAACTTTCTGAGTGCTGACATGACACTCAAAGGAAATGCACATTAGAGCATTTCAGATTTCCAATTTCCTGATTAGAGATCCTCAACCAGTATGTATAATGCAAATTTTTCCAAAATCTCACACACACAAAAAAATACACAAAATCCAAAACACTTCTGGTCCCAAGCATTTTATATAAGGAATATATAACCTATAATAACAATTGTAATAAAAGTTAACATTAACTCCCACTATGTGACAGCATGCCAGCTGAGGGGAACACTGAAATGAAAAATGCACTGTTATTATTATTATCATCATTATTATTATTTGAGATGGAGTCTTGTTCTTTTGCCTAGGCTGGAGTGCAGTGGCACGATCTCAGCTCACTGCAACCTCCACCTCCAGGGTTCAAGCAATTCTCCTGCCTCAGCCTCTTGAGTAGCTGGGATTACAGGCATCTGCCACCATGCCCAGCTAATTTTTGTATTTTTAGTAAAGACGAGGTTTTGCCATGTTGGCCAGGCTGGTCTCAAACCCCTAGGTTCAGGTGATCCGTCCTCCTCAGCCTCCCAAAGTCCTGGGATTACCGGCATGAGCCACCATGCCCAGCTGTAATGTACCACTTTTAACAAAAAGCCCATAGCCGTGGGATAGAGAGACAAAGAAAGTTTAACTCAATAGTAAGTGTCACTGTTGACTTACAGACAAAGTGCTGCTGAATTCTCATGCCT
The DNA here is from genome assembly GCF_037993035.2 of Macaca fascicularis. Taxonomy (NCBI): domain Eukaryota; kingdom Metazoa; phylum Chordata; class Mammalia; order Primates; family Cercopithecidae; genus Macaca; species Macaca fascicularis. The sequence continues at coordinate 26,533,271 of NC_088375.1, forward strand.
TAGTGGCTTTATCTATGAAATGGGGATTAGAATTCTAAGCTATCTTGGGCAGTATCTTGGAGTTAACTAGAGAATTAAAGGAGATGTGGCCTAAGGAGCAGAAGAATTTTCTCTTCTCTAGGAGACTACAGCAGGAGTTACTCTGAGCTATAGAAGGAGAATATCCGCTGCGAAGTTGCTGGAGGACAGAGATGTGACGCTTACTTATCTCTGCAACCCCGATAACACCAACATATGATGGATGTTCAAACTTAAGTTTATTGAGTTTAACTTAAGCAAGTAGAATACGCTGTGTTGCAAGAATTTCTGCCAAACAACAGATCTGCCAGAGGCAGCAGGAATGCAAGCTTTCATTTGCACTCCACCAAAAAAAGCGCAACTCCTGACATAAAGGTGGAGAGTTAGTAAAAATAGAAAGTGGTAAGCAGAAATCCTCTTCTCGTAATTCAGTGTCAGGGACAGAGAAAAAATACTGGCATCTCAAAGGAGGGCCTTTAGGGAGATTGATGCCTAACAGAATAATACCTCAGTGTGCCACACAAAGCAACAGAAAAGTGGTCAGTAACCTTATCCACTGATTTTTCTGAGACAAATTCATCTGGGTGTCATGGTTCTGTAAATGGAACTCCAATCCTACTTGAGGATGCATAGTGGTTAATTATATGGCCACATATCTTGATATTTTTCAAAACAATACAAGTTCCAAGTAAATCTCAGTCAGAACATGTATTGATGTTGTTCCCCGAAATATGGTTTTAAAAAACAGGCCAGTCTTAATTATGTCCCTAGTGAAAAGGGACATAGGAAGATATTTAGTTCCCAGAATGTTGGGTTTTCAATCAGGTACCACCGATTTAGTCTTGACAGGAAGATACTCAGAAAATGTACTCCAGGCGGATTCCAGAAGTCTACTTCTATAAGGATGTATGTGCCAAAGTCTTTACATGGAGCCCAGGTGAGCCAGGCTGGACCTTACAAAGATAAGAAGATTATTTGACTCTTCCACCTGAAAAAACACTAGAACCACTCTCCAAGTGTGACCCTCCAGAATCTTATCATGACTTGCGCAAGTAGAGGCATGGAAAGGTGAACCCAAAGAACAGCATTTTTGACATGTTTTAAGAGCAACAAAGAAAAATTTACTTCAGGAAAGGCCAATCTGTACAACTATCAAAAGTCCCACTGCCTGTGAATGTAGCCCAATTGTGTCCTTAGCCAATCCATGTCCTTGAACCTATGAAGAAAATGGTATGAGGTCACAGGCTTTAAGTTCTCCCTCCCATTTAGACAGACACCTATAGTTATCACAGCTCAGTATTTCTACTAACTCAGCCAAGAACCAGGCGGGCGTCATAGGATATTCAGGAAGGACTTCTTCCTCTTGCCCTTTCTCTTCCTGGTATAGTGAGCCTAAAATTCTATCATCGAGAAATACTTTGAGTGTAACATGACTATGGCTATGTACTCCTCTTTCAAAAGCAAATACCCATGGCAACAGTACACGTCATATAACCCTTTGTGGATTTGCTTCTTAGTTGCATCTCTCACTACAAGAAAAGGTTGGTTCAGCAGGAGTTAAGTAGGTACCCAAAGTGAGTGAAGGATAACAGGCCTAAGAGAGAAGAAGCTCTCAAAAGACGGCCAGATTGCCACAAAAGCGAGCTCTTCAGCATAGAGGGAACTGTGAGAACCTTGGAACTAGACAGACTTGGATAAAATCTTTCTTCTCCCTCTAATTAGCTGCGCAAGCTATAAGTCACCTAACCTCTCCTTGTCTCTATTTATGCATCTGTAAAATGGTAATAACAATATCTACCCTGAGGAGATCTTTAAGGATCTGCATCAATGTATATTAAAGTGCCTAGATGATATATCAATGTATGAAAATCTTCCTAGCATATAATAATATGGTAGTTGTACTCATAATCCCTTTCCATCTGCTTTGGCAGAGTTGATATAATAGGTTTCATAATGTCCCCACCCCGCAACGCTAACAATCATATGAAAAAAAGCTCAACATCACTGATCATTAGAGAAATGCAAACTAAACCACAATGAGATACCATCTCACACCAGTCAGAATGGCTATTACAAGAAGTCAAAAAATAATAGGTGCTGGTGAGGTTGCAGAGAAAAAGGAATGTTTTTACATTATTGTGAATTGGTTCAACTATTGTGGAAGACAGTGTGTGATTCCTCAAAGACCAAAAAACAGAAATACCATTTGACTCAGCAATCCCATTACCAGGTATACACCCAAAGGAATGTAAATCATTCTGTCATAAAGACATATGCATGTGTATGTTCACTGCAGCACTATTCACAATAGCAAAGACATTGACTCAACTCAAAACCCCATCAGTGACAGATTGGATAAAGAAAGTGTAGTACGTACATACCACGGACTATTGCAGGGTCATGGATGGAGCTGGAAGCCATTATCCCAAGCAAACTAATCCGGGAACAGAAAACCAAATACTACACGTTCTCATTTATAAATGGGAGCTAAATGATGAGAACACATGAACACATAGAGGGGAACAACACACACTGGGGCCTGTGAGAGGGTGGCGGTTGGGAGGTGGGAGAGGTCAGGAAAAACAATGAATGGGTACTAGGCTTAATACCTGGGTAATGAAATAATCTGTACAACAACCCCCCATGACACAAGTTTACCTGTGTAACAAACGTGCACATGTACCCCTGAACTTAAAATAAAAGTTAATAATAATAATAATAATAATAATAATGTCCCCACTCCCAAAGATCTCCATGTCCTAATTCCAAGAGCCTGTGAACATAACTTACATGGTAATAGAGACTTTGCAGATATGATTAAATTAAGGATTTTTAGATAAGAAGGAGGTTATTCCGAATTTTCCAGATAGGCCCAATGTAATCACAAGGGTCCTTATAAGAGAGAAGGCTATACGAAGACAGAAGCAGAGAGAGTTCCGAAGATACTGCACAACTCACTTTGCATAGGAGGGAAGAGAACAGGAGCAGCTTCTAGAAGCTGGAAAAGGCAAGGAACAGATTCTTTCCTAGAGCCTCCAGAAGGAACCAGCTCTGCCAACACTTTTATTTTAGTCCTGTGTGATTCATTACAGACTTCTGACCTCCAGAACTGTGAGAGAATAATCTGTGTTGTTTTAAGACACTACAGGTGTGGTACTTTGTTACAGGAGCAACAAATACAGCTGGATTTGGCTGGGCATGGTGGCTCATGCCTGTAACCCCAACACTCTGGGAGGCTGAGGTGGGCAGATCATTTGAGGTCAAGAGTTCGAGACGAGCCTGGCCAACATGGCAAAACCCTGTCTCTACTGAAAATACAAAAATTAGCCAGACGCGGGGGCGCATGCCTCTAGTCCCAGCTACTCGGGAGGCTGAGGCATGAGAATCGCTTGAACCCAGGAAGCAGAAGTTGCAGTGAGCTGAGATCTCCCCACTGCACTCCAACTTGGGTGACAGAGTGAGACCCTGTCTAAAAAAAAAAAAAAAAAAAAAAAACCATTGGATTCACTATATAGCTCTAGTCCAGACTTCTGTTCTTAGATCCAGACTCCTTATACAAATACTTTCTTGATATCTCCACCTAAATATATCAAACCATCTTATACTTAATTTGTCCAAAAACAAATTTATGATCTCCATCTGCCATCTCCCTCTCTTCCAACATAACACACCTGGTCCTTTTACGGTGATCCTAACCTCAGGAAATGGTGACACCACTGCATAATCCAGGGCCCTGGCCATCCTCCTGGACCCTTCCTTTGTCTTCTCCTCACCCTATTACTAAGTCTATTGCCAAGCCATGTTTATTTTATCTCTTAAAGTTCTTCAAACTCTACTTTTCTCCATCCAGTCTACCAGCACCCTACTTCATGCTGTCTTCTGTCTTAACTGGGTCTCTATCACGGTCTTCCAGTTGGTTTTTAACATTTACTTTTGCCAGTTTAAAATACAGTATCTACCCTCTTGTCAGAGGGATCATTTCAAAATGCAATCCTGATCACACTATTCTGCTTAAACCCTGTGTGTTATTGCCTTGCTCACAATATTAAGAGCAAAATCCTAACCATGGTCTGAAAGGTTCTGTATTCTCTATTCGTTTAAGTAATTTTCCAGATGTATCTGAAACCACAATGTCCCTTGCTCACTGTGACCCAGCCATGGCAACTTCTTTTGAATTCTTCATATGTACCATGTTTTCTCATGCTACAAGGTCTTTGGAACAATTATTCCTTCCACCTTAAATTTTTTTCCTGTTACTCCTACCAGTCTATAAATCTTCTCAAGGGCAGAGCACCTATCTGTTTTATCATTCATCTCCACTGCTTAGGATAGTGCCTGGCCTCTCTAAGGACCAGCTATAGAAAAGCGTTCTAAGAAGATTCTTAACCTTGATCCCTATGTACATTCCCTTAACAGTTATTTGTAAATTTCAGCACTATATTGGGTTCCTACACCCTACTAGTTATCTCTATCTGGATGCCACACTACTCCTCAAACTCAACTTACCCAATACCTCTATATAGGTCTCCTATACACACACACACATACACACACACATACACACACATATATATACACATATGTATATATACATATACACATATACATATATACATATACACACATACACACATATATACATATATACATATACACACACATATACATATATGTATATATACATATACACATATACATATATATATACACACACACTTGTTTAATGAATGAATGAATGGGTGTCCACTACTCTTCTCATCAGTGCCTGAGACAGATTTAACCTCCATTTAGCTTTCTCATTCTTTATAGCAGTACAAAGAGGAGAAACACAAAGGCCTGAAGAGCTTGTGGTTTGTTTCAGTTATGCAACCAGCCCTGACTCTAAAATCTTGATAGAGGACTTGATAGACTACTATATATTATGACAGCTTCTACTCATTTGAAACAAGTTTATTTCAGGACCGGTGGTAAGCAGAATTCTATGATAACATCATGCCCAGTGTCTCTCATCCTCGTATAATTTCCTTCTCTTGTGTGTGGTGAGAACCTGTGAATCAGATGAAATATCACTCTCCTGATCATATTACATGATATAGCAAAGGGATCTCACAGATGCAATTAAGACCACAAATAAGTTGATCTTACCCTGGGAGAAGCTGACCTAGTCAGGTAAGCCCTTAAATGCAGTTTTCTCTAGCTGGCTTTGGAGGAAGCAAGCAACCATGCTGTGAGCTGCTTACAGATAAGGGTGGTCTCCAGGAGCTGAGGGTGGTCCCTGCCTGACAGCTGGCAAGGAAATGTGGACCTCATCATATAATCACAGCACCCTGAACTAACTTGGAAGAAGACCTCCCAGATGGGAGCTCATCCTCAGCTGACACCTTGATCACCGCCCTGTGAAGGCTAAGCAGAGGACCCAGTTAGGCTGTGCCACTCCTCAGCCATGGAAGCTGTGAAATAGTAAATGTGTGTTGCTTCAGCTGCAAAGTTTGTGGTAATTTGTTACACAGCAATAGAAAACTAAAACAGGGCCAATATTGTCAAACTCTGCATAGCAGCTGATTTTTTTTTTTTTTTTTTTTTTTCTGAGAACGATAAGTATGCTGAGTTAGAACTTTCTATGAGAAGACAGATTTTAATTATCTGGGTATCCAAAGCATCAAAGTACTTTTCTCACTCTGAAAACTCAAAAATAGCTGCACAGATTTTCTTTAGAACTTTCCAAAAATAAGATTTTCTTCAGAGCTGAAATCAAGTGTGGGAAATGTTAATCTAGAAGGAAAAAGAAGCTTAAGTAGCATAAATAGCTTAAAATAGGCTACAAGGACTGACCTATGGGGGACTCCAAGGAAAAATGCTAATTGTTTAGAATAGCAGAAATGTTCAATCACTGGTTGCATTGCAAGGTATGAGTAGAGGCCGTATACTTGCTGGTTTCCTAGTCACTCCAAGAGTAGAAACAGGGCCAAAGATTGAACCCTGATGGAGCGGTCATCCTTACTAAACGCAATTCCAAAATGTACTCACACACCCAGAAAAGATTTTATAAGGCTCCATGGTCCTTTTTTATGGCTTTAAACAGGAGTATGATTACATAAAAATAACAAGAATACACTTTTCTTTTTAAAACTCCTCAGAAAGTAAGTCAGTTAACCTTCTTGGGTCCACATTTCCTCATCTCTGAACAGCACTCCAAGATTCTTCTAAGCTTTATGATTCTGCTATGAGATTCCTCCATTTTATCTGTTTTGTCAGTGTTAGATGAGGTTGACTCTGAAAGGCATCCAGTAATAGTAAGCAGTCCACAAATGTGAATTCTTCATAGTAAAATATTTCATCCATCTTGGCTGCTGGCACAGCTATTATAAAATCTTTCTTCATAAGACTGATTTGCCAAAGCTTTTCATCACTTTTTCAAAGCATCATACTTGATTTCTCTTTAATTATGGAGAATTTAAAGACAGAATCAATCTTCCAGAAAGGACCAGCTATAGAAAAGCGTTCTAAGAAGATTCTTAACCTTGATCCCTACTTGTACATTCCCTTAATGGTTATTTGTAAATTTCAGCACTATATTGGGTTCCTATACCCTGCTAGTTATCTCTATCTGGATGCCACACTACTCCTCGAACTCAACTTACCCAAATTTAAACGTTATTTTCCCTCCCCAATCAGCCCATGTCTGCCAGATTTTCCTGACTGAATTTGGGCAAGTCATTTTAGCTCACTGAGCCTCAGCTTCCTCTGCCGTAAAATTAGAATTATAATCCCTGCACTCCAACAAAGACATCATGGGTCCAACAATAAAGTACAAAGCACATCCAAACCATTTCACATAAAACACACTTTAGGGGGTTGTTGGTTTCTCCCAACTATTTACTTCTACTGCATTTCACAAACCCACTTAAGTACAACCATTTGGCTTGTTTCAAAAGCACATTATAAGCATTATTTTCTTTGCACATTTACTTACCCTGATTCCTCTGAGTGGATTTGTGTCTTTCCTTCTTGTTTCAGTTGGATTTTTTCTTTTAAGATCCAGATACATTTCAACTTCCCTATAAAATGTTCTTCTACATCCCTGATCCATGATTATAGCCCTCATATGTCATAAGCTTCTGAATTTCTAGAGTTCTGCACTACTCATTTGGCACTTAGCTTTGGACAACCTGTAGCACTTATCTCTTTATGTACGTCTTGGATCCACAATGAAAATATTAACTCTTTGAGAGCAGGGTCCTCTTTGCTAGCCCAGTACCATATACAAGCTGACATTCTACAAACATTTCTTGCTTTGGATGGCAGTGACATCATTTCAATTATGAATTCTAATAATTTTTAGGTAAATTGGAGACTCTCAATGTCAATATGTTGACACTTTATAAATTTTAATTAGCTTTTTGGCAATTATACTCCACAGCTGTTTTTATAGGGCACTTCACAATTATTCATCAGATTTTGTCAAGATATGCTCAGGAGGTGAATGATGAAGATCATTCCCTGACATTCTTTTGTTCTAAATTTAGAAAAGCATAGTACGGTGATTTTATGAAATATATTGAGAAGATTCAGGATAAAAACTGACATTAAAAAAGTAAAATTCTTTCTTAGCCCCCCTGTGCCAATGAAAATCCTTCTTTAGCATTTGTTTCTACAGAAAAGCAAGTAATATCTTATTTGATTTTGCTGAACTGCTTGTAGTCCTTGAAGATTGGGTGAGTCTCTAGTCTTCTATTCAAACTGAAATGTTTTACTTTAATAACTCAAGAGAAGATAATTTTAGTGTATCTAGGCTGTTATATTTGATTTTATTTATTGACTGTTTTCTGATTACAATAATGCAAATGGAATCCAAAGTAAATAGAAAGAATGGAATAACAAACATTAGAAAACAATAAAATAGAAAAAAAATGTTTTAAGAAAACAATAAAATCAATAAAACTAATAAACCTCTAACCAAGCTGATCAGGCAAAAGAGAAAAGACACAACTTGACAATATCAACAACGAAAGAGGAAACATCACTAGAGTTCCTAAGGACATTAAAAGGAAAATAAGGAAATGTAATCAACAGCTTTTTGCCAATAAATTCAATAATTTAGGTAAAATGAAAAAAAATTTTTGAAAGAAGCAAACTACCCAAGTAGTTCAAAAACTAAACGATAACCTGAATAGTTTTTTGTCTATGTTTGAAGGAAATTGAACTTATAATTAAAACAAATTCTTCCCCACACAAAACCCCAGGCCCAGGTGATTTCACAGTTGAATTCTTTCAAATGTTTATTGGAAAAAATAATGTCAATTCTTTTTTTTTTTTATTTTGTCCAAGATGGTGGATTAGAGGCATTGCTAGCATACCTCTCCCACTTGGAAGGACAAAATAGTGTGTAGAGATTCACACTGTGAACTTTTTTCAAGAAGCGATACAGAAACTAAACAGGGAAACCAAAGGGATGTACAGACCCTTTGAAGGAAACAAGAGGCTGCAGCCCACACAGTGAGTCAGGTGAAGGGCTATGAGTCCCTAGAGTGAGGGGAGAGACTACCCCTGGGACATACAGCCCCTCCAGGGACCCTGGAAGTCTAGGCCCCAGGGGAAGGCTTTAACCCTACCCAGTACAGGAACCAACCTGGTGAGGTACATGGAATATAAAAACTTGTAGCAGCAGCAGGAAGACCCTTGCATGCACTCCCAGTTTCCAGTGCAGATAGAGGGAAGGCACTTTTCACTGTTCCTCACAGGGGACCCTGCAGAGCACAGCTAAATAGTTCAGGCAGTGTCTCAGGTTGAAAGAAGTCCCCAACTGGGTTTCATGATATAATCTTGGGTAAGGATGAACTCCCTTAGCCAGGGCTGGGGCGGGTGAGTGAAAAGTGTGCTCCAGCTGCTAGTGCAGGAACCACAAGTGCAGAAGTTGGGTGCCCAGCTTCGCAGTGGATAGGAAGGGGCATGGCCTGAAAGCCACAGTTGCCATCTCCAGAGGGAAAGCATACGCTTTGGAGCAGTTGTGAGTTCTGAATGCAGGCCACCTGGAACTGAGCTCACTGCTGCCAGTGGAACACTGCAGGAGTGGATATGCCTTGCCAAGTGTGTGGGATCTGTGTGGGGCTTACCATTACTCCCCACTCCCTGTGCTAACTCTTCTGTGCAACAGAGGCAGCAATACTACACTCTGGAATATCAACCCAGTGGCCTGAGAACTGCTCCTGTCTTCTGATACCCACAGGGGCTGCTGCTTACCCTGCATGAGACTCACTGTACAAACCTGCCTGTCTCAGCCCCAACTTAGCTTTGCCCCACCACCTGCCCTGGTAGCTTAATGCAAAAGACAGAATCTTTTGGGAGCTATATGGCTCCTCTCATTGCCTGAGAAACCGGAGTATCCCCTTCTCCCCAGGCAAAATAAGGCAAACAAAAATCCCACTGCTACCACTGCAACTGATGCTCTTTTGCAAGCACCACTTCCTAGTTGGAGACCAACCAACGCAGTCCATTACAGCATCTCCTGATAGAATAACACTGCACCCAGGAAGGAGGAAACAGCTTCATGATCTCAGCTATCACCTCTGCCTGCACCACTCTGGCTAACCAGGAGGTCCTGAGTCTGTCCAGGTGACTATTTCATTACTACTTTAACTGGCATTCAAGAAAGCCAATGCACTAATGTTAACGATAACCAAGGAATCTCACAGAATATACATCACTCCCCTGCAACCCCCATTAGAGCTGGTGCTGCTATCCACTGCTGGAAGACTTGAGGACAGATCCCTTGCAGATGCTTTCCAGCTCCTGCCTGGAGTATGGCAACTTCACTGGGTGGCTAGACCCAGAGGAGCAACAACACTCAAAGCAGTCTGTCTCCCAGGGACTCCCACTCCTAGGGGAAGTGGTAGTGTACCACAGCAAGGGAATACCCTGTGAGACAAAGTAATCTGGATGGCAGGCCTTGAGCACCAGATCTTTCCATTGGTGGGAAGTTTCTTTCAGCAGAGGCAGAGTTGCAGTGCTAGGCTCAGCAGGGAGCAACTTCAGTTCTAACCCAACAGTCAGACAGCCCTGGTGTGCGTGAAGGGTACCGGAGAAGGGGACATCTTTCCCGCCTTGTCCACTACTGCAGACACAGTTGGGGCTTCTGCCATGGGAGCTTGACATGGGTGCAACTATAGACAGCCTTTCTGGAACACGTCAGGGCGACTGTATTCCTGCAGAAGGAACACCCTCCAGGTTCAGGATTACGAGAGTCACAATTCCTCTCTAGTTGGAACATCAACACTCCTACGGATGAAAAGAGGCACGTGTGTGATCTGAATAGCAATAGCACTGGGACGGGGATGTGTCTAAGAGTTGGATAACTCTCCTGCTAACCTGGCAGGGGACCTGAGGTGGCTCCAACCCTTCCCCCTGTTAAGACCTCAGTGTGACACACTGAGAGCTCCTCCAGACCCCTCTGTCAAGGCTGGGACCTCTGCCTACCATTGGGTATTGCATTTACCTACCTGCTTTAGCCACAACTGGTTCCTACCCAGAGACACCTCCCCTACTGGCCTGAAGCCTGAACCATCAAACCAGTAAGCAAAATACTGGGGAAAAATAAATAAATAAATAAAAATGTACACACCACATGGTTATATGATAAGCTTCAAGAGACCTCTACCATTCCAACCCCATAGGAGACAGTGAACTTGCTCACACACTGAGCACATTGCTACTACAACCAGCATATGAGAAAGCCACTGTACAAAGACTCTGTATTACCAAGGAACTCTTACCGAGTCTCCACCCCTGAAAGCATCAAGAACCTAATTAGGCTATAATCAACTATAAGCATTAAAGTCACATCCTTAAGGGGAAAAAAGAAATTAACAAATAAATGAAGAAACACAGTTAAATGAAACATAAATTCAAGAATAATTAGAAGAAATAGTCTACCCCAATGAGAAGGACCCAGAAAAGTAACTCTGGTAATATGACAAAACAGGGTTCTAGAACACTCTCAAAAGATTACACTAGCTCTTTGGCAATAGATCCAAACCAAGATGAAATCTTTGAAATACGAGATAAGGAATTCAGACAGTCAATTATTAAGCTACTCAAGGGGATATCAGGGAAAGGTGAAAACCATCATAAAGAAATTTGAAAGCATTTCAGGATATGAATGAAAAATTTTCTAGAAAGACAGATCTTATAAAGAAAAACCAATCAGAACTTCTGGAAATGAAAGACACACTTAGGAAATTACACAATACTGTGGAAAGTTTTAACAATAGACTACAACAAGTAGAAGAAAGAATTTCAGAGCTCAAAGACAAGGCTTTTGAATTAATCTAATCAGACAAAAATAAAGAAAAGAGAATCAAAAGAAAGGAACAAAGTCTTCAAGAAATATGGGATTATGTAAAATGGTCAAACCTAAGAATAATTGTTGTTCCTAAGGAAGAAGAGAGCACAATAAGTCTGGGAAACTTATTTAAGGGAATAATTGAAGAAAAATTCCCTGGTCTGGCTAGACATCTAGATATCCAAATCCAAGAAGATCAAAGAACTCCTGGGAAACTCATTGCAAAAAGATCGTCAGCAAGGCATGTAGTCATCAGGCTATCTAAAGTCAACATGAGAAAAAGAATTTTAAGCGCACTAAAACAAAAGTATCAGGTAACCTACAAAGGAAAACCTTTCAGACTAACAGCAGACTTCTCAGCAGAAACCTTATAGGCCAGAGAGGATTGGGGTTCTATCTTCAACCCCTTTAAACAGAACAACTGTTAGCCAAGAACTTTGTATCCAGCAAAACTGTTTCATAAATGAAGGTTAAAAAAAGCCATTTTCAGACAAACAAATGCTGAGGGAATTTGCCACCACCAGACCAGTCCTACAATAAACACTAGAAGGAGTTTTAAACCTTGAAATAAAAGCCAAATATGCACCAAAATAGAACCTCTTGAAAGCTTAAAATTCACAAGGGCTATAAATAACAACACAATGAAAAAAATCAAACTTAGGTAACAACATGATAAAGAGAACAGTATCTCACATCTCAATATTATCATTGAATGTAAATGGCCTAAATGCTACACTTAAAAGACACAGAATGGCAGAATGGATTTTTAAAAATCACAAACCAAGTATTTTCTGTCTTCAACAGGCTCACCTATCATGTAAGGATTCATACAAACTCTAGGTAAAAGGGTGTAAAAAGATATTCCAGGCCGGGCGCGGTGGCTCAAGCCTGTAATCCCAGCACTTTGGGAGGCCGAGGCGGGCGGATCACAAGGTCAGGAGATCGAGACCATCCTGGCTAACACGGTGAAACCCCGTCTCTACTAAAAACACAAAAAACTAGCCGGGCGAGATGGCGGGCGCCTGTAGTCCCAGCTACTCGGGAGGCTGAGCCAGGAGAATGGCGTGAACCCGGGAGGCGGAGCTTGCAGTGAGCCGAGATTGCGCCACTGCACTCCAGCCTGGGGGACAGAGCAAGACTGTCTCAAAAAAAAAAAAAAAAAAAAAAAAAGATATTCCATGCAAATGGAAACCAAAAGTGAGCAGGAATAGCTATTCTTATATTAGGAGAAAAAAACAGACTTCAAAAGGTTAACAGAAAAAAAAAAAAAAAGACAAAGATGGTCACTATATAATGATAAAAGGATCAATCCAACAGAAGATATTACATTCCTAAATTTATATATTCCTAATGCTGTAGATCCCAGATTCATAAAACAATTATGACTAGACCTCAGAAATGAGACAGACAGCAACACAATAGTAGTGGGAGACTTCAATACACCGCTGACAGTACTAGACAGATCTTTGAAAAAGAAAGTCAAGAAAGAGACTATGGACTTAAATGGCATTCTAGAACAATTGGACTTAACAGATATTTACAGAACATTCTACCCAAGAACTGCAGAATATACACTCTACTCATAAGCACATGGAACATTCTCCAAGATAAAACATATAATAGGCCACAAAGCAAGTCTCAACACATTTTAAAAAATTGAAATCATATCAAGTATCTTCTCAGACCACAGCAGAATAAGACTAGAAATCAAATCTCAAAGGAATCCTCAAAATTATAATGTGGAATAACTGCAACTGTCTCACACATTATAACAGGTACATCTATTTTACTTTGAAAAAAATTTTGGCAGTTTCTTATAAAGTTAACCCTTACCAAATAATCTAATAATTCCATTCCTACGTATTTACCCAAGATAAATGAAAATATGAGCACACAAAGACTTGTACACTAATGATCATAGAAGCTTTATTTATCATAGTAAGCAAATTGAAACAACCCAAATGCCCAACAACTAGTGAATGGAAAAGCAAATTGTAGTATACCTATACAATAGAATACTATTCAGCAACACAGAGGAACAAACTATTGATACATCCAACAACATGGACGAATCTCAAAACCATTATGCTAGACACTAGCATAGAAACCTACACACTATAAGAATCTGTTTACATGAAATGTTAGAAAAGGCAAAACTATAGCACCAGAAAGCAGAGAGTGGTTATCAGGTGTCAGGGAGTCCTGATAGAAGGGAATATAAAAAAACACAGAAATTTTGGGGGTTATCAAAATATTCTTTAATTGTGGTGGCAGTTACACAGGTATAAATAGTTATCAAAAGTCATCAAATTAGACATTTAAATTAGTGAATTTTGTTGTATGTCAATTATCTACCAATAAATCTTCTAAAAATAACATAATTTGATTACAGATAATTTTGCTGTGCTTCTACTTTAGATATAGTTTTTCTAAGGTTTTAAAAACTAAAAAATTTATACACTTTATTTTCTACTTTCTAACTTAATCTCAAATAATTTAATTAAAAGTAACCATTTAATTCCTGCATAATATTCCAATTATACATATGCCACCCCTAATTAATCATTCCTTACTGGTAGGAATTTAGATTGTTTTCTATTTTCCTCTAAACTAATACTCTGATATACTTTGTGTATATACATATATTCTTGTATATTTTGGGGATTTTTTCCTTATATTTTCAAAGGTAAAATCATTAGGAAAAAGTATAAGAACATTTTGGGATATTTAAACATACCGTTATTTGTTTTCCAGGAAGATTGTACTGATTCAGCTCTCACTAGTAGTACATCAAAACAGCAGTTTTACTGCACTCCTGCCACAACTGAATGTTATCATTAATTGTTTTAAATATTTGTTTAAACCCTCTTCTGAAACTTTACACTTCAGCTCAGCATCGGTTTGTAACTCTTCTCTGTATTTCTGTGCATAGGCAGTCCATATTACTCACCCTCCTTTGGGTAGCGTCCACTTTATCCATCCAAATATCCCAAGGATCTGGGATATTTGCAGATCCACTGGGTCATGTGAGGGTCTACTCTGACATCATCTTATGTTATTCCACAGCCTGAGTCTGTCTCCATGTGTTACTTCTGTCTGGCCAGTGATCTCTCAGTGTGTTTTTGAATCCTCAGTGTTTATAACATCCCTAGTGATTAAAATTTTAACACAGCATAGACACAGCACCTCTTTTCCTATGATGCAGCTCAGCAACATAGCATAATTCACCTTCCATGTAAAACTGCTGTGATTTGTGCTTCGTTGATGTCTGCCTCCCCACTTTTCCTCATAGCTCTCCTCTCATCACCACCAATTAGCGTGTTTCACCGTTACAAGCAATGATCAGATAAACAGAGAGATGATGGTAGTACAAAAGAAATCTGAGCCCTATCCTCTCCGTAGCTAAGTTGGATCAATTTTCAGCCCATCTTCCCCAGTCCCTTCTCTGCTGGACTTAATGTTCCCTTCCTCCTGCCAGCTTAATCCTATCCAGGTCCTGAGTCAGTACTGACTACAGCTGTCTTAGTTCCAGCAGGCTCTAACTGGTTCTGGAGTTGGTCTTGGATATGATAGTCTTTTATTTCTGACTCAACCTATAAGACTCAGCTTGGGTATGTACTCCTCTGTATTAGAGCTCCCAGGATGGCTTGATGCCATTCTCGTGTGCTGCAGTGGCACCGTCTGCTTGCCTCTGTTATTATATACTTGCCGCTTGATTCCAACTGCCTGGTGACAAGGTAGCCTTCCCCACTGGAGATGGGAGCTCCAGGAGGTCAGGGGCTAGCTCATCATCTATGTATCCCTGGCAATTTACACAGTCCCTGGAGTCTGGTCGAAGCCTCCCTGTTTCTACTCTTGTTTTCCTACAACATACTCCTCACACAGCAGCCATGATGACCATTTAGAAACAAAAATCATCTTTTCCCTGTAATTTACCAGTTTTCAGAGTAAGGGGTTGGTGCCCTACTTTTCTGAAATGGTATTTGTTGTGTTTTTGTTTTGGCTGGTGCTTTTGTGGTTCTCTATCAGTCTTTATTTTTTGTCTGTGTTATTATGAACTAATAGGCTTAAAAATATATTTAATATGAGATAATCAATTTCAGTCACTATTGTTTTTGATGTTAAGATTGCCCCATCTTGCACTGGCAGAAGTTCTTTCAAACTAGTTCCTGGGAGATCTTTTTGACACAGCCGTTATCTTTGAGAGATTCTTTATTGCCACCACAATGTTTATCAGGTTCATCTTACTTATTTCACCCTGGACTTGGACTCAGCCCTTCTCCACGAATCTCTGGTCGTTAATGTTACTTAGAAACCATAATCTGAACATGTATGGATATTTCTTGCCACTGGTTTGTCATTATTTCTAGGAATTTGAGTGGACAAAATTAGGGAATACTCATTTTGGTTGCACTGTTTTACTACATTTCAAAATAAAAAAATCTCTGGTTGATGAGGAACATTTTTTTCCTTAGAGAAGAATTATAGTTATCAAATGTAGAAGAACTAGTGAAATTAGAAAATTCCCATTTAACAACACTAATGAAATGATTGATTCAGGCAACGAACATTAACAGATGCTAAAACCATTAAGAGAAGAGATGATAGGGACCTTTACAACGGAAGAATCAGCCTGTCCCATCTGAAGCCATTGATCAATGTAAGCAGTTTCAAAATGAGACAACCAGACATTATGTGCTGCATGATGTAATGCAATTACAAATACACAGCATCACTTGCAAACTTTTCTTGCCAAAAAACTTTAAACTTGAGTTGAATCAAGACCTAGGTCTAACTTTTAGTTTGCAGAGCAGTTAGAGGACAAATAGACAAATCCAGATTTTGAACCAATTTGTAGGACAGCTAACCCAGTTTCTTCCAGAAGTCAAGCACCAGAAAAAAAAAAGGCAGAGTGCAGGGGGGAGATCTGTTCTAAATTAAAAGAGACTTAAAAGACATCCCAAATGCAATGATTAGATCTCAACTGGATCCTGATTCAAATAAATCAATTGTAAATGGCAGTGGTGGTTATCACTGAGCAAGGTGACTATGGATGATTTCTTTCTTCTTTATACTTCTCTGGACAACTTTCTATTAGCCCCTTACTGCAATAGACATACTCACATCATAATCATATATTAAATTTGGAAAATAAAAATAGGAATAATCTCTTCCAGGCTTCTCTCACATTCACACCAACAATGGTTATTATTTTATGCTATCAATGTCAAATCACTCTAAATGGCTTATCCCTGCTGTTTTAAGTGGCATTGCTCTCACTACTAGAGAGGCAGAGCATCCTCTCATATGCTCATTGACCATTTATACTTCTTTTTTTGTAAATTACTTTTTTTGATGGTCTTGTCTATATTGCAAACTTATCTTTCTATCATTGCTGTATAGTTTCATAGAAACTTGAATAAAGTGGTGTGATCATTAACAGGAAAAGGTGAAGAAACTACTGAGGCTTGGCAGTTCCAGGGATTTCAGTGTCCTGAGTCCCTGAAAACCCAGCCTCTGTCATTCTCGGGGCAAGCATAGTTGCACAACCCCAGGGATTGTCATTCACCTAAATACAGTGTGCTACTCTATTCTGAAAGTATACATAGAGAATCGGTTGGAGAATCTCAGTTTTCCTTGGTTGCAGACCTCTATATGAGATAAAATGTAAAATAAGTCGGCAAGTGGGAAAACTGTAAAATATGGATTACACTTTAATGCAGAACAAAATAAAGGACATGTAACAAACCATCAGAGAGATTTATTTATGAAAAATTTAGCTCCTCCTATTCAAACAACATTTAGTTTCAGAAAGGTAGTAAGAGCCCAGGGAAACTAACCAGATATCACTCAACTTCAGCAAAGCATGGGAGGACACTCTCCTGCTCTTAATCTTATTGTTAGGGTGTCTCCTCAATGTTCTTGTATTTTTTCTCTTTGTTTTCTGTTCCCATGATCACTTTCTGACTTTGTCTCTAGGATTCCATTATTAAAACTATCTAGTATAAAAGAGATTCCCTTTTCCTCATCTTTTTGTCTTGGATCTTTCTGAGTTAGTCTGCTGGAAGTCAAGTTCTAAGAAAGCAGGACACTTTCAGGGAATTGTGATGTATTTATGTGAGGCTGTGGCAGGGGGTAGATACACAATATAGAGGGATCAATGGATTAAGAATAATAAAAGGTCAGCAGCCATAAGCTTGAAAGAAATTAGCTTAGGAAAACAGAGTTGGGAGAAGCAAGGGAGATTCAGAGAGAACCACAAAGAGGAAACATTGAGCATCTATTATGTACCATCCCTTATTGACATGACTGCATTTCATTCTCATAATTCTAGGAGATAGACATGTTATCTGTATTTCACAAAAATGGAAATTCAGAAAGGCCAAGTGAATTGCCAAATGTTACACAGCTTGTAGGTGTTGTTAGCACAATTCAACACCAGCTCTGTTTAGCCTTGAATGCCATACATACGCTTTCTAAAATCACCCTGCTTCCAAAAAAGGATACAAAAAGAAAATGGACCATGAAGAAATCATGGATTCTAGGATATCAATTTTTGTACATTGAAAGTAATGGTAAAAACCGCAATGACTTTTGCACCAACTTTACCTATGACCTCTCTTCCTTAAGAACCACAGGTAGCAGGATTGTTCAGACTATACAACTGGCAAACTGAGAAAAGAGTTAAGTCAAACTTACTCAAGTATCCAGAAATGGGATTATTTTAATTCTATGGGAAAGTTCATTTCAAGAATGGTCATGGGGACATGTATTTATGGTTTATACCTCCTGAGGATGTTGTGCTAGAAAATAATTTAAATGCCTCTGAACTTTGGCAGGTGATACTGACTTTATCTGAAATCTCCTCTATCACCTTTTTCATCTGCTTGAAGAACTCCTATTGATCCTTAAAAGCTAAACTCAGACATTACCTGCTCAATGCTTCAGAGTTAATCAGCCTGTTCCTTATCATCATTTCTGTTATTCTCTCTTATTTTGAGGCTCCTGTTGGCTCTTGTACTATAGCTCTAGCATTCTTCACTCTTGACATAGATGGAGTTTACTGACCTCCTACTGAAGTGATGGTGATGACCAGTGATGTCATCACCATCATGGATAGCTCACAATCCCTTCTCTAGAAGTGTTACATCACCCTGTGTCTCTCATGCCCATAAGGAAAGCCCACTCAGTCTCCAATCTGCACAACACCTCTCTAACCACAGCCCCTGATCATTTCAGCTTTCTTACTTTTAAACCCATTTTTTCACCTGAATGAGCTGTCCAAGTCCTTGCTTAGACCCTGTGTCCTATCTTTCTCACTACTCTTTTGTCAGTATTCTTAACTGTCATCCAGTTTTTGAGTTCACTGCATCTGCCCAGAAAAGTTATAACCTTGGATCAATCCAGCCACTCACCTTCTCACTGTCATACTTGAATTGCTGAGTGCTAGGAAAAAAAGATAACATACCCATGCAGATTACTGACAATATAAAGTCATTCTTTTAAACTTTAGCTTGGCCGTGTAGCTATGCAGCAGTCCTTCTCTGAGACTCAAGTCAGTCCAATCTTACTACTCTACAGTAGCTTTTACAGATCCTTGCCATTTTTTTAGAAGCCACCTACCTACCATCCTCTCCATTATTCTTGGATGCCACAGCTCTCACCTACTGCATAGAGGCTTCTTGACTGCGCCCTGCCCCCTTCCGTCATGCCTTTAGAAACTTATGCATCTTTAACTTATTCCCACCTTCCTCAGTGGGGAAAAGTGTCCTCCAATGCCTTTTCTCTGCCTGTGCTCTGAGTTCCCCTTCTTCGTTCCTTTCATCCATGTATTCTGTCTCTTCTTCTCTAATGCATTTTCTTCCTTTGTATAGAAGCAAGCGCATACCTATACCACCTTTTAAAAGACAAGAACAGAGTCCCTGCAGCCACAGTATTGTACTATGCGGAAGGGAGACCAATTTATAAACCCCCAGATGAAGTTTTGCCTACCTGAGGTCACTGCTATGCAAGAGGCAAAACCTTCAACCAATGACTTGGGGAATAAGAAGGAATGAGAATATGTTAAACTCAAAGTCACAGGACAGGATAGCGGTGAGATTCACTTCAAAGTGAAAATGACAACACATCTGAAGAAACTCAAAGAATCATACTGTCAAAGACAGGGAGTTCCAATGAATTCACTCAGATTTGTCTTTGAAGATCAGAGAACTGCTGCTACTCATACTATAAAAGAACTGGGAATGGAGTAAGAAGATGTGATTGAAGTTTATCAGGAGCAAATGAGATCATTCAGTAGTTTAGGTATTCTTTTATTTGTTTTTCTTTTCCCTCAATCAGTTTTTTATTTTTAAAATAGTTCTTTTGTAATGTGGTACTCAAAATGGAATTGAAAACTGGCACTCCATCTCTTTAAAACATCTGGTAATTTGAATTCTAGTGCTCATTATTCATTATCATTTGTTTTCATCGTGCTGATTTTTGGTGATCAAGCCTCAGTTCCCTTCGTATTGCCCTCTCCTTTTTAAAAATTACATGTGTGCACAGAGACAACATATTTTTTAGGACTGTGAATTTTCAGGCTTGTAGCAAGAAATAAGATTGACCAAGGCAAGTGTTTGTAAAGACTTTCCAATTGGCCTTAAAGTTCTAGCATGTGATTGCTTCACTCCTGGACTGTGACTTTCACTGGGGGATGTAAGTTTTTCAGAGAACTGAACTGTGGAAAAATGACCTTTCCTTAACTTGAAAATAGCTTTAAAATTGGAGAGTCTAGACCAAAAGAAGAGGAATAGCATATTGGAGTCAAGATGACAGATAAGGTGAGAGTAATGACTAACCCCAAAGATGGCTTCACTGAAGAGAATGCATTTTAAGATCTAAAAAAAAGAAATCTGGTCAAAAGATTCCATCATCCTGAATCATAAATCAGACAATGTGACTCTCTTCCTGTCCTCAAGATCCTTTAACTTAGCCATTGGAGGAGTATGAATATTTTTTAGTTGTTGAAGGATAGTAAGGTAAAATAAAAGATGAATGGATGAAAATGACTAGAATTTAACATTGCATAATAAAATCCAAACTCGTTTGACAGTATACAAGGACGTTTTTGAGCTCTCTGTCAACTTTCCCAATTATATCTCTCCACTTAGTCTTCATATTCTATGCCCCAGCCAGACTGAACTATTTGCAATTCCAAGAAAGTTCCACATGCCATCTTTGCCCCATGCTAGTGCTCAGGTGATTCTCTGTGTCTTCTGCTTAGTTTTCAGTTTTATTTATTAATAACCTTCCCAAAAAAAGTCAATTCATTTTCCCAAAGCTATGTGATCCCTCAGGAATCATATGCATTTTTGTATCACTTATCATATGGCATAATATTCTTCTACACATTTGTCTGTCTCACCAAGTAAATGTTCCTTATGAAAATGCATCAGGCTTTACATCTTATATCTCTTTCATCTTTGAATCTATCAACAGCACCTAGCATAGTACCTGGTTAAAAAAGACTATGCAAAGAGTTGAAAAAAGAAGAAACAGGTGGATTATTCAAAATATTTGTATTTCTGTTTCAGTTATTTATTGCTCTGCTATAAACCATCCTAAAATTTAGTGGCTCAAAATAGCAATTTATTATGATCTCTTAAAGTTCTGTTAGGTTAACTGGACTGAGCTGAATGGTTCTTGCTCAGAGTCTCCCAAGTAGGTGCTAACAGATGGTGGCTGGGTTGGAATCATTTGAAGGCCCAATTGGGTTTTATGGTCAAGATAGCTGTACCATATGGCCAGTTGTTGATTGGCAGTTCTGCTGAGACTGTCTACTGAAGCTTCTATATGTGGTTTTTGGATGTGACTTGAATTTCTCACAGTATGACTGATGCGTTTCAAGAGCATCCCAAGAGGAATGTTCCATGTGGCCCAGGGGAAAGGTGCAAAGTTTCTTACGACCTAGCCTTGGGAGTGCTACAATATCATTTCTACCTGATTGTATTGGTGAAACAAAAACTGAAGGTCAGTCCAGATAACAGGGGAGGGAAATTAGACTTCACCTCTTGATGTGGGAATTGTGCATAGGTGCAGAGAAAGAAGAAATTTATGGCGGCCATCTTTGGAAACAAATTATCATAATTTGGAATGACAATTTTAAATAAGACTAATGTGTGCTATTATCCAAGACCTTTTCCTCCATTTGGCTATTTCACTCTTGAGAAGTATTTCCACTTATGGGATAAACAGGATTATGTGAAAAGATAATCAATGAAGTACCTATCATTTCATCTATTCTATAAAAAGTTTGAACCTGAAGGTTAAAATAAGATTAGGAAATGACTTACGTGTTTCCATTGTCTTTTCACTCTTAGATGGCCTTTATAAACATTTGAGAACTCATGATAATACAAACCAGGCAATCCTCAATTTTTCTCCTTTTGACTTTACAATTCTATCATTTTGATCTAAAAGATTAAATTCAGAAAACACATTTCTTTTAGAATAGTAATTCCTGTATAACTGGAAGTTTTTCCTTTCTAAAATTTAAAATTACCTTCACTGCTGCCAAAAGGTGAACAAGTATCTATTGACCATGACAAGAAAACAATACAGTGCTCTAGCAGTGACAGAATTATGTATTTAATGTCATTTATTTTTCATTTGGGAGTGAATTCTCTAGTAGCCAGTGAGCACTTCTCTGGTATAGAACATAGCTATTTAATTTTAAGATGAAAAATAAAGAATCCATCATCCACTGAATGAGATATTAACACTCAACTGTAGGATGGGACTAGATAGAAATGTGTTGTAATTGTAAAGGGAGAAAAAATAACATTTAAAAGTCACTCTTTTCTTCTAATATAAAGGGCCTAATTCAATATCAATGAATCTGTATAGTGCTTACTTTCCTTTATGCCAGAGAAGCAAAAGAAGAGAAAGAAAATTTCAAAGTCTCTGCTATTCTTTGGTGTCACTGAAATGTGAGATGGGAGTTGGTGGCTTATACTAAGCAGACACGAAAGAGTCCATGGACAGGAAAGCAAGAAGAAGAAAGATGAAGATTCTGCCTATCACACGAGGGCAGGGCTCCCTCTCTTCAGCAAAGTGTCCGACAACTTGGCTAGCACCTGGTCATCTTTCATGCTTTATCCCATCCCTTACTTTCCAAAAATCCTCTTAAGGTTCTCTCTTCTGTGTTAATAGGGTGGAGACCTGGATGATGGAGAAAAGGATGTGTATCAAGGGAGGGGGGCAAATAATGGGCTGTGTGAAACCCCTCCATCATCTCAAGCTTTCAGCAAAGTCTACCACACAAGCAAATGTCTTGTGTGAGTGAAATTGTCAGGGGTAATGAGACTGTGTTTCACATCTTGGGCAATATAGTGCAGAAACAGCATTTGAAGAACAGCATATGCAGCAAGAAATGTTAAGGGGCATGTGACTATCATACCAATCACCACTTATTCCCTCCCTCCATCCTCCCTCTCAAAAGTACTTTTGGAAAGATTGGGAGGGATTCAAGGCTACTACAGCTTACACGTTAGGGTTGAAATAAATCTCATTTTAATCTCAATAAGCAGGACAACTCAGTCTACATGTAGCTTACAGTTTTTATTTAGATCTAATTCTCTTAGGTTTTGTATTCCTAGAAGGCAGAGATTTGGGGATAATTTGCCTCTGATTCCCCGTGCTTTGCTTCCTAAAATGTATATATGTGCTAAATGTTATCGTCGTTGCTAGAAGGAAGGAAGGAAGGAAGGAAGGAAGGAAGGAAGGAAGGAAGGAAGGAAGGAAAAAAGGAAGGGAGGGAGGGAGGGAGGAAGGGAAGGAAGGAAGGGAGGAAGGGAAGGAAGGAAGGAAGGAAGGAAGGAAGGAAGGAAGGAAGGAAGGAAGGAAAGAAAGAAAGAAAGAAAGAAAGAAAGAAAGAAAGAAAGAAAGAAAGAAAGAAAGAAAGAAAGAAAGAAAGAAAGAGAAAGAAAGAGAAAGAAAGAAGGGGGGAGGAGGAAGGGAGGGAGGGAGGAAGGAAGGAAAGATTTTATAGATTCTTTAAACAACTAGACAGAGAGTTTTTACTCCAAAGAGCAATTTTGACCTCAAAGATACTAATGTATAAGAGATAAAAATAAGCGTGAAAAAACGTTTTCTATAAGTTACTGATGGCAAATTTTAATTTTTAATTATACCAGGGGAAAGAAACGTCAGAGGCTCTTTTTAGTTAGGCAAGTTAGCAAAGACATAGGTTATGAATAAATATTAATTAGTCTAGAGCTAAAATAAATTAGGTTATGATAATTCTAAAAATGTTTATATTAACAAAGACTCCAAACTAAAGCCCATCATGTTTATGTAACGTTTATATAACATTTATGCAAGTATTCAAAGCCTTCTCAATAGATAGTTTACTCCTGTGATATTAGAGTTTGTAAAATAATATTTTGCATGCAAATTATTTTATAGTTGGTTTACATAAACCAGACTGGGGTTGGGTTGATATAGCACTTGGACCTATCTGTAGAGCAGCTATTAGAGCTATATATGGTTTTTGCTATCATCCAAGAACATTACCTACAATTAGTGAATGATATGACCCCAGTGGGATGCCATCTACTCAGGAGCATTGTAAAGCACTTTTAGATTTGACAATGGCCCCATAGAACTCACTCAATAGTATGGACTGTACTTCAAACTCATAAAGTTCAAGAAAGAGAATACAGCTTCCTTGCTTTGAATCAATGGACACAGGAGGTGCCAAAAGAAATTCAAGACTCAATGTACACATGAAATTTTTAATAGCATTACTTTTTATAAGGACAATAATGCTAAAGAATGAGTCAAGGCAAGGTCATCCTTATGAAGATATCGAAACTACCCACTCCAGACTAGTCTCTGTAAAGTCACTTTTTTAAAAAGTTTATAACCGATGTAGTTAATACCCCTCTTTCTTGAGTGCCTCAAAATTCTGGTTTTGATTCAGAAGACTGAATCTATGTCAGAGTTGCTTATGTTAAGCTGGCCCACTTATTTTTCCTCAACTACACTATATATTCCATCTCTTTCTGTGCTCTTAGACCCCAACTATTCTCTATTTCTCTAGATCATACCCAACCTTCAAAGAAGATCCAGTCTTCCAGTCACCTCCTTATACTTTTCTCCAACATTGTCACCTTTAAGTGATTACTCCCTCCTCCCAATACCCATAACTGTCTGTGTCACTCATGAGTCACTGGGCAGAAGGCACGTTGTAAAGTAAGAATCTCAACGTAAACCTAGGTGATGATCACTGCTTTAAGACGCCCTGCCCAACTCCAAGACTATGTCCACTGAGACCCTGAGAATCTGACTATGGTATGGAAGCAAGAATCTCAAGGTGCTTGCATCTTTTAGGCTATTATTAGACCTATCCTGTTTTCTTCTGGCACAATGCTAGAAAATAAACTTTCCCTTGCAAACTATCCATCGCCCTGTCTAGGGAGAAGCTAAATGACGGTTTCAACCATTCATCTTTAATCCACTTTTTTTGTCAAACTCATTATTATACATAAGCAAAATTGAGCTCTTAAAAACCTAGTGTACTTAACATAACTATTATTAATCCTGAATTGTTTTACCCTAACTAGAATCATGTAAGAAGTCTCATTTTAGACCATAAGGTCCTAGGGCTGGAAATGAATTTAGAGTTTTATTACTCCAAATCTTTGTCTTATTAAAAGAGAAAATTGAGACCCAGAAAGAGTTAAGAATTTACCTAAAGTTCCAAAGGGGTACAGTGACAGAGCCAGGTCTTAGATTTAGATGTCAAGATTTCAGTTTACTATACTCCTCTTATGCCTTTCTGCCTCTCCTCCTCTAGGGAATCCCCTAGGTAAATATATACCCCTTCTTCTCCTTAAGAGAGGATTGTCGTCTGGGCATGGTGGCTCATGCCTGTAATCCCAGCATTTTGGGAGGCCGAGGCGGGCAGATCACGAGATCAAGAGATCAAGACCATCCTGGCCAACATGGTAAAACCCTGTCTCTACTAAAAACACAAAAATTAGCTGGGCATGGTGGCATGCACCTATAATCCCAGCTACTTGGAAGGCTGAGGCAAGAGAATCACTTGAACCCAGGAGGTGGAGGTTGCAGTGAGCTTAGATTACACCACTGCACTCCAGCCTGGTGACAGAGTGAGATTCTGTCTCAAAAAAAAAAAAAAAAAAAAAAAAAAAAAAAAAAAAAAAAAAAGAAAAGAAAAAAGAGAGAGAGAGAGAGAGAGAGAGAGAGAGGACTGTCTTGGTCAATAAGATTTTGAACATGACAAACATCACCATTTTCTTTGCTCTACCAGAGTTCTTGACAAAGAGCATAAAGGAATCCTGGAGGTGGTGAGATGAATTGGAGGACAGACTTGAGTCAGATAACACTACCTGCTCCTTTGCAGTGTCAAATGGATTAGATGTGATAATGCAAACAGCGTAACATGCATAATAGGTTGATATGTGATGATTTGCCTTCTTTTCCTCAACTCCAAAAATCAATTTCAATAATCAGATGGGGAAACCAGCAGGGCATCCAACATCTGGAATTGAAAAATGATGATGGTGGTCAAAATAAAATTTTCTGTTTTAAAATAAATGCACATTAGTAAAAACATGAAAAATTGAAAATTCTAGCTTGGAGACTTATTTATTCTTTTAGCATACCAGTCTTTTTGTTATTACAGTGTAAGTGGAGAATGTTTCACTATGGACACAGTTGTATATGCTGAATAGAGATTTTGCATTGCTTGACCTTCCATTCGAGTTTAGTTTTCTGTGCATCATGCCTAATGGAACAGCCTGACTAATACATCATATCATTTGTGAGTTAACTTTTTAAATCTGAGTTTAACAAAGGGAAATAAGTATAGAAACTAAAAGAATAAAGAGGCATAAAAATAGCAAGAAAGCCTAAACTCTGCAGCCCCAGATTATTCTGATGTATTGACTGACAAATTTTTCACTTTTCTAATGTGTCCTCTTCTTTACTCTTTACTGATAAGAAAATTATTTCTATACGAGATCTTTAAGATTCTTCATTTGTGTAGTAATTAGACTACAACAATAAAACCGTAAACTCCTTAGAAGTGAAAGTGTTTAAAACATAGAGAAGTGAAAATAATGATGACTTTGAGCATCTATTTTGTGCTTGGTACTCGGCTAGGTAATTCTGGATGTGTCATTGAGCCTTGCAATAATTTTTCAAGGTAAGTATTATTAATCTATTTCAGAGAAGAGACATAGAAAATAGTTGGCTTACCCAAATCGCACGGATGATAAAGAGCGGAGGAGTCAAACCTGCCACTATAGGGCCCTACCAATTACCTACGCAGCCTTCCTTAAAAGAGGCAATGGTAATATATTTAGCTTTAGAGTCAGGAGATGTAGGCTAGAACTCAGGTCTTTATTTATAAATGTTTAGAGTTTAGACAAAATATATGGTTGTCTGGGCTTTAATTTCTTTATCTATAAAATGAGAATGCTAGTGCCTACCTCAAATGGTGTTGTTAGGAATAAATGAATCCCTACAATCTGTGAAAGTGATTTTTAAGCTGCTGAAAGCAATCCAAGGGAAGATGTTTGGTAGTCGCTCTCTCAGTGCCTGCTACAATGATCTGCTGCCTCCTACCCACCCTTTCAGGATGGCCTTGAAGAGCTTGTGGATGGTGGATACCAAGGTCAACACAAGCAGCAATGTGAGAAGATGAGTTATGAACCTTTTTAGGAGCTCTGAAAAGCTCAAGCACTCTACAAAATCATTCTTAGAAATTTAGTTTTTCAAAGCCAACTAAAACAGTCTTGCAGAATTGCAGAAGCCAGAAGAATATCTTTAAACCTTAGTTAGAAAATGAAGACCCTTGAGTACGTAACTAGGCAGAAACTTTAATCTAACATACCCCATTAGATTTTCAAGAAAGTATAGAAATTATGTAGCATAAAGGCTTATTTTTGCAGATGAGGAACATGAAATCTGGATACCATACTAATCAGTAGCAGAATTGGGCCTAAAACCCAGGCCTCCTGGTTCCGAGTCGGTGCTCCAATCTACTATATGAATTGTTCCTCTAAATGCATTCAAATGCATAGGAATGGCATTGACAACAAAGTTAATGACAAAGTATTAACTATTAAGGCCCACCAGTATGGACCTGGATGGGTTTGAACTTACCGTGTGACCTTCAGCAAGTTACTTCACATCTGTGCCTCAGTGCCCCCATCTGTAAAATAGGTGTTATGATAATGCTGATTTCATGGATTATTATGAAGGTAATACACAGAAAGTTCTTAACACGGTGCCATTCATTGCTTATTTCTTAGTTATTGTATAATCATCAATCCTCTGCATGTCATCAAACCAGAATTATGACTACCCATGCCTCTCCTTTTTAGGATAACTCCAAACGATCTGGGAGCCTACCAGGAGACAGCTTGGATGTAACTTAGGCAGATCCTGTCTGCTTCTTCCCACATTAAGCAGAATTTGAAGCAATCATAACATGATAGGATGCGCCTTGATATGAGGGGATAAAAGGAGATGTAGCACTCATTCTGAGAATTTGAGCCTGAGTCCCAATTTTTTCACCTACAAATGAACATACTAATACCCATTCTTTTTAACTTTGTGATACTCAAAACTGTCAGCTTCCATAAAAATTATATTATACTATTCATTGTTATAGAAATTTAAAGCAAAAAGCAAAAATGCTGGTGGTTTTTCTTCTTGGTTTTATAAGCCACAGCCTCTCACTGAAGTGGCTTTTTTACTTCCTTCTCACACTCAGTATCTGGGGGATTTAATGTCAGAAATGGGTTAACATTCTATTAATTACATTTGATCTCATGGCCATGAACTTAGGTATTTGCTCACCTCTAATAAGGAAAATGTGGTCGTTGCCTTAGAACATGAGATCCTTTCTAAATAAATTGCGAAAGTCCTTTCAATAGCCGGCTTGCTCTTTTTACATAGGAGCTTAGATTTGGAATTTGTAAAGCCACGCTAACCAGCTACCTGCTTTGTGTACTGTCCTAACAATTTGGCCTTTGATTTTATGTTTCTTTCAAAAGCATACAAGCAGTAGGCAAACATTATTCATCAAACTGGTTTGATGACGTGCTTTTGAATTTAGCTTTTTTTATTCTCCTGCGATACGGTTACATCTATTCTCAAGGCTGTGATGACCCACGAGTGGTGAGGCCTCTGGGCAGAAGTGCCACATTAGAGCTTTCATTGAACAGCTTAAGAGCTCCAGAGTTCCTACTGGTTGCCTGCAGAAAGATATTTAGCATTTTCTCTGCTATTGCCTCCTTCCCTTGTCACAGTTTTCTCAGAGTTGTCTTAGAGGAAGTAATCATCTATATCTCTGTTAAGCGCTTTGATGTATAAGGACCCCACTTGCAGGGGCTGTGAGGCTGCATCTGGCAGATGTGTTGATGTATAACTAGCTAAATTCTTTAAGTTCAATCTGATCAATACTGTAGTCAGTATTAGCCTCACACTCCTCCTGTGCATCCTTTACCAAGCCCACGGTTTCTGCCCAGCCACGGTCCTTGAATCTATACTGCCTGATGTGGACACTTGCGTTAAGAATAGCTATCCTCAAAGGTACTCGCATTGTCACCTTTTGAACTTCTCTGCCCTTTGTTCCTTTCCTCCCTCCCCATTCAGTCCCCAACTTCACATACCCAGAAATCCTAGAAGCTTCCTCCCAGTAATATCCTTGGAAGAAGCTGACCAGGCTCGGGGGAAATAAAGTAGTAGAGAAGTCCATATTGGCCTCTTCCAATGATTTCAGCTCCAAAAGAGAAATAAAAGCCCTAGATGGAGACTGACCAGCTGTTTACCCACTTCACACACATGGTAAATGTTCTCTGCTGATAACTCTTGCTTCCATTTGAGTTCTCTGCTGATAACTCTTGCTTCCATTTCTCTGCTGATAACTCTTGCTTCCAAGTGAGAAGCTTTGTGTCTAGGGATAAAGTGACTGACTCCAATGGGAGGTCACTTTCAGAAGAAACAGAAATAGATGGATCCCACAGCACTAATCAATGCTAATATTGGGTGTGTTAAAAATAAACATGTGTTTTCCCTCAGTGAAATACAACTTCCCCAACCATTTCTTTTTTCCTTTCTCTTTCTCAATATTTCATTAATGCAAACTTTTCCTGATTCAAAAGGTATTCCTGCATATAGATTGGTTTCCACTAAAAGAAGTACATTTTGATAAAATTTACCCAAAGTGAGCAGCATAAACATGACATCACCTATGGTCACCCTGAGATTGTAACCAGTGAGGTAAATCTGAGCCAAAGACAGCTTTATATCTTTTAGTGGCTTTATTCACTTTCAACTCAGTGGCTTGCTGAAATAGCTGTAATAATTAAACAGAAAACTTCTCGGCTATCTAGATTATATAAAGATAGATGCTAAATGTCACACTAGAGTGGGAAAACTGTTGTGTGGCGATATGGCTAGGTTACTAAACTGCCTTACACAGAACCTAATGCAATTAGTACTTCTGACCATAGACTTTCCACTCCTTTTTAAAACAGTAACACTAGCAAACAAGCAATAGAAAGAAAAGAGATCACAATGGCTAACTCAGAGGTTCAGATCTTTGCTCTGTCACTTACGGTTTGTATGAACTTGGACAGGTAATTGAACATTTCTGTGTTACTTTCTTCATCTATAAACATGAATATTAGTAATACCTTTCTTTCAGGGCTGCTTTGAGGATATGAGAACACACACATGCATACATACATACATACATATACATCCATACTTATATACATTAACACGCAGATATAGTAGTGCTCAAAAATTGTTGGATGTTGTTAACATTTGTTGCTATCAGGTTGGTGCAAACATAATTGTGCTTTCTACATTGTTGGAATTTGCCATTTGATATTGGAATACATTCTTAAATAAATATGGTTGTGTTATACATCATTTTAATGCACATTTCTTGCTTTATGGTTTTTTTTTTTTTTGCTAATGACATATTACTTGCTGTTTATTTTATATTTATTTTAGACTATCAAAATGATGTTAGACCAAAAGCAAATTTGAGTGATTTTCTTATTTGAGTTCAAAATGAGTCGTAAAGCAGTGGAAACAATTTGCAATATCAACAACGCATTTGCCCCAGGAATTGCTAAGGAATGTACAGTGGAGTGATAGTTCAAGAAGTTTTGCAAAGGAGAGGAGAGCTTTGAGGATAAGGAGCGGAGTGGCCAACCATCAAAAGTTGACAATGACCAATTGAGAGTATTTATTGAAGTTGGTCCTCTTAAAACTACAGGAGAAGTTGCTGAAGAACACAATACCGACCATTCTATAGTCATTCGGCATTTGAAGCAAATTGGAAAGATGAAAGAGCTTGATAAGTGGGTGACTCATGAGCTGAGTGAAAATCAAAAAAAAATCGCTTTGAAGTGTCATCTTTTCTTATTCTATGTAACAACAATGGACCATTCTCAATCAGATTGTGATGTGCGATGAAAAGTGAATTTTATATGACAATGGTGACAACCAGCTCATTTGCTGGACTGAGAGGAAGTTCCAAAGCACTTCCCAAAGCCAAACTCACACCAAAAAAATGGTCTTGGTCGCTGTTTCGTGGTCTGCTGCCAGTCTGATACACTACAGCTTTCTGAATCCCAGCAAAACCATTACATCTGAGAAGTATGCTCAGCAAATCGATGAGATACATTAAAAACTTCAATGCCTGCAACCAGCATTGTTCAACCAAAAGGGGCCAATTCTTTTCCTCAACAATGCCCAACTACATGTTACACAACCAATGCCTCAAAAGTTGAACAAATTGGGCTATGCGGTTTTGCCTCACCTCCCATATTCACCTGACCTCTCGCCAACCAACTACCACTTCTTCAAGCATCTTGACAACTTTTTGCAGCAAAAACACTTCCACAACCAGCAGGATACAGAAAATGCTTTCCAAGAGTTTGCCGAATCTGTAGGCTTGAATTTTTAGGCTACAGGAATAAACAAACTTATTTCTTGTAGGCAAAAATGTGTTGATTGTAATGGTTCCTATTTTGATTAATAAAGATGTGCTTGAGCCTCGTTATAATGATTTAAAATTCATGGTCCAAAACAGTAATTACTTTTGCACCAACATTTCCTGTGTTCTTACTATGCACTAGTACAGTGCTAAGCATTTTACATGTGTAAATTCAGTTATTTCTTACAACCACTCGAAGACGTAAATAATATTATAGGCTCTTTCAAATGATGGAGATACTAGCGGCCAAGTTTGCTAGACAACTTGCCTTAGGTCACACAGTTAATAAGTAACACTGGGGCTCAGGCCTTATTAGAGCACCTTACTAGACACCATGGATTTCCTCCCCACTGTTGAACACTAGACAAAGGACTCACTCCCCAGGCTGCCATTTGCAAGTAGCCAGCCATTCTGTCTATAGTGTTGAGTCATCAGAGTATATATGTGGACATGCAAACACCAAAACATCTGAACTATTTAGTGTGTCTACCTCCCATTTATTCAATAATTCATTCAAAAGCAGTTACTGAAAGTCTGTTCTATGCCAGGCTATGTGCAAGTTCTGAAGGGTCAAGAGATGACTGAGACAAGTCCTTGCCCTTGGGAGTATTCCAATTCAAGTCAGGGGAACAGAAGTATTAAAAACAATTATATGTGGCTGCCTGCTACCTAGGGCTGTGCCCTCAAATAAAAAGAAGGCTTCCAAGGTGAACTGAACCAATGCCCAGCCCTGTGCCCAAAACCCTCAAGGTAAGAATTTTCTTCTTCAGTTCCTCTTCCTCAACTGATAATTACTCCACACATAGAGAGTCATTCTTACCAATAAATATTCCACTGTGAGGGTTTCAATTTCCTTCATGTAGCTAGATCTATTCCCAAAGACAAGTCTTCTCATAAACAACCGGCTCTCCATAGGAATCCAACATTTTTCCATAATCTCTTCCATTTTTTATTATATCTTTGAGGTGTTACTTAGCTGAACAAGAAAAGCAGTTTTACCCATGACTGGGTCTTTGCTTAGATTGAAATAGGGAATCTTCATTGTTTTATCTTGACACCAAAGGCTTATGGATCTTAGGCCCTTGCAGACTATAAAAATGTCACTAGGAAATTAAAATCTTAAAGATAAAAATAGTGGCATAGTTTTATTTATTTTTTCATTCTATAAATACTTATTCAACATGTCAAATGAGCCAGGTGCTTGGCAGGGCATAAGGAATGCAATAATATACAATGGTAAAAATTGTTCTTCCCTTTAGATTTACAATCTGGTGAATGAGACACAGAGAGATGGAAAAATTTGAAGTACTATTAATATCAATCAGTATAGAGCAGGGTGCAGTCACATGAATGGTAGGGGAGATAGACTGTTTAAAATAGGGGATAACATGCGCAAAGGATCAGACATAAAAATGTACAAAGAACACTACAAAGACTAAAAGGAAAACAATGTTGTATGGCTAAACATGAAATAAAACCTGAAATATGGCAAGAGATAAAACTGGATATGTTTTTATGGTGGGAGATTTAACATGCTTCAGGCCTCAGTTTTCTCATTTTCAAAACAAGAAAAGTTGGGAGGTCAAGGCAGGTGGATCACTTGGTCAGGAGTTTGAGACTAGCCTGGCCAACATGTTGAAACTCCATCTCTATTAAAAATACAAAAATTAGCCAGGTGTGGTGGTGTGTGCCTGTAATCCTAGTTACCTGGGATGCTGAGGCAAGAGAATTTCTTGAACCTGTGAGGTAGAGGTTGCAGTGAGCCACGATTGTGCCACTGCACTCTAGCCTGGGCGGCAGAGTGAGACTCCATCTCAAAAAAAAAAAAAAAAAAAAAAACAAGAAAGATGTTAACTGTGGACATAAAATACCTTCCAGCTTAAGTTAAGTGACATTAACTTCCCTACAACCACAAATGAATACCCTGAGGACCCTCATCCTCACTGCCTATTAGAGGGGTAACTGTTTTTCATGAATGAATCTGCAGGAATAGTACCATCTGATTCAGTGTTTTCTTTGTGAGACATTCTCTGAGAACAGATTTTTTTCCAACAAGATACATAATTTCTATATCAATAAATGCATTCCAGTTCCTTAAGTAGAAAGTCTTCTTTCCTATAAAAAGACCAAGATGTCCAAAGGGATGACAAAAGTTGAGTAGTTCTGTCTTATGTGACCAGCGAGGGCAAAGAGCAAAATAGAAAAGTGTCATCAGTAAGATTCAGAGCAAGCTCACTTAATACAATGCCATCTGTCCAGTGGTTGCTCAATAACACAGATCTAAAAGAGGAGAGCTGGGTCTACATTGGCCTTCGGCATTACCTCCTTGCACTGTTTTCAAGGAATTAAGGAGCTTCTTTGTCCCTTAACTCTTCAACCACCTAATATATTAATAATCATAATATACTTCACTTTCTGAAGCATTTTGTGGATTAGGAAGTCCTTTTATATGAACTATCCTACTCAAGCCTCATGAGAACCCAGTGAACTAAGATTTCTTATCCCTTTTGTACAATGGGAAATCTTTGGTTCAGAATAAGTGACTCACCACACGCCTCTCATTGGTCAATGGACCTTTACGAACCAAAGCCTCTTTGGATTTGCTCTGTTACCAAAGAAAACTACGAAGATCGGTTGGTGTGAAGGTTCTTGCCAAAAAATTTAAAATAAAAATGAAAATTTAACACATCTGACTTTTCCGTTTGTTCCTCATACATTAAATATGATATTTAACCAATTATCTCAATTGCCTCTCAACTGCAGAAAGTTAACCTTTATACAGAATGTATTTTAATATTTTATCAAGCCAGACCTAGCACCAGAAGATGACTTTATAAATTATTTCATCTACTACATCCTTATTTTCCTTCCACAAGATGGAAATTAGCATACTAATCACTGCTAACATTTTTTGAGGATTTATTATTTAAAAGCACTGTACTAAGTGCTTTTACATGGATTATCCTATTTTGTCCTTAAAACAACCTCATGAGGCTGAAAATTTATTATGCCCATCTTCTTTTTTTTAGACAGAGTCTCACTCTGCTGCCCAGGCTGGAGTGCAATAGCATGATCTCGGTTCACCACAACCTCCGTCTCCTGGGTTCAAGCAATTCTCGTGCCTCAGCCTCCCGAGTAGCTGGTATTACAGGCACCCGCCACCATGCCCTGCTAAGTTTTATATTTTCACTATGTTGGCCAGGCTGGTCTCAAACTCCTGACCTCAGGTGATCCACCCACCTCGGCCTCCCAAAGTGCTGGGATTACAGGTGTGAGCCACCACACCTGGCCTGTGCCCATCTTCTAGATGAAGAATATGAGGTATTAAACGAGTTAAGAGATGCTCAAGTTTTAATAGCTAACGAAGAGGTGCGGCCAAAATTCAAACCAAGACACTTCATTGCCAAACAGTGCCTGTGCTCTTAAAGTCCAATGCCCCCCTACCTCAAGACTCCCCCCACAAGCGGTAGGGTTCCATAAAAAATAGAGGCAGTCTGTGCAGTCCATGCAATCTCAAGATTATGTGTGCAATTACTGATGGGGGTATAGGCATAGAACATCACACACTTCCTACGTTTCAGCTAGGATGACAATTTCAGTCTATTTCACAGGGATTTAGAGTACCATTGAAACTGCTTCTGAAGATACACACTCTTCATATTCAGAGAGAGTCCCACCCCCACTGTGTCACTTTACCAGTGAGAGAGAGGGAACAGCAAGTACCTTCCAGGAGCCTGGCAACTGGCCAGCCTGTGATCAAGACCGTGGATTGGCAAGATTTAAAAGT
Source organism: Macaca fascicularis (assembly GCF_037993035.2). Lineage (NCBI taxonomy): Eukaryota > Metazoa > Chordata > Mammalia > Primates > Cercopithecidae > Macaca > Macaca fascicularis. The sequence continues at coordinate 26,568,446 of NC_088375.1, forward strand.
GCAATCAGTCAACATAGTGGGGGAAAAAAAGCTAAGTGGTCCATATAGGAATCAAATGCATGAATCTGGCTTCATTAATATGCCTCATTAATTAATCAAACAAACTCATCAAAACTGCATTCAAGTTTATGGGCAAATCGAGTTTATGGGCGAAAGGCAATGTCACCCTGCAACTCTTACAAAAGAGAAGTGCTGTTCATTTGCTCATTTTATTATATTGTTTTCCAAACATCATATCAGATTGCCCCTGATGTTGAAAGGAGGCCTTGCCTAGAATGCTGGTGGCCCAGGAGGCAGCCCTGGAAGGAGCCTGCTCTGACATTCCTGATCCTGGCCCCTCCCTCAGCACCCACTGCTGGGACAGTTGCCAACAGCACTGTAAATCCTGGGGGCTCTCAAAAGAAGAGAGATAGGAAGAGTTTTGACATGATTCTAAAAAAACTGTGATCCGGTTGGACAGATTTTCATTTCAGTTTAACATGGACCCCAGTTTTAGATGATCTTATTACATGTGCTCTTTTCAAAACATAAATGTTAAAAATGAACCTTTAAAAACTCCCACCATCTTTTTCACAAATAGCTTGCAGCAATTTGGTTATTGTTTTCTACCTCCAAAGGACACAAAGCAATCACTCAGAGGGATAATGACAGGGATAGAAGGCATTGAGGAGCTCAGCCTTCCACCTCCAAATTCTGTCTCTGCTGGAAACTAAGCAACTGGCTCATAATTGCCAAACTCAACTAATGGGCATGAGAAACCCAATGTCAATCACATTAGGTATAAATGCTGAAGACATCAATAGCATAAAAAGGTAAAATCTGATTTTTATTCATGTACTTGTGTTTTAAATGACACCATAAACCATTCACTGACTTATTAGGGAGGAGAGACATAATTCATCAGAAAATAGAGAACAGAGCTTCGATATCATACAAGCCCCATTCTTATTGTAAGGTTTGAAACTTGAGTCAAAATCCCAGTTGCTGATCTCACTTTGTGTTAGTAGCAAAAAACCCTCTGAGCCTCAGAGTTCCCATCTGAGAATCCCAGCCGTAAGACGATGTTGTTGTGAGGATAACATAAGAAAACATAAGGAGACGTGCCCAGCACATAGTAGGGCTCCACAATCATCTTTTGAACCTGAATCTGGTCGCCCACTTACAGGGATAAAAGAGACGAAATCTAGGCCACTAAGTCACAATGTGACATGCAGAAAAAATAAACTCCTTGACTAGGTAAAACTTGATGTCCCACTATTGAAAAGATCACAAGGCATATATTGGTTTTAAAAAGAGAAATAATACATACAATACTCTCTCTCTACATATATAATATGATAAGACCCAGGTAAATGTTCTGGAAAGTCCAAGCTTCCCTTGTATACAGAGTATAAAAGGAAAACCTGTAAGAATTCCAGAATGATTTAACTGAGTTATCTCAGAAAATCAAAACATCTAATATACCCAGCAGTCATTTCAACATGACTTCAGTGTCCAAACACCAAAAAACTGTGTCTCAGGCCAATACTAAAATCCAATCCTGCTTTGTTTTATATGCTTGAAGGAAAGATGTGTGCTGTGCATCTACATACAACAACTGGTATTTTGTCTGTTACTGGGGAGTTTCTTCCTTAAAGTGACACTATGGTGAACCTTTTTGTGGAAATGATTATCCCTTATTTTATCTTTCATGTAAATATGGGTCTTCTAGAATCTCATCTGCTCCTAACTGCTCACAACTATCCCTGAGGAACTCAGGAACCCTGAGAATGGAGAGGGAATCAACGTGAGCCAGAACTCAGGATAGTATCTTTGGGAAGAGTCTGGCTCTCGGGATCTTACAGACTCAGGGTTGAGTCCTGTCTCTGACATGCACAAGCTGCATAAAATTGGATAAGTGACTTCGGCAACATCTTTTTCATCTGTAAAATGGGTATAATAATCATCTAGACCTAATAGTTTATAATTTAGATTCGATGAGACTATACCTGGGAAACCCTGAGAATAATAAGTGTCAGTGTTAGCTGTTGCCATCATCCTCATCTTGGCCAATAGACACCAAGAGATCTCCTCACATTAGCACTTAATCCATGTAACCCTTTTGCTCTTCACACAGCCTCCAATATTTATAGCCCATATCAAGCCCATTGAGGAGTGTAGCTTTCAGACCCTATCATATAACACTATCTACTTAGAGAAAAGTGAGAAAAAGAAGGGGAAAAGCTATATGACCTTCTTTTCCTTCTCTCATGACATCTAAAGTATCCATAAAAGTCAAAACAGATAATAAAAAATACATGTTGATTGACAAGTTCCTTGAAGTTCACAGATTTCTATAAACCCAGAAATCAAGAAACCATGTTTCCTGTAGCACATTCATTCCACAAAGATGTCACAAGTACCAGAGAAAAACAGAGAGCAAGGGAATTAATTAATTAGCTTCAGTTAGGCACCAGTCAAATAATACCATTATCTTCCTACCTAATAGCCTGGGACCTAATCACGAGCTACTACTGACCATAAATATTCATATTGGCATTTGAATTTCACATAACTGACCTTTGATGTGAAGAAGTCAAGCTTGATCAAGACTGTGGGATACTAACGACATGCAGTGGAAGAGGATACATGAGAAAATATTGACAGGACCTTCCCACAAAATATGAAACCAGCACAGAAAAGATTTAAAGGAGGTAAAATAATACCTGATACTGGACTGAGCTGGCACTGTAGAATCACTCCTCTCTTCAGCTCCTACCAGACTCCACTGAAGGTAGGATTAAAAAAAGAAAATGCTTGGACCCTCCAATCTTTTAGTCAGTTACGTTTGTCGATGATAGGGCTGATGATGGTTAGCTTGGCCTATGGGCTTCCTGCACTGTCTGCTGCTCTCTTTTGGGTTTGGAAATCTGCTTTGAGTCTCAGGAAGCCCCTGTGAGAACCGGGGCAGAGCCAAAAGTGAGAAAGTAGGGAAGATTGGAAGGTCAAAGGAGAAACAAGGAGAGCTTTGAGGGAGGTGTTCTCCCAGGGTGCCCAATAGCTGGCAGGAAGGTGGCAGAGGAGGCTGGACACTGCTCATTCTTTCATACATAAAAGGGACTTTTATTAACTATCTCTGTGTAAAAACTATTCCAGAAATTGGGGAAGTAAAGATGAACAAGACCTGGCCCCCATCCTTAAGGTTAACATTATGTATAGGGGAAACCAGTAACACACACACACACCACTTTTATACAATGGAGTTTCATGTGACAAGTGCTAAACATGAGATGTGAACAATGTCTAAGTGATTCCAGAGGAAAGAATGCCTTAAGGGTATTGGGGGTTGTCAGGAAGGTGTCTCAAGGAAGATCATATTTTGGTCTAAAGGAGCATGAGTTTGCAAAAATACAAGTTGAGGTGAGAGTACAGGAAGAGGATAAGTCCTCCAGGTGGAAGCACCAGCATAAGCCCAGGGCTGGAGATAAGAGGCAATCCTGCAAGGGTTAGTACCCTTGAAGAGTGAGGTGGGAAAGATATGTGGAGGGGAAATGCAGGGAGATGTCTGCAGGCCAGATCACAAGTAACAAAGGGTGCCCTTCCTAGTGTCTGTATCTAGGACACGATTTCTCCCCAAGAATGCATTTGGCCAGAATGTCTCATGTGCTCTAATACCTCTCAGGAACATGAGAATATGAGTAGGGAGGAGAAAGAGGAGGAGGAGGGGGAGGAGGAGGAATGCCCCACAATTAGGGCTTCAATAAAGTGACATGTACCCTCAGTTACAAACAAGAAGAGAAAATGTGGCATTTGCTCTTCAGTTGATTTTGGTCTGAAGTCTTAACATTGTCTTAAGTGAATACTACGCCCTCTAATTTTCTGAAACTGCAAGGTAAATGTTTAAGAAAGATGAAAAACAGAGAGTTAGTCCTTTTTTTTTTCTGAGCTTAACCTTAAGAGTGAAAAAGAGTCTGCCTTCACATCACACCCACGCAGATCTCTGGATTCATAGGATGAGCAGGGCTGCTGTATTAATCACGTTTTCTTATTGCAGGATGCAGAGCTACATAATAGCTGGGGAGTAACTTCACATTGAGGAGTTAGGTTTCAGAGCTGGCTCTTAGGGATCTGGGATAAAAGCAACTCATAGTCCCTCACAGCGTCTCCAGTTACTGGGAATGGGCAAACCTCACTGAAAAAGAGGAAGAAGGCATGCGGGTTGCAACCAGTTTGCAGCTCTGAAGCCACTGGATTTCTCAGGTCCTCCTCTTCTTCTTCCTCCTCCACCTCTTCCTGCCCTTGCTTATCCTCCATGAACCCAAGCCCCTGCCCTACCACATGGTTAGAGAAGCAGCTACAAAACAGGGACAAATTATCATGAAATTAGTGAGGGAAAAACTTTACATTTGTCTGTTCTAGGGAAATTTTCCCCAAAGGGCTCAAGAAGATCTGGCAAGTGCTCCCTTCCTGCCGCAAATAGGTGAGAGTGTGTGGCAGTTCCACGTCTACCTCATACTAAGCACTTACTACAAGGCTCTAGGCATTATTAGTGCTTTAAATAGATGTCTCCATTTAACCAGCTCTACAACCCTACAGTACTATTGTGACCATTTTATGGATGAGAAAACGGAGGTCCAGAAAAGTTAGGGGCTTCCCCAGAGCTCACAGCTAGTAAGTGGTGGAGCCAACATTTAAATCTTGGCAGTCTGTCACTAGAACCCTGGACATCTACCATGATAATATAAAGCCTCCCAGACTCCCAGAAATATGCCCATGAAATCTCCTAGATGCTGAAAATGGACCAAATTTCACCAACGCCTTTTTAATGCAAATTATTCAATTGGATAAATGTGGATTACTATATCTTTAGGACTTTTATTAAAACTTGTTCTACTGTGTATAAAATATTCAAGATACATATGAAAGGTAAGAACAAGTGGCCATGTGTGTGGTATGTTTACTCTTCCTACACACCAGTGCTCCAGCTCTGAATATCTGAGCTACTGGATCATTGTCCACTTTGACCTTGAACAGCAGGGAGATCCTTCTAGCCATGATTGGTCCTGAATCCCCAAACTCCTCCTCCTGCCCTTGCATAATGTGCCCTGCCCTGCTGACAATGCATGTTCTGATGTACTAAGTCACAACACTGAATATTCCTCTGTCCTCATTTTTTTTCAGCAAACAGGATGAATATCAGCTCCAGCAGAATGCCCACAAGGTTGTATGAAATTCAGTGGGAGAAAATTCTAAAGTAAATGCTGCAGAATTCTATTATACCGCACTGTTTCCAGAGTGCTCAGCATGTCACATTGCCCTGTAGAGCTGGGAATGCAGAAACAAAGGCCTCCAGTGTTGTTTCCATTTGTAAGAAGGCTGAATTAACGTTGCTAGGGAAACAAAACCTCAGTTTCCTATTAAATTTACTTTCAGCTTATGTGTCACACCTCTTGCAGCCTCGGTGAAACACAATAAAGGAAGAGAACTACAGTTCCTTTATTAAAAGCTCTTAGCGCACACATTTCCCAGGTAAAGATAATCCACAGGAGGATAGATTTGGGCAAATTTCATCATAAAGGTGATTCAACTCCACCTAGGTTTCGCTATATGGTGGGGGAAGATCACATAGAAAGATGCCTGTGTGCATTGTTCACTGTACCTAGGAGCGCATGACATAGGAATTGCATTTGTCTCTATTTCCAGTGGTCACAGTTACAGTCTGGAAGTCTTGGAACTTGTGTATAATTTATAATGTATATACAACTTATGTATAAGTTATAACAGAAGTTATAATGTATATATAACAATCAAAGAAAGAGAGAAAATTGGAAGAAATGCAGTAATGAATGGGGACAGAATGGTGGATAGAGGGTAAGAAAGCAGGAAAGGAAGAAAGCAAATGGTAGAATCAGCTCAGTAGTTAGTAATGGACCACAAGACTTTCAAGAGGGAGCTGATCAATTGACTCTGATGTTGTAAAACATATAGGAGAAATGGGTTACGGCTAAGGCAAACCAAACCAGGTATCAAGGATGATCTGGAGAGAGGATATGGATCACACTTGGATGAGGCTGTGTCTGCACAAGCATGGGCTCCTCCTTTGCTGAAATATGGCACCATCTTAAGAGCTAAAACCAAGCAAGCTTTCTGCTGACTACTCAGATGTTAGTGTCTGCACACTTCCAGGGACTTGTCAAATCCTAGTCTTAATTCATCGTCAGTCCCCAAGGTTCAAGCCGTGGTCCATGCTTTCCAAATCTCAGTTCAAACATCAATTCTCAAGGACATTTACCCTAACACTGCAGACTAGATTCAATCCATGCTATGCATTCTGAAAACCTGGCTATCATTTTCTCTAAATTACTCACAGTTAGAAGTTATGTATTTCTGTGATTTTATTTATCTTTCTCCTTTATTAGACTATAAGCTCCTTGAATATAAGAAGTGTGCTTGTTTCTGCTTAGCATTGTGTCCTCAGTTCCTACACTGAATCTGGCACATAGTAGAGGCTCAGCTAATATTTGTTCAATGAATGAATGAATGTATCCTAATCAGATATGACTAAAAGGTAAACAAATCATCCCATGATGACTAATGATACCAAGCCTTCAAAGGCCAGCAGAAAGTCACAGAATCCCAAGCAACTTCTGACTGAGCTCCTTTCATAGGGAAGCACACGCTCCCAGACAGCACCATCCGGAAGTAGACCAGATAAAATTTGGATCCATCATGAATGTTTAATTGCACTCTTATCTTCCACATACAATGTCAGTATTTGACTTGCCTTGTATGACCATGGGAGGCTTTCAGAATTAATTTCTGAATAACTTCTTAAGGTTTTTTGGTATATTGACTTCAGCCAAGGATCATTGGTATTTCCTGAGACCGGAAAGTTTTGGGCCTCGTGCGTAAACAACATCTTGGATCAGGCACGGAAATTTCAACAGTACTTGGCAATTTCCTAGCGGCTTACAACTGCTGATCCCGCCAACACAGGGAGTTTAGATGCAGTTTCCTCATCCCTCTAGTTTCTATAAATGTCCTTCCTGCAGAAAGCAGTGGCCAGAGGCACAGAGAATAGTGATGTACTCAAGTTTGCCTTCTGTGGCTGAATTAAGAATTAAATCTAGCTCCAGTGAGGAAGCAGCAGACCATGCATTCAAGACCAGTTACATAAGTGGTTTGAATCACATTATTTTCTATCAAAACTGTTTTATTCATTTGTGCTATTCCATTTGTAACATCAAGGTAAGTGGGAGATGGGAATGTGTCAAGAAACAAAGGCTCTGGGGGATAGCACAGAATGCCCATGAGTAAATCTGTAAGACTCCACTGATAACTGTTCCTTTCATCAATATCAGGAAAAAGGTCACCAGGAAAGACATGGCTCTGAGGAATCCAGAAGCCACTAGATCTTCTCAAAATAGAGAATTTCCTCAGAAAGAAGCAGAAAGAGGCCCAGATTTGAGTCAAAGGGACCCAGATATGAATACTGGTTTTGTCACTGAGCTGTGTGACGTTGGGCAAGTTACTTCACTTTTCTGAGCCTCAGTTTCCTTATTTTAAAAGCAAAATAATAATATCTGCCTTCTATCACTGTTTCAAAATTAGAACTACCGTGAAGAGAGACTCCAGACTGCTGTCTGGCTTGTAATAAGTTCAGCTGTCATTTCACTGGCCATCTCCAAATTGCCCTCACCACTTCTCCATTTTTCTTGGTTACCATCCTGGACCATGCCGGGTATCCTTTATTCGTGCTACTGTTTTTCATGTAGTTTGCTGAACTTAGAAGTGTCATTTTCTTGGTTTTAATATCTATGATAGTAATAACTTGAATTGCCTATTAATTGCATTTTGTGGTCTCATGGTACGAGAGAGAGCAAGAGCAAAAGTGAGAGAGCTAGAGAGAAAAAAAGAGAGCAAGTGAGGGCAAACAAAGTCCAGAGACAGCTACATAAACCATATTTGATTATGTGCATCTGTCAGAAGCAGGCCAGACTCACGGGATGACCAGGAATAAGTGCAGCTGGAACAGAACCCAGATGTCTTTCTTCTGGCCCCTCGTCACATTCACTCCCACTTCTCTTTCACTCCTCATTCCCACTTCTCTTTCTCTCCTCGCTCCTTCACTCCAGATTTGGTCCTCCTTCTTTAGAATCCCAGCCTTCCACCACAACCACTTTAATGAACTTTGGTCCTGACCCTCATGCCTGTCATCATCTTCTATCTAGTCCAGAGTGGTTCTCATGTACTCTCTGGCTCTGTCCAGGCCCAGCATTTCCTCCGCTGTCCCTTGTCAATTGAGCCCACTTTGGCTTCCAGTGTCTGTCCTTTTCACTTCTCCTCAATAGGTTTCCTAAATCCACCACTGACTCAATGTAGTTCAGGACCACTGTTCTTCCTGCCTCTAGTTTTGTTTCCTGACTAGCTCATTCTTCTTTTTCATTTCTTTGAGCCAGGGGGCCCAGGACAGTCTCTTGTTAATGTTTGCACACCGCAGGGTTGATCGCCCCATGCCACCACAGACCTGACCAAATGTGAACTTGACTTAGATCTTGCATGGGCTATGCAGGTACAAAAATCCGGGCTCCTGCCATCAAGCAGCTTACATATGATTGACAGATAACACAGACATATTAACGACATAAAGGAAAAACAGACACAAAAAGTCTCATTTGAATTTGAATAATGTTCTCAGTAGATCATTATTTATCTGAGAGTGAAGGCACCAAAAGAATCCAACAAAAACAATGGTCCTAACTGGATTATTTTTATGATTACTTAATTCCAAATTTATACTAATATAATGAGTACAGTATGATTTGCTAAAGTACAATGCATAGGGAAAACAGAATCTGCTAAGCTAAGAATGACCTGTCAATGATTCCATAAAGACCAACTTGCTTAACAGAGACTGGATGACACAGAATTTAAGGTACAACTGCAAGGATATTATAACAATCTTGATGGTGATCAATAAGTTCATGATTCTTTATAGTTTATCTATTTCAAAAATAGCAACTATTTTAAAGCACTGAATTTCAAGTATACACATACAGAGATACACATACACATAACCTGCTATGTCATCTTTTGTCAATCATCGTACTTTTTAGTTACATATTTCAAACTTTAAAAATATTAGATATAACTCACATTGTTAACATTTGGATAATGGCATTTCCAATGCACAAACAAGGGCTATTAATCAACAAAAGAAAGCATACGATTTAAATAACTGAATTGCAAAATTAAGAAAGCACGTCAACTTTGCGTATTAAGGATATGTAGGAAAAATATTCATAAAGCATCTGTCATCTGTTTCAAAGAGGAATGCTTAATTAGAATACAGTGACCTCAATTGGTCACCCAGCTTAAATGGTTCAGGATTGTGTCCTGACTAAAAGTTGCCATGGCAACTAAAAGTCAAGTCAAACAGCTGCTCAGTCTGTTGCCTAACTTTGTTCACCTAGTTAAAAGTTTTCATGCTAGATAATATATTTCCCACATTTATGCTTATTTTTTAGTTTCTAGGAAAATATGTAGAGGCATTCTGGCTTTTTTCTTGGTACAAGTCATAGTTCATTTGTTATTATGGTTACAAATAAGAAATATCCAAAACAACAAACAAACAAACGAAACCAGGTAAGAAACATACCAGATATTTCTAAGTAATTCTAGACATCTGGGTGTGCTGAAAGACACTTCAAATTTGAACGTTTCCTCCCGCAATGTTTGGTCCGTGTGCATTAAAATCCAGTTAAGCAAATCTTTATCTCAAAACCTGCTATGTGGAGAATCTGACCTGAAATGAACATCCAGATATTTTTTCATAATTGGGGGAATTCCAACATGAGTGAGAGATAAGACTTTACTTCCAAGAATAGACATTATCACCCTTTACTTCCTGTCAGCTAGAGTGTGAGCTCATGCCTCTGATATTTGAAGGAATGACCTACAGGTTCAGGGTCAGATTTACAGAGTTGAGACCCCAGTCGTGTGGTCACAAAGGACGCATGGTGACAATGCCAACCAGCAGTGATCAGAGAGGGTAACTCCCATGGCATATCTTTGACTATGCTTCACTTCCTCTGGTTTCCATCTACGCCTGGTCTATTATCCTACAAATGGAGGTATGGGATATTATTCCTATAAATTTATATTCTACTTAAGTTAACCAGATTAATTTCTGTTTTATTCACTAATAGAATCTTGACTAGCACAAAAATCCTAGTAGAAGTTATTGCAATTTACAGAGCTATAGGATAATGAAAGAGGAATGGATAAAACAATACATGGAATTTATTATGTAGCTTATTTGCTGACAAAGGCAGTGAAAATATAGCTAGTGTTAAAGGATGGGGAACACAGATGCTCTTGGCACAGATTGATGGCATGACTAATGAAATTGTGACCTATGATGTGATGATATTAGGGAATTTGTGTTCAATGTGTTAGGTATAGTCACGGTATTGTGTTTATGGAAGAAAATATTATTTCTTTAAATATGCATATTTCCATATTTGCAATGAAAAGCCATTTTGTCTATAAGTAAATTTGGCAATATATTTGTAAACATTAAACATAAGTGATGTATATATGTATTTTATTTATGCTATTTTCTCTAGTTTTTATGTGGCTGAAAATGCTTAAAATAAAGATTCTAAAAATTATTACTTGCAATTACCTGAGAAGATCACAAACCACTTGGAAGGAGGGGAAACAAGTATCCATTGCCATAGAACAATAAAAAGTGTCTAAAAAATTGAAGGATGAGGTCCAATGACAATATTATAACCCTAAATTATTAGTTAAAATTATGAATTTAATTATAGGGATTAATATAATTTTGTAAAATTGCCTCTAATCTCTTATAGCTACTTAGCTAAAATAAATGAATAATAAGCACTAAGTTCTATCATGCGCATTGTTGAATTACATCCATTGAGTTCACAGATTTCCCAGACCTTTTTCTGAAAATGTGGACACTGACAGAGAACACATGGAATGCCCAAAATTGGAATGGAGCACTAACTGAGGGTTTTGGAGGACTTGGAAAATCAAGAACCTACAGCTTCCATTTAGTTTCCTCTCTCAATGGAAGTAGCTTCTCCCTTGTCTCAAATAATTATTCCTGCCTTTCCTGAGGACCCTGCAACTCTCTAATCTGTAGAAGGTAATTTACAATTGGAATCCATTTCTCTTCATGCCCCGTTACCCCACCCTTCACTTTCTCCAGAATCCTAACTAGAATCAGATTTCCAGTGTGCCCCAAATCTGAGAAGATAAAATCTATGTTACAATAATTGCAAAAATTGTATAAGTTATATTAGGAAAGACATGGTTTATATATGTGCTAATTTCTGGATTCTGAGAGTGTTCAACTAAGAAAGGCACTGCAATTTAATCAACTGAATTTATTAATATAGGTACAATGAACACATTTTTTAAAAGTTAATACACTAGTTCAAGCTGCTGGATCTTATTGTTTCCTTTTATTATTATTATTATTTTCTTTAAGTTCTGGGATACATGTGCAAAATGTGCAGGTTTGTTACATGGATATATATGTGCAATGGTGGTTTACTGCACCTATCAACCCATCATCTAGGTTTTTTGTTTTGTTTTGTTTTGTTTTGTTTTTTGTTTTTGTTTTTCTTTTTTGAGACGGAGTCTCGCTCTGTCATCTAGGTTTTAAGACCCATATACATTAGGTATTTGTCCTAATGCTCTCCCTACCCTTGCCCTCCACCCCCCAACAGGCCTCAGTGTGTGATGTTCCCCTCCATGTGTTCTCATTGTTCAACTCCCACTTATGAGTGAGAACACGCAGTGTTTGGTTTTCTGTTCTTGTGTTTGCTGAGAATGATGGCTTCTAGCTTCATCCATGTCCCTACAAAGGACATGACCTCATTCTTTTTGATGGCTGCATAGTGTTCCATGGTGTACATGTGCCACATTTTCTTTATCCAGTCTATCATTGATGGACTTTTGGGTTGGTTTCTTTCCTAACTGACTTACTTCTACATTCAACATTGGCCACAGGAAATAAAGTTGACATTTCATAAATTTCTTGGAATGTTATTAAGAAAGTTATCCAGAGACATTGAAAGACTGTTGAAGTGAATTTTATCATCCACTGACCCTCATACCCAACTATGACCTCTGAAAGGGTCCTCAAAATACTCCCATTACTAAAGCCTTCAAAAATATATTGGTGAAGGGAATCCCAACATCTTTATAAAGTGTCCAAGTTGTTCTCTGTAGGTGAGAGATGCTGAGGTTGAAATGAGCTCAGTGATTTCAACAAGGATTGAAAGACTCAAGGTGGAACTTCACCACCAAGTATAAGGTGTACATTATTACCAAAATAGATTGCTTGGGTCAGTATGGTAATTAGAATGATCTCACTCAAAAGCTGCAGTTCGCAAACCATAAACTAAGATGCCCAAAGCTCTGCAGCAAAGTCACAGAAGTGGCCCAATATCTTGTAAATGTTCAAGGAAAACACAGTGAAATATACTACATGTACCACTAGCTCAAGATAGTTTACAATTTCCACTTTAGACCATGCTACATTCCTTTCAGTAACATCATATCTTTGAAAAACAGGGTTTTGGTGGCTGCTGTGGTAAAAAGCAGATACTGACATGAAAATTAATGTTGAATAGAAAATGAGGGTGGTAGTTTTTAATGTGATTCCCAGATTTAAAAAGTTAAGTAGTACCTAACAGGTATATATATTCCACAAGTAAGAAATTAAAATTATTTAAAGATAAAACAAAAATGTACTCTTTTCCTTCAATTTGTGTGTTCTATGTTCTTCATGTACACATCCCATTGATAAGTAGTTGAAGTTATTTAAGAATAAAACGAAAATATTTTTTGTCCATTTTATGCATATTTCTTTTATATAATCAACAAGTTATTAGGACATAAATATGTATGAAGTTGTTTTAGCCCAACTACTTAATAAATGGAACTTTTAGTTACTTAATTTGACCCAGAGGCACCAAAAAAATTACTGAGACACTATGGACACTAAGACTGAGGAAGTTTAGAAATCTCTGTCTACAGAGATCTTCATTACTGTTACTAAGACCAAACAACTTTATTTTCTTTTTTATTTTATTTTATTTTAAGTTCTGGAATACATGTTCAGGACTTGCAAGTCTGGTACATAGGTAAACATGTGCCATGGTGGTTTGCTGCACAGATCAACACAACACCTGCACACATTAAGCTCTGCACACATTAGATATTTATTCTGATACTCTCCCTACCTTTACCCACCCCTCCCCTCTCCAACAGACCCCAGTGTGTGTTGCTCCCCTTTCTGGGTCTATGTGTTCTCATTGTTCAGCTCCCACTTATAAGTGAAAACATGTGGTGTTTGGTTTTCTGTTCCTGTGTTAGTTTGCTGAGGATAATGGCTTCCAGTTCTATTCATGTCCCTGCAAAGGACACGATTTCTTTCCTTTTTATGGTTGTATAGTATTCCATGGTGTATATGTGCTACATTTTCTTTATTCAGTCTATCATTGATGGGGATTTGGGTTGATTCCATGTCTTTGCTATTTTAAATAGTGTTGCAATGAACATACATGTACCTGTATCTTTATAATAGAATGATTTACATTCCTTTGGGTATATATCCAGTAATGGGACTCCTGGGTCAAATGGTATTTCTGGATCTGGGTCTTTGATAAATTGCCACACTGTCTTCCACAATGGTTGAACTAATTTACATTCCCACAAACAGTGTAAAAGTGTTCCTGTTTCTCCATAGCTTCACCAGCATCTTTTGTGTCTTGACTTTTTAATAATCACCATACTGACTGGAGTGAGATGGTATCTCAATGTAGTTTTGATGCTCATTTCTCTAACGATCAGTGATGTTGAGCTTTTTTTCATATGTTTGTTGGCTACATAGTAGACACAATAAAAAACAATAAAGGGAATATCACCACTGACCCCACAGAAGTACAAACAACCATTAGAGGACGCAATAAACACCTCTAAGCAAATAAACTAGAAAATCTAGAAGAAATGAACACATAAATTCTGGACACATATACTCTTCCAAGATTGAACCAGGAAGAAGTTGAATCCCTGGATAGACAAATAACAGATTCTGAAACAAAAAAAAAAGCCCAGGAATAGACAGATTTACAGCTGTATTCTACAAGAGGTACAAAGAAGAGCTGATATCATTTCTTCTGAAACTATTCCAAATAATTGAAAAGGAAAGATTCCTTCCTAACTCATTTTATGAGGCCAGCATCATCTTGATATCAAAACCTAGCAGAAATACAACAACAAAAAATAAAACTTCAGACCAATATCCCTGATGAACACTGATGCAAAAGTTCTCAATAAAATACTGGCAAACCAAATCCAGCAGTGCATCAAAAAGCTTATCCACCACGGTCAAGTTGGCTTCATCCCCTGGATGCAAGGTTGGTCCAACATATGCAAATCAATAAATGTGATTCATCACATAAACAGAACTAAAGACAAAAATCACATGATCATCTCAATAGATGAAGAAAATGCCTTTGATAAAATTTAACATCCCTTCATGTTAAAAAGAAACTCTCTGTAAACTAAGTATTGATGGAGCATACCTCAAAATAATAAGAGCCACTTATGACAGGCCCATAGCCAATATCATACTGAATGGGCAAAAGCTGGAAGCATTCCCCTTGAAAACAGACACAAGACAAGGATGCCCTTTCTCACGATTCCATTTCAACATAGTTTTGGAAGTTCTGGCCAGGGAAATAAGGCAAGAGAAAGAAATAAAGGATATTCAAATAGGAACAGAGGAAGTCAAACTGTCTCTGTTTGCAGATGACATGATCCTATATCTAGAAAACCCCATTGACTCAGCCCAAAAGCTTCTTAAACTGCTAAGCAACTTCAGCAAAGTCTCAGGATACAAAATCAATATGCAGAAATCACAATCATTTCTATACACCAACAACAGATAAACAGAGAGCCAAATCATGAATGAACTCCCATTCACTATTGCTACAAAGAGAATAAAATACCTAGGAATAAAGCTAACAAGGAAAGGGAAGGACCTCTTCAAGGAGAACTACAAACCACTGCTCAAGGAAATCAGAGAGGACACAAACAAATGGAAAAACATTTCATCCTCATGGGTAGGAAGAATCAATATTGTGAAATTGCCCTATTGCCCAGCAGATTCAATGCTATTCCCATTAAACTACCATTGACATTCTTCACAGAATTAGAAAAATCTACTTTAAAATGCAAGTGGAACCAAAAGAGAGTCCACAGAGCCAAGACACTCCTAAGCAAAAATAACAAAGCTGGAGGCATCAGAATACCCCACTTCAAACTATACTACAAGGCTACAGTAACCAAAACAGCATAGTAATGGTACAAAAACAGACGCATAGACCAATGGAACAGAATAGAGGTCTCAGCAATAAGACCACACATCCGCAACAAACATCTGATCTTTGACAAACCTGACAAAAGCAATGGGGAAAGGATTTCCTATTTAATAAATGGTGCTGGGAGAACTGGTTAGCCATACGAAGAAAGTAGAAACTGGACCTCTTCCTTATACCTTACACAAAAATTAACTCAAGATGTATTAAAGACTTAAATGTAAAAGCCAAAACTATAAAAATCCTAGAAGAAAATCTAGGCAATATCATTCAGGACATAGGCATGGACAAATATTTCATGATGAAAATGTCAAAAGCAATGAGAGCAAAAGCAAAAATTGACCAAAGGAATCTAATTAAACTAAAGAGCTTCTGCACAGCAAAAGAAACGATCATCAGAGTAAACAGACAACCTACAGAATGGGAGAAAAATTTTGCAATCTATCCATCTGACAAAAGTCTAATATCCAGAATCTACAGGGAACTTAAACAAATTCACAAGAAAAAAAAAAAAAACATTAAAACACAGGCAAAGGACATAAACAGACACTTCTCAAAACAACTTGATTTTATTATATTAAAAGAAACTTCTAGGTCTAGTAAATAGGGGCTAGACTTGGTACTTGTTGAGCCCTTGAATTTTGGAGGCAATATATACCACATTTACACTTGTGTCTGCGACCCAGTGTTAAATGAGACACAGGTCAAGAGACAACTCTTTGGCTGGTCTAGGATATTGTATAAATAGATCTATCACTCTGCCCTTATATGACAAAAAAAAAAAAAAAACGAAAAAAACCTTATGGGAATCACAACACCTGCAGTAGATTGGAATATTGTATGTATCCTGAGGGAAATCATAATAGGAGAATCACACTAAAGATATCTAGAGTTTTGAAGTAAAGCTGATCCCTCTTCACTTTCTAAAACAGGTAATTATTCTGCTTTTAAAAACATCATTTGTTCTGTAACTAGGTCTTGTCCAGGAATCTTTTAGGCATAATTAACTTCAGCCTTGGTCAAGACTGACAATACTCCAAAAGTACCTGACAAAAGCAAACTCAAAAATTCTCTAAGGAGACATACCTTCAAATCAGGATCTACAAAATTCTCACAACTGAAGCCCCACTGAATAGGAGCTTACAATCCAAAGTTACAAAACAGATGGGGAATTTCACCATGAGCCAGAGAAAGCAGACATAAAAATATTAGGATTATACCCCCCACCAGTTTATAATTGAACAATAAGACAGAGGCTACCAAATAAAAATGTTTAAAATGACTACAGAAAGAAAAACTAAATATATATATGTGTATATATATACATACATATGTGTGTGTATATATATACATATATGCGTGTGTGTGTATATATATAAATATAGAGCAGGAAGTTTTGGAGGGGAAATACCTGAAATGAAAACTACATCCATTGAAATTACAACAGTAGATGTGTTAAGTTGGAATGTAGATAAAAGCATAAGGAAAATTAATTAACTGGAATACATATCTTTAAAAAATTACCGAGAATGCTATATTGACAGGTAAATAGATGGAAAATACGAATGAGAAATAAAGAGACATGGAGGATAAAATGAGAAGACTTAACACATATCTGAAAAGGTTTTCTGAAGGAGATAAGTTATTGGAAGAGATAATATCTGAAATTTTTAGCCTTGATAAAAGAATTGTGAAATTTCAAAACCAAACAGTCCTAAGTAGGATAAAAAAATAAGCTCACACCTAGACAACATAGTAAAATGGTAGAACAGTAGAGATATAAAGAAAATATTAAAGACATCTGGAGAGAAGCAGCACATTATCTACAAAGAAATAATGTATAGTCTGGGTCTGGTCTCAATATATTCAATGGTAACAATAGAAATCAAAAAATAATGAAACAATATACTCAGTGCAGAGCTAAAGTAACTCTCAATTTGCTGTTGAGAGAATTCCATGTCCAGTTAAACTACCATTTAAGAATGATAATGAATTAAATGTTTTCAGATCCATATTGTATGAGTTTACCATTAACAGACACTTACTAGTGAACTTGGAAATATCTGCCTTAGTAAGAAAGAATCTCAATCTATAAAGAAGGAAGTGTGAGCAAAGAGACTGAAAAAAAAAATCAGTAATTCCAAGCAAACTGCCAAATGTTATAATATAATCACAATAGCTATTAACTTAAGAAGTACAAAAACAAGTTCAAACTAAAATATGTAAGGTTGACATTTAAGACAGAATGATGGTGATTAGAGTTCCAGTGTTTCAGGGCTCCTGTATTTTTCCAATGGAGGGAAGAGAGAGTGATTAATTATACACTTTGTTAAAGAAAGTTTGCATATTAGAATTTTAAGAGAAACACAAAAAGACAAGAAACTGAATGCATAACTGTAAAATTACTAGGGTTGGAAGAGGTTATAAGATGCTTAATGCATGACTGCAGTAGACCAAGTGGCTACAGAAATTGATATATTCATAATGAACTGGATGTTTCTAACCCACCTATCATTAAGTTGAGCATACCCACAGGCACTCCATCATCTAGTGGAAGTAAACATATTCAAGATCTGACTGTTGCAGTTCCCAGGGTGGACAAGCAAGTAGCTCACACTCCTAACATGTCTACTCCAGCCACATAGTGACATTCTACCTTCTCCCACATCCATAGCCTTATAAAAAGTTGTCTAGGACCATATTTTGAGTCTTATTTACAGGAGGCTTATCATGACATAGATAGAAAAGCACTTTTACAATGCAACAGTGGTGGCTCTGAAAGACAGTGAAAACTAAAATTCTTCCAATGGGACAAATGTGAAATGCTTTAATTTGTGATCAGGATGAAAGGAGAAATGTTCTTAGGTAAACATCTACATCTACTAGCAGGTTCTTAAAGAAGCAAAACAGGAAAATTGATGACAAAGGGTCTTAGAGAAGAGCTATGTATATGAACTTCTGGCAATGGTCGCAGAGTATATTTGTGTCTCATGTGATGTAAATACTCAAACAAAATTCTCCTCCATGGAGAATATTCTTCAAAATCAAGTAAGATGATCCATTTGTTGTTGTTGTTGTTGTTGTTGTTGTTTTGTTTCAAATTAGTACTGACCTTTAATCAAAGAACTATAAATTCCCAGGTAGTCTTGGAAGTAAGACGGCTCAGTATTTGGTAACGCCTGTATTTGACTTTTCTTCCTCCTTTGCAACTGTGCAAGGTTTCTGTCTGGGTTTCTTCAGAAGATCTCTGCCTCCTTGTCCTGGCATTATGGAGACTCAGGCCCTAACGAAGTGCATTTAAGAGGTTTTAAATAATTAAATAATGCCAAGCGGATGGTGATCAGCTCAAGGCAGATATGCTACAAAAAGCCAACTGAGGTCCCTCCAAGCTCATGGATGGAGCAAGGCTGACACTTCCCAATGGGCCTCGGGTTTCTCCACATGCTGTGCAGAGCCCACAGTGAAGTTGCTAAGGCTCTCCATTCATCTGCAGAAGCACACTCTTTTTTCATAGCTGGAAGACTGTGCTTACGGTCTTTAATCTTCTCTCTGAAAAGCATCCAATTTAGGAATTTTCGCAGTAATCATTTCAGAGTAATGAAAAATGGACAGAACAATAGAACATTTCAAATGTGATATGCGCACTCTGTGCACTTCTCTCTAATGTATGTTTAAAAAGATGTATTAGTCATCCTGAGGAACCCTCTTTTGTCTCCTCACACAATCAAATTGCACCTGCATGCAGACCACAAACATCATAATACAGTTAATTTACCCAATGTACTCATTTCTCCCTCATAACAATGCCCATAAGATAGCATTCAATTTTGTTTTAAAGTTTTAAAGTTTCCTCACATACAAGATTGGGCTGGAATGAACATTTTTTCACTTTGCAGTGTTGCAAAGCACCATAGTAGAGGCTAATGTGTGCCATTGTGCCTGGTTCAAGTCTTTTTTTTTTTTTTTTAACTTTTAAATTTCCATAGGTTTTGCAGGAACTGGTGGTATTTGGTTTCATGAGTAAGTTCTTTAGTGGTGATTTGTGGGATTTTGGTGCATTCATTATCAGAGCAGTATACACTGAATGCAATTTGTAGTCTTTTATCCCTCACCCACCTCCCACCCTTTCCCATGCTTCCCCAAAGTCCATTGTTTTATTCTTATGCCTTTGCATCTTCATTGCTTAGCTCCCACTTAAGAGTGAGAACATAACGAAGTTTGATTTTCCATTCCTGAGTTATTTCACTTAGAATAATAGTATGCAATTCCATCCAGGTTGGTGTGAATGCCATTAATTCATTCATTTTTGTGGCTGAGTAGTATTCCATGGTATGTATATAAACCACAGTTTCTTTATCCACTCATTGATTGATGTATGCTGGTTCCATATCTTTGCAATTGTGAATTGTGCTGCTATAAGCATATGTGTGCAAGTGTCTTTTTTGTATAATGACTTATTTTCCTCTAGGTAGATACCCAGTAGTGGGATTGCTGTTTCAATTAGTAGTTCTACTTTTAGTTCCTTAAGGAATCTTCACACTGTTTTCTACAGTGATTGTACTAGCTTACACCCCCACCAGCAGGGTAGAAGTGTTCCCTTTTCACCACATCCATGCCAACATCCATCATTTTTTATTGTTTTATTATGGCCATTCTTGCAAGAGTAAGGTAGTATTGCATTGTGGTTTTGATTTGCATTTCTCTGATCATTATTGATGTTGAGCATTTTTTCATGTTTGTTGGCCATTAGTATGTCTTCTTTTGAGAATTGCCTATTCATGTTCCTTAGCCCACTTTTTGATGGGATTGTTTGTTTTTTCTTGCTAATTTGCTTGAGTTCCTTGTAGATTCTGGATATTAGTCCTTTGTCAGATGTATACATTGTGAAGATTTTCTCCCACTCTGTGGGTTGTCTGTTTACTCTGCTGACTGTTCCTTTTGCCATGCAGAAGTTACTTAGCTTAATTAAGTCCTACCTATTTATCTTTGTTTTTGTTGCATTTGCTTTTGGGTTCTTGGTCATGAAGTTTTTGCCAATTACTATGTTTAACCCCAATACCCAATATGGTCTCACACAACAAGGACCACTCCGCTAGCTGGTAGCAAGTTGATTACATTTAATACCATTCTGCATGGATAGGGAAAAAATTTATCCTCACTAGCATAGAGTTGTTATCTATTTAGATTTGTTTTCCCTGCCTACCAAACTTTTGCCAGCACCAATGTGGACCCACTGAATGTTAATAGAAAATTACAATAATCATATAAAGACAGTATCACAAGGGAATAAAGGTTAGGGTCTCCTCACCAGATAAAATCCCCACCCAACTGTGGGTCTGGCTAGATGCAAAGGAAAATGGAATAGATAGTCAGTAATAGAAATCATGGATAAGTTGCCACTTATTTCTGGTTGTCCATGAAAATCACTGACACGTAAATAATGCAGTCTTGTGTTAGTGTAGTCTTGCCAGCCAAAATGATTTCATTGGGTTTTTCCCTCAGAAGCTTACATTATAAAAATAATATGGTCCCTTCGTGTTCCAGGTGCTTTGGGAGCTGGGTGTTAAAGTGCAGACATGGCCAAGTCCAAGAACCACACCACATACAAACATTCCTGAAAATGGCACAGAAATGGCATCAAGAAACCCTGATCGCAAAAATATGAATCTCTTAAGGGGGTAGACCCCAAGTTCCTGAGGAACATGGACTTTTCCAAGAAATGCAACAAGAAGGGCCTAAAGAAGATGCAGGCTAACAATGCCAAGGCCATGAGTGCACTTGCTGAGCCTATCAAGGCCCTCATTAAGCCAAAGGAGTTTAAGCCCAAGATGCCAAAGGGTGTCAGCCACAAGCTCAATCAACTTGCCTACATTACCCACGCCAAGCTTGGGAAGCATGCTTGGGCCCTCATTGCCAAGGGGCTCAGGTTGTGTGGGCCAAAGGCCAAAGCCAAGGATCAAACCAAGGCCCAGGCTGCAGCTCCAGCTTCAGTTCCAGCTCAGGCTCCCAAAGATGCCCAGGCCCCTACAAAGACTTCAGAGTATAGATCTCTGTCTGCCAACATGAAGACAGAAGGACTGGTGTGACCCACCCTGGGCTGCTGTCAGCATGGGGCTGGTGTCTTCCTGTGTAATTTGTACAAATAAACCTGAGGCAGGAAAATAATAATAATAATATGTTTTTTCCTCAATTAAAAACTTAAGTTTCAATAGTGATTATACTTTTTCAAATTTTTACATGCTGCCTCCAAAACACTTATATGCCTCCCTGGTAAGAGACTAAGAATGAGTACTTCAGATCAATGCATGGGACTCTACAGTTAGGGTGAAGTTAATTCTCTTGTGGGCTACAGACTCCTAGAAGTACAGCTCTTAGGAGTGTACAGACTACTCATAAATCAGTTAGTCTATTATTGTAGCACTCAATGGGCATAAGTTTCCTGAGTGCTCTCAAAACCATTAACACATTATTTGAGTCATCATGAAGGTGTTCTATCCAAAGCCCTAGCATTTCTTTCTATCTTTAAGGTCAGTCACTTATAAAAAGAGATATTCAAGGTGAGACCATGTCACCTTAAGAAAATATACACGCAGATTCCCACAAGGCAAATAATATGATTTTAAGAAACAAAACACTGAAGTGCTGTTTGATATCTAATTTGAAACTGTATTATGTTAGCAATTACATGAGTGGGGGTTCTTCCAGTAATTTTTCCATGTGATTATCCTGACTGTTAGATTCAAAATGACCTTCATACAAAGACAGACAATATCACAAGCTAATGAGGAGAGGCAGTCCTGTGTAGGCAGGGCAGGAATGAGTCACAGGAATCCTTCATAAAAGTAATTATGCACCTGCTGGGGAGTGTTTTCTGACTCCAGTAAATATTGGTGCGCCTTTCCTCGGCACTGCAAGATGAAAATTTGTTGAAGGCTGTGACCTACCATAGTTTTCACAAAAGTGTTTTTGGGGGCTATTTTGTTTACTAGAATTACACAAATACAAATCAGTCAAGCCTGAGCTACAAGTGGACAATAGAGTTAAATATGTTATCAGACATAAAGGACCAAAAAAAAAAAAAAATCAGAAACCAACAAGCTATAGATTGAGGGACAATAGCCAGGAAGGAAATTTTACCAATTTACTAACTAGAATCTGGGATGAGGAGAAACTTTTATTCTCATAACAGAACCCAGACACAGAGTGATGGCAGGCTGTAACCAAGATCCTAAAGTCAATTTAACAATGTAAGGACTTTATTGTTTGCAGAGGCAGGTAGGGAATAGTGTCACTGAAAACACCCAGATTTTGTTCTGTTAAAAATCCTGTTGAGCTGGGCACAGTGACAGATGCTTGTAGTCCCAGCTACTAGAGAGGCTGAGGCAAAGGATCACTTGAGCCCAGGACTTTGAGACCATCCTGGACAGAATGAGTCCTCATTGCTAAGGCAAAAAAAAATTAATAATAATTTTGTTTTAAAAAATTAAAAATTTACAAAAAATTCAGTTGACTTTTTTTTTTTTTTTTTTTTTTTTTTTTTTTTTTTAATGGAGTCTAACTCTCTCCCAAGTTGGAGTGCAGTGGTGCCATCTTGGCTCACTGCAACCTCTGCCTCACAGGCTCAAACAATTCTCCTGCCTCAGCCTCCCAAGTAGCTGCGATTACAGTCACCTGCCACCATACCCGGCTAATTTTTGTACTTTTAGTAGAGATGGAGTTTTGCCTTGTTGGCCAGGCTGGTCTCGAACTCCTGGCCTCAAGAGATTTCCCCCACTTTCGTCTCCCACAGTGCTGAGATTATAGACCTGAGATACTGCCTGACTCCCACTGACTCTTGACCTTTGTGAGTAGTCTTTACTGTTTCATCTGCTACTATCTCTTATGTTCACCACACCCAATATTTATTTAAGATTTGATACTTAGTTAACTTTCTTTTTATCACGCTAAGCACTTCCATTGTTCAGAATGACTTTTGCATTTCCATAGTCAACTCTTCCAGATCAGTTTCTTGGTTTTGCCATCTCTAGGAACCTTCAGTACCCCAACTTTGGTCATCCACTCCCACAGCTGCATCCTGAACCTCCTAGACACTTGTTACAACTCTGCGCTTGAAATGTTCAGTTCCCACACACTACTATTCAATCCCAGGATCCTGTCCTTCTTGCTGTCTCATTCAGTTACTCCTTCACCTGCTCCTGATCCACAAGCCCTCCTGTTCCTTTTTCCCTTCAGAGACCATTCTTGTCTTCATATCTTTCCTCGTTCAACTTAGAGTCCGTATCTCCACACTTGAATTATTTTCTTGCCAAAATTTTACTACCTTGTCTCACTGTCTTTTCAATGTTCTCACTTGGTAAATAGCCTAACACTGAATTAACCTGTATCAATTATTATTTAACTTCTCTGGCCTATCAAATAATCTTCCTCACCTTGGTCCCTCCTTATTCTTAATGGAGAAAATAGAATGCCTTTTACTTAATCGAGAAAATTGAAGCCATGAAGTGGAAATGCCCTCAATGCTTTGCCATCCCCTCTACAACCTCACATGCATTTGTCAATCCCCCTTCTTGTTACCTCACTGCCTCTCCAATTAAGTTGTGTTTCTCTAGTTCTCTGAGTACTTCTTCATCCATGCTCTGGATTGGGTAACTTTCCGCTCCCACTTAAATGTGTTTTTTCACAATTAAAAACTTTAATTTAGTAATTTTTTAAAGTAATTTAGTTAATCATCTATGGAATGTTTTCCGTCAGTATATTCACAGTCCACATTGCCCTTTTTAAAAAATTTTCCTTTTCTTTTGGCCAGTTTCTCCAAAGCACCATTTAATAAGAGCAAGTTTTTGAGCACCTACTATGAACTAGGTGTTTTACATAAATTAGCACCTACCACATGAGGTAGCTATTATTATTGCAGTTCTACAGATTAGGAAACTGGATCTTAGATGCAGTTATGTAAATTACTTAGCATTCCACAGTGACTGTGGCAGATTTGGGACTGGAACCTAGGTCTGTCTACACTGAAGTTTGTCTCTTTCTTTTAGTAATTTTGCCTTGGTTGCCCTCTCCCTGATCTACAGTGCATGTTTTTCCTGTTTCCATCTCTTTACGTCTGCAAAAAGGCAAAGTAAAGGAGAGTTGATAGCAGTAAAAACAATCACTTACCGAGGTAAAGAGCTTGTTCAACTAATGGGAACAGAAGGAATCAGAAGGACCTAGGCTGACCTCAGCCTGTCTTCTCCTCAAGGAATCCAGGGTGAATGAATGGTGACCTGGAACAAAGACAGTGACTCCCACTTCCCACAGTGCTCCATGCTATGCTCTTAAAGATGGTGTACCAGCAAATGGGGCTGCAAACTGGCCCAGCCTCCCTCAGATTAGCCTCAGATCTTACAGCAAATGGAACTCAAAGGCGCAAAGAGAGATATTAGGTACTTAGCTCCACGCTGAATCTACACCACTCACACTCAGGTGTTCTGGTGAGGATGGGCACACCTTGACAGACCTGTGAGTCACTCCCTGACTGCTCACTGGGGGTCTATTAAGGAGGAAACACTGTACTATGAAGGGGAATCCAATAGAAAGCTTATCATTGACCATTTTATATAATAGTGGGGCAGATGGATCATGTGCATAATGAATTGTATTAAAGATAGAAAATAAGTTCCTAAGAGAAATACAGGTAAAGTACAACTTGTGGCCAAAGAAGGGAAATATTACCATGGCAGGAAAAAGAGCTTTCTTAAACACATAGAATTTAAACCGGAGCAGAGAGAATTTGGAACTGTAGAGACAGTTTTAAAGGACAGGTCATGGGACCATACCAATAGGAACTACCAGCTAGGAATGTGATGCGATGTGTGTGTGTGTGTGTGTGTGTGTGTGTGTGTGTGTGTGTGAGATCTGAAGAGAAACCTGAACATGAAGTAGTTATGGTAAAGAGCTAAAAGTCTGAGCTATCTAAAACATTGAAAATGGGATGGCTAGGAGAGGAAGATGTTTTTGGAAAAGCCCTCCAATCTCTTTCTCTCTTTCTAAGACCACTCCTGTCTCCTCATCTTTCCTTATTCAGAGTAGATTGGGTTCAACCCTTGATGGCTCCTGCATGCCAGGCTAAAAAGTATGGGCCATGGGCATTAGAATTGGGGAGATTATGAAATACACTGTTTGTGTTTGCTTTTTGACCAGGCATGAGAAACTCAGAGCTATTCTTTAAGAAGGTTAATCTAATAGCAGTATTTGAAGAAATTAGAACACTAGAGAGACAGCAAATCAAGCTCAAAGTTGTAATGATTATGAATACTATTAGGTTTTTTTTTTTTTTTGAAATTGTGAAGTTTTTCCACTCACCATAATATCAAAGACTATCTATTAAAACCCATATTATACCATTCTCTGTCTCATTTATGCAATTGACATTTCAAAGACACAAATTTTATCATCAGCTTTTGTAAACCTCATAGCCTTATTTCTTTAAAAAAGATACAAAAGGACAAATGACACTATGAACTGAAAAAATATGTAAGTAATAAAATACAGACTTCAGCAGTACAGAGAAAGAAATATACTTTGGCGAAGTGTTTAACTACCTAGGCACTTGTTAAAATACAGATTATCAGGCTCATGAGAGCTAAGTCAGCAAGTTTTTCTGTAAAGGGCCAGAAAGTAAATAATTTAGGCTTTGTAGGACACTTGATCTCTGTCAAAAATACTAAATTCTGCTCTTGTAGCAAAGAAGCAGCCACATAAAAGTCATAAAAGAAAAGGTATGGTTATGTTATGAGAAAACTTAATTTATATAAATGGTACATGGGCATTCAATAGTAGCAAAAATTAGGGGCTGAAAATTTGATGAGAGATGGGATATTTACCTAATCTTAAAGTATATCCCCATATATTAAATGTTTAGTAATTAATAATTAATGCTTAGTAATTAATACCTTAATAGGTATTAATTAACTTCACCAATAGAGAAACCTAGAAGACATAATGTTAGCCACGTGGTAAAAAATAAACATCACCAGAAATCATATGCTACTTGAAATAATACAATAAAAAGAGCACAGCATCATTTCTGTGATATCCCTGCAAAAGATACAAAACCCAAATCCATTCAGGAGAAAATGTCTGTCAAACATGAACTGAGGGATGTTCTACAGAGTAACTCTTATGGACTCTTCAAACATTTCAGTGTCGTTAAAAGAGAAAGAGAAACTGAAGAAATTATCTGATCAAAAGAGACTAAAGTGATATGGCAGATAAATATAATACATGATCCTGGACCTTTCAAAGGACATTATTGGGAGAAGCAGCAAAATCTGATTAGGATCAGTAGATTAGAGAGTAACATGGTATCAATGTGAATTTTCTGATTTGTATGGTTGTACTGTGGTTATATAGGAGAATGTTCTTGTTTTTAGAAAATGCACACTGAAGCATTAAGGTGTGATGGGGCTTAATATCTTTAACTCTCTTGAATGGCTGAGAAAAAAACAAAATGTATAAATGCAGGGAGTGAGAGAACAATAACACAATATGGTAAAATATTAGTAATTGCAGTATCTGGTTGTAGAGTATACAAGAATTCTTCAGACCCTTTTTGCCACTTTCCTATCAGCTTCAGGTTATTCAAAATAAAATGTTAAAAAATGTTTGGCTGTAATACATCAACTAAAGACAGAAAAAAATGCCCAAATCCCTGGGAATAGAGAAAGAAAGAAATTTTAAAGCAATTAGAGGGTGATATGATCAATTCATACATTGGACAGATCATTTCATCAGAAATTTCCATCTGACTTTGAACAGAAGCTTCCCAACTTCCAACAACATGTGATTCAATTAAGGAAAAAACAAAATTGAACCTTGTCAAACAGAAAATACTAACGAAACCATGATGTACTTCAACACGGCTCAAAATAACTTCATCAATGTTAAAGGAGCTAAACAGATCAAAATTACAAGCAAGAGTTATAAAAAGTAGCATATGACTATGATGTCATGTGTATTGCCAATGTCCTAGAGTTGCCATTATATTTAAATTTAAACTAAAAATTATTTACCTAAGAAGGGGGCAAATCTAGGTATTATTGAACTCCAAATTTATGCAATTTGTAGATCCCTATCTAGAAAAAAGAATACAAAATTATGTGCAACAATTAATATTTATTAAGAAAGACAAAATAAATTATGGTAAACTACAAATTTTAAGAAGCTGAGAAGTATAAAAAAAAGACGAATGTTTTTATAAAGTAGATGCTTGGCATGGCTTTTTCATGCTTTTCCCTATACTTTGTGGCTGCATATCTTTACCTTTCCATGTGACAAAATTCTGTATTATCATAATCTACACAGAGAAAGAAATGCACTGTGCTAGTGAGAAGCCCTAACATTGAAACTTTATTGACTACAAGTGGATCTGTCACTGTCCATGGATAAAATGTTTCTCAAAGATGTTACTATGCTTGCAGAGAACATTGAAGGATGACCTCTGAGCTTATAAAAGGCCTAGATAAGTTAGAAATCCAGGAGCTATACGGAACCATCCAAGTATGTTGACCCTTGAAGCATTTTGTGAATATATAAAGGTGAATAGCTAAAGAATACGCTTTTGAGACCTGATGGGACTTGGTTACTATTTACGTACAAGAGTGACACAGATAAAAGTCTATTGCTAACTAAGTTTAGAAGAGTTCCTTCAACAAGAATAAATAAAAATTCTGAGCAATAAGAAGGCCTGGAGTTGGGGGGAGGTACATAAAATATTAGTACGTCTTACAATCAAGGGCTCCTTGGATTCATTTGGCAGTTTATTTTGTTCCCTTGCTTATTATGAGCAATTCTAGCTCACAATTCAAGGAATTTAGGACAACTAAAACAAAGTATTTATAACAAATGAAAATATACAGGGATTTAAAACCTCCCTGGGTTAGGGGCTGGATTAGGACCCATTAGGAGATTTAGGATTTGGTCTAAGTCGGGTCCCAGCAGTGAGATGGCATTCAAAAGCAAGCAGGAGCAGAAAGAGCCAGAGAATTACTTGATCTAAAGCCCTATGAAAGGTATAAAGTGAGAAAGCTAATTCTAGAGCAGGAGGAAGAAGGTCAAGAGTGAAGTCACATAGAACTTGGGGGACTGCCAGGAACAGGACTTAGAGCCCCAGTGTTGCCCTGGTTAAAGTCCCACATAGCTCAGCCTTCCTGTCCTGGTTCCTGAAAGAGCCCAGGAATGCAGCCAGAAATCATCTGCCATATCTAAGCAGTTGAAAGAATTGCACCTGTTTAATCACAAAAGGCAAAGCTAAAGAAGAGCTTGAATTATTATCAGATTAAAGAGCTGCTGCCATGCAGAAAAAGGAGCAAATTTATTCCATATTTCCATGGAAAAACTAAAATCAGCATGTGAAATTTACCAGGAGACAGATTTTGAGTCCTTAAAGCAGGAACTTGACTGGAATTATTTGCCTTTGTTCACCTAGAAGAGTGCCTGGAACATCCTAAATTGCCAATGCTACTTGTTAAATTGATTAATATAAATAAGAAATGACTGTTCCGCAATTACAGTAAGTTGATTATGGAATAGAACCTGATGATTCTTTCTGAGCTTTGGGTATTTTAATCAGGGATTTGACCACAATGACAGTCTTAGACATGAAATTGAACATGCACCAGGCACTATTCAAAGTGTCTTCCATATATTATTACATTTCATTCTCACAGCCGCCCTTGAAGCAAGTTGTACTATTAATCCCATTTTACAGATGAGGCAACTGAGACACAGAGAGATTATAGCACTTGTTCAAAGTCATACAACAGTCAGGATTTGAACTCAGGGGACCTGTTTCTTGCCTCTCTGTCTTGCTATATCCCATTATCCCACCTGATAGAGAAGAGCTGGAATTGAGTCCAATATCACATGAGAGGTTAGTTGAGTGTTCTCTTCCTACATACTATGATTCTCAGACCATGCTGGATATCAGCTTTTGCTAATGTCAGATCAACCACCTCGTTTTTGTCTAGTTTAATCTATGTTAGCAAGACTGAATATTTAGACATATTAAACAAAACACCAATAAGATGCCACAACACAAGATGCATGACACTACATACACAAAACAAATTGAATAAAAACTAAAATCTATTTTGATGTTGGGGGGGGCTCTCCTCCAGGTCTTTAACTTTATCAAAAAGTAGCATTTATTTATTTTCTTCAGTTTCTAAGAACTTGGAGTGTTCAGTGGCGCCAGCACAACCCCCATTAAAAATGCTCACTCAGCCTCGCCCACATGCCTAGCAACCTTGTGTTTATTCCACTACAGTCAATTCAAAGTCACAAGAATGACACAGGTTATAAATTTCAGGAGCACAGGTGATGTGTGCAGTGAGGCAGCCTGACTGAGAATGCATGCCCAGTGAAGAAAAATCACTCTGAAGAGTTCAGGGTCAATAATTATGCTGATAGGGAAATCAGCGAAGAGGCAGGTGTCCTGGATAACAGGACATATTTCTTAGCCAGGAAATTATATTTTAAATGAAGGTAAGAAAACATGCTGCTTTGAGGTTGCCAGGTAATCCCAGGAAATATAATGTAGGATTTGTTCCCAAGAAAAGGATTAGGGTAATAGCAATTATTGTGTACCTATGAGGTATTGTAGACTGTACCAGACATGTTGTCATTATCTAATTTAATTTCCCCAAAGCCCAAGGTCACTCAGATAGTAAATGGCAGAGTTACAATTTGAACTCAGTTCCTTATGATTCCACATCTAGTCTCCTCCTACTATATTAAGCTGCTCAATATATTGAGCAATATCTTGACAAATTTTGCCTTTAAGAAAGCATTCTGGTGGCCAGTGATGATGAGCGTTTTTTCATGTGTCTGTTGGCTGCATAAATGTCTTCTTTCGAGAAGTGTCTGTTCATATCCTTTGCCCACTTTTTGATAGGGTTGTTTGATTTTTTTCTTGTAAATTTGTTTACGTTCTTTGTAGACTCTGGATATTAGCTCTTTGTCAGATGGGTAGATTGTAAAAATTTTCTCACATTCTGTAGGCTGCCTGTTCACTCCAATGGTAGTTTCTTTTGCTGTGCAGAAGCTCTTTAGTTTAACTAGTTCAACCATTGTGGAAGACAGTGTGGCGATTCCTCAAGGATCTAGAACTAGAAATACCATTTGACCCAGTCATCCCATTACTGGGTATATACCCAAAGGATTATAAATCATGCTGCCATAAAGACACATGCACACATATGTTTATTGTAGCACTATTCACAATAGCAAAGACTTGGAACAAACCCAAATGTCCATCAATGATAGACTGGATTAAGAAAATGTGGCACATACACACCATGGAATACTATGCAGCCATAAAAAAGGATGAGTTCATGTTCTTTGTAGGGATATGGATGAAGCTGGAAACCATCATTCTGAGCAAACTATCACAAGGAGAGAAAACCAAACACCGCATATTCTCACTCATACATGGGAACTGAACAATGAGAACACTTGGACACAGGGTGGGGAACATCACACACTGAGGCCTGTTGTTGGGTTGGGGAGGGGGGAGGGATAGCATTAGGAGATATACCTAATGTAAATGACGAGTTAATGGGTGCAGCACATCAACATGGCACATGTATACATATGTAACAAACCTGCACGTTGTGTACATGTACCCTAGAATTTAAAATATAATAAAGAAAAAAGAAACTATTCTGATTTTTTCAGGGTCTAATGCTACATAACATATCTGAAGTGGT
The DNA here is from genome assembly GCF_037993035.2 of Macaca fascicularis. Lineage (NCBI taxonomy): Eukaryota > Metazoa > Chordata > Mammalia > Primates > Cercopithecidae > Macaca > Macaca fascicularis. Next base: position 26,599,599 of record NC_088375.1, read on the forward strand.
TGTCTTTTGAAATCGTGCAGTCAAATTAATTTGTGGAAATGTTAAAGATAAGCATTATGGGATTATAAGCAGCTTCTTGATGGTACCAAAGCTGCAAGTGTCCCTGGACTTTTCAAGAAGTAAGTTGTGGCCAACCAGCATACTCAAGCTAGAAATGATGGAGATAGTGCTTAGCTCTCATCAGCTCTGCTGTAGTATCTACCTTGCAGATTGAGATGGGGGCCTCTGTAGACTGAAACCCGCATCACTCCAGAAATTAATTCCCGATTATGTGATGAAGGAACCCAACAAGGAAACACAACTGCAACAGAGAACCTTAGGCAAATATACTCATGAAGACAGAACTGAGGGGACCTAGGACTGCCATAGAAGGCCAGCTTTAGCTAATGCAACCTCTGATGGAAGGAGAGTGAAAAGTTTGGATATTAGACCATTAGGGAGAAACAAAAGTTACATATTAAGAAAAGAAGATTCCAAAGGTACATACCAGCTGTCTTCAGAGTTCTCTGTAGCTATGGAAATAAAGCAGGGAGCAGAGATTAGATGCATCAGAGATTCATCTTTCAGGCCACCAAAGAAATAACTTCCTAATAATCAGAGCCAACTGAAAACTGAATGACTTGTGTGAAGAAGTTGGAAGATCCCTGTTAATGAAGGTGTCATCTCTCTCTTGGTTAAAATGAGAGCGAGAACAAAAAAGAAACAACTTAGCCAAATTGCCATTGCTATGGGTACTATGATGCTGTCACATAATTCTTGTGTTTATGATTCTCTCCAGTGCCTCCTATCTTTCTCTTTAAAAGACAAAAAAAAAAAAAAAAAAAGACCTACAACAATCGCTCCATGTTTGGAAAATTATCTTTCCTGACTTTTCTGTTAGTAGAATGCAGTAAGGATACTGTTCACAGTAACTTCCCCAACTAAGATCGGATTATGCTTCTTTCCAGTCACCCTATTTGGCTCCCATACTCATCACTTCATGGGATATTACTTTTACCAGCATGTCCGTGGCTTACCCAGAAATGCAACACATTGGATTTTGTTGTTCTATAACAGCTGTGGGAGAATCAAGTATAGACAGCAAAAGTTAGAACACAGATCATGATAAAATATCCCCCTTACCAATTATATATTGTTCTCTTTGGACCACTATTTTCCCTCATCCCTGAATTTACTCATTGTCAGTTTCCAGATAATACTTTTCTTTGCTTTTCACATTCACTTTGAGTGCATACGTCAAAATTCTTGGGCTAGGTCCTCTGGCCTCCATTGCTGACTCTTGTTGCATTACCACTTTTATATTCAAGGAACCATGGAATTTCAGAGCTAGAAGAGAACCTGGAGATCATTTACACCAAATGCCTAATTTTATGAATGGGAAAACTGAAGCTACTAGAGCTGATATGATTTGCCCAAGGTCATAGGATTAGCAGCATAACTGGAACCACTGTTTTAATGTGTTGACCTGACTTCCCTGTCATAGGGATGTTGTCCATTTTCAGCTACTGGGCACTAATGACATCTAAGCTACCCTAACACCTGCCATCTGATCATTTCCTCTATTGAAGTCCCAAGCAACCAGGATCTGGCTGATTCATCTCTTAACACAGTAGGAAAAACACATATATAGACCTTTCTTCATCAAAGACAATTGCTCCTTTTGGCTGTGAGATCATTGTACAGAGGTACCAGTTCAATAAGAAAGCTTGTTTTGCTTTTGCACACATTTACATGAATGAAAAATCATGTAAAATAAAGCAAAATTAATCATAAAAAGAAGACATTTTTCTTCCCAGCCACCACCTAAATTAAATATTTTGTGTTTTTATTTATTAAAAATTTTATATACATTTGAACAAAAGTGACTTATTTTCTAAATTCTTAAAAAGAACAAATCTGGGATATCAAAAATCTCGAGCCAAATCTGTGCCATACATTTTTGTCTTTCATTTTGAGTTCCTAATCAGTACTAAATTGCTACAGATGGCACAGATATTGTCATCCTATAAACATCAGTTTATCTAGAGACCAACCAGCCCACAGCCCATCTGGAGGAAGAAAATAAACCAATATCCACTGTTTACCATCTATATGCTAGCCTCTTCCATATACATTATCTCACAGTAATCCCCACAATAATCCTGCAAGGTAGATATTGTTATTCCATTTGTTTTTAATAGAAAGAGGGAACTGAGCTCATATACTTCACAAATGGTAGAGCTAGAATTTGAGTGTAGATCTAGGTGATCTCTTTTTTTCTCTACATCATGCCATGTGTTACCCTCAAAGATCGCCAACATACCACAGCAGATTTGCTGAGCAGGAATGTGTCAATCATTAGAAAATGAGACAAAACAAGGAAAGGACACTGTGGAAACTGAGAAGAATGTCCAAATGGTTTGTGAGTCTAAGCAGAAGAAGTATCTCCCATGGCATGGAGGAGTTCCATTTTATTACTACATGGACTGCAAAATGTGGCTTTTGTTGTAAGGAGACTGGATATCCCAAGTTCCCTGGCTTAATCATTACATATTATATAAATATATCAGAATATCACATGTACCCTCAAATATGTACTAGATAGATACATAGATTATACATATATTTTAGAAAACACAAGAAAAATTTTCAAAAGCATGTTCTCAAAATATGGTTTTTAGTGACTAACAGTCCACGTGAATAAGTGTACCATAATTTTAACTATTCCTCTTTGGTTGGCTCTTTGGGTTTTGGTTTAGATTTTCTGTGTTTGTTTTGTTTGTTTGTTTGTTTTCTTTTTTTTTTTTTTTTGGAGACAGAGTCTCACTCTGTCACCCAGGCTGGAGTGCAGCAGCGCCATCTGATTACAGGCGTGAACCATGGGGCCCAGCCTCTTTGCTTCTATCCCAGTTTCTTCCTACTTTAAATAAATGCTGTTATTAACATCCTTGTATGTAAATCTCTGTAGTACATTGGGCATTTTTTTGACCCTCAGGTCTACCCTCTTCTCCTAGAGTAAAAAACTGCCTATTTAAGTTTTGTCTGATGGGACAACTTGAACTTAATGGGAAACTCGGTAGTCCAGGACTGTTAGGAAGAAATACTATGAGGATGGAATAGGAAAAATCTCGGGCAGAGTAGAGATCGGCCTTATAAAAAGTCACTATGGGAAAAGCATTTGGAGGTCCAGGCACAGAAAGCAAAAAGGGTACAGTAATGTCTTTGGTTAAATTCCAGAAACTAACCACATCAGAGCATTCCAGGTTGCAAGCAAGGCAGAGCCACAGGAAGAGGTCAGGACAGACAGTGGTAATCTTCTAAGTAGAAGATGTGTCCATGCGTAGGGGCCAGCCTCAAGTTGGGGCTATGGGAGCTGGCCAAAACCAAAGAAGGGACTGGCATGAGCTAGGCTAGATGCAGAGACCTAGCCAGCAGGTTAATCTGGGAAGGATATGTGTATCCTTCCACATATTTCTCTGTATATTTGAACAAAAATATGATAACTCTATACATCATATTCTGTGATTTGATTTTCTCATGTAATGTACTGGAGATGCTTTTCCATGTCAGTATATATAAAGCTAATTTGTTAGTTTTAATTTATGCACTAATTTTCATAGTATGGCTATAACAATTTACATAACATTTTCCCAACTAATGAATAATTTGATTTTTTTTCATTTTTTAAAAAATTCTACTAATACCAGCATTTTTCCTAGTCATCATCTTGCATCAGTTTGGCATTATCACTCCGAGACAGACATTAAAACATCTGATTTCCCACCCACATTGGTTGAAAATGATGATGGACCTGATTAATTAACAAAAAATGGAATCTAAGCAGAGGGAAGGAGGAGGAAAGGACACAATGCAAGTGGTCAGGGTGTTTTCATAACTTTCACTGACATATTTATTACACTTAGAAATGGTATGGTTCAGTAGAAAACACAGGTCTGAGGGGACTCAGGAGACCTAGGATTTGGGATTTTGCTATCACTTATTATCTCTTTTGGCCACAATCTCCTCTCACTATCTGTTGAAGAGAACTGTATTAGATGACCTCCAACAGTGGTTATTCTATGGATTATTTAATGCAGATAGATTAAAATTTAGGTGTTAAAGGGGTATGTGTGTGCGTGTGCATGTGCGCGTGTCTTTGTCTATGAAAAAGAGAGAAGAACAATGAGAATATAAAACAATGAAGAGAAAGAAACAGTAACAAAGAAAAAGTACTCAATATCATTCGTATCCTGAACTTGAGACTCCAGTTCTCATGTAATTAGTATTTCTAATGCTCAGGGAAATGGGTCTGTAAATAGTCTTTCTAGTATATTATATTCAAGCCATAAATACTTTCCATCATTTTTTAAATGTTGACTGGACAACTTAAAGGCATGTAACTTCACACCTATATTTGGATATTGTCAGACTTGCAGATTTTGGCTCCAATTTTATGGGAACTGAGGGATTCAATAATTAGCAGTAAAAAACCTACTTTACCCATCATATCCAAAGCTTTCCAATAGAAGAATAACATTAATGAAGACAATCTAAGTGAAAAGGAGGTTATCACCTAAATCCTTCTTGTTCTGAATAAAGTTTCATTGGTACAAAAACTTGAGATATCAGAAAAAAACATTTTTTTTCAAATCCATTGCCTGCAAAACCATTGTTCTTAACCAACACTGCTCCACTGCCGTTTGTGACCATATTGAAGGACTGAGTTTCTCTCTGGTTAATACATTTGTAGGTTGAGAGACTTAAGAGCCAGCAATGATATGGGTGAGAAACTTGTAAAACTTGTATCATTTATTAAGTTTCCAGAAGCAATTACAGACTTCACTGAGGGACTGGCCTGAGCATAAATGCATTTCAGAACCTTCAGTCTGGCTGTTCACCCATCCTATTCTCCCCTTATGTACCACTCAAGTCTATACATATTTACCTCCTTTTTTTCCTCCCTTTCTTCTTTCCTCTAGTTGGTGTCTCCTTCCTTCATTCATTCACCATTTCCTCCACCATTTATTCATTCTGTTTAATCAAATGTCTTTTTAAGGGAGCATCTGCTATAACCCAGGCCCTGTGTGTGTGGTATTGGGGATGCCAAAATAGATTAAAATGATACTTGCCTTCCAGGGGTTCCCATCCCCATCCTCTACCTTTGTTCTTCTTTGTGTGTGTATGTGTGTGTGTGTGTGTATTGGCTCTTCTTTTTCTTTCACTGTACTCTGTTGTCTAAGTTCAGTGGGCCCCTAGTATCTTCCTCAAACCCTTCAAACCCATTTTCAAATCCTCTATAAGTTTGTAGCAGACACTAATTTATTTATTGCTTCATATATTTGTTTCCTATTGCTGTTGTAACGAGTGGCTGAAAACAACAAAAATTTATCTTATAGTTCTGCAGGTCAGAAGACTGACACAGGTCTCACTGGGCTAAAATCAAAGCATGGTAAGGACTTCATTCTTTTCTGGGGCCTCTAGAGGAAAATGTGCATCCTTGCCTTTTCCAGTTCCTAAAAGCTGCCTGCATTCATTGGCTCAAGACCCTTTTCTCTGTCTTCATAACCTGCAATGGTACATCAAGTTATCCTTATATTGAATCCCTCACTCGGATGCTTCTACCTCCCTCTTCCAGCACTTAAGAACCCTCACCATTACATTGGGCACATCCAGATAACCCAAGATAGTCACCTTATTTTAAGGGCAGCCATTTAACAAACTTAATTTCATCTGCAGCCTTACCTGCTCTTAGTCATGTAACAGATCATATTCACAGGGTCTGGCGTTAACAATTGGGAATTTTAGGGGGCCATTATTCTGTCTACCACACTTTACCTTAGGAGTGTTTTTTAATTATTATTCTAAGTTTTGGGATACATGTGCAGAACGTGCAGGTTTGTTACATAGGTATACACGTGCCATGGTGGTTTGTTGCACACATCAACTCATCATCTGCATTAGGTATTTCTCCTAATGCTATCCCTCTCCTAGTCCCCTACCTGTGGACAGGCCCCAGTGTGTGATGTTCCCCTACCTGTGTCCATGTGTTCTCATTGTTCAACTCCCAACTATGAGTGAGAACATGTGGTGTTCAGTTCTCCGATCCTGTGTTATTTGCTGAGAATGATGGTTTCCAGCTTCATCCATGTCCCTGCAAAGGACATGAACTCATTCTTTTTTATGGCTGCGTAGTATTCTATGGTGCCTATGTGCCATATTTTCTTTATCCAGTCTATTATTGATGGGCATTTGGGTTGGTTCCAAGTCTTTCCTATTGTAAATAGTGATGCAATAAACATACATGTGCTTGTGTCTTTATAATAGAATGATTTAAAATCCTTGGGGTATATACCCAGTAATGGGATGACTGGGTCAAATGATATTTCTGGTTCTAGAGCCTTGAGGAATTGCCACACTGTCTTCCACAATGGTTGAACTAATATACACTCTCACCAACAGTGTAAAAGTGTTTCTATTTCTCCTTGTCCTCTCCAGCATCTGTTGTTTCCTGGCTTTTTAATGATTACCATTCTAACTGGCATGAGATGATATCTCATTGTGGTTTTGATTTGCATTTCTCTAGTGACAAGTGATGATGAGCTTTTATTCATATGTTTGTTGGCCGCATAAATGTCTTCTTTTGAGAAGTGTCTGTCCATATCCTTTGCCCACTTTTTGATGGGTTTTTTTTTTCTTGTAAATGTGTTTAAGTTCCTTATAGATTCCAGATATTAGCCCTTTGTCAGATGGATAGATTGCAAAAATTTTCTCCCACTCTGTAGGTTGCCTGTTCACTCTGATGATAGTTTATTTGGCTGTACAGAAGGTCTTTAGCTTAATTAGATCCCGTTTGCCAATTTTGGCTTTTGTTGCCATTGCTTTTGTTTTCGTCACAAAGTTTTTGCCCATGCCTATGTCCTGAATGGTTTTGTCTAGGCTTTCTTCTAGGGTTTTTATGGTCTACATTTAAGTCTTTAATCCATCTTGAGTTACATTTTGTATAAGGTGTAAAGAAGGGGGCCACTTTCAGTTTTCTGCATATGGCTGGCCAGTTGTCCCAACACCATTTATTAAATAGGGAATCCTTTTCCCATTGCTTATTTTTGTCAGGTTTGTCAAAAACAATGGTTGTAGATGTTTGGCATTATTTCTGAGGCCTCTGTTCTGTTCCATTGGTCTATATATCTGTTTTGGTACCACCACCATGCTGTTTTGGTTACTGTAGCCTTGTAGTATAGTTTGAAGTCAGGTAGCGTGATGCCTCCAGCTTTGTTCTTTTTGCTTAGGATTGTCTTGGCTATATGGGTTCTTTTTTGGTTCCATGTGAAATTTAAAGTAGTTTTTTCTAATTCTGTGAAGGAAGTCAGTGGTAGCTTGATGGGGGTAGCATTGAATCTATAAATTACTTTGGGCAGTGTTTTCATGATATTGATTTTTCCTGTCTGTGAGCATGGAATGTTTTCCCATTGTTTGTGTCCTCTCTTATTTCTTTGAGCAGTGGTTTGTAGCTCTCCTTGAAGAGATCCTTCACATCCCTTGTAAATTGTATTCCTAGGTATTTTATTCTCTTTATAGCAATTGTTAATGGGAATTCATTCATGATTTGGCTCTCTGTTTGTCTAATATTGGTGTATAGTATAGGAATGCTTGTGATTTTTGCACATTGATTTTGTATCCTGAGACTCTGCTGAAGTTGCTCATCAGCTTAAGGAGATTTAGGGCTCAGAGGGTGGGGTTTTCTAAATATAAAATCATGTCTTCTGCAAACAGAGACAGTTTGACTTCCTCTCTTCCCATCTGAATACTCTTTATTTATTTCCCTTGCCTGATTTCCCTGGTCAATACTATGTTGAATATGAGTAGTGAGAGAGGGCATCCTTGTCTTGTTCTGGTTTTCAAAGGGAATGCTTCTAGCTTTTGCCCATTCAGTGTGATATTGGCTGTGGGTTTGTCATAAATAGCTCTTATTATTTTGAGATACATTCCATCAATACCTAGTTTATTGAGAGTTTTTAGCATGAAAGAGTGTTGAATTTTATCAAAGGCCTTTTCTGCATCTATTGAGATAATTGTGTGTGGTTTTTTTTTTTTTTCATTGGTTCTGTTTATATGATGGATTACATTTATTGATTTGTTGAACCAGACTTGCATCCCAGGGATGAAGCCAATTTGATCGTGGTGGACAAGCTTTTTGATGTGCTGCTGGATTCAGTTTACCAGTATTTTATTGAGGATTTTCACATCGATGTTCATCAGGGATATTGGCCTGAAATTTTCTTTTCTTGTTGTGCTCTGCCAGGTGTTGGTATCAGGATGATGCTGGACTCATCAAATGAGTTAAGGTCGAGTCCCTCTTTTTCTATTGTTTGTAATAGTTTCAGAAGGAATGGTACCAGCTCCTTTTATGTCTGGTAGAATTTGGCTGTGAATCCATCTGTTCCTGGGCATTTTTTGGTTCATAGGCTATTAATTACTGCCTCAATTTCAGAACTTGTTATTGGTCTACTCAGGGATTCAACTTCTCCCTGGTTTAGTTTTGTGAGGGCATGTGTGTCCAGGAATTTATCCATTTCTTCTAGATTTTCTAGTTTATTTGCATAGAGGTGTTGATAGTATTCTCTGATGGTAGCTTGTATTTCTGTGCGATCAGTGGTGATACCCCTTTATCATTTTTTATTGTGTTTATTTGCTTCTTCTCTCCTTTTCTTCTCTATTAGTCTAGCTAGGGGTCTATCTAGTTTGTTAACCTTTTCAAAAAAGCAGTTCCTGGATTCACTGATTTTTTTAAAGTTTTTTTGTGTGTCTCTGTCTCCTTCAGTTCTGTGCTGCTCTTAGTTATTTCTTGTCTTCTGTTAGCCTTTGAATTTGTTTGCTCTTGTTTCTCCAGTTCTTTGAATTGTGATGTTAGGGTGTCGATTTTAGATCTTTCCCACTTTCTTCTGTGGGTATAAATTTCCTTCTAAATACTGTTTTAGCTGTGTCCCAGAGATTCTGGTATGTTGTGTCTTTGTTCTCAATGGTTTCAAATAACTTATTTCTGCCTTAATTTCATCATTTACCCAGTAGCAGGTTGATCAGTTTCTAAGTAGTTGTACGGTTTTTGAGTGAGTTTCTTAATCCTGAGTTCTAATTTGATTGCACTGTGGTCCGAGACTGTTTGTTATGATTTCCGTTCTTCTGCATTTGCTAAGAAGTGTTTTATTTCCCATATGTGGTCAACTTCAGAGTAAGTGCGATATGGTGCTGAGAAGAATGTATATTCTGTTGATTTAGGGTGCAGAGTTCTGCAGATGTCTACTAGGTCTGCTTGATCCAGAGCTGAGTTCAAGTCCTGAATATCCTTGTTAATTTTCTGTCTCATTGATCTGTCTAATATTGACAGTGGGGTGTTAAAGTCTCCCACTATTATTGTGTCAGAGACTAAGTCTCTTTGTAGTTCTCTAAGAACTTACTTGATGAATCTGGGTGCTCCCTAGGAGTGTTTTTAATTCAACAGGTGTCAAAGTCTCAAGCTACTAGGATAAAACTGCCACACTTTGTTATCAGCCAAATGAAAAGGGAAGATATTGGGGGCATTAAAATTTATCTGAAACTTTGGAATCAGACAAGTCTAAGATTACATTTTAGCTTCTGTCAGTTAAGAGTTTTGTGGGCTTGGGAAACCCACTTTTAATTTCCCTGCATCTGTATTTGCTCATCCTTAATTAGGATGTCTCTTCCATGGTGTTTTAAATCAGTGATCCCCAACCTTCTTGGTGTGAAGACCAGTTTTGTGGAAGACAACTTTTCCACAGATGGGGTCAGGGGATATGGTTTCGGGATGATACAAGCACAGTACATTTATTGTGTACTTTATTTCTATTATTATTACATTGTAATATATAATACAATGATTATACAATTCACCATAATGTAGAATCAGTGGAAACACTGAACTTGTTTTCTTGCAACTAGGAGGTCCCATCTGAGGGTGATGGGAGACAGTGACAAATCATCAGGCATTAGACTCTCATAAGGAGCATGCAACCTAGATCCCTTGCATGTGGAGTTCACAATAGGGTTCATGCTCCTATGAGAATCTAATGCTGCCCTTGACCTGATAGAAGGTGGAGCTCATGCAGTAATGCGAGCTATGGGGAGCAGTTGTAAATACAGATGAAACGTGGCTCACTCACCTGCCACTCACCTCCTGCTGTGCAGCCCCATTCCTAACAGTCCACAGACCTGGAGTTGGGGACCTCTCTTTTAAATAAGTAAATTAAGATCATCTAATCCCAGTGAAGGACCTGGTTCACCAGTGCTTGATGGATGCTAGTTTCCTTCCTCTTTTTAATTCATCAGACCCCCCTCACATAAGTGGACCACCATAGCTGGCAGCCATTCACATTAATACCGAATCAATCAACCAACATGCATTAAGGGCCTACTTCATGTAAGGCACTGTGTGGGACCCCAGGGTGATACACACAACCGTATCTCCATTCAAGGAGATGTCAACCTTATTAGGGAATCAGTATATGAACATACAAAAAAGTAAATAACAATAAAAGATAGTTTATCAACGCTAAAGTCATAAAACTCACCCTAATTGCCAAATGACTCTCTGCCTACATTCAAGAGGCAAAAGGTCCTATAAGCTAGATTGAAATGTATGGTTTCATGAAAGCAAAGGATTTGAGCAGGGCTTTGAAAGATGGATTAGATTTAGGCAACCTGTGAGGAGGGAGAATTGTAGTTTATCCTGAGCAAACTTTTGGATATTTCCCCCCAGTGACCTTCAAAGATCTCAGGTACTTTTAGGGGAAGTGTTCTGCTCAACACAGGCTAAGTCAGCCACGTGAACACACCACTAAACACTGCCTTCTCCACCTCCTCCCCTCTGACAGCCTGCCTCCTTGCCAAGCTTCCCCCCTCCTCCTTCCCCTATCTCAACATGAGACAAAACAGCCTTTCTTTTTTTCTGGGATTATTTAGAAGCAGTTTCCCATAATTATAGTAATCTTATCTTCTCTGAATTCACCAAAATTACCCCTTTTCTTTATATTAGCACCACTGCTACATGACAGACATTATTTGTAAGCTTTGTGCCATGGTGCAATGTTGTTTTTTAAAGTGACATCTGCTCAAATAAACTAATGTTCCTATCTAACTGACTCACTTGGTGAGAACATGTCCACATGCCAATGTGACTGGGTGGGGAGTGGGGGGAAATGCAGGAAGAGAAAAACATCTGGAAGAATATTTTTTGGTGTTTTAGATTAAGAATAAGACTATTTTATTTCCTACAGAAAAGCAGTAGACATTAGTTGAAGCAACAGCAATGACTAATTGTCTCACAATGTCTGAAACATGCCAAATTTCGAGATGAGTGAAGATGGTCATGCTTTTCAAATACATTTTGATGAACTTGGTGATTCTCACCCACATTTCCTTGTTCTCAACAACCCGAAAATTTCTCGGTTCATCTACCCTGCAGCTATGCCCTTCTGAAGTGAACCTCTTTAAGAAAGCACTGAGATTCCATCTGTGTACCTTCCTGCATTCACAACCTGTGTTTTCACATGTCCAGTGACTTCTGCTCCCGGAAATCCATCCTCAAATGGCCCTGAGAAGTCAGAGGAGGATGTGGTTCCCTGTCAGGGTCCATTTATTCATCACTTAGTCTATTTACTGAGGTCCTACTATGTACCAGGCCTTGGGGACACAAAGATGGTAAATCAGAGCTCTGTCCTCCAGGAGCTCACAGTCTTAGATGGCCATGATCAAGAAAAGTATCAGGGCACCATGGGAGACTGACACCCAAAGCAGAACACAAGGGAGGGGGTAGACAAGGCTTCTCCGAGGAAGTGACACCTGAGTAGGATGTAAAATATTCATTTCTGCTTACAAACTTCAATCATCTCTCAGTGGCTGTTTCATAATATCCAAACTCCCTCGTCTGGATCTCTAGGCTCCGTATACATTGATCCCCTAGACATCCCCACCCTCTCTCTCTCCGCACCATCATGAATCATCAGCTCCTGCTGGGAAAGCCTATTCCCTTGCTTCCCCTGCACACCCCTTTATTCTTAACTCGGGGCATTTGCTCTCTTTATTCTTAACTCTGGATCTTTGCTCATGTTTTCTGTCTAAAATGAACCATTCACTACCACCTCCACCAACACCACTAGCAATAAGTATTCAGATATACATCAGTTTGAGGGACCAGCTTATTTTCTTTATGAAACTTCCTCCGATCACCCCAGTTCTTTAGGAAACTTTCTCTATCCACCTCAAACATTTTATAGCTTCTCTGAATTCCCATAGTACTTAAGCTATAAGTATAACTTAGATAATATATGTAAAATAATAGTTACAAACTCATAAAGCACAATGCAAGCGTGAGGTATGGCCATTATCTTAAACTGAAAAGGGAAATTTTGATGCCCCTCACCAACACTAACTGTTTTCTTAGGCAAGTAGGTTCTTTAGCTATAAAACTGAGAAAAACATATTTACGTTGTAAGCTTATTGTGAAGATTAACCAGATACATTGACATCCATACACAATGTCTGGCTTGTCATAGGCAGCTCTTGATGGAATGGTGATATTAGTGGGCATGTTGTTATTTCTCAAAGAAGTATTTTTGTTCCTTTTTGTTCAATAGACCAGGATAGGTGTGTATTAAGGTGGTAAGAGGCAGAAAATTTGTCTTATGAAAAAAAGGTTTATCATGAAGGATAAAAGTAAACATCCTTCAGAGCTCTGCAACTTTTATCTCAAAACTCCAAAGAGAATTACAGTATTGTAATGGTTGATGATTCCCCATTTCCTGTATCACTGGCTCTTGGCAGGAAGACAATGGCTTGGCCCTGACACTCCCTTCCAGACTATGGGATCATTGTTCTCTAGTAGACAGTGTTTATCAAAAATGGAGGCACCTGCTGGCTGAGGGAAGTAGAGATGAAGGAGAGGGCAGGGTAGCAGCTGCTCTTTTTGGAAGGTAGTGCCTTTCTGACCTTTAGAATCAAAGGGCTCTCCTGTGTGGAACTTGGATGCTGAGCCATCAGCAAAACTTGAAGAATGGTTGTCAACGTGGGACATTTTACAGCCCCCACTGCCAGGACATTTGACAATGTCTAGAGACATTTCTGGTTGTCATAACTTAGGCAAGATGGGGGGATTCTATTGGTGTCTAATGAATAGAGGCCAGGGATGCAGCTAAACATCCTGCAATGCATAAGACAGCACCTCAACAAAGACGTTTCTGGCCCAAAATGTCAATAGTGTTGAGGGTGAGAAACCCTGCGTTAGAAACAGTTGTAACCCACAGTCCTAGGTTCTGCTAATCCTAGCTGAGTGATCAGAGCTCCAAACCATTTCTCCCCTATATCTTCTCTAGACCAGAGTCCAGAATGACCACACTGGAATTAATTAATGGAAATCAGTCAGCAAAACTTAAAGATCTAGTACAAACGTGACTTCCTCTATAAATTCTCCCTAGGTAGACTACCCCTTCCTGTGTCAGCCAGGGTCTGACTGCCTTAACTACTTACAACTGGGGGGTTTTAATATAAAGAATTGATTCCAGGTGATGGAAGAGTTAAACTCAAACAGGATGGTGAAGCAACGTAGAGATTAACAGCCGGAAAGAAGCTACAACCACCCACGTACTAGAAAGAAGGAAGTCCATGTTACTAGAACCCGTGGCCAGCCGGAGTGGATCCATAAAGTGCAGTCATCACTGCAGCTGCATTTCAGCTTCTCCCTTTTTCCCATTGGCTGAATCCAGGTAAGGTCACTGACAGGGGAACCTGGGAGATGCAACCCGCAAGATCAGTCCTTAAACGAAACAAGAAGAGTGAAAAAAAAGAGGAGGAATGGGTCCGGTGTGCTGGCTTATGCCTGTAATCCCAGCACTTTAGGAGGCCAAGGCAGGTGGATCATGAGGTCAAGAGATCGAGACCATCCTGGCCAATACGGTGAAACCCCATCTCTAGTAAAAATATAAAAATTAGCTGGGTGTGGTGGTGCACACCTGTAGTCCCAGCTACTCGGGAGACTGAGGCAGGATAATTACTTGAACCTGGGAGGTGGAGGTTTCTGTGAGCCGAGATCGCACCACTGGACTCCAGCCTGGTGACAGAGCCAGACCCTGTCTTGGAAAAAAAAAAAAGAAGAGGAATGCCTAGGAGACTCAAGATCAACGCAGTACCCAGTGTACCATGGATATGCCTCTTCTGTGGCTCTTCTGTGACAATGATGTTGTCTCATCATTATCAATTTAAGTATGATTCCTTTCCCTTTACTCTTCTCCTACTGGTTAAAATACAGATGTGATGGTGGGAGCTGGAACAGACAGCCATGTTGGACCACAAGATAGAAGATGCAGTTTGAGGATGGCAGAGCAGCAAGACTGAAGGGACCTGGGTTCCTGATAATTGCAGAGCTGCAATGCTGGTCATCTAGACTTTTATATGAAAGAGAAATGAACTTTTAATGTGACTAATCAATTTCCTTTTTTGTTGTTGTTGTTTGTTTATTTGAGACATGATCTCCTGCTGCTGCCCAGACTGGAGTGCAGTGTTGTGATCTTAGCTCACTACAACTTACACCCACCAGGTTCAAGCTATTCTCCTGCCTCAGCCTTCCAAGTAACTGGGATTACAGGTGTGTGCCACCACACCTGGCTAATTTTTTTGTTTTTTAGTAGAGACAGGGTTTTGCCGTGTTGCCCAGGCTGGTCTCGAACTCCTGATCTCAGGTGATCCTAGGCTTCCCAAAGTGTTGGGATTACAGGCATGAGCCACTGCACCCAGCGAATTTCCATTATTACTTTAGTTCTCTCTTTGCATAGCAGCTGAAGCAAAATGCTAAGTAACACAAGCCCCTTTCCTCCTGGGTCTTGATGTCTAAAGCATATTAAAGATTCTCTTTCATTCGTTCATTCACAATGTGGAAACTAACAAGAACAGAGACAGTGCCATGGCAACATCATGTTTTAGAGGTATCTTTTGGGCATGTAAAATGTTGCAGCAACTCTCAAATTACCTTGCTTGAGCAAATATTTAATTTTTACCTTTATATTCAAAAAAAAATTTTTTAGTCAGTAATTAACAGTATCAGTACGAAAAGGGGAAAAAATGCAAAATGACAAATGAAGTACTTTAGAACAGTGCTTCTTAAACTTTAGGATGGCAACAAAATCATCTGGAAAACTTGTTAAAACACAGACTTCTAGACCCCAGACTCGGAGATTCTGATTCAGTACATTTGGAGTGGGGCCTAAGAATTTGCATTTCTAAGCTCCCAAGCGATGTTGACGTTGCTGGTCCCAGGACCACACTTCAAGTGGTGTTAGTTTAGAATAGGATGCTGGAAGGATGGAGACCGTCAATGAAAACTGCCCACTGTCTTAAAATCAACCTAGACATTCTGCCTTTCAAAATCATACAAGTGAAACATATAAAAAGCTGAGGTTCTCACATTTCTGGCATGGAAAGATCATTAAAGAACCAAGAGAAAAACTGACTTTAAGTTAAGGTGGCTTGGATAAAGTATCCAGGTGATTTGATAAAAGGGGAATTCACACATCTAGAAGGACCTTGGGAGTTTCATTGGGTATGGCTGCCTTGCTGCCAGTCTGTGGTCAGTTTAGCCACAGTTTTGCCAGCCACTTCGGCCAGGGACACAGACAGTGTTCTCACAATGTAGCAATTGCAGCAGCCTATTCTAGGCATAGGTGCCAGGGAGGATTTGGGGAGAACTGAGGAGACTTTAGATCCCTTTCAACCCCTCACAAATAAGCACACAGTGTAAGCTTTTTTAAAAAGCATGCTCACTATTCAAGCATGATTTCAATGCAAGTCTTCTAGCCTGCCACGCTCTTCCCACTAAATTACTACCCCTGAGTACTTCCTACACAGAAATGCTGGCACTGCCAGTGCCAAGGAGCGTGGGTTAAAATCCAGCCTCAGTGATCTAATCCATTTCTGTGAAGTGTGTATGAGATTTCACATAGACAGTAGGGCAGAATAAGTGATTTCACAGGCCTGGAAATAAATTATTGGCTGTCTAAACATAGACACTAAATTTAGATATCGACAGAGCTTAACATAATACTTCCTTCCTCCTCCTTCCTTTTCCTGTTTCTCCTCCTTCCTCCTTTCTTTCTCTTTCTCTGCACATCTCTAACTCCCACCCTCTCATGCCCACCCCTCTGAACAGTCAGGGGGCTTTTTGGCACTGCTTGACTTCATCCTTAGCAGTTCCTCGCTCTTCTTTACTAAACTGCCAGAACCACAAAGACATCACAGCATCCTCCTTGCCTGACCAAATCTCTGCCAGGCCTTTCCGTTAATTAACCTGATTGGTCTGTAAGAGCTGTGTCATCTGGGCACCCCAGGCCCCTCTCACACTGCCTCTGAGTCTGAATGACCCAATCAGAGGAATCAAACAAGGACGGGCTTCCCTGCCTGCTTTATGTGCATGCTGGCTACCTGGGTTCTGTTTAGTTCGGAGACTGAGTCTACACAGTGAGGAGCCAACATATAACACATGAAGACTGATAATTTCTCGTCGACTGCCCCAGAATAAGGCTTTACATGTTATTTCAAAAATCTTCATTCCCTATCTCTATACCCTTAAAAACAAAATCCATCATGGAAAACCCGGTCCCTAAGTTGGAATTTTGGAATTCTGACGTCAGGTTTCTGAAATGACTGTCTTTTGTTTTGTTTTGTTTTGTCCTACGACCTATCTGCCAAACACATTGTCAAGTTTCTGGGTCTAGAGTTCTCTCAATTCTGCCTTTGGCCTTCCCCTCATCTGCATCATCACTGGTGGGAGTAACACTGTTCTAGGAACACAGAGGTGTCACATGAGTAAGAGATACAATTCTTCCCTGAAAACAGGTATTGAAACTGTCTCAGGTGCTATAAGCAGGGACAAAAGCCAATGTTCTAGCCATCCATCAACCATGTGGGAGGGTTTAGAACAAACTGAGGAGGAAGGTCCAGGAATGCATTCTAGAATGAACTCTGCCCCTCTGTGTGCATTAGGATTATGAGCCCTTCTGGGGTCAGGGTTACTATTTTAGAAATTTATCTATAGCTATCTAGTCCTAAATCTCCTATCATGGGGTAAGACAGCCAGCATGGGTCTCCCAGCCAAGATCACTTTATTGGGTCTGATATTTTTCTCTATTTAAAAAAAAAAAAAAAAAAAAAAAAAAAGCTAGATTGAAAGCATGCTCAGGCCAGGTGCAGTGCTTCATGCCTGTAATCCCAAAACTTAGAGAAGGTGAGGCAAGAGGATCACTTAAGGCCAGGAGTTCAAGACCACCCTGGGCAACATAGTAAGACTCCATCTCCACCATAAAATAGAGCAAAACAAAAATCATAATTGAAAGCATGCTAAAGAGCTATGAAACATTTCACCCAGGTATAGCTGCTTCTCAAGCCAAGGGGAAGAGGCTGTTCCTTAATTTACTTGCGTGGATTCTCACTGAGAAAGTGAGATACTCACTGAGGTACTCACATAGGCACTCACTGAGAAAAAAAGAAGCAATGAGAGCAAAGCATGAAAACTGGAGATTCTGGAAATGTATCAGATCCAAGTCCCTGGGCTTAAAAGTCCTCAACAATATCCCCGAAAGCATGGTTTTAGGTAGCACTAACACACATACACGCACACACACAAGATAATCTGTAATTACTTTGGAGATTTTAATTAATATTTGATTTTCTGAATAATAATTTTAAAATCTAATACTTCTTTTGTTATTTTCTTAAATATTTTAATTCTTTTAATTCTTTTCTTTTTTTTTTTCCAGAGACAGAATCTCACTCTGTCACCCAGGCTGAAGTGCAGTGGTGCTATTATAGCTCACTGCAGCCACAAACTCTTGAGCTCAAGCAATCCTTCCATGTCAACCTCCTGAGTAGCTAAGACTACATGTGCATGCTGCCATGCCTGGCTAAGAAATCTAGTATTTCTTAAGTGTTTTACTTCAACTTACAAATTTTGTTATTCTAGTTATACATCTAGAAAACTTCAGCACCATTTTTAAGAAAGAAATTTGCTGATTAAATACTCATGAACATTAAAATGCATCAATCAATTTAATCTATTTTATTTGCTTTGTAAGCACTTAATTATCTGACTAATAGAATCTTACCAAATATTTAGGTAGCTTTTATAAATATAATAAATAAGACTCAAAACAATGGTGAATCTTATATTACCTTAGCATTACCATGTTGTTTCTATACATAATTTCCCTTCTACTTTTCATATTAAAAGAATCACACATCTCAATCAATCATTCAGTTTAAATTTGTATCGTAAGTCTTAGCTGCTGGTGTTTCAACTATCTGTTGCTATGAAACAAACTGCCCCAGAATTTGGTGGCTTAGAATAACCACCATCTTACTTCCTCTTAGAGTCTGTGGGTTGACTGGGCTTAGCTGGGCAGTTCTCATTCAGTTGTAGTCGTGCAGGACCTGGGGCAGGCACCACCTGGAGGCTTGATTGGAGTGTGCTGGGACAGCCGGGCCTCTCTCTCACCAGCCAGCCCCAAGTGTCCCTTCTCCAAGTGGCATCTCCACATGGATTCTCCAGCAGGACAGCCAGACTACTCACATGATGCCACATGACTTTCAAAAGTGAGAGTTCTACAGTAGACACTGGGGACTACAAGATGGGGGAGAGAGGGATAGGGGAAAGGGCTGAAAAATTGCCTATCAGGTACTATGTTCACTACCTGGGTGACTAGTTCAATTGTACCCCAAGCCTCAGCACCACACAACATACCCTTGTGCAGCAAACCTGCACATGTACCCCCGAATCGAAAATAAAAGTTGAAGATAAAAGAGAGAGAGAGAGAGACCCAATGGAGGAAAAGGAGAAGCTACCAGTCCTCTTAAAGTTTAGGCCTAGAACTGGCACAGAGCCACTTTCTCCCCCTTCTGTTGGCTAACATGAGTACAGACCAGCCCAAATTCAATGAGGGGACTGAACAGGAGTGTAAATATTGGGAAGTGTGGTTGATTGGATGACTCTCCTTAGAGACTAGTTACCACAGTTAGATAATCCAGTATGCCAAAATTTCTGAAAGCTTACAAATATCATAAATCCTATATATATATATATATATATATATATATATATATATATATAGGTATTTGCGATATTTTATTTATACATTATATATAATACATATATATAAAGTTCTTGTGACAAGAACTGCTGTTGCTCACCAATATCTGTGTTCTCTTCCTCCCAGGCACACAGCAATACCACATTTTCCAGCCTCCCTTGAAGTTAGGTGTGGCCATGTCAATGAGTTTTGGTCAGTGAAGTATGTGTGGAAGTGCCATGCCTCGCTCTCAGGCCTGGTCTGTCTGAGTGTCCTACTAGATTTAGTATCCATCATTGGTTGTTGCCTGAAGCAGTATTCACTATGATGGTTGCAAAATGATGGACTTTCAACTCTGACATTCCCCCCACACTTACTACTCATTACTTGGCTTTACTATAGCCAAGAGCCCTCCCTTCTCACCCATTTATGTGTTTGTTTATCTACTGATTAAAAATATGATCTCATTGCTGTTCTTAATTCTTTTGGTGTTTAAATTGTCTCAGACTTGGGTGAATGAGAGCCTGTATTTGGTGGATGTTGTGTCTTTTTTTTCTTTCTTTTTAAAGAACTTTCCTACTTCCTAACATAAAAAAATACTCCAGACTTATTCTCTACCTACCCTGTCCCAGATCTAGAATTTTCCCTTTCTCCAAGAAGCTCTGATTCCTTTCATGGGGAAATGCTATTTAGAAACCACATCGAGATGCTAGCTGAGCTCATTGCTATTGGGGTGTCTGTGCTTTTAGGAGACAAAGTTAGGAAATATATGAATGTTTATACACACACATAGACATGCAAACATATGTACATGAACAAGTGCACATATATACACGCACTGACATTTACACACACAATATACACAGTTTAGAAATCACAAGTTTGCACAGATAACATTAAATGCAATCCATCCCCACAGGGGATTTCCTACACCATTTCATATATGTCCATTCACCACACTGAAGACCTGGGACCCAACAAAATATGTGCATTTATTCATTTGCTTAATCCTATAATACATCTAAAGTAGTTTCAGAATTTCCTTGTTCATACAATCACAAAAAGAAAACCTACTCAAAACAGTTCAGGGTTTGTTTGCTGCTCTCCCCCTCCTAAGACTTAGGGCACGTAGTCAAATACCATGTTCTTAAGGTTCTTAAGTTAGCCAGCTTGCTCCAATTTTTCATTCTGTGTGGTTATGCAATTCATTCAAAATATCTTAGGGTTCATATGTTTTCATTGGTTTTCAGCATTAGGTTCTTTTCTCTTCCCATCCTTGTTGATTTAATTATATGTTTTTTAAAGAGGTAGAACATACACATGCATCTAAAAAACAAAACTGTACAGAAAGATGTTCTTAGAAAATGCCACTCTCTTCCACGTCCCTTCCTCTGCATTTCCCTTCCAACACCCTCTGTAGGTAGCTAACTTCAAAGTCTTCTGGTTTATCCTCCCTGTGTTTCTTTTTGTAAAGATAAATATATGCATATGTTTTTAAAATTTATTCTTTCTTATACAAAGGGAAATATATCATATATATATTCTTTTACATATATATGCTTTATATATAAATTTTTTTAACTTCACAATATCTTTTGGTAATCACTCCATATCAATTCATAGAGACCTTTCTCATTGTTTTCATAATTATATAGCACTCTACTATGTGAATGCACCATAGTTTACTCAACTAACCTCCTATGCTTGTACATTTAGGTAACACAAAAAACATTTTCAGTATAAATAATGCTGTAATAAACTTTTGCATTTTTTTAATGTTACAGGCATATCTTTAAGGTAGACTCTAGGGTCAAAGAGTAAATGCATCAACAAAATCACCTCCATAAACGTTGTACCATTTTACATTTTTATCAGCAATGTATAAAAATGCCTGCTTCCCCAGCCTACTAACACAGTGTATTGTCAAGCTTAGAAATTTTTGCCAGTCTTGACGGGTAGAAAATAGTATCATATCCTCCAGTTTCATCCATGTTATTGTAACTGGCACTATACTCCATGAAAGAAGCCAGATACAGCAAGAATAAGACTGCATGATCTTACATGTGAAATCTGAGGGAAAAAAAAGTCAAATACATAGAAACAGAGTAGAACAGTGGTTATCAGGGATGGGGAGAAGGAAGAAATGGGGAGATGTAGGACAAAGGGCACAAATTTGTCATTGTGTAAGATAAGTCTAGAGATCTAATGTATAGCACGAGGACTACAGTTATTAATATTGTATTATATATTGAAGATTTGCCAAGAGAATGGTTTTTAAGTACACTAACCACAAAAAAAACTGTTAAATTGCTTACCTATAATAATCATTTCACCATGGATATTTACATCAAATATTATATTGCACACCTTAAATTTATATAATAAAATATATTATATAAATATGTACATAAATACATATAATGATAATGCATTAAAAGGAAAATAGTATCTCATCTATATATGTTGTATAATTTTTCTCAGAGCAAAAAGACACAACAAAAGAAATAGGAATGTAACCTCAGTGACCTGAGGTTCACAAACTAGAACACTCTCATCTCAAAAAGAGCAATTATCAACCAGTGATTTCAGCTGAGGAGTGAATTTTAGAACTGCCCATATCCAGAGCAATGCCTCTTTGCAAGCCTTGCTGAGTCCTATTTATAATGCACTCTGCCATTTGGAGATCTAATCCATTTGCCTCAAATGGGGTTGTTTACGCAACTAGACTCCCAAATTTCTGTCTACTTCTTTATTTAATTATTTAATAATCAATTTCAACCTTATTGCCTAAGGTGGGAAAATATTCCATATGCCAGCCCAGGTAGATTTGCCACTCAATTGACTCAATTAATATATTGATCACTTGACTCTATTAGAATTCTTTGCATATTCCTCTTCTCTAGAAGGACATATTTTGTATAGGTATGTAAATGGCTAACTGTGTTTGTATCTATTTCATACCTATATCTGGTTCTACACTTGTAGCTTCTAAGGTCGTGCTATATAAGACTCCAGCTTGTCTTTCAAGTCTTTTCCCCACTTCTTCCACAGAGTCGACGCTCTAGATCATGAATTTTCAATGGTTTTTATAGTAGAAAATTTGTTTCAAATGAAATTCAATTCGTATAAAAGATGTATACAAAGAAAGGGTAAATTAGGTTATGGCCACTTGCTGCACAAAAGATTTCAAAACAATATTCTTTTATTCCAAAGATCAAAAAAATTCTTGAAGAAAGAAACACTTTCATTTAGCATGGTAAGTCTAGTTATTTTGTATCATACTGTAAATTTTTTTCAACTATCTGTGATTTGTATCCACAGATTTCAAGATTCTTGAATGCAGAAACTCTGTGTGTATGTGTGTGTGTGTGTGTGGTGTGTGTGATGAAATAGTGACAGAATCCCCAAACAGAAGTCTCCCTAGGCAGGGCTCCTATTACTGCTTACCTTGGCTCCCCTTCCACTACCAGCATGCTGAACCAATAGGATTACAGTGAGAATCCTATCCTGGAATAAATATCCACTTAGGCTCACAACTCTATCTCCTCTTCTCATCTTTCTCAGCAAGTTACATAGCTCCAACCTTTCTACAGAAGTTCAACTTCCCCAGTCTGGTGAAGTGCTCAGCTAGTTTTTGCTGAGAGGGGCAGGTCTCATAGGTGACCCGCTAATTAATTAATTAAGCAAATAAGATCCACTGAATGAACAGGCAAATGAACGAAGACCAAAGCTACTCTTTCTAGACCTTCTGTCGCCTTTGTTTCCCACACCACCAACCTGGACAAGGATAGGCCAAGGCTTATTTTTGTTTCTTTTAGTGCACGGTCTTAGAGGTTTTGACCATATGGTCTATGTCACGCCTTCAGCATGGTCAAAATTCAGCCAATAATGGTGATGTTTGTTTCATTTCCAATATAGCACCCACATCCTGCAGATGCTATTTACTCTTCTAAGCAGCATCCTGAAACACTGAAGACACTGTAGCAGATGCTCCATGTGTAGCTTCACCTAACTGTGCCAGAGTTTCAGCTTTCACGTTGGAAATAAAAGTATGCACAAGGGTGATAGGTGGGAGCGAGGCCCAGAGGGGGAAGGAGACAGAGGCAGGGAGAAGGAAGGATGTTGGCCTTGGCCTCGCTTGGAGGAGATACAGGGCTTTACAAGAGCTCACTAACATAAAGAATTGAGCCAAATGTTGCCCAAACTAGGCTGCCTGCAAATGCCAAATAATAAGAATCCTTTATCAGGAACACTAGGAACCTTTTCAGGAGAGAAGCATAAAGAATTCCGGGAAGCACATATTCAAAGCCTGTTTCCTAGGCAGCTGAAGCCACCCACCTTCTCTTGCACAAATGGAGCCAAATTCAGTTCTCAAATGTGCCGTTTGCCTTGGCTTTCAAAACAATCCTGGGAGTTCAGCTGATTTCTTTTGCTTGCTGAAAGAAGCCTGTAAGAGAAGGGTTTAATGCTGCTCTCTATCTGGTCATTGGAAATCCTTTCATTCCCAGCCCATCCTGCCTCCCAAGCACCCTACCTCAGCCTCAGTTCTATCTTTGCAGTAGCCTTGAGCTGAGTTGTCACTCTAGTCACTGTGGAAACGCAACAGAGCAGTTAACCTTCTTGAAGTTCTTTGAAGTCTTGGGGAGGAACAGAACAAATCATCTATTGCCTTCTTGCTGTCTTCTGGGACCCTGAAGGTAGCTTTAAAATTTGGCTTTAGTTGGAATATGGGACTTGAAGACAGATCTTGGGGAGAAAATGAGGGTTTGTTTAAATAAATTATAGCACAACTATGTGATAAAATATTACACAGCCATTAAGAAACATGTATAAGAGTACCTAATTATATGGGGGAAAGTTCAGGATAACGTATTAAATGGGGAAAAAAAGCAAGTTTCAAAAGAGAATGGTCTGAGGAAAGTGAAAATGTGTGTGTCTAGAAGGAAAAAAACACCAAATATCAATTGTGGCTACATCTGGGTATAGAACTGTGGATAGTTTTTAATTCCTTCTTTTTCTTTCCTTTCAAATTTTCTATGAGGAACACATTAAATTTTAATCATAGAAAGGATATTAATATAGAATGAAACAAAAATAATAAAGGAAATATAATGTACAAATTGGGCAAAAGTCATGCCACGTTATGACCAGAGAATTTTCCCTCACTTCACTAAGTTATTTCTCTTCCTTCCCCTTCTAGCACCTGTAGTCTCATCTTTACAAGTCGACATTGTTTTGTACATCGTCCTACAACTCTGATAGCTCACTGAAAGCATGTTCTGTTTCCCCAGGACTGCCTTTTATTTTTCTCTTGCACACAAACGCCCACCTTCAATGACTAAGGGTAGAGCTATACACACAGCAGGTATAAGGTTGAATTTCAAGTCATTTTAACAAAGCCAGAGTCACTATGAGAAGGAAAGGAATGTTAAGAGGTGCTAGGAAAGGGGTGAGTCAAGTGACCTAAGATGGAGGTGACAGAGAGATAAAGAGACAGACAGACAGACATAGACAGATAGATAGATGATATAGATAGATAGATAGATAGATAGATAGATAGATAGATAGATAGATAGATAAGCAATTCTTCATCCTGATGCTTTGTATTCCCTAGAAGGAAGGTGAGGAGATCTTCTGAACAATTTTTTAATCTGAAAAAATTATCCCTGTCTAACACACACACACACACACACACACACACACACACACACACACACACACACACAGAGTCTGTTTCACATTAAGATCTGTAGCCCCCAGCATAGAACTTGGTGGTGCTCAATAACTACTCCCTGAATGAACGAAAAACAAATGCCCACTCTCCATTGTACAGTGCCCTTCCTTATATCACAGACCCTCTTTCAGATTAGGGAACACACTAAGCAGGCGGACTAAGTATCTACACAATCATGAAGTTCAGAGCCTCCACTAGGAGAAAGGAGTCCATCAGAAGTTGATGCAGCCAGGGTGGAGAGGACAGGCTACTTAATTAAAAAGCATTCCAAGGTCTCCTGGCTTCCCAGAAAGCCTGGCAAAGAGCACTGGGTAAGTGCACAACCAAACCCAGTCCTGTCCTGCTAGGACTGGAATGCCTTGCAGGGTAGGGATCCTGAGAAAGGTTAAGAGCAAGCCTTGGCGAATTGACAGTCCACCAGCCAGATGGGTTTTTGCTTTGGCTTTGTTTGACTTGACTTTGAGTGTGTTGTGTTTTATAAACACTTGATTTTAAATATCTCATTTTCAGTGGTGCAGGTGTGCTCCTATTCACCCTATTCCACATCCTCCCAGTCTTCCTCCTAGCAGTTTCTCCAATTTACATTACCCAACAGCTTTTGGGTTTATAACTTGTGCTTGGAATGAAGCCATGGGGAACAATGCCTCTACTACTGTAGAGAAGATAATAAAAATATTAATTATAGTAGCAAACGTCCAGTAAGTGCTTACAGTGTGCCAGGTACCATCCTAAGGGCTTTATGTGCAGGTATCATCTAACCTTCAACACAGGCTGACACTGTTGGGATTCTGTTCAGGTTCCTTTAGACCCCACTTATGAGTTCTGTGTATTCCTCTCCAGCAAATGTGTGCTTATGTGTTTAAATAGGGGACTTACAACTCTTTCCAGTGGATTGACTCCGAGCTACTCGGGCCTAGTAATTTACATTCTCCCCATCCCTTCCCAGCAATAATAATTGGCCACAGGATTACTTATACTCAAAGCTCCCCCACAGGATCAGGCTGGGGCTTCATTACAAAACACGTGTGCCTGACTACTTCCCTTTTCCTGTCATACCTGATTATTTTCATCCTACATATGAGGAAAGTGAAGCCCAAATTAATTGCCTCAATGTACAAAATGGCAAGTTGCAGAACCCAGAGCTATCTTCAGAGGGATTTCTAAAGGTGTGTTAAAACACAAGATGAAAGAAATTAATGTGAAAAAGAACACAAGGCCTAGACTCTTCCTTTTGACACAGGATATCTAGATCATTTGTACAGTAGTAATGATGGCTTGTTACGTTGTGTCTGTCTACCTCTCTCTTCATCTGTTTGTCCTTCCCTTCATCTCCTCTAAGGGCTCTTCACTTGGAAAAACTGTGGCCATAGAAAAGGGTTTCGTTGAGGAATGAGCTATTTTCCCTGTGTAAAGAGGCTGACATACACGTTGATAGAAGCCCGTGATAGTAGATACCTTGGTCTACACAGCCAACAGTTGATCTACCATGTCACCATATTGACAAATAAAGCACTGCACAGCTTAGCTAGCTGTTTTTGTATTGTTGCCATATATTTGAACCAAATTGCATAAAAGCTGAGTCATATGTTCATACATTCAAAAAACATTTACTGAGATCTACTCTATACAAAGCACTGTGTTAAGATGGGATACAGCTACAAACCAGACAGACCTTTGCAAAGTTAGTCCACAGAGAGGTTATTCCTTGGGAAAATGCCATAAGTACGTGTGAAGTAGAGACACTCACCTTTTTCATGCTCTGTGATAACAGCAAGATAAGGTCCTTCTCAGGCTGTCCTACAGGTCTGTCCTCTGAGGACCCTTAGGCTCCATGCTTTTTCTTTATTTTAATTTTTTTTTCTTTTTATATTGAGTCAGGGTCTCACTATGTTGCCCAGGCTGCTCTTCAACTCCCGGCCTCAGGGAATCCTCCTGCCTCAGCCTTCCAAAGTGCTAGGATCACAGGTGTGAGTCACTGCACCTGGCCTCCATGCTTCAATATTCTCTAAAGGCCACACAAAATAAAGCTGAAGGCAAACCACAACCATGTTCCTTTGCATCTTCCTTAAATTGGTGACTTATTTTCTATGTTGACACCAGGGCTTTATCATTGCAGTAGGTACAAGTATGGAGTCAGATGATTAAATAAATTCCTAAAAGACAAAGACTCCACTAAGAGGTCACCAAAGGGTGAGTGCAGTGGCCCATGCCCGAGGCAGGAGAATTGCTTGAGCCCAGGAGTCTGAGACCAGGCTGGGCAACATAGCGACACCGTGTC
Organism: Macaca fascicularis; assembly: GCF_037993035.2. NCBI lineage: Eukaryota > Metazoa > Chordata > Mammalia > Primates > Cercopithecidae > Macaca > Macaca fascicularis. The sequence goes on from NC_088375.1 coordinate 26,626,708, forward strand.
TTTGCAAAAATATTTTTTTAAATTAGCCAGGCACAGTGGCACATGCCTATAGTCCCAGCTACTTGGGAGGCTGAGGTGGGAGTCCTAGCTACTTGAGCCCAGGAGTTTGTGACTCCAGCCTGGGAGAAAGAACAAAACCCTATCAAAAAAAAGAAAAAAAAAGAAGAAGATTGTCAAAAGAAGTCACCTTAAAACTGAAAAAAATAATATGGTTTCTCCTGTGTTTACAGTTTTCTGAAGGCATCTTGAGTCCTTTTTTTCCTCTTTCTAAGAACAATGATACATCTTGGATCCTTCATAGTTACCTTTTTCACTGATGTTTTAAACACAAGTACAATGCAATCTAATAATAGTAATATTGAAAACCTGCTACTGTCTTCAAGACACTTTTTACTATGACATGCATTCTTAAACAGTAATTACTTACAAATAATAATTGATTTTTTCAATTTACTCTGTATAAACACAGTAAGGAAGATATTATTGTCATGACCTTACAGATGACACAATTGAAGTTAGAGTTTTTAAGTTACATATCCAAAGTCATATGGTCTTATTTGTTTCTACTATGCAAAGCCAGTGATTGATAATTTTATTTGAATGGAAATTTTCATTTGCTTTCACTTTTCTTACTTTCATATGTATCCCAGAAGGTATTTTCATCCAATGTCTATGTCTATTTAATTCTGCCTCAATTAAAAGAAAAATCAAAGAAAATCTTTTTTATTTTTGTTCCCTTAGTATATAAGATTATCTTGAAATTTGGTTATAAGGACTATAACATTTTAATATTTTCCACTCTCTTTCTATATTTGGACCATTACAGAAAATAGCCCTTTGTTCCTGTCTCATTGGTCAGGAAATTATTTTAATAATTAATTGATTTTCCACTCTCTTTCTATAATTGGACAATTACAGAAAATAGCCCTTTGTTCCTGTTTCATTTGTCAGTAAATTATTTTAATAATTAATTGATTTTGCTCTTTAGTTAAATTAGTTACAAGATAATGTTGAACAAATTTTGTGGCCAAAATGTCTGGTGGGCAATTTAAGTCAATCTGTTTATTAATGATGATGATGATGATGATGATGATGATGATAAAACATGAGCTTGTAAGCTCTATAGTTCAAAAAGTGCATCTATTTAGTGTTATGAATTTAAGTGCAGTGCCTGGCACAAAGTAGGCGTGACCTCGAGGGTATCAAAATCCAGAGTGAAAAAGGTAAACAATGAAAGAAGTGAAGAAGGCTGGCACAGAAAACCAAAGGAACTGTAAGTGAAATTAGCTAAAAAGGCTTGGTTGAGATAAAGGTTAAAATTACCGGCCTTTGAAAGAGAAATTCTACACTTTAACTTCAAAACTTCACAGCCTTTCCCTTTTTTTATGCCTCTTTCCTGTATCAGATCATCTCCATGCTCATGACGACCTATGAGTGACAATGATGGAGAAGTCCTAGGTGGTGTGCTAATATCTAGTTGGCTTTATGTCAGCCTTTAAATAACTTCTTTCCTACAGGATTATATTGCTGTTGATAAATGGAATTAAGAGAGGATAGAAGTGGAAATTGTTAATGGATGTAAAGGAGATCTGCAGAGATCATCTCCTGAGTTCAAGCCTACGTATCTGTCTTTCACAGCAACAACAAAATCAGTTATTGGTGATGTTTACAGAAACCCAATCAATGAAACTGGGGCTTCATACGTTTTTTCATTTGTTTGTTTGTTTTTGCAGTAGCCCTCTGAGGTTCTTTTGAAAATCGTGGACTCTTTTCAAAAGAAAAAAAAAAAGATATGCTTTTATATATACCCATCCTTGTTTTCAATTTTCTTCTGGCTCTCCTACTCCCTGATGGAACCATGGACATTGGATCTATGGACCTAGAGAATTTCTCTCTGGATAGTTTATAATGCCTCTTCTAGATCTAATATTTTCTTTATTTATGAGTTGATACAGTTGTATTCACATTCCAACACTGCCAAGTTTTTTTGTTGTTGGTTTGTTTTTGTTTTTTGAGACAGGATCTTGCTCCATCACCCAGGCTGGAGTGCGGTGATACAATCTTAGCTCCCTGCAGCCTCAACCTCCCAGGCTCAAGAGATACTTCTATCTCAGTCTCCCAAGTAGCTGGGACTACAGGCATGTACCACCATACCCAGCTAATTTTTGTACTTTTTGTAGAGAGGTTTCACCATGAAGCCCAGGCTGGTCTCAAACTCCTGGGCTCAAGCGATCCACCTGTCTTGGCCTCCCAAAATGTTGAGATTACAGGCGTGAGCCACCACACCTGGCCCAACACTGCCACATTTTATCCATATTATCTGGGTTAAGTTTCTCAACCTCTCCAAGCTCCTGGCTCTTCATTGTAATTGTAAGGATTATATGAAGTCATGTGTACAAAAAGCCTTACCTCCTCCCCTTTGTCTCTGTGGTAGGCCAAATAATGCCCCCCTTCCCAAAGATGTCCACACCAATCCCTGGGTTTTATACATGTGTTAAACTGTGAGGCAAAAGGGACTTTGCAGGTATAATGAAGGTTACAGATCTTATGACAGGGAGATGAGCCTGGATTATCTGGTGGGCCCAGTCTAATTATGTGAGCCCTTGAAAGCAGAGAAACTTTTCCACCTGGAGCCGGAGAGAAGTGGCGAAAGCAGCAGCGGGAGAAATGAGGCAGAGGAGAGGGCAGGGAGATGTGGAATGTGGGGATGCAATCAGCATTGCTGACTTTGAGGATGGATGAAAGGAGCCACAATCCAGAGAAGGCAGGTGGCCTCGATGCTGAGAATGACTCAGCCAATAGACAGCAAGGAAACAGAGACCTCAGTCCTACAACTGCAAAAACTTGGATTCTGCCAGCAATCAGAATGAGCCTGGAATTGGATTCTCCTACATAGCCTTCAGTAAGGAAAGCAGCTCTGCTGACATCTCAATTTTGGTATGGTGAAACCCTGGGCAGGACTCAGCCTAATCACCAAGAATTTTGATTTACAGAACTGTGAGACAATTAATGTGTGCTGTTTTAAACCATAAGTTTTTGGTCATTTGTTATGTCAGCAATCGAAAAAAAATACCCCTACATTTCCCTATTCTCATGACAACCTACTCTCCCAAGGGTGGATTGGTTAATTCCCCCATAAAGTGTATTTCAGCTGAGTTGTTGCTGTGCCCAGGTTTTTTGTTGTGATTTTTTTTTTCAAATTATATTTGCTCTTCTACTTATAAGTGAAAGAAAGTGTAGGCAGCAACAATCAGAATGGAGAAGGTGTTTGAAAAGATTGTGTCTTTTTCCTGGCATTTCTAAAGTTATACTACAGCAGAAGCTGCAAGTCCAGTTGATCTTTTCACAAGTAAGCCTCTGTGTGTTGGCCAGCACCCTGTCTTGCCTACCAAGACAACACGCTTCTTTGTTCAGACCTCCGACTCTCAATCAACTTTTCTCATCAGCCCTACATAGCCCCCACACCTGGGCTAATCAAGGGATTTCTCTGGGGACATGGACTCAGACTCCTGGTTGGTTTCCATGTATAAAGGATAGCTCTCAGGAAGCCAAGTGGATAGCTGGAGGAGGATAACACAGAACCTCCAGTAAATATTCTGCTGTGATGGAATCCGGAGTTGCCTTGCAGTTCCTTCAAACACTGTCATTGCTGAGAGCTGAGAGCTGATGCTGCAGTAGGATTTTATCAAGTTGCTCCTTTAAAGAGAGTGAGCCCCTGTTTTTCAAACACTCAGCCTGCTTGTATGGTCAATAGGCTATACTTCCCATTCATTTCCACAGGGAACGGGGTGATATGATTTGGCTCTGTGTCCCCACCCAAATCTCATCCTGAATTGTAATCCCTATAATCCCCACAAGTTGAGGGAAGAACCCAATGGGAGGTTATTAGACCATGGGGGCGGTTTCCCCCATGCTATAATGGTTTTATAAGGGACTCTTCCTGCTTCACTCCTTACTCTTCTCTCTCCTGCCGCCTTGTGAAGGTGCCTGATTCACCTTCCGTAAATTTCCTGAGGCTGCCTCAGCCACGTGGAACTGTGAGTCCATTAAACCTCTTTCCTTTACAAATTACCCAGTCTCAGGTAGTATCTTTACAGCTGTGTGAAAATGAATACACCAGGTAACTTGGCTTGGACCTATGGGGCATCATACCTGGGGAAGCAGATATCTGATGCACTTGGTCTGGATGGTCCCACACTGCACAATAGCCAAAATATGAACAAGTAGACACCAAGTGGAATAAGCTCCTGAGTCTGAGTGGAGGCCCTAGGGCTCATCAGAAAATATGATCACAGGGTCATGGGATGGCATCATGTGACTGACCAACTCAGTCTGACCATCATGTGACTGTACCAGAATTTTGAAGCAACATAGGAAAGAGAAGCTTGAATCTTTCCAGCTTCTGTAGCTGTTGTCAAAGGGACTTGATGCAAAGCACAGGACAGCAATTTTACTGTGTGCATTTCAGAAGATTTTCCGAATAACAGAACTGGAACTTCTCTGTCTCATGCTCAGGAGATTGACCTGGGTTTTCATGTTGGCTGAATTTCCACTGGCCTCTTTGATCTCTGGTTGTTCAATATGCCCTCGTGCTCAGCATTTCCAGGCTCACCATAGCTTTCTCTCATCTTTCTTCTTCCTGTCACAGCCAAGCTTTAGATTGTCTGGATTATAAATCCCAACTCATTAGATGGCCTATCATAGATTGTAATTTGCCTTTCATTACACTGTTCTGTATTATTTTTTATTGTTTACCCTGTAAAAATGTACATTCAGATATGTGAATGTTGCAGACATAGCTATTTGTCTAAGGTTCTGAATCAGGACCATGGAAGCAGAAGGATCCTCAGGATAGAGAGAGAACAGGAAACAAAGTCTGGAATAAAAATTATGGATTTAAATCCCTGACCACTCCACAGTAGCCTTGAATAACTATGAAATTTCTCTTTGCTCATCTTTTTGACTATAAAATAGGAGTAATTAGACCGATTTATTGTGAAGACTCATTGGAAATCCATGTTCTTACAACAGCCTCCAAGCCTTCTGGCTCTCTCACCCCACCTCCTCCCTATCTTATCTTCTACCTCTCTCTCCTTGTGCTCCTCCTGCTCCAGTCACACTGTCCTGTTAGATATTCCTCAAATACACCCAGAACTGTCTCCCAAGGACATGTGCACTCTCTTCTCTCTCCTTGGGAAGCTCTGTCCTTAGATAACCACATGGTTTGCTCTCCCATGTCCTTGGGTGAGCTGCTCAAGTCAGAGACCTACCCTCATCACCTATATTATTTAGAGCAATATCACACTGCCACTTCTACACCTCCCAACCCTGGTACTTCATAGCCCTCTTGAGTACTTTGTTTGTCCACTGCTCTTATCACCAACTGACATATTACTTATTTATTTTGCATATTGCTCTCCATTAAGAGTTGAGTTTGACTGTTTTATTCACTGTTGTATCTGCAGCAATTCTATGAAGCATGTTTAAAACATTTTAGGTGCTCAAAAAATCAATCCAGAAAGAGTGACTGAGAGAACTTATATAAAGTGCTAATGCCTATTACAGGAAGGGCATTTAAGAAACTGCTAATGACAATATATCTGATGGGTAGTTGCCTGAAAGAAACTCTTTTTTAGAGGATTTTCTTGGTGATTTAAAATTTAAACTTACTTTATTTGGTGACTTAAAATGTATACTTCACTTTGAAACTCTGAGATGAAATAATTTGCATCTAGGGAACTAGACTTAAATCTCCTTAGAAATAGCTAACTACCGCTCTGGTGGGTGACTTGGGGCTGGTTCTGTGATCCAAAATGAGAATTTCTCTCTGAAGAGGTAACAAAACAGGAAGTTGGAGAGGAGGGAGATATTTAGCTCCCTGAAGAAGTGGTGTCAATGGCATGGACTTTGGCATCAAGAGATCTGGATTCAGATCCTGATTCTACCACTTAATAGCTAAGGGACTTTGAGTAAAATTTACCCTTGCTGAGTCTTGCAGTCTCTTCCTTTCAAATGATGGTAAGAATAGCTATTGTCTCACGATGTTTCTGCTTCACATGCAGTGTCTCATGTATGAGAAATAAGGCCATTCATATAAAAATGTTTTACAAACTATTAATCACTATGCAAGGATTGGCTATTGTTATTGCTTAGTGGGACTTGTAGGCGCTACAGGTTGTCTTGACCTCAAAAAAATGCCACTTAGTCATTTGTACAAGATTTTGACTTTGAAGTGTTAAGTTCTATTTCATGAATTTCTTCCCAGTCTGTGACTTTCTTTGCTTTGAGCTTTGATAGCCGTCTAGCACATTCACTTTTATATTCCGATGATACTTTTCTTCAAGAAACTCGAGATGCTTTGTAGATGATTATCTCATTCATTCTTGCAATTTGAAAAGAAAGAATAAAATTATTTTGAGTCTAGCAAAATGGAGAAAAGCAGGATCACAAAACCCAGGCTGGTCGGGCACAGTGGCTCATGCCCGTAATCTCAGTACTTTGGCAAGCTAAAGCAGGAGAACTGCTCGTGCTCAAGAGTTCAAGACCAGCCTGGGCAACATAGTAAGACTCCACCTCTCCAAAAAATTTTAAGATAGCCACGTATGGTGGCATGTATCTATAGTCCTAGCTACTTGGGAAGCTGAAGCAGGAGGATCACTTGAACCTAGAAGTTCAAGATTATAGTCAGCTCTGATCATGCCACTGCACTCCAGCCTGGGTAACACAGTAAGATCATCTCAAAGAAAAAAAAGAATCACAGGCTAATTTCTCATCTATGCATTGACCCTCATTTCCATGGAAGGAGGGCTTTGCACCCTCTATCTGGCCTGTGCCCATCCCTACCAGGTATATCAGCGTTTTAGCCAAGACATGAGGGAAGGAGAGAAGAGCTTTTACAGAATCTTGTGATAGAACAGGGAACTTTAAACCATTGTAGAGAGGAAATGCAGTGTTTCAACTCTTGTTGATTATGACTGTTAAACAAAAATTATAAAAAGCCACTGTTTTGGGCTAAGGTGATTGTTAAACAAAAACGATAAGAAGCCACTGTTGGCCAGGTGCAGTGGCTCACACCTGTAATCCCAGCACTTTGGGAGGCCAAGGTGGGCAGATTACGAGGTCAGGAGATCGAGACCATGCTGGCCAACATGGTGAAACCCCGTCTCTACTAAAAACACAAAAATTAGCTGGGTGTAGCGGTGCATGCCTGTAATCTCAGCTACTCAGTAGGCTGAGGCAGGAGAATCACTTGAACCCGGGAGGTGGAGTTTGCAGTGAGCCGAGATTGCGCCACTGTACTCCAGTCTGGCGACAGAGCTAGACTCCGTCTCCATTTTGGGTTAAGCTCCTGTACTAGGCCCCAACACACCATATTAAAAATCAGAATGGAGTCACCCATGCTAAAGTTTCATGTCACCAAACTGAAACTAAGTTGTTCTCTGAGCTTCTGAGAAATCAGGAGGGAAAGATAACAGCCCGTTTTCCAAACAGTCATGATAATGAATTAACTGTTTTAATCCTTTCAACAAAAAGTAACCAGAATAACCTAGTATTAACCAATCAGTTATCTTTCTATTGTTCTGTCTCCCTGTTCCTGCCTTACTAGGAAATGACCAATCTGCTTCTAAATCTTTGTTTCTGCTTTCTTCAACCCTTTCTGTCTATAAAACCAACCCCCTCTGTTCAACTCACTGGGATACTTCCTCCATTTTATGAAATGAAGTGTTGGCCAATTCAACTGAGATCTTGAAACAAAATTTGTTTGATTTCTCTTTTGATATGCTTTTTCAATGGGTACTGGGGGACAGGAAGGCACTATGGAACCATGAATACTTTGCACTTTCTAAGTCGCTGTCTGAGACCAGAAACAGATTGGTGGGGAAGTGGTTCAGCAAAAATTGGCTAAGCGTGAGTTTCTCTAAAAAAGGAACTTCAGGAAAGCCCAAAATTCAGAAAGGGCAGGACACATGAGGAAGCCACTGCTTCCTGTAAATGCTGGATTGTGTTTTTCCATAAACATTTACTTGTGTTCTTTTCTGATTTTTGTTTTTACCTTGGCTCTCATCCACCAAATAGATAGAAGTACAGGTTTCATCAAGGGCCCAGCAGCCAGAGGAACAATGGTTCTATCCGCATCAATGTCCATGCCCTTGGATGTCACTTAACCTTTCTCTGGCTATTCTTCCTGGTCTTTCAAATGGACATGACATTACTTGACCTTCTGTAAATCATGGTATTAATATGAGAACAGAGCAAAATTCTATGTAATCCACATGTAAGCTGGATGCACATTATTCTTAAACTGTCAAATGAAATTGCCTCAAAATCCCTACTACATGTGTTGAGAAACTTGGTCTTCCTTAGGATTCTTAAATTTCTTAGAGAAATTTTTCCTAGTTTACCTGGCTCTGAATTTCTACCTCTGCCAAACTACTTCATTTTATAGAGCACCTGGCCACCCATACATGTATTAATCACTTTTCTGTACTGTTTTATAACTTTGTGAGACAGCATCCTAATTACTTCCAGAAAACTGCCAATCCAAGTGTATGCTTGTATAAGACTTTCATTGAAGGTTTGAAGAATGGAAGGTTTTAATATGGCAGTTTTGCAGAAAATAAAAAAGAAAAAGTAGACATGAGGGTACTTAAGTCCTCAGGCTAATCCTCCTCCAGACATTTCTTACTGGTCTCCACAGCCAGGTTTCTCAGCCTCTTATCTTATCTTCTCCACAGATTTCTGTTAACTTCTTATGCATAGATGTTTAGCTATCAGTGTTGACCTCTGGACCTCATCTTCCTCCCCCAATATGGTCTATAAGGTCATTTTGCAAGACACAAGGCTGCCCCTCCAGAGAAAAGTTATACTGCTAAGGTGGGAGGCAGGAGCAGCTATCACCAGTTATCTTTTCTAATAACACTTTTTACATTCTTTGCACCATATTTGAAAACTCTGTATTTTTAGCAAGAAAATGTTCCTCATTGAGTTCTTATTAGAATGAAATCTGACACCTAACACATGTTTTTTTGAAAATGTTATCAGTTGCTATTCTACACATCTAAACTTCATCAAATAACTGATTTTTGAAAGTATAATAACAAACTATTGTGAAATTCTGAAGCCCCTCTGAAGCCCAATAAATTTTGACAGTTTTATTGGAGCCCATCGTAGTACATGTCAGTGGGAGCAAGGTGTGAAAGGGACCTTCAGGGAGAGGTAAGGCAATAGTTTTCTAACATTCTTTTTTTTTTTCTTGCAATCTGTTCTCCACAGGACAGATGAAGTAACCTTTGATAAATGCAAATCAGGCCATGTCATTCCTTTGCTTGAAACCCTTTGGTGGTTCCTCATGTATTTATGTGTCAGTCTTCCTTCTTACTCCTGTCCAGGTAGGATGGATTCTCAGTTCCTCCAAGACACCAAGATCTTTCCCACACCAGCACCTTTGCTACCACCCATCCTCATCTCCAATGCCTGGAACAAAATTGCCCCAGCTCTGAACATAGCAGCATTTCCCTTGCTCTTGGCATATCTGGATCCTTCTCACCCTTTTAACCTCAGTGTAAGCATAAGCATCGCTTCCAGCTGAAGATGTTCTCTTACAGACTCTATCCACACTCATGCTCCTAGCATTCTTCATCTCCTCCTCCTTTTCCCCCTTTGTATCACTTACCACAATCTGTGATTATTTTATTATTTACCTGCTTGCCTCTTTTCTGTCTACTCCACTAGATCAGGAGTCTGCAAACTTTTTCTGTAAAGAGCCAGATAGTAAATATTTTAGGTTTGTGCCATACACTTTCTGTTGCAACTACTCGACTCTGCCACCGCAGCATAAAATCAACTGTAGACAATACATAAACAAACTAGTGTGGCTGTGTTCCAATAAAACTTTATTAATGGACACTAAAATTTGAGTTTCATACACTTTGCATGTGTCATAAAAATTTTTTTTCAATTTTTTATTATGTTTTAAAATTTAAAAACCATTCTTATCATGCAAAAACAGATGACAGATTAAATTTGGCCCATGGGCTATAGTTTAATTACCCTTGCAATAGATTGTAAGCTCCAGAAGGACAAGCGTGAAATCTTTTGATTAACCACTGAATCTCTAATATCCAGCACAATATTTGGCACAAAATATGTACTCAAAAAATATGTATTAAAGGAATAGGGCAATGATACGAAATTCAAAACAAAAGACTTGTGGGAAGTATGAACTGGTAGAAAAGCCAAAGGAAAAACAAAGATAATAGTAAAAATGTGATCACAGGAAAGCTTCTAAGCAAAAATTGAATACAGGCCCCTAAATGTCATGTCCAAAACACACGCCGAAATAAATATGTGCTCTCCCTAGGTAGCTCGCCACCCCTCCATAATACTGTGACAGTCCAGTAGACTCAAAGGAGAGGTCAGCATATATTAGTCCCTATGAGGTTCAAATATATATGATGGAATGTGGTAGATTTCATTATTTGTATGCTTTTGAGACTGGAAAATATTTGGTTTGTTAGTGATGGAGGGAGCTGTTGTTATGTATAATCCAGTGGGTCCTTTAAGGTTTTGGAAGTCCGGGTTATATAAGAAAATAATTTTAAAGTGTAGCCATTAAATGACTATCATCTAAGTTGGTTTAAGAAGTTAATGATTCAAAATGTGAATAATTTAAGATCTGTTTTCCAAAATAACTGTACACATTTTAATTTAAGCAGCAGTGAGAATAGTGATATCAGTGCCACTTGCAGAATTTGTTTGTGTGGGTGCATGTTGCATCCTAATAGACCAAAAAAGAAAAAATTCTGCTACTTTGTTCTGAAGTTGACTTTTTATTCAAATTTTTATCATTTTTTTTTTGTTCATCATGTCCTTGGCCCCTCCATTTCTTGAGGATTTTTGTTCACTAATTTGCATGAGGCTCTAATATTTTTAATATTTAGGGAGAAATTTTACTTTCCTGACCTCATGTTTTGATGAAGAGATTTCTCTTAGAGAAAGGATTCTTCATCTGAAGTCCATTGGGCATTGAGTCTGGGGATAAAAATGGCAGGAGCAGGTGTCTTTGAACTTTAATAGGAAAATTTATACCTTTATTTTTACTAACTGTATTAGTCTATTCTCACAATGCTATAAAGAACTACCTGAGACTTGGTAATTTATAAGATAAGAGGTTTAATTGACTTAGGTTTAATTCTGTAGGCTCTACAGGAAGCATGGCTGGGGAGGTCTCTGGAAACTTACAATCATAGTAGAAGGCAAAGAAGAAGGAGGTACATCTTACATGGCAAGTGCAGGAGGAAGAGAGAGAGAGTAAAGGGGGAGGTGCTACACACTCAAACAACCAGATCTCGTGAGAACTCACTTACTATCATAAGTACAGCAAGGGGGAAATCTGCCCCCATAATCCAACTACCTCCCACCAGGTCCCTCCCCCAACATTGGGGATTACAATTCAGTGTTAGTTTTGGGTAGGGACACAGAGCCAAACCTATCACTAACCTTTACTTGAAGTTAGTATTTCTCCAACTCTAATGTAGGTAACCAACCACATCGATTTAGCAGTACCTGTAACTCCGCCATCAATAGAAACCATAGATATTTTTATATCACATTACATATATTGAAATATGTGTTGTGCTACCCACAATTTTAAAATTATAGTAATTATTGAATCTGCCAATAGAGAATAATGAGCTAATTAATTTAATGGGCTAATTAAGAAGGATGTATTTTACTAAACCACAAAAAATTTTGAATTTCAGTACACTTAGCTTCCTTTGCAATTCTATGTGCCTTATTGACTGAATTTACAAATGTAATTTTGAGAAGGGGATCCACTGACTTCACCAAATTGCCAGTGTGGTCCATGGCACCAAAAAATTAAGAATTCCTGCCCTGGAATAACACTCATAGTTTCTTTCCACCCCTTCTCTTCATTTTTTTTTTTTTTTTTTTTTTTTTTTTTTTTTTTTTTTGTGGGAAAAGAACAAACTCATCTAATTCGTAAGGAGTTAGAGAAGAAGCAGAGCACTTTCTACTCATCAGAATCAGAAACACAGAAGAGGCATAAACACAGGCTAAGGTGTGTAGGCAGGATCTGGCATTGCTCTGAGCATGCCTGTTACCAAGGAGTCTGCACTAGCTTTGACCTTCCATCACAATGCCACCACAGAACTCATATTAGAAGACACACAGAAGAGGTATCACTGATGTCACTTCATGCTGCACTGACTCTACCTGTGAGGAGCTTGGTATAATGGCCAGTTTATCCCTACTCCATCTGTCCAATGTCTGATGAAAAGCTAGACCTAGGTCTCCTGCTGCCTCCCCAGCAACACAACCCACAATTCCCAATACCCTACCTCTCCCTGAAGGCGCAGGCTTGCTCAGAGTCACACACAGGGCCCCATAATTAAAGTCTCTGCCTTCAAGTGACACACACACTGAGAGACCAAAATCTCTGCCATCACAGCCTCCATTTGAGTCCCAGCTCAGACTTTCCCACTGCCTCCTTCTGCTTGTGTCCGCCACCTCCTGGCCTGCTTTTCTCTGGGCAAACAACCAGCACTAGCCATTGTAACTGATTCTGGGTTCTGGGTTCTGTGTTCATCAAATGACCTCCATTCACCACAGTTAGCTCCCTTTCATCTGCTTGTTGTTTTTATGTTTGCATTTTGTTTCCATCACCCTATTTTATTTTTTACAAGTTCTTCATTATGGATCTCTCTAAGCTGAGAATAACCTGAGTCTTGTCAGTCCCTGAATATTCCTGCAAATAAATTCCAGATGTTATTCCCTGACCTTTGTAAGAGGGACCCCAGAGGAGTGTAAATGTTACCCTCTTTGGATTTCTCCAGTTGCTTAACAGATGGACCCCACCTGGAGGTTGGAAGTAGGGAAAACCTTTCCAAAAGCATCTCTTAATTGAGCCAGGCCTTGTCTGGATTGTGCAACTTTTAGAGTATTTGTGCATCTTCTGTAAATATTGTGGGGAAAGATACTGAAGCCTAACTCTTTTCCCACTCACCCCTAAGTGCTTGACACCTGGTACCTGCTCTAGACTGTTTTCATGCCTCTCCCATCCTTGCAAGGGGACACTTAAAGATAACAATGTAGACTATGGCCAGTGGTGCATGCAACTGGAGTTATTTGAGATTCCCCTGCCACAACACTTCCATCAAGTCTCAAAAATGAACACAATGCTGGGCCAAACTCTCCCATCATCTAGGGAATCTCCTGGCTTTTACACCCAGTCCCATCCCCTCACACACAGTTTTCCTCAATCTCTGCTAGTGATGGTTGAGCCCCAGATGCTACCATTGACCACTTCCCCATTCATCTGCTTTCCGACTCTGGGCAGCCTCATTTGTTCCAGTTCACCTCAGTTAAGAGAGACCAACAAACACCACATTGACAGAATGAAGGATAAAAATCATATGATTATCCCAACAGATGCAGAAAAATAATTTGACAAAATTCAACATACTTTCATTATGAATACTCTCAATAAAGTAGGTTTAGAAGGAATGTACTTCAACAGAATAAAGGTCATATATCATAAGCCCACAGCCAGCATCATACTTAGCAAACAAAAGCTTTTCTTCTAAGCTTAGGGGACAAGAGCACCTACTTTCACCACTTCTATTTAATAGTACTAGAAGTCCTAGCCAAAGCAATTAGACAAGAGAAGGAAATAAAAGACCTCAAAATTCTCAAGGAAAATGTAAGATTGTCTGTTTGCAGATGACACAATCTTATAGATAAAAAACTCGAAAGACCCCATCAAAAAATTGTTAGAACTAATAAATAAATTCAATATAGTTGCATGATACAAAATTGACATACAAAAATCAGTTGTGTTTCTATATGCTGAAGACAAACTATCTGAAAAATAATAAAGAATACCATTTCAAAATATAGAAAAGTAAATAATGATCTCATTTTAAAATACAGGAAAATTAAGAAAACAATCCCATTTAAAATAGCAAAAAAACAATAAACTACTTAGGAATAAATTTAACCAAAAAGGTAAAAGACCTGTACACTAAAAACTATTAATATAAGACACTGATGAAAGAAATTGAAGACACAAATAAATGGAAAGATGTCCTATGGAAGAATTAATATTGTTAAAATATCCAAAGTGATCTGCAGATTTGATGCAATTCCTATCAAAATTCCAGTAACCTTTTTTTTTTTTCAGAGACACGGTCTCACTCTGTCACCCAAGCTGGAGGACAGTGGCGTAATCTCAGCTCACTGCAACCCCTGCCTCCTGGGTTCAAGCAATTCTCCTGTCTGAACTTTCCAAGTAACTGGGACTACAGGTGTGCACTACCACACCTGGCTAATTTTTCTATTTTTAGTAAAGACAGGGTTTCACCATGTTGGCCAGGCTGGTCTTGAACTCCTGGTCTCAAGTGATCCACCTGCCTCAGTCTCCCAAAGTGCTGGGATTACAGGTGTGAGCCACCACACCTCACCACCAATAACATTTTTAATAAAAATTTTTTAAAATTCTAAAATTTGTATAGATTCACAAAAGATCCTGAAAAGCTGAAGTAATCTTGAGGAAAAAAAACTGAACGTATACACTTATTTAAAAATACATTACAAAGCTGTAGTACTCAAAACAGCATAAGGGCATAAAAACAGACATATAGATCAATGAAACAAAATAGAGAGCCCAGAAATAAATCCTCACATATATGGTCAAGTAATATTTGACAAATGTGCTAAGAATACACAAGGAGGAAAAGACAGTCTCTTCAATAAGTGGTGTTTGGAAAACAGGACATCCACATGTAAATGAGTAAAATTGGAACCCTATCTTACACCACACACTAAAATTAACTCAAAATCAATTAAAGACTTAAATATAACACCTGAAACCATAAAACACCTAGAAGAAAACATAAGGAAAAAGCTCCTTGACATTAGTCTTGACAATTACTTTTTTAGATATGACACTGAAATCACAAGCCCCAAATGCAAAAATAAACAAGTGGGACTGTATCAAGCTAGAAAGTTTAACACAGCAAAGGAAATAATCACCAAAATGAAAGGTAACCTCAAGATTAGGAGAAAATATTTACAAACCATATGTCTGATAAGAGGTCAATATCCAAAATATATGAACTCATGCAACTCAGCAAAAACAAAACAAAAACACACACAAATATTCCAGTTAAAAACTAGGCAAAGAAACTGAATAGAAATTTCACTAAAGAAGACCTAGAAATGGCCAACAGGTATATGAAAATATGTTCAACATCACCAATCTTCAGAGAGAAATGCAAATCAAAACTTCAATGAGATATCACTTCACACCTGTTAGAGTGGCTTTTATCAAAATGACAAGAGATAACAAGTGTTGATAGGAGGTGGAGAAAAGGGAACCCTTGTACACCATTAGTGGGAACGTAAATTGGTACAGCGATTATGAAAAAACAGGATTAAGGTTCCTCAAAATCTTTGAAATAGAACTATCATATGATCCAACAATCTCACTTCTGGGTATATACAAGGAAACAAAGTCAGTATCTCAAAGATATATCTGCATTCCATGTTCATTGCAGCATTATTTGCAATAGCCGAGACACGGAAACAACCTAATTATCTGTCAACAGATGAATGGATGTGTTAATTAACCTGATTGTGGTCATCATTTTGCAATGTATATGTATATCAAATCATCACATTGTACTCCTTAAAAATATACAACTTTTTTTGGCAATTTACCTCAATAAAGCTGGAGAAAAAAGATCAACAAAAGGAAACTCCCCTTCATCCAAGTTGCAGCTTGAGAAGGCACCTTGTCCCGGCCATAGCAGTATGTACCAGACGAACAGTGTCAGAGTAGAGTTTTGGGGTGAAGCATCTTTTCCTCCAGGAGACCTTTTCCTCCATAGAACTGCCATCTCTGAATGCTTAGTGCCTAGCACTGCCCTGGAACTCAGAAGACTCAAAAGAAGGAACAGGGAATATACCTAGACTTTAACCTTGTTGATACTGTAGTACCTGTCCTTAGTACATTGTAGAGGCCACCCTGACTAGCTGGAAGTCAAAGGAGAAATACCAAGTAGAGGAATGGCCTAGAAAGCCTGTTATATGAGAAACTGTGGAAGTCTAATTTAGCATGGAATGGCCCAATTTGAGAAAAAAGAATATTAAATGGGACATGACAGTTGTTTTCAAGTACTTCAGGATGGCCACATGGAGGACAATCAGACTTATTTTGGATAATTCCAAGTGTGTGCGGGGGCAGACAGAAATAGGACCAATAAGTGAAAGTTATAGGGAGATAATATTCAGCTTATTATGGAAGAATTTTTCACTGAAGATTGAGTGGTTCAAAATGGACCATGCTGGATTATGAGGTTGTGAGCATCCCACTACTGGAGATGTTCAATATACAATAAAACCTGCTCGACAGAGAATTTCTACATTGACTAGTATAATGGAGCAGATAATCTCTGAAGTTTCCACAAACTCTAATATTTTATGATCATATCAAGGAGGAGAGGAGAAAATGGAAGTGACGTTCCATACCATTGATACTTATTGAACCTCTACTGTGTACTGTGATACTGTAGTTTTTAGGCCAGGTGCTGTGCAAAGTTTTGGAGCTGCCAAGAAGGGTACGATAAGATGTCCTGACTCACTGATTCATCCACTCATGTAATAGATGTAATTGTATATGAAAAGCAGATAGCAAAGTAGACAGTGTGATTATTTCTACCTGAGTAGGCTGGTGAGGACTTTAAAGTTAACACCAAGGCAGGCTTTCTAGAAAAACAAGTCTTTGCCAGGAAGCCATTCTAGACAGAGGGGTTTCCCAAGCAAGGCACCAGAAGAGACAAGAAAGGTCTTATTTCATGTGCAGACATGCCCTCCTACACATATAGAAAATGCCAGTGTGACAAATACACACTCATCACTGGCAAACTAGGTCAAGCAGCAAAATGAGACCCAAGCAGCAAAAATACGCAATGGCAGTGTGAAGAGATATGACACGGTAGATAGTAAAGAGGAGGGTTTCTCACATGGGGCCCTGCCAAAGGGAGCCCAGGACTCCTGGGAACACTCTCACCTCTTGTCTCCTTCAGCAGCCCTTTTCCAAGTTCTTTCAGGACTGAGTCTTCATTCTTCTCTAGCATTACCCCAGCTCTCCTTGATAAGACTTGAGATCAGAAACCTGTAGCTTTTTTCATGTGAATCACCATATAGCAGATTAGGGGAGAAGATGGAAGTAGGGAGGGGACATCTGAACAGGGACTGTATGCTAGAACCAGCACTTAGAATATTCCCCACACTATCACAGGAGAATATCCGGAAGGTCAGGCAGGCCTAGCTTTCACTGTCTCTCTTTGAATTTGTTCAATGATTTTTTTGTTTTTCTTATTTGGTTTTTACCCTATTTGCTCCTTACTGATGACTCTAAGTGAACGCTGTCTTTTCTATCCAACCTCACATATAATTATTGAGTACTTATTCTGTACATTTTTCTACAAAACTTTATCTGTACTTCTCCCCTGTTACTATTTATTTGTCCCACAAATAATCATTGAGCACATAAAATGCACCAATCACTGTTTAAGATTTTTTTATGATTATTATTATACTTTAAGTTCTGGGATACATGTGCAGAATATGCAGGTTTGTTACATAGGTATACACGTGCCATAGTGGTTTGCTGCACCCATCAACCCATCATCTACATTAGATATTTCTCCTAATGCTATCCTTCCCCTTGCCCTCCAACCCCAACAGGCCCTAATGTGTGATGTTCCCCTCCCTGTGTCCATGTGTTCTTATTGTTCAACTCCCATATATGAGTGAGAACATGCGGTGTCTGGTTTTCCTGTTCCTGTGTGTGTTTGCTGAGAATGGTGGTTTCCAGCTTCATCCATGTCCCTGCAAAGGACATGAACTCATCCATTTTTATGGCTGCATAGCATTGCACGGTGCATATGTGCCACATTTTCTTTATCCAGTCTATCATTGATGGGCATTTGGGTTGGTTCCACATCTTTGCTATTGTGAACAGTGCTGCAGTAAACAAGTGTGTGCATGTGTCCTTATAGTAGAATGATTTATAATCCTTTGGGTATATACCCAATAATGGGATTGCTGGATCAAATGGTATTCGTATTTCTAGATCCTTGAGGAATTGCCACACTGTCTTCCACAATGGTTGAACTAATTACACTCCCACCAACAGTGTAAAAGTGTTCCTATTTCTCCACATCCTCTCCAGCATCTGTTGTTTCCTGACTTTTTAACGATTGCCATTCTAACTGGCATGAGATGATATCTCATTGTGGTTTTGATTTGCATTTCTCTAATGATCAGTGATGATGAACTTTTTTTCATATGTTTGAGGGACACATAAATGTTTCTTTTGAGAAGTGTCTGTTCATATCCTTCACTCACTTTTTGATGAGGTTGGTTTTTTTCTTGTAAATTTGTTTAACTTCCTTATAGATTCTAGATATTAGCCCTTTGTCAGATGGACAGATTGCAAAACTTTTCTTCCATTCTGTAGGTTGCCTGTGCACTCTGATGATAGTGTCTTTTGTTGTGCAGAAGCTCTTTAGCTTAATTAGATCCCATTTGTCAATTTTGGCTTTTGTTGCCATTGCTTTTGGCATTTTAGTCATGAAGTCTTTGCCCATGCCTATGTCCTGAATGGTATTGCCTAGGTTTTCTTGTGTGATTTTTATGGTTTTAGGTCTTATGTTTAAATCTTTAATCCATCTTGAGTTAATTTTTTTATAAGGTGTAAGGAAGGGGTCCAGTTTCAGTTTTCTGCATATGGCTAGCCAGTTTTCCCAACACCATTTATTAAATAGGGAATCCTTTCCCTATTGCTTGTTTTTGTCAGGTTTGTCAAAGATCAGATGGTTGTAGATGTGTGGCATTATTTCTGAGCCCTCTATTCTGTTCCATTGTCTATATATCTGTTTTGGTACCAGTACCATGCTGTTTTGGTTACTGTAGCCTTGTAGTATAGTTTGAAGTCAGGTAGTGTGATGCCTCCAGCTTTGTTCTTTTTGCTTAGGATTCTCTTGGCTATATGGGCTTTCTTTTTGTTCCATATGACATTTAAAGCAGTTTTTTCTAATTCTGTGAAGAAAGTCAATGGTAGCTTGATGGGGATAGCATTGAATCTATAAATTACTTTGGGCAGTATGGCCATTTTCACGCTATTGGTTCTTCTTATTCATGACCACGGAATGTTTTTCCATCTGTTTGTGTCCTCTCTGATTTCCTTGAGCAGTGGTTTGTAGTTCTCCTTGAAGAGTTCCTTCACCTCCCTTGTAAGTTGTATTCCTAGGTATTTTATTCTCTTTGTAGCAATTGTGAATGGGAGTTCATGCATGATTTGACTCTCTGTCTATTATTGATATATACGAATGCTTTTGATATTTGCACAATGATTTTATATACTGAGACTGCTGAAGTTGCTTATCGGCTTAAAGAGATTTTGGGCTAAGACAATGGGGTTTTCTAAATATACAATCATGTCATCTGCAAACAGAGACAATTTGACTTCCTCTCTTCCTATTTGAATACATTTTATTTCTTGCTCTTGCCTGATTGTCCTGGCCAGAACTTCCAATACTATGTTGAATAGAAATGGTGAGAGAGGGCATCCTTGTCCTATGCTGGTTTTCAAAGAGAAGGCCTCCAGCTTTTGCCCATTCAGTATGATATTGTCTGTGGGTTTGTCATTAATAGCTTTTATTATTTTGAGATATGTTCCATTAATACCCAGTTTATTGAGAGTTTTTTGCTTGAAGGATTTGGATTACGTTTACTGATCTGCATATGTTGAACCAGCCTTGCATCCCAGGGATGAAGTCAATTTGATTGAGTTGGATAAGCTTTTTGATGTGCTGCTGGATTCGGTTTCCCAGTATTTTATTGAAGATTTTCACATTGATGTTCATCAGGAAAATTGGCTTGAACTTTTCTTTTCTTTTTTTGTTGTGTCTCTACCAAGTTTTGGTATCAGGAAGATGCTGGTTTCATAAAATGAGTTAGGGAGGAGTCCTCTTTTTCTGTTGCTTGGAATAGTTTCAGAAGGAATGGTACCAGCTCCTCTTTGTACCTCTGGTAGAATTCCACTGTGAATCCATCTGGTCCTGGGCTTTTTCTTGTTGGTAGGCTATTAATTACTGCCTCAATTTCAGAACTTGTTATTGGTCTATTCAGGGTTTTGATTTCTTCCTGGTTTAGTTTTGGGATGGTGTATGTGTCCAGGAATTTATCCATTTCTTCTAGATTTTCTAGTTTATTTGTGTAGAGGCATTTATATTATTCTCTGAGGGTAGTTTGTATTTCTGTGGGATCAGTGGCGATATCACCTTTACCATTTTTTATTGTGTCTATTTGATTCTTCTCTCTTTTCTTCTTTATTAGTCTGGCTAGCAGTCTATCTGCATTGATCTCGCTGGGAGCTGCAGACCAGAGCTGTTCCTATTCAGCCATCTTGCCGGCCACCCCCAAGTCTTCAAGAATTAATGATATAACAGTAAGCAAAACACACAGAACTCTCACTTTTCTTGGGAACTTCTCTTTTATGTTCCCTCCCCCACTGTCCCTGGCCCCCAGCCTTGAGTGCAATACCGCACACACACACAGAGTAAGAATCCTTCTTTAAAACAGCATACTCTAAGTGGATCTGTTTCCTGATTTGCCCACTCTGGATAAAATCTTGACTATAATTCTCAGTTGGAGCCCAACAGACCCAGAAAGCTATTTATAATTACATCTGAAGAGTACTTACACTGAGGACTTTATGGAAATAGCAACTGAGGGTGGTTGAACTTTTTAGTATCATATTGCAATTTATTGAAAATTAAAAATTTTAGACTCTGTTTCTGTAATTGCTATAATTTCTGATTTTGAGTGTCTTCATCAATTGATTTCTAAAGATATTTCTCTTCCCTCCACTCAAAGCCAGCCTCCACTTAATGGCCAGCCTCCACTTAAGGGCCAGACCCTCCACTTTGGGTCGACTTTAGTTGGAAAGTGACAGCTTCCTGCCTCTCCCTGGGACTCTGACTGCTCTCTTAAGCTCTCTGTGTCTCAATTTCTCATCTGTAAAAGAATGTCATAATAGTGACTACATCATAGGATTATAGTGATGGTCAAATAGATTAAACTTGCAAAGTACCTTAAAGATAAATAAGTTTAATATTAGTGTTGACTAATGTTCACTGTTGCTATTGCCCTCTTATCTCTTTCCTATTCTATGGTTTTACTTTGTCAAATCAAAGCGACTTAACTATAGTAGATACCCACCAAATAATGTGTAGAACGAATTAACAAATTGGTACATGAAACAGGAGCATTGCCCTCAAGAAGTTCTCAACCTGTAGGAGAGGCAGACATAAGGAGTCAATCTGTAAACCACACCACAATGGTAGAAAATGCTTGGGCTGGGATTCATTCTCTGGGAAAGATTACAGAAGCTACTACAGAGCAGTGAGAGCCATTCAAAAATCTATACTGTCTGACTCCCCATTGGAGTCTGCCTTCTGGTAGATCATATTTGTTCAATGTCTGTTCAGAAAAGATGATGACTCCTATGAGGGGAAAGGCAGAGATGGATTTATGGAACCCAAGCCTCAAACCAGAAGATCCCAAACAATAATTTTCTTCTCTAAACTCTGCCACTAACCAAATTCGCCCCATCCCAAGAAGACCATCTGTTGTTATTGAAGCATGATTCTCGAGAGTCACCCCTTCCCCAAGCCACATTTCAAAGTAACCCTTCAAACTACACTTTACGATCTCTCTGATTAAATGCTGGTAAATACAACCCTCCTAGTCTTGTTCCATATCCAGCTGTGTTTAAGGCTCCCTATCAGTTGGTGCCTCCCAGAGATACCCCCTCACCCCATGCGTACCACTTAATCTCACTCTTGTGGAGAGAGATGCCATGTCTAGGGACCACGTTAGGAGGATAATTGATGACTGTGGGCACTTCCTAGGTAAATACACAGTATGTGACTGAGTGATGGAGCTTACAGATAAGATGAGGTTTTGGGAACTAGGAGAAAACACCACCTCTATCTCATGTAGAACAAAGTTATTTTTGATTTGGATTTAGTTCACAATCAATCAGCTATCAGAAATAGATGAGGGTAACTGTTAGAGAGTGAGGAAGAACAGTGGCTCCCAAACACTGGTCCATGCAACAGTCACCAATGGGCTGTAGAAGACTCACCTGGGAGCTTGTTACAAATAAAGATTTCTGGATCCGCCTCTCCCAAAGATTCAGATTCAGAACATCTCGAAATCAGTATAATTAACAAGGCTCCAAAGAGATCTTTCCATGTCGGCAGATTTGGTGGCCACCAGGACACAGACATCTGTGCACAGACATCAAGGCAGCCCTGACCAAGGCAAATTCATCAGCCTTCTCTGGGCCTGGCCCTAGGATGGACAGTCTATAATTTTCCCTGGCCTTGGCAGCAAGCAGTACGTCAGTGACCAGGAGCAGGACCCTTTGTGCACTCATTTGAAGGCAAAGTATCACACCATTTAACTGTTTTCAGCAGCGTTGCTCCCGAGAGCTAGGAGGCCGTGCCCAACCTTTTTTGATCTGACACTTAGATTTTTCACTGCTGCCTTTCCTAGAGCTGAGCAAAAGTTGCAAAAGCATAAGGTAAATATGTCTTATTACAGGAGCAAATGTAGAAATGGTTTCTAGGTAGAGTGTGAGGGGTATCCAGAGTTCGAAGAGCATTCGAAGGCCACAGCTTGAAAAAGCCTGTGATTCAAACCCCCTCCAAACGTTCTTCTGTGTTAAAACTTTTCATCATCCTCCCTTCTTGTCCACTCTCAGGTACTAAGATAAGAAAGCAGGCTAGTTAAAGATGAAGGATAGTGTGGGGAAATGCTATATTTGTGGATCCAGCTGGAGGGAAAATGCAGAGTCTCTCTACCTTTCCTTTTGAGTTTGCCCTCCCCGCTTCCCTTTGTATGGCGTGTTCTCAGTAGGGGCCCAAAGTAATGAATGCATGGAAGGGTGCGCGGGCGGGAAAACAGTGCAGTGTAATGGGAGAAAAAGGATGTGAAGGCGAGAGGGACAGGTTGCAATTTTAAATAGAGTAGTCTTACTCATAATGTGACATTTTAGCAAAGACCCCAAACAAATCTTGCAGATCTCCAGAGAAAAAGTGTTCCAGGAAGAAGAAGGCACAAGTGCAAAGGCTCTGAGGAGGCAACCAAGGGGAACAAGGATTCCAGGGTGGCTAGACGGGAGTAAGCCAGGGTGCAGGATATGAAGAGCCTTGGGCACGCACCAAGGACTCCAACTTCATCGGGACAGTTTTTGAAACAAATTTTAACATAATCATCCTAGGCTTTAGTAGATCACTCTGGCTACCGTAGTGAGAGAAGAGACTGAAGGGAGGCCTGAGTAGAAGCACGGAGAACAGTTGAGGGCCATTGAGACCATCCTAGTGAGACAGGATGGTAATTAGACCATGTGATGACAGTGGCCATGGTGAGAAATTGCAGAATTCTGGATATATTTTGAAGTTACAGTCAACAAGCATTACTGACAAATTGGCAGTGAGGTATCAGAAAAAAAAAAAGAGGAGTCAAGGATAAATTGTGGTCTCAGAAATGGCTGGAAGGATTTCCCATTATCTGAGATGGAAAAGACAGAAATAGGTAGATTTGAGGAGAAATATCAGGAACTCAGCTTTATAAGTGTTAATCTTGAAACACCTATTGATCATCCTAGGGGAGATGTTTAATCTGCCAACTGATGTGTAATGTACTCAGACTACTGCCTGAAAGGCAATATTTGCTATTACTATGAAGATTCAAAAATTCAAATTCTTTCATTTTTCTATTCTGTTTTCCATACCCTGTGGATACCACCCAAGAACCATCACTTGAAAATATTCCAATCCCCATTTCTTTCCCTTGTTGACTACATTAGTTCAAGTTCATGTCCTCTTAAGTACTTGTCTCCTAATAGGTTTCCCTATCTGTCCCTCTTCCACCACCCTCTCCTTTCAAGAACCTCAAAGCACTTCTATCATCATTTATCCCTTTTGTTCATAAGCCTACAAAGTTACCTCATTTTGCTTAATAAATGCAGGGGACAATGTCTTCAAATAAGTATTCAAAATCCTCCACGACTGAGTGGTAACCTTCCTTGACATCCTAATTAACATTCCTACTTACATGTAGAATGCAGTCCAATCCAACCTCCTCTGAGTTCCGTTTAACATGCTTGTATTGACTGCTGTGTGAGATGGGTGCAATCTCTAGAGACTAGCCAAGCCTGTGGGCCTGTACAAATGGGAAGTTCATTTTCAAAATACAGCTGCTATTCTGTAGATTCTGCATTGTACCATCTCCCAGCACATGCCCTGATCTTCAGGGCCTTCTCCAGTTCACTCCTACTGATGAGACTTCCCTCATTCTCTTTCTTTCCCTCCTATGGCTCCTGCTTTCACTCCAGGTTCCCTCTCTACCATGCTGTAGACCTGGAAAAGCAACTTATGTCCCGTCTGTCATGTTAGCCACCAAAGAGTAGTTATGGAAGCCTTTGCCCTGTGCTGCCCATGCTGAGAACAGAGATGTGTATTTGTGTGGGGTTGGGGGTAAGTGAGTGTGGGGCAAGAAAAAGGGTGAGATATTGATCCTATTGTTAAGAAACTTACAGTTTAGTTCAGAAAATCAGATTAGGATTGTAATAAGTTTACATGGTAAAAATTACATAAATTGAGTCTGATTTTGTGGTGCATATTACATACTTTTATTGATTTATTCATCAATGAATATTTACAGAACACCTCCTATGTTTCAGGAACAAAAAGCCCTGCCCTCATGGGGCTTACATTCCAGTCAAGGGAGACAATAAGTAGACACAAAAAAGTACATAGCATGGCAGACTGTGCAAAGTGCTTAGAGAAAAATTAAGCAGGGAAAGGGATAGGGAATATGGTGGTGGCTCAATTTTAAATCGAATGGTCAGGACATGAGATTAACAAGGTCTTCACTAGGAAGAGAAAACTAGAGAAAATGAGTTGTGAAAGATATAAAAGAAGAAGTGATTGGGACAGACATTGCAAACCAAGCTAAGGTAGGTTGTCAGTTGCTTAGAAATGGCAGCACAAAGAAAGGTGAAGTGAAAAATTATTTTCAGACAGAGATACTCACCAGGATATCACCATGGAAGATGAAAAATTGGGAGAAGTAACTCAGTTAAGGGGAAAATGACAAATGTAACTAGGACTGATTGAGTTTTCAGGTGTTCGTGAATCATCTAGAGATCAAATTGCCAAGTAGGAATAAAGTAGACATGAGCTTGGGGCTCAGAGGAATTGCTCAGAACAATAGATACAGATGTAAGAGCCATCACGTGAAGGTGATCAATGAAGCACCGAAATTCCTGAAACCAAGAATAAAAATGACAGTATTTTGTAAAATCATCACAGACATTTGTTGGTAGTAGGAGAAAAAGCAACAAATAAAGTAAAACACAAAAGTTTCCCTTAGTGTTGTAGAAAAAGAAATAGGATGAGGGATTATGCTACCCACCTGAGGAACTACACTTTTCCCACAGACTTTTGCAACTGCAGATCAGAAGATTCCTTCATGAGCCCACACCACAGGGCCTGGGGTCCCAAGAATAAAGCTGTGCAGAACCATGGCGGCCACTCGGGTCAGCAGCCACTCAGGCAGGCATTAAGCTTCAGGGGTTTTTGCATACTCTGGGGGCTCTCAGAACTCCAATGAGGCAGGAGATCCATCCACTCCCATGGGAAGGCGGCTGAAGCCAGGAAGCCAAGCAGCCTCATTCAGCAGGTCCCACACCCACAGAACCCCACAAGCTAAGACCCACTGGCTTGAAATCCCCGCTGGCCAGCACAGCAGCTTGGAGTCTGCCTAAGACGACAGAGTTCCCAGGGAGAGGGGTGACCACCATTACCTCAGCTCTAGTCGGCAGTTTTCCTGTCAGTGTTAGGGAGACTAGGTGGTCTGAACTGGGCAGAATTCCCCATAGCATAGCACAGTGGCTGTGGCAGATTGTGGCTAGACTGCTTCTTTCGGTGGGACCTAGATCTATCCCTCCTCACTAGGCAGGGCCTCCCTGCAGAAATTTCAGCAACTCCAGCCAAGGGTTTACAGACAGAACTCTCTTCTCCCTGGGACAGAGCACCTGGGAGGAGGCGCAGCTGTGGTCTCAGGTTCAGCAGACTTAATCTTTCCTGCCTGCTGGCTCTGAAGAGTCTGGGAAATCTGAACAAAGGAGATTCCCCCCAGCACAGTGCACTTGCTCTACCAAGAGGCAGCTAGACTGCTTCCTTAAGTGGGTCCCTGATCCTGTGCCTCCTGACTGTGTGACACCTCCCACTAGGAGTTGCCAGACACCTCATACAGGAGAGTTCCAGATGGCATCAGGTCAGTGCCCCTCTGGGACGAAGCTTCCAGAGGAAGGAGCAGGCAGCAATCTCTGCTGTTCTGCAGCCTCCACTGGTGATAGCCAGGCAAAGAGGGTCTGGAATGGATCCCCAGCAAACTGCAGCAGACCTGCAGAAGAGAGGCCTGTCAGAAGAAAAACAAACAGAAAGCAACAACATCAACAAAAAAGGACCCCAAAAAAACCCATCCACAGGTCAACAGTCTCAAAGATCAAAGGTAGATAAATCCAGGAAGATGAGGAAAAACCAATGCAAAAATGCTGAAAATTCCAAAAGCCAGAATGCTGCTTCTCCTCCATTTGATCGCAACCCCTCTCTAGCAAGGGCAGAGAACTGGGCTGAAGCTGAGATGGATGAACTGACAGAAGCAGGCTTCAAATGGTGGGTAATAATAAACTTCGCTGAGCTGAAGAATTATGTTCTAACCCAATGCAAAGAAGCGAAGAACCATTATAAATGATTACAGTGCCTGTTAACTAGAATAACCAGTTTAGAGAGAAATATAAATGACTTGATGGAGCTGAAAAACACAGCACGAGAACTTCAAATGCAAGTATCAATAGCTGAATTGAACAAGCAGAAGAAAGAATATCAGAGCTTGAAGACTATCTTGCTGAATTAAGTCAGGCAAACAAGATTAGAGAAAAAAGACTGAAAACAAATGGACAAAACCTCTGAGAACTATGGGACTATGTAAAAAGACCAAACCTATAACTGATTGGAGTACCCAAAAGAGATGGGGAGAATGGAACCAAGTTGGAAAACACACTTCAGGATATTACCCTGGATAACTTCCCCAACCTAGCAAGATAGGCCAACATTCAAATCCAAGATATCCAGAGAACCCCAATAAGATACTCCACAAGCAGATCAACGCTGAGACACATAATCATCATATTTTCCAAGGTTGAAATGATGGAAAAAATGTTAAGGCAGCCAAAGAGAAAGGCCAGGTCACCTACAAAGGGAAGCCCATCAGACGAAAAGCAAATGTTTCATTGGAAACCCTACAAGCCAGAAGACACTGGGGGCCAATATTCAACCTTCTTAAAGAAAAGAATTTCCAATCCAGAATTTCATATCTGGCCAAACAAAACTTCATAAGTAAAGGAGAAATAAATTTTTTTTCAGACAAGCAAATGCTCAGGGATTTCATTACCACCAGGCCTGATTTGCAAGAGCTCCTGAAGGAAGCACTAAATATGGAAAGGAAAAACCATTACCAACCACTACAAAAACACTGAAGTACATAGACCAATGATACTATGAAGCAACTACATTACAGCTTGCAAAATTAACCAGCCAGCATCATGATAACAATATCAAGTTTACACATAACAATATTAACCCTAAATGTAAATGGGCTAATTGCCCCAATTAAAAGACACAGAATGGCAAGCTGCATAAAGAACAATCGGTGTGTTGTATTCAAGTGATGCATCTCACATGCAAAGACACACATAGGCTCAAAATAAAGGGATGGAGGAAAATTTACCAAGCAAATGGAAATCAGAGAAAAGCTGGGTTGCAATCCTAGTTTCTGACAAAATAGACCTTTAAACTAACAAAGGTCAAAAAAGACAAAGCAGGGCATTACATAATGGCACAATGGTTCAATTAAACAAGAAGAGCTAACTATTCTAAATATATATGCACCCAGATTCATAAAACAAGTTCTTAAAGACCTACAAACAGACATAGACCCCCACACAATAATAGTAGCAAACTTTATTACCCTACTGTCAATATTAGACAGATCATCGAGACAGATTCAGGACTTGAACTTAGCTCTGGGTCAAGTGGACCTGATAGATATCTACAGAATTCTCCACCCCAAAACAACAGAATATACATTTTTCTTGGTGTCACATGGCACTTACTCTAAAATTGATCACATAATTGGAAGTAAAACACTCCTCAGCAAATGTAAAAGAACTGAAATCGTAACAGTCTCTCAGACCACAATGCAAACAAATTAGAACTCAAGATTAAGAAACTCACTCAAAACCACACAACTACATGGAAATTGAACAACCTGCTCCTAAATGACTTCTGGATAAATAATTAAATTAAGGCAGAAATCAGGAAGTTCTTTGAAAGTAATGAGAACAAAGAGACAATGTACCAGAGTCTCTGGGATGCAGCAAAAGCAGTGTTAAGAAAGAAAGTTATAGCACTAAATGTCCACATAAAAAAGTTAGAAAGATCTCAAATCGACATCCTAACATCACAACTAAAAGAACTAGAAAACCAAGAGTAAACAAACCCCAGAGCTAGTAGACAAGAAATAACCAAGCTCAGAGCAGAACTGAAAGAGACAGAGACATGAAAAACCCTTCAAAATCTCAACGAATCCATGAGCTCGTTTTCTGGAAAAAAAAAAAAAATCAGTAAAATAAATAGACTGCTAGCTAGACTAATAAAGAAGAAAAGAGAGAAGATTCAAATAAACACAATCAGAAATGATAAAGCGAATACTACCACTGACCCCACAGAAATAGAAACAACCGTCAGAAAATACAATAATCACATCTATGCAAATAAAATAGAAAATATAGAAGAAATGAATAAATTCCTGGACACATACACTGTCCTAAGACGGAACAAGGAAGAAGTTAAATCCCTGAATAGATCAATAACAAGTTCTGAAATTAAGGTAGTAATAAATAGCCTACCAACCAAAAATAAAAAAAAACAAAAGCCCAGGACCAGATGGATTTATAGCTGAATTCCACGAGGTACATAGAGGAGCTGGTGACACTTCTTCTGAAACTGTTTCAAACAATTGAAAAAAAGGGACTCCTCCCAAACTCATTTTATGAGGCCAGCATCATCCTGATAACAAAACCTGGCAGAAATACAACAAAAAAATAAAACTTTAGGCCAACATCCCTGATGAACATTGATGCAAAAATCCTCAATGAAATACTGGTAAACCAAATCTAGCAGGACATTAAAAAGCTTATCCACCATAATCAAGTTGGTTTCATCCCTGGAATGCAAGGCTGGTTCAACATATGCAAATCAATAAATGTAATTTATCACATAAACAAAACTAAAGACAAAAACCACATGATTATCTCAGTAGACACAGAAAAGGCTTTGATATAATTCAATATCCCTTCAGGTTAAAAATTCTCCATAAATTAGGTATTGAAAGAGCATACCTTGAAATAGTAAGAGTCATTTATGACAAACCCACAGCCAATACCGTATTAAATGGGCAAAAGCTGGAAGCAGTCCCATCGAAAGCTGGCACAAGACAAGGAAGCCCTGTCTCACCACTCTTATTCAACATAGTATTGGAAGTTCTGTCCAGGCCAATCAGGCAAGAGAAGGAAATAAAGTGTATTCAAATTGGAAAAGAGGAAGTCAAATTGTCTTTGTTTGCAGATGACATGATCCTGTATCTAGAAAACCCCAGTGACTCAGTCCAAAAGCTTCTTAAGCTGATAAGCAACTTCAGCAAAGTCTCAGGATACAAAATCAATGTGCAGAAATGACAAGCATTCCTATACACCAACAAAAGACAAGCAGAGAGCCAAATCATGAATGAACTCCCATTCACAACTGCTGTAAAGAGAATAAAATACCTAGGAGTACAGCTAACAAGGGAAGTGAAGGACCTCTTTAAGGAGAACTACAAACCACCACTTAATGAAATCAGAGAGGACACAAACAGGTGGAAAAATAGTCCATGCTCATGAATAGGAAAATGGGAACTCAGGCTATGTGTGTAAGGTAAATATGAAACAAATGAATTTTGTGTTTAGACAAGATATCTCATTCTTCTCTCAATATTCCAAAATTGAAAAAAATCCAAAATCAGAAACACTTTTGGTCTCAAGCATTTTGGGCAAGGGATACTCAACCTGTCCTAATACAAAAAGAAGAAAGGAGAAGGAAGAAGAAGAAGGAAGAAGGAAGAAGAAGAAGAAGAAATAAAAAATGTGATAAAGTAAGTGTAGAAAAATGATAATTTGGGAGGATTATTATGCTGTTCTCTTCTTCTGCATACGTTTGAAAGCTCTTATAATAAACATTTTAAACAAAAGAATAGAGCAAGATTAAGTTACTGAGAAAGCACAATACCAGAGAGGAAGAATAGAGAGTAGCTTTGGGACACGCATGAAAGAACATATGAAAAGACTGTGTGTTCAGGGATGGAGTAAGAAATCTAGAAGAAATAAGGCCTTGTTTGGTGACTATAAAAGTTGCAGCAAAGGAGGGGGTGAAGTTGTCTCCCCACAGTGGAAGAAATAGTAAGTTGGGGCTGGGGTTTGAAGAAAGAAGATTTGGCATGATCATGGCAGGTAACACCAGAGAATAGATAGTGGAGGAAAATCACGACTCAGAAGCAGCAAGATTGCATGGTTTTACAGAAGCCTTGGTCAGAAATTCTGAGCTCACCAAATTCCTAAGACCTGTATTGTTTCTGGCCATAAAGGCTAAACCTCCTTTGGTCAATGGGTGGCTTTTTCTGTTCCTATCTACCAGGATCCTTCAGATTTTTTTCTTCCCAGCCAGACTCTATCTAAAACCCCATTGCAGTCCTCTGCCACAAGCACCCAGAACTCAAAGGAATAGTGCCTCAAACACTATGGAAATTATTCAAGACTCTTGAGTGATTACAGTAGTCCAAGAAGTGCTCACCCTACAGTGATCTTTGCTATTCAGAGAAATTAACAACTCAATCCTCCTTATCCTTGAGGAGGATTCTGAGGTGAGAGGACTGGGGAGGGGCACACAGGCTGAGGGGTTTCCCCTGGGGGAAGGAAGAGATGCAGGGCGAGAAGAGAAGAAGTCCTGGCACCCCGCACTTGAGGGCCTGGCACACAGCCATCCAGGGAAACTGCCATTTCCCCATTTCTGTTCATTGCTCCATGGCCCCTGGCATCATAGAAATTTCCAGCACTTGTGGAAATTCTCCAGGAATGCGAAACTGCAAAAGTTCTATCTATGCTGAGCCAAAGGACCCTTCCTAGCTATCTGAAGAATTTGCTAATTAAATGACTAATGTCAACTATACATATGAGGGGGAAAAGCCACTCTTAACACACCACAGCATCTATAAAAGACTTTGCATTGGCCTAGCACACAGCAAGTGCTCAAAAATATGAGTCCTCTTGTACTCTGAATTCAGTGACTGAAAGGGGGCATGGGTGGAGCCTCTGGAGGTCTAGGAATATCCTGCCCCTTGACTTGGGTTCTGGTTATACAGGTGTGTTCAGTTTGTAAAAAATCACCAAGCCATACACACATACTCTCCACGTTTTTCCTTACTTACTTTATGTTTAAATCAAAAGTTGCCAAAAACTTTTTTAGTGTTGCTTGTCACAAGTGAATGTTCTAGTCATTAAATTAGGGCCACCTCTACTTTCATTAACTAAACCATTTACTTGAATGACTTAAATTATAATGTCTTTTCAAATATTGAGTAATTGAAATTCCTCTCACTGTAGGTATGTTCGCACAATTAGAATTTATGAAGATTCTCCAAACTTAAAACAATGTATATTTGTTGAAATGTTGAATGAATGACTCTTTTCTTTTCCATATTTCTCTTTGTAGCCAATATTTTTCAGGAACTCCTTTAGCAAATAAGTGTAGAAAGAAAGGCAAAAAAGAAAAGGCACCACTATATATTATCACAATAACTTACACTTCTCCTCTTATAACACATCATAAATTTAATCATATAAATTTGTCAAATTTGTGTAAGTATTTGCTTAACATCTGTCTCTCTTGTTAGATTGTATGTGTCAGGAAAGCAAGGGACATGCTCTTATATTCATCGTTATATTCCCAGCACCTAGCAAGGTGCCTGGTACATAGTAAATGCTTAATAAACACGTGTTGCATGAGTGGATAAATAAAAGAATAATTGAGTAGATTAATGAATGAGAAATCTAATGTTAGGTTTAGTTGGGTGAAAACTTAGAGGATACATTGAATAAACCCTGGATAAGACATAAACCTGTACCCCTACTGTCATAAAGAATCAGTGAGAATACAGAGAGAGAAAAAAGTCTTTCAAGGAGGCACTCAAGTTCTTTGTCGTATAAATTGTTCAAATGAATGTCAGGTCGCTTTGTCCTTATTTTTATTGTATAGGACTTTTTATGTGAGTATTTGAAACACTGGTTTCCCTCATTTTAAGTGTATTAGAGAATCTTCACACTTATACATAAGAAACCTTATCATAAGGTCATAAAGGACCCAAGGGAAGAATAAATGAAATATAAAGTCAAAGTTAACTTATTAATAATAATTTAAAAATAAACAAGAAATAGCCTATGCCAAGGAGAGAGAAAGTACACTGGTAAGCACAAAACAAAGAGAGGAGAAAAACATTATGTCAAATGATTCAGGCACCAGAAAAGAAAACATTTTAATAAGGGATAAAAGAGCTGGGAGAAAAATTAAGCCTTTAGCTGCTTGGATATGAGTGTGGGAGTAGAGGGACTAAAGGGTCTATCTAGAAAGACATGCCCATGTGCAGAGCTGGGCACAGGCAGATCTTGAAGCAGAGGAAGTCTGCCTTAGACTCTCCCCAGTGTTCCCAGACAAGTCTTCTTTGTCCATTTCAGGACATACTTATAGCATCCTCACCCACACCAAATGCCTACTGTCCTCTCGCTGCTGGCTCTCTGCCCTGACCTCCCCTCAGAGCTGAACAGAGTTGTATTTTAATTAGCCCTTCTCCCTAGGTAATATATGTTACTTCTGGGCTTTTTCTCCTTTCAGTCCTCTGTCAAAACAGTACAACCCTATATCCAAGCTCTGCTCCCTCCTTAAAATTTATTTCATAGTGTTCGTCTTACTAAATAACAACTTTATTGATATACAGTTCACATACAATGCCATTCACCCATTTAAAGTGTACAGATTCAATAGTTTTTAGTATAGTCATGGAATTATGCAATCATCACCACAATCAATTTAGAACATTTTCATCATCCCAAAAAGACACTCCATACCCACTAGCAGTCATCCCCAAGCCTCAGGCCTAGGCAACCACTACTCTACTTTCTGCCTCTATTGATTATGCCTATGATGGACATTTCATAGGACTGGAATCATACAACACGTAGTCTTTTATGGTTGGCTTCTTTCACTTAGTGTAATGTTTTCAAGGTTCATTGATGTTGTAGCATGTATCAGTATTTCTGAATAATATTCTATTGTATGAATATACTACATTTTATTTAGCAGTTCATTCAATAGTGGACATTTGATTTATTTCCACTTTTTGGCCATTGGGAATAATGCTGCTATGATCATTCACATAGTGTTCTCTTATAGGATGCCAGAACTGGAATGAAGCTTAGCAGTCATTGGCTCTAATCCCCATGCAACTCATGATTTTCTTCTACTATATCCCTAAATGTTTATGTTTAGCCTCATTTGAACAACTCCAAAAACAGAAAATATACTATTGTCCAAAGAATTCTATTCCAGGATTAGACTTTCATGGTCGTCAAAACCTTTTTTTCCTTAGGTTCTGTCTGCCTCCAACTTCCTAGCTTAGACCCTAGCTT
Source organism: Macaca fascicularis (assembly GCF_037993035.2). Taxonomy (NCBI): domain Eukaryota; kingdom Metazoa; phylum Chordata; class Mammalia; order Primates; family Cercopithecidae; genus Macaca; species Macaca fascicularis. Next base: position 26,660,711 of record NC_088375.1, read on the forward strand.
AGTCTTCGTGGGCCAGAGCAGTTTGTTTACTTCCTCTCCCATACAACATCATGGAAATATTTTAATCTATTATTTTCCCCTTGACTTTTTACTAGGCTCTCCATTAAGAAGACTACACTACATGATTTGAGATCGGTTTCAACTTTAAATTTCTGTGAAGGTGACCACCACATATGTTTTGAAATTTATCCACATGATGAATTGGACAAGTCTTGGTTTTTACCCCAGCATACCCATATTTTCCTTTGAGAAATACCTACAGTTTAGTTTACATGAAACCCACTCTCAGCTCCAGGAATGAACCCCAAATGGCTTAAGTCAATCAGTAAATCTTATTTCCCATGGCTCTAATGATGGTTCAGAGGGAGGAGGAGAAACACATGACCTACACCAATCCAATATGAGTGAACACTGCCACTTTTGCTGTAAATAATGGGACACAGACTGTCCTTTACTGTGCTTGATGGTGTGAGGATATGAAATTTGGGAAAACTGTCAGAGAACCTGTGTGAAACTTGAACATGAGGATAAGACTCACAGAAGTGGAAAAAGAGTGGAGAAATGTATCCTGATGATATCATTTGGGTTCTGAATCAGGACATACCTGCAGCAATAGTTACCCCAGAAACTCCTCAATTTCTCGAGCCAATGATACCTTTTTATAAAACGTGTGTAGCCTGCTTAGGTCAGGTTTTTGTCACTTGTGGCTAAAAAATTCCTGATGCTTATATCTTGGTTGAGGATTTATCCTACTCATTCTACTACATGTTAAAGTGTGATGACCAAAATTGACTGTAGTCCTCCAGGAACTTAATACTGCCCCATAGAGTAAGTTCTCTTCTTCTTTACTTTAGTAACCCACATCACACTGTTGACCGATATTGCACTTTGATCAGTGCCTTACACATAGTAGATGCTAAATAAATGGCAATGGTTATAATTCTCTAACCCTTTTCCTGAACTGAAAAACAGAGTTCCAATATGCCTGTTCAGAGACAAGATCTGAAATACCTCTGTCTGAGGTATTATATGACAATCAGGAGTACAGTCAAAAGAGATAGTCCAAGGTGATTAAAGGGTCACATGACATAGCAAGGAGATGATGTAGAAAGAAGGTGTTAGCATAAGACTGGACCCTATTTTCTGTACCATATTATAACCAGTCACTATTATTGATCACTTAGTACACTCAATTTTGTGCCATCACTACTTCAATTCTGGATGTCTGGTATTTAAGTCCTAGGTTGAACCTCACTGAACTGATGGTTTCCTCTGGTGTTATTAATATGTCTAGAAGGAGGACGCTTTCACAGCTTTCTTCCAACTCCAACTCAAATCCAGCATCTAATGAACATGGCTTTCCACCACTTATTGCAAGTGCTGCTGATACTGCCTTTTTTTAATCCATCTGCTACTCTCCTGCATCTTTGTTTCTTGGTATTTTTCTACAATTATTCATTGCATCATACTACTAAGAGAACTTTCTTCTCCATCTCCTCGAGAAATCCAAGACTTTTTGTCAGTTGCACTTTACGTACTGTGTTAATCCATACCAGCTAAAGGTTTCCCAGTTTTACACTAAGCTATTGGCTGGGGTTAGCCTGGGATTTTTTTTTTCCTACCCTTCTAGGTAAAGACAGGTTCTCAAACCTAAACTTTCTTTGCGGTCTCTTGCTCCTATAGATAGTTTCAGGCTCCCTTATTCTCCAAGTCAGTGGTCTTCAAACTGGAGAATGCATTCACATATATAAGGAGTTTCCAGGAAGTACATACTAGTGAGTAGTTTACAAAATCAATTTCTAGATAGTCAACTCCTGTCCAAACTCTTCCCTGAATTGCTTTGGATGATAACATGGCTGCTCATGCTAGCTTTTTCTTTACTAATAATCACCTTGTCCAAGTTAATGAAGTAAAAATTCACCTCCTACTAATTCTAAAACTTACTTCAATGCATCACCTGAGGGTGTTTTAAAAAAAAAAAAAAACCCTCCAGGGCACCAAAAGGGACAGTTTAAAATATTGTTTCTGTGACAAGAAAGTGAGTAGCTCTAATGACCTATAGTAAAAAAAATCACAAATCAGGTGATTTCAAATTATTTGCTCCCTACAAAATTGAAGATGTTAGCTGAGAAATCTTTACAAATCGTTTTGATGAGTAATAACCGCTAGCTGCCACTGATATAACTCCCTTTCAGTTCCACCTACTTATTTATATAAATGAAGTTTCCCAGTATTTACACCTATTAAAAAATAAAAACATTAGCTTACATTATAACATTCATCCAAGAATATATAAATACATTTAAACGATAATCTCATCTAGCTCATTAAGATATGCATTTGCAATAAAATTTTACTCTGTTGATATTAATCAAAGTATGTAATACATTTATATTGTTTTAGCCAATTGTATAGTAATACTATAGAGAATGGTCGTTCAATTTAAAATAGACTTTTAACTAAAATCTAAAATAGATGTTTAGTTCAGGAGTCAGTCAGAGATGTGGGTAGATAGTGTTTGGGGATCCCCTCTCTGGTTCTTTCTCTTTCAGAATTTTTTCACTATCTTTAGTGTTTATGGTTTCCTGACTTCACTTTTTTACTCCTCAGGCCTGAAAGATAGCAAGTTTGTCATATGTGCTGCTGGTGCATGAGCACTGGACTTAGTCCCAGTCAAAAGCCCTGAGACAGGAACTTATTTGCTCCTGTCTTATAGAACGTATTTGTTCTATAGTCTTCCCTCTCCAAGCACATCTGAACACCAGAGTCTGTATGCTCCTTATGGCCAGGTTTTACAGTGGTTTTCTGCATGGATAGAAGAAGTGTGGGGTGGTCATTCAGTAGGGTTTTAGTTCATCATACCTGGAAGCAGAGCCCAATTTTGTTTTAGAATGTCAACATTTATGACAGGCTGGGAACTATATCTTCTGCCATCATTTAGACTAATGAAGAAAAAGTTTGGATATCAATTTTGTAATGTATATAAAGGAACTTTTTGTTCAGAATTACCTGAGGAGTATTGTATCAGAAACCTCTTATGGGCCATTTCAGATCCTCTCAGCCTCTCTCAAATCTTGGTCCAGCTACCATTACCAGTTCTGCCTGAGTTCTGACCAATTTCATACAGGTGAAATCTGACAGTGCTTCATTGTGTGACTGTAACCAAGTGCCTCTTGCATCCATCTTGTTGACAACAAGTCATGGGAATGTCGTAGGACCCAAGATGGAGCCCACATACGCATGATCCAGATTTGGGAGAAGTTAATTCTCTGTAGGATGAACCTTTGACAGATTTGAAATGGTAGCCAGTAAATAAAGTTACTTTCTCCCCTGATAACAACTGTCCTACAATACAGTCATCTGACTCTGCAGAGCCAGTCCAACAGAGCAAGCAAGCAATCGTCCTTAGTAGAAGCCAACTCAATAATGCATCCACTTGTATTGGTTTCCCCTCTTCCCTGGCTCACACTCTTTTTCCAACACTCTTTTTTCCTCAGGATGGCAATTGATATAGTAGCAGTACAGAAGCCCTTTGCCTCAGGTTCTGTTTTCTGGAACACCCAGGTTAAAAGAGAAGTACAAGAATTCCGCTGCTGCCCTATGGACACAGATTCAATAACCCACTTATCTCTTCTGATTCCTCGTCTGCTGACCTCTCCTGAGCACTGTGACCTATGGTAATTTAACCAGCCCAGGCTTGCCCTTCTGCCGAAACTCACTCAAGTTTCAGTGATCCACTTTGTTCATCAGGAGGGATTTGATATCCAACCTGTGACTTTGCAGGAAACAGAATATATTCTAGGCCCAGAATTGCTAGAAGGACTACTCCCTAAAGAAACAGTAGACCCTGGAACTCTGACACTTCAGTCTTTCTTTTTTCTCCTTTTTGAAAATGTTCCACTTCTATCTTACTTGTGGGGCAAAGAATAAAGCAACTCTGGTAAACATACGAAAAAACGCAGCTGGCATTCAAACTACACCTCTCATCAGACAAGCTCTTAACACTTCAGCAGTTTTCTGTTCTTGATCGTGTGAGTTTAAATAGCTGTGTTCAGCTATCATGTCGATGGGACAAAGAAAAGGACTAGAACCAATGAATGAACACTAAGCAGAAGCAAACTGTACCCCAATATAAAGAAAAACTTCCTAACAATTGGTGGAGTTAAACTAGTAGAGCAGAGAGTATGACTGCCCTGCAGGAGAGTAAAAGCCCTGTCTCTGGAGGTCAATGCAGAGGTTATACAACCACCTGTTTGAAACATTGATGTTCAAGCTTGAACTCCTAGCAATTCTAATTCAATAGTTTGAAATTTCCTGAGAATTTGCATTTCAGCAAGTTTCCAAGTGATGCTAACAATGCTGGTTCAAGGACCACACTTTGAGAACTACTGTTGGGATGTTCTGTAAGGTAACCCCCAAACAGAGGCAGGAGAGAGTAGCCATTAAGAGAAAAAGCTTTAAAGTTAAATTAGACCTGGGTTTGAATCTCAGTTTGGTCATACACTAGCTGTGGAAATTTAGGCATGCTATTAACCCTCCCTAAACCTGCTTCCTCATCTGTATAATTTGAATATAGACACAACTTACTTCATAGGGGAATGAGGTGGGGAACAAATATATCCAAATCAAGGTTGTCATTAATATTATCCTTCGTCACCTGCAAGGAGCCATAATGTGCCCTCATACGTGGCAACCATTATCTAATTATCATCACCCTAGGAATAAAGGACCTTTCCTTTTCAGGGTAAGAACACCCATATCCAAAGTAGAAGCAGGACCACCAATCCACAGCAAGATTCTATACCACATAAGCCAGGAAATAATATTGGGCAGCATTTACTTTCCCAGGAACATTATATTAGCAAGTAACATCACCACAATTAAATTAACTTTCTGGAGAACCATGGCTTCCTCTTTGCTAGCAAATACCATAATCAAAAATCACCTCTCTACTCAAGAAAGTCAATATTAGCCACTAAAAAGGAATCATTGTAGCCAAACAAGATTTTCTAAAAAAAAAAAAAAAAAAAAAAAAAAATTTAGGTACTATATCAGGATACTGCACAAACCAAAATTTTCCTTTGCAGGGGAATAATTCAATGAAATCATTCTACATTTGGCATCACTGGGCATTCTCAGGCAGTCCTGGGAGCCTACACACATCTCTTTTCACTGTAGAAGAAAACTTCAACAAATTGGATTTTTCAATCATATCCTTTAAGTGTCTTTGTCTACTGAATTTCCATGCCAGTCTTTTGAAGCAGGATAAGTGAATTGGAGATTCATTCCCCACACAAGTGTCTCACCAACAGCATGAAGGCAATCCCCTATGGACCTAACGCCGTCATTTGACTCACATTCTGGGCTTCAATAAACCAGAGCATTTGGAGAGGTAATGCCTCAAGGGACAAAGAAAACAAAAATGAAAAGCAATAGCTGGCTCCATAAAAAATAAGACCGAGCCATACAGGTCAACTCTTACCTTACAGTGTCTTGCTGAAGCACACAGACTGGAATTCCTCTCTTCCATGGAGCCCTCCCCATTCTTGTGGGGTTCTGGCAGCTGAGAGAAGCCTTCTCCAAGACATTATCTCCATGGAGATGGAGAAGGTTCTGGGAAATATTAATGCCTGAGAAACTGACTCCTACTACTTTCAAAGGCAGTTCAGCCAAGAACAGGGAAATCCGGCACCCATTGATCAAACACTGCTTGTGCACTAACCATTTGTCAGACATGATGGCAGAAACCTGTGATCTAAAGAGGAAACAGTACCTCGCCCTGCCTTGAGGAGGCGCAATTATGCATAGAAGCTTCTAAAGCACATTTGGTTCCCAGAGGCATTAATTAGGGAAATGGAGGGTTCTGTGTGTCTTTTTAGGAGCTGGGAAGCGTGAGAGGCACCTCCCAGGCTCCACACAGCTCTCTCACTGATTTCTAGCACAACAGAGGTAAAAACAGCAGCAATAGCCACTCCAGTTTCTCCCTTAGGGCCTTAAAGAACAACAGCTACCTGGAGCTTTCTCTTCAGGTGGCACCTAAGGTGGAGCCGCCCACCCCTGCACATCCTAGGGAGCTAGTCACCTGGGAGACAGCATGAAAGGTGCCAGAAAATTGGGTCTTTTATAACCTGTGGGTATTTCCACTTCACAAACTTAGAGGCCAGGGGAGCAAGGGAACATAATATCTCATATATATCTAACACTGTATACTTTACTAAAGGCCTCCGTGCCCAACGAAAGAAATATTTATGAAGCATTTAACAGAAGCCAAGCAACATGCTAGGCACTTTCGGATCTATTACTTTGTTATAAATTTGACACTCACCCTGTTAGCTAGTTATTATCATCAGAACTGAATCAGAGAAATGATGAGTTTGATACAAGTTCAAATTTCTCAAAAGTGGCAGCAGAATTAAATATTCTGGCTCTATTAAATCTCCTATGTTCATTGTGTTGCCTCCAAGCCCTTTGCCCACAGGCAGCCTCAGAGGGGAATATCGCTTTAGAGTAAATGTCATTAATAGTTTGAATCTCTTACTACAGCCTGAAGAAATGGTGAGGGGAGCTAACATTGACTAAGCACCTCCTGTGTGCTGAGCCCTTTCATACACTAGCTGCCGTGGGCTGAACTGTGATTCCTCCATCTGTGTACGTGGACGCTCTGATGCCCAGTAACTGGGAATGTGACTGTATTTGGAGATGGTGCCTTTAAAGAAGTAATTAAGTAAAATGCAGCCATATAGGTGGTGCCCTAATCCAATATGACTGGGGTCCTTATAAGGTTAGGACACAGACAACACACAGTCTGAGGAGCGGCCATGTGAGGACACAGTGAGAAGGTGGATGTCTGCAAGCTGAGGAGAGAGGCCTCAGAAGACATCACACCTGCCAACACCTTGTATCTTGGGCTCCCAGCCCCCAGAACTATGAGAATATAAATTTCTGTTGCTGAAGCCACCCAAAATGCTGAAAGTATTTTGTTATGGTAGCCCTGGCAAACGAATATATTACCTCATTTTATTTTTGTAGTATCTCTATAAAAATAGGTATAATGTCCATGTTCAAGAAGATTGAGCAGATGCTTAGAAAGGTAAAGTAACTTTACAGAGGACACACAGCCAGCAAACAGGAAAACCAAAATCTAATTCTAAATTCACTTCTCTTTTTACATCCTACCTGGCCTCTCAGACCACACTCCATTCTAGCCCAGAAACTTCCCTCGTGCCTTATTCCAAAACCCCTGGCGTAGACATTCCCCTGAGAATGTCAACATTCCCAGAGAGCACCACACAGGGGCCTGTGCCAAGAATTTCAAAGGCTCTAGACTGGGCCTCTTTGAGTAAGATGAGGTGCCATGCTAACTGCAATATTTCTAGAAATGCAAAGAAGAGACTGACTTCCCAGCTCTTCTTTGAACCACAGGCTTTTAAGTTAAGGAATTTCTCACATGTCTTTCTTCCGATGAGAGTTTACCACCTTTTCTGGTTTCATAAGACACAACTGATAATTGTGCTTTTTAACTGGAAAATCTCCCAGATAACTCTTTGCATATCTGCTTGCTACCTAATTAACATTAGTGTGGCTGCTAAAAATACTCAATTTGCAAGCTACATGATCCAAATGTGCAAAATAATAATGATAACACCTTTCTTTCCTCTTCTGTAACTCAACTTCTGTTTTATGCACCAATTCTGCCTATTGGCAGAAACTTGATCAAATCCCTCGAGGTAAAAAACACTGGTCATTTCAAATTTAAACATGGTCATTTCCATATTCCGCTCCCCCATCTTCCTTACCTTAGGTGGCATCTACATTCTAGGGGTCTGCATGGCATGATGGCCTGGGACACATGGGGCCTCTGCTTGTTGGCAGTCATCCATGCTACCCTCATTCCTTCATGGACACCTGTCCCCACCAGCAGATTTGCTGGAAAATCTGAGACTCTTGGTTTTCAGCCCCTGGTGCATCTGGGTCTCTCTGTTTCTGCCCCATCTGGGTTTCAAGGTATACAGGCCATCACTTGGTTAACTTTGAGCCCCTCTAACCACCCAGGAGATTATTTGGGCCCTTCTTCCTGATGCACCATCCAGACAGGAGGAGGGAGACTCAGAAGGGCTGTGTCAGCCCAGCTACCAAGACCCATGCAGCCCTCTCTCTCCCTCTGCTCTACCTCTAGAGACATGGTGGCCACCTCCTACAGCAAAAGGTGGCCTTGGCTCTCAGATTCCCAGCCCCTCACATCGTTTCATCCCAGAGTGGAAGGCCAGACTCAGAGCCCACTTCCACAGCCACTGAACTTGGCTCTGGGGTCTCCTGTTCCCATCTAACTAACTCTCCTCTCTCCCTACCCAGCCACCCTGAACTAGTCTCTGAGGGAGCAGGGCTTTTGGTGGCTCAGCATTTCTCTAACAATCTGCTGGTTTCAAACAGATTATTAAAAGGGATTTGACTCTTGCAAATCAAAACCTCAGCTCTTAAAATAACTGTTTCTACTTCAAGTTTAAGAATATCTAAGCCCTGATTCCTCACCTCAGAAATGGACGTAATTATACCTACTTTACAGGAAAATTATAAGAATAAAGCAATCTATTTTGGAATAAGAAAGCCAGGTATGTAACTCATTACTATCAATAGTTGGATACCTCAACTGATTCAGTCTCTCTCAACTGTTGAAATCTCACCTGATACAATCAGTTTACTAAATGAATAGAGGGTAAGTTCAGGGGTGGCAAGGAACTGCAAAAAGGGAAAAGTGCTCAATTATTTTCTCTAAATCTTATCCCCACTCTATTAGATTTCTCTGTCATTGTGGAATGGGAGATTATTTTCAGCTGTCTTCTCCCTGCTAAACCAGATACCTGCTTAGAGCGCAACACCTTCATTTCACAGCTGCACACTTTACCCAGAGACTCACAGATCTCCCTTGATTCATTCAGCTTTCTGCTCAAATGTCCCTGTTTCAGTGAGGCCATCCCTGATCCCCTCTCCCAAAAAACAATGGACTTTGACTGCTTTGCTCAATGTCACATATTTAGTGACCGGAACAGTGCCCTGCATGCAACAGACACTCTATAAGCGTTAATTAAAGGAAGAAAGGAAGGAAAGGAGGAAGAGGACAAGCCAGGCTGGCTATCACCCTGACTCCCTGACATCTCAAACCTCAGAAGGCACTAGCTAAGGGAGCCACAGAGTCTTGAAAGGGCACTTCCCAAAGTTCCGGTGTCCTTCTCCCTTTCTCCTACTCCGGCTGCCAATAGCACAGTTCTCAAAACAGCAGCCATGGCCCTTCCCTAAATGTCTTTCTCAGAGCGTTTCCCCCTACAGAGAGAGCCCAGAGATCTCTACACTTCTCAACCCAGAGGTCACTGGGCAGGATCACCCCAAACCCTGTCTCTCCTCTGCCTCCCCAGAATAAAGCAAACAGAAAAACATGTGGAGCCAGGAACTGGGGTCGTCAAGGGATGCAACGTTTTACTTTCTCGTGGCAGGATGCTCTCCACCTTGAAGTCTGCATGCTGGCCCAGAACCAGAGGAAGTAAAGCCCCCACACTCAATCACACAGGGACAGCCAACTGCCCTGCCAAGAGGCCAGCTCCTCCCGGGGCTCCCTTGCACACCAGGTCCCAGCTACTGCCACACATCCTTTCATCTTCCATTATCTCTGGGCTTTTGTACACATGGCCTCATCTCCCTAGAATGTCCTTGATAACCTCATTTGCCTGCCCAACTTTTCCTCCCTTTCAGGACTCAACCCAAATATCAAACTTCCCTGACATCTACCTCCTCCTCAGTCTGAACTGGTCCTCCATCCTCTCCTAACCCCTGAGTTCTGCTATATCCTTAGTTATCACTGTGCACTATAACTGTAACTTGCCTCCTTGCAAATGAGGCTATTGAAAAATAAAGCTACGTCTTATTTCTTGTGTATCTCCTGTCCCTAACCCCAAGTCTGATACACAGAGACATAGTGCAATGAATGTCTGGTCATTCATTTATTCATTCCACAAATATTGGACCAGGCACTGTACTTGGTACTGAAGGTACAAGAACAAAAAGGGCTGAGAGTATGAATCTCTCACCTCAAGGAGTCTGTATCCTAATAGGGGTGAGACAGACAATATCAAGTAGAGAAATAATTGTGGATAATTATAATTATCGATTTTTATTATAGATTATTGAGTCATTATAGATCATGATTAGCAGTAGAGACATAACTATAGATTAATAGTTGAGAGGGCTCACTCTGTGCCAGAATATCAGGTCCACACCCACACACGTACACGAAGTACAAGTGCTTACACACCCGTTTATTAGATTATATTGGACAAACAAGACAAGCTTTGGCTGATTCTCAACCTTGCCCAAGGCACAGTGTATTAGACTCTCAGTCAAAGAAAATAAACAGGGTTCTTTCATCGACATCAACAGAGGGACCTTACTTTAGGAAGGGGATCACGGGAGGCACGGAAGAACGAGTGAGTGAGTGAATGAGATTACAAACACAACGAAGCTGGGTCCAGAATGCAACGGTCACTAGAAGCCCCTTCATCCCGGGATAGTTTCTGACACCTCAGGATCCAACTGGCAGTAGGGATTTAAGACAGGTTCTATATGCAGACGACAGGGCAGATTCATTTGCCCAAATCTCCCCTTTCCAGTGCTTATCTTCAGGGTCAGTGAGAGAGGGAGGATTGGGATTCTGGAAACACAGTCAGAGTAAAATGCAGCCATTCCTGAGAGGTCACTGTGTTGAAGCCCTGAAGTTGGCCTTGGGGATACCATTAAAAGATCTGTGGAGCTCTCATTCAACCCCACCCCTGTCCTACGCAGGGGAGGCACAGGTGTAAACATCTAATGAGGCAATAGGAGAAGCGCCGTCACAGGGGTGTGTGCACTGGGCAGATCACAGAGGACAGGCAGGTTCTTTCTGCTGGGATGGAGAGGGCAGCGAGCAGGGAGAGGCAGGGAAAGCTTCAGAAATTTATTCTGAGCTGGGCCATGACTGTAAGATGAACAGAAAAGAAAATGAACAAGAATATTTCAAGCAGAGAAGAGAGCAGGAAGAAAAGCAAGCAAGGACGGAAGCACAAGGGGTGGTGAGTGATGCTGAGTGGTGGTGGAGGAAGGTAGAAGGAGAGGATGGGTCTCAAGGTTTGCTAAGGCCACATACCCTCTGATTCTGAAAGGCAGCTTGCAAAGGGTCTGGAAACTCAGATTCAAATTCAGAGACAGCATCTGCAAGAAATGCCTAGTAAAATTCCCTGCCCTGGAAGGTAGGGCAGGGACAACAGGGCAGCCCCTACTCCCAGGGCAGTCCCAGCCTTAAAGAATACAGCCATCTGGAGTGGGGGGAATACTGGGAATTCAAAGAAAGGAAATAAGGAAATGGAGTTGGTTTCTGCCTACTTCAAACCAACAAGAAAGGAGAGTCACCCCAAGTTCAGGCCTCAGGCGCCACAATGCCCATCCACTGATGCACCTTCTCACAGACAGCACTGTTCGGGGGTGGGAGTACTGGGGAAAGGAGAGCTCCCGGGTGAGAACCCTGCAGCAGCCCCCCCAGGTGCCATCCTGCCCCCTGGAGCTTATGAAATGTGCCACACCTCCTGCAACAGGTGCAGGGAATCGCCAGAACATTTAGAAGCAACAGCACTTCCTGGGCCTCCTAAGAACCTGGCCCGCACCCAACAGGCTGGCATCTGTGCTCTCCAGGGGAGGGAGAAATTGCCTGCAATCATCCTTCCAGGTGTTCTATCACAAAGACCTCCTTGTGAGACATTCAAAAGGCCAAATCTATAACCTACCCTTAAAGGGAAATCGTGATAAATACAGGCAATACAGCAAATACAAGACAATTTCCCAATAAGAATAAATAATACCCAAAATGCACTGAGTGCTTGCTCTGTGCCAGAGTGTAAGTGCACACATGCATATGCTCGCACACCAAGTATAAGTGCTGATATACCAGTTTGTTAGGTTATACTGGACAAAGCTTTGACTGTTTCTCAATCTTGCCCAAGATACATTCCCACTGGGAATTCTGACTTCGGTATCTCTGTGTGAGGGACATCTGGGGAAAGCCTCCATTCCTGTAGGATTAAGGTTCTTCACCTGTAAGATATGTTAACTGTTTTCTTAAAAAGTCTCAAGTCTGCCAGATGAAGGACACACACTGTTTCTTACAGTAAGTGTTCAGGAGAAGGTGTGGGGAAGTGTCTATGCAACAGTGCACACCTGCTTCCCAGTAGCTTGTTAGCTCACCCACACCCAGGTCACAGGGAAGGCAGGGGACAGGTGCTCATGGGGCTCCCTGCCCTGCTCTGCCAGTGCCTTGGGCTCCTTGATCTACTTCCTCAGGGTATTTCCCGTGTCATAAATCTGCTCCCTTCCCTCTCCCGACCACCCTGTCCATCCCCTGAGCTGAGCTCTCCATGTCCTTCCAGTCCAGCTTCAGTGTCTCTGAGCTCCCCAGGTGTGTTTTGAACTGCATTCTCTGATCAGAACTCAGCTCTCTGAGCACCTGGGCTCAAGTCATTGCCTTTGGCTCCTCCTCCATATCCCAGCACCACTTTGTAATGGGCTGGGTGGGGCAGAGAGCAAGGGAAAGAGGAAATAAAAAACAGAGAAAGAAGAAAAGAGAGACAAATAATGAAAGCACAAAAGAGCAGCAAAGAGAAGGGGAAAGAAGAGGAAGAGGAAAAATGCTCAGGCAGTCAAAAGATGAAGAGCCAGGGAAAGAAAGTAAGGCCACAGGAGACTGAGATGGGAGACCCAGCAGAGTGTTAGGGAGAGGACTGACTGTCAGAGGCAACTGCAAAAATCTGCACTTGTCCTAGGCTAGTGGTCATCAAACTTGAGTGTAAATAAAAATCACATAAGATGCTTATGAAAATGCAGATTTCTAGTCCCTGTTCCAGGGTTCTGATTCTTTAGGTATGGTGGGGTCCTATAAATCTGTACCTTTAAAAAATAACCAGCCCAGGAGCTTCTGATGGAGGTGTTGAGAAATACTGATGTCCATTCTCAGGAAGGCACTTTGTGGCACACTAAACTGCGGAAATTCTCCTCAGAATTTGATATTTTAAATGCTCAACTTTGGAACTCAACTGTCTTGGACCATGCAAGCAATAGCTGGGCTCCAGGAGTGGCTCGACTCTGCTCTCCAGGGAACTGCCTGAATCTGGGAGGATGGCAGGTGCTCTCTCATGGACAGATCTCTCCTCTGGGATGTGGAAAGTTAGAATAGAGGGTCTCCAAGGACCTTTTCATCTAGAAGAAACCCACCAGTCTCCCAAAATGTGATGCCCATCTTGATCTAACTAGATAGACACATATATTCTGAGGCCAAAACTTGACCAAATGTTCATTCTCCAGCCATAGGTGTTAGACAATACAAGTACCTTTAAAAAAAAAAAAGAAAGAAATATTAAGGCTAGGCATGCTGACTCATGTAATCCCAGCATGTTGGGAGGCCAAGACAAGAGGATCGCTTGAAGTCAGGAGTTCCAGACCAACTTGGGCAACATAGTGAGACCCCATCTCTACCAAAAAAAAAAAAAAAAAATTAAATTAGCCAGGCATTGTGGCACATACCTGAAGTCCCATCTACCCAGGAGGCTGAAGCAGAAGGATCTCTTGAGCCCAGGAGTTCAAGTCTTCAGTGAGCTATGATTGCGCCACTGCACTCCAGTCTGGGTGAGAGTGAAACCTTGCCTCTAAAAAAAATTAATAAACACATAAAAAAATTTAAGAACTGATTTTGTTTTTATGACCTACTTTAAATTTAAGTTAATGCCAACATGTTTAATTATATGTATAGCATTTTACAACTTTCCTCCAGTATTTCTAGTTCCTTACAAGGATGATTATTTTGTGTTTTAAAGTATTTTTTAAGAGACGATGACCAAGTGTGTTTTATAGCTTGGTTATCTTAATGGGTTGGGGAGTGTAGTGTGTTTGATATAAATAAGTTAACTCTTAGAATGCCAAGGTTTTTTAAAAACTTTTATTTTAAAATAAAAGGAGTGCAAGTGCCAGTTTGTTGCTAGGGAAACTTGTGTCATAGGGGTTTGTTGTAGAGCTTTTTCATCACCCAGGTATTAAGCCTAGTACCCATTAGGTATTTCTCTTGATCCTCTCCCTCCTCCTACCCTTCGCCCTCCAAAAGGCCCCAGAGTCTTTTTCGCCGCTTATGTGTCCATGTGTTCTCATCATTTGGCTCCCACTTATAAGTGAGAATATGCAGTACTTGGTTTTCTGTTCCTGTGTTAGTTTGCTAAGGATAATGGCCTCCAGCTCCATCCATGTTCCTGCAAAGGACATGATCTCATTCCTTTCCATGAATGCCAAAACTTTGATTCCATCATCTTCTGGTAGATACCTTCTAAATTATGATGCTCACATTTCTGCCTTAGGAAAGGGGAAAAGGGGACTTACTAGATTAACTCCTCTGCCTTATTTATAAAGCCCAATATTAATCCTATAATAGCTCATTTCTCTTCTGCAGCATCACTTCCAGCTGCCCCATGAATAAATCTTCCACTTCATTTATTCTTCCCCCTGTACCTTTGCCATTAGACCTTCAATCTTCTGGAATACCCTCCTTGATGTTCAACCCACCTAAAACTCCCTGTCCATCAAAAGTTCCAAGAGCTAATAATATCTCCCTCTTCTCTATGTCCCATATGCAGCTCTTAGTAAGCATTCAGCAAAAATTTATTGAATGAATGAATAATTCTGTCCCCCCCAACACAGGTTTGATTTTCCTTCTTATAATTAGAAACCCCTTTTACAGTAATATTAATATTTTATCTCTCATACTACAGTTTTCTCAATGAATTATTATACCCATGTCACCTTGTAACTAAAAAAAAAAAAAAAAAAAAAAAAAAAGCAAAAAAATGACTGGGCATGGTAGCTCACACCTGTAATCCCAGCACTTTAGGAGGCTGAGGCAGGCAGATCACTTGAGATTAGGAGTTCATGGCAAAACCAAATCTCTACTAAAAATATCTCGAAAAAAATAAAAAATTAGCTGAGTGTGGGGGTGTGCACCTGTAATCCCAGCTACTCAGGAGGCTGAGGCAAGAGAATCGCTTGAATCCAGGAGGCAGAGATTGCAGTGAGCCAAGACCATGCCACTGCACTCCAGCCTGGGCCACAGACTGAGACTCTCTCAAAATAAATAAATAAATAAATAAATATTATTTATGTATTAATATTTATACATAAATAAATAAATATTATTGTTGCTGTTGAATCCTGGGATACTTGAAGGGATAACTTTTGCCCACAGATCAATCCTAAAAACCATGAGAACCATGAGACCTTGGAAATCAAGGTCACCTATAATCTCCATCTACTCTACATACCCAATCCTTTCTCCCACTAGTTCCCAACACATTTGGTCTGCCACTTATACACCGACCCTTCAACTGTTCATGTGTCACCCTCAGTGCTAACCTTTTTGCTTTGCTCATACCAGTCACCGATATCCAAAGTGCCCTTTCACCTCCCTCACACCTCTTTAAATCCCACTCAGCAAAAAAGGTTGATGATGCATCCCATCATTTCCATAAGGTTCACCCTCACTGCTATAATTCACACTGAGCTCCCCTTCCTCCAATTATGTGACACCATGTTTATTCTTACAGCATAAACATGGTGTCACATAATTTTCTGTATCCTATATCATGGCACTTAATTTATACCTGATTTTCACATATTAGTTTTTATATCTGTTAGTCTTTTTCCTACAAATGGATTATATAGTTTGAAGGAAACATCTGGGTATAGAACAAGCTGTGTGTCTGCTTCACCCAGAGCCCCCTTTTAAAGGGAATTAGACCAAATAAGCAGCCACACTGCATTCCTGTATTTGTTCGCTGGGGCTGCCATAACAAAATGCCACAGACTACATGGCTTAAACAATAGAAATGTATTTCTCACAGCTCTGGAGGCTAGAAGTCCAAGATCAAGGTGTCAGCAGGTCTGGTTTCTCCTGAGGTCTGTGTGCTTGGTTTGCAGATGGCCATTGCCTTGCTGTGTTCTCACACTGTCTCCTCTGTGTGCCCTGCTATCTCTTTGTGCATCCAAATTTTCTCTTCTTCTAAGGACACCAGGCAGAATGGATTAGGACCCATGCTCACAACCTCACTTTAACCTTATCACATTTTTCAAGGCCATATCTCCAGATACAGTCACATTCTGAAGTACTGGGAATTAGGGCTCCAGCATATAAATTTTGAGAGGATGCAACTGAGCCCAAAAGAGCTTCAATCACCTCTATCATAGATTAGAATGGAGCAGATGCCTGATCCATAGGCATGAGTTAGCTATTAGCCCAATCCATTGGTTAGCTAATAGTTCATCAAGTGGCTTAATATGAAAACTCTGTGCAGTGGGGGACTATAGTAAATACATAGGAGAAACATATTCTTTCCTGAGAACTTGAAGGAGAAAATATGCCTGCTGGCCGCAAGAGGAAAAGCTGAAATATGAATGTTGTATATTCTTAGTCTCTCCCCTCCCATTTGTACCATACCCTGGTGCTTAGCACAGCGTTTGATATATAGTCTGAGTCTGGCTTTGGAGTAGCTTCATTCTACCAGCAGTGTTACATTTTCAAGAACTTTTTTTCTTCAGGCAATATCTGGCATTCGGCCTCATTCCCTCAACACCTAATTCCTCACTTCTAGTTTAGTAAAAATGAAAGATTTTGGCTGGGCATGGTGGCTCACAAAGTAATCCCAGTACTTTGGGAGGCCAAAGCAGGCAGATTGCTTGAGTTCAGGAAGTTCAAGTCCAGCCTGGGCAATATGGCAAAATCCCATTTCTACCAAAAAATACAAAAATTCAGTATGGTGACATGCACCTGTGATCCCAACTACTTGGGAGGATGAGATGTGAGGATCACCTGAGCCTGGGAGGTTGAGGCTGCAGTAAGCCAAGATTGCACCACTGCACTCCAGCCTGGGTGACAGAGTACGACCCTGTCTCAAAAAAAGAAAGAGAAAGAGAGAGAGAGAGAGAAGAAAAGAAAAGAGGAGGAGGAGGAAGGAAGGAGAGAGAGAGAGGGAAGGAAGGAAGGAAAAGAAGGAAAAGAAGGAAAAGAAGGAAAGGAAAGGAAAGGAAAGGAAAGGAAAGGAAAGGAAAGGAAACCGAAGGAAGGAAGGAAGGAAGGAAGGAAGGAAGGAAGGAAGGAAGGAAGGAAGGAAGGAAGGAAGGAAGGAAGTAAAAGAAAGAAAGAGGGAGGGAGGGAGGGAAGGAAGGATCTCCCACATGTACCTTCAAAAATGCCTTCTATTTGGAGGCAGTGGAAATAACAAGAATAACTGCAGAAAAAAACATTTATATGTTCCCAGTGAGATGCAAACTATATTCAATGTTCCAGTCCCTACTGCTGTCATACAGACTACTCAACACTTAAGACAAAAACAAACCAATTTTTTTTTTTTTTTTTTAACTATACCCACATATTCTGTGGGTCAGGAATTCAGAAAAGGACAGCTTATCGCTGTGGTACAATCTGAGCTGTCAGCTGGGAAGACTTGAAGCCTGGGGGTGACTTCACAACAGGAGATTGAAATCTTCCAAAAACTCACTCACTCACATGTCTGGTGGTCAATACTGGCTGTTGGCTGGGTCTTCAGCTGGGGCAATCAACTGGAACACCAGTTGCAGCTGAGTGGTTTTCTCAACCAGCTCCCTGTCTATAGTAATAAACGGGGAGTCCAAAGGTCTCAGACTTTCATTTGTAGTGCTTCTGTTCCTTTCTGTGCAAGCTAATATGATTCTTTTAAAAACTTTGTGAACTATTGGCATATTAACTTATAATTTATTCCATTAGACGAAGAGCCACAGCGGCAAATCTCTCTGAGCTAAGTCTTTCTCCACCTTGGGCTCCCTGTAAGGCTGTCATGGAACAGTGACCTTAAGATTCCTATAAGGCCTATTGTTAAATAGAGAGGAAGGCAAGCTCCCAATTGCCTCCCTCTAGCAAAAACGGAGTGAATCCTGGAGGAACACTGAGGCAGGGAAGCTGAACCTGGCATTTTCATTCAAAGTCAAAAGCTACAAGGAGGGTGGCAAGTGGTGCCTCCACTGGCACAAGTCAAAGTCAAGCCCTCTCTGGAGGAAGGGTCACCAAGTTAGACCTATAGGACTCACATCTCTTTAAGCTCAAGTAATGAAAAATGACCAAGCACACAAGAAGTCAAACCACTAGTGACAACAGATTTAGACACCCAAGAATTGCAAATTATGGAATTGTCAGATTTTTAAAAAAATAATTGTTACGAATGAAATCTTTAATGAAATAAAATATTTGCTGCAATAGCAAAAATGAAGATACAAGAAACCACCAGCAGTGAAAAATCTTAAAATACTACTCCAACTCCTGACCTCAAGTGATCTGCCCACCTCAGCTCCTCAAAGTGCTGGGATTACAGGTGCCCGACCAGCCTGGTTAACATGGTGAAACCCCGTCTCTACTAAAAATACAAAAATTCGCTGGGTGTGGTGGTGCATGCCTGTAGTCCCAGCTACTCGGAAAGTTGAGGCAGGAGAATCGCTTGAACCCGGGAGGCGGAGGTTGCAGTGAGCCGAGATAGCACCATTGCACTCCAGCCTGGGCAACAGAGCAAGACTCCATCTCAAAAAAAAAAAAAAAAAAAAAAAAAAAAAACAAAGAAAAAAAAACAACAACAAAAACTACTCAAGTTGCTTGTTAACTTTAAAAAGGAGGGAACAAAAGGTATCCGCAAATGGAGAAATTTGGTGGAACCAACCTCACTACGTGATCAAAGTGAACATCAGTATTGGAACTCTGTACTGTCTTGGGCCTCCTGTGGTGATGCACGGAGAGGGACACAGTATCATATATGCAGTATTCCTGCCCCAAATATTTAATCAGAATCCAAGAATGAGGAAACAATTAGATCAATCCAAATTGAAGGACATTTTACAAAACAATGTGGCTTGAACTCTTCAAAGATGTCAAGGTGAGGCTGGGCACGGTGGCTCATGCCTGTAATCCCAGCACTTCAGGAGGATGAGGCAGGTGGATCACCTGAAGTCAGGAGTTCGAGACCAGCCTGGCCCACATGGTGAAACCCTGTCTCTACTAAAACTACAAAAATTAGCTGGTCATGATGGCGTGCACCTGCGTAGCCCCATCTACTCAGGAGGCTGAGGTAGGAGAATCGCTTGAACCCAGGAAGTGGAGGTTGCAGTGAGCCAAGATCAGGCCACTGCACTCCAGCCTGGGCAACAGAGTGAGACTCCACTGCAAAAGATGGACAAAAAAAAAAGTTAAGGAGATGAGAAAAAATTTTTTAAAGAGGGGCTCAGGACTATTCCAGATTTATTTATTTATTTTTTTGAGACAGAGTCTCACTCTGTTGTCAGGCTGGAGTACAGTGGTGCGATCTCAGCTCACTGCGACCTCCGCCTCCAGGGTTCAAGCGATTCTCCTGCCTCAGGTTCCCAAGTAGCTGGGACTATAGGCTCCCGCCATCACGCCCGGCTAATTTTTGTATTTTTAGTAGAGACGGGGTTTCACCATGTTGGCCAAGATGATCTCGATCTGTTGACCTCGTTATCCACCCGCCTCGTCCTCCCAAAGTACCGGGATGACAGGTGTGAGCTACCGCGCCATGCCTTATTCTGGATTTGTAAAAACTAAACAAATAGAATAGCTAATGGAATGAGTGATTCTTGATTCTATCCTGGATTGAAAAAGAAAAAATATTTTTAAAAATATTACTGTTGGGACAATTGGAGACATCTGAATTTGGCCTATACATCAGATAATACTATGTTTTCAATGTTAGATTTCCTGAATGTGATACTTGTATTGTTGTTATGTTGGAGAATGTCCTTGTTCTTAGAAGACATGTGTTAAGATATTTAGGGTAACAGTAATTGAATTCTCTGTGAAATGAATTCTTAAATGGCTTACCAAAAAAATATTTGTGTGAACATCCAAGTGTGTAGAGAGAAAGAGAAAAAGCAAATGTGATAAAATGTTAACAATTAGTAATCTAGATAAAGGGTAAATGAGCATCATTGTGCTATTCTTGTAAGTTTTCTGTAGGTCTGAATTTTTTAAAGAAACAAAAGTTTGGGGAAACACTAACGACTACAAAGAAAAAGTAGAGCGTATCCAGTTACCTATTAGTATCAACACTCCCACAGATATGTTGGGGCCATTCCTTTCTGCAGGCCAAAGCAGAGCTCAGCCACTCCAGACAACACACAGGCAGATGAGGTCACTTTGCCAAGGTCACAAACACCATCACCACATTGCCAGAACTTCCCTACCCGCATGAAAATATCTCCTTCACCTTGGCTGAATTGGAAAATTTAAATAAAGAATTCTGCTCCCTTTTATATCATTAACTAATCTGTTGTACAGATTAAAAGATTAGAACATACAAAAACATAAAATGAAATAAATTTAGGCATGCTAGAGTGGAGAGATTCAAGCTGATGCTCTCTGGCATTTTTCCTTCATTTCTTTGATGTTGTTTTAAAACTGTTTGGCCAGAGAGAAGGAGAGAGGGCAAGAAAAGAAATCAGTGCTGCTATGAATAACTGCCATCAACCACCAATTTAGGGAGTCACCGGAGCAGAACATTTCTCAGATGTCAGTTTTTCTCAGCTACACATTGTCCTTTCCTTCGATTATCACTGGCATGTCACCATATTCTGCAAATCTCAGCAACACCGCACCTTCGGCCCACTGGTCACTCATGATTAAAAACATGGGGCTGGGGGAGTAGACTGGGGGGATGGCGTCAGCCAAACCACTATGGAGCCAAAAGAGTTCGTAGGGCTCTATAGTTCTACTGGCTTAAAAAAAAGAATTATCTGTACTTGCATGGCCTTGAGGAGAGACAGGACTGTTGGAGAGAGATAAGATTATTTTCTTTTTCCTTCTCTCCAGTGAACCAAACACAATTCTCATTCTGGCTTTCCAGACTCAGGGCTCATGTTTGAGCTTTTCTCTTCTCACTTCTCTTGGTCAGAGGTGATCACTTTTGCAGCTCATGACATATGTGTGATTTTATGTACAATACCTTAAATAACACTTTTAGAAAATCTGTTTTCTGTCTAGGGGCAGTGGCTCATACCTATAATCCCAGCACTTTGGGAGGCTGAGGCAGGTGGATCACTTGAGGTCAGGAGTTTGAGACCAGCCTGGCCAACATGGTGAAACTCCGTCTCTACTAAAATTACAAAAATTAGCCAGGCATGGGGGCACAGGTCTGTAATCCCAGCTGCTTGGGAGGCTGAAGCAAGAGAATCGCTTGAACCTGGGAGTCAGATGTTACAGTGAGCCGAGATCGTGCCACTGCACTCCAGCCTAGGTGACAGAGCAAGACTTCATCTAAAAATAAAAGAAAAAAAGAAAAAGAAAAGAAAATCTGCTTTCTGGTTAACCTAAAATGGCTTGTTGTGGAAGAGACACTGACTGTCTAGGAAACAAAGCCTGCTACATGCTGAGATTTTGTACCTCTGAGGTCTTCTCAGAAGCGAGTTGTAGACTGCAAACGGTTGCCTGGACTATTGTCAGGACTCCCCCCTAAGGAAAACCATATTGCAGGGAGGACTGTGGGACAGTGAGTGTTAATGAAGGACCTAGAAAGCTGAACTGGTAAAGAGATTCCTGACGGATAAGAGATGATGGGGTTTTGTGTGTTAACACAGAGATACTACAGTACTTCTCTTTCTGCTTCTGTCTCTGGGAGAGAAGTTAGGCACAAAAATGACCAAAAAAAGCATTCTACTCATCTCTTCCCACCTCTTCCCTGCACAGTCATCCCTCTGGTAACACAGGAGCTAAAACCCAATCACAGCTACCACAATAAAGGGACTTGAGCGCTCAGTAAATGCATAGCCGAACTCGGGCTAAGGTTAACTTGTTTCCATTCACCAAGTCAGATTAAGAGGAAAAACAAATCAAAGTTATCCTTATAATCACATATTAATTCTAAAAATAATTGTATGTTCACCTCCTACAGTGTGCTAGGTAGGCTTGGAGGTGCAAAAATAAATAGCACACAGCCCCTTCTCTCAAGTCACCCGTAGTAGAATAGAGATGAGCCTTCCTGAAACCAGGGTAGTAGAACCACTAGAAAAGGAGAGAAAGTCAATTTGGGAAAGACAGGATAAATCATGAGGCAGCATCCAGCAGACATGGGAAGAGAGAGGGTCTGTACCCAGGGACTGGAAAAGGGACATCTCTTCCACAGAGACACAAGGGAAAGAGGAGACAGTAGATCATTTTCACGGGCAACAAGGTCACCACCATTATAACTCTTAGTTTGTAATGAAACTAATTTGAGCCATGATGGATTTATCACCAGCAGTGTCCCCAAAAGTTTCTAAAATCGATGGCTTACATTAAAGAAAGAAGAGAAATAATTTAGAATCATTAGAATAAGGATTTGTAGGGCAAGTACTTAATTATAGCTAAGTGTAATTTCCTTAAGCAAGTCATCCTCTCTTAGTTATATGATTACACTTATATTATTCTTAAGTCTGGTGATTAATACTGAATTTAACATTTTAAATAAAAGTTTCAGTATTATTTATGTTAAGTGAAATAAGCCAGGTACAGAAAGACAAATGCTACATGATCTCACCTATATGTAGAACCTAAAAAAATTGAACTCAAAGGAGCAGAGGGTAAAATCACCATTTTACCAGAGGCAGGGGGCTGTGGAATTGGGGAAATGTTGGCCAAAGGATACAGAATTTCAGTTAGATAGAAGAAATAAGTTCAAGAGTTCTACTGCACACCATGTTGACTATAGTTAAAAACAATATAGTATATATGTGAAAATTGCTAATAGAGTAGATTTTAAGTGTTTTCAACACAAAAAAATAAGTATGTGAGGTGATAGATATGTTACATATCTTGATTGAACCATTTCGCAATGCGTACATATATCAAAACATCATGTAGTACCCCCAAAATATATGGATACCATTTTAATTTGTCGATTAATAAATTAAAATTTCAATATTTTAAAAAAACATAACTGTTTATATAACAATATAAGGCAACAAGTTAGTTAAGTTATTCCCAAAATATAAACATAAAGATAAAATCTGGAGAATAAGGAAACACAATCATCTAGGTCAAATGGCTTCTGTGATGACCTACACTAAGTTTAATCACAATTCAGTGAACTTGATCTTCTCTCAGGCCTAAGTTGTACATTGATTTTCAGTCCAATCCTAGAGTCAGAAATTCTACAACCCTCATGAAACATCAAGGTTAGACTTGGCTTTGCCTTGAGCATTTCACAGCCGTTGACAAGCCAGCCAGTTGCATTAGCTATTAGCCACTTACCCTTGTTAAAATTACAATGCTCGTCAATTTCTGGACTATCAGGATTAGAAAAAGCTCCTCCTCGTGCTTCAAGCTACAGAGAAAATGCAAAGGATGTGGAGTCTGGGCAGGCAGCACCTCTCCCTGGTTGTCCCACCAGTGAGAAAGACATTACTTGTGGTAACTAAATTTATGTCTTATTTCTTATTCCTGACTTCTCCTTCCTTCCCAGATTGCTATTTCAGTAACTTCTTGTCATTTTTCAAGTATCTTAAGTGTTTTTTGATTTTTTTTCTTTTTAGTCTAATGTCATTTTAAAAATTCAATTTAAACATTAGCCAATATTTGACAAAAACTTTTAAAATGAAATTACAGATTCCCCATCAAGATCTCCTTTCTTCCCCATATTCTCTGAGTATCAGGAGATCTTAATAAACAGAATGCTGGGTGTTCCATGGGTGATTCTGGCCAAGCAACTTCTATCTCTGGCATTTCAACAGTGGTGTCTACTCAGGAGCTTTTCCACTACTGAGTAGGTTAGGTTTCAAAAAGCTGTAATAGTCCATTTTTTCAAAAGTCTATAGTGAAGCTAAATAAAGAACCAGCATTACAGACAGTACAGCACTCTGATGTGCAGCCTCTGGAGCCCAATTTCCTAGGTTCAAATCCCAGCTCTGCCAATTATCACCTGTGACCTGGCTATGTAATCTCTGTTGCTGTTTTCTCATTTTTAAGATGGGGAAGAGCACAATAATACCTCTCTGCTGTGAAAATAAAATTAGTCCATACATTTAGAACAGTGCCTGACACATAAAGTGTTCAATAATTGTCAACACGATTAGCTAGTGACAAAAACTGAAATTGCCCCAGAGAACTATAGATATTGATGGCATTAGTTTCAACTCTTATTTCAATTCTCTTAAAAATATGTTCTTATTTTGTCTTTCTTATCTTTACTACATATAAAATTTATAACAAGCTAGGTCTTACACAATTATAGACATTTTCATAAATCTCTTTTCGTTAGGATCCAGATATCTAGACAATGAGAGTATCTTTTCAATAAACTGAAATGCCTGTAATATCAAAATGTATTAAATATGACTTTTTAGCTTATTCTTTTTGTCTTACTTTGTTTTTCAAAAAAAGCAAAACCCAACAAACTTGTGTTAGACTATGAATGAGGACAACTCTAAAAAGACCTAAGGTGACTGCTAATACCACCTGGTGGTGGGGGCAGAGTTAATATGCTTTAGCTTTGGGGCATAACTTTGTCATCTGAGAAAATTATAAGTTGAAAGTGTCAGGCCTCTGAGCCCAAGCTAAGCCATCATATCCCTTGTGACCAGATGGCCTGAAGCAACTGAAAATCCACAAAAGAAGTGAAAATAGCCTTAACTGATGACATTCCCCCGTTGTAATTTGTTTCTGCCCCACCCTGACTGATCAATGTACTTTGTAATCTCCCCCACCCTTAAGAAGTTTCTTTGTAATTCTCCCCTCCCTTGAGAATGTACTTTGTGAGATCCAACCCCTGCCTGCAAAACATTGCTCCCACCTCTACCACCTATCCCAAAACCTGTAGGAACTAATGATAATCCACCACCGTTTGCTGACTCTTTTCGGACTCAGTCCACCTGCACCCAGGTGAAATAAACAGCCATGTTGCTCACACAAAGCCTGTTTGGTGGTCTCGTCACACAGACACGTGAAACATTTGGTGCCAAAACCCAGGACAGCAGGACTCCTTCGGGAGACCAGTACACTGTCCTCATCCTCACTCCATGAAGAGATCCGCCTATGACCTTGGGTCCTCAGACCAACCAGCCCAAGGAACATCTCATCGATTTTAAATCGGGTAAGCGGCCTCTTTTTACTCTCTTCTCCAACCTCTCTCACTATACCTCAACCTCTTTCTCCTTTCAATCTTGGCACCACCCTTCAATCTCTACCTTCTCTTAATTTCGATTCCTTTCATTTTCTGGTAGAGACAAAGGAGACACATTTTATCTGTGGACCCAAAACTCCGGCACTGGTCACGGACTCGGGAAGGCAGCCTTCCCTTGGTGTTTAATCATTGCAGGGACACCTCTCTGATTACTCACCCACGTTCCATTGGTGTCTGATCTCCGTGGGGATGCCTGCCTCGATCATTCACCCATGTTCCCTTGATGGCAAGTCAATTGTGGGGACGCCTGCTTTGGCTGCTCACCCACGTTGCAGCCCAGGGTTGCTCCCCACCCCCTTCTCCGTGTCTCTACCCTTCTCTTTAAACTTGCCTCCTTCACTATGGGCAAACTTCCACCCTCCATTCCTCCTTCTTCTCCCTTAGCCTGTGTTCTCAAGAACTTAAAACCTCTTCAACTCTCGCCTGACCTAAAATCTAAGTGTCTTATTTTCTTCTGCAATACCGCTTGGCCCCAGTACTAACTCGACAGTAGTTCCAAGTGGCCGGAGAATGGCACTTTCGATTTTTCTATCCTACAAGATCCAGATAATTTTTATCAAAAAATGGGCAAATGGTCTGAAGTGCCTGACGTCCAGGCATTCTTTCACACGTTGGTCTCTCCCTACTCTCTGCTCCCAGTGAGACTCGTCCCAAATCTTTCTTCTTTCTCTCCTGTCTGTTTCTTCAGTCTCCACCCCAAGCCCTTCTTTTCTATGGACTCATCTGACCTCTCCCCTTCTCCCCAGGCTGCTTCTCGCCAGGCCAAGCCAGGTCCCAATTCTTCCTCAGCTTCTACTCCCCTACCCTATAATCCATCTATCACCTCCCCTCCTTAAACCTGGTCTGGTTTACAGTTTCTTTCCACGACTAGCCCTCCCCTACCTGCCCAGCAATTTTCCCTTAGAGAGGTGGCTGGAGCTGAAGGCATAGTCAGGGTACATGTGCCTTTTTCTCTATCAGACTTTTCCCAGATCAGCCAGCATTTAGGCTCTTTCTCATCAGACCCCACCAAATATATACAGGAATTCCGATATCTAACTCTGTCCTACAATTTAACCTGGAGTGACTTAAATGTCATCCTAACTTCTACCCTCTCCCCAGATGAACGGGAAAGAGTTTCTTCTCTCGCCCAATCTCACGCTGATAACCGCCAGCTTCATGAGCCAGACCTCCAGGAAGGCATTAGAGCAGTTCCCCGAGGAGATCCCCAATGGAACTATCAGGCAGATTCCCCAGGTATAGCTGGGTGAGATTACATGGTTTCCTGCCTAGTTGAAAGGCTTTAAAAGGCAGCTTACAAAGCTGTTAATACAACAAACTTAAAAAAACTACCCAAGGTAAAGACGAAAACCCAGCCAAGTTCATAGCCTGTTTGGCAGTAACCCTTAGACACTTTACTACCCTAGACACAGAGGGGCCAGAAGGCCATCTTATTCGCTATGCATTTTATTACCTAATCCCCTCCTGGCATTAGTAAAAGCTCCAAAAATTAGATTCCAGCCCTCAAACCCCACAACAGGACTTAATTAACCTCGCCTTCAAGGTGTACAATAATAGAGAAGAGTTGCAATTACTTGCCTCCGCTGTGAAAGAAACCCCAGCCATATCTCCAGCACACAAAAACTCCAAAACGCCTAAGCCACAGCAGTCAGGCGTTCGTTCCTTCAGGACTTCCTCCCCCAGGATCTTGCTTCAAGTGCTGGAAATCTGGCCACTGGGCCAAGGAATGCCCGCAGCCCAGGATTCCTCCTAAGCCTTGTCCCATCTGTGCGGGACCCCACTGGAAATTGGACTGTCCAACTGGCCCAAGGCTCTGACTCCTTCCCAGATCTTCTCGGCTTAGCAGCTGAAGACTGACACTGCCCAATCCCCTCAGAAGCCTCCTGGACCATCACAGATGCTTTGGGTAACTCTTACAGTGGAAGGTAAGTCCATCCCCTTCTTAATTAATACGGAGGCTACTCACTCCACATTACCTTCTTTTCAAAGGCCTTTTTCCTTTGCCTCCATAACAGTTGTGGGTACTGACAGCCAGGCTTCTAAACCTCTTAAAACTCCCCAACTCTGGTGCTAACTTGGACAACATTCTTTTATGCACTCCTTTTTAGTTATCCCCACCTGCCCAGCTCCCTTATTAGGTCGAGACATTTTAACCAAATTATCTGCTTCCCTGACTTTTCCTGGGCTACAGCCACACCTCATTGCCACCCTTTTCCCCCGTTCAAAGCCTCCTTCGCATCTTCCTCTCGTATCCCCCCCACCTTAACCCACAAGTATGGGATACCTCTACTCCCTCCTTGACAACAAATGATGCACCCCTTACCATCCCATTAAAACCTAATCACCCTTACCCCGCTCAACGCCAATATCCCATCCCACAGCACATTTTAAAAGGATTAAAGCCTGCAGCATGGGCTTCTAAAACCTATAAACTCTCCTTACAATTCCCCCATTTTACGTGTCCAAAAACCAGACAAGGTGCAGGATCTGCACCTTATCAACCAAATTGTTTGGCCTATCCACCCTGCAGTGCCCAAACTGTACACTCTTTTGTCCTCAATACCTTCCTCCACAACTCACTTTTCTGTTCTTGACCTTAAAGATGCTTTTTCCACTATTCCCCTGCACCCCTCATCCCAGTCTCTTTGCTTTTACCTGGACTGACCCTGATACCCATCAGGCTCAGCAAATTACCTGGGTTGTACTGCCGCAAGGCTTCACAGACAGCCCCCATTACTTCAGTCAAGCCCAAATTTCTTCCTCATCTGTTACCTATCTCGGCATAATTCTTCATGAAAACACATGTGCTCTCCCTGCCAATCATGTCCGACTGATCTCTCAAACCCCAACACCTTCTACAAAACAACAACTCCTTTCCTTCCTAGGCATGGTTGGATACTTTCGCCTTTCGATACCTGGTTTTGCCATCCTAACAAAACCATTATATAAACTCACCAAAGGAAACCTAGCTGACCCCATAGATCCTAAATCCTTTCCCCACTCCTCTTTCCGTTCCTTGAAGACAGCTTTAGAGACTGCCCCCACCCTAGCTCTCTCTCCCTGACTCATCCCAACCCTTTTCATTACACACAGCCGAAGTGCAGGGCTGTGCAGTCAGAATTCTTACACAAGGACTGGGACTGTGCCCTGTAGCCTTTTTGTTCAAATAACTTGACCTTACTGTTTTAGGCTGGCCATCATGTCTCCATGCAGCAGCGGCTGCCGCCCTAATAATTTTAGAGGCCCTCAAAATCACAAACTATGCTCAACTCACTCTCTACAGCTCTCATAATTTCCAAAATCTGTTTTCTTCCTCACACCTGATGCATATACTTTCTGCTCCCCGGCTCCTTCAGCTATACTCTTTGTTGAGTCTCCCACAATTACCATTGTTCCTGGCCCAGACTTCAATCCGGCCTCCCACATTATTCCGGATACCACACCTGATCCCCATGACTGTATCTCTCTGATCCACCTGACATTCACTCCATTTCCCCATATTTTCTTCTTTCTTGTTCCTCACCCTGATCATACTTGGTTTATTGATGGAAGTTCCACCAGCCTAATTGCCACACACCAGCAAAGGCAGGCTATGCTATAGTATCTTCCACATCTATCATTGAGGCTACTGCTCTATCCCAGTCCACTACCTCTCAGCTAGCCGGACTCCTTGCCTTAATTTGGGCCCCCACTCTTGTAAAAGGACTATGCGTCAATATTTATACTGGCCCCATATCCTGCACCACCATGCTGTTTTATGGACTGAAAGCTTTCCTCACTACGCAAGGAGGATTTAATGCCTCTTTAATAAAAACTCTTCTCCAGGCTGCTTTACTTCCAAAGGAAGCTGGAGTCATACACTGCAAGGGCCATCAAAAGGCATCAGATCCCACTGCTCAGGGCAATGCTTATGCTGATAAGGTAGCTAAAAAAGCAATTAGTGTTCCAACTTCTATCCCTCATGGCAGTTTTTCTCCTTCTCATCTGGCCACTTCCACCTATCTCTTCCCACACAAGGCAAATGGTTCTTGTACCAAAGAAAATACCTCCTTCCAGTCTCACAGGCCCATTCTATTCTGTCGTCATTTCATAACCTCTTCCATGTAGGTTACTAAGCCGCTAGCCCACCTTTTAGAACCTCTCATTTCCTTTCCATTGTGGAAATCTGTCCTCAAGGAAATCACTTCTCAGTGTTCCATCTGCTATTCTACTACTCCTTAGGAATTTCTCAGGCCCCCTCCCTTCCCTACACATCAAGCTGAGGGATTTGCCCCCGCCCAAGAACGGCAAATTAACTTTACTCACATGCCTCGAGTCAGGAAACTAAACTACTTCGTCGTCTGGGTAGACACTTTCACTGGATAGAGGCCTTTCCCACAGGGTCTGAGAAGGCCACCATGGTCATTTCTTCCCTTCTGTCAGACATAATTGCTCAGTTTGGCTTTCCCACCTCAGTTTCTCAGGCTCTTGGTATTCAGTGGCACCTGGTTTTATCTCAAACTGCCACCCTTAAGTCTCTCTTTAAGTAGACAGAAGATTGTTTTGTTTAATTTAATTTAGGAGAGCTAAATAATTAAACATGAGGCCAAAGTACATAAGAAAGTGGCAGTCTTTTATTGCAAATATGCGCACACTCTCAGGCGAGGTTCTCTGGTCCTCGGGAAAGGGCCAGGGAAGTCGCGCCCGCGCTCTCCGGTGAAGTTCTCCAGTCCACAAATGCGGGGGCTGAAGAAGTCACACCCGCGCTTACTGGCGGCGGACTTTTATGCCTGGGAGCTGGAAGGGGAGGAGTTTGGGGCGTGTGTGTAGGAGTGGCTTCTTGAATTTCGGTGTCCCCGGCCTGACGTCACTCTGCGCGTGCTCAGTTGATTTGGTTCTTTCCCGGGCGCAGGAAAATCTGTGATGAAGAACCCCGAAACAACAGGGACTGCTCCATCTTGTTCACCTTCCTCCATCTTGTCCCTTCTCCCTCACCCAAACAAAGATCTTCAGTGACAAAGTACACTCCAATACTTTCACCCTGATGAAGTCCTATTCTTTACTTTTATACTTCACTCTTACTGTCGTTCCCATTCTTATGCCACCCTCTACCTCTCCCCAGCTATCTCCACCACACTATCAATCTCACTGTCTCCTAGCCATTTCTAATCCTTCTTTAACAAACAATTGCTGACTTTGCATTTCTCTTTCCTTCAAATTCAACCAGGCCCTGACTTACTCACTGCTAAAAAAAAAAAAAGCGGGGACTCTGTATATTTTTAAATGAAGAATATTGTTTTTACCTACATCAATCTGGCCTGGTATGTGACAATGTAAAAAAACTCAAGGATAAGCCCAAAAACTCGCCAACCAAGCAAATAATTACACTGAACCCTCTTTGACACTCTGTAACTGGATGTCCCGGGTACTCCCAATTCTTAGTCCTTTAACACCTGTTTTTCTCCTCTTATTCGGCCTTGTGTCTTTCATTTAGTTTCTCAATTCATACAAAACTGCATCCAGGCCATCACCAAAAATTCTATATGACAAATGCTCCTTCTAGCAACCCCACAATATCACCCCTTACCCCAGAATCTTTCTTCAGTTGAATCTCTCCCACTGTAGGTTCCCACGCCGCCCCTAATCCTGCTCGAAGCAGCCCTGAGAAACATCGCCCATTATCTCTCCATACCACCGCCCAAAATGTTTGCTACCCCAACACTTTACCACTATTTCGGGGTTTCTCTTCTCATTAATATAAGAAGACAGGAATGTCAGGCCTCTGAGCCCAAGCTAAGCCATCATATCCCTTGTGACCAGATGGCCTAAAGCAACTGAAGATCCACAAAAGAAGTGAAAATAGCCTTAACTGATAACATTCCACCATTGTAATTTGTTTCTGCCTCACCCTAACTGATCAATGTACTTTATAATCTCCCCCACCCTTAAGAAGATTCTTTGTTAATTCTCCCCTTCCTTGAGAATGTACTTTGTGCGATCCACCCCCTGCCCGCAAAACATTGCTCCCACCTCTACCTTCTATCCCACAACCTATAAGAATGATAATCCACCACCCTTTGCTGACTGTCTTTTCGGACTCAGCCTGCCTGCACCCAGGTGAAATAAACAGCCGTGTTGCTCACACAAAGCCTGTTAGGTGGTCTTTTCACATGGACACATGAAACAGATAGGTCATAAGTAAAAGATGTTCTATACTAAAATAAGAAGTTGAAAAATACACATTTCTCTTTAAAAATATGTTTATTCTGTGTATCGTCAGTGCCCAGAGGAATGCTTGGCAAATAAATAGGTATACAATTAATGTCTACTGTTGAATGAGCAAAGGCCGAGGACTTTGGTAAATGCTCTACGTTTTTTTTCTCTGACACCTACAACAAACAAAAAAAAATGGGTAGTATGATTTTCTCCACTCTAGAGATAAGGGAACCAAAATTAAGACTGGTTAAACATTGTTCATGTGGCCATCTGATTCTAAAGCCCTCCTTTTCTGTAACGTAAGGTCTGGAATTCATTTGAGGTATCATGCTGAGTACAGGAGAAAGGTCAGATAGCAGAGGGCTCCAGGCTGAAACTCGCCTGGAGTGAAACTCCAGGGCTTCTGTGAGCTCACAGAATGAAGCTGAAGCACAAGACGCCACATCTTAGTGGAGTAAGAGGAAGAACCCAAGTCTGCAGGCTAATCTGAGAAGAGATCTGGAAGGACTGCCAGGAGGGATGGAATCCAGCCAAGATTCGTTTACCTCTGGACCAGGAAGGCACAGCCTCCTTTCTTTGCTTTCCATCGTTTCTTTTTTTTCCTGTTGTTATTTCTACTTTTCTTTTCTTTCTTTCTTTTCTTTCTTATTTTCTCTCTTCTCTTCTCTTTCCTTCCTTCCTTTCTTTTCTTTCTTTCCTTCCCCCTTCCCTTCCCTTCCCTTCCCTTCCCTTCCCTTCCCTCCTTCCTTCCTTCCTTCTTTCTTTCTTTTTCTTTTCTTTCTTTTCTTTCTTGGTCTGGCTGTATCATCCACTGCAGTGGCACCATCTCAGCATACTGTAGCCTGGATCTCCTCTGGCTATATTACCCAGTACAGTGGCACCATCTCAGCATACTGTAGCCTGGACCTCCCTGGCTCCTCCCACCTCAAGCTCCCAGGTAGCTGGGACAACAGGAACATAACATCGTGCCTGGCTAATATATATACACACACACACATGGAAATATATATACATATATGGAAATATATATATATGGAAATACATATGGAAATATATATATGGATATATATATAGAAATATATATAGAAATATATATATGGAAATATGTATATAGAAATATATATGGAAATATATATATAGAAATATGTATATGGAAATATATAGAGAGAGAAATATTTTTTGGAGAGACTGGGTTTTGCCATGTTGCCCAAGCTGGTCTTGAACTTGTGAGCTCAATTGAGCCACCTGTCTCAGCCTCCCAAAGTGCTGGGATTACTGGTGTGAGCCACCATGCCCAGCCTTTGTATTTCCTCATTAATTTCTCTTAAATTTTCCGATTATAAAAGGAATAAATTCTCAATTAAAACAAAATTCAGGCAACTCAGAAAGGTACTTTTAAAATATATAATTTTCTAATCCCACCACATAGAGCTAACACTGTGCTGTATATCCTTCCAGATTTTTTTTGTGTTGTGTGATTATATCTGATCTTTCTTAAATGCACAGAGTAGGGCCCCTTTTGAAAGCCCAAGGATGCACCTCCACGGACCTGCCTCCATGTGCCCTAACAGCACAACAAAAGTTCAAACCTGTTGCCTGATGCTCGCAGCCTCAATGTTTATTTGTAAACTGAGAATAAGATCAGCACCATCTATCACCCCTACTTTATTAAAAGTTAGGCATTTGTATTTAAAGTAAAATTACCTATATCCTTGGGCTTTGGAGGATATTCTCTATTTTAAAACTAAAGTGCACAACTCTTACTACAGTCCTCCCCTGCTGGCATCTGCATAGGAATTATAAAAAGTAAAGCCACAAAATGAATATTTATACTTATTTTGAAATTCTATTTTAGGTCAGCCATAGTAGCTCATGCCTGTAATTCCAGTACTTTGGGAGGCCAAAGTGGGCAGATCTCTTGGGCCTGGGAGTTCAAGACCATCCTGGACAACATGGCAAAAACCTGTCTCTACTAAAAATATAAAACTTAGCTGGGTGTGGTGGTGGGCACCTGTAGTCCCAGCTACTTGGCAAGCTGAGGTGGGAGAATCGCTTGAACCCAGGAGGTGGAGGTTGCAGTGAGCCAAGATCGCACCACTGTACTCCAGCCTGGGTGACAGCAAGACCCCGTCTCAAAAAAATAAAAAAAATTAAATTAAAAATACATTTTAAATACTCAACTGAAAAACATACAAGCCCGTGACTTATTCAAGGCACACTGATAAAGGCCTCATGTAAAATGTCGGCTGTTGGAGATCCATATAGGGCTTTATTTTAATGTGAGGGGCTTTCTACAGCACCCAATAGATATCAAATCAATCTTCAGACAAATAAAAGAAGTAATTGTAATTTTTTTCAACTTTGTTGAAGTAAACACGCTATTTATTTTCCTCTGGCTGTTCTCTTTAATTACAGTGTTTTGGTTGAACCACAACAGGTGTTGCTTGTAAACGTAATATCACGCCCAGGGTAGGAATGGTAAAGGCTGGCCTGAGGAAGCTGACTAGCCTTCTCAAGATGGCTGCTCTAGAGGAAGCCTGTCAGCCCAAGACAGACAAGAGGCAGGCAACCTGCTGTGCACCTACTCATTTCCAAAAGGTGGAGTATTTATGATCCCAAGTTCTAGATTCCTGGATCAACTGCTAACTAGCTTGTAACTTTACGTTTTTATAAAATAGTGATAATAATAGCACCCACCACTGTATGGTGGCAAGCATTAAATGAGTCAATTCTTAAAAACTTAGAGTGGTGGCCAGATGTGGTCAATATTCAGCAGATGTTAGGTAGGCCAGTCATAAACTAATTTTCCTCACTTTGTTTTTATTGGATGCCGTAGGTACCAAGCACTGCAGGGAACACAAAGAGAAGATTCCTGCCATTTATTGGGCATTACCAAACATTGGGCTAGGTTCTTTATTTACATTGTGTTATTTAATCCTTACAACAACTTGATGAGGAGGTATTCTTAACCCCACTTTTCAAATAAGGAAACTGAGACTCAGACAGATGACTCTTGTTCAATGTCACCCCACCTAGAAAGTCCTTTCTCTAGAGAAGAAAGGAAAGGGGTCTGTCTTAGTCAGTTTGGGCTGCTATAATAGAATACCATAGACTGGATGGCTTCTAAACAACATCAATTTATTTCTCACAGTTCTGGAGCCTGGGATGTTCAAGTTTCTGTGTCTGGTGAGGGCTTGCTTCTTTGTTCATAGATGGCACCTTCTCGTTGTGTCCTCACATGGGAGAAGGGGCAAGGGATCTAGCTGGGATCTGTTTTATAATAGCACGAATCCCATGAGGGTGAGGGCTCTACCCTCATCATCTTATCACCTCACAAAGGCCCTACCTCTGAATACCATCACATTGGAGATTAAATTTTAGTATATGAATTTTAAGGGGGACAGAAGAATTCCATCTATAGCAGGTACACATACATTTATTAAGGGCGTCACTAACTATATACTTAACCTAACATGTGTAAAACGAATAAATTCTACATGAATATTTATGATACCCAATGTTTGTGAGGGTGTGCATAAAGTCACTCTCACATAATTAGTAATAACTATCAAAAACACGTAATGTATGTGCCTTTTGACCCAGCAGCTTTAGTAGTAGGAATTAACCCATCTATTGAGACAAGTGTGCCAAGAGCAAAGTATCATGATATTCACTACCACATTGTTTTCAACATCAAAATGTAATACAAACATAAAAATCTAGCATGTAACCAAACAAATTACACTGAGATACCGTATAGCCCATAAAGAATGAGGTAGATAAATAGGAAAAAGTATTCAAGTGTCAGTTCTAACATCAAAGAACAAAACAATAATAGGCAAAGAGGCAACCAAGGGTGGCTTCTGAGAGAAAATTGAACTAGATTAGAGTCTGAAATGAAAAATCAAACTATTCTGGCCAGGCTGCGGAGAAAAGGAAGGCCCTCTATGATGGAGCAGCCATCAAACATCGACCAGAAAATGATGTTGTGCAGTGGAAAGACCACTGGTTGTGGATTCTGAACCTGAACGCCTGGCTCTAGAGTGACCTAAGGCAGAGCCTCCCAGTCCTTTTATGTGGAAGTACCCAGGTTGGCAGTGAAGAGAGCTGCATTCCCCACGAAAACAAAAACTGGCCTAATGGGAGTGAGGTTTATTTTAAAGTCTCAAATTTCCCTACCTCTGACTTTGGCTAATGGACACTATGTTGTTTCATTGAGACTGACAAATTAGGAATGCTGAAATGAATTAAAGAGATGTGGTACAGCATATCAAGTTCAATTTCTTTTTTTGTTTCTTAGAGATCTGGTTTTTCAAGGACCTGGGCTCACATAATTATGTGGGCATAAATAGTGGAAAGTAGAAACTAAGAATCCAGAGCTATTTTAACAGATAGTTTAACCTGTTTGTCAAAGCCAATGATTTTTCTTTATTTTTACTTCTTTACATATGTTTTTGGTAAGGTAACTAATTTTTCAAAAAGTAAACTATGGCCATAGGCCTGTGGGTACTCCTCAGGAAGAACCACCACTTCTCTGCTTTATCTGATCTATGTTGGGATTCTGTGTATAATATTATTTGAAAAAAATCCATGGCTTAATAGAAAAAGGTTTAAAATCACAGCTTGAGAAGCTAGCTAGTAAACTACAGGCAAGATTCTACACCTTAAATAGCAGTATCCGGATTTATTTGAACATTTAAGGTTCCAAAGGAGCTTTTCCTCCCAAAATTAACTGATACTGACAAAAACACAAAATACACATTTGCAACTAATGAATAAATTATGTCACATTTATTAGTAAAGAATTTTCTAAGTGAATATTAGCACTGACCTCTGCTTCCAAAAATGGCAGCAAAGAAGCAAACTGGCTTCAGTCATTCCCACAGAAAACCAAAAACAAATATACAGCACTAAGAGTATCACCAGAAATATCCCAGAACTCAAATATGAATATGAGACAGTTCCCAGGGCCACAGAGAAGTGAAAAAACTCCAAGCAGGCAGTAAGAGAATCGGACTTCCACATTCACGATGCCATTCCTCCCATTCTACTCAGCATCAAGCACACAGAAAATTCTCTACCAACTCACTGTTTCTACACTGTAAAAAGTGAGATCAAGGTGAATAACTAGCCTCCTCACCATCTTGGGTTCCCTGGCAGGAGACCTGTACCTGCCTTAACCCATGGGAAGCATCGCTAGTGCCTGAAGGAATAAATATCCCTGAGTTCAATCAGAGGCAAAGACAATGGGGGAAGGTGGGACTATCATCTCCAGCCCTGGAAACTCTACTCTGTAACTCAGCCAAAGGAAAAGCCAAATCAGATGACTGTTCGGCAGCACAGCGCTGTAAAAGATTCACTTTATTGGTCCCCTGGGCACTAACCCCTAGTCAGTCTTTCCACAATGCTGGGATATCACCATTTGGATTATCCCAATTCAGGAAGAATAGTGCTCCAATCATTTACTGAAGCCAAGATAAACTTGGAGTTGAGACATCACCTAGAGCTGAAATCTGACCTAATGGTAAAGATTTGCGAAGCAAAATATGCAATAAAAACCAATACAGGCCAGACAGAAACAACTGGAATAAGTAACTAAACCTTTCAATGCAAACACAAAGAGGTATACCCATAAGGAACAACAACAAACAGAGAATCATGACATCCTCTAAAGGAAAAAACAAAAATTCAATGACTGACCCTAATGAGATAGCAATTTGTGAGCTCTCTGACCAAGAATTCAAAGTAGCAGGTCTAAGAAAATTCAGTGATCTCCAAGAAAACAGAGAAAAGCAATTCAGAAGTTTATCAGAGAAATTTAACAAAGAGATTGAAATAATAAAAAGTCAAACAGAAATCTTGAAACTGAGAAATACATTTATTGAACTAAAGAACTCATTAGAGGCTCTCAACAGAACAGCAGACCAAGCAGAGGAAAAAAATCAGTAAACTTAAAGACCACCTATTTGAAAACACACAATCAGAGGAGAAAAAAGAATGAAGACTACCTATAAGATATAGAAAATCTCCTCAAAAAACCAAATCTAAGAATTACTGGTGTTCAAGGAGGAACTAAGCAAAAGCAAAGACTAGAACATTTATTCAAAGAAAGAATAACAAAAAACTTCCCCCAAACTTTAGAAAGATACAAATATCCAGGCACAAGAAGGTCTGAGAATACAGATTCAAACCAAATAAGACTACCCCGAGGCATGGAATAATTAAACTCCCAAAGGTCAAAGACAAAGAGGATTCTAAAAGCAGCAAGAGAAAAGCAGCAAATTACATACAAGGAGCTCCCATTTTTCCAACAAGAGACTTCTCAATAGAAACCATATAGGCTAGTAGGGAGTGAAAAAACATTTTCAAAATGCTGAAATAAAATAACTGCTTTACAATAATACTGTACTTAGCAAAGTTCTCCTTCAAATATGAAAGAGAGAGAAAGTCTTTCCCGGACAAATAAAAGCTAAGAGAATTCACTACCACCAGACCCATAGTAAAAGAAATGCTAAAAGGAGCTCTTCACTTTTCAAGGTATAAAACCCACAGGTAAAATTAAGTACATGGACAAACCCATAATACTTTATTACTGTAATTATGGTGTACAATCCACTCCTAACTCTAGTATTAAGCCCAAAAGACAAATCTATCAGAACAATAATAGCTACAATAACTGATTAACAAATAGGTAATATTAAAATATGAAATTGAGACAACCAAAAGTCAAAATATGGGAAGGTGGAGTTAAAGGGTAGAATTTTTGTGCTTGTCTTGCCTTTGTTTGTTTCTATTCTTGTATTTGTGATCTAATAAATTGATATGTCTTTAAAATATCTTGTTATATCTGTAACATGTTTATGTAAACCCCATGGTAATCACAATGCAAAAAACTATAATAGATTCACTAAAAATAAAAAGCAATGAGTTAAAACATGCTACCAGAGACAATCACTTAACCACAAAGGAAGACAGTAAGAAAGGAAGAGAGGATTTACAAAACAATCACAAAACAAGAAACAAAATTTGGCAGTAGCAAGTCCTTACTTGTCAATAATGACACTGAATGTAAATGGATTCAATTCTCCAATTAAAAGGCACAGAATGGCTGAACAGATAAAGAAACAAAACCTAACTATATGCTGCCCTACAAGAGATCCATTTCACTCATAAAGACACACAAAGACTAAAAGTGAAGGGGTGGAAAATATTCTATGCAATTAGACACCAAAAAAAAAAAAAAGGAGGAGTAAGAATACTTATATCAGATAAAATATAGTACAAATCAAAAACTGTAAAAAGAGTCAAAGGAGGTCATTGTATAATGATAAAGGGATCAATTCAGCAAGAGGATAAAACAATTATAAATATGTATGCACCTAGCACCAGAAGTCCCAAGTATATAAAGCAAGCATTAATAAATTTAAAGGGAGAAATAGATTGCAAGACCACAATAGTAGGGGACTTTAACAGCCCACTCTCAGTAATGGCCGTATCATCCAGACAGAAGATCAACAAACACTCGATTTAAACTACACACTAGACCTAATCGGCCTAACTGACATTTATAGATCATTTCACTCAACTGTTGAAGAATACACATTCTTTTCATTAACACATGGAACATTCTCCAGAATAGGCCATATCTTAGGCCACAAAACAAGTCTGAACAAATTTTTTGAAAAGTAGCAAGTATCTTTTCTCACCACAATGGAATAAAACAAAAAATTAGTAACAAGAAGAACCTCAGAAACTTCATAAACACATGGTAATTTACCAACATGCTCCTGAATGACCGATGGGTCAATGAAGGAATTAAGAAGATTTTTTTTTTAATTCTTAAATGAAAACAGAAATATAACATAACAAAATCTATGGGATACAGTAAAAGTACTGAGAGAGGAGTTTATGGCAATAAATGCTTTTATCAAAAAGGTACAAAGACCACAAATAACCTCAAGGAACTAGAAAAGCATGAACAATCCAAATCCAAAATTAGTGCAAGGAAAGAAGTGATCAAGATCACAGCAGAAATAAATGAAATTGGGATGAAAAAAATATATAGAAAATCAACAGACAAAAAATTGGTTTTCTGAAAAGAAAAGCACAATGGACAAAACTTTGGCTACACACACACACAAAAAGAAGGCTCAAATAAGAAACATCAGAAATGAAAAAGGAGACATAACAACTGAGATCACAGAAATACAAAGCATCATTACAGACTATCATGAACAATGCTGTACCAACAAATTAACAAACCTAGAAGAAATAGATGAATTCCTGGACACATACAACCTACCAAGATTAAAATAGGAATAAATAGAAAACCACAACAACTGAATAATAATTAATGATATCAAAGCTATAGGGAAAAGTTTCCTATCAAAGAAAAACCCAGGAACTGATAGCTTTACTGCTGAATTCTGCCAAACATGTAAAGGAGAACTAATATCAATTCTACTCAAACTCTTCAAAAAGGCTGAAGAGGAAAGAATACTTCTGATGTCATTCTATGAGGTCAGCATTACACTGATACAAAAACCAGACAAGGACATAACAAAAAAAAGAAAAACTATAGGTCAATATTGCTGATGAATATAGATGCAAAACTTTTCAACTAAATACTAGCAAACCAAATTGAACAACACATTAAAAAAATCATTCACCACAATCAAGTGGGGTTCTTCCCAGGGATGCAAGAATGGTTCAACACATACAAACAAATAAACATAATATATCACACTAACAGAACCAAGAACAAAAACTATATGATTATTTCCATAGATGCTAAAAAAGCATTTGATAAAATGTAACATTCTTTCACGATAAAGACCCTCATCAAACTGGATATAGAAGGAACAAACCTCAAAATAATAAATGTGGCTTACAACAAACCCATAGCTAACTAACTTACTGAATGGGGAAAAAATGAGAGTTTTCCTCTAACTTCTGGAAAAAGAAAAAGATGCCCACTTTCACCACTTTTATTCAATATAGTACTAAAAGTTATGGCTGGAACAAACAGGCAAGAGAAGGAAATAAAGGGCAACCAAATTGGAAAGTAAGAAAACAAATTAGCCTCATTTACAGATGAGGTGATCTTATACTTAAAAAACCTAAAGATTCCACCAAAAAAAAAGAAACTTGTTAGAATAGATAAAGAAATTCAGTAAAGTTGCAGAATGAAAAATCAACATACAAAAATCAGTAGCATGTATATACACCAATGTTAAATGGTCTGAAAAAGAAATCAAGAAAACAATCCCATTTATAATAGCTTAAAGAATGTAAAATACCCAGGAATCAATTTAACCAAAGAAACGAAAGCACTATACAAGACAAACTATAAAACACTAACGAAACAAATTGAAGAGGACACAAAAAAATGAATATCTTTCCGTGTCCATGCATTAGAAAAATTAATACTGTTAAAATGACAATATTACTCAAAGAAATTTACAGATTCAATGCAATCTCTATCAAAATATCAATGACATTCTTTATAGAAATAGAAAAAGAAATCTTAACATTTATATGAAACCACCACAGAAGACCCCAAATAGCCAAAGCAATTCTGAACAAAAAGAACAAAGCTGGAGGCATCACACTACTTAACTTCAAAATGTACTATAAAGCTGTAGTACCCAAATCAGGGTGGTACTGGCATAAAAACAGACAGACCAGTGGAACAGAATAGAGAACCCAGACATAAGTCTACACATTTACAGCCAACTCCGTTTCAACAAAAGTGTCAAGAACATACTCTGAGGAAAAGACAGTCTTTTCAATAAATGGTTCTGGGAAAACTAGATAACTATATGCAGAAAAACGAAACTAGATCCCCTATCTCTCACCTTAAACAAATATCAAATCAAAATAGATTAGACTTAAACCCACGACCTGAAATTATAAAACTACTAGAAGAAAACATTGGGAAAAGATTCCAGGACATTGGTCTGGGCAAAGAGTTTTTGTGGAAGACCTCAAAAGCACAAGCAACCAAAGCAAAAATAGACAAAGGGGATTACATCAAGCTAAAATGTTTCTGCACAGCAAAGGAAACAATTAGCAAAGTGAAGAGACAACTCACAGAATGGGTGAAAACATTTACAAACTACCCATCTGACAAGAGTTTAATAATCAGAGTATATAAGAAGCTCAAACAACTCAACAGCAAATAAAAGAGTCCAATTTAAAAATGGGCAAAAAGTCTGAATAGACATTTCTCAAAAGAAGACATATGAATGGCCAACAGGTATACGAAAAAAGGATCAACATCACTAATCATCAGAGAAATGCAAATCAAAACTACAATGAGATGTCATCTCACCCCAGCAAAAATGGCTTTTATCAAAAGACAGGCAATAACAGATGCTGGTGAGGATGCAGAGAAAGGGGAACCTTCCTACACTGTTGGTGGAAATGTAAATTAGTACAGCCACTATGAAGAAGTATGGAGGTTCCTCAAAAAAGTGAAAATAGAATTACCATGTGATCCAACAATTTCACTACTCAGTATATATACAAAAGAAAGGAAATTGATATATCAAAATGACCCCTGCACTCTCATGTTTATTGCAACACTATTCACAAGAGTCAAAATATGGAATCAATGTAAATGCCCATCAATGGATGAATGGATAAATAAAATGTGGCATATGTAAGCAATGGAATGTTATTCAGCCATAAAAAAATAACCTGTCATGTTGTTGCAGCAACATGGATCGATATGGAGGTCATCATGTTAAGTGAAATAAGCCAAGCCCAGAAAGACAAAACATCACATGTTCTCAGTCACATGTGTGAGCTAAAAACTGGATCATATGAAGATAGAGAGTAGATTGGTGGTTGCAGAGGCAGAAAAGAGTGGAGTGGGGGAGAAAGGATGAAAAGAAGTTGATTAGTAGGTATAAATATATACAGTTTGATAGAAGAAATAAGACCTAGTGTTAAATAAATCCGTGAGTGACTATAGTTTACAATAAGCTATTATATATTTGAAAATAGCAAGAAGAGAAGAATTTGAATGATTCTAGCATAAAGAAAAGGCAAACAGATAAGGTGATAGATATTCCAAGTACACTGATTTGATCTTTACAAATTACATGAATATATTAAATTATCACATGTACCCTGAAACCATGTTCATCTATTGGCATCAATAAAAATTTAAAATGGAAAATTTTAAAAATTAGCCCTAAAATGCATAAGAAGAAATCTAAGTCAAGGTATCTCCCCTTATTGAGCCCACATCTGGGAGGCGGCATGAAGAAATGAAATGAACAGGAGCAACAATGGAAAGAGAACAGGCTCTGGAATCAAGCAGGCCTTGATGTGACAGGCAATGGAACCTTAGACCATCACATAAGCATCAAACACTGAGCTTTCTCAACTGCAAGACACAAACAACAATATTCATTTCATGGGTCTATTGTAAGCATTGTCCATGATATATTTATAGTGCCTGGCACAGAGTAGGTGCCAAAATTTGGCAGTTATTAATAGACAATTCACTTAACTCTGAGCTTAGTTTTATTATGTATAACAGGAAGGCAATAATTCCTATGAGAGAATAGACATAAAAAGGATTTCTGAGTTTTAAAATTCTCTGAAGAGTTAATATTGTTATGAATAATTGGGAAGTCAGTATATATAGATATAGAGCACTGGCTAATACATAGGTTACATAAAAGTGTATGATTTCTATCTCTGGAAATACCGTAAACCAGGGCTGCAGGGGAGAGGGGAAGGGGCAGGTTG
Organism: Macaca fascicularis; assembly: GCF_037993035.2. Taxonomy (NCBI): domain Eukaryota; kingdom Metazoa; phylum Chordata; class Mammalia; order Primates; family Cercopithecidae; genus Macaca; species Macaca fascicularis. The sequence continues at coordinate 26,703,958 of NC_088375.1, forward strand.
CAGTATTAAAAATAGTGGTCAAACAAGTACATGTAACTGCAGCACTATTCACAATAGCAAAGAAATGGAATCAACCTAGGTGCCCATCAACGAGGGACTGGATTAAAAAAAAAAAAAGTGGTATGTATACACGATGGAATACTATGTAGCCACAAAAAAGAATGAAATCATGTCCTTGGCAGCAACATGGATGCAGCTAGAGGCCATTACCCTAAGCAAATTAACACAAGAACAGAAAACCAAATACCACATGTTCTCATTTATAAATGGGAGCCAAACATTGAGTACATATGGACACAAAGAAGGAAACAATAGATCCTGGGGCCTACTTGTGGGCGGAGGGTAGGAGGAGGGTGAGAATTGAAAAACTACCTATCAGGTACTATGCTGATTGCCTGGTTGACAAAATTATCTGTACACAAAACCCCTGTGATGTACCATTTACCCATGTAACAAACATGCACATGTACCCCCTAAACCTAAATTACAAGTCGGAAAGAAAAAAGAATAGTAGTTAGAATGGGTCTCATTAAGAAAGCAAGACTTGAGCACAGACTTGTGGGAGGTGAGAGAATATCTGTGGGAGGGGCCTCCTGAAAGAGGGAAAGGTTAGAGCCAAGGCCCTACAATGGGAGCGGGCCTGAGTGTTGAGGAGTGGCTCCGGGCCAGTGTGGCTAGGGCAGCACAAGTGTAAGGAAGAGTGATGGGCAAAAACTCCAAGAGGAAACAGCAGTCAGACGATGCACAGCCCTAGTGCGCATGTTAAGGGCTTTGACTTTTACTCTCAGTGAAAACTATGACAGGGTTTTAAGCATAGGAATAACATGATCTGACCTATGTTTTAGAAGAATTACTTTGAGAATAAAATTTCCAGTAGCAAGTAGAGAAGCAGGCTAACCTGAGCAAAAGCTAACACAGGGATCCAGGTAGCAGATAGTGGCTGAAAGCCAAATTAGAAAGAGTTTAAGAGAAAAAATGGCACAGCTAAGAGATTAGCACAACTCTTGACTATGAAGCTGCAAACACAAAATTCAGTGCAGGGCCTGGAGAGTGCTCATGTGAGTGAGGGGCCCTGACGCTTAAGCTCTGTCAGCATCCATGCACACCCACCTCTGTACAAGCCAAGGCCCCTGGCCTGGTCAGTTGGGTGGATGGTGAGGTGCTTACCAAGTTGGGTACCCAGGAGGAGATGAGAGTTTGCAAGCAGGAAGAAGACAGATCATGCCTTTCATTGTGAGATTTTTGAGATTCAGGGGTCAGTGCAACATCTAAGTGAAAATGGCCAGGCTCTTTCTGTTCCTAACGAAACTTCCCAGAGCTACCAGGATGACCTTTCTAAAAGGCACATCTGATCAAGTCACTTTCCTGCTTAAAAACCTCAGTGCTTCCCTTTGCCCATATTCCTTTATAAAGAAACAGTGTCTCACAGTCTAGCCCTGGCCTGTCTTTCCAACTATGTCTTCCTCCATTCCATCCCCGGCACACTGCTCCCTCTGACTTGCAAGTCCCTCTGTCTACAATGTCCTTCTCTAACTACCGAACTCCTCCTCTCCCTACACTGCCCAGATCTAATAACTTCTGTGAAACCACGTTCCCTCCTGCACCTCCTCCAAGGCAGGACTAACCACTTCCTCTCTGCTGACTCAAAGCCCTCTGTACACAGTTCCATGAAATCCGCACCCAGAAATATGAACCCATAGAGGCAGGGTCAACAGTGGAACAATCATGGGCCTTAGAATTAGATTAACCTGGGTTAAAACACACAACGCGTGCTGTATATAACTTTAAGCATGTTATTTATTTTCTCTAAGCTCAGCTTCTTATAAAGGTAATGCCTATTTTATAGAATCGGTGTCAAGATTAAATGAGATAATTTAAGTAAATCACCCCAGATAGGACCTGGCACACAATAGGTCTCCAAAAATTATCATTTCCCTCCAGACCCTGTTCTTCTTGGGCAGAAAATATGTTTAATTTATATTCTATATGTCCCATTGTCACTGGTCACCCAGCACATAATAGGTGCTTGATAGACATTAACCTGAATGAATGGACCCTGTCTCCTCAGAAACATTTAAATATACATTTTAGAAGCACATGAGTTCAGAGGTTAGGATAGAAATTCTAAAGTGGACCTTGGCATGTAAATCCCCTGGGGTCTAATATCAAACCAATTGCTTCCCCTTGGCAGCAGCAGCAGAGCCCTTCTGTGTCTCCGGGGAGCATTCAGTCGTCCAGTCGGTGAAGATTTCCCTCATTGCTCTTCAGAGCTTCCGTTACATCGTGCTCTTCTCACTTCCTTCTCAGCTGTGCTCCCACTCCTGAGCCTTGTTTGTTCTGTTTCCCTCCGCCATTTTTCACCACACACCATATGGCCCTTCCCTGCCTGCCTTAAGCTTGGAACTTCACAGCCTTCTCCAGGCTTCCCCAGGGCAACCTGGGCCCTCTGGGCCTGCTGAGCACCCCCTGTCACTAGCAGCCCTGCCCCGAGGCTTACTTTGAAACCCAACACTGTTCCTAAGGAGACGCAGGACACAGAGTCTTTCAGTAAATTCACGTCAGGGGCTAGTTCTGCCAGTTAACTATGAGCCTAGAGTGTTTTGAACAGGTGGTGATCTTCCAAACACAATATGATCGTGTGTTTAATCTTAGAATCGTGAGAGGCTAGTAGGGCAGATACAGAAAAACACAATTTTACCTATTTTTTTCAACCTCCTCCAGCATCCAATGAGGCAGCCTCCTAGCGCAGAGCATCCAGTATGAACTCTGGAGTCTCGTGGACACAAGTTTGTGTCCCAGCTCTGTATCTTCCTAGTGGTATCGTACATATGCTTCTCAAGTTCTCTAAACCTTAGTTGCTTCATTTGTGAAACTGAGATAACAATACCTGTCACACAGAGTTATTAGTTGGCATCATGCATTTATTTGTTATCTAGCAATGCATAACAAATCAACTCAAAACTTAGTGCCTTGCAAAAGCAATGTTGTTTATTAGCTCTTGTGGGTTTTGTGGGCCAGGAATTTGCGAGCAGCCAAGCTGAGCTAGTCTGACTTGGCGTCTCCCATGAGACTGAGGCAGACTGGTCAGTGGCTAGAGCTGGGGTCAATTTCAAGTCTTCTTCATTCACAGATCTTGTTCCTGGGCTGGGAAAACAAACAGCTGGAGCAGGGGCTGGAGCAGCTGTGGCTCCCCAGGCACTTCCCTCTATCCCTTTGGGACCCACCACATGGTCCTTCCACATGTTCCTTCAAGGTCTCTGGATTTCTTGAGGTAGCTCAGGGCTCCAAAGGCATTTGTCTCACTTGAGAGAGAAACAGATGAAACCATATCATCTTTTCTGGCCTGGCTGGAAAGTCACACAATAGCATCACTTCCATTGCCTTTTATTTGTTAGAAGCAAGTAACTACCACCAGACTGTATTCTAGGGGAGCAGAATTAGACCCCTCCTTTTTTTGAAAGAGTGCTGAAAATTTGTGGACATCCTTTAAAAACACCATAGTGTGGGTAACGCCCAGTCCTCAATAAGAAGCAGCAAATTTTTTTATGTATCAGATGAGTTGAAAAATAAGACAAAAAATACCTGTGTGCCCTATCGTTCCTATCTTAACTCTCCACAAACACACGCACCATGAAACAAGGTGAAAGCACTTAGCAATGTAGGCAAAAGGTAAAAAGGAAGCATAAAAAGGGGAGACAAAAATAATGATCATTGACATTTATTGATCACTTGCTCAGTGGCAAGCCCAGTGTTAAATGCCTTACATACATTATCTATTTTAATCCTCAGAACAATCCCAGGGGTTCATTATTAACCCTCTTTTTTGGAGGAGAATTCTAGAGTCTAGCAATGTTAGTGCATTGTCCAGGATTAGACAGTTTTGTAAAGACATAACAAGGAGTGGAACACAGGTGAGCTGACTCCAGAACCCATGTGCCCAACCACTGTGCACACTACTGAGATCATTTCAGCTGAGACAAGCAGCTGGGAAACCTTTGGCTTAATTTTTCCCTCCCTTGGAAACACCAATTTGAGAGGCAGGGTATCTGAGGGAGCAGGTGGAATAAAACCCAAGAATTCAAAAGTTCTTGAGTCTGGAAAGAGAAATGCCAGGTTGTTGTTGATGGGAAGAGAGCACAAGATGTAAAAGACTGCCAGACAGCCAGGTAGCAGGGAGGCTGGGATGCCTGGCCCCACTCGGCCACTTACTGAACTCTCCCCACGTGCTTAGCAGAGAAGGCCTTGAGCAGTCTAACAAGGGTCTCTTCCACCACCACTGTGCCAGCTGAGCTATCTCAAGCTTGTGCAGTTTAGCACCGCCTCCTACTTCTCCTCCCACCAGGAATAATTCAGGGGATTTCCCACAGCCTCTCCTTCAGGATGTAGAAACCACCCCACTTTGAGTTGACAGGTGTCCTGAAACTTTACTGGATGATTAAACAGGAAGAGATTGTTGAACAGGGACTGAGGAAAATCTTGTCATCAGATTCAGTCCTTCTGGTAAGGCCTTGGGTGGGGCACTAAGGGGATGAAGCACAGTTTTCTCCAGGGCCCACAAGAGCATCATGTGGCCCAGACCCTGGACCCAGGCCCATGGAGGTTCTGGCACAGGGAGAGATGAGCTGTGGTCTCACTCGGGGCTCCTGAGAACTAGAGCAATGGCTCTTGCACTTGGCCACACTTAGGTCCTCACCCCAGCCTCCTCCAGTATCTCATTCCTTGGATGCCTTCTGAGATCCACTCCTGGGTGTCCAGGGCCCTCTCCTCATTTGTTCCTTTCCATCCCTCTTGTCTGAACTTGTTTTAGACTATAGTTGCTCTCAAAGTACTTTCCTCTTTCCTATTATAGGATAGCCTTCAAAGTATCCCTAATTCAATATATTCAAAGTCCATCATTCAAAAAATGTTTGTGAGGTACATACTATCTGCACACATAGTTCTAGGCACTGGGGATTCTGCAAGAAACAGGATAGGCCACATCCCTGGCTTCCCTGAGCTTATAGTCCAGGGAGCCTTAACAAAAGGAGAGTTCAGATTTCACACACACACACACACACACACACACACACACACACACAAAAAGTGTAGGTGGGTAGGGGCAGCACAGGAGAAACATTTGAAATAATGTTGGTAATTTTCATTTTACACCTAACTGAAACTACAGCAGCCAGAGTTTGTGACGCATGATGGAAGTGAGATGCCATCTCTGGCACTGAACGACAGCCTGCAGCAAGTCACTTGGCCTCTCAGCCATCCTTCAAGGGCCACCTGTGCAGGCTGGACATTCACCCATACAGACCTTACCTGTGGCAGGAATGTGGTCTGTGCCTGGCTTCTGTCATCACTCCCTGCCTGGACTTTCCAGCCAGAGGATTCGTGGGAGGGGAAAATTGCTCCAATCCACCAAGATACTTCCTCTTGCCTTGACCTCTCCCCGGTTTGCAATAGTGATCTCATGGACCTTTGCAAGCTCTGTCCACAGACTGCTTCTAGAAGCAGGTGCTTGGCTGGTTGGTATCATGTGGGGCACAAGCCTTGCCAGGGGTTGACGTAGCCTCACTTTAAATTGAAAATGTACATGGCAGGAAGCACCAAATAATTACACTGTTAAGTAGATAAAAGAGGAGTTTTACATTAAGAACAAGACATTTTAAAAACTGGAATGAAAATTTCACATGAATTTCAAAGTTTAAGAACATTGGAAGTCAAATAAATTTCAGCTTTTTGGCTGGCAGCTTTAGGCTTTGCCCCCCGCCCCACACCACCCCAACCAATTCTACAGGGCATTTACTTTCCCTCTCCTCTGCCCTACATTGTAGATTGGTTTGGAAAGTTCTGGTAAGAGACATGCACTCTGATGGTGCCCTTGCCTTTATGATAACCTCTCCCAAATGCTCTCTAAGAAGGGAGAGGCAGATGGGAGCAAAAGAGGCAGCTTTGCTCAGCTGTTAGCATGCTCTCATAGCAGCAAATCCAACTAGAAGTGGCCCTGAGCAACAAGGACAAATTATTGTCTCTCACAATAAGAGCTTCCAAAGTAAAGAAGCTCCAAGGTTACTTAAATGAGAAGCTCAAAAATGTCATCAGGGACCAAGATTCTTTCCATTTTGTTTCTCTGCCATTCTCAGTTTGTTGATATTTGTTCCTGTAGTATCCAGACAGTCAAGCATCATATACACACACAATGATAAGGGGGGCAGGAAGAGAGGGAGCACTCCTACCTTGAATCCTTTTTAAAAAACGAGAAGAACTTTTCCAGTAGGTTCTGCCACCCTAGCAGATTTCCCCTCCTATCTCACTGGACAGAATCATAGCACAACCTCACAGGCAGGAGGAATAGAATTTCTGGAACTGGCTTATCTAATCCAGATTCTTCCACCTCCTAGAGGTGCTTCTCCCTAAAGAGTGTGGCCACTGATACCTGAGCCAAATCAGGGTTCAGTTAGTAAGGCAGAGTGCAGTGAATGGCTGTCGGCAGCTACGCAGCCCCCGGAGCGTGACCTCAACACCCCCATCATCCCCCACCCACCATCACAAAGAAACCTGTGGGAAAACAGGGTGATTAAGGGGGGAAAAACAAATGTCAAGTGGCTCTCTGTTCCTGAGATGAAAGAGCTTTGTTATGCTTTTGTTTTCAATCATCTGGTTTATGCAACACTTCATTAGCCAAATCCATTAAGTTGCTTTCCAAATTTGGAAAAGTTTCGTCAGCTTGGAAGAAAGCAGCGGACCGAGTTCTGCTGAAGCCTGACCTCTTCCACTGAGCAGGTTATGGATATGCCTCCCCACTTAGTGGCTGGGCACACACTTGTATGCCAGGGTCACTGGGAAGTGTAATCAGAAGAACAGAACATGAAAGCTGGGTCTTAGTGCTCATCCACTCTCCTGAATGCTGTGCATCTCATTACAAAGAGAAGCTTGTGGAAGAGCAGACAGGAAAGCGCTTGCCCACGGTCAGGCAGCAGAGTGACAGAGGCAAGAAGGGAGCCCCATGTGGCATTCATCTGTTTTCACAAAGTCTCTTAGCTCCAGCTCGGGCCCACCTGGCCAAAAAGCCTTCTTACAATTCTATAAATACCTTCAAATAACCAGAGTCCCGTATAGCAGACCACAAGAACAGGAAGCGAGGTGGAGAGGCGGATGTGGGGAAGGGAATTGGGATGACCTTCCTGAAATATAAACATTCCCCAAACCTACAGAAAGTGGGCATATCTAATGCTGGAGTTGAATAGAAGGAGCTAGTTCATCTTCTTTAGCTGAAGTGGATAAGTTGCAAGACACCAAAGGAAGGAAAGAAGTGAAGAGAGCATTTAATGATCCAGTTAAAAGTAAATATGATACTAGATCCTAACAGGCAAAAGTGAGTTTAACTACAAAAAAAGAAAAGGCCTTTGTTCTTGCTTCACATTCTCCATAGATCTAAACAAAGCTGCCCAAATATCTCACAGGCTCTAAAAACTTCCTTTCAGAAGTCCTACTTTTTATTATCTCAAGCATATGAAGATACACACATATCACACATTTAAAATAATTGATATATAACACAATAAGAGTTAAGTGGTAGTCAATTTCTTTTCTAATTGAAAATAAAGATTTCATAGACACTAACTTAAACATTCACTTCTTTTTTTATATTGCAGTTTTCTGTACGTTTTGTGTTTACATTTTCGCCATGTCTCACATGTCGCAAATATTTTAACAGACCCTTGAAAAGATATAAACCCTAGACCCATGCTCACAGCATCAAATGGATAAAATGAGAAACCATGGATCCTTAGACCCTGTGACTCCACAGAGAGGGAGTGGTGGGAGCTGAATTGAGCCAGGCACTCTTACCATCTGTCACTTACCTTAGCAGTATGCCTAACAGGACTGGTTTGTATCTATGTAATACTTTGTAGCTTACCCAGATCTTTTGTGTATTTGATTTCATTTGATTCTCTTCAACAGCTTAGGATATAGACACTAAATTAGTTGTATTGATAAGAAAATTTTCATGTAAAGTGATTAACTTGTTTAGTGTCATGCAACTAGTAAGTGAAGAAATCCAAGTTTAGAGGTCTTACCGCTCTAAATAATCAGCTGCCTTGAATCACAACAAGCTGCCTTCAACTCTTTGTTGACAAATATCTTCTGAGTTTTCTCCTTCATGACTGAGAAGGAATGAGCCATCTCAAGGTCCGAACCCTTTGGATAAGTGGCACTGGAGGAAGAGGCCTGAAGGAGAGATGTCACAATGCCTGGGATGACGAGCAGGCCCACTAAGGGATAAAGGAGGATTCTGTCTTGGTTCATTTGAGCAGCTATAACAAAATACTACAGGGTGGGTAATGTATAAACAATAGAAATTTATTTTTCTTGGTTCTGGAAGCTGAGAAGTACAGGATCAAGACACAGTAGCATTAGCGACTGGTGAGGGCTGCTCTCTGCTCCCAAGATGGTGCCTTGTTGCTACATCCTCCAGTGGGGAGGCCCTCTCCTAAGGGTGCTAATTGCATTCATGAGGGCAGAGCCCTTGTGACTTAATTACTTCCCAAAGGCTATACCTCTTAATATTATTGTATTGGGGATTAAATTTCAAAGTGAATTTTGGAAGGGACACCATCAAATAACAGTAACTCCTAATATAAACCAAAGAAAACAGACTCTTCTGGGTGGTATCTTTAACATGCCAATAGCTGAGTGGTTAGAAACTCAACTCAACACTCTGACCCAAGGCTTGAACCCCAGGAAGGATGAAGTTATTTAAGAGGGCTGATCTAGAGAGCTCTTGAGGTAATCAACCCGTTTTCTGTAATGGCCGTGTGGGCTCCTAAAAGCTGTAAGGCCTGTGTCTGTGACAGTGTCTTGTCACATAATAGGCACCCCATCCATGTCTGTGCTCACCTCTTTGCTTGGTCAACCCTCATTAATGACTCCTAAGTTATCTTTCCAATCCCCATCCCTTGATCAGATTGAATTGTGCATGTGATACGCCAATTAGAAATCCAAAGCAGGGTTATATGCATTTCAAGTGATTGTGCTGGTGTACTCTTTCAATCAGAACTTCCTTTTAAAACATTGGTTCATCAAGTTATCTTTTGAAGGACAATTTATTATATTAATAGTGCTAATCCTGATATTGTAAATCACATACTTGACATAGCATTGTTTATAGTCAGGTGCACTTCTTTCGAAAGCCTGGTGATATCATAGGAAACCAAATATTCCTCCCTTATCACTCCCCATGCAGGCATTCTTTCCTGCACTCTAGAAATGATATTACGTAGTTTTTAGTAAATGGTAGCAGGGTGGGGGAGCTACCATTGCGAGGTTGACTTCCCACCACATTTGGAATAAAATCCAAAGTCCAAATCCTTTCCACAGCCCCTGCCAACCTCTCCAACCTCTCCAATCTCATTTTCTATTCAATCTTTTTGTTATTGTTGTTGTCGTTTTTGTTACAAGGTCTCATTCTGTCACCCAGACTGGCATGCAGTGGCAAGATCATAGCTCACTGCAGCCTCAACTTCCCAAGTTCAAGCAGTCCTCCCGCCTCATCTCAGCCTCCCAAGTAGCTGAGACTACAGGCATGTGCTACCACGGCCAGCTAATTTTTGTATTTTTTGTAGAAATGGGGTCTCAATATGATATCCAAGCTGGTCTCGAACTCCTGGACTCAAGGGATCTTCCTGCCTCAGCTTCCCAAAGTGCTGGGATTACAGGTGTGAGCCACCACACCCAGCCTCAATCTCATTTTCTAATACTCTCCTTCCCCTCAATATTTCAGCCACATGACCTGTCTTTTAATTCTTTGAACACTGAAGTCTCTTCTTACCACAGTGTCTCAAAGTACAGTGTATACCCCTCCTAGAAAGATTTTTCACAACTGATTCCTTGATCCTCAGGTCTTGTTTGAATGTGACCTCCTTCCTTGACCACAAAAGTACAGTAGGTTTGCCCCTCCACAGTTTGCCTCTTATTATCCAGTTTTTATCCTTTGAAGCACTTACTCAAATTTATAATTGAATCTTTTGTCACCTTCTCTGTCTTTTTCAGACTATAAACTCCTGAGAGCAGAGATGTTTGTCTTGTTCATGATGGCGTCTCTAGTGTCTATCACAGAGCATAGCACCAAGTAGGACCTCAATAAACATTCTGTGTTTTTTTGAGACAGCATCTCACTCCATCGTCCAGGCTGGAGTCCAGTGGCACAATCTCAGCTCACTGCAACCTCCACCTCCCGGGTTTAAGCAGTTCTCATGCCTCAGCCTCCTGAGTAGTAATTAATAAATATATTTTGAATGAATGAATGAACAAATGCTTTAAGAGAGAGTTATCTTTTGCTCTCTGACTTTCTTTCCTATTTACCCACTTCAGATTCTTCCTGGAGACTGAGGAGCATTGTCTTCTATTCAGAGGAGTCTTCTAGGGAATAGAGATAAATTAGTTTGGTGGGGGTGGTGGGAGAGTAGTTGGGTAGTTGGCTCCTGCCTACAGGATAAGGTATGAAATGTACCGAGAATGAAGAAAAATGTGTAGAATGTAGGTTGGAGGTCATGGTGAATTCAAGAACTCAGTTCCAGGGAGTAGAAATCTATCCTTACAATCTAAAGGAACTACTCATTTTGGAGCTGTCCATAGCTTTGTAGGTGAAAGATTAGAACCCCTATCAAATGTAGGTCATATGCCATCCCAGGGTAAGACTTATCATGGGTTTTATCATTTTGAAAAGATTACTTAGGACTTGCCTAGCAGAAGAGAGTTCCTGGGTCCCTCAGGAGGAGAAGATGCTACAGACCAGGAACTGCCTTCCCCATACTCCTTAGTCTATCTGAGCCCAAAGCAGGGTACCAAGCAGCCCCCTGTGGCATTCGCTGGGTGTTGCTGATGATGACCTTATTTAGAGAGCATGATTGGGGAGATTGTCCCCTAGTCTGATTTTAACTTTCCATGGAATTCTAACATGGTAGTGTTCACTAACTTTCCATGGAATTCTAACACAAGGTGTTCCACTACCAAATGTCCCAAATAAACCTCAGCTCAGCACATATGGACAGAAGAAAGCTGCCACCCTACCACAATTTACTTTCCTCTAAGACTCCTATTTTCTCTTCCTTCCTTCCTTCCCACCCTCCCTCCCTCCGTTCTTTCTTTTCTTTTTCTTTCTTCTTTCTTTTTTTTCCTTCCCCTCCCCTCCCCTCCCCTCACCTTACCTTACCTTACCTTTCTATTTGAGACTGGGTCTGCTTGGTCACCCAAGCTGGAGTTTGGTGATGTCATTAGAACTCACTGCAGTCTCAAACTCCTGGGCTCAAGTCATCCGCCCACCAGCCTCCCAAGTAGCTGGGACTACAGTTGCTCACCACCATACCCGGCTACTTTTTTTTTCTCTGAAATAGGGTTCTAACCATGTTGCCCAGGCTGGCCTCAGACTCAGATTCCTATTCTCAGTGGTTTTAGGCACTGCACAATTGTCTGGCAGTGATATCACTGGGCTCTGGGGTTTCTAGCAGTGCTGAGGGAATATTCACACAACTTAACTCACTCCCTAATCCATACCACTGTCCCATAGTAGGCTAGCAATTCATTGTTATCACAGATCTTCTGCCTAAAGATCCTAGCTCTTTCATATCTAGACCTATTACAGGTAAGACTGATGAATAAATTCTTCATTAATCTCTTACCTGTCATACTAACCGGTGATCTTGTAGAAATTACTTCAACTCTAGATGCTTCAGTCTCCTTATCTGTAAAATAGGGATAATATTAGCATCTACCCCTCAGGATTAATTACTAAATGAGCTATTATATAGAAAGCATATGATATGTTTAATAATAAATAGTCCTCAATAAATTTTAGCTGATTACAACTAGTAGTATTGTATCATTTTTTCACAGTGAGCTCCTAGAAGGGAAAGAATTGAACTCATCCATTCCTATGTCTTAGGGGCCTGATTCACACTTGACATACTGAAGGGCTCAACATATATATGTTGAATTGGATTAAACTCCCTTGACATTTATTGTCTGCTCCATTCATATGCTGCTTTTCGCCTAGCTGCTTTCTCTAACTTTTAAATGATTTTAGCAAATCATTTAACTCCAACTGAGCTGTTTTTTCCTAGAAGTACAGGATAGCTCATTCACCTTTGTATGCCCTACACCATCTGGCTCATAGTAGGTGCTTAGTAACTCTTCACAGCCTTAAACTGACTACATTCCTGAATCTTGATAACAAGGATTCTATCATACAGAAAATGTATAAGAGCAACTGGCATACATGCATTTTTTTCTCCATTAATACTACAACTTAGCAGTGGGAGGAGATGTCTAAAGCATCAAGGCACCAAATTGGGATTGACATACAGTGGTGGGGTTGGGGAGGGATTGCCTAAAAGCTGGACTGTACAGTAGACTATATGTTCCTTGTGGGCAAAGACCATGTTTCCTTCTTTCTCAAGCACCTTGCCTGACATACTCTATGCACTCAATGACTGTCAGTCCCATTAATGAGTTTATTCATGTTTGAAATCCTAACACAGGCAGCTCTCATTGCTCCCTAGTGTCAGATATGTGCTTGCCAGCATGCCCCTACACCTGAACAGTGCTCATTTCCCACCCTACTCTCAGTATTACACACTCTCCATCCCTGGCTAGTGTCACATGCATCCATGTGAAGAGACCACCAAACAGGTTTTGTGTGAGCAACAGGCTGTTTATTTCACCTGGGTGTAGGCGGGCTGAGTCCGAAAAGAGAGTCAGCAAAGGGTGGTGGGATTATCATTAGTTCTTACAGGTTTTGGGATAGGCGGTGGAGTTAGGAGCAATGTTTTGCTGGCGGGGGGTGGATCTCACAAAGTACATTCTCAAGAGTGGGGAGAATTAGAAAGAACCTTCTTAAGGGTGGGGGAGATTATAAAGTACATTGATCAGTTAGGGTTGGCAGAAACAAATTACAATGGTGGAATGTCATCAGTTAAGGTTACTTCCACTTCTTTTGTGGATCTTCAGTTGCTTCAGGCCATCTGGATGTATATATGCAGGTCACAGGAGATATGATGCCTTAACTTGATCCTGACAGCTTGATCCTTACCTCAATCTCAAGTTAGCAAGATGAGTGTCACACTTTGAAATCATGTTTGTGCAAAAATTGCTGCAATCAACTAATGCCTATCTGACTTGAATCTCTTCTTGGTATACAGAAAATCATCAACAATGAATCCTGTCCCCTGGATTCATTGGAAGACATCTTTCTTTGTTACCTATTGAATATATTCTCCTTTTGAAACAGCTCAATCTTAGGAAATAGTTTTCCCATCAGTAGCAGGTCTTTGAAGAACATTAGCAGAGAAGATACTTCAGGAGACAGACCAGCCAGAAGTGCTTGTCAAACATGGCTGCCTTCTTTCTCTTTTCATATGTGAGAAAGGAAGTTTTTAAACTTGGTGCTATGGTTTGGATGTTTGTTGCTTCCAAACATCATATTAAAATTTGAACATCAATATTAAAAGTGGAACCTAATGGAAGGTGTTTTGGTCATGGGGATGGATCCCTCATGTATACAGCAATGCCCTCCCTAGGAGGTGAGTGAGTTCTCACTCTATTAGTTCCCATGAGAGCTGGTTGTTAAAAAGAGCCTGGCAGCATCAACCTTTCTTTTGCTTCCTCTCTCACCATGAGATTTCTGCATATGCTGGTACCCTTTCACTTTCCACCATGAGTGGAAGCCCCCTGGGGCCCTCACTAGATGCAAATGCCCAATCTTGAGCTCTATAGCCATCAGAATTGTGATCCAAATAAACCTTTTTTCTTTATAAACTACCTAGTTTCTGATATTCCTTTACAGCAACACAAAATGGACCAAGACACTCAGCTTCCCAGGCAACATCAACTTTCCAAAGTCTGTGTAAGATAATTTGGGTAGCAAATGATAGAAGATCTGACCAAGAGTAGCTTAAACAATAAGGACATTTATTATTGTGCATAACATGAAGTGTGGAGATACAGCAATTTCAAGGTGGATTAATTCACTGACATGATACAGTATAGCTCTAGCTCAGTTATTCTGCAGTTTTCCTCCACAGTCTCAAGATCTGCTTGGGTCAGGTTTCATATGCTATCAACAATTTTCAAAGGCAGAAAAAGAGAATGTCCCAATCTTGTGTCCCTCCACCAGATGTCCCCTTATCTTTCCTTGTCAAGAATCAGCATAATCTATTCCTGATTAAACAATCACCAAAGAAAGGCCACCATAAATTTGCCTAAACCAATGAAGATTCACCTTACCATCTATGATTGGGTAGAGACTAAATTCTTAGGAAGAACATGACCCCTCAGGGGAGGGTTACTAAAATCAGGGTTTTGATAGCAAGGTAGAAAGGGGGAAATAACTCCCTGGTGGGCAACCAACAGTGTCTGCAACAGAGAAGGTTGGACACGTTGACCTCTAAGTAGTAGGTAATGAGTAAAATTACTCAATTTTATGCTTAGGAGAATCAAGCCAATGTAAGACAAGGACACTTCTTACTCAGAGCTACAATCTGGTTTCAGAGATAAAGCCTTTTCAAAAGCATTAGCTCAAGATGATTTTACAATCATTACCCATATAGGCTGCAATAGAAGCAAAGCACTACCAAAATCTTCTAGTATAGAAAATGTTCAAGTAGGCTCACTAACGCAAAGCAAACAAAATCTTCTTGTAATGCTAAGTCACAAGGTTTGTACACATCCTAACCCAGATAAATATCAAGAGTGAAATCGTAATATTTGGCCTCAATTTCAGTCTCTGTTACAAAATTGACCAATGCCTTCCTCTGGAGAATACAATACTTTTTTTTTTTTTTTTTTTAATTGACCAAAACACACAATTCACAACTTTCCTGGAGACTCTGCTAAGGTTTTATAAAGATTTAGTTTTTTCCTTTCTTTTCTTTTCTTTTTTCTTTTTTTTTTTTTTTTAAACAAGAAAACATCTAAGTCCTCGTGAAAGAAATAGAAAAACAGGTAGGAGAACTGTTTGACCCTGAAGACATGCCAATAAGTTTCTCTTGCCAAGATTTATATTAAACAAAAAAATTGATGATCAAGTTGTTGCTACATTTGTGACTCATTATTCATTTACTTAACCGTAGTTTGGCCATTCTCTCTCCCATTCATGTTCTCTGAGGTCTGGCAGGACCAGAGGTGCTAAAACCTCAGGTCTCCACTGCTTAGTATTCTCAGAATGGCCAAAAGGGAGTCATTTGGGCTGAATTATGTTCCCCCTAAGAGTCACATGTTGATGATCTAACTACTGGGACCTCAGAATGTGGCTGTATTTGGAGCTAGGGTCCTTTAAAAGGTGATCGAGTTAAAATGAGGTCATTAGGGTGGGCCCTAATCCATTTTGACTATTGTACTTATAAGAAGAAGAAATTTGGACACAAAAAGAGATACCAGGGGCACACAAAGGAGAGACCATCTGAAGACATAGCGAGAAGGCAATGATCTGCAAGTCAAGAAGAGACGCCTCAGGAGAAATCAAACCTGAAGACACCTTGATTTTGGACTTCCAGCCTGCAGTACTGTAAGATAATTCCTGTTGTTTAAGCCAACCGGGCTGTGTATTTTGTTATGGCAGCTCCAGAAAATGAACACAGGGAGCAAAGGGGCATAACCTCAGGGAGCGTCCTTTGATTTCTCTACTTCCTCCACCCCAGGAAGTCTTCACCATTGAGTCCTACCTTTACACTGCAGCTGGCCTTCCGCCAGCTGCGGAGCCCTCCACCCATGATGAATGCAAACTGACACTCAGATTCCTCAGCGATGAGCACTGAACACTGTCCACATTACACAATCTCTTCCTTCCCTGACTCTGCTTCTCTCCAGAGAAGACTAGGGTGTGTTCTGGACTCAGGCCACAGGCGCAAATTTTCCCTAGAAGAGCCTGGAAAAGAAGCAGTAAGTCACGGAGCTGCAGTTAAGTTACAAGAAAACTCACCTGAAAAAACAGCCAGGAGTTTTCACAGGGCAGGCCAATTACCTAAAGCACGTCTCCACTGTGTGTTGTCTTAAGAGAAGGAGGCTCCTGCCCATCAACAAGAGCTGGCTGGAAGCAGAGGGATCAGGTAAGTAAACCTTCAGGAGGACTGAGTTTCAAATGTGGGTCCCGCCAGACAGGGATTGTATGTCCTCAAGTAGATGTCCCTCCCCGTGACCCACAATATCAGCAGTGTGTGGCCCTTTTCCAGGGAGGAGAAGTGGAAATACCCACCTATAGTTAGGAACTGGGGATTACTATGAGAGAAGGGAGGAAGAAACACAGTGTCTAAAAATTAGCAGACTACCAAACTTAAAAGTCCTACTTCATAATTTATTTACTAACTACACAGCTTGAACACATTTTTCAACATCTCTAAACCACCATCCACTCATTTTAAAAACTGGGAATACTAGTAGCTATCTCAACAAACTGTTGGGTGGAGTTAAATAAGATATTATAGTAAAGTTAGCAGATTATAGGGTATATAGGCAAGTGAATAGCAGCAGCAACAACAGCAATAGGGATGGTAGTTATTAATAAAACGAACGACCAAGCAGGATTTCACATTTCAAGAGCTCTGACACAGGGTTGAGCTCTGCACTTCTTGGTGATAATAGAAGTAGAAAGGAGGAAGTCGAGAAGTGGGTGAGGAAGCTGGGCCAGGTCAGAAGGTCCTTCTGGAGTGGAGGAATGTTGAGTGGAGCCAGGGTTAGATAAGATCTTGAGATAGAGGGAGAGGTTGTAGGGAAACCTTCCTGTGGTACGGAAGTTTCTGTCCTCTTTTAGCTTAGTATGTTAATGAAATGAGTTAATGCTCTCCCCACTAGAAACAGTCAAGTTACTTCATCTCAGAAATAATCTCCCCCAGGAACTATCACACTTAGAATCATAACAACAAAACTACCTCAGACACATCCCAGGGCAATAGTCCAAGGGACAGAACTCTCAAAATTTCTAGAGCCTGCTATTTTGAGTAGATTGAAAAGTAGGAGCACCTCTAAATGAGGTCAAAAATCAGGGCCCATGTCTCAGAGCTCTTCTAGCCAATAAAGTCCATCTGGAAAGCAAGCTACCCAGAGAAACCAAGCCACCCAGACACACCCTGACCAGCCTAGCATCAGCAGTGTGCTTGGTTGCTTCTTAGACCGAAAGCTGGACTAGGGAGACAAGTGCTAGAAAATGAAGCATAAAGCATGAAGGGTACTTTTTTCTCCATTAACAGAACATTCACACAGTCCCTAGTGTCTATAAAAGTTAGCTGCTGTCAGTAAAGAAATGATTATCCAACAACAACAAAAAAATTACAGTGAAACCATTTACTAGGGAAAAAATTCAAATTTGAACCTCATTATAAATCTGTATAAAATTATCTCCATATGGGTTAAGGATTTAATATTTCTATAAAGGAAGAAAAGGAAGAGGAGGAGGAGGAAAAGGAAGAGGAGGGGCAGGAGGAGGGAGAGAGGCAGAAACAAGCTAGAAGAGAATATAAGTGTACATTTAACCTATCTTGGGGTGCTGTGGCAATTTTAAAATATGGCCACAGATTCCATGCTATACTTCCCATGACACGCACTTGAATGTGAGTAGGCTTGAGATTGCTCTCACCAACAGAGTAGCTGATGTCCAGGGCTTTGTCATAAAAGGGCTTACAGCTTCCTCTTTGTTTCCTAGAACACTTGCTTTTGCAGCTGTGGGCTACCATGTAAAGGCTCTAACTACCCCAAGATCATTGGATGAGCCGCATGCAAGCACTTTATTGGACATCTCTGCTGAGCCTAGCCTTCCAGCCATTCTCACCAAGGCTCCAGACACATGAACTACACCATCTTGGACTCTCCAAACCAGCCCATCCACCAGCTAATTAACATTGAATGACTTCTGTCAACACCATGCATAATGCAGAAAACCTACCAGCTGAACCCTGCCCAAATCTGTGACCTATGAAAAATTATAAAATACAATAAAATGGTTGTTTTAAGCTATTAAGTTTTGAGGTCACTTGATATGCAGTGACAGAGAAAATTGGACTGGTAGTGAAGGACCTTGTAAACAAAAAAGTTCATTAGGAAGCCAAGGAAAGAATAATAGATTTGAAATTGTAAACTGCTCTATGTCAAAAGTAATCATCACATACAAAATTAAAAGGCAATGACAAACTTGAAAAACATCCTTGTAACACATCTAACAAACAAGAAGAAAAGCACAATAGGAAAAAAATGTACAAATAACAAAAAGCAGTTATCAGAAAAAAATTAAAAAGACAAAAAAGAGAAATGCTATTTAATTTTTAGTGGCAATTACTGGTAAAATAAATATAAATAAGATAATATGACACCTATTTGGCTTCAAATTTGTGAAGATGTTTTTAAATGTAACACTCAATACCTGCAAGACTGCAGTGTAGCAGGTTATTTACAGTGTAGTAGTGTTATTTACATACCACTGGTGGGAATGTAAATTGGTAATCTTTCTGCAGAATAATCCAATTATATAAATCAAAAGCCTTAAATGCCTTTTGCTCCAGTAATCCCAGTTCTAAAAATTGATGAGACATGTGGCCAAACATTTCTTATGTTCTCATCACAGCACTATTTATAATACTGAGAAGTCATAAACAACAAACCATATAACAGTAGAACTATTCCTAAATTTCACATAATGGAATACAATGAAGCTATCAAAAGTCATGCTCTCTCCGAAATATTCATTGCCAAGGGAATACATTCATGATATAATTAAAGTGAAAAAAAGTGGTTAACCATATGCAAAAGGAATAACCAGTGTCATTCACATACATGATAGACAGACTTAAAAAATGAATGGAAGGAACACACTAAAATATTAACGGTAGTCTCTGAAAAAAGGGTTTAAGTATTATTTCCTTCTTTCTCTTTGCCTGTGTTTTCCTAATTTTCCAACAGGAAACTATATTAATTTTATAATCAGAAAAGCAGTTTTCATTTAAGCAAATTTTTTTTTAGTTTCACAGTACTCCAACACACTTGAACACAGGATTTCAAGCACTAAAGTTTTCCCAGAAGCCAGGAGTGCTCCCTCAAGCGACAAGCTGTGGTCTGTTTTAAACATGTCTAACTTCTAAGCCATGCTGCATAGATCCCCAAGCTCCAACATTATCTCTCTATTATCCCTCCCTTTTTCCCACCATACCTCCTGAACACATCACCACACACAAGTAAAGATTCTTATTCCTTCAATGACCTCCTGTTAGCATAGAAATCACAAAAAGTCATCCTTAGGCCAAATGGGGTCTATAGATCTCTTTTCTTTGATGCCCCTTTCCAAAATGTGTTGATTTTCTTTTCACTAGTTGTCAGTATTAAAAAATGAAGAGAGATTTTCACCTCCAGGAAGATGGAATGGACATACTCTTTCCCTATTCCTCTTACTGAGGGCAACTAAAAATCCTGGGCATTATTTATCACAAATGGCTCCAAAATGTAAAGAGAAGAAGCTAGATTAGATAGAGACTTAGGACCTGAGAAACAGCAAATTAGTGAGTTCCATGGGTTTTCTTTTTGACTCATACATCCCAGACTTAGAACTGAAGAAGCCCACAACCCAGAAACACCAACTGGAGCAGACAAAAATAGTGCCAAGAAAAGTGTGCCATCCCTAGCCAGAAAAACAGGAAAAAAGCAACCTAGCAAAACAGAAAACTTTCAGACAATAACTGCTCTATTCCAACCAAACACTAGAGGAGTGGTGGGGGGAAATGTGGCTCCACTTCACTCACAACAGCAAAGCCCACTACGGAACTTAAACTTCCACAATCAGGAGGCTATATCACAAGTCACCCCAACTACCTGACCGGGGTGGTGTCAGTGAAAGACAAGGAATGAGGTAGGACTTTCATCTACTATGACCTTCCCCAACATGGGGAGCCTGGAGTTTCACCACTATGTAGCAGTAACGAGGCACATCTCTCATTCTCCAATGGGAAAGTGTGAGAGGAGGCCTCACAGGGTATAAGAACTTTCACTCCTAGCCAGCAGAAATGAAGACGCCCCCACCACTGGAGTCCCCATCCCACCGGTAGTAATAAGGAGTTTTTTGAACCCTCACCACCTGTCAACGAAGGTCAAGTGGTAAGCCTGGACTTCTACCCCAACCTGAAAGTTGTAAGGTGGCAGGCCCCTCTTACCCTGCGGGAATGGTGTCAGAGGAGACCAGCTAAAAGAGTAGATTTACAGAAGATTTAGAGCCTAATAACATAAATGTAAAATGTAGAGGTTTCAATAACCAGGAAGCTGCTCTCAAACTAATGAAATAAGTCATATGATAGGTGCCAATACTGAGATAACAGAGATATTAAATTTATCTAACAGAGATTTTAAGGCAGCCCATGATGAAAACACCTCAACAAGCAGTTATAAACATGTTTGAAACAAATAGAAAAATTGCCTCAGGAAATAAACGTAAAATGTCAGCAGGAAAATGGAAGATTTAAAAAAAAAAAAAAAAAGAACAAAGTGGAAAATTTAAAACTAAAGGATTGTTTTGTTTTGTTTTGTTTTGAAGCAGGGTCTCACTTTGTTGCCCAGGCTGGAGTGCAGAGGTGTGATCACAGCTTACTGAAGCCTTGATCTCCTGGGCTCAAAAGATCCTCTGCCTCAGCCTCTAGAGTAGCTGGGATTACAGGTATGTGCCACCATGACTGGCTAATTGTTTTATTTTTTTTCTTTTGCAGAGATGGGGATCTCACTGTGTTGACCAGGCTGGTTTTGAACTCCTGGCCTCAAGCCATTTCCCACATCTCGGCCTCCCAAAGTGCTTGGATTACAGGTGTGAGCCACTTTGTGCAGCGCCAAACTAAAAGGTATTAGCTTTTAAATCAAAATGTAAAAGCTCAATATATGGACTTCTATTAGTTCTTATTGCCGCCGTGACTAATTACCACAAATATAGTCGGTTAAAACAACACAAATTTATTATCTTATAGCTCTGGAGGTCAGAATTCTGAAATGGGTTTTGCTGGGCTAAAATCAAGATGAGTCAGGACTGTGTTATCTCATAGAAGCTCTAGTGAAGAATCTGTTTCCTTGTCTTTTCTAGTTTCCTGAATCTACTTGCCTTCGTTGGCTTGTGGGTTCCTTCCATCTTCAAAGGCAGTAATGACCTGTCATGTTTTCTCACATTGTATCAGTCTGACAAAGACTGTTCTGCCCCTCACACTCACTTATAAGGACCTTTGTAATTATATTTGGCTCACCAGGATAATCTTTCCATCTCAAGAGTCTTAATTTAATCACACGTATAAAGTCCTTTTTTCCATGAAAGGTCATATATTCATATGTTCCAGGGTAGGGATGTAGACATCTTTGAGAGGCCATAGTTCTACCTACAGTAGTCTGCTCCCAGAGATTCATGTCTCTTCCACAAGTAAAATACATTTGCCACACCCCAAAGTCCCCAAAAGTCTCAATCCATTACAGCATCAACTCAGAGTTCAAATTCTCATCTAAATCTCATCAGCTTAGAGGCCCCAAATCTCTTCTTCTATGTCATTTAAATATATATGGGTAGGACTCTGAGTATGATCAGCTTGGAGTAAAATTCCTCTGCATCTAGGATCTATAAAACTGAAAACAAAAACAGGGCCAGGTGCAGTGGCTCATACCTGTAATCTCAACACTTTGGGAGGCCATGGCAGAAGGATCACTTGAGCTCAAGAGTCTGAGGTTACAGTGAGATATGATCTCCACCCCAGCCTAGGTGACACAGTGAGATCCCATCTCTAAAAAACAAAGCAAAACAAAATATCTGTTTTCAAAATACAATAATGGGATGATGGGACTGCCGTAATACACCAATTGTAGACATTTCCATTCAAAAGGAAAAATGAAAGAAAGGAGTCACAAGTCCCAAAAGTTATTTGGGACTTGTTATTGCTGGAACTTTTGGGAAATGCAGCTAGACAAATTTTTAGGTTTCAAGGCCTCTGTGGCACAAAGCTCTATCCTCTGAGCTCACAGTACCACCCTTGGAGTCATCCTTTCTTTTCCATGAAAGGCAGTGCTTGTTTGCAGCTGCATAGTTCTATCAGCCTGTTTCTTATCTGTAGAATTTTAGGGATTGGACAGCCCTATAGATCTTAAAATTGAATTAGTAGCTTTTTTAAAAAGAAAAAAATTTCCAAGCATATATGATATCACTGGAGAATTGTATCAAACATTTAAAGGAGAACTAAAAACTAATCTATACAATCTCTTCCAGAAAATAGAAGAGGAGGGAACATTTTCCAATTTATTTTATGTACCTAGTTTTGCCTAGACACCAAAACCAGACAAAGACAGTACAAAAGAAAGAAAGTTATAGACAAATATCCCTCTGAAATATAGATGCCAAAATCCCTAACAAAATATTAGCAAATAGAATTAGCAATATATGAAAAAGAATTATAAACTATGACCAAGTGAAGTTTTTCCAGAGATGCAAGCCTGCCTAGTTTATTATTTGAATATTAATCAATGAAATCTACCATACTAACAGGCTAAAAAGAAAAAAAATCACATAATCATATCAATCAATGCAAAAAATTTATTTGACAGAGTTCAACACTTATTCATGATAAAACCTCAAAATAAAACAGCAATAGAGGGTAACTTCCTCAACTTGATAATGAGCATCTACAAAAAAACTGTAGCTAACGTTGTACCTAATGGTGAGAGACTGAGTACTTTCCCCCTAAGATGAAGAACAAGTCAGGAAGTTCACTCTCACAACACTTATTCACCATGGTACTAAACATTCTCGCCATCGTAATAAGGCAAGAAAAGGAAATAAAAGACATGCAAATCAGAAATAAACAAACAAATAAATAAAACTATATCTTTTAGAAGAGGACATGATTGTCTATGGCTGTACCACCCTGAATGTCTGATCTCAGAAGCTAAAGAGGGTTGTGCCTGGTTAGTACTTGGATGGGAGTCAAGGACATGATTGTCATAGAAAATCCCAAGAAGTCTAAAAACAAATATGTCAGAACTGCAAGTGAGTTTGGCAAGGTCTCAGGATTCAAAATAAACATGCAAAAACCAATTGTATTTCTAGACACTAGCAATAAGCATGTGGACTCTAAAATTAAAAGTATAGTATCATTTATAATTGCACAAAAAATGAAATAGATAAAACTCTAAGAAAACATTTATAGGAATTGTATTTGGAAAACTACACAATGCTGATAAAAGATATCAAAGAAGACCTAAATAAATGGAATTGGCAAAGGGATAGACTCACATATTAATGAAACAGAATGGAGAACCCAGAAGGAGACCCACTCAAAGATGCCCAGTATATTTTTGATAAATGTCCTAAAGCAATTCAGTGGAGTAAAGACTTTCAACCAGTGATTCTGAAGTAAATAAACATCTGTAAGAAAAAAAAAATGACACTCTGCCTACCTTACATAAAAATTTGCTCAAATGGATCTTGAACTTAAACGTAAAATGTGAAACTATAAAACTATTAAAAACATAGAAAATCTTCAGAAATTAAGACTTGATGAAAAGTTTTAGACTTGATAACAAAAGCCAAGAAAAAGGAAAAGTTAATAAACTGACTTCATCACAATTTTTTTAAATTTGCTTTCCCATAAACTCTGTTAAGGGAATAAAAAGACAAGTTACAGAGTGGTAGAAAAAATTTACACATCACACATCTGACCAAAGATGAGCACCTAGAATACATTTTAAAACTCTCAAAGCTCAAAATAATTCAATTAGAAATAGCTCACACATGTAATCCCAGCACTTTGGGAAGCCGAGGTAGGCTGATTGCTTGAGCCCAGGAGTTTGAGACCAGCCTGAGTAACATGACAAACCCTGTTTCTACAAAAAATTCAAAAAACAAAAATTACCCAGGCATGGTGGCACATGCCTATAGTCCCAGCTACTCAGGAGACTGAGGTGGGAGAATCATCTGAGCCCAGGAGATCAAGACTGCAGTGAGCCATGATCATGCCACCACACTCCAGTCTGAGCAGTGGAGTAAGACCCTGTTTCAAAAAACAAACAAACAAAAACAGTTTTCTCCTACTATACTCTCAACACTGATCCCTTCTGGTTATCAAGATGTGGGGGGTAGGTTTTCTCCACACACCAAGCAATTCTTCAGTCCTATGATTCAATTCAATTCTGACCACAATCTACCTGGACGTAACATCAGATTTCACAAGTTAAGGACTAGGTCCTACAGGACTGCCCACATTTCAGATGCCAATTGCTAGTCCAAGGTTGTTTTTCTGTGCTTCTGACTGACTGATTATAAATCAGAGGTTCCTGCAACCTCCCGGCAGATTCCATCATTTGCTAAAATGGCCCGCAAAACTCAGGGAGACACTTTACTTACATTTACCCAGTGATTATAAAAGGATTCAATTGAGGAACAGCCAGATGGAAGAGATGTATAGAGCAGGATATGGGGCAAGGAGCATGGAGCTTCTAAGCCCTCTCTGGGCATGCCACCCTCCTGGCATCCCCACATATTCAGCAAACTAGGAATTCTGTGAACTCTGTCCTTTTTGGTATTATGGAAGTTCAATATGAAGACATGATTAATTAAATCCTCAGTTGGTGATAAACTCAACCTCCAGCTCCTTTCCTTTCCTCAGAGGTTGGGAGGATGGGGCTAAAAGTTCCAATCCTCTAATCACAGGGTTAGTTCCTTCGTCACCCAGCTCCCATCCTAATGATATCAAGAGCCCCTAGCCATCAGCTGTCTTATTAGCATACAACAAGACACATCACTTTGGAGAGTCCAAGCATTTTAGGAGCTGTGTGCTATGAAAGGAGGAGAAAGACCAAATACATATTTCTTATTGTAAATCACAATGTCGAACTTACTATTGGGGGAAACTGGGTAAGGGTATAAGGCACCTGTCTGTGTTACTTCTTACAACTGCATGTGACTCTACAATCTTCTCAAAATAAAAAGTTTGATTTTAAAAAGTTTAATGTGGTTTCACATAAAAATCTAGATCTCTACCTTCTCTGAAAAAAACTGCAAGATCTGACCCACTTCCAAACATGGCTAAAATGTGCTGGAGAGGAGCAGCAGTTGTACTTCAAGCCTGCGCCAGTTATCCCATGCGCCAGGTCATCCCAGTCCTCACTATTCCCTATTGTCTATCAGTTAGGCTCAGGTTTCTTTGCTATCTATCATGCAGCTTGCCCTGCTATTTCTCTTACATCCACTCAGAATCCCCTCCCTGAACCCCATGGGCATTTGAGTTTTCAACTTTTGTAGAGTCAAATTTCTTATGCCAGTAAAGCAGAGCTAAGTCATGCTGAGGAGTTAGCTCATAAAACATCTAACACCTTATGTCTAAAAATGCATACCTGAGACATAATAGAGTGGAAATCCTTACAATTCAGAAAGAACTGAGTTATAATCATGGTTTTCCTGCCTAACTTGAGCAAACTACTTGAATTTCCACATTTTATAAAATGGTAACAATAATACGTAACTCAATCCAACCAAAACACCCACCACCATAGAGA
This sequence comes from Macaca fascicularis, assembly GCF_037993035.2. Taxonomy (NCBI): domain Eukaryota; kingdom Metazoa; phylum Chordata; class Mammalia; order Primates; family Cercopithecidae; genus Macaca; species Macaca fascicularis. The sequence goes on from NC_088375.1 coordinate 26,729,482, forward strand.
AGGTGCTCATTAATATGTTTTCTTCCCAAGGCGGGATGCCTCTCTCTTATTGCTGTGATTTCCGCCTTAGTAACCAACACCTTATGCTAAAAGAGATTGGCTCCCACTGGAGTTTTACACATATATTTACCATAGACTGGGAACTAAGGTACTACTTTGCTAAGCATCTCTCTAGAACTATCTCACAATCCTTACAATAATTCTACGAAGCAGTCACTCAAGTGTATCATGCTCATCTTACAAATGAGAAATTTGAGGCATGGAATTATTTGGTTATTTGAGCTTCATCCAATAAGTTTGAGTCTAGAACCTGTGCATTTAATTACTTTTCCACCACCTCTCATAGTTTCAGGCTTTGGCAAAGCTCAGTAGAACAAAAGACTTTCCAGACTCTCCAGGGACTAACCTTTTCCTTCTGTATCTCTTTGCCTATTACTCAGGTAAGGTCAGGAATGATTACTTCCTGGTCAGCCTCATGTTATTGCCTTGGGAAGACTTTGAGAATGGCCATCTCTGTTTCACCTTGTTTCCCTGGCACATGAAATGTCTTTTGGGATGTGTGTGTGACTCAGGGACCTGTAGGCCACTCTGTCTTTGAAGATTTTCAGATACTATGTGCCAAGCACAGAGTATTATTATTGAGGATATTTTCCTATACAGTTTTTTTGGCATCTTCTTCACAAGCCAGTGATCTTTTATTGGCACTAACTTATATTGGCAAAAGGAAGAGGACAAAAAACAAAAGAAACAGGCTGAGTGAAATACCAGCTCTCCCCTGAGGACTGGTTGCTGGCTGAGATGCTCAAGCCTGTCACTCACCAGAGATGAAGATACTCAAGAACAGCAAGATCCTCCCTGCTTCTTGACAGAGTGTCCAGGACCTTCCCAGGAAATGAAACCAGAGAAACATCTTAGGCTTACTTCTCAGTGGTTAAAAGCTGGGACTCTTCAGGAAGACAAAGCTGGATTTGATTCCTGGCTCCTCTACGTCTTGGCTGTGTGAACCTGGGCAAGGTTCATAATCTCTCTTGCTAAGCCTTCCTTTTCATTTTGTAAAATGGAAATGATAAACATAATAATGCCTTCGTTACAGGGTCTTTGTAGGAAATAAACGAAGTGATGCGGAAAGGTGCTTACTACAGTGCCTTATACACAGTAAGCACTCGATAAATGCTGGTGTATTATATTAGTGGTGGGATTTGAAATAAGCCTGGGGTAAAAAGGGGATGGTGGCGGTACTGCTGTTGGTGACAGTGGTGGTGATGGCAGTGGTGGTGGTGATGGTGGTGGTGATATTTTAGCAATTATCAACAAAAAGGCAGGAAAAAAGATTAGACTTCAAAGAATACTCTAGTTCCGGAAGCTCACATCCCACAAAAGCTGTATGCCTGAGAGATTATCTGGATTTAAATATTTAATAATTAAACCTTGTTTTTCTATTAGATACCTTTATAATTCCAGAAACATTTTCTGTTTGATTTTGATAAATTTAACTCTTTAAACGATGTCCTTGTGTCACCTCTTTCTAGTTTTATGTCCTTAGACAACGTTATTCACTTTCTTTTTTTTTTTTTTCATTGAGATGGAGTCTTAGTGTGTCACCCAGGCTGGAGTACTGTGGCTCAACCTTGGCTCACTGAAGCCTCCACCTCCTGGGTTCAAGAGATTCTCCCACCTCAGCCTCGTGAGTAGCCGGGAACACAGGTGTGTGCCTCCAGACCCAACTAATTTTCTTTTCTTTCTTTCTTTCTTTTTTTTTTTTTTTTTTTTGTATTTTTGAGTAGAGATGGAGTGCATAGGCTGGTCTTTGAACTCCCAGCATCAAGCAATCTGCCTGCCTTGGCCTCCCTAAGTGCTGGGATTATAGCCTATGCCCAGCCTATACACTAATTAAAATATCAGTTTTCTTCATCTGTAACATTAAGCTCTGGAACCACCTCAGATAATGTCCATGCAAGTGCTCTGTAAATGTGTAATAGCCCCCTATAGAAATGGTAAATTATGGCCGGGTGCTGTGACTCACACCTGTAATCCCAGTACTTTGGGAGGCCGAGGTGGCCGGATCACAAGGTCAAGAGATCGAGAACATCCTAGCTAACATGGTGAAACCCTGTCTCTACTAAGAATACAAAACTTAGCTGGGAGTGGTGGCGTACACCTGTAGTCTCAGCTACTCAGGAGGCTGAGGCAGGAGAATCCCTTGAACCCAGGAGGCAAAGGTTGCAGTGAGCTGAGATTGCACTACCGCACTCCAGCCTGGCACCGAGAGAGACTCCATCTAAAAAAAAAAAAAAGGAAAAGAAAAAAAAGAAATGGTAAATTACAGTGGGTCCAGTGCTACTCTCAGGTGGGCTCCTTACTTAAGATATTTATAAAGTAAAATATACTTTCAAATGGAAAATAACAACAACTTAGTTTGCCCTATTACATTTGACTTTTGTATAATATATTTTCTTAAAGAAGACAAAACTGTGGAGAAAACCGTGCTCAATGAAGTACAAGCAATATGAAGAAAATATTGAAAAACCTGATTACACTTGATTAATATCTTTTTTGGTTTTTTTTTTTTTTTGCGGAGGAGACAGAATCTCATTCTCTCACCCAGGAGGGAGTGCGATGGCGCAATCTCAGCTCACTGCAACCTTTGCCTCTGGGGTTCAAGGGATTCTCCCACCTCCGCTTCCTGAGTAGCTGGGACTATAGGCGCATGCCGCTACACCCAGCTAACTTTTTTTTCCTTTTGTATTTTTAGTAGAGACGGAGTTTCCCTATGTTGCCCAGGCTGTTCTCAAACTTCTGACCTCAAGTGATCCACCCACCTAAGTCTCCCAAAGAGCTGGGATTACAAGCACGAGACACTACGTCCAGCCTGAAAAACTTGATTAACATCTTAGGAAGGTGATATAATTATTTTGTCATAGAATTTTGTCAGAGAAAGGCAGAGCAATGGGTATAGAACAGAAAAGTTTTCTACCAAGTTATCACAGAATCAGTCTCCTCAGTCTCTCCCAGATTCCAGACAGCTGGCCAAATATTACCAAATTAATTGTGCTAACACACTGGTTTTCATGTTATTGCTCCCCTACTCAAGAATTCCCAGGGGTCCTTAATTGTCCATGTGGAAAGCTCCATTTCCTCAGCCTGGCATTTAAGTGTTTTACTTTACCATATGCCCCCCACTCCCCTTCTCTGCCTGGGCCCTGCTTCTCTCTGTGATGTGCATCCTCCACTCCACTCCAGCTTTATTGTCTCCTGATCACTGTGCACTTCCCTCCTACCACAAACATTTGCTCACCTGTTTGTTTTTTCCTCTACTCTTTCACCTATTTCATTCCTACATACCCTGGTTAATTTTCTTCCTTTTGCAATCTACACTGTCTTCATTTTCTGCGATATTTGTTATTTAAATCCTAGTTGTTCCTAAGGTCCAGCTCCCAATATTCCTTTCCAAAAGCCCTGGCTGGCCTGGATCACTCAGGGCTGGGATTACCCCTGAATCTACTGGAGCTCTTAGCTTTCCTGTGGGTGGATCTGTCTCCACGGCCAGATTGTTCCTGCTCTAAGGCCAGGGCTATCCCTTTTATTTCTTGTGCATTGTGTTTTGTTTGTTCTGTGATCCTTTCCAGAAGGGCTTGAGGGCAACTTACAACAAACACACACACACACAAACACACACGCGCACACACACACACACAAGCACACAGGCACCAATGGCAAAATATAAATAATAATACATAGAAGAGGAGGACAAAGAAGGTAATTAGATTCTGACTTCCTCCAGGTTCTGTCAACCACAGGTACTCTATCTAAAGACACTCAAACCACAAAGAGTCAGTGTCCTAATATCCACATGAACACCTTGTTACTGAAACCTTAGCAAGGAAAGAACAGGAAGAAAACCAAACACTAGTGAAAAGAACAGAAGTTGCAACAGAAAGAATCCCAGACTTTGAATTTCTCATTCATTCGTTTATCCCTTTAGGCAATAAAAGTTTTTAAAGCATCTATTGTGTACAATGTACTGGTTATATAACTAGTTCTATAACTTAAGTGAGTCTCTTTACCAAAGCCTCATTTTTTAAATAATAACAATTAAAAATTTAAAAGAGGGATGAACTTACGTTCTTTGCCTAATGAATGCACAATAAATTTGGAAGAAAGCATAATTTCCATAGATAACACTGAAAACCAGGACAGGTCCATGTCCTGAAATCTAAAACTCATTTGGAAATTAAACATTAATTCTAAAAGAGATCTAGTGTTTTCTGACTTTTTAAATATTTCATGTGTGACTTTTTTTGGACATTTCCATTTATGAGGAGAATGAGATAAATCTGATCATCAATAAATGTGTAAAATTAGTCAACCTCACTGGTAATCAAGTAATCAAAAATGTAATACTATTTTGAAGATAATGTAAAACCACAGTGAAGGCCGGGCATGGTGACTCACACCTGTAATCTCAGCACTTTGGGAGGCCGAGGCAGGCAAATCACTTGAGTCCAGGAGTTTGAGACCAGAATGGTCAACATGGTGAAACCCCGCCTCTACTAAAAACATAAAAAATGAGCTGGGTATGGTGGCGCACACCTGTAATCCCAGTTATTGGGAGGCTAAGAGTTTCTTCAACCCGGGAGGCAGAGGTTGCAGTGAGCTGAGATTGCACCACTGCACTCCAGCCTGGGCGACAGAGCAAGACTCTGTCTCAAAAACAAACAAACAAACAAAAAAAACTCACACAATGAAATCTCACTACACACCCACTAGAATGTCTAAAATGCAAAAGATTTACAATATGTATATTGGAGGGGATGTACCATAAATGGGACTCTGACCAGTGTGGAAATTGGTATAACCACTTTATTTTATTTTGCTTTGTTTTATTTTTTTTTTAGATGGAGTCTCACTCTGTTGCCCAGGCTGGAGTGCAGTGGCATGATCTCAGCTCACTACAACCTCCACCTCCCAGGTTCAAGTGATTCTCCTGCCTCAGTTTCCCAAGTAGTTGGGATTACAGGTCCCTGGCACCACACCTGGTTAATTTTTGTATTTTTAGTAGAGATAAGGTTTCACCATGTTAGGCAGGCTGGTCTCGAACTCCTGATTTCAAATGATCCACCCTTCTCAGCCTCCCAAAGTGCTGGCATTATAGGCCTGGCCAACATGATGAAACCCTGTCTCTATCAAAAAAAAAAAATGTACAAAAAAATTAGCCAGGCGTGGTGGTGCATGCCTATAATCCCAGCTACTCAGGAAGCTGAGGCAGGAGAATCGCTTGAATCTGGGAGGCGGACATTGCAGTGAGCCAAGATCTTGTCACTGTACTCCAGCCTGGGTGACAGAGCAAGACTCCATCTCAAAAAAAAAAAGAGTTAAAATGGACATCTACCCTGTGACCCAGCAATTCCAGTCCTAGCTATTTATCACATATATATATATATGTGTGTGTTTGTTCAAGAATGTTCATAGCAGCTTTACTCATCATAGCTAAAATTGGAAATAATCCAGATATTCAGCAACAGGATGAACAAACTGTTATATATTCATACAATAGAGTAATAGCAATAAAAAGGTAACAAATTCCTGATATCTAGAATAACTTGGATAAGTCTCAAAAAGATTATATTGAATGAAAGCATATAGTATATGGTTCCATTTATATGAAATTCTAGAATCTACAGTGATAGAAATAATCAGTGGCTGTTTCTGGAGTGGAGAGTGAGAGGGGTTGATTGGGAAGAGCCAAGGAAACTTTCATGGATGACTGAAATGCCCCATGGACATGCATTTGTCAAAACCCACTTAAAATTTGACCATTTTACTGTATTCAATTATATCTCGGTAAGACAAGCTTTAAGAGATAATGCTGAGGGAAATTGGGAAGATGAGCATGCTTTAATACTGAATTGTGCCGATGGTTACACAACTGTATGCATTTATTAGAAATTATTGAATTGTTCGCTTGCAATGAGTGAATTTTATAATTTGTCAATTGCATCTCAAAAGTGAAAAGATAATGCACATGGCTATTGGAATGTGTAAAAGATAATCACTCACAGATTCGGGGTACAACTTTTCTTCAGGGAAGTTTGATGATGGCTATCAAGCATTTTAAAGTAAGTATTGCTTCTGGCCAAGCAATTCCACTTCAGAAATTTACCATAAGAAAATAATCAAGGACATGCACACAGATTTAGTTTTAAAGATGTACATTGAATTGTAGTGTTGTTTTTAATAGATAAAAACTGAAAGCAACTTAATATCTACCAATTGCGTTAGCGAAATAATTGTGTATGAATGTCTGCATAAATTATAGCTATTAAAATATTATAAGTTAATATTCATCAACATGAAAACTACTCATAACATATTAATAGAAAAAAGCAGGTTGAAGAAAATATGCAGAAAATAATATGTTAGCATTATTATATGTTATGTAGTACTTTTAATATTACATAATAGTGTTCTTATATATAGTTCTGTGAGGATATGTAGCAAGGTGGTAAACGTAGTTATCTCTGGGTGGCAGAATTGGGGAGTAATTTTTTACTCTTTCACAATAATTATATGCGCCTTTTACAAAACATATATATGTTTTTTTAATCTTCAAAATAATACTTAAAATGACTTAATAATGGAAGAAGACACAGATCACCAGAACTGTGGTTCACGTGTGGTAAATATGGGATAAATAGGATCATAGACTACATGACCCTAATGAGTTCTGAAAATTTCGTACAACAGATGTATGTAAATTGAATTGCATTTTTCCATCATGCTAATGAAAAAATCTGCAAGAAAGCAAAGAATCATTTGAGAATGGGAATAACTAGCGCCTAGAGTTTCTTCTTGGAAGTTCAAAGAATTTCAACTTTTAGATTTCCTTAAACCAGAAAACAACCAAATAATTATTTTTTGTGATATCCTGATCAAATCATTAATCTCAATTATAGTAAGAAAGACCTTGGTTTTTGTTGTGTTTTACTTTCCCCATTTGCAGGATACAGTCACCTCCACAATTTTGGGAATAGACTGAAAGGGAAGAATTCACATTTTTAAAGAATTTGAATGGTTAAATAAAAATTAGAGAAGACCATTGTTTTGGACTAAGCTCCTGCACTAGGCCCCAACAGACGAAACGAAATATCAAAACGGAGTCACCCATTCTAAAATTCCACATGGTAAATCTGAAAGTTATTACTGCCTTCCAAGAAATCAGAAGAGTTAACACCGATTTCCCAAACTGGCCAGTTTCAATCTTCAATTGGCATGATAAGTTACCTGTACTTTAATCCTTACACAAAAAGGGAGCCTGAAGTAACCTTATGTTAACTAATCAGTTATCTTTCTATTGTTCTGTCTTCTTGTCTCTGCCCTATAACGAAACTCTGAAATGACCAGTCTACTTTTAGTTCTTTGTTTCTGCTTTCTTCAGCCCTTTCTCTCTCTAAAACCAGCCTTCTCTGCCAGACTCATGAGAATACATTCTATTTTATGGAAAAAAAGTCTTGCCCAATTCTAGAATTGCAGTAAAGACAATTGAGGTCTTTAATTTGTTGTAATTTTGTCTTTTAACAGATTAATTTCTATAACTACTGACACTTGTATAAAGCCGCCTCTAGCAAACTCTGATGAAGAAACAAATCAATCTCCATGTCCAAGAGAAAAGCAAAGAAAGATGGCACCTCTGGGTAAAGTTAACCACTGAGAGCATCCCTCCAGGAAACAATAACATCTAGAGTGTACTCCAGAGAGTTTGAGCTCTAGACAGTGGTCACTTTGGCCCATTCTGGCCCCATCTGAAGAGACTCAAACTAAAGCACAGAGAGGGTGACTTGCCCAAAGTCATACGGAAAATCAGCAGCGAGGCATTGATTAGAATCCATTGTCTTCCAAAGTGTCATAGCCTCTAGTAAATAAAGGAGACAGTGTATAATAAAAAGACCACTGGATATGAAGTCAGGAAACCCAGGTCATGAGGTTGGCTTTGTTACTTAATCAGCCATGTGTCCTTGGGCAGACACCTATCCTTTCAGGAACTGTGCCCTCTTACCTGTAACATGAGCAGGTTCCAGTTGAAAACAATTAAGGGCTTCTCCATATCAAACAGCCCATGGTTCTAAGAAGTCCACATCCTTCCCTTCCCTTTGCCCTCAGGTGGAGTGCTAGAAGGCATTCTTTAAAAAATATATATTTAATCCTAACTTCTAATTGATATGGGACAGATAGAGATTCTTGCCACCCTACCCTCTCTCCACCCGTGGTTCCCCTGGGCACACCTGTTCTGTGATCTCCAAGCTATGCAAGCACAAAGGAAAGTCCCATGAGTCACCCAAGCAAGTGCTGAAATGCTTCCCTTGTTGTTGCCACTGTTTAGCTAGATCCAAGTTAATCTTTTTGTTTTTTCTGCACAACTGGATTAACTAGGCACACATCTGTCTGTAGACAGAATGATATTGAATACACTTTGCAGAGTAAATAGAAGCTTAATTTTTCTTAAACAGACAATAAGTGCCTGTGGATGTGTGAAGCCAACAAGAGTGATTTTCTCAGGCAGCCTGCCTCTTCCTAGAGCTGGGGCTGCCCAAGTCCCAACCAGGAGAGGAGGAAGAGCTTGGGCATAGAGAGAGAGGTCTTGCCACATTCAGCCAGACCAAATTGCAATCCTGTGAAAGGAGAGACAGAGGGAATTAGGTTGTGCTATTAATTCAATTTTCAACTTCAGCTAATTTTATTGGCCTGACAAGGTAGGCACATTGCCAAAATCAATACAGTAGATCTATATGCCTAAGGCTGGTTTTGGTGCTAATGGAGGCTTTTATGCCAGACAGTCTGTCCTCTGAACGTTTCCCAACGTCCTTCTTGGTCTCCAGCTGCCACATGTCATAGTTATGATTTTGCTATTGAAGGGCATAGGATTAAATTTTAGGTCCCCAACTGAACTGTTTGTTGATAAGGTCTTCTCTCCTGAAAGTCCTTTTCACTGTTTGGAAAAACTTTGTGAACTAGTGTATTTTCATTTTATTTAGCATGTAATGTACAATGATGAAAATAAATGAATGTTTTCAAATAGGATATTGTTAAAATAGTTCACTTCCTAGGCCGGTTTTAAAAGTAAAAAAAGAGAAGCCACTAAAAAAACTGTCTAAAATTTTCTTAACAAAAAATCTTGCTGCAATATTTACACTTCAAGTGAACATCTAGTTAAGCTATTAGTACCTTGGCTCTTTCCATTAATACAAAGCATTTCCAGCCTTTGGAGAAACAGGGGAATTACTGTTTTCTGGTTGGACAAGGTTTTGTTTCATAATCTTAGGGGCACAGAGATGCACCACATTACTATCACCAAGAGCCCAGTCTGAGCTGCTAGACCGAGAAGCACATGTAGACAGTGGATAAAATTAGATCATAGTTGGGTGCCTGTAACTCCAGCTACTTGGGGGTCTAAGGTGGAAGGATCATTTGAACCCAGGAGTTGGAGACCAGCCTGGGCAACATAGTGAGACACTGTCTCAAAAGTAATAATAATAATGAGATCATGAGCAGGTCATGACTGTGATTAGTAAGTGTGTGATAATGGCTAAGCTTAATGTTTAAACAAATATTGTTTTAAAGGGGGTGAAAGTGGAAATATAGCACGTATTTCAGATACACCACAGGTATGGCATAAGTACAGGCATAAGCCTATCACTTTGGGGTTTTTTTGTTTGTTTGTTTGGTTGGTTAGTTGGTTGCTTGGTTGGTTTGGGGGGTTTGGTTTGCTTGTTTGTTTTTTTTTTTTTTTTTGACACAGGGTGACTCTCTGCAGCCCAGCTGGAGTACAGTGGTGCAATCATAGTTCACTGTAGACTCAAACTCCTGGGCCCAAGTGATCCTTCTACTTCAGCTTCCTGAGTAGCTGGGACCACAAATACATGCCACCATGCTCAGCAAGGTTTTTTTATTTTTTGACAAGGTTTGCTATGTTGCCCCAGATGGTCTCAAACTCCTGGGCTCAAGCAATCCTCCCACCTCAGCCTCCCAGCCTACCATTTTGGAGCACATGACCTATGGATAAAGTATCACCCACACCTAATGGCAGCATGCACTAATAATAGAGTTATTTTTCTGTGAGATTCCTGTATTAAATGACTGACTGATTGCATTTGTACCTACAAAATCTAGAATATTTAAGCTATCTGGAACATACTAGATTAACAGCTAGTAATTCTCATTTTACAAAAACTGAGATCCAGATATTTTTGTTTTCATGTTTTGCTTAAGCTTGAAATGTAATGACAAAGGCTATACTAGAATTCAGATCTGTTGACTCTCAGAACAGTTCATGTTGCATCATGCCAGGATCCCACTGCACACTTAGATTCTGCATTTTGCCCTCAACACATTTATATAAAACTTAAAACGCAAGTCTATAAAGAGGCCAATGTCCACCAACAATAAATCAGCCTGTAAATCTTACCTATTTTTCAATTTCTCCCCAGCAATTTACTTCTTCATCCTAATAGCCTTTCTAAGGAACAGTGGTGGTTTTTTTCTTTACTTTTTTTTTCTTTTATTTTTGTTGTTGTTGTTGTTGTTGTTGTTGTTGTTGTTTGGTTAAAGATATGCTGCGATTTAATTTAAAGGCCAGGGAGGAACCAACACCTTCTTTATCCTGTAGGTTTAATAAGCATTCCCAAAGGAAAGTCATTGTTATTACTAACAAACACAACATCAGCTTTTTGAGACAGAAGATACATCTATCCAATATCAGATAAGATTCTGTTAAAATAGTTCACTTCCTAGGCAGGTTTTAGAATTAAAATATCACTCTAAAAACCATCTAACATTTCTTTATCAAAAAGTCTTGAAAAAATGTTTTAGATAGACATAGATGTAGATATTTTCCTTCTTGCTTTATAAAGATTGGAGTCATTCTTCAAAAGTTATACTTTTCAAAGTTACTCTGGATAGCTGGTGAAAATGGAACAGGAGGACAGACTTGTTGGAGAGTAAATGACACAAACAATCAAGCTCTGGGCTTTTTACTGTTTTTTCTTTTTTTTTTTTTTAACTGCCTTTTTTTAAAACTTGACATAGTTATTTTGAGATCCATCCATGTTGTTGCATATATCATGGATTTTTTTTTAACTCACTTTTTTTTTTGTCTTTCTTTCTTTTCTTTCTTCTTTCTTTCTCTTTCTTTCTCTCTCTTTCTTTCTTTCCCTTTCTTTCTTTCTTTCTTTCTTTCTTTCTTTCTTTCTTTCTTTCTTTCTTTCTTTCTTTCTTTCTTTCTCTCTCTCTCTCTCTTTCCTTCCTTCCTTCCTTCCTTCCTTCCTTCCTTCCTTCCTTCCTTCCTTCCTTCCTTCCTTCCTTCCTTCCTTCCTTCCTTCCTTCTTTCTTCTTTTCTGCAGCCAGGTTGACAGCAACCAGCCAACGTCTACATTCAGGGGTGCTGGGGAATTCCAGATGCCCCTCAGCATCTCACTCACAACGGCTCTGAGCAGCTCTGAGACACGGCTCCTCTAAAGGACTTTTTCCCTTCCAGTCAAAGGTTTTACAAAAGTAACAAGTTCCCCGAGTCAACATTTTAAATATGTCTGTACACTTTAGGTGTTTTTATGTTTGGAGTCTTTACTAGTTTTAACAATGTCCAAATTAAGGAACTGGGATGAAATCGAGGAAGATTAATCAGCTGGGATCTCCATTTCCCAAAACATTGGGAGCTGTTAGCCAGAAGAACAGCACATCGTACTTTGATCGGGAAATTAAAATATTCTCCTAAGAAAATCCAAATGTAAAACATGTTCCAAATTTGATTCCAGTTGCAGAAATATTTTTGGCAAGTAAACAGCAGGGGGCTGAGAGCCTGGTCTGTGCCAGCCTTGCTGACTCCACCAACTGGGGTGGAAATATCTGACCTATGGATAAGCAAAAGCCCATGCAAGGAAGGGAAATGTTTGCTGGCTGGGCCCTCCAGCCTGCTCCCTAGACTCCAAGGCACAGAGTATTGCGACACTGAAAGGTGAATGTTGGAGACAGGCAGCTGGGAGAGAGGGAAAAGAGGCACTAGGCGCTAAGGCCATATACAAACTACTTCCTAGGCCCAGTGAATCTGAAGGGGGTGCAGCGGGGGAATAAGCCTGGGCCAGCCAGAGCTGTGCTAAGGGCTACTCTGAGCCAGCCTTTACAGGAGCCCTGTCTTAGAGCTGCTCAGAGCCTTTGTGAATAGATGCTGAGGAGCATCTGGAATTCCCCAGCACCCCTGAGTGTAGGGTTTGGCTGGTTGCTCTCAACCTGGCTGCAGTAAAAAAGGAAAAAAAAAAAAAGTGATTTTAAAAGAAAGTACCCATGATATATGCAACAACACAGATGGATCTCAAAATAATTATGTCAAGTAAAAAAAAAAAAAAGGTAGATTTTTAAAATGAGTACATACTCATGATTACATTAATGTAAAACTCTAGAAAATGCAAAATAACCTATAGTGACAGAGAGCAGGTCCCTGGTTGCTGGGGTGTGTGAGGCCAGAGGAAAGGATTACAAAGGGACACAAAACTCTGGAAAGTTTTGGGTGTGAGGGATATGTTTACTATCTTGATTGTGGTAATGATTTCATGGGTGGTTTACATGTATCAAACTCACCAAATTGTGTACTTTAAATACGTGCAATTTCTTGTATGTCAATTATAGTGTAATGAAAAAGATCCCTATACAAACCTCACTCCCAGAGATTCTGATTCAGTCCGTCCTGGATGGGACCTTGGCATCAAAATATTTAAAAATCTCCTGAAATGAGAGCCCAGGTGCCATGGGATGCACCTGTAGTCCCAGCTACTTGGGAGGCTGACCTGGAAGGATCACTTGGGCCCAGGAGTTCACGACCAGCCTGGTCAACACAGTGAGACCCCATTGCTATGAAGAAAAAAAAAAAAAAAAAAAAAAAAAAAAACTTCACCAAATAATTAAGAATGTGCAACCAGGGTTAAGGTGTAGAATCTTGCATGCCACAGTAAAGACCTTGTTAATGATCTGCAATAAGATTGAAAGCCAGTTAACATTGCAAGAAATTCAAATCAAAACTGTCCTGCCAGCCCCAGTGCCTCTTGAGAATATGGGCCCCTTATAGGCAAGCAGTTACAAATGAAACTTTTATGAACTCTGCTCAAGAGTCTGCAGGGCCATTTCTACAATGAAGTACATCATACAGTTCTGAAATAACTGGAAACTTATGTTATTCCACGTTTCAATTATCTTATTATGTCTATTGGTGGCATTTGTGGTGGGTGGTTTCTTTTATGTTCCGGGGAAACCTATCACATTGGGACATGGGTCTGTAGGTTTAATGCCAGATAGGAAACTGGCTTTCAGTTGTCAACCCAATCAAGATTACTACTTTGCCCACTGTCTTTAGGTTTGAGAAGCTCACAGGTTGTGTGTGTACCAGCATCTACCACCCTCACATTCTCCTCAGACTTCTTTATGGACTCCTCAGTCAATCTACTTTCCTCTACAGATCAGAACCCTCAGTTCCAGGAACAACTTGAATTACAAGATTCATTCTTTATGGAAGCAATAGTGGCTTCTAATCCTAATACACATTCATTAGGAATGAGGCAGCAGACCAGTTTTCAGAACTGTTTTGTGCCAGAGTGGTTGTTTATTCATGTGGTGGCCTTGGCTTTGGAGTCCAATGGATCCAAATTAAAATCCCAGCTCGTCTACTAAATAGCTCTGCAACTTTGAGCAAATTACTGAACCTCTCTGAGCTCCAGTTTCTTTATAACATGGAAATACATCTCCCTTACAGAATTGCAATAAGAGTTAAATGAGACATCCCTTCATTTATTTGTTTTCAAATACGTATAGTGAGAAAAAGAAAGCAGCCCCTAACATCTGGGAGCTGCCCTGGTATCACTGCTAGGCCCTGGTGTTGCTACCAGCTGGCTCAGCACTCAGAGAGGTTTTGGTGTTCTGTTAAACAGAAACAACTTCACACAACAGAGGAAACTCTGTGACCATAATGGAGCAAGACAAAAACAAGAACACTCCTCTGATCTTATATAAACAGACAAAAATGTGAACATTATTGAAATCTCAAAAATGACTCAACATTCCCCTGGTCTGATAATATGAGTGACCGCTACTTCTTTGACAATCATAGCTTTAGCCTCATTCTAGTCTTCACTCCTTATAGTCTTCATTCCTCATACTCAATTATTCCTGCTTTCTGATAGCATCCAATCCAGAGCAGAGACTGCTTCTTTAAACCCTACTCAAAATAACCTAACACAAGCCCAATCCTTTACTAAGTCCTTCTGGCCCCTTTTTACTGAGACACCCCATGGTTGTGCATGGTGTGCGTTCTGCCTCATTGCAAGGAGTAATAAGGCCAAGTTGTTCAATGACAGGTGTGCTCCTGGTTATCTTTAACTGGAAGGTCAAGTGACAATAATGTCTGTCCTTTGCCAAGAAAGATGCTGAATTCTGGGCTTACGACTCCAAACAAATCATCTTTGCCCTGCCCTCAGGAAGCTCACAGTCTAATGGAGGAGACCTTGGAGCACCAAGCAGAATGACCTCAAGAGTCATGATGAGTCAGACAAAACCCAGCAGAGTATCAAGTGTAATAGCCCTAAGACGTGTATGATTCTAAGAATATAAGAGAATAGGAAACCCCATCAAGGTCAAATGTATTTATTATTAACAGGAAGATAATGTATACAAATCTTATGATTCCGTCAAGTTTAAGTTAGAGTTACTTATAGATATATTGACAAATCTTAAGGGACAAGGAAATACAAAATCCAGTGAAGTGATCAATAAGAATGGGAACTACAGGCTTCCTCTGAGTAAACAAAGAATCAGATGGAGTGACAAAGGCCTTGGGAGACCATCTTCTTTAGTGTGAAAGTCTATGACTCTATAAGCCTTAAATAAGGCTAAGTTCCATCACAGTCGCCAAGAAGACCACCTTCTGGGCAAAACTAACTTCATTTACCTGTGATGGCAAATGTCTTGCCTTAGGTAGGTTATGTGTTTCCTAACACCAGGAAGATTGAGAATTAAGTATGGAAAGAGTTGAGAGACCCAAACCATAGTATTGATAATTTTGTATTAAGAAGAAAATTGTGTATAGTTGCTATTTTGTGTATTTGCAATTTTTAATAGAATCAGACCTATTAGAATGACAGCCTTGTAAGGCTAATTTAAAATATAATTAGTAATTGATGTGAAATTTTTTGGTTTTGAGTTCTTAAGTTTACTGGAACATACAAGAGAACCTTAGGACCCAATATTTATACATTTAAAAGCTTAAATGTATGTGAGTATTAAAGTACTCCAAAAAGTTCAGTTTGTTAACACAGACAAATGCATATAGGGAAAGAAAGAGATGGAGATTATAACTAATAATCATAGCTTAAAATATTTGAAAGTAATTAACTTTATTCATTGGCCCTTTAGAAGTGATTGCTAAACTCTGCTAGACTAAAAAATAAAATAGTAACAAACCTGTACATGTACCCCTGAACTTAAAATAAAAGTTGGGAAAAAATATAAAATAAAATAATTACATATAAAAGTTGAACCCAAATAAACTATGTTTTTAATTCTAACTTTAATTATCAGAATATTAATTTTTAATTCAGAAGTAAACCTTTACATGCTGTTTCCAACAAACGTCCCAAAGCCACTTTCAGTGACATCTAGAAACTCCTATAGAAATAAGCAATTGCCATAGTGTGTGATAAGTGTTGTAATGAGGGAAAGATAAAATACTATATGGGAAGAAGTGTGAGAGGTAGAATTTCAGAGTGTCTAAGAGGGACCTTAAGGAGGAGGACTGGGAAGCCCAAGAAAAAGGTATGAGGATTAAGGAAGGGGACAGCCAAAAGGAGTTCATTCCTTTACAAATTCTGAGTATGTGCCAGGCACAAAACCAGGGGTTGGAGGGAGAGTGGTCAACCACACAGGGCTCCTTCCCACTTGGAGCTCAAGGGCTCCTTCCCACTTGGAGCTCAAGGTCAGGGCTCCTTCCCACTTGGAGCTCAAGGTCAGGAGGTAAGAGGGAGCTTGGCATCTTGGAGGAAGAGAAAGAACTTCAGTCTGAGTGCTGCCCACTCTGGGAGGGTCAGAGAAAGAGCCCACTCACTCCCCCTGGGTGGGTGAGCCTGCAGGAGCTGCTGGATGTAGGTCAACTACCTAAGATGGTGCAGAAACCAGAAGGCCCTCCAACAACTGCTCCTCCTCCTTCAGGAGGTCCTTTGCTTAATTTATTTTTGCTTTGGGGGTCAGAAGCCTATTTGTTAAGCATTTAAACTTTGCTAGGACTCAGCTACTCAAACTATCAGCCCTTTAGTCCAGTATCCCTAAAGCCTAAACAGGCAAAAGCAAGAAAGAAGCTCATCTTTGGCTTGAGCCTGAGGTCATGGGCTGCAGGAACTGGTGGGATTTGTTTATCAAGACCACTGAAGACCTGTGGGAGGAAGGATCTTATCTCAGTGTTGCCATAGGGACTGCTGGCTGGATTGACTGAATGCTCTGCAGATAATGACTCTTTTTTAGAAGAGAAAATAGTTGCTGTTTTCCAAAGGCTAAATGTGGAGTGAAGTGGCAGTGAGGGGGGAAACAGAAGGCCTGTGAGGGTAAGAAGTGGGGAGCCAGGTCAACCCTGGCTAAAGAAGAATGGGGCCAGGCTGCTCCAGGACTCAGGAGCTTGAGAGTCATCCTAACCCACTCCCAGAGTTCAGGCCTCCACCAGAGGACGTGGCTCTAGTCATACAAGACTTTTGTACAGAAAATAGTAGATCTGAGATTTGCAAAACTCATTTTCAATTTCATAGGCTACAGCCCTCAAATAACTCCAAGTCACATCACATGTCTAATGGTTGTCTCAGAAAGGCGTCTCCTCCAAAGGTCCTTCAGAAACTATGAATCGGACTGTATTTGAAGAAAATCATTTCCATCAACGTGTGCAGAGCCTCTGTATGAGTGTGCAGCACAGCTGAGCCTGTCATCCCTGGGAACACACACTGGGATTGCCTGGCGGCTCTCTGGCTATAAGGACTTTGGACATTATCCCCAACTCCCCATGGAAGAATTATCCTTATGTTTCCCACCAACAATACTGAGCCAAACTGCCTTTGAGGTCCCCAGAGTTACCTGATCACCTAGATAACACTGAACAGAGCAAGATGACTGGGAGACAGCAGCTCAGCCCTGACATCTGCTCAAGGCCAGCAGCAAAAGTTCCAGGAGTTATATGAGCCACTAGGTCCATCCAATCTACCATCTGTCACTGGCTTACCTTGCCACCTTGGGTCACTGACTTCCCCACTCTGTGCCATCTGTGAAATGTTCATAATAGCACACCAAGTCCTTCTGTCCCTCCTCCCTCTTCTCCTGTTCTCTCTCCCTCCCTGCTTTCCTCTCTCCCTTCCTCCTCCCTTTCTCTTCCTTCCTTTCTCTCTCTCTACCTCTCTTCCTCTCCCCCTCTCTCTCCTTCTCTCTCTTTCCTATAGAAGAGAGATGATGTGTTTGTAAAGTGCCTTGAGCTCCTTGGAGATAGAGGGTCTATAAATATAAGCTGTTATCACTGTTACCATGGAAACACACACAGACAACTGTGCTCTGTTTCTGCATTTGCTGAGCATAATTCTGGCCTTCTTGCCCTGATGGCTGTTAAACAATCAATGGTTTTACAAAGCTCAACAGCCAGGTAATAGGTGGAGCCTCAAGGCTGAACTTGTTTGCTATTCAACTCTTCTTCATGTGAATTTTCAAAAACTGTGTTTCTGTTTGTCAAGGTAGAGGACTCATATAAGATTGGCCAGAGCCAGCTGTTAAACCATGGATGCAAATAACAACAGGCATAGGTACGCCGCACAACCCAGGGCCCTGATCTGTAACAAGGCCCAGGTAAGGGAGAATTCCGACGAGCTGCAGAAATAATAGTCTACCCATTTCCTAAATTTACTCCAACTCCTAACTCCTCAGCTTTACAACCAGAGCTGGCAAAATGTTGGAGTAAAAAGAGTTATGAGTTTGCACCCTTCTGCCAGTTTGTGACCATGTGAAAAGCAGGGGCTATGTCTTTTTCATTATTGTCTCCACAGGGCCTAGCACAGTTCCTCCTCACATAGCGGATGCTGCACAGAGGCTTGTGGAAGAAGAAATGAATAACCGAGTTAGAAATGGCTGTTGTTTTCTATTACACAGGTAATATATGCCATTAAATGTTGGCTTGGGCCTCGGGATCTCAGAGCACATCAGTTCTGGCATGGCCAGTCTGCTTCCTTCACCCTACCATCATAGTGAGAACAAAGATATCACTTCACTTCTAGTTTTATGGGTAGTCCTGGGACAGTTGCTCTATAACTGAAAGCCCAATACAGAATGACGTAACCTAGTTGTTAACCAGACAACTGAAAAATCCAGTGCAAAAAGTGAAGGTGTGAAAACCATAGGAAAAGTCCTTATTCCTCTCAGGCAATGCTGTGATCTCAGGGGTAAGTTTTCCAGGCCTCAGTTAGGAATGTAGTGAAATGGGAATGGGCTTTGGACTCAAACACATCAGAACTCAGTGTGTGAGCTCTGCCACTTACTGACCTTCCTAAGCCTCCATTCTCTCATTTGTAAAACCAGAATAATAGCACTCTCTCACAGGTTTGAGGTGGCAGTTAAACAAAAATAGTATATAAACCCATAGCTCAGTGGCTGGCACCGTCAATGATTAACGCATGATCATTCCATTCCATTAGTTTGCCAGTATGTATGAATATCCATTTATTTTGAATACTTCACTTACTAGTTTATTCTAAAGGCCTGGCAGATGTTTCAGGTCCCACTAAGATGAGGGTATGTGATGTCTCTGCCTTTGGAAAGGGGGATTGGAGGATGTGAAGGGAGAGAGAAAATGCTCAAACACACACAGGGAGTCAGGACCTACTACATAATTTGCAGAGTCCAGTGCAAAATTAAAATGCAGGGCACTTGCTAAAAAATTTATTAAGAATTTCAAGAAGGTGACACCTGAGCCTTAACCCAAGCAAGGGGTTAATTAAAATGAAATTGCTCTGTATGGGGTGTTTATAACTGATTGCATAAATAAGCATATAAATAACTATTATTTATATTATTATATAATATATTAATATAAATATATATTTATATTATTATTTTTATTATCATTTTATATAAATAATTTATATAAAAATCCTAGGATAAAAAGGAAATCTAGGCAAAAGACCATATAAAAATCTAGATTTCTACTAAGCACTTCAAACACTTAGAACATTTTTTTTTTTTTGATCTGATACTAAAACTAAGTCACAGAGTTCTTGTGGGTTCTTCTGGAGTCAAACAATAAAGCTGTGGCAAAACATGTCCCCTGTTGATAAATTACTGAATTTATTCACAGTGGTTCTCCATCCCCCCCTCCATCCTTGGTCCACTAATAAAAAATGTGCTTTAAATAAGCTATATGCCTCCCCTTTTTTCCGAGGTATAACAATTAATGGCATTAGTAAAAGACTCTACATAAATGTGTTGACACCAATTTTGGGGCACAGGTGTTAGAAGTCAGGCAACCTTGATTGGATTTTGAGTGTACCACTTATTAGGTATTAGTAACTTGGGCAAATTGCATAATCTTCCATTTTCTAATAAACTGCAATATTGATTCCTCTCCAGTTGTGTTTTGTTTTGTTTTGAGGATTAAAAGCATCTAGTAGTGACTGGCACACAGTGACCATTCACCTGGTAATGTGCTCACTCCCTCCCCCAACCTTCTTACCTTCCTTCTGTAAGACCTACTGTAAACAGAATGTCATGGGGCTGTAATGTATTTCACTGAAAATTGTGGCGTACCAAGATACAGCCCATGGAAGAGTAAACCAACCAGAGACAGAGTCAAGAAACCCAGGATGAATAAGATCAAGACAGGTGTTGAGCCGATTAAGGATAAACGTTGACTTTATTTTCAACTTTGAATGTGCTAAATCCCATCATTGTGGGTTTCTTCTGATTCCCCTTAGTTTATTATAATCCCTCACTGAATGTACCGTGAGCAATCCTGGCATTTTATCTGATCCAGGCATTTGAAAAGCAGAGTCAAATGGTCAACTTAAAAAGAGGAGGAGAGGTAAACAAGGTGGAGAAAGAAGAGACCTAAGAGTTCTACCTGTTTTTGTTTTTGTTTTTCCAGGAAATAGAACCCTGAACTTCTCTAAGTATTTCTGCATTGTTATACAGTAAACCCATTGGCAATTGTAAATGATAGATTGAACCTAAAGGAAGAAGAGAGATGTTATTTCTCTCACAGTCTATTACACTGGAATGCGAACAGAGAGCTGCTGCTGCAACATGGCCAAAGGACCCTGCCTGGGTGCTATTTGCAGGACACCAAAAGCCCCTAATAAACTAAACGGATCCAAAACTCCCCATTACTGGTTTCACATTAAATAAGGCACTGATTCCCAAGGAGTCCCTAGTGCCCGTGCACCCAACAGAACACAGAATTTTGAGGGAATGAACATGGGACGTGGGAGTTCTGATTGCAGAGATCTCACTGGCTGAAAATGCAGAAAGAGGATGAAAGCTGCCAAAGACAAGTTAACACACTCCATGACTTTGTCTGGCCTGGGCTTGGGGCTCTCATGGGGGTTACAGAGTGTTCAAGACAGCTCAGAAGTGCCGTGTGGGGGAATTCTCAGTCAACCTCATCTTATGGCCATCCTTATAGTCAGGACTGCACAATTCTTCTCACTTTGTGCTTGCTCTGAGCCTACCACCCATCAAAATTCTGTTTATTTCAACCTTTACTAAGATAGGAGGGATTTGAGGTACACTGTTCTAATCCACAGTGTTTTGTTACAAAGAACAGGTTCCCATTCAGGCTAATTCTAGAAAAGAGGGTTTTAATGTCGGATACAGAAATCTCACAGGAATCCAAGGATAGGGCTGCTTGGTACCGTGGGCCCCATGAGAAGAGGAACTGAGAAGATGTTCAGAACTCTGGCAGAAGCTGCTAGTGGTCTTCCAGTGTTCATTCTTCTTTTCTTCTTCTTAGTAACAGAACCTGTGTGCTTTATGTGGGCATACGGCTGCCAGTTGCACACTACAGTCCCCAGCCTGCCTTGCAGCGACGTATGACTATATGAGTAATGAGGTATAAATGGAAGTGAGATGTACAAATTTGGCATCATCTTCTTAAAGACAAAGCCACTTGTCCTGGATTTTCTCCTTGCAGTAAGACAGAATGCAGATGCAGTGTTGACTCAGGCTCAGTCAAGCAAAGGAGGGCACCACCACTGGGGATGCGAGAGTAACAAGACAGGAGAACAGGCTCTCTCAATACCCACACAGCAGAGCCACCATTCCAGCCTGGATTATTCACCACCAGGCTGTTACAAAAGAAAGAAATAACTGCTATTTTCTTTGATTCACTGTATTTTGGGGTCACTATTACAGCAGCTTGGCTTACATCTTGCCTAACACAAGAATTGAGGGCTAGCTTATAGATGGAGCTTCCCTTGAGTCAGTGCCCACCCCAGTCCACTCTGCTATAACTGGGTGGAAGGGCCACTGTAGTAAAAACAGCAGTTTAGGTAATGCTTCTGGCACATGTCTATAGATCATATCATGAGGCCAGTTCACTGAAGAAGCATTTGAACTCAGAATCTGTCAGGTTCCTGAAAATCCTCTACCAGGAGTATATTAGCTCTGGAAGCATCATATTCTAAAATCCCCAGTGATTATGTTTTCTCAGTGCAAGTCATCAATTCTCCAGCATCCAGTGCTCAGATCATGCCTAATTACAGCATTGGGGAGTTTTATATACACCTGTACTTCTGGTTCTCAAACTCTGGCATACATCAGAATCAACCGACCCCCACCCCTACAATTTTTCACTCAGTAGTTCTAGAATGGGACCGGAGAATTTACATTTCTGCTAAGTTCCCAGGTCATGCTGATGCCGCTGGTCTGGGGACCACACTGTAAGACCCACTTACACATTGCATGTACTACTGCCCCATGCGATGTAGGGAACGCACACAGCTGCCACTGGCATAGCATACAACATCTTAAAGCCACATGCTAATAGAAACACCAGACATTCTACTATTTTAGAATATTCAAAATACAAGGATGCATCTCCAGTCTGTGACTTGGTAAGTAAACAAAAATATAATTTATTTAACAAATATTGTAAGTACTTATTCTCTGTCAGGCACTGGAAGCCAGCCATGATGAAACAGACAAAAATATCAGACACTATTCAGCTTAAATTTGAAAGGGAAAAGCTATCATGTATTGATTTCTATTAGGTCTTAAGGCTTTAATTCTCTCAAGTTCCTGTTCCCACAATGACAATAAAATATAGATGGCATTATTTCTGTTTCCCAGATGACAATGTGGAGCCTCATATAGGTAGGTAACTTTCACAGCCTCAGATGGCTGTGTCTTGGAAACCCATGCACTTTCCATAGCACCACAATGAAATTTATCTGCCTGACTCTACAAAGGGGCTCTTAAATAGAATTCCCTATATTTTGTCAGCAAAAAATTTCTTTTTTTAACTACCATAACCCAGAAACATCCCTGAAAAGTTGAGGACCTTGAAGTGTAAGGTCTCAAGCGCTGTGATGGGAGGATCATAGATTTCAAGAAGGGAACAGTTTATAACTCTTGCCAACAACCCACTTTCTAAACCCTCTGGCCAGGTAAGTCACTGCTAGGTTGCAATAAACTTTTGGGGTTCAGAAGAAGTTTACTTTGAATATCAACCTTACATTAAACTAGCAAGTCCCTGGTTAAAACTGGAGATTCCTCCTTCAATGATTTATTCAACATATATTTCTTGAAACTCTTATGTTCCAGGCACTGTGCTGGGAACTGTGGATAACTCACAGGGAAAATAATACTTCATCTCTTTTCTTAAGGAGTTCACAGTTTGAATATAGACTGTCTTCTTAGTTGTTCTCCAGGTACCATGCTTGAGTCCTTCTTAGGGATATTTGCTTATGTTTTGAATACTTCATTGTTTGAATTTTTAATCTTTATTCATAACCCCAACTCATATATCAACTCATTCTGTTTTCTTTTTAGTGGGGCTATTAATATATAAGAGTTGGATATTTGGCAAGATAGCATAATGATTTATTTTTAAAAGAGAAACGACAATGATTATTCAAAACCTTATTAAAATACTAAAAAGAGGAGGTAAACCCCGGGGCAATGGGAGAAAGGAAAAAATCCTTGGAAGGTAAAGAATCTATGATCCTTAAAGAAAGACAGGAAGCTGCCCTCAAGATGAGAGAGAGAAGAAAAGAATCTTAGAAGAGGAAGAAGAGGCCTTTGGTGTTGAGTTTAAAAAGTAACTGGGGTGGGCAGAAAGAAGGACAAAATATTCAGTATAATTCTTGTTTTAAAGAGCTTTCACACCATTTGTTGTTAAATTGCATGTTTAGACCTCACTCAGTGTGGTTGGCCATGTGGATTTTCAACTTCAGGACAAGTATACTCCAATTATTTTAATTTTAAAGAAAACAAGGATTAAAGTTCATCAGCTCACAGGTTTGGATAACCTTTAACAGGTGACCATATGTGTGATTAAATTTGGAGGCTGGAAATCAGACTCGAGCTTCCGTGGAGGACTTCGGTTTTGCTTCAGAAGCCCCTCAACAAGGATTTCCTGTCACTACTCTACCTAAGATAGGAGGTTGGTTGCGGGGAGGGCAGATAGTGAGCTACTGGCAACAATCAAGTCTTAGTTTATTTCTTTAAAATTGTCTGTGCACAGGTGCTACTGTGAACACACATTGTTTCATTTCCACATAATCTGGACTCCCTAAGCTCAACTAATAGCTGTCTCCAAATTTTCCTTGGCATTTTCAAATCTCAAAGAGCAAAGTTGTTTTATAAGTTTCTTCTCTCTAAATGTAAGCAGACTGAGGTAGCTCTTGAATACAACAGTCCTATCCTGAAGGCTCATTCCTGTGCGCAGCACGGGCCTTTTAATAATATCTATACTGTACTGTCTTCCCAACTGCAATGGGCTTCTCAAATACTGTGGTGTGTGCGAA
Organism: Macaca fascicularis; assembly: GCF_037993035.2. Lineage (NCBI taxonomy): Eukaryota > Metazoa > Chordata > Mammalia > Primates > Cercopithecidae > Macaca > Macaca fascicularis. The sequence goes on from NC_088375.1 coordinate 26,753,547, forward strand.
TTACTTGGGAAGCTTGTTCACATGAGGATCCCAGGTCCCTTCTCAGATACCTTAATTCAATAGGGTTAAGGTAAAGTCCAGGAATCTGCATGTTAATGGAGCTAAGCAGGTAAATCTGATATAGACAGTTCACGTCAATATATTGAGAAACTCTATAATTGCATATTAGGGTTGGAGACAAATGTGCAGGTGCAGCAACTTCATGGATTCACCTAAATTCACTGAGTGCATACTATGTAGCCATCACTGTGCTAGACACAGGGGATACCAAGGTGGCGAAAGCTAGTGCTCATAAAATTAAAGTCTCAGCAAACAATCACATGAATGTAAAATTATTATTTGTGACAAATGGCACAAGGAAGAGTTATACAATGATAGGAAAACCTGTGGTAATGGCATTTTTTTTTCTTAGAAGTCAAGGAAGTCTCCCCTAAAGACTCCAGAGGTGTTATCTTGCCAAGAGGGGAAAGATAAACATTCCAGACACTGGAAATAGCACGTGCAAGGGTCTTGCAGCCATGGGGAATTTGCAGAGTCGGAGAAGCGACCTAGTGTCCTCAATAATGTGTAGTCCAATGCTGGTCAACTCTAATACAAGCTTTCAAGTGTCACTGTGATATTCCATCCTTCTGGAAGGCTAGTGAAATTGAAGGACTAGTGATCTGCTGAAAGTAGCTATTAATTTACAGCTAAATGGGAACTGCACTAAGCCCTACTGTCAGTTAACATGCTGAAACTGGCACCCAGCTGGCATGCTGGGGCCGAGTAACCACACTCCGCCCAGCTGCAACTTGTCCTAAGAATGGACAATAGCTGTCTAATCCCATAAGCCCCCAAAGAGGCTGGCAGAGATTGCAGCCATGATTGCAACAGGAAGTAGAGAAGGGTGGTGGGTGGGCAGAATATTAGCAGAGCCAGCCCTTGCCAACTGGGCAAGGTCACAGACTGTGCCATGGCACTGCATGTATCTGTTTCTGTGCAATCTTTTTAAGATTTTTCTCCAGCTCTATGCCCCTGTCATTTCCACAGCCATGTCTCCTAACCCCAGTGGCCTGAACTCTTCTAATGGTTTGCTCTTCGAATGGCTTGTCTTTCTTATCACAAAAGAAAGAGATTTGATCTTCTCATTGGAGAATAAAATAAGAACAATGGGCCCCCTCCTAGGATTCGTTTTTGAAAAAGGCTTTGACAACACTAACACAAAAGAGCACATCAATATGTGTCAAGTTGCTCTGCATCACTGTAGTGGAGGCAGAGACAGAACCTCTAATTTTTAACAGGGGACAAGCACCCTGAGTAAAGACTGTATTTCCGAGCATCCCATATGGCTAAGTGTTGTCCTGAGACCAAGTTCTGACCAATGAGATAGGAGCAGAAATGTAGGACATCTAGGACGGATATTTCCATGAAGTGTGGTTGGCACTTCTGTTTTTCCCCTCCTCCACCCTGGATGTGATGACTGGTGTCCATGAATGCAAGGACCATGTAGAAGGGATATAAAAAGATGAGCTGGAAGGGGCCTGACTCACTGAGGACTTACTGGAATAAAACCATCATCCCAGTCCTGGGCTACCTACCTCTGGACTTGTAAGTCAGAGGGAAATAGAATCCCATGATGTTGAAGTTGCTATTATTTTGGGTTTCTGTTACAGTCAAACCTAACCCTAACTGATAAAGCTATCATGGGGATTTTTTTTTTCTCTTTTTCTTTTTTGATGGAGGATCACAGTGAAGTTTTTTCTTAGAGTCCCTCAAACGTAGGCAATGATATTCTCCATCTTCATGTGTGGCTGCTTCTTCAGTTTAACCCAAGCAGAATCACGAGACGGAAAATGAACGTGGACTGGAAGAATGGGGCCTCAGTCAGAGACCAGCCCTGCCCCAAGTTCACTAGCCATTTGTCCATTCTGAGTTTCCACTTTCTCATATGAAAAATCGCCTCTAAATTCTCATACAAATCTGATCGTTTCTAAGACTTGGCATGCTCAGTTTCACCCAACCCCTGTGCCAATCTGCCAATGAAGGGAAATTATTATTAGGATAAAGAATTTGCATCTCACCAACAGGTTATGTTTTAAAAATCCATATATTACCTGTTTGGAATTTGCAACACATTTTTCTATAGGTCAATAACATACATAAAGTTTAGCTTTGCAAGTACACTCCCAAAAGATATTTAATTAACTCACAGTTAAATTATAGTGCTGGGAGGTTCACAGAACAGCAACAACAAAAAATTGTACAAGGTGACATTGAGGAGTAAAGTGCTCAGTTTCAAATTGGAGGATGTGATAGAAGCATCTTTTCTTCCACCCATGGCAGAAAAAGAAGCTGTGTTTGGTGCTGAGAACAATGTCTGTATTCTGTGTCCTGGAGGCGAGAATAATCATTTCCAAGTAACTGCACTTTTTTCCCCATAAGGGGTAGGATGAGTAGGACCTTGTGAGGACTGAGGGGAAGCCCTGTGTTTTAGAGGTGAGAACAACACTGTTGTTACCTCCAAGTAACAACACTTCCGTTTTACATCTAGATGTGTATGAAAGCTAAGAAAATGGGAGTCTTGATATGTTTCAAATATCCTATGAGACCACTGCCTTGTTTCCTTGAGTCTAATTCTAATTTCATTTGAAATATTGTCCTGTAGGTGAAAAGCCATTTACTGAGCACGTCCAAGTTTCCTTAAGCAAATATTATGCAGAAGTCATGGGAGAAGCAAAGGGAGGAAGATTGCTGTCTTTTAGGACAATGTTGTTTTACAGTTACGCTTGACTTTTCCCACTGGCCATCGCGGCACAGAGCCAAGCATCACCCACTTCAACCCAGGAGGGCAGCAGTGGAGAAACAGTGAGGAGGGAACCTGATTTCCTACGCTAGAGGAACTTGTATCTTTCCTTCCTACCCCTTACGAATGGGGGAGTGATGGGCATGAAGTCACAGTTCCCTGATGAACTTGGATCTGCTTCACTTCAGTTCTTCTTTTAGAAAGGCCCATCTATGAATAAAGAAAATTTGGCTCATATACACCATGGAATACTATGCAGCCATAAAAAAATAATGAGTTCATGTCCTTTGCAGGGACAAGGATGGAGCTGGAAACCATCATTTTCAGCAAACTAACACAGGAACAGAAAACCAAACACCGCATGTTCTCACTCATAAGTAGGAGTTGAACAATGAGAACACATGGACACAGGGAGGGGAACATCACACACACTGGGGTCTGTCCAGGGGTGGGGGGCAAGGGGAGGGATAGAATTAGGAAAAATGCCTAATGAAGATGATGGGTTGATGGGTGCAGCAAACCACCATGGCACATGTATACCTATGTAACAAACCTACATGTTCTGCATATGTATCCCAGAACTTAAGTATAATTTAAAAAAGAAAGAAAGAAAGAAAACAGAAAGGTCAGTCCAGAGAGTGTATACTCAGGGCAACTTGATCTATGCTCCCAGGTAAAAATTTAAAAAAGAAAAGGAAGGAAGGAAAAAACAAAGGGCAGTCTTGACCCTGCACTTATAAGTCTTATCTTTTCCCTGTTAAAAAAAAAAAAAACTAGGCCTGGTGCAGCGGTGCACACTTACAATCCTGCCACTTTGGGAGGCTGAGGTGTGAGGATCACTTGAGCCCAGGAATTTGAGACCAGCCTGGGGAAAATAGTGAGACCTCATCTCCACAAAAAATAAAAAAATTGGCCGGGTGTGGTGGCGTGTGCCTGTGGTCCCAGCTACTGTAGGGGCTGAGCTGGGAGAATCACTTGAGCCCAGGAGGTTGAGGCTGTAGTGAGCCATGATCACACTACTATACTCCAGCCTATGCAATAAAGAGCCTGTCTCAAAAACAACAAAACAACAGCAAAAACAAACTCTCTTTGTCCCAATCAAAGGACTTCCCTCATTCTATCCTAATGAAATGCATCCTGTGTTTCTGTGCATTTGCACGTGCTTCCCCTCTGCCCATGCCTTTCCTCTCACTTCTTCACACAGGCTAACTCTTCCTTGTCCAAATGTCCCCATCTTTCAGAAGTCATCCCAACTCTCAGGAGGAGATAAGTCCTGTGTGCTCTCCCAGCACCCTGGGCAAATCTCAGGCCGTCCCCACATGAGAGAATAAACTGCTTGACCGTCTTGACTCTCCAGTGACCAGCATCAATATTCAATGAATTAGCAAACAAATGTTCCTTCCTGTCTGGTATTATCTCAGGCACCGTCAATATTTCTGTATGGGATTCACCTCTTGCACAAAGGGTATCTCTTCTCTAAATTCCCATTGTATCTCTTGTTTGTGGTTTTCGTTGTGAAACACAATCATTTAGCACCTTGCATTGTTGCTCACTCATTTCTCCGTATTTTGCTCCCCAACCAGAATGTTTGCTGCTAAAATGTCCAGACCATATCTCAGATGTCATATCCTTTGTTATTCCCACAGTTTCTAATATAATACCATACACACAGTAGGCAATTGATGAATGATTGATGGATGAGTGCATGAATCCAAAAAATGCTTCTTTAAATTGTGACCTCCATGAAGATTTACATGATCTTGGAGAGATTTTTAACATAAAAAATAAACCAGCCTTTACATGACAGCACCCATTTGGTGCCATAAGCTATGCTTGCACTTTCTATGGGTATTCATGTTCCTCCTGAAGTGGCAGTTATATCTAGTGGATCTGAGCCTGGTCTCTGGAGCTAGACTGCCTGGGTTTGAAGGTGGCCTCCTTTCTTGCTAGCTTTAGTCTATAAAAGACTTGGCTGCTTCATTTGTAAAAGGAAGATACTAATAGCACCTATCTCATTAAGTTGTAAGAAAGGTAATATAAAGCAGAAAACAGGGGAGGAGGGAAGGTAATCCACATCAAATGCCTGGTGTAGTGTCTGGCTTCCAGTGGGTGTCTGATAAATGCAGTTATCGGTGTGGCTTCTAAGATGATGACAGAAGGTTTAAATGGAACAAGAACTCTTAGAGAAGCCAGGGCTCAATCATACTGGTCTTTTCATTATTCCACTTATTTATATGGGCAGTGTCCTTGGTGGTACCACTGTAAGGAAAGGTATAGTAATGACTTTTAGAACCAAGAAGTTAAGTTCCCCGGTGGGACGTGTTATGCTATGTAGCTGGACAGGAGGCCCATCAGGTACGCAGGATGCATTTAAGTAACATCTTAGTAAAAGGAGTGTGCCTTCTGCTGGGATGATTGGGTGCAATGTCATGTGCATGATAGATATGAAAGACTGAATGTTATCATTTATTCATCAAAAAACATGCTGTTAGCTAGCCAGAATACAGACACTGCAAACAGTCAGTTTGCCTAAAGGATTTGCTCCTTCAGATCATAAAACCTCCTCATTACTCAGTACAGAGATGAGTATACATTAAGTTGTAAGCTAGTTTATGCAAATTATTTTACATTTTCCTGCTTCCCAGTCCTTCCAAAAGTAAAATAAATGCAAAAGGGTCTTTTTTCATTTCTTCCCTTTGTTTTGATCCCACAAACTAAACACAATATTTCTAGAAAGATGTGGAAAGGTACAGTGCCCCAGAAAGAAGAAAAGTTGGTATATTTTATGGGGTATAAAAGGTTCTTTATTCTTTGTGTTTGTTTGCCTGTCAGCCTGCTTATCTGAAAGTGCCTGTCTGCCTCGCACCAGGCAACAGCTAAGCAGCCATTTAATCCTGCATGACTCCCTCCTCTGTATCTTGACCACATTGCAGGGAGGACCCTACACCAAGGCAGTCCAGGCTTAGGTTTCCCAGCAACATGTGACCTGGCTGGAAAATGTGAACTGTGCCAATCCGATTCCCTTTGCCTGGAATCCAGACTAGAAGCAAGGTAAGCTTTGCCATTTGGCCATGGGAACTGCAGTTGCAGGATCATGAGAAAGGCAGGGCCATAAGAACCTCTGCCAATTGACCTGCATGGAAGACAAAGTTGGGCACTGGGAGAGCTGAAGAAGCACAGAAAGTCGGGGTTGGTTAAAAGGAAGCAGTAGCATTTAGAGTTGAATCATTTCAGGGGGTAAATATTAGAATGGCCAGAACCAAGCTCTCTGGACCCTGGCCCAGCACCATCCCAGAACAGTCCTTGTGAGGACAGTGTTTACAGTACCTTGCCCTGGAGATCAAGGATGGATGGCACCTGCTCTTACTGCTTCATAGGTATCTGTTTCACTTGTGTTAGATTTTGAGGAAGGGGGTATCTCTGTTTTTTGCAAGTACAAGAGATTTTTCTAAAACACTTATCTGGCATCAGTGTTAGAGAGGCGTTGGCTCAAAAAAGCCATAAAGGCATAGCTTTGTGATAACAGTAGTTGGCAAGATGATAATGTACAGATCATACACAAACATTAGCTCCACTGAACTCTGATCTCCTCAGAACCAGTGTACCTGCTTTAAAGAGGACATGAGCAAATGAGAAATCATGCAGATGAAGGCAACAAGTACAGTGAGAGGGTTGGAAAGTTTCTCATACAAGTACTGAAGAAATAGGAGATTTTTTACTCAGAAAAGTAAAAATTAAGGAGACAAAGGATATTTCTAATATATGTAGAGCTGCCACGTGGAAGATACACCAGGGTTGCATTTTGTTCCTCTAAAGGCAAGAACTAGGATTTGACAGAAGTTATAAGGAGCTAAGATTTAGCCCAGAGTTTCCCAATAACGGAAAGAGAGCTGCAAGATAGGGAGTATATAGTCTCTGGAGGTGTTCAACGAGAGGCCAACTGACCAGCTACCTTGTCCCAGGATGGGGGAGTTTGTACTAGAGGATATCTGATATTATCTTCAGTGTTAATACATAATGAGTTTATCTACAATGACTACATACTACCTCTAGGCTCTCAACAAAAGCTGCTGAAAGAAGCTGAAGATCAAGCAGACCATAAAACAGACATTCCTCTTTATCTCTAGAAGACTCCAAGTGGTCCAGCAAGAGAGGAGTCATGAAATACCTCAGATCCTCTCTCATCTACATTTGTCTCTGGGGCTGTTGAGACCATGCCTCTGCCAGGGGAATGATGTCATGGGACTTCCTCTTACTGAGATTAGCCTCTGAGAAAGGTGTCTGCTCATTGCCTTTTAAGCAGATGGAAAATTCTGGAAAGGAACTTCACTTTTTAAAGCTTACAGGAGGTGCTGGTTGGTGCCAAATTTCCAAGGAAAAAAACCAAATTCAACCAATTTACCCCCCACTGGGGGAGTACAAAAAAGAAGGCAAGCTAAGTCTGAAAGCTCTAACAATGGTTTAGCACCAATTATCCATGGGCCTTCAGGCCTACCACCTACCAATCATGCAAGTAAGTTTAGATTATTGCAAAGACCAGACACCTCTGCGGTCCTGCTAGAACAAACCAAACAAAAATCATTCTCTGTGTGTCTTATTTTCTGTGACTGCCTTGGTTACCTCAACTATCCACATTTAATAATTTGGCAAAGGACATGGCAGGTGGAGAGAAATCCCAGTATTCTCACTATATCAGGGATGCTTTCTGGACTTCCTCTTAGGAAACAGGAAACAGCATAGCAGAAAACAACTTCTGGGAGTCTGCTAGTCAAGGCCTGGGAACCAAGGTGATGAGCGGGTAACCTACCACTCCCACCGATGACAGGAATGGTCCGCTTACCAACATCCCCAGCAAAAAAAAAAAAAAAAGTGCTTTTTTGATATTTCCATACTACATCCTCACACAAGACAAGGATTTGGTTCCAGAGCCAGTAAAACAGGAAAGTGCCAGAACAGAATGCCTTCAAATGAAAGCAGCAAAGGGATAGGGTCTAAACTGAAGCAGTGGTAAATTATTGTTAGAAACCAGAACCATTTTGGAGAATGATTTGGTTTTCTGTCAAACAGGCCGGGACCATTGTGGAGCACAGAATGAAGTCCCGGAAAAATCCATCATCCTTCTGTGATGGATGGGTAAGGCACTCAGCCCAGCCCCATGTTAGGTGCAACCCAGGCATCTACGCATGTCCTGGCCAAGGTGGCAAGTCCCACAGCATTTCCCAGTGCTCGCCCTCTCCCAGCCCTCTTTGTCTTCCATTGCAGAGCTGTGCATTCCACTGCAAACAGAGCCTGCCATTGAGCCATTTTTTCTCTGCACTGAACATAGTTTCTGCTGCCAGGATGAGTCACCATGCAACACATACCCTCATCCCCTCCACGCTGTACTTAAAATACTCTAGGGCTGGCCGAACAGAACCCCACTGTGAGTGAGCACGTGTGTGAAGGTGGGATTGGCAGCTCAGCCCTGCGGAGCCCTCTGCAGAGATTCTGCACTGTGTTTGGCAGAGAGATTCAGAGAGCCAATATTTGGGGAGGGGCAAAGAGGGGAAGCTCTGTTTTTCAAATCTGGTTTGACCTCTTGCAGCCTGCCAAGTTGTACCCTCTCTTTTGCAGGAACCCTCACTTTAGCTTCTCTGATCTTGAACAGAAGGATCTTACTGCTAGGGGTTGATGTGTCCTGCCTCTTCTCCCAGCCCAGCTTCTGACTGGCCACCTTGCTACAAACAGGACTGCCCTGTCCTGCTTTTACCTGCCAGCCTGTCTGCCTCCAGTGTGGATTTTTCTTCAATCGCAACAGCATCTAGTCATTTCCTGAGTTAGAACTTGTCATCCTCACTGGGACGGAGGTCTCTCACCACTCTCCTGCCATTCCTGCTCTCTGCCTCCCGTCATCCACCCACACACAGAGCACTACCTTGGGCAGAACCAATCACAGGACTCCAGAACCATCCCTCTTCCCCAGACTGCACTGAAAAAAGGGATTAGAAATTGTTCTCTTCCTCCTGAGCCTTTAAACTGAACTGAATACTTTCTTTCTCCTTTCTGCAGAGAAGCACTGGATTTCCATAGGCATTGACTGAAAAGTTGTCTTAGTTCCCCACGGTCCACACCCTCTTCCACGCCCAGCCACACACTCCACCTGCCGGGGTACCCCTCCCTTTGGAGAACCACACGTGTTCCGCTTTCAACCTGCTGCTACAGCACCCTTCACAGAAGGGGCCTTGGAACAAAAGCTTAGCTCAGCACAGCCCAAAGGGACACAACGTGCTTGAGTTATTCATTACTTGAGTTGGAGGAGGTCACAGAGCAGGAAGCGCACTGGAAAGCAAGGGGAAAGGTGGCAGAGAGGGTGGGGAATGCATCAGGGTGACCTTCTAGGGCCTGATGGGAACTCAGAGTCCTGGTAGGGGGTGGGTATCATAGTGGGAAGGTGACAAAGTCATAGCAAGAGCCCCAAGGTTAGCCAAGGTCAAATGGAAACAGCTGATTATAATTAAGCTAGCTACTTAGTAGCTCTTGCTATGCACCAGGCACTGTGCTTAACACTTTCCCATATCTCTCCTTTTATCCTCGCAGTAATGTAACACTTCAATTTTATGACTGAGGGAACAGCCCTGGAGAGAACAAGTGACTTGCCCAAGGTCACCCAGCTAGCATGCCTGTTCTGAAGCTGGGAATGTGAATGTAGGTCTTTACCAGCTTGTTCTGTGTGGTGAAGTGGTTAGATGGGTGGTACAATTCCAGATGGTCTAGAGTGGCTGGGCAAGTGGAGTCTGAGATGAGCTACTGAGATAAATCTGGTTCCTATAGGACTGAGATCATGTTCTCCAGCAGCAATCCCAGGTCTGGGTGGAAACCCGGAGGTTTTCAGGAAGCCTGGAGGAGGCTGGCTTAGGATGAGTTGCTGCATTGGCTATGCAGATGTGACCCTCAGGACTTTATCAGAACCTGTGAAGAGTTTCCATGCAGGGAAGGGGGGATGAGTAGAGCTAGGGACCTAAAATTTGAGAGGGGAAGATATTCCTCAGAGGAAGACAGTAAATCAAAGACTAGAGACCAGCCATCAGTCTACCAGGTGTTTGCTACACCTCTGAAGAGCTAAGGTAGGACACTTTTTTAGGAAAAAAGAAAATCTGTCACTGGAGACTCTCTTTACGTATTTTGTCTTACCATATGCTTCTTCTGGAAGGGGGGTTGGGAATCAAGCGTGAGGTACAGGAACGGAATGGGCACAAGTAAGGGCAGAACGGCCTCCCCGAACCGCCTCATCCCTTCCCATTCTACCCTTCCCCCACTCATCTCTTTTTGCTGATTCTGCTCACAGGTTTTCCTTCCTCTTACAGTAATGGGCACTCAACAACACATACCCTTCCCAGCAACCTGTGCTTCTGGAAACTCCTTGATAAGGTAACTTCTGCCCGAAGGGGACCAGGGGCCTCATATCCGCAGGTGCAGCCTCTTCCTGCAGCTCTCATACTACTAAGCTGGGGTTTTTCCAACATAAACATGACAGGGGCTAAACAAGAGGTGGCTTCCTCCCTCAATAAGCTGTTCTCTTTCCCTGTTGCCTTTGACAGAGCCCTGCAGCTTCCCCCACTGGGGCTTGGTGGATAGGTGGTCGCTTCCCCCCCGAATTTCAGGAATGTTCAGGTTTGCACAGGTCCTGCAGGCGAGCCTGGAAGATTAGAAAAATGCTCATTCTTAATCAGTTCGGGCTTGTCTTTATGCCAGCGAGGTTGACCTTGGCGACAGAAGGGTGGCCAGGACAAGGACAAGCATCCTGGTACTGGGGAATTCTCTGATATGGGGCTGGGACATCAAGATGGGCCATGATGGCCCCTGGGGATGGGGCTTCTCTGCAGGGGAAGCAGAAGCAGCCCGGCGTTTTCTGCTGTGTCACTGCCCTCGGAGAGATGTATAAAGCTGCTCGGGGGCTCATAACAGGGGGATGAAACCAAGAGTTTGGCTTTCCAGCAACAAGCGGATAAAGGGCGGGAAGGGGTACTCTATGCCCCAGGTCTGCAACATCTTGCCCTATGCGCTAGGTTTTCCCAAAAGTCCTTTGGCTCCAAAAATTTTACAGCAGAACAAAGGGATCGATACCCCCACGGGGGCATACAAGCATGCCAACGAGAATACCCGCCGCCGACCTGGCACCAAAGAAAGTCCTCGGTGGCTGGGTCGCAACCGGTTGCCACGGGACAACTCACTGCGGGCTACTCCTCCCGAGCCCTAGCTCCGGGCTACCGCCCTGGGTGGGTTTGGCAATTGTCCTGCTCGAGGTGGTTCAGGCCGCCCACAAGGGGCACAGCCGGGCAGTCAGGAACCGGGGCTGCCTGCTGGGCTGGCCTGCAAGGAGAGGGAAGGGCCGGAACTGCAACCGCAGTGGCGAGGAGTGCGAGGGGGCGGCAGGTGCAGGAGCTGGAGGCGGGGCGGAGCTGGGCAGAGTCCTAGCCGGTCCGGCGTCCCGGAGTGACCTTCCCCCAGCCCGCCAGGGCCCAGGAGGGGTGGACCCACAGGCCAGGGAGGCCGAAAGCGCGAGCGGGCAGGCGTGGGGGCTGGGCCATGACTGCCGGACCGGGGTCCCCGGGGCTCCGGGCGACCTAGGTGCGGAACACCCCAATACAGAAGAGGAGGTTCGTGCCCAGCCGGGAGCTGGGAGGAGGCTGCGAGGCGCTGCCTGCGCGTCCCTCACCGTCGCCCCCACCTCCTCCGCGCCCCGCGCCCCGCGCTCCAGTCGGCGCCTCTAGCCCCGGCGGCTCCTTTGTGCCGGCCCCGAGCCCGCCCTCTCGGGTCGAGTCCCCGCCCCCCGCGCCGGGATTGGCCACCCGGGCCGCTAGTGGGAGGGGCGCGCGGCCACCGAGGCGCGGTATATAGTAAAGGTAGGGCCGGCGCCGTCAGCCAATTCGTCGGCTCGTGGCGGGCGTGGTGGTTCCTGCCCGCAGTCCGCTTGTCCGTCCTTCACTCTGACTCTCCTACCCCGGCTTGTCTCTGCAGAGGTCACGGGAGGCGGGGGCCCCGCACACGTCCCCAGTGGCAGCGGGAGCGGCAGCTGCGGGTTCGCGGAGCCCCCGAGCCCCCAAGGGCTAGAGGAGCGCTCGGCGGACCAAAGAAAGCCCGCGAGCGGCTGCGCGCCCACCAATAGGTGCGGGGCTCGGAGCCGCGCAGCCTGCGCCGTCCCTCCCTCCGCCCCCGCCCCGCCGCCGCCGCCGCCTCCCCCTCCTCCTGCTCCTGCCTCGGCTCCTCCGCCGCGCGTCTCGCACTCCGAGAGCCGCATCGGCAGCGGCGCGTCCTGCCTGCGGAGAGCCAGGCCGGAGAAGCCGAGCGGCGCAGAGGACGCCAGGGCGCGCGCAGCAGCCACCCACCCTCCGGACGGCGGCAGCTGCTGACCCGCCATCGCCATGGCCCGCGGGAAAGCCAAGGAGGAGGGCAGTTGGAAGAAATTCATCTGGAACTCAGAGAAGAAGGAGTTTTTGGGCAGGACCGGTGGCAGTTGGTGTAAGTAAGGGGTCCGCAGCTCCCGGCCGCCGCGTCTAGTCTTTCCCGGGCTGCGCATCCCCTGCGCAAGCTCCGCGGCCAGTTCCGCACCCGCCCCGCTGGCCGGGGCGGCGGGGGCGAGGATGGTGGGCGCTGCTGGGTCGAGCCGGCGTGGGCTTGCAGTCCTGTGCGGAATGCGGAGTCCTCAGAATGGGGCGCAGGGTCGGGGTTGGAACACGACAGGCAGAAGGTTATGCGTATCGTAGCGATCTTGGCTTGGTAATTTGCAGTCTTTCTTACCGTGCATCCGTTGAGTCCTTTCCTCCTGGGAATGGTCAGGCTCTGCGAGACTACATCTGTCTCTCCCGTGTCCTGAGTCCTTAAAAAAAATGAGATCTGGGGTCGTGAGAGAACCTCGTGAGGTAATGGGATCTAATGCGGGCGAGGTTGTGTGTTACAGCATCTTTTTTCTAGTCTAAATACGTACCTCAAAAGAGAGAGGAAAGAGAAGGGTGGAGAGGAATCCATCCACACACTGCGGTATTTCACAGCGATGGCTAAGGGTTTCCCTTCACGACCTCCCCTGGAGTCATCACCACCCAGAAATGGTTCAGTAAGCTCCATTTCACGACTCCGATTCTTAGCCTCGGCCCGAATCCTGGCAAAATCTGGTTGTTTTCACAGACAGTTGTGGATCAGTCAGTAGGTTGGGTTGATTATGGTGAAGGGAATATAAACGCAGAGCAGCTCATCTTAAAATATTTTGTGCAGCCTGTTGCTTGGTTGGATAGACTTTTTTTTTTGCCATCGAAAATTAGATTCCTTGTTTTCAGCCTCTCCGGAAGGGTGACTTTTTTTTTTTTTTTTAAGGTCATTTTGAAGGGCAGAGTTGTAGGCGAATCTATAAGAGTCGTGACTGCGTGAGGGAAGGAGGGAGGGAACTCCCCTTGCTGCATCACTGCCCCCTCCTCCTCCAACATCATCATCATCATGACCATCACCACCAACACCACTGGCACCACCAACACCACTGGCACCACCACTGCAGTCATTCAGGGAGTTCTGAACAGAGGCCGATCGGTGTTCCTGGTTGGGAGGATCTGTGGGTATCGGCAGGAGAATGAGTCAGGGAAATAGTGCTTAGCTGACATTTTGAAATGGAAGACGCTGGAATATATGAATTTTTGTAAAGAAAAAAAAATGCAGCTTGTGAGTCTCTCTTGATTGAAAAGTAAAGGGTTAATAATGCATCACACTTCAAGGTTAGTCAAGGTGAAGCCTCTTTCCAAGGTGTTAACGGGGAAGCATAGGTATCCCTGAGCCATGGAAAATGGAGTTTTTTAATGGGTTTTAGCTTTTGTTTTATATTTTATTTCGGGGAGACTGTGCTTCATTGAGATTATTCATGGTGTCTCAGGCATAAAGGTAGTTTCCTGTGTTTTCATGTGGAAAGGAAAACCTGAAGAACTGTGAGGTGTGTGTAGAATGAACAGCTCCCTGGCAACTCCTTGTAACTTGAGGGAGGCCTGGGAGGTGCACTGCGGTATAGGCACCCTTCTGCCAAGGTTAGCTGGGGCTTCCTTCTCTGGTGGTCTGACCCTGCTGCGCCACAGGGGCAGAGGCTGCACTGACTCTAGGCACATTGTGAAATTTGCCTTCTTGTCTTTTTCCCCTTAGTAAAATATGTATCGTTCCTCATTCCAATTTCATGCTGCTTAGAATAATATTTGCTTTAGAGGGCAAGGCTGTATGGACTGACTCAGTCTTTAAGCCGACATTTAATGGGCAGCACCTCCATGAGAGAGAGAAAGAGAGACCGTGTGTGTCAATTTTTGTGTCTTGGTAACCTATCCAGCCAGCTATCAGTAGGCTGATTTATGAACGGAGACCCCAGGACTGCTGTACTTGCCCCCTCTTCCCTTCCATGTTCCACGGTACAGGTGCTGTGCTAAAAATCCCCTTTTTGTTTTGTGCTAATATGTCTGCCCCTTTCTGGCAGTGTAAGAACTGTCAGAGCCTCTCTTAGGTAGAGAAGGTGGCAGCAATTACCATCTCCTATAGAGAAAATGCCCCCTTTTCAGCGCTGGGCCCAACATGGATGCCCTTGGGTCGAGGGCAGGATGCCCTTGGCTCGGTTTTGCTTCTAGGTAGATTTTCACCAAAATGGACGCAGGAGACTCGCCTGTCACCTGCTGGAGAAATCACAGCATGCAAATCACTTTGTGCCTTCCACCTTTTTATTAGGTTAATACAGACATTGGTAGGTTTTTATATTTACAGCTAGGCCTGGATGCCTGCCTGTGACCTTTTGAAGGGTACACACTGTTTGCTTGTTTTTCCAAAGAAAACCCTCTGTATTACTTTTTTTTAAAGGAAGAAAAATTGCTTGAAAGGGAGATGCCTCTGAAGCCTCCCCACTCCCCTCACAGTGCCACCCCAGCTAGTTGGTGTGACTTATCTAGCCTTTTTTTGGCTGGTGGGGGGGAGCCCCTGGTGGCCTGTGTCTGGGTGAGCCACTGCATAGGCCCTTCTAGTCCTGAGTGCTCCACTCTCCCAGTGACCTCATGGCAGTAACTAGGGAGATTTTATCAAGTAACATCTCAGAGCAAAAAGGGAAAATTCCTCGCTTTTCTTAGGATATCGTGTGGGCAGAATGGAAAGGCTGTCTGTCTCTGAGCTTAATCAGTGTACGTGCAAAATAACTTGTTTTTTCATTTGCTCTTATTTGTATTTTAAACTGTAGCCTCAATTGTGTTCCCTCTTATGTTGTTAGAAGAATTAGGTATCTGGAGTCCAGGCAATGAGTATAGAGATGTTTCAGTTGTTCAAAGGGGCACATGTAGGTAAGCTAAGAGCACCAAGATGAGGTGGGGGTGGGGGGCAACAAGAGGAAACTAGAATCAAGGCTACGACAGCTGTCTTGCTGATTGTTACACCAACTCTTGCACCTCTTAGGAGCATTCACTGGAAAAATTTTCCAGATCTCTTGACGTCACAGAGTTTGCCATTTGCCTACTGCTGCTTGGATACAGAATGCAGCACTTAACCCTTGTCCTGCGGGGAGGGAGTGATTGAGTTGGGCGCTGTAGTTCTGGATTACACAACTTTTTCTTTCTTCCTTATCTTTGCTTCTGTCTTTGCCTTTTTCCTTGTTCTTTGCTTTTGATAGAGGAAAAAAGGACAATGATTAAGCATTTTGGTGTGGTTTTGTGTGTTTTGCTTGTTTTAACAGCTCTGTAGCCTGATTTCCCTTAACTCTTTCGTGCCTGATTGGAAAGTTGGGCTTTTAAATGTATGGACAGGGCAACAAGGCTAATTCCTGCTGTTGTGTACCCACTCCCTCCCTGGCCCTCTCCTACCACATATATACTAATACTCTTTTTCAGTGGCTTTTCCCCCAGGTACCCTGGCATTTAATGCATGAGATCTGGACCTTCTCAGCAGTAACCTAAGGCTCCTTTGTGCAGTCATGCTTCTGACGCGATAACCTTACAGTTCACTCGTTCCCTGTTTTGCATTCACATTGAGTTGTTTGGCTGGCACAGGGCTGCCAGGCAATGCCTAGTACAGCCTGTTACTATGCGGCTAATCAGGGAGATAATCCTTGTAAACCAGTAACTGATAGCCACCCTCATTCCCATCTATGTGTTGAGTCTTTTTTTTTGGTTTTGCAGCTATTTCGGCCTCCATCCTGTTATCTTGTTAACTATGGGAAAAAGAAAATGCAGCCCAGCAAGTCAGTCATTGTTCTGGTTCCAGTTCCAGAAGATGGGATTAAAATGTGCTGGTCATTTTCGCTATAGAATTTTCTTTTTTCCCCCTTGTCTTGTCCTCCGAGGGGAAAGACAGTGTGTGCTTTGTTGAAAATACAAACCAAAGGGGAGAGCGATAGTAAAAAAACAGGAGGATATCATCATTGGGTTTCTCAGCATTCATTGCTCTGCCGCAGCAAAATAACCCTCAGGCATCTGAGCATTTGGAGAAGCAGCAGAGCTTGGATTGTAGTATTTAAATGTCAAGGGATATACAAGCAAAGAAAACATAGGTCTCTAGGGGAGTATATTGTCATATTTTAAATTCATTGCATAAGCATCCATACATAGCTCTAGATTTTATTGGTGATCTTCATGATTTTTTTTATAATCTTGAGAATAAAAAATATGGATAATTTTTTTTCAAAATTTAGGGAATTAAAAAATCTAAGGATCCTAGTTCTAGCTGAACATTCCTCCTACCCTTAACCACCTCCCATACACGCTGTAAGTGGAGGGCTGCTCAGCCTCTCGATTTTTACCCTGTGTCAGTGGGAGTGAGGTGCACTCTCTTGACGTTGGACAGGGAAGAAACCAAACGGGGTGGGGGAACCAAGAAGGAAGTTTATTCATCCGTGGGAAGATTAAACTTTCATTCTGAGCATATGACTGCATCACAGCTTTTTGTTTCTGTTCTTCTTGCAGTTAAGATCCTTCTATTCTACGTAATATTTTATGGCTGCCTGGCTGGCATCTTCATCGGAACCATCCAAGTGATGCTGCTCACCATCAGTGAACTTAAGCCCACATATCAGGACCGAGTGGCCCCACCAGGTAAAATCAACATGAATAGCTTCATTTCCTTCAGAGATAGCATGGGTGTCACGTTTTCTATTGAGAAAAAATGATTTGGAAAATTACTCTATAATGTAGTTTTAAATGAACCATGAAAAGGAAAAAGAGAAACTTCTCTCGGCTGCAGCCAGATGTCCTACCCGCATTGCAGGCAGAGCTCCCACGGGTTGCAGACATCTTATTTGCCCACTTCTAGAGTGAGGGTGAAGAGTCCTGGTTCTTGGCCCAGCCTGCTACCCACCAGCTATGTGACTGTGAACAGATTGAGTTCTGATGGCGGCCCTGGTCTTCTCATTTGTCATATTCTAGGGTTTGGTTAGTGGGATCCTTTCCAGACCTTTTCGAGTCTAACAGACATTTTTTTACTTCTTGAGGGGGGCTATGACTCAGATAATTCCTTTAAAAAAAGTCACTTGGGCTCCTGTTTTAAAAGGTCGACTTATTTTTAGAGATGTTAAGAAGCTGTGGAATGGGCAGCTCCTCACAGGGAGAGGAGCTGTGACTTTAGGGGTCTGTTGTCCCACCTGCTGTTAGTTTGCAGTTTGACCTTGAATAAAGTCACTCTCACTTCTCAATATTTATACCCATTGATTTAATAAGCGTCTCGTTTGCCGGCTTTCTGGTCCCACTTTGTAGTTTAATTAACTGTCTCCTTTAGCTCTTAAAAACTTGGGTGAACAAGAAGATTATAAGAAAATAGAAACTGCCGCACGAGTCCCTGCTGTGACTTGAGTGCCATCAGTGTAGAGCTATGTGTGTCCACACCAGTCACGAAACGCCGTGAAAGGCCCACTGCCATCACGCCTGATGCTGGTAGAACAAGACAGTGGAATAGCCACAAACGTGAATTTGCCATCTGGCTGTTGTAAAAATCATTGTCTGGAGAACCTAGAGAGAAAGTGTTGCGTAACTTCTGGGTTCTCACTTATGAATGACCTTGGGGCTGCTGCTGAGGGGTGGCAATGACTTGTCCCTTCTCTGCTTTCCCTTGGCAAAGGTTTAGTAACAGCTGTATTTAGGTGACAATCTTCAGATGATCTACATGGTCCTGAGCACCCTAGATCAAGGGCCACTGCCTGCCACAGACTTTTCATGCCCACCGACTTGAATGTGGGAAGGATTCACAGAGGAAGATCTTCAAAATACGGAGGTGGCAAGCATTGTTGTGTAGCCCTAAGTCAAATAGTTCTCCACTGTAAGAAAAACTCAAAATATTTCCAGATAAATTTAGATCTGAGGGATTGGGGAAGTGGAAAAAAAAAATCACATAAGTAAGTAACATGACTTAAATCTGCTTAATAATCCAGTTTCCAGCAGCTGTTTTCCACAAGAGGTGGGTCTGTGGAAAGGTTGAAGCAAGAATTCTGGAGTACGCAGAGAAGCTGAAACATGTTTTACGTTGGGTTCGGTGATAGGGAAGCATTGTGTCTTTTCATGTCCTCTTCTACTAGAACTTTTGTGGTACCATTAGTTGTAATTTTAATTGGTGCAGGTATTTTGTTTTTGTTCTTTGTTTTGCCATTTAAAAGTTATTCCTCCATCATGATGCGATTTTATAATTTTTTTTTTTTTTTGAGACAGTTTTGCTCTGTCACCGAGGCTGGAGTGCAGTGGCACAATCTCGGCTCACTGCAGTCTCCGCCTCTCAGGTTCAAGTAATTCTCTTGTCTCAAAGAGCTGGGATTACAGGCATGTACCACCATGCCTGGCTAATTTTTGTATTTTTAGTAGAGACAAGGTTTCATCATGTTGGCCAGGCTGGTCTTGAACTCCTGACCTCAGGTGATCCACCCACTTTGGCCTCCCAAAGTGCTGGGAGGTGTGAGCATGAGCCACCACGCCTGGCCTGCTGCTATTTTATAATTCTTATACTCAAAGCCAAATATGACTACAAAGTTAAATATTTTCTTCAATTTCCTAGATTAAAAAAAAAAAGGTCACTGAGTATGTGAACTTTGAGGAGTCAGCCTTTAATAAAACTAAAAATTCTCTTTGTGCCCTTTGCAGAAAGGAAAATTTCACTTTGGAAAAGAAATAGCCAAAGTGCCCGACCTTGTAAGTAAGGACTTGGAAATGACCTTGCCTGTAAATCAACGGGCAGAAGTGCTCGGTCCTTTCCAACACCCTCTCACCGCGCCTTGCTCCCCTTCCTTCCATCCCCTTCCTAAAAGACATGTTCTTAGTACCTATATTTAGTGTGCTCGCAGCAGTTGGACTGACCTGACAAACCCTGACTTCTCCAAAGGAATGCTGGTGGCTCATCTTGGAAAAATGCATTCCTGTCCTGTGGTCTGAGTCACAGGAAAAGTCCTCAGTCCTCCATCTTCCTTGTTCTTTGGCCTGGTAATTTCTGTCTCTTCTTTTCCTCATCCCTTCCCCCATCACCTTTCAGGAGAGTCTAGGCCAGGCCCCTCCTCTTCACCTGCCTTACCCTGTGGGATTTTTCGGGGCCTTTACCAAGGGACATGGCATCCATATGGAAATGATAGTAACCTGAGTCAGGCCAGGCCAGCAGAGTGCCAGCTGCTGCAAAGTGCAGCCCTTGGACCACCCCTTATGGCCCTATGTTGCCTGAGGGATCCTAACTGGACCCTCCTTGGCATTTTTCAGAGTACATGTTAGAAGCTTGTATTTTGCATAGGAAATAACTCCTTACATATGCAGACTAAACAGATGTGTTTGAGAATACCCTGACAATTTTTTGACTTCACATTAGTATCTTTAAAGCCTCCATTTTCATGTTAAAGAGGGAAAATTGTCAATTTGAGTTAGATACACCTAGTGGGTGTGAAAGTTGGCACATGATTTAAAGATATAAGGACTTACTAATAATATTATCTGCTGAATTTGAGGCATGAATGCAAATCCAGCCTGACTGGGTATTGACTGCCCTTTGTACACTGGAATTCCTTGTAATTGGATCTCTTCTCAGTGACGTGTGAATGTGGCCATATCAAGCAGTGGCAATTGTGCAGTGAGTGTATTTGGGCCCGTATGGTGATAATATTGGATAAACTGAGAGGCCAAACATGAAATCTCAGAGAGACTAAACTAAAGAATGGAAGTGAGATATAAGAAAAAATGGTGAACGTGTACAGCTTCTTGGCCCTGAACAATGGTGGCCATTTAATGCACATGATTTTCCTTACAAAGTCTTGTTGCAGCTGGTGTGGTAGCTCATGCCTGTAATCCCAGCACTTTGGGAGACTGAGGCAGGAGAATCCTTTGAAGGCAGGGGTTCAAGACTAGCCTGAGCAACATAGCAAGACCCCATGTCCGCACACACACAAAAAATTTTTTTAAGTCTCCTATTAAGTGTGGCGGTGGGGGGCAGGCGCGGTGACTCACGCCTGTAATCCCAGCACTTACGAGGCGGGTGGATCTTGAGGTCAGGAGATCGAGACCATTCTGGCTAACAATGGTGAAACCCCATCTCTACTAAAAAATACAAAAAATTAGCTGGGTGTGGTGGCAGGCGCCTGTAGTCCCAGATACTCAGAAGGCTGAGGCAGGAGAATGGCATGAACCTGGGAGGTGGAGCTTGCAGTGAGCCGAGATCGCCACAGCAGTCCAGCCTGGTTGACAGAACGAAGACTCCATCTCAAAAAAAAAAAAAAAAAAAGGCAGTTCTCTCCTTCTGTGAGAACTAAATTAGATGATAGACATATATAAAGCAAATAGTACTTTATGGTGGCAAAACCAATGATAGTAAATGTAGGGTAGCTGTTGATAGCAACTTCTGTTTTTTCCTTTTTTTTCAAGAGGGAGTCTTGTTCTGTCACCCAGGCTGGAGTGCAGTGGCATGATCTTGGCTCACTGCAACCTCCGCCACCTGGGTTCAAGTGATTCTCCTGCCTCAGCCTCCTGAGTAGCTGGGACTACAGGTGTGTGCCACCATGCCTGGCTAATTTTTGTATATTTAGTAGAGACGGGGTTTCACCATATTGGCCAGGTTGGTCTGGAACTCCTGACCTCTGGTGATCCACCCGCCTCGGCTTCCCAAAGTGCTGGGATTATAGGCGTGAGCCACCGCGCCTGGTCCAGGGTTTTTATAGCCCTATCTTTCTACTAGAAGCAGCAGTTTCTTCTTTTTGGACACTGAACTTCCAGATATGACAGGGATGCTTTGCACACTTAGATTTTCATGGAGTCAATAAAACCTTAGCTTTCCGTGAAAATGTTTAAGAGACATTTGGGAAACATGTTTTTAAAAATTTTAAAGTGAATTTAAATGGCATTGTGTTTGTTGTGCAATCTCTCCCTTTAACAAACCCACACTTGTTGGGTTAGCGGCTGCCAAGCTTTTCTCCAGGGGAGACCCTCTTAGGCAGTCCTGCAGTGCCGCTCTGCAGCATTGCTTCTCATCTGTTGATGCAGTTGGATCTGGGGAGAGACGCAGCAATTAGCTGTGCTGGAGAGGGCCGAGCAGGCACAGGCATGCACACCCACATGTATGCCCACGGACATGCACACGTGCACACACACATGCATGCTCATGGATATACCCATACACTCAGGCTCACCAAGCCCTGTCCCTGATTTGACCCTGCTTGCCTTGCTGCCTGCGCAGTGGTATAATGGAAAAGTCTCTTCTTCACATCCGCTGCTGCCCTTCCCCCACCCCAGGCTCACTTAGCAACAGTGGAATGAAATGAAGGTCACTGTGTGTCAATCGGTGTGTCCGGGAGATTCCCAGCTGGCTTGCTTCCTGGTAGGCAGGTATGAGTGTATGCTGCTGTTCTCTCTTTTCAGGTTCTGGGTTGCTGTTTGTTTAGCTCTGAAGTATAGATGGCTCAGTGCTAGCAGACACATTTTCAAAGGCTTATATTCTTGAGTTGTTGGTAACCAGAATTGGGCAGGAGAAGTGGGGTGGATGCAGACCAGCTGACCACACTGGCACCACCAGCAGTTTCAGTTTCATCTATTTGTGAAGAGGAAATATCTAATCTGAAAACTTATTAGGGGCCTGGCGTAGGGGCTCCTGCCTGTATTCCCAGCAATTTGGGAGGCCGAGGCGGGCGGATCACCTGCAGTCGGGATTTTGAGACCAGCCTGGTCAACATGATGAAATGCGTCTCTACTAAAATACAAAACTTAGCTGAGCGTGATGGCAGGCGCCTCTAATCCCAGCTACTTGGGAGGCTGAGGCAGGAGAATCACTTGAACCCGGAAGGTGGAGGTTGCAGTGAGCCAAGATTGTGCCACTGTACTCCAGCCTGGGCAACTAGAGCAATACTCCATCTCAAAAAAATAAATAAAGAAACAAAAAACCCATTAGGGTTCAAGCCATTATCATTCAATCTCAGCTTGATTAAGTAAAATTCCTGAGAAGTCATTATGTCAGTCTCAGAATACCTAATTTTTTCCCCCCCACACTACCTCATACTTGTATTGCTGTCTCTCACTCACATTTCAAAGGGGAAATGAGAAACATTTGGCTTGTTTATACTTTGGAGGGATTGTTAGTGCAAAGTGCCAGTAAGGTGTTTCCGGTTAGAGTACACTGCTTTGTAATCTCTCAGCTGACACGATGTGTCTCTCTACACCCAGCTGTCTCTCACTTTCCCTCTCCTCCTCTCTTCCCACCCTCAAATGGATCCTGTCTACCTGGTCCCAGAATTTGAGGCTCTGGATGAATTAGCATTGGTGGCAATTAGATTTCCAAAAGCTACTGCCCAGCCTTATGACTTGGTAAAGGGTTTGTGGGGGGAACTGTTTGGCTTCAACAACTCAACTACCCAGGTAGTGATTTATTTCTAAAGACAGGGGTACAGCTAGCCAGTCATCTCTTGAGTAGACAGGAAACCTAATGATTTACTTTAAAATGTTCTTGGAGCTGCAGAAAAACAGATTTTACTTTGTATGCCCATTGTACGATGAGTAAGCAGAACAGAGACCTGATAAATAGGACCAGGTAACAAATCTGTGGAAGCGCTGGTGGGCGGGGGGTGTGGGGAAAGCTGGATTTGTGAAGCTTCATTTAAGGATTTTTTGCTGCGTTCGCCCAAGGGTCATAGAAAGTGGTGTGGAAAGAGCAGTAGCCTGACAGGTCCACTTCTGTCATAAAATCTGATGGGGTTATTGGACTGGTTGCTCTTAACTGTTCGTCAGTGCTCTCATGCTAGTTATCTGATGACCAGCTGGTCTGTTGGATGCAGCCAAGACTAGTGAGAAGCTGGGGAGATGAAGGGAACAGGGATATATCCTCCGGTAGCTTTTTCCCACGTACATGCATGAGCAGATCTTACCAAATGTCACGTGGAATGCAGTGTCTTATTTCAGGATATTACTTAACAAATGTTATGTCTTATATCTAGATAAGTCAAATATACTATATGTACTTGTTCTTCAGTTTGGCCTTGAGCATAATTAATGTAAAATACTAGGATTTATCTGTTTGTTTATCCTTTTATAAAGGTGGCACCTTTCCTTTATTGTATTGAGAATAAGCACAATTATGAGCTATACAAAATACCAAGGATTTGCCCCCTATGGGATATGCATGTTTAAAGATAGATCATCTGAACTAAATAACTCTGCTTTCTTGAAAGTGAATATACAGCCACAGGAAAAAGAGGACCGATCAGAGAAGAGCCTCAAGCAGAGTTTATGGCATTTAGCTTAGACGGGAGGAATGATTTCTTTACCCCGAGTGTCAGTAAACTTCCAGTTTGGCTGTAGAAACAATCCAGGGATTCAGTTTTCTAAGACTTTGTAAAGGGAGCAGATTCTGAGTGTCAGGAGGGTGTGATTGTGACCCTGCCTGCAGGCAGGGAGATTTATTTCTTGCTAATCTCAGAGCCTGAGTCTAAGGCAGAGCCGGAGGCAGAAGGTGAGTCAAAGGCGTTCTGGTTTCCAGAAAGCGCAAAGGTGCCTTTTATCCCGTGCCTCTCCCCTTGCTTTGCTAGGGAAGTTGATACTAACCCACAGATGTAAAACAAAAATAAAAAACAAAATCCAGAAATATCTTAGGTCCTACAGAGAAATTTCTATCTCATGTATGTGCATATGCATACATATGTGTACATATACATGTATGAGTATGTATGAATTCATACCACTCTATCTTTTTTTAAATTGGAAATTACTTTTCAACTCGGAATGTATAGGAGACACATGATACGTGTGTTTTGTGTGCGTGGCTACATTTAAAAGCATTTCTTTGCTTCCTGTGCCCTTCTCAGCCATATGGGTACCTTCTGGAGGTTTCCATGGGAAATGATTTCTATTTAGAGATTTGATCTAGTGATTCATCAGATGTATTAAATGACAGGTGCAAGCAGCTGTGCATTTGAATAACTTACAAGGTTGAAATGGCTACTTTCTAGTTTAAATACTTTAAACTCTAAACTGGCATGTAGATTGAGGAATGATGAACTTGCTACTTTATAAACCTAATTAGAAACAAAGTCCTTTCCCTCAAGCCTTTTCCCCCTTGTGCTATCAACACTTACTAAAACTAAACCTAGAGGATCTTCCTTATTTCTCAAGAGACGGGGACCAAGGACAGGTAAATGTGTCTTTGAAAAAGCAAGTGGGAAACCAAAAGTTTTTTTAAAATCTAAATCTTATGTAAAGTTGAAATACTTGAAAACCAAATATTAAAAATTTACATACCCAGATTATGATTTCTGCCTCAAGTGGCTTTATTAAGTAATGATATATAGCTTAAGGCAAATGATCCTATCAGAACGAAGCTGTCTCTAGAGCTCGGAGTGGTTAATGTAAATTCAAGTTTAGAAGACTGGAGAGGGAAATGGTTAGATTTGTTTCCTGGAATATAACTTGAAATTGCGTGCCAACGATCGGGTGTTCTGCTGTCTTTGGCCCTCTGGGAGTTACCACTGCAAACAGAGCTCATCCTTGTCCAGAGACATAAGTAACAACTTTAAGAAGTGGACAGTAGAAAGGGGCATGTCGGGAGAAGTGGTCTAGTGTGAAAATATGACTCATGAGAACTCCAGTCAGCAAGGTGGGATTTGTGCAACCCTTGGAGAATGTCATGGTTGGAGAATTTGGGTGTCGCCTCAAAATACAGATGTTCTTCCATTTAGGATGGAGCTGTGTTCCAGTAACCCATTGTAAGTTGAAAATACCGTGAGTCAAAAATGCATTTACCAACCCTGTTAAACCCACTGTGAAGTCGAAAAATCCTAAGGCAAACATTGTAAGTTGGGAACAGTCTGTAATAAAGAAGTTACCAAATCCAATCCCATTGCTTTATATCTCTTCTTAACAGTCTGATAATTCTAAAGTAAATGATTTAAAGGATTTGGACATCCTTTCAAAGGTCTTTCGTCTTTCTCTTGTGTGTATCTAGTTGCTTTAGAGAAATAACTTGAGAAGAGGCATTTTTCTAATGTTTGGAGAAGACGTCATCAAAAACTGTCCTAATTAAGACTCTCCAGAACAGAACAGACCCGGGGGCTGATCTGTGGTGATTTCCAGGAGAAGTTCTCAGGCCATCAGGCTTTGGATAAAGAGAAGAGAGGAGACAGAGATAGTGGGTGATGGAGTGAGAGAGAGACCTTGCAGAAATGTGAGGAAAGAGAGCAGAAGAGCTACTAAGGAGACAGTGGCCACTTGACTGTGGTGTGGCCTCCTGGACGTTTGTTTATGTATGTAGTAAGTATGTGTGAGCTGATTGCTTGACTTAAACCGAGACCATCTGCTTTTTTACTGGAAGTGACTTTTGGATCAAAAGCTCTATGTCTTAAAAGGATGGTCATTAAGTCTTGTTAGTTACCATCGTCTAAGACCCCTCAGACTCCAGAGGGAAACATTAGCTCACAAAAGAGAGTAAGACATGACTGAGCTTTCTGGGGTTTATCTGTCATTCATTTGGCTCCCTCTACCAAGGTTCTCTGTTACTTAAAATGGAAAGGACAGGGCAGAGGCTTTGGCCTAAGGTCTAATCCAGCTGGGCAAGTCACAGGGTTCTAAGACCCAGTGCTTAGCTGTCTTTTTCACCCCTTGCGTACTTGGTTTCACTAGTTTCTGATGCTTCTGTAAGAGCAAAGTCAAGATTCTTCAAGCAGCCTGCATCCGTGTTTCCCTCACAAAGTAATTATAAACTTGACTAGGCTTAGATCATGAGCTATGCTTACTGAAAAATTTGGGCTTTCAGGTTGAAAGGGATGTGATTCCATTACTTGGTTTTCATTATTTCTTATTTGCCCCGTCTAGAGAGACATGAGGCCAATTGTGTATATAACTCTCTCCTGGGCCGGTGTTACCACTTCATGTAACAGTAATACCTACTATTTCCACAAATGCGATCTTAGATTTTTTTTTTCTTTTTCTTTTCTTCTTGTTTTTATTTTTATTTTTTATTTTTTGAGACAGAGTCTCAGTGTGTTGCCCAGGCTGGAGTGCAGTGGTGCTATCTCAGCTCACTGCAACCTCTGCCTCCTGGGCTCAAGCGATTCTCGTGCCTCAGCCTCCGAAGTAGCTGGGATTACAGGCATGTGCTACTGTGCCTGGCTAATTTTGTGTTTTTAGTAGAGATGGGGTTTCACCATGTTGGCCAGGCTGGTCTCGAACTCCCGGCCTCAAGTGATCCACCCAATTCATCCTCCCAAATTTCTGGGATTACAGGCATTAGCCACCATTCCCAGCTATATCCTAGATGACTAACAACAGAGGCACTTACAAGAAAGATTTGTCACAGGTCTATGAGTAAACATGAACTTAGTTTTGGTTGTAGCCCCGAGGCTCTTGGGGTGTGCACTAGCTATATATCATTTTGTTAGTAAAGAGCCCAGAGGACTGAGTGAGGGTTGCTGATGTTTTGAGTCTGACACATGTCCCCTGATCACTTTTAATAGTGGAGACCATGGACTTGACATCATGAAAGAATGAAAAGCGCTCAGCATAATACCTCCTCCTGTTCTTACTCTCCTTTTTTTGTGTGGGAGAGAAGTGGCACCACCATTCCTCGTACTCATATCAAAGTAATGGAACCTTGAGCAGCCACTGGAAGAGAGAACGCAGGCAGCCGGAAAGTGAGAGGCAAACCACTGGGGAGGCCCACTGAAGCCAGGCCAGGGAGAGCAAGGATGTTTGTGACACTCGCTTTGCAATCCAGGTTTTACCGTGTTTACTCTCAACATGACCTTCTAGGGTCACTCCTCCCTTCAGCTTGTTGGGTGAGACTCTCCAAATCTCAGTATCAGGCTTGTTTATATTTTGGCTTTTGCTGCATCCACCCCTCGCTGATGGACCACAGCTTGCATAATTGTTGTTTATCACACCAATGTCCCTTCGGTCCCCTGGCTGTGGTTCTTCCCCATACCTTTCCTGAAGGTCAGATGAGATCCCTCCTTGGTTTCTGACATTTGCTCTCCTTCACTCATCTAGCCATCCACCACCCTCCTGTCTTGTCTTTCGCAAGCCTGGAAACACTATTTAACCTGGTGCACATAAGTCCATTTCTGTCCCTGACCCCCAAACATCGCACAGAGGACCTGGAGGAGGTTCCCGCAGACCTCCTGCTTGAGCGATGCACAGGCATTTGCCTCTCTCTCTGGCTACCTATGTGCTGGCTCTTCCGGTGGCCCCTCAGCATGACGGTCCCTCAAGGCTCCATTCCCTCCTGCCTCCGGATTCTCCCATTCTGAATTTTGTTGAGCCTCTGGCTTTGAGTCTGCTGGTGTACTTCCTCCAGGTCCGGGCAAGTCACCTTAAGTGTCTTATTTACAACTCAAACCAGGAATGACCCTCCCTACCCGACTTCCCCATTTCACTGGGGAACTCTGTTTACCATTGCTGTCTCAAGCATTGGCTATCTGTGGAAGCTTCTGCTCACCTTTATTTTTGCAGGTATCTCTTCTCTTTACAGAACTGCTGTTTTCTACCATAAATGATCACAATGCCAATTTTAACATAGAAAAAGATTGTTCAGGGTATATTTAAATTGCTTTGAAATACTAAAAATTATCTATAGCTTGTAGGCATTTTTACAAAATTTTAAATTGTAATGTGTTTATTTTAAACTGAAGATTTTTATGAGCAAATTCTACTGCCCCTTTGATTCATTTCTATCACTGTTGAAATTTTCGTCCCCCAAAAATCTTCAGGTTCCACATCATCCTTTTCAGGATGATTTTTTTTTTTTTTTTTTTTTAATTGCAATAGGGTCTTGCTAGCTTGCCTGGACTGGTCTAGAACTCCTGGGCTCAAGCGATCCTTCCATCTTGGCCTCCCAAAGCGCTGTGATTGCAGGCATGAGCCACTGCACCTGGCCTGAAGATGACTGTTAATGTCCTAAAGTCCTTTGCCCTGCGCACCCCTGTGCCTTGCTCCAGGGATACTTGTCTTCCTCTCTATCCCTTCCATTCCTCTAGGGAACTACATGTGTGAAAAAGCATATCTCTACAACCCCCTGAGCCCATCTCATTATGTAACCACTTTTAAAGCATCTTCAGTCACTAGAAACAATAACAGCATTTAGTCTAGCCTTACGGATGCCTGCTTCTCAAGCCCTACAAATGGTGCTGCACTCTAGTTATCACTTCCACATTAGTTAACGTCGTCGTCTTCATATCTGAGTCACTGTTGCCACTCTCAGATTCTAATTCCCTAGAGAAGCAGTTCTAAGCCAAGGGTGATTAAAGATCTTTTCGTACTTATTAAACAGATTCTCAGATCTCTTTCTTAGAGATCAGGATTTTGTAGGCCTGGAGGGGAGTCTGTGAGACTGCATGTTTGACAAGCCCCTAAATGATAGTGACATAGGCGCTTTCCTGACCTGCTGGGAAGTGGGGGTGGGAAGCCAGGGCAGTCACTTACCAAGGATTGTGATGATGTGCCCCCTTATGGGCCCCACACAGAGAGGGGAGATCTGGGAGTGAGGATTAGAATCAGGTTGCCAGATTTAATAAATAAAAATAGAGGGTGACCACTCAAGTTTGAATTTCAGATAAACTATGTGTCTATATCTCTCTCCATATATATCTATATGTATCTCTATAGATATGTGTGTGTGTGTGTGTGTGTGTGTGTGTATGTTTTTGTTTTTTCTTTTGTTTTTTTGAGATAGAGTCTCGCTCTGTCACCCAGGCTGGAGTGCGGTGGCACGATCTTGGCTCACTGCAGCCTCCACTTCCTGGGTTCAAGCGATTCCCCTGCCTCAGTCTCCTGAGTAGCTGGAATTACAGGTGTGTGTCACCACATCTGGCTAATTTTTGTATTTTTAATAGAGACGGGGTTTCACGATGTTGGCCAGGCTGGTCTCAAACTCTGGACCTCAGGTGATCCACCCATCATGGCCTCCCAAAGTGCTGGGATTGTAGGCGTGAGCCACCATGTCTGACCTCAGATAAACAATAGTATTTTAATATAAGAGTGTCCCACGTAGCATTTGGGACATACTTATATTTACAAAAAACGTTCTTTGCTTATCTAAAATTCAAATGTAACCAGGCATCTTTTATTTGGCAGTCCTACAATAAAATGCAGTTGTGATGGACTTTTCCAACCATTGCTCCCGAGTAGTGCTGTGTAGTGTGGTTCACATACCCATCTAAGAAGTCTCATGAAGGCAGAGGCTTTTGGATATTAAAGAATGTAACAGACTTTTAGAGAGTGCAAACCCAAGGCACCTGGACTTCAAATTTTATCTGACTAGCACTGACATGCTCAGACTTTTGGATTGGAAAGCATTTGTGGTTACTGTACGTATGTCCCAAATTCTTCCCATTTAGATTAAAAGATCCAAAGAAAATATCTCTGTTAGGTAGGCTTGAGTCTAGAGAATTTGGAATGATTATACATTTACTGACGAGAATTTGGAATGATTATACATTTACTGACGAGAATTTGGAATGATTATACATTTACTGACAATAAGGATTATAAAAGAAGTCCTCTGTACCCAATGCTTACATGCAAGTAGGGAGGGTAAAGCCACCTGCACACAATGCTACCTTCCAGGGTATTTTAAACAACTGTGCATGTTGGGGTACTAGAAACATAATGGGCTTTGGAGTACAGCACACCTGGGTTGGAATTCTGGTTCTGCCACTTTCGGTGCAACCTTGGGCCAAGTACTTACCCTTTCAGTGCAAGCAGTGTTTTCATTCATAAAATGGAGGTGATCATTGAAGTGTTGCTAGGGAAATTAACTGATCTGTGCTGTTAAAGCATCGTTGTCATTGGTACTTGGGGTTACCTAATCTAAATGCCAGAGGAGTGATTTCACAAGGGAGGCAAGACCCTTTCTTTTTAGGCAGGTGGAGTTAGCAAAGTATGTTTTGTATGTGGAAAGTCTACTTTTGAATTATCTTGGTTGCTGCCTTCCTACTAATGATTTTCTCTCTGCCTGGTCTAGGATTAACACAGATTCCTCAGATCCAGAAGACTGAAATTTCTTTTCGTCCTAATGATCCCAAGAGCTATGAGGCATACGTGCTGAACATAGTTAGGTTCCTGGAAAAGTACAAAGATTCAGCCCAGAGGGATGACATGATTTTTGAAGACTGTGGTGGTAAGTAGACTCATTGTAGATGTTTGTGGCTAGTTTTCTTTCTCTTTAATTCGTATTTCCCACTTCTGTTTTTTGTTTAATGATCAAGAGATAATCCTGAAATAATGAAAGATTGAACTCTGGCCATACTTAGACACTTTTTTAAAAAACAGACACAGTGAAAAACAGTATAGCCTCAAGTATGACTATTTTCTGCTTTGGAAAGGTGTCTTTAAAACACTCCTAGGCACTATTTTTACTATTCAGACCCAAGACAGCAATTCCAGTTTTCTTTCTCTTACATCCATTGAAAAGTACAACTACTTATTTCCTTATCTGCCTCCCAAAAGTTCTCCCTATAGAAGAGTGCATAGGGCTTTCTCCCATCAGAAAGACATTTTGGTGTGATTAGCTGTCACTGCACTGGCATTCATGAAGGGGGATGTATGGTCAGGGTATACTTTTATTGATCGTGGTTGGGATAGATAATGAAATATGTGTTAGGCAGCTGACCTTTTTGGATAAGGAAATGACTTACGAAGGGTAAAGAGAGGCTGTTAGTTTCATTAAGTCATTGACGTGAATACATGTTCTCCCTCTTACTACCTGGACTGTGAATTTTCCAGTCCATGTTCTCGTTCTTTCCACATAAAAAAAAAAGAACTCTCGTTGGGTGCAGTGGCTCATGTCTGTAATCCCTGCACTGTGGGAGGCTGAGGAGGGAGGATTGCTTGAGCCTAGGAGTTTGAGACCAACCTGGGCAACACAGTGAGACCCCATCTCTACAAAAAATAAGACAAGTTAGCTGGGTGTGGTGGTGTGTGCCTGTGGTCCCAGCTACTTGGGAGGCTGAAGTGGGAGGATCACTTGAGCCTGGGAGGTCGAGCCTGCAGTAAGCCATGATCATGCCACAACACTCCAGCCTGGGCACCAGTGCGAGACCCTGTCTCAAAAAAGTTAAGTTTAAAAAAACAAACAAACATAAAAATCTCTCTGAGTTTTACTAGGTAGTATCAGCCCTTCTGATTCAATTCAAGCATTTGCCAACTCCAGTTCTTTTTTTTTTTTTGCGAGACAGAGTCTTGCTCTGTCGCCCAGGCGAGTGCAGTGGCGTGATCTTGGCTCACTGCAAGCTCCGCCTCCTGGCTTCACACCATTCTCCTGCCTCAGCCTCCTGAGTAGCTGGGACTACAGGCACCCACCACCACAGTTAATTTTTTGTATTTTTAGTAAAGACGGGGTTTCACCTTGTTAGCAAGGATGGTCTCGATCTCCTGACCTTGTGATCCTCCCGCCTCAGCCTCCCAAAGTGCTGGGATTACAGGTGTGAGCCACCACGCCCGGCCTCCAACTCCAGTTCTTTATAAGGCAGGCTGTGGCTTAGTCAGAGTATGGGGCGAATTGCCATTTTAAGTTGTTTTGAAAATATTTAGTAATTCAAAAGAACATTTTCAGTGTGAATTTTCCTCATTAGAATTTAAATGAGGTTTTCATCTTACTTTGCAGTAATTAAAAGGCCTGAGGGATAGTCAGGGTGAATCAGTTCATAGGAAATAGTCTAAATTCAGACTCTTCATCATTTGAAAGGAAAATAGTTAATTTGTGAACTTAGAAACTATATATAAATTATGGTATTTGCATTATTTTCCTCCAGCATGCTATGCATTAACTTTGAATTCTATATTCACTTGGTCTTTTTTTGGCTTTTATATGAGGATTGAATTAAAAACACCAGAATAAAATTTATCAGTCCAGCAAATGCTTAATGCATAGCTTTAAAAGGCAAAAACTCAAATCAAAAAAGCCTGGGCAATATAGCAAGACCCCGGTCTCTGCAAAATTTAAAAAACTAGCCACAGGGTGGCGCATGCCCAGCTACTCAGGATGCTGAGGTGGGAGTATCTTTAGAGCCCAGGAGGTTGAGGATGCAGTGGGCCATGATCGTGCTGCCGCACTCCAACCTAGACCATGGGGTGAGACCCTGTCTCAAAAAAAACCTGAAGTGGTGGTTGAAAAGGAAAATACCAGTTCTTTTCTATTCCTTCTTAAAAATTCTGACCAAAAAAAACCTAGTTCTAAAAATTATTGACAGTCCTTTTGTATTCTCATTATAATATCCCTGTTACTGAACTAAGCCAGTGTTGACAGTGTGAAGGATGCTACTCATGCAGTGTGATCCGTCTCCTTTCAGTCTTCTAAATAGCTGAGTAATCAATTATTTAAAAGAAGGGAAATATTGCCAGAGACTGAATATCATGTGCTGATCAAGTACTATGAAGCTTTGGTGTGGGGCCATATACCAGCTATTCCTTTTGGTAAAGTATCTTTTAATGTGAGTGAAGAGATGAGAGATGGTTTTCCTGGAGATCTTGCTTCATTCAGATCACGCATTAAATGCAGAATAGCATACTCTCAGAATAGGTAACTATGACAAGGAAGAAAGTTCCTTTTTCTTTCTCAGAACTGCTAAGGGAATTGCTGGTACAATATAAAAGTTGTGTTTTTATTTTTAGACGTGCCTAGTGAGCCCAAAGAACGAGGAGAATTTAATCATGAACGAGGAGAGCGAAAGGTCTGCAGATTCAAGCTTGAGTGGCTGGGAAATTGCTCTGGATTAAATGACGAAACTTATGGCTACAAAGAGGGCAAACCATGCATTATTATAAAGCTCAACCGAGTTCTAGGCTTCAAACCTAAGGCAAGTAATATTTTAAATGATAGAATTTAGATGAGTCATTCACAATAAGTATTTGATTGATCTGAGAAGACAATGTAAGATAGTTTTAAAGTATACTCAGTGCTGATTTCGAAACCCAGCCAGTAGAGTAACACCAAAACCTTCTGTATCTACCCTGCAATTCTTGTAGTTAGGGCATTAATCTCATTTTCTAAAGTTAAAGGAATTCTGAGACACAAAGCTGAATTCTGAAGTGAGTCTTTGGCCCTGTTCTTAATACTCCAGCTCAGTATCCAGATAACAGTT
This sequence comes from Macaca fascicularis, assembly GCF_037993035.2. NCBI lineage: Eukaryota > Metazoa > Chordata > Mammalia > Primates > Cercopithecidae > Macaca > Macaca fascicularis. The sequence goes on from NC_088375.1 coordinate 26,786,861, forward strand.
TCTATAACGTAAACTCTTTAAAAGTAAAAATAGAAAAAGATATTTTTTTCCCTGGTGGTCTAGTGGTTAGAGGAAAAAAGAAAAAGTTTTTTTAATTTTTCTACTCCATAAAGAATGGATTTAAAAAAAATTTTTTTTAAACCACCTGCATGTACAGTCTGGTTTTGGTCCTCTTGAAGCCACAAGAACATTTCAAAAAAATTGATAATCTGAAAAAAATTTTTTTTTCTGAATTTTATTGCGAAAGTAGAAGTTTAACATCATCTAGGCTGAACTTGGCTAGCCATGCCGTTGGCTTTTTGTATTATTGCAACTTACAATGGATAAACATTACTCTGGATCACTGAAAAATGGCAAATTTCCGTTGCTCACCATTTGGTGAGATTATATTCTCCATAAGATTGGAAAATGTATCGGTGTTGTCTGTTTTTATAAAACTGGTCATTTCAGTGTACCTCTCAACAGGATTTTAAGCTTCTTTCTACGTAGACAGGATGTAATGGAAGAAAAATGGTGAGAACCATTGTGGCAAAATGTATTTGATATTCAGATTGCTAGAGAATACTTCACAGAGATCAGTGAGCTATTTAGCAGCAAAAGTAATTGTTGTGGCATGGCCAAGAGAAGACTCGTCCCGTGCTTTCTGAGTACCTTGCTTTTGACATTCCTCATCGTAGACATTGAGTGACATTTGGACCCCACAGAGGCAGTCTAGTCTATTGTGATTGATTTATTCCCACGTCTTTAGAGTTGCTCGGTTCAGTGATAAATTGAGCTACTCTTTCTTTTCAGTCCTTTTTTTCTTTTTTCTTTGGTCTCTACTTGGTTATCCATTGCCACTGCCTAATTCATCACCTCCACCCAAATATCCAACTATTTTGAAATTATTTTTGTCAGAGATCAGAGTATCCCACCATCTCATTATCCTCACCTTTTGAGGATAGATTCTGGCAACTTCTTTTATCAGTAAGCATTTTCTCTACATTAAAAATAAGACATGCATTGCTGGCAGAAACGTCCAAAAGAGTCAAATCTAGACAATCATTTTCGTGCATCCAAAACAGAGTAGTACCAAAATAGTAGTTCCTTCCTGATGTGGAGCTAGTATTTTATCTGACTTTGATTAGACTATGTATGTGTTACATCTCACATCAAGACCCATTTGTTGTGCTGATCTGAGTAAGCAAGTGACTGTGTTCCAGCAATGTATGTTCATCACTTCTGAGATAGATTCGAGCCATGGGTGTACAAGAGGAGGCTCTGGATATTTCATGACAGCAGTAATTTTCAGACTATCCTCTGGGTCCCTTCAGGGAATTCACCCCTTCAAGACAACGCTTCCTCTTAGGGCAGTGACACCTCTGCCTTTTTTACATATTGGACTTTCCTAAGAAAATTGCAAAGAAACACTCCATAAATGGCATTCTCCCTGACTGGAGATTAAAATAACAAAAAAGGAAAGCCTACTTGAAGGCATGCTTGAGGGAAAAGAATGACATTATTTATTCATGACTCAGGAGGAAAGCCCACACTTTATAAAAACAGAAGTGTCAATCATCTTTCTCATGTAATGTAATCTTAGCAAATAATGAGCATTATATTTTGGGTTGACTTTTAGTTTTCAGTGTCTTTAAGCAAAGCTTATAATGGGCTACTATTAAAAGTTCCATTTAGTACTGGGTTGCATCACAGCTTCATTGTAGTCATTATAAAACTTGGGCACTTATTTTCATTTCAACAAAATTACAAACATGACCTTAAATTGGTTAGGGGAGTCATTCATTCTGCTGTCCTGATGTCTTTTATTTTGGTGGACTTACTGTGACCAGTGTGTACTTGTTTGGACTACAGAGTAGTTTTATTTTTCAGAAACTTAAGAAATCATTTACTATCTACTGATCATAATGGGTTTTATTTTTAGCCTCCCAAGAATGAGTCCTTGGAGACTTACCCAGGAATGAAGTATAACGCAAATGTCCTTCCTGTTCAGTGCACTGGCAAGGTAAAGACAAATTTAGGGTTACTGGGGTAGTGGAAGGGCAGGCAGGGGAAGAGGGGAGAATGAAGGAGACTGTTTAAGTGACAGGTAAAATTTTAATAGAAGAAATAAGAAACATTGCTTTCAGGTATAAGCTTCAGTGAGATGAATTGTAGCTATATTCGGTAAAACTTTTTAAAAGAACAGAAAGATGTAATCAGAATAAGACTGACGTCAGTTTCTCCATTGGCACAAGAAACTCAAATATCTGAATTTAATACATTGGGATATTTGCTTACAGAACTGAGAGGTGAATCAGCCCACAAAAGTACTTCTTTCTGGCCCACAGCATGTATTAAAAATTTGGGGCCAACATTAAAAAAAATTAATGTCACATAAAAATTTGTGATTTGGGCTTTTCTTTTTAAAATATTGAAATATCACTGGGTGCAGTGGCTCACACCTGTAATCCCAGCTCTTTGGGAGGCCGAGATGGGCAGATAATGAGGTCAGGAGTTTAAGACCAGCCTGGCCAACATTGTGAAACCCTGTCTCTACTAAACATACAAAAATTAGCTGGGCGTGGTGGCGTGCACCTGTAGTCCCAGCTACCCGGGAGCCTGAGGCAGGAGAATTGCTTGAACCTGGGAAGCGGAGGTTGCAGTGAGCAGAGATCACGTCATTGCACTCCAGTCTGGGGACAGAGCGAGACTTCGTCTCAAAAAAAAAAAACAAAAAAATTGAAAGACTAAGGTAACAATTAGTGTATATTTCCTTTAGATCCAAAAACTAATGGACAGTTTAGAGAGAAAGGCAGAACAAAGAAAGGGAGTCCCCAGACAGTGCTAGCACTAAGAAAGGTAATGGAGATTGATTTCTCAACAAGAAAATGAGAGGCAAGTAGTAAACTTTGTAGGTAATATCACTGGAAATATCATCTGTTGGGCCAACAGCAAGGTGTTTCTGACTTTCAATGTTGGCCTTGTTTCTAGGAGGCTGTGTTGGCTTCAAGAAATGCTTATTTGGCCTTTGACTCAGCTTCCCCATCCATTTGCACGTTGAGAATAGTCTCCTCTTATGACCATTTCTCAAGGCTGCAGTGGAATAGACTGAGTAGATGTTCTTTCCTCTCTTAGTAGTTTGCAAACTACTGTGTAGATTGAGTTCTTGTTTTTGAGTACACGTAGTGATGCATGATGTGAGCCATTAAAATTGCATTTCATTCTGGATTTCAGAGAGATGAAGATAAAGAAAAAATTGGAAATGTGGAATATTTTGGACTGGGCAACAGCCCTGGTTTTCCTCTGCAGTATTATCCCTACTATGGCAAACTCCTGCAGCCCAAATACCTGCAGCCCCTGCTGGCCGTACAGTTCACCAATCTTACCATGGACACTGAAATTCGCATAGAGTGTAAGGCGTACGGTGAGAACATTGGGTACAGTGAGAAAGACCGTTTTCAGGGACGTTTTGATGTAAAAATTGAAGTTAAGAGCTGATCACAAGCACAAATCTTTCCCACTAGCCATTTAATAAGTTAAAAAAAGATACAAAAACAAAAACCTACTAGTCTTGAACAAACTGTCATACGTATGGGACCTACACTTAATCTATATGCTTTACACTAGCTTTCTGCATTTAATAGGTTAGAATGTAAATTAAAGTGTAGCAATAGCAACAAAATATTTATTCTACTGTAAATGACAAAAGAAAAAGAAAAATTGAGCCTTGGGACGTGCCCATTTTTACTGTAAATTATGATTCCATAACTGACTTGTAGTAAGCAGTGTTTCTGGCCCCTAAGTATTGCTGCCTTGTGTATTTTATTTAGTGTACAGTACTACAGGTGCATACTCTGGTCATTTTTCAAGCCATGTTTTATCGTATCTGTTTTCTACTTTATGTGAGCAAGGTTTGCTGTCCAAGGTGTAAATATTCAACGGGAATAAAACTGGCATGGTACTTTTTTCTTTTTTTTCTTTTGTTTTTTTTTTTTTTTGGCTCTTTCAAAGATAATGGCCCATCAATGAGCATTTTTAACATACTCCATAGTCTTTTCCTGTGGTGTTAGGTCTTTATTATTATTTTTTTTCCTGTGGGCTGGGTGGGGGGTTGTCATGGGGGAACTGCCCTTTAAATTTTAAGTGACACTACAGAAAAACACAAAAAGGTGATGGGTTGTGTTGTGCTTGTATTGAATGCTGTCTTGACATCTCTTCCCTCGTCCTCCAGTATGTTCTAAAGCTGTGTCTGAGATCTGGATCTGCCCATCACTTTGGCTAGTGACAGGGCTAATTAATTTGCTTTATACATTTTCTTTTACTTTCTTTTTTTCCTTTCTGGAGGCATCACATGCTGGTGCTGTGTCTTTATGAATGTTTTAACCATTTTCATGGTGGAAGAATTTTATATTTATGCAGTTGTACAATTTTATTTTTTTCTGCAAGAAAAAGTGTAATGTATGAAATAAACCAAAGTCACTTGTTTGAAAATAAATCTTTATTTTGAACTTTATAAAAAGCAATGCAGTACCCCATAGACTGGTGTTAAATGTTGTCTACAGTGCAAAATCCATGTTCTAACATATGTAATAATTGCCAGGAGTACAGTGCTCTTGTTGATCTTGTATTCAGTCAGGTTAAAACAATGGACAATAAAAGAATGAACACATTCCTCATGTGTGTGATTCACTCTTGTCTAAATGTCCCAACCTGTGACTTCTTTACTTTCCACACCACTAATTATCCAAGATCTTGAAGAAGTATTGAACCTGAAACAGACAAACACATAATTTCTTTAGTTCAGACAAATTTTGGTCTTTTCCACTTAACAGAGTCCAAGAGGTTGGTGGGGACTCCAGACACTGGCACACCAAGGCACACCGCTTCCCAAAGACACTAAGTTAATCAGAGACAGAGAATCCATGGAGCTCCAGTTTGAAGTTCAATTTTAAAAATACCTTGCAGTGCTACGTCACTCAGTTTAGAAAACATGAAATGTTGGTTCCTGCTATTGCTTCACTAGACATATGTGTTTAAAAAAAAAAAAGGTAACACTTCAGTTTTTAAAAAATGAGGTTAGGTTTGAGGTTCAGTAAATTAAGGTTCATACCTTGCTTTTTGGTTCAGGATTTGGCCTAAGTCCTTGTTTAGCTGTATTTAAAAATTAGCCTTAGTGTGAAAGAAGATAAAAGTCAGCTTTCCAAAAACCATTTTCCAGCTATAATTAATTGAAGATTTAGTATCACTTAACCACCATGGGAAATACCCACACTAAAATCAGGGCATTGTGTTTCTGAAATGGAAACCTCTCACAAAGCCTGTGCAGGCAGAGGAGCTCCGCTCGGGAGCTCAGACACATCCCTGAGGTGGCACTGTGTCTTCAGGGGTGCTGCCCTCTTGCAGAGAGACAGACCCGGAGGCCATGGCCATTTTGGTGAGAAATACCAGAAGCGGCTTCAGTTCCCACCTATTGCTCCATATTTATAATCACACGAACCTGCTTCTCTTGTTTGCTATTTTTAGAGCAACAAATTGTGCGATGCGAAATTAGTACCAGAGGAACAATGACTCAACAAAAAAAATAGCAAGGGAACTATGAAAAATGGCACAACTGCTTAACTTGAATAGTTGAAGTCTTTAGGAGACTTCAGTAGTTGAAGTAACACAGAAAAATCCTCAAACATACCTACATAAAACTGGGTTTCTCAAAAACTAACCCACATTTATGGAAATAGAAGTTTGTCTTGCAGAAACGTCAGCTCATTTTGTAAGGTGTATGTGATATTTAAATTTGTGATGCTTGTGAATAAGGGGAATGGGGCCTTAGGTCTGAGGAAAGGGGAGCATTCATTCAAATTGGAGGGTAGTTTGCATTTTTAAGGCTGCTATAAGGGCATGATCTTGGTGAGACATACTTAACCTGTCTTTGTATGTATTGTGTACCTTCTGTTCTAAGCCATTGTGTGTGTCTGCCTATCACTTTCTCCAAGATTCTCTCCAAATCATGCTTCTCTTAATTTCTCCAGATTGTGCCAACCTATTTCCCACTCCTGATCTTTCACATTATGTCACCACTATGCGACTGGGGTATGTGGTTTGTGTTCTTAGGCTCAACAGATACCTACCATATGCCAAGCACTCTTCTGACAGCTAGGGATAGATCCATCAGTGAGCAAAACAGACAAAACTCCATCTTTTTTCCTCTGCTGCTCACGTTCTACTGTTAAGCATTTGCATATTTCTCATACTTTTCAATACATTTATTATTTCTTTGTAATCAGTTTATTCTGACCCTTAGTAGATGACATATTTCATGGGTGTAGGGACAATGCCATCTATCTCCCTTGGGGTGTTCTTACATTCAAGAAATGGGTTTTCACATGAGTCCTGTCAAATACTTAGTTCCTTACACAGAATATAAAGAGATTGAGTTTTTCAAAGGTAGGCTGACTGCTGCTTGGAATGAAAAGCATTTAGTTACTGAAGACAGAAAAAGGATTCTCTTTTCAACCCTTCATATTCTCAGAAGGAAAACTGAAACACCGAGTTAGTTTGTCCTCAACTCTGGTTAATTTCCCTTGCAAATAAAGCCCCCTTGGGCAGAAGCTTTGCCATGAGATGTTACCTAGCTAGAATTTTTAAACTGGTTTTCATTGTATTTTATTACCTTCAATTAACAATAGTTTAAAACAACTAGTTTTCTATTTATAGCAGTAAAATAAATTTGTTCAAGTACAGCACTGAATGGATTTAAAGAAAAATAGTAAAATTTCAGGTGGTAAATATGATAAAAAGCATGGAAGTGAGAAATGGTTGACTAAAATTTAGGACTCTGCTTGAGAGTATAGCATTTTAGACCAGGCACAGTGGTTCATGGCTGTAATCCTAGCACTTTGAGAGTCTGAGGTTGGAGGATCACTTGAGCCCAGGAGTTCAAGATCAGCCTAGACAACATAAGGAGTCCCAGTCTCTACAAAACAAACAAACAAAACAACTAGCCGGGCATGGTGGTACACGCCTGTGATCTCAGCTCCTTGGAGGTCTGAGGTGGGAGGACAGCTCCAGTCCAGGAGGTTCAAGGCTTCGGTAAGCCTGGGCAACAGAGTGAGACCGTCTCGAGAAACAAAAACAAAACCAAAAAACCCAACCAAAAGCAGCATTACCCAGAACCTATCTACTTTAGAACCGTAGCATGCCCTGTCTGCTCCTGCTGCACCTAATACCAGAGGGAACTGCGCCAACTCCAAATTAAAAACATTATCAGTGATCAGAAACAAAAGTTCCATTATCAGAATCTTTCAAAGCTCAGTAATAGCTTAAACTCCTGGCTTCTTAAAGGATTAGTAACACTTTGATATCTATGTATATTTGGCTTCACAGAGGAGAACCAAATGACATTACCTTGAAAATCTAGGACTAAGGGACCTTGTGAATACAGAGGGAAACTATCCAAGGAACAGTCAAGAGCAGTTTTAATTGAGTGAGTAAAGTGATCTTGGTTTCTAATTCAACTGAGAAAACATGACTTTCTCCTTTTTTCTTTAAGAGGGGGCTAATGTTAACCAGACATGTTATCTGTAGTCCCCTGGGCTCTACACTGGGAAAGATGATCAAGAAATAGATAAGCCTGTTATTCTTCCAACTGATGGTTCCAGTTAGCACCCATGCCCTAGTCATGTGAAACAAAGAGGGGTGAAACAAGGCGGGTATCTTGGTTCCAGCTTTAATTCTCTATTTTCTCTGAGGGACTTTCAGCATCAGCTCTTTCTGAGGGGATTATCTTACTAAGGTGTTGACTCTTATTGACGACAGAATTCAGCTCTTTCATGTAGTCACAAAGGGATCCTAGACCCTAAGAGAATGCCCATATTGTAATAAAGCTGTAACACACTGCCTGTAGCTAGCTTTATCACAAAGCCTTTAAAAAACTTGGATTTCACAAAATCATAGGCGACCTATAGGGCTATCTTTTCCAAGGAGACACATATATTCCCCCTTAGTGTTGACCCTATACAGACCAGGTAGGAAGTGACACAGGTTAATTTAAAATTCAGCCAGCCACAGTGGTGCCTGATATAGTCATTACTTGGTCTGTCTTTTGGTTTAAGTGCTTCAAGGAGTGTGGAACAGTCCTGCAGGAATAGGAGATCCTTTCCTTTTGATAAGGAGCTGGGGTTCTGAAATAACCAGCAGGTAAAGATTAGGCCATGGGAGATTCTGATGAGTCTGCTTTGGAGCCTCTAGACAGCAAGAGAATAGTATAATAGTATAATACAACTCAGGTTATACTGCAGAAAATGAAACATAATAGATGGAGAAGTCCATGCCTACCATAAACCTTTGAAACCTTTGCCTAGAGCAGGCCTTTCTTTTCTTTCATTTGCAAATTTCTTCTGAGCCACCTACTATGTCACTGACTCTGACTATGAACTCATATCACTATGAACTCGTGGGGTGGGGTAGGGGTAGGGGGTCAGCGGGGAGTGTCCAAACACACTAGGTCCTCATGAAATTTTTACTTTTGTACTTCTAAACGTCTTACATGGTCTAAACTATTCTCATCGATACCACTTCCCCTCCTTCTTCTGCCATTCGTTTGACATACCCATATCCAATGGGTAATGATACTTGACTACCTATAAGATTAAATTGAAGGCTCGTTCTGTCTTTATCACTGTGAAATTTAAGAACAATAGCTTACATTTATTTACTAATTTATAGTGCATAGTCTAATTTCACACATAAATCTCATTTCCTTCCCAATAGCTTTGTGAAACTTGTTATTCTTTCATTAGTGTATCAGACACTTTAGAGGTGGAATGCAGGCATCTAATTTTCCAATGGTTTTTAATGTTGGTTGAGTATCAGAAATGCCTGTGGAGTTATATTTTGTTTTAAATAAGAGTACAGATGTGCTTGAACACTTAGAGAATCTATCGCACAGTTGTGGCATTCCAGCACCAAATTAAAATATGTGTGCCTGTGTTATTATACTAGATTTTCGGATAAAATATAGTCAGTTTGATTGAAGTGCAATTTTGTTAGTGTTCCAATAATATGATATTGAATTTTAAATATATCAGTGTATTTAGTAGATGACCAACTTTCAACTCACTTGGGCCCCTTACAGCCACTGCTGGCTTCATGGGCCTGCAGTCTGTGCAGGGGCCCACATGCCTAGAAGAGCCTTGTGCTTGGTTTAATGCTCTGCTGTTGCTGTCTTGAAATTCTTAATGAATTTTGAAAACGAGGCCCGACATTTTAATTCTGCACCAGTTCTGCTTAAAGCCAAGGGCCTCTACTGTGGGGTTGCTTTAGCATGGTTGTCCTAATGGCTGAATGAAAAATGTAGTTGAAAAGGCTGCTTTTAAAATAAGCAATGAACAGATTGATGGTTGAGAGTTGGGCAGGTTGGGGAAGGTGCAGGGTGAGGCAGATTATGGAAAGTGTGAGCTGGCAGACTCAGCAGGCATGGAACAGAGGCCCTGGGATGGTGCTCTGCAGCCTTGGGCAGGGGTGAAGAGGAGAGGGCTTATGCTGTGGGGATGGCAAGAGGCAGCTACCAGCGGGGGATGCACTTGTGAGCTTTGAATGAACCTTTGCTGGGCTCCCTCTCCCTCTTTGTCTTCCCTCTCCAAGGCACTACTTACTTTCAGCTCCCAAAACATGGAGCTCAGAAGTGGACAAGAGTGAGGAAAGACGTGGTAACTGAAAGAAGTCTAGGGTTCTCTGGGTGGAAGGACTCAGAGGAAACATTCAAACCTTGATAGAAAGGAGATGAAAAATCCATCCTTGCCTATTGTTGTAGCTACAGAGCCCCAAAAGCCCTTGGGCTGCAGATGTACCCCCCACAAATCTATTTATAGTCTATTTAAAAAATTAAGTTGAACTTAGTCATAACAGTATCTTCTTCAGATATGCTTATCTTCTCCATAGGTTTAGTTGACATATTTGAAATGTTTTAAGACTAAATGAGCCAGGTGCAGTGGCTCATGCCTGTAATCCCAGCACTTTGGGAGGCCTAGGTGGGTGGATTACCTGAGGTCAGGAGTTTGAGACCAGCCTGGCCAACATGGCAAAACCTCGTTTCTACTAAAAATACAAAAAATAGCTGGGCATGGTGCTGCATGCTTGTAATCCCAGCTACTATGGAGGCTGAGGCAGGAGAATTACTTGAACCCGGGGGATGGAGGTTTTAGTGAGCCGAGATTGCACCACTATACTCCAGCCTGGTGACAGAGTAGGACTCCTCAGAAATAAATAAATTAATTAATAAGACTAAATGAAAATGTCACATTAAAATGACTATACATTTTTCTAATTCTGGAAACCCAATGTCCTCAGAGTTCTCTTTTAAAAACCTCAAGGCCAGGTGCAGTGGCTCACACCTATAATCCCAGCATTTTGGGAGGCCAAGGCAGGAGGATCACTTGAGCCCAGGAGTTCGAAACTAACCTGGGCAACATAGAAAGACTCTGTCTCTACAAAAAAATTAACAACAAAAAAAATTAGCTGGGTGTGGTGGTGCATACCTGTAGTCCCAGCTGCTTGGGAGACTGAGGTGAGGGGATCACTTGAGCCTGGGAAGTCGAGGATGTAGTGAGCTAAGATCATGCCAGTGCACTCCAGCCTGGGTGACAGAGCAAAACCCAGTCTCTAAAATATATATAGATATGTATATATGAAATTAAAAACTAAAAAGATAAAAACTTCTTGATTCCTCTGACTGCTACCCATTAAGGAGAACAATTCCCTTTTAAAAGCTGGAAGTGGTGCTGACTTTTCTCTTTATGGAAAATATTTACCTTCTTTGCCAATATAACTAAAGGCTATAACTTTCCATAAATTCATCATAAAATTGTGTTTCATGACTTATCATTATCTAGCCTCTTTTGCCTTAAAGAAGGTTTTGGTTGTAACCGGTATCTCTCCAGTGTCTCAAAATATGAACAGATGTTTGTTGCTTCTGTTCCCTTCTCCTCCCTACCTGTAATGATTAATGATTAATTGCTTCTGTTCCCTTCTCCTCCCTACCACAATGATTAAAAAGGTATTCTCTGAGAGTTTTCTCATCTCAGTGTGAACTTAGTCACACAGTATCTTCTTCAGATATGCTTATGGGTCAATTTTTCCATATTTATATTTTAAATTTTACTCTTAAAAAATGAAGTTCTTGCTCCATACCAAATGCTTTAACAGATTACTGTGTGTAATCCTTACAACCACCTTTATGAAGCTGGTATTATTAGTCCCATTTTCAGTTCATGAGACTCAAGTTTTTTGAGCTAATAACTTGCCTAAAGACATAGAACTCTGTTAAGTGTCTCTGGTTCAGCCTGTGCTGGTTCAGAGCTCACACTAGGGATGCAGCCTGGCTGTTGGAATTTGACTTCTAGCCCTGCCGTCTCCTGGCCAGACAACCTTGAGCAAATTACTTAACATCTTTGTTCCTCAGGTTCCACATCTATAATGTAACAATACCTACTATGTAGGTTGGTTGTGAAGTTTAAATGAGGAGTTACATGGAAGACATTTAAAATAGTGTCCACCATAAATATTGCATAATAAATATCATTATTATTGTTTTCCAAATATTCTCCTAATGTTATGGCCCATCCTGCTGTATGTCACTGAACCCAAGTATTTCTGAATAACTCCATCAAGTGCTGAACAGCCAGAACTGTCAATTCCTGCTTATCAGATGATAGCATACATAATTATTCAAGTCATGAACAGCAGAGGCAGACTAAGAAAACTTTGAAGACTAAGATAGTAAACAGATGTGAGAACCAAATGCAATATGTGATCCCTGATTGGATCCTGAACCAGAAACAATTTTTTTTTCTTTTGCCACAGAAGACATTTGTGGGTAAAAAATGAAGGTCTGTACATTGGTAATAGTATTGTATTAATGTTAACTTCTTGATTCATAATCACTTTCTGTGGTGACTGCAGATAATATCAGTGTTTTTAGGAAATATACACTGAAGTATTGAGATAAAGGGGAATTATATCTATAATATACTGTTAAATATTAATTATAAATAATTAAATTCATATGTACAGAAGGACAGACGAAAGGATGATTAACATGGTAAAATATTAACATTTGGCAAATATAGGTAAAGGGCTTGTGGAAAGTATTTTTTTGAAACTTTTCTATAAGTCTGAACTTATTTCAAAATGGAATGATAAAAATATTAATCAGTAGAAAGAAAAGAAAGAGTACTAGATTTGGACTTGGAAGAATTGAGTTTGATTCTAGCCATTATTTCCTGGTGCTCTTAGACAAATTGTTTAGACTCACTGAGCCTGTTTCCTAATCAAAAACCTGAAGATAATAAAACCTACCTCGTTGGATTGAGTGGGCATATAAGTTTCTGGGTGGATTTATAAAGTTGTAGCACATTATACAAATCATCCTTTTTAAAAAAGGACATATGGCCCTATTTTCCCACTCTGAAACTACTAGCTCAGGATGGGCTCTGCTACAAATCAGCTACAGTAAAGCTTAAGGGATGGGTTTTCTCAGTTATGAACGCCAAGCAAGCAGAAGGGAAAAACTCAGGTGACCTTGACGCTTCCTCTTAGAAATTCATTTTTGTGACTCCTAGAGAAGAAAAGATTTTGATAGGGAACATTCTATCCTTAAAAAAAAAAAAAAGATTTTAGCCGGGCGCGGTGGCTCAAGCCTGTAATCCCAGCACTTTGGGAGGCCGAGGCGGGCGGATCACAAGGTCAGGAGATCGAGACCACAGTGAAACCCCGTCTCTACTAAAAATACAAAAAATTAGCCGGGCGCGGTGGCGGGCGCCTGTAGTCCCAGCTACTCAGCTACTCAGGAGGCTGAGGCAGGAGAATGGCGGGAACCCGGGAGGCGGAGCTTGCAGTGAGCCGAGATCGCGCCACTGCACTCCAGCCTGGGCAACAGCGTGAGACTCCGTCTCAAAAAAAAAAAAAAAAAAAAAAGATTTCAAATAAAAGAAATTGTAGATATAATGACCAGTTCTCAAGATTGGTGATTTTCAACTTGGTTGTACATCACAATCACCCTATGGATCTTTAAAAAACCAAAAAGTAGATGCTTACACCCCTACAGTGGAGAGTCTGATTAATTAGGTCTTGGATAGCCATAGGTCCTAGACGTCCACATTTTCAAAGAGCTCCACAGACACTTCTGATGTCCACTGGGGTTGAAAACCACTGCTCTGGTATTGTCTATAAGGACTAAATAAGATCCTTTATGCGTAGTGCTCAATAAACATTAACCCTAATCTCATCTTTTCCTTTCTCTGTGCCTCAGAGGAATGACAAACTGAAATTAGAAATGCAGATCTTGTTGACAAATGATTTACAATAAAGTTTCTGGATGACAAAAAAAAAAAAAAAAAAGAAAAGAAAACCACTGCCCTAGATAGTTAGTTAAAGTAGGTGCCTCAGATATCAGAGCCCAAATCAAGCCCATCTGATATCATTATATGTGATCTGGGGAAAGAATAAAATCCCCCACTTAATTTGACATTTACTAGTATCCACAGTACTTTGGAGGCACTTAACATGGATAATGTGCCAAGGAGATGGGTAGGCCTCAAAAGATGAAGTGGGGAATATGGGCAGAAAAGCAGAGTAAACTTCAACAGGATTATCTTGGGTATTGATAAGGAAATAAAGCAGGCTTACAAGATGAGTTTTGTAAACAATAAACAATGATTCAGAAAAGGGATCTTGGAGTATGTCCTGGTCGTTCCCTGAATACTTGGGCCAAGACTGCTGTCTGGGAGGCCATCAATGCTGAGATGCTGAATGTCCTCATAAAGGATGTTGTCAATTAAACCCAAGGAATTAGAGTACTCTTTACAAGAAAAACAAACCACAGAATATTTTATTTCTTGGGTGTTCCTATTGCTATACTTCATACACATTTCAGTTAGAAAAGCTCCAAGACAAAAATAATAGAGTTAGAAAATAGAAACAAAAATTATTTAGAAGATGGAATGCCTTTTTTTTTTTTTATAAGGACAGATGAGAAAAGTAAAAAAGACATGGATGCAGCTGGAAACCATCATTCTTAGCAAACTATCACAAGAACAGAAAACCAAACACTGCATGTTCTCACTCATAGGTGGGAACTGAACAATGAGATCACTTGGACTCGGGAAGGGGAACATCACACACCGGGGCCTATTATGGGGAGGGGGGAGGGGGGAGGGATTGCATTGGGAGTTATACCTGATGTAAATGACGAGTTGATGGGTGCTGACGAGTTGATGGGTGCAGCACACCAACATGGCACAAGTATACATATGTAACAAACCTGCACGTTATGCACATGTACCCTAGAACTCAAAGTATAATTAAAAAAAAAAAAAAAAGAAAAGCTGAGAGAATACATAATCAGAATTCATGAGATAATGAAGGGAATAGCTGGGATGGACTCTGTCACTTAAAATTGGAAAGAAATTGTGAGAGCAAATGCTGAGGTAATTTAAGACGTAAGAGAAAATTACTTCATATATTGCTTCATTTAATGTTTCCTCTGAAATGTCATTATTTCTACTCTGTAAGTGGATAAAATGAGTCTGAGAAAGGTAATTTTTCCTAAGTCACGAAGTTGGTAGGAGGAGAAGCTGGGGATTTGAACTCAGACCACCTGACTCCAGAGTCTGTGCCCAGAATCACTATACTCCTGGACCTCCCTTATACTTCAGATTTTCGAGAAGGCTAAGGAAAGCTCATACGGCATAGTAAGATTCAAGTTCAACTGTAAACTTTTGATTTACCTTTGAACTCAAGTTCAAATCAAGTAAAAGTCATTAAGAGCTCAGCTAACTTATGTTTCTATTCATCACTTCTGTATGCTCATAGACTTTGGACTGATTTTGAAATAGAAATGCTGGTCTTGCAATATTTTCAGCTAAGCCAGAATAAGATAAGATGTGTTGTTTTCCTAGGAATTAATTTCTCCATTTCTAGTTTTCAAGTTTTAGTAAAACGATGCTTGATGACTTGCAGCAATAAATTCTTAACTGGTAATCAAAAAAGAATAAACTGTACTTCTGTTCATAAATAGAGGAAGGAAAAAGAAGCACCTGCAATTTGATAATTATAATAATTAATTATACTGCTTACAAAGGATGTAGAGACAGTATGGCAAAGTAGAAAAGCCTAGGATTACTAGTTAGGAGAGTAATGCTGTGTACACTAAGCCATGCAATTTTAGGTGAGCCACTTTCCTTCTTTGGGCAACGCTTTCCTCAACGGTAAAACCAAGGTGTCAGATTAGAATTTCATTTCCTCAAAACCTAGAATCATGGAATGTTAGTGCAGGAAAGGGGTTTAGAGGAGGGCCGCTCAATCTTTGTCACCTCATGGTGCACCTAGAAAATGTTCATTCTCGCATGGCATCCTGGAGCCGGCACAGGAAGCAGTTAAGGATTGGAGCTGCTGCCTCCAGGTCTCGGAGGATCAATTATTCAGCTCATTTGTGGGGGAGTCCAAGCTTTGAGAATCACAAGTTCAGCCTCATAATTTTCCACACGGAGAAACTAATGCCTAGCAACATTTTATGAATTTATAACAACCCATAAATTAAAGTACACGGCATCAATGTATTTTCAGTTGTTACACTATTATTTAATGAATCTATCCCAACCTGACCCCCTTCAGTCCATTTTCCACATGGTAACCGGAGAGATCTCTTAAAAACTGTAAACCTGATTACGTCAATGCCCATTCCCCTCAAGGGTTGCCTCCCTGATGTTTTGAGGATAAAGATCCATATTCTTAAAATAGCCCACAAAGCCCTGCATGGCCCAATCTCTATTTCTCTAGTGTCATCTCAGGCTTTTTTTCTTTTCTTTTTTTTTTGCATTTTATATTTCTTCTTTCCTTTCCTAAAACACACCAACCAATTTCCTGCATAAGGGCTTTAGCAAGTGCTATTTTCTCGGCCTGGAGTCATTTACCTTCTTCCCCAGCTGACACTCGTTTCAGGACTCAGTTCAAACGCCATTTGCTAAAGAAAACCTTTCTTAATCCCCCATCTACACCAGGTTCCCGAATACAACTCATCCTATCTTTTACTACACAGCAATAATCAGAGTTTGTATGTGTCCATTTCTTTTTGTGATTATCTGATTCATGTCTGTCTTCCTTATTAGACTGTGAGCCCTGAATGGAATGTGTGTCTGAATAGGAGTTCTAGTTCATCACTGTCTCCTCAGTGCTTACCAGTTTCTGGTGTATAGGAAAAGTTCAGTGAAATGTTCAATGAATGAATTTGTGGTTTAGTTTTGGCTACAGAAGTCTTCCTGGCACTTCCATTCATTGCACTGACAGTTCTGTACATCACATTTCTTGTAACACAAAACATGGGTATGGTAATGCCTTACTTCACTCTAATTAGTGAACAGTATGGGCGTTTACTTAAGCTTTTCACTGCAAATATTCTTAACAATTTTTTTTTATTATGGACAACTTTGAGATCTAATAAGCTATGGACAACTTCCCCCCCATCCCTTTGCAAAATGAATATATCCACAACATTTTGCAAACAATTTCAGCGAGTCAGTCCATGGACTAACCCTATGAATAAATTTGAAACTCCTAAATTTGGCATAAAATAATCATATGACTTAAGCCTTAGCTACCTTTCCATGCTCATCTGTAATTATCTGATGTCTTTTTAAGCTCTGCTATATCAAATTCCATGTAGTTTTCCCTACATGGAATTAGGGATTGCTCCTGTGAACAGCTACTACACTCTAGCCTGGGCAACACAGTGAGACTCCATCTCAGGAAACAAAGACAAAAACAAAAAACCAAGGTAAAGAGCTAAGAGAATGGATACATAATATCCCTCAAATGAGAAGACAAACGGGAATACCAGTAAATACAACTGAATACTTGCAATGTGTAATTATCCACAAAGGCCATTACAAGAAAATATATTATACAACATACACACTATTTCTTCAGCCTGGAATACTATTCTATGTTTTGCTTTTTTAACCTATCCTCCAATACTTGGAGCTGACTTCATATCTAACAGGTGGCTCATCTGATTCTTGTGCTGAAACCCAATAAGGATCAACCTCCTAGCATTTACTTCCTGATAGGGGCTTTCATGAAACCCAGTAAGGATCAATCTCCTAGGTTTTACTTTCTGATGTCAAAATGACCTATTTTGATAACAATTTTTCCTGGAAAATGTTAAATTCTTTGAGAATGAGGAGTGTGTCTTACTTAGCCACAGTGCCTAGAACAGTGAATGGCATCTGAGAAGGACCAAAATTATCAATGGTAGAAGAAGCCAGGCACTGTGGCGTGCACCTGCCATCCCAATTACTGGAGGCTGAGGCAGGAGGATTGCTTGAGCCCACGTGTTCCAGGCTGTAGTACTATGATTGCCCCTGTGAATAGCTACTGCACTCTAGCCTGGGCAACATAGTGAGACTGCATCTCGGGAAACAAAGACAAAAACAAAAAACCAAGGTAAAGAGCTAAGAGAATGGATACATAATATCCCTCAAATGAGAAGACAAACTGGAATACCAGTAAATACAACTGAATACTTGCAATGTGTAATTATCCACAAAGGCCGTTAAAAGAGAATATACTATACAACAAAGTTAATTTTACCTCAGTAAATTGACTAAAAATTGTGTTAGCCTAAGGTATCAATGTCAGTATTGGTTTCTGTTACAGAAAATCATCATGTAAACACTAGAACAATGAATTCTTTATTGAAACAATCTGAAGGCAATACTCAGAAAATGTACCATTATGATGACTTTATGGAAAGATTCAAAGCTGTCCTGTGTGCTGCTATTGTATAATGTTTTATAATTCTCTCTGCCTTGTGAATAGTAAGCAACAGATCTTAGCTCTCAGATGGTGATTGTAGAGTAACCAACAAGTTAATGGGTAATGAGAAAAGTGGAGAACTTTGCACGGAAAGATATGTACACTGATATTCCAAGCAAAGAAATTATTTTTGCTGTTTCAAACATGCGGTTTTTATTCATTTACTCAACAGATTAAGCTATTTCTAACTCTAAGGTTGGTACCAAAAGGGACCAGTATTTATCATTAGAAGAATTACCATTCATTACACAATGGAATATAAGCCTAATGCATAATGGACTTTCACAGTGTGATTGGGTAGAATCCAACGAGACGGCTAATTCACACAATTCTGTTTCACTTACTCTTCTCTCTTACGCCAGATTCATTTGTTGTCATAAGGCCAGTTACAGCAGCACAGTGGGAGGCGGGGTGGAGGTAGGGACAGAAGCGTTATCAGAAACTTCCATGGAAGCACAGTTTTTAAAACTACCCACCAAGAATCCATATGTAGCCTCATTCCAGCCCCTACTCTTGCTCAGACCATAGCAGTAATGACAGAATGGGAGCTATCACTCATTGATAAGAGTAGATTATTCTGTAAGATGACGAGGTCAGTAAAAGCAGTAAATAGGAGTGTGCTTACAACAAAGATGGAATTCACAATTTATGTTGACCTGAATTTAAAAAAAGAAATAGAATTATGGAGGAAAATCAAACTTTTATAACCCCTAGGAAAAAACAGCATCCAGCACAATTGTGAGTGCACAGTGTATACCACAAGAGATGTGAGCTACATGTGGTATAACATGAGAGTATAATGGGCCTGAAGAAGAAAGAAGTGGAGAGATACAGCATTTCATATTACTTTTATTGATTCAGAGGGTACATGTGTAGGTCTGTTACATGGATATATTGTGTGATGGTGAGGTTTGGGCTTCTAGCATACCTGTAACCATAATAGTGAAGATTGTACTCAATAGGCAGTTTTTCAATCTTCATCCTCTTCTCACTCTCCCCGCTTCTGGAGTCCCCAGTGTCTATTATTTCCCTATGTATGTCCATGTGTAATCATTGTTTGGCTCCCACTTACAAGTGAGAACACAGTATTTAATATTATTGGAGGGGGAAAAGGTCCCATACTACACATCTGTTTCAAATAATAAATACATTTGTGGTTTTTCAAAGAATAAGCCCTAATTTCCAAGGCAGACTTCCTAGTCCACAGCTATACCATGAGATGGAAATTTAGATGCTACAGTGATTTGGGTGATTTGCACAGGCATTCTGTATAAATTCAGCAAAAATGAATGTATTTATCAATAATTACAGATAAACTCACGAAGAGTACAGCCAAAGCCCTTTGGAGTATGACATAATTTTGCAATAAAATCAGGTGGTGTACCTAAGGGACAGACTGTAACATACACACTCTTTGAATCCCAGTGACCTCTTCCCAGGGGTTAAATCACAGTAGTCATATCAAATCCAAGAAATATCATCTTCAAATATATTTCAAAAGTCTCAAATGATTAAACCCCATGACCTTGTAATAAATGTAAAATAAATACACAAGGATATCAGTTCTAGGTCTGTCTGCCTCACTCCTTCCCTTCCTTCCACAGTCGTTTTTCAATAATCAACTAAGTTACTGATAAACAGAGGCTAGGTTCTTGGGATACCAAGGTAAGACATGGCCCCTGCCCTCAAGGAGTTCACACTAAGGGGAGAACTACACAGAAACAAATAATTATTTTACAATACACCAAATATATTAACAGAAGTATGAAGTATGTACAAAGACACTGGGGACAAAGAGGAGAAAGTACGTGTGATTTTGTTCCTCACATGACATATTATCATTAAAATGGGATATGAGAATTATGTACTTGGTCATTCAACAAGTACTGACTATGCCCCTCTCATGGGTAAGCACAGTGAAATCACAGTGAGATCAAAATAACCCTTTGGAATTCCAGGGGCACACGACCTTCCCTCATCCCCCTCAAGTACTCAGAGGCCTCCTGCTGCTGACAATGCAGCAGCCTGATAATTAAGAATTTTTTAAGGAATAAATAACTTATATTTTTAACCCAAAACTGAGTTGGACAAGTTTGTGAATAAATATATTAGTTAATAAGGATAAAACATAGTAAATATCTAATCGTTCTAATTACTTTTGAGGGAGGCCAAATATTCTGACTCAATTTCCTGTGATACCTTCCCTCATGCTTAGTTTTTCTACTCTTACCCCCCATCCTATCATGAACTCTAGAGAAATAATACTTGTTACATTTAAGATCATACGGAAAGGCAGTGAGGTTAGAGTGTAACTTCTGGACCCAGATTGCCTGGGTTCAAGTCTGTGTTCTGCTATGTTCTAGCTATGTGGCTCTGGGGAAGTCGGATAACTCTTCTATGTTTCAGTTACTCATCTGTAAATGGAGTCATCAATTAATGCATATAAAACACTTAGATCAATGCTTGGCACATGGTCAGGACGCCCTATAAGCTAGTTAATATTCCTACCATATACATAAAAATAAAAAATCAATAAGCAAATGATAAGAAAGAGTTAATGCAAATAAATTTCATAGCAGAGCTATCTTTTAAACTTCATCAAGAGCATGACTGTATCAAATTCCTAACTATATCAAGTAAGCATTTGACCAATATGAGATTGAAAAATAACGACTATAGCAGTTTGGATTTCATCTATGCTTAAGAAAGAAAGTGTGACTTTGCTGTGGATAAGATACTTTCAAGATGTTGTCTTATTGTTATCTTTGTGGCTAAATTAGTGTTCAGATTAAAGGTGAGAAGGATATAGCGGTTGTTACAACATCATTCACAATTATCTCACAGAAAATTGCTCACACAATATTAGCATCTACATGGTAGTGGAGGTATTTGATATTGAAGACAAAATTTCTTTCAAGTTTCTTTTATTATTTTTTTGAGACAGAGTCTTGCTCTGTTGCCCAGGCTGGAGTGCAGTGTTTTGATCTCTGCTCACTGCAACCTCTGCCTCCTGGGTTTAAGTGACTCTCCTACCTCAGCCTCCTGAGTAACTGGGACTACAAGTGCACACCACCACACCTGGCTAATTTTTGTATTTTTTGTAGAGTCAAGATTTTGCCATGTTGGCCAGATTGGTCTCAAACTCCTGACCTCAAGTGATCCACCTGCCTTGGACTTTCCAAGTGCTGGGATTACAGGTGTGTACCACTGCGCCCGGCCTAGTTTCTTTAAGAGCTTTCCATAAACTGGAAAATCTTCTCTATACATGTGCTGTTGAAAACATTGAACCTAATATTTTCCTGTTAGACTAGTCTTCTGTTTTCCTCTTGTGAAAACAGGAATGCCCGTAACTATCTAAAGGACAAAGAACAGTAGTAGGTTTAACAATTTTCACCCTAAAGCCAAAGTGGGAGTACCTGTAATATTTTATGAATGAAAAACAGGAAGAATTCGATTAGAGCAACGTTTTAGACTCCTTTCTAAGTCACCTCCTGGAGTTTTTAATCAGTCACCTGAGAGTTACTTATTAACTCAAAAACTGCTTAGTCACTGACTGAAAAATGAGGCAGGGAGCAGACCAAAGTCAAGAGTTCAGGGTCAAACTGCAGAGAGCAAAGCACAATGAGTGGATTGGTTTCATCTTTCTCCTCAGTCTTCCATTGCCAGGAAAATGAAGGGACTAGACAGTGTTGGTGGTTCGTAATGTGAACACAATACCAGTTGTATTAGGTGAAGAGACACAAGTCACAGGTTAAAAAGGGCACTTTGTCTCCCTTACTTGATATGTGTATCAAAGCCATGTACCCATACATGTACCATCCTTGGCATCTTTCCTCAGTTTTCTCTTTCACAAGATACCCATACACACAATATATTCTATACCAATGCTCTTCTGGAAGTTCTTTCAGCTTCAAGCTTATCAGAAATAAGAGCACTAGTGAGCATATCTATTTGTTAGTTTTAAGTAATATTTAACTGGCTGGGTGCAGTGGCTGATTCCTGTAATCCTACTTTGGGAGGCTGAGGTGGGTGGATCACCTGAGGTCAGGAGTTTGAGACCGGCCGGCTAACATGGTGAAACCCCGTCTCTACTAAAACACAAACAATAGCTGGGTGTGGTGGTGCACACCTGTAGTCCCAGCTACTCGGGAGGCCAAGGCAGGAGAATTGCTTGAACCCGGGAGGTGGAGGTTGCAGTGAGTCGAGATCCTGCCACTGCACTCCAGCCTCGGTGACACAGCGAGACTCTGTCTCAAAAATAATAATATTTAACTAAGAGAGGTTAATATTTTAGTTACACATTTCTCTCTACTGCTAGAGGATTATATTTGGTTATTACAGTATTTCCCCCTTATCCCTAGAGGATACATCCCAACCCCCCAGCAGATACCTGAAACCACACAGAGTACCAAACCCTACATATACTGTTTTTTCTTATACAAACATACCTATGATAAAGTTGAATTTATAAATTACGCACAGTTAAGGGATCAAAAACAGTAATAATAAAATAGAACAGTTATAACAATATGCTATAATTAAAATTATGTTGTGAATGTGGTCTTTCTCTTAAAACATCTTAAGTACTGTATTCATCCTTCTTGTGATGAAGAAGGGACAAAGTAGAAGAGCATGAGATTGCATCATGCTACTCAGAATGGTGTGCCATTTAAAACTTATGAATTGCTTACTTCCGGAACATTCCATTAAATATTTTTGAACTACAGTTGATTGAGAGTAACTGGGACCAATGGAAAGCAAAACTGCGGATAAGGGGAGACTACTGTGATATTGACCTATTGAATTCAGACTATACAGTTCGGATACGAGCCAGTCTTTTAACATCTTTCTAGTTTATGACTTTCGGTCCCTTCATGATTCTTAATCACTTTCATTCAATTATAAAATACTTATTTTATTAGCTGGGCATGGTGGTGCATGCCTGTAGTCCCAGCTACTTGGGAGGCTGACAGAGGAGGACTGCCTGAGTACAAGAATTCAAGGCTGCATTGAGCTGTGATTGCACCACTGTACTCTAGCCTGGGTGACGGAGCGAGACTCTGTCTCCAGTTTACAATTTGTGTATATATTGTCTCTAATTTACTCTATGTATGTGTGTGTGTGTGTGTGTGTGTGTATTAAGCCCATAACAAATATTTTTGTGCTCTATAAGACAGCTGAAAAAAAATATATTTAAGAGTCTAAGGGCAAGCTAGTCTATCTGGATACTTGTTATAAAAAAGGTAAGGTGTATTGTGAATATGTTGCAATTAATGGACAAATAGTTGCTAGTATCTCTCTGGATTTCAAGGGCCCTCGCTAACCTAACCCCTTAATTTCTCCATTATGATAAAAGATCATATATTATTATATTATGATCTTTTAATATATTAATGTTACTGAAGATCATCATAGTAAAGGCCTACAAAATAGAGACAGGCATTGCTTATGGTGATGGAACAACATTTTGATTTTATTTGTTTTTAATAAACAGTAGGCAAAGGGATATTTTGGTTGTCTAGAAAAAACATGCATTCTCACTTCCTTCCTATTAACCAGCTAGCTTTTGCCTCTTAAACTTCAGCTACAAAAGGGAATCATCCATGAGTTTAATTGTATTGCCAGGTGACAGACAAGAGGGGTCATATGATGAGAAGAGAGGCTGGAAAAGGGAAAAAAAAAGAGGAGCAAGTTCAGATAGGCATGGTGCAGAGGCTAGCACCTGGGTACTGACCTTTGAATTTCTTGCAAGGCAATATAATTTGCTCTTCACACATAAAAGGCTACACTAAAAGAATAAAAGCCTTTTCCCCTCTATGTTCCTGTAAAACTTTATTTATGGACACTGAAATTTGCATATCACATACTTTTCGTGTGTCACAAAATATTTTTCTACTTTTGATGTTTTTCAACGATTAAAACATGTGAAAGCCATTCTTAGCTCATGGGCCGCACAAAAACAGGCAGCAAGGGATTGGCCCTTAGACCAACGTTGGCTGACTGCTGGATGGCAGCATTAGAGCTTGGGTATGAGTCCCACCCCAGGGCTTCCAGGAGAGGGGGCCCAGGCTGATGCCATCTCCACCCCCATTGCTCTAGGCAGGAAGGCAGAGTTGGTGCTGGATGAGGTGCGGCTGCAGATTCTGGCCAGCCCTTCACCAAGGCCGTGGAAGACAAAACCAGCCCTGAGTCCTGGGTGCTTGAGGGGCAGCTGATGAAATCAATGAAGTGGCAGGATGGAGTGGGAGATCAGGGAAGAGGCCTCGAGGGGATGGAGGATGACTGGACAAGGCTTTGGTAGAACTGCAACCCTCTTCACCCTCTCCTGACTCCCCTCTGCTCACCACCGTCTTCAGACCTCCACAGAACTTGACCTACTGGTGGTGGAGGAATTCCAATGAATCCAGGGTGGCCCTGGGTAACCCAGGGCTCAGAGCTCGACTCGGTTGAGGGCAGGAGGCTGGAAGAGATGACCTCCGCTAGTCCCCCCAGACGGTCTAGCCCCCTAAAGCCTGTGATGATCCTTCCACTAGGCCAGACCCACTGACTGCCAGAGTGGGTGCCACCTTCTTCAGGGCTGTGCCAGTTCAGGCCCTTGGGTAGGAATGTGTGCACCGGTGTCTGGACACCCTGTGGGAGGCAGAGGGCCTCTGGTAGAGATGGTCATTCCAGACCTCGGTCAGTATCTCCTTCCCTCTGCAGACCCCCTCCCCCTGCCTGTGTCCTCTGTCCATCTGCCTCCTCCCTTGGGCTCACTGCCTCTACATGACGATCTGAAGCCTGCCTCCTCAGCCTGCCTTGCATCCTCATGGGAGCCCTCCCATGATACATTTTTAATTTATCTTTAAAAATACATTATTTGAAACCAGATTTGTTAGAGCCCATAATCAGTTGAAAAGAAAAGAAAATTCAGATTTGTGTGGGTTTTGTATTTGGTAAAAAGATAATTAAGTAGCTTCTGACAGTGAAATTAGAGTTTTAACTTAGCTGGCATATCATTTATAAAAGAGCCTAACAGGTCTGACACAAAACAGGCCTGCCATAGAAGTTAAAGCCTTTCCTTTGACTCTGCTATATTTATTTTCTAATGGACAAGTATAGAATGGTAAAGATGATAATAATTTAAAAAGATAATAATAACCAATATTTAATTGAATACTTCCTATTCTTATTGATTTAACTATATCGCCTAATTTATTTCTTGCTGCTGCTCTCTGAGGTAAGTACTGTTATTATCCCCACCATAAAGATGAGGCAATTCAGGCACAAGAGTTTAACCTGCTTGCTTGAACAGCTAGTAAGTGGCAGAGCTAGAATTCAAACCCAGGTAGTCTGATTCCACATGCCTTTGCTGTACTGAAAGTACTTAACCCAGTCTGGGCACAAAGTGAGTGCTTTCTATGATCATCATTGCTTTTATTATTATTGGATTTAAGAAAAATATATTGAATGCCTACCCAATGGAGAACTGAGGAATGAACAAAATACACAAGGTCAGTATTCTCATGGAGCATAGAGGTGAGGGAAGGAGACAGATACTATTCAAAGAATTACACCTTGATAGTAGAAATAGATCACTTGAAGGAGAAGAAAATTTCTGAATGGTCTCATTTTAGACCACCAGGTCCTTAAGACTTGTTACTGGATGATCAGAGTATATGCTTCCATTACTTCTATTATCTACTCATCTTAAACTCTGCTGCTTGGTTAAAGTTTTGGAAACTTTACTGTATCAAGTCACTGCCCTGTTCAAAAACCTTTGATGGCTTCCAGTTTTCTAGAGCCTAAGTAGCCACTGTGTGTCATACATACCAAGAAACTCTCATCCCACATTTATAGCAAACATCAGTAACCCATAATGGTGATTTTTTTCTATTTGGTTGTGGTTTTATCAATAAATCAAAAATTGGCACTTGAATTGAAACACTTTGGCCATCCTTGACCTGGTTTGCTGTATAGAAACATTGGTTTTGGACTTAGACAAACTTGGGTTCAAATTTCAGCTCTCTGCCACTCATTGGTGGTGTGATCCTGGCCAAGTCATTTCACTCTCTTAACAAATAAAATGGAGATAATAGAAACTATTCAATAGAGTTTTTACGTAATGCAGGTAAACAATTTAGCATAGTGCCTGGTATATATTGCTTAGTAAATTAAAGTTACTATCTTTATCACCATTGTCATAATGTTCATTATTGCCATGAGAAAGCTTTCCAAAGTCTACACAATCTAGCTCTAATTTACATTTCCAAATTTATCTCCATACTCTACCAAAGGAAGCCTCCACTTCAACTAGAGGAACTCAATGTCTCCTAAAACTAGCCTGCCATGTTCTTTTTCTGTGTATAAACATCTGCCTTATTCTTCAAATGCCATTTCATTAAATTCATGAAATTTCCCTGGCCTCCTTCAGCCACAGTCACACTGCTCTCCATTAAACTCTCATACTTACTGTTTCTAACACTTCATCATACACTATCTGGCAACATTCTCTTATGCTGGTGTTTAATTTTATATTACAATTTAATTTTACATGTCTTTTTATCTTTTCCATCTAAACTCTCAATTCTTCTTTTGTTTCTTTTTTTTTTTTTTTTTTTTTTTTTGAGACAAAGTTTCATTCTGTCACCCAGGTTGCAGTGCAGTGATGTGATCATGGTTCACTGCAACCTCGAACCTCCTAGCCTCAAGAGATCCTCCCACCTCAGCCTCCTGACGAGCTGAGACTTTAAGCACCTGCCTCCATGCTCAGCTAACTTTTTTTTTTTTTTTTTTTTTTTGTCTTTTGTAGAGACATCTCCCTCTGTTGCCCAGACTGGTCTTGAACTCCTGGGCTCAAGTGATCTTCTTGCCTTGGTCTCTCAAAGTGTTGGAATTATAGGTGTGAGCTATTGCACCCAGCCAAATAGGGATAATCACTTTTTATTTTTTGAGACAGAATCTCACTCTGTCACTCAGCTGGAGTAGAGTGGCATGATCATAGCTCATGGCAACTGTGACCTCCCAGGCTCAAGCAATCTTCCTGCCTCAGCCTCTGGAGTAGCTGAGACCACAGGTACATGCCACCACCCCTGGCTAATTTTTCTATTTCTTTAGAGACTGGGCTCACCACTCTCAAACTCTAGAGAGTTTGGCAGTACCACTCTCAAACTCCTGGGCTCAAGTGATTCTCTAACCTCAGCCTCCCAAAGTGTTGGGATTACAGGTGTGAGCCACTGTGCTGGGCAGAAACGTGTATCTTCAAAACAGCACCTGGTGAAATGACTGCACATTCTTATCAATGAATGAATGGAATTTAGATAAAATAACACATGGTAGTTAACTTAAAATTAAGCCATAAAGAGATAAAATTAATTTTCAATTCCTCATGTTACATTAAAGAACTCAATATTATAAAAAAAAAAAAAAAACTCTGGCTTTTTACTTTGAGTTTGAAAATCAGAGGCCCAGCACAGTGGCTCATGCCTGTAATCCCAGCACTTTGGGAGGCCAAGATGGGCAGATCACGAGGTCAGTAGTTCGAGACCAACCTGGCCAACATGGTGAAACTCCATCTCTCTAAAAATACAAAAATTAGCTGGGCATGGTGGTGTGCACCTGCAGTCCCAGCTACTCAGGAGGCTGAGGCAGAAGAATTGCTTGAACCTGGGAAGTAGAGGTTGCAGTGAGCTGAGATTGAGCCAGTGCACTCCAGTCTGGGTGACAGAGCAAGACTCTGTCTCAAAAAAAAAAATCAGAATTTCCTACTTTTGTCCATTAGTCCTAGTTAAATAAATATTTTTTTAAAAAATTTGTGCTTATATATAAGTGTTAAAGAATACTCTATTTCTCCAAATAAGTATAAAGGATTTTTTTCTTTATTTTTTAAATATGTTTTTAAAATTTGTATAATTAAAAAAAAACTTTTTAAAAGAGAGAGACAGGGTCTTGCTGTGTTGCCCTGGCTGGTATCAAACTCCTTGTTTGAAGCAATCCTTCTGCCTCAGCCTCCCGAAGTGCTGGGATTACCACAGCACCTGGCCCAATTTTCTTTAACATAGATAAAATCATCATTTGCGGGACTCAACTAGTTTACATTCCTCTTTGACCTATGAAATGTGATATATGTTTTCCATATCAAGTTTGAATAAAATTATCAAAGACTCCATAAGCAGGTGCAACTTAGCCCAGTTGCTCCCAACCACCAGATGGTGAGGGTCTAGGATGACATTTCACTGCTTTCTGGCAAAATGGGAAAAATGAGGGCAACAAAGCAGTGATGAAGCAAGGGTTGGCAGGAGTAGCCCACCCCAGGGAAGGGACTGTGTTTTCTCACTGACAATGTTTGGAACTGCCTGTTTATGGTGATAATGAAAAGCAGACAAACTGTTAGTGGATTCTATTACTGTTTTAAAATGATCTACAGAACATGCAACGCTGCTCTGCCTGTGTCTGAAGCTGACTGCTTCAACCATCATGCCTTTGGCATGCCATAGCAATAAAGTGAGCTTTAGGGAAAGCTGAATTTATTCAGTTGAAGAGACAGTCCATTATTCTATGATAAAATGCTGTTGGTGATTAAAATGTCCTTTTAAAACAAAACGATGATGATGGGAAACAAATTTTTCTAATGTCTTCATTTGTTCAGTTTTAAAAACTTTATCATTACATCTATCCCCAAAGTGGGTTTTGTTACTGTTTAGTTTTTTTTTTTTGAAATGTTCTAGGTCTGTGAAATCCCAAATCTGACAACAGCTTGACAAAAATTAATCAAGAGAACAACTTGACTTAATGGAGAGTACATTGTGTTTTTTGGCTTAGAACAGTGGCTCTCCAAGTGTGGTACTCTAAACCAATAGCATCAGCACTAACTGGGAACTTGTTAGAATGCAAATTCTCAGGCCCTGTCTCAGGTCTACTGAACTAGACACTCTGGAGTAGAACTCAGCAATCGGTATTTTTAAAAAGCCCAGCCAGGCATGGTGGCTAACACCTGTAATTTCCAACAGTTTGAGAGACCACGGTGGGAGGACTGCTTGAGCCCAGGAGTTCTAGAGCAGCCTGGGCAACACAGGAGACCCTGTCTCTACAAAAAAAAAAAAAAAAAAAAAAATTTGGGGGGCATGATGGTACATGCCTGTGGTCCTAGCTGCTAGGGAAGCTGAGGAGGGATCACCCGAGCCTGGGAGGTCGAGGTTGTAGTGAGCTGTGATCATGCCACTGCATTCCAGCCTGGATGACAGAGTGAGACTCTGTCTCAAAAAAATTAAAAAAATAAAAAATTAACAAGCCATCCAGGGAATTGTGCTACTGTTTGAGAACCATTTCCCAGGGAATAGGTAGAGAAGATGCAAAAAGGGCTGAGACAAAATGCCTGGAGATTCTTAAATGCCCCCTATAAGGTCACTTTTAGTCCAATGATTGTGTCTATTTATTTTATATGTATTTTCCATAGTTATTAATTAACCAATTTATCCAAAATAAATTAATCTAAAATAATCCTAGTGTCTTTGGCAAATGATTTTATAAGTGCCTATATAAAGTGGGATAAATCATATTAAATATAGTCCTTAAGTCATTAAGCTTGTTACTTTTCAGATTCAGAAGGCAGCCTGTCTGAAGAAAGGTGGAGCTGGCACTGTACTTGAGAAACAGAAAGACCTGTGAACCTGTAACTCCCTGTGAATCTAGCACTGAACATATGCCCCCACTATGATGGGATATAGGAGGGAATGTGAAATTGCTCCTTATCCAAGATTCTTTTATCTGAGAAAACACCAATGCTGATGAAATACTAACTGGGTCATAAAGAATTACAATTTGATAGCTTAAGATCTCTTATATTTTCATGATGTTTTTATGATGAATGTAGAGACTTCTGAAATATCAGGTTTGAGAAGGAAGAAAAGAATCCATGCAAACCATTCGCTTTCCACATGCACATATTTCAGGTTTTACTTGAATAAACAGCAATGAAAGAAGATGCTGGTGGAAGTGGCCTTTTTAATTGATACATAATAATTGTTCACATTTTTGGGATGCTGTAGTGGACTTTTCTGGCAACTGGCAGGTGGAAGGAACGGAGAGATGTGGTACTTGAAAGTGGGGCTCACTCTGATCAGGTCATTGAGACATTTCAGGCATATAAAAAGAGAGAGGGTATGGAGGTACTGTCGCCATTCATGATATATTCCCACATGCGTTTACTCAACAGACTAAAAGCCTGCAATATGTTAGCAGCTGGAGATATAAAAGTCCCTGATAAGCCCAGGCTCTCAAGACACTTACACAACCCACAGGGAGAACGACAAGACTGGGTCCCCTATACACCTCTGAGCCACATGACCATGCTAAATAGCGAGTGCAGATTTGATCAACCTGCATATAACTCTTTTAAGCTGCAAGAAACCCAGGGCCTCTGCCCTTGTTACCCTCAGCATCCATGCAATGCATGCATGCCACATATCTCAGGCCTCTCCTCCTCCCTGGGAGGGCAAACGGCAGCCTCAACATTGAGACTTCGCCCCCAAAAATCTGGGTAATCAATCAGGTCATGGTTGGCTGCTTCCAGAGAAGCCAAAGATTCCCCCATTCAGAGACTGGAACTCCCTTGGAAGTGTAACAACCCTTGGCTACAGTTAAATCCATCTAGAGAGGCTATAGATCCCTTCAAAGTTAAGAGGCTGCTGCTGCTTCCAACTGTCAGTCAGGTCCTGAAAACAAAACAATCCCTTTGCTGGCCTGCTCACAGGGTCTCGGCTTTCCTCAAAAGCAGAACCAAAGCCGACTTCTGAAAAGTCTGGTGTATGATGCTTCTTTTGGGAAGTATCTGTTCATGTCCTTTGCCCACTTTTTAATGGAGGATTTTTTTTAAAATTTTTTTTTGGTAAATTTAAGTTTCTTATAAATGCTGGGTATTAGACCTTTGCCAGATGCAGAGTTTGCCCAAATTTTCTCCCATTCTGCAGGTTGTCTGTTTACTATGTTCATAGGTTCTTTTATAAGTTTAAAAAATGTCTGGTGTGCCCCTACTCACTGGGACACTGGTTTCTTAATGCTAGTTTAACCATCAGCCATATCAGAATATCATAATCACCTGCAACATAAAATACAGTAGTGTCCCCTTATAAGTGAGGAATATGTTCCAGTTCCCCCAGTGGATGCCTGAAACTGTGGATAGTACCAAACTCTATCTATACTATGTTTTTCCATATATATGAGATAAAGTTTAATTTATAAATTAGGCACTGTAAGAGATTAACAATAAAATAGCATAATTATAACAATAGACTATAATATTTCATCATACTACTCAGAACAGCATACAATTCGAAACTTTTTAGTTTTTAATTTTTCCAACCTGCTCTTTAAGGTACCATACAATTTAAAATTTATAAATTGTTTATTTCTGGAATTTTCCATTTTATATTTTTAGACCATGGTTTACCATGGGTAACCGAAAATGGGGAAAGTGAAACCACGAATAAGGGGGCTCTCTTCTATAGATACAAGAAGCTCATACCAGACCTCCTTAACCAGAATCTTCTATAATAGGGCTCTAGGCTTACATAGTTTTAAAAAAAACTCCATAGGTGATTTTAATGCAAGCCATTGATTGGGAACCGCTGCACTAGGATGGTAGTTCTCAAATTTCCTGGGCATCAGAAGCACCTGGAGGGCTTGTTAAAGCACAGACTCCTGGGTCGAACCCCCAGAGTTTCTAAGTCAGCTGGCCTACAGTGGACCCCGAGAATTTCATTTCCCCTAAGTTCTCAGGTGATGCAGCTGTTCTGGAGCAGGGAGGACATGTAAGAACCACCGCACTAGGGATCAGCGGGGGCCAGTTCTATTGGAAGCCTGTTTACTAGCTAAATACCTCTTGTTGACCACCTGGAGAAGACACTGCTTTTTACCTATCCAGCATTCATTCTCCCTTTCTTCTAATAGTATCTTGATTTTTGCTAGCGGGAGCAATGTTCCCAACTAACAGAACTACATTTACTCACTTCCTTTCTAAAAAGGGGTGGCCACAGTACTAAATACCAACAACAAAAAAAATCATAACCAGAAGCTGTTGGGTGAGGGCTCTGGTTTTTGGAAAAGCTTAAAGGTGGGCAAGGGAGGAAGTATTAGCTCAGCTGGCATTCTTCCCCTTTTGCCCTCACTCTTCTTTCTTTATGCCTGGAAAAAAGAAGTGATAACTCAAGTTCTGACAATCATTCTGTGGCAACAAGGCAAAAAGCACATACTGAAGATGATGAGAGTACCAAGGAGAAGGAGACTGGGTGACTGATGGTATTATGCAGCTGCCATACCAGTCCCACAGGCCTACCTTCAGATCTCAAATTATGGGGCGGAAAAATAAAAGTTCTCATTTTTAAAGATTATTTTAGGGTCTCTATTTACTAGTGACCAGAAA
Organism: Macaca fascicularis; assembly: GCF_037993035.2. Taxonomy (NCBI): domain Eukaryota; kingdom Metazoa; phylum Chordata; class Mammalia; order Primates; family Cercopithecidae; genus Macaca; species Macaca fascicularis. The sequence continues at coordinate 26,819,103 of NC_088375.1, forward strand.
ATTTATTATTGTCACACCCCAACCCACCAAAATGGAGGCCATTATAGTCACCTCTTTTCTCCCATCCTGCTGTTCTCACATGGCTCTGAGATTCTTCCTCCCTTCCCCAATCTCCAACTATTCCTATTGCTTTCTGCAGAACTTCAGTGCCATTGTAAAACTCCCTTGAAACTTGAATCTCTTCATAGGCCTCTTAGCCTTAAGTGAAACTTGGATATCCCCTAAGGGCATCAATTCCTTAGAGTCCTCAAGAGAAGCATCTCTGGCCAGGAGGGTAGGAACAGTTCTATCCTCTGTCCCAGTGCTACTTTAAGACCTCCTCCCCTTATATATGAACTCCTGACTTTTTGAGAGTTATGCCATCTGGCTAGACTTTTTCTCCTTGTTGCTGTCACACCTTTGGTTCACAAACTTCCCTCGTTTGTGAAAGACTTCAGACTTTGAGCCACCATTTTCCTCTCCACCCTGCCTCCTAACCATGATCTGAGGTGATTTCAATGCCAATCAACATGAAAGCTTCTCTCAGTTCGTAGACTTACATATGTCTAGTAACTGATACTGATCTCCACTCCACACTGGCTACCTCCTTCCACACCCTGAACCATATCATCCTTTACCACGGAAAGCTCCACTTCTGAAGTGTACCATGACACAGCTCTTTCCCTGTTATTCCTGGGGTCTCTGTAGGTACCTCAGAAAAGCATTCGGTCCCTTGGCCCATCTACTTTCTCCCTTTCTTCAAGCACCTCCTGTCATCACATCTTTCCTTGTTTATAACTTTAACTACAGTTGCTAACATCCTCAATTATCTTTCCTCATCATACCCTCCTGTAAAAACCTCACCCCTGGGCCAAACTGTTCACCAGAAAACAATAACACCATAATACATGTGATCTCCTAAGTCAACTGAATTGTAAATGCAACCCATAAATGTATATTCTGTCATAAGCACTTTCTCCATGACCACTTCAAACTTTGTCTACTATCTCTTATTCAAGACTCCTGGTGCCAGATGTTTTGGAATTTACAATAATAATCTGGAATACATAGTATATATTATATAATACTCCACAGGGTCTGGGAAGTCACTCATCATCAAATATATTAGCATTTTTACAGCAGTGTGAAAAGTCACACTAAATAGGTTAAATAAAAATGATATACATTAAATGTTTTGTCAAGCTACTGAAACAAAACTGTTTAATACACAACTTGATATAAGATCAGGTTAGGCTTTACCATTACACTTATGAAAAAACTTTGGTTTTCAGACATTTTTAGATTTTTAGATCACAGATAAAGATGGTACTATCATGTTTGCTTGCGGATAGGCATTAGTCTGGATTCATTCCCACAGGCTACCCTTCACATCCAGTTAGTCTCTGAGGCTGGCTGTTCTACCTCACTAAATGTCTTTTGAAGTTCACTGCTTCTGGCTATCCCTTCTGCCATAGTAATTCAGGAAACCACAATTTTCTCCTGAATTACCTTAATAGACTTCTACCTAGTCTCCGTCCCTCTAGACTCCACCCACTTGTTTCCCCTGCCCGACCCCAGGGCCCTTTGATCTGTTCTCTACACTGCAGCCAGAGTGACCTCTATAACACAGATATGATTGTGCTATTCCCCTGAGTAAAGCATTTATTTGGATCCCTAATGGCCTCAAGATGAAGTTCAGTTGTCTTAATATGACTTTACAAGCCCCCTGCTGACTTTTCCAGCTTTATCTCTTGCCATTTTCTACCTCCTGGGCAAAGCCCCAGTCTTACTGCACTATTTTTAGATCTCTAAGAGAAAGTTGTTTGCTTTTGTATTTGGACAAGTTGTTCCCTCTTTGACAATGTACTAGTAAAAATCACAACTCTTCTTCTTTCAAGATAGAAACTAAAACTAAAGATAAATTATGAGTGTCAGTATGTGCAGAGGCCTGTGTTAATCATGGCCAAGAAAATGGGGCCTGTCCAATCATCTTAGTCACCCTGCACCTATGTTTATTTCTGATTAATCCTGGATTCACTATTTTTTCCCCCAGAGTATACCAGAATAAGAATGCATGCAGAAATAATTATGTATCCAAATTCAGATTTGTTTAGATCAACCACTTATGAAACTGACTTTGCAAAGATTATGACAGTGAGAGGAGTCTAGCATAGCTGACTCCGCCTTGCTTCTGGCCTCACGGGCTGGCTGTCTTCACTCTTCCCTGGGTGTCAGCCAAGCTCACCATGAGAGGAACTTAGTCTATAGTTTAACCTGAAAGCAAGAACTAACCCCTTCCTGGCTCAGGAACTGAAAACTGCCTTTGTAAAACTAATGAAAAGTTGCAAGATTAAGATTATGGGAGCGGCCTGAACGCTGCTAAAATGTAGACGTAGGTTCTATAGTGCTTTACTGCTCAGGGGTCATGTGGTCCAGAGGTCACAAGATTTGTGATTTCCCCAACTGATCCCGTAGATAACATCACTATCATAAAACCTAAGACTGGTCTTTTGAGATGTTTTTTAGATGTGCATTCCAGCAGCCGATGGACCTCACGTGGACCCTGACTTATGACTCACCTGATCCTGTGGCCCCACCCAGAGGTAGACTCAGCACAAGACGACCGTTTTCTACATCTCTATGGTTTCATCCCCAGTCAGTCAGCAGTACCCACTTCCTAGCCCTTGCCCACCAAACTGTCCATAAAAACCTTAATCTTTGATCCTTTGGGGAGACTGATTTGAGTAATAATTCCATCTCTTATGTGGGTGGCCTCTTGTCAATTAAAATGGTAACTTCAATAACACAGTCTTGGTGAATTGATTTTCTCTGTGCAGGGGGCAGGAACAACCTGTTGGGCAATTACACTTATACATACAATTAAATATTTTATATGCTTCTTAAAATTTTATAATCACAAATATGATATCACCAAGTTATAGAACATTTAGACAAAAAAAAAACCAGGAAAGACCCATGTTTTCATCATCCTATAAAATATTTGCTATACATAACTGTCTCCTGAAAGGTAAGCTCTGTGAGGATAACAGCCTCATGTATTCTATTTACGGCTGTGTCCTCAGTGAAGTGCTTTAATGTTTAAAAAATATAAATACAGGCCAGGCATGGTGACTCTCATCTGCAATCCCAGAAAGTTGGGAGGCTGAGGCTGGAGGATTGCTCAAGCCCAGGAGTTCAAGACCAGCCTGGGCAACATGATGAGACACCATCTTTACTAAAAAAAAAAAAAAAAAAAAAAAATTATTTGGGCATGGTCACACAGCCTATAGTCCCAACCTCTCGGGAAGCTGAGGCAGGAAGATTGCTTGAGCCCAGGAGGTGAAAGCTGCAGTAAGCCATGATCACGACATTGCAATCCAGCCCAGGAGACAGGGTGAGACCTTGTCTCAAAATAATAATAATAATAAAAGTACCTAAATGAATGATTGACGTATCATTTTGGTATACTGAATTAAAATGTGAACATACTTGAATTTTCTACCATATACCCATTTAGCAACATTGAGGTTCTCAATTTTAGTACACGCAAAGTTTTGGTTGTTCCCGTAAGAGAAAATCAGAAAAAGAAGGTCCTTGGAAAAGACCACAGGTTTGGAGGTAAAGCGAAAGGCAAAGAAGTAGATATTTTTTCCCCACATACAATGATTCCCAAAGATATGTTTTTCAATGAATCCTGGGGAAAGATGAAGGAAGCAAGGAGAAAGTAAAACTGACTCTCAGAAGTATCACTGGTGACATGAGTGAGATGACAACTGACACTGAAGTGGAGAAGAGGGGAGGCGTACACGAGGTTGAGTCATAACATCACAAAGGCATCATTCATTTTCATAGACAAGAGCCAACAAATGACTTCTTGTATGAGTAATGTATGCCATACAGCAAAATAAATTTGCCAGTATCTTGTTAGAACTGTAGGTGGAAGCCATCTAGAAAAATTTCTGATGAGCCAAGGGATAAATGGACCAATTAAATTAGAATCTCTACTTGTTATCTTTAAAGGTGTTAAGGTCATGAAAGTCAAGGAAAATTTCAGAAACTGATCTAGATTGAAAGAGACTAAGGAGAAAACTAAATGCAATGCATGGTCCTGACCTGGATCCTTCTGCTAACAAAGAACCTTATTGAGACAACTGGTGAAATCTGAATGGAGTCTAAGGATTAGATGGTAGTAATGAATGAATGTTGATTTCCTTATTTGGATGCTTGTAATGTGATTATGTAAAAAAAAAAAAAATGCCCTTTTATGTTAAAAATACACACTGAAGGATTCAGAAGTATGCACATTATGTTGATGACGTACTCTCAAATATTCGTAAAAAAGTTTATTGTATTGTACCCGCAACATTTCTAAAAGTTTAAAATCGTTTTAAAAAATTAGAATCTTGGCCAGGCACAGTAGCTCATGCCTGTAATCCCAGCACTTTGGGAAGCCAAGGCGGGTGGATCACAAGGTCAGGAGATCAAGACCATCCTGGCTAACATGTCAAAACGCTGCCTCTACTAAAAATACAAAAAATTAGCCGGGCATGGTGGTTTGCACCTGTAGTCTCAGCTACTTGGGAGGCTGAGGCAGGAGAATAGCTTGAACCTGGGAAGCAGAGGGTGCAGTGAGTCGAGATTGCACCACTACACATCAGCCTGTGCAACAGAGCGAGACTCTGTTTCAAATAAAATAAATAAATAAATAAATTAGTATCTCTGGGGGTGAGTGTGGACATCAGTATTTAAAAAACTGGCTAGGTGATTCTGACGTGCAACCAAGGCTAGGAAACACTGTTACAGAGTCTTCATCATCACCAGAGAAAAAAGGTGACGTACTTTTTCAATGAGTGCAAAAAATATAATTTATTTAACTAAACTCTTCCTTCCTTTCTTTCAAAAATCACTTATTGAAGAGCTTTTATATGCCAGGCAAGAGAAAATCTCTTCCCTATGTGTATTCACAGTCTCACACGAGCAAACAGACACTGTGCTGTAATAGTATAACAATAATAACTACTATCATTTGTTGAGCAATCACTATTTGCTAGGCACAATGCTATTTGATGGGGCAGGTACTGTTACCTTCGTTTTACAGAGTGAGGAAACCTATGCACAGTGACATGAGTAACTTGCCCAGGTGTAGAGAGCTATTTTGAGTCTTGTCTACACCACTATAGTATAGGAAGGCAAAGTGCTGTGAAAACACACGTACGGACTGATGCAGACTATGGGTGCCATAGAAGGTTTCTTAGAGGAGGGAAGGTGGGATATATCTGTAAATATGCATATGATTTCCATTGTTAATGATCACAAATACTCCTTCCATGAACATCTGTGCAGGTAACTTTCCATTTTGTAGTCCTGCTGCCACTCTCTTCCTTTGCTTAGATTCTAAGAAGTAGAATTCTGGGACAAAAGTTATAGAAATACTCCAAGGCTTTCAATATGTTATGCCCATAGTTGTCACCAGCTTTATGAGGGTATCTACTTTACTATAGCATTGCCAGCAGTGGGCATTATTACTTCAAAAATTCTTTGCCATTAATAGAAAACTAGTATTTGATTACTCAGCTGAACATTTTTCCATCAATGCTGTCTTTAACACAGAAATTTAAGATCTTTATAGTTACAACCAGCAGAGTATAAGAGAACATTAACAGTGAAAGAACATTCTAGAACGTCTCATATTATAAATACCATAATTTATTCCTATAATCACAAAATTGACTGGGTCACAATTAGCAATATTCAAAGAAAACAAATTTCGGTATTCATGCTAAGATCTTTGACCTCTCAAACTTACTATGAATTCTAGGAGTACAGCAGAAATGAGTTGTTTGATCCTATCACAATCCAGCAAGTAAAACATGTTCTATAACTGTTTGCTATAAAAATAAATAAATAAATAAAATAACGGATAATGACAAAATATAAACTGAAGCCATACTTTCTGAGAGAAGTAGCATGTTCCCCTCTTTCTCTTCTGGCCATATAAATAGGATAACAATATATTCCAGTTTGCATGTGACAGTTCCGGTTTATGCCTCTTGTCCTAACATCTTTTCTGATTAGAGCTGCCTTTTGAAGTGTGCTTAATTGGGCAATAAATTTTATGGTTACTCTGCATCTACAGGATGTCCCCCTAATGAAGAGCTGATCTTAGGAACAAAGTGCTCACTGATCAGACAACTTGTCTTTGTGTCACTCGGATTTTCACTTTGAAGACCTATAGCCAGACACCTCATTTGGCTTTTACGTATTTTCATAGTATTTTATCATCTGAAGCCAAATAATAATCTGAAAGTAGTTAATTGATAAGGGCATCCTTGACTATATCAGCACTCTTTATTTCATTTTATTGATAAAAGAAGTGAGGCATGGAAAGAAAATGTGGCTTATTCAAGCTCACATCAAGTAAAATAATCAGCCATATGAGAGGAAGCTACTGAAGCTCTAACTTCTGATTTTTGATTAATAATCTAAACCACACAGTCATTAGTATGCAATGAAATCTCCAGTGTAGTTAGATCAGAAAAAATTCAATCATTTAGTAAATGGCTTTACAAACTACAGGCAGTAATAATCTATTTCAAACGAGATGAGCAATATCACAGGCATACCTTAGATAATGCTTTTTCCTTTTTCTTTTTTTTCCCTCAGTCCCCCTTGGATAATATTTTTAATGAGTATAAATTTCATAGTTAATAATATTTCAGTCTTATTGAGTAAAAGTCTCTGTTCAAACCTAGTTGACAGGTCCAAGCTATCAGAAGGTGAGGAAATATTTATAAAATAAGTGAAAATTTTAAATAAACATTAATCTTTTTGGTTATTAAAAAATAAAGCTTGTTACATTTTTACATTTCACAAGTATGTCTAAATTTCATACAAAGATGCACAATAGATAAGATTTTACAAATATCTTGGACTATATCAGAAAATGTTAATGGAGCTAATGAAGTCACTTCCTATAACAACAACAAAGAAACATGGGGATAAATTTAATAGACTATGACTAAGAACCATATGAAAAAAAGTGACTCTACTGCTTGCATAAAAGGAGAGGCATACCATATATGAAGTTGGAGAACCTCACTATTACAGATATGACATTTCCATATAATTTATAAACATATTGTAACATCAGTCAAGATCCCATTTGCATTTTGTAGGGGTGGAGTAAAGACCTCGGTAAAAAATCATTTAAAGTTCATTCGGAGGTTGGCTGGGCGTGGTGGCTCATGCCTGTAATCCCAGCACTTTGGGAGGTGGGTGGATTGCCTGAGGTCAGGAGACCTCAGGCGAAACCTCATCTCTACTAGAAGTACAAAAAAAACCTCATCTCTACTAGAAGTACAAAAAAAACCTCATCTCTTCTAGAAGTACAAAAAAAACCTCATCTCTTCTGGAAGTACAAAAAATTAGCTGGGCGTGGTGTACGCACCTGTCACCCCAGCTATGCAGGAGGCTGAGGCTGGAGAAATGCTTGAACTCAGGAGGCGGAGGTTGCAGTGAGTCAAAATCGCACCACTGCACTACAGCCTGGGTGACAGAGCGAGACTCCCTCTCAAAAAATAAATAAATAAATAGATAAAATAAAGTTCATTTGGAGGAATACATTTTAGGGACTAACCAAGAACACTTTTGTAAAGTATAAATAAGCTATAATAATAAAAACAGTATTTTGCTGGCACAGATCAATGGAATAAAACAGGAAGTTCAGAAACAGGCAAGGATGTATATAAGTATTCAATAAATGAGAAAGAACAATGAAAGGATGGAAGGATTTAACAAATTTAGCCATGGATTTAGCCATTTAAATAAAATGTTTATTATTAATAAACAATATTGTGATAGCTGGCTAAATCCATACCTCACACGATATGTCTAATAAATTCCAGGTGGACTGAACATTTCAATGTATGAAAATGAAAACAAAATATTTGGGGAAGGCTTTTCTATGTACAACTTCCAGGACATAATTTTTTTTTTAAGACTAATAGATTTGTTCACATAAAACATAATACTCATTAAAATAAATGTGTATTAAGGATATCAGCCATTTTTCTGTCATTTATAGTATAATTACTTATATTTATTTCTTTTTAAGTTTCATTTAGCTTATTTTGACACAAAAATTTTAAAATCTATAAGAAGTTAAAAAAATAAAATTTGTATTTACAGTTTCCTTCTCGGATTTCGGTGTAGAAATGACTTTCTTAACCCTAAACCAGACCTATTTTCACTTATATTTTTCTCAGAATTCTTTCATTGTTTCATATTTTATGTTAATTTAAAATATGAGAGATAAATATGGCTCTGTCTCATATTAGTTGTCTGGCTTGGGGATGTTACTTAACCTCTCTGAGTCTCAATTTCAGTTTCCTAAAAAAAACAGATATAACAAATACCAGCCTATTGGAATTGCTATGGCAATGAAAAGAAATCATTTATACAACACATGTGTCATGGTAGAATCTGGTTAATAAAGGTGACCAAAATGTTAGCTATCACTTTTAGTGCTATTGTTACAGTCAGTAGCTAGTCGGGTATGAGCAGGGCAGGAAAGGGCTCCCATACCTCACACCAGGAGTATCGGGAGACCATCAGATGATGGTCAGGTGGTTGTTAACTATCTCGCTGAAGTAATAATTGATCACAGCTGGCACCAGGGAAAGGCGGTCTCTTAGTAGATCGAAAACAACTAAAACTGGTGACGAGTGGCTTCCCAGTAAGATCTCAGGAGTTGGGCGAGTGGTCAGAAGTAATGCAAGACCCTGGAGGTATGCCACCATATAAAAACCCCAAGTCAAAAGGTCAAGCCATACACTTGTCTTTCAAGTCACCTGCTTGGCCCTCTTCCAAGTGTACTTTCCTTTCTTTTGTTCCTGCTGTAAAGCTTTTAAGTAAACTTTCACTGCTGCTCTAAAACTTGCCTCAGTCTCTCCTTCTGCCTTATGCTTCCTCAGTTGGATTCTTTCTTCTGAAGAGGCAAGTACTGAGGTTGCTGCAGACCCCTATGAATTTGCCATGGGTAACACTATCACACTGTATATTAGACTCCTCCCCCGCCCTTTTAGAGGCAAAGTCTCACTATGATGTCCAGGGTGGAGTGCAAGGGCTATTCACAAATGCAATCATAGCACACCATGGCCTTGAACTCCTGGCCTCAAGCAATCCTCCCACTTAAGCCTCCCAAGTAGCTGGGACTCCAGGTGAATGCCACTGAGCCTGGCTGGACTTCTTAATTTCATTGGAAAACAGTTGACCCTTGAACAGTGCGGAGGTATGGGGTACCTATCCCCTGCACAGTGGAAAAATCTACATATAACTTGATTCCCCAAGAGCTTAACTACTAATGCTGTTGACCGGGGGCTTCACTATTAACAAAAAGTCGATTAACACGTAAATAGACTAGTAATTACCTATATGTTACGCATTCATAATATACATATTTTTTTCTTTTATTTTTGGTATTTCTAGGCTACAAAGTTCACCCTAGAGTTTTTTCAAATTGCCACAAATCTCCAAAAAACTTTCTAATATATTTATTGAACAAATGAATATATAAGTGGACCAGCACAGTTCAAACGTTGTTCAAGGGTCAACTGTATGTATTTTCATGACTAGCAATTTATGGTGATAGTATAGTCATCTGATGTAAAAACAAATTTCACACCATTTAATTATTTTAAAATCATAATGTATGCCAACCAGAAAAACTATCTAAATTCTTTGAAGGCTATACAGCATACTACAAATTGGTCTTTGAAAGCTGCAGTCCAAAATCATCAGGTGGACAAGGAACAGAGTCATCCAAGGGGAACATTACACACCGGGACCTGTCAGTGGGTGGGGGGCTGGGGGAGGGATAACATTAGGAGATATACCTAATGTAGGTGATGGGTTGATGGGTGCAGCAAACTACAAGGGCACGTGTATACCTATGTAACAAAACTGCACTTTCTGCACATGTAACCTAGAACTTAAAGTTAAATAATAAAACAAAAAGTTTTCTTACACATTAGAACTTCTGAGATAATTTACGAGCTTGAAATATAAATAGGATGTTTACCTTCGTTATCTTACCTCTAATAGGCCATCCTCTGGCAGATCAGTACAGTGAACAGCATTCTGGATCTTAGTTTTACCAAAGATTGCTCTGAGAGTTCCAGGGCGTAAATGCCGGGCAATTTCCTATTAAACATACATTCACATATAGATTAAAGTTAGTCATATGGTATAAATAAGAAAAACACTAGCTATATGACACATTAACTTATTTATGAAATACATGTTACATATAGACAGTGCTTATAAGGGTTTTTCTGTGGCCCAATGTAAAGTCTGCTTTCATCTACATCGGGGAAAAATAACAATTGCATTTCTTTTTATCAGTAGATTTTGGGAATCACACAAAATGTGAAGCTAGTTCATTACCGTGAAAGACTTGTATTTTATAAAGACAGTAGCGATCTTAATAACTTTGATTTAAAATGAACCAATTTGATGCTGTCAATTTCAAAATATTTTTTTAAAACGTTAGCTGTATCAACTTAGTAGTAATCTTTAGGGGGGAAAATATGGTCACAAATAGCCCTGAATTTAATGAGGGTTAGAGAGAGGCAAGGGAATGATAATGATGTACAAAAAAATTTAAACTGAGTAAGACAGGAAGAGAGGACCTAGGGGATAAAGAGGTAATCGACAATGAAAAGGTGGATCAATGAATTTGAGCTCCTAGTGGTACGGGATAATTATTGAGATCAGTATGTTAGAGGAAGAGAGCTGGAAAGTTAAAAGATACTTGAGATTGAGATTACGGTGGGTGGGAGGAGATAGGGCTACAGTGATTGATAATGATCAGTTTTAAGGCATAACCATGGCTAAGGTTAGTTTGAGGGCAAGAATGTTAGAAGAAAGAAGAGCAACATATTGAGAGGCCAAGTTAGTAAGTAGATCATCTCTATGAAAGTGGAAATCAGAAAGAATCATGACAGGTATAGCTTAGGGTGCAAAGATTCAGGGCAGCATTCACATTTGTGGTTGCATCACTTAACAATGTTTTAAGGCATGCATTTATTTAATTACTTAAGTTTTATTTGTCAGGTTTCCAACAAATGTCAGCTATAAATGTATTATGTTTAGGAAAAACATTTTGATAAAGCAGAACATAAGGATGTCTTTATATTTCATATTTATTACTCTCATTCTGTTCTCCATAATTTTTCTAGCAAGTAAGTATCCAATATTAAAAACCTACTCAGCTGAGCATGGTGGCCCACACCTGTAATCCCAACACTTTCAGAGGCAGAGGTGAGTGAATCATTTGTGGTCAGGAGTTCGAGACTAGCCTGGCTAACATGGTGAAACCCTGTCTCTACAAAAATTAGTTGCGCGTGGTGGTGCGTGCCTGTAATCTCAGATACTCAGGAGGCTCAGGCAGGAGAATTACCTGAACTTGGGAGATGGAGGTTGCAGTGAGCTGAGATTATGCATTGCACTCCAGCTTGGGCAACACATCAGACTCCGTCTCAAAAAACAAACAGAAGACTTACTCTGTTTGTATAGTGGGAAGCTGTCATTTTGTGACATAAGATGTAATTTATGAAATTGTGAAAGGTGAGTACTCATGTTCTTTTTCTTATTTCCAGTCAGAGAATAAAACACTTTTAAATTACTCAGTTTCAGTAAACTATTTTATTAGAACCTATTCTCTCTAAAATTTTGTTTGATGGCCAGGCTCATGCCTATAATTGGCACCTTGGGAGGAGTTTGAGAGCAGCCTTCGGCAACACAGAGAGATCCCGTCGCGACAAAAAATACAAAAATTAGCCGGGTGTAGTGGCGCACCCCTGTAGTCCCAGCTACTTGGGAAGCTGAGTGGGAGGATGGCTTGAGCTTGTGAGGTCAAGGCTACAGTGAGCCAAGATGACGCCACTGCACTCCAGCCTGGGTGACAGAGCAGGACCCTGTCTCAAAAAAAAGAAAATTTTATTTAACTTGTACTACATTCATTAAAATATTACTTTCATGTAAGTGTCTGCTACATGCACAGCACTTGAAATCTGAAGAGGTTCATGTGTGTTGGCCTAGCGCGGTGGCTCATGCCTGTAATCTCAGCACTTTGGGAGGCCGAGATGGGTAGATCACCTGAGGTCAGGAGTTAGAGACCAGCCTGATCAACATGGTGAAACCCTGTTTCTACTAAAAATACAAAAATTAGCTGGGCATGGTGGCGCGCACCTGTAGTCTCAGCTACTTGGGGGGCTGAGGCAGAAGAATGGCTTGAACCTGGGGGGCGGAGGATGCAGTGAGCCAAGATTGCGCCACTGCACTCTAGCCTGGGTGAAAGAGCGAGATTCCATCTCAACAACAACAGCAAAACAGAGATTCGTGTGTGTGTGTGTGTGTGTGTGTGTGTGTGAATATAAATGGGATTGGTTGGTGGTTCCTGGGGTGGTTGTTAATATCTAATCATATTGTATTATGGTCAGAAAATATGGTCTCTTCCATCTGTCTTTGAAGGAATTTTGTATCCCAACACATAATGAATGTTAGTGAGTATCCCACTGTGTTTAAAAACATTGTCATAGGTTGCATTCCCTGGGAAACCAACTCTGAAGTGGAGATACATTTGCAAAAAGTTTGCTGGTTGTGGCCTTAGGATCTACACTTGTGGGGAAGTGAGGAAAAGAGGATGGCCTCAGACAATCCTACACAGAGCTCTGGAGCTGCAACGGCCCTTCAGAGTTTTCCTCAACGGAGACAAAAGGGTCAGGCCTTTATCCCCCAAACTGTTAAATTACTAGATATGGGTCATTCCAGGGAAGGGGACATGACCTTAGGCAAAGTGACTTTCTTCAGCAGAGGGCAATTCCTGGAGAGAGATTTTGTAGATTACTGTCAGCTCCTGCCACTCCCAGCAGGAATGAGCATTTCAGTTCTAAAGGGCAGAGGGACATCTGAGTGGCTCTCCACAGAACCACTATGCACATTTGCACACACACACATATATATATATTTATGGCACTTTAGACTACGGCAATCTGATTACCATTCCCTTTAGGTAACTATTTTTGTTTTTCTTTCTGAAAGGTTTTGCACTATCTCTTTAACTAGGCCTTTGTCATTTATCAGTCATTCTGTTCCATACTCAATGGTCCAATTTAATCTAAGATATACATCTTCAGTCAGCTTCTACTATTTATTATTTTCTCCTCCATTTTATCTCTTCTTGCCTTTATTTCTATAAGAAAGATGTTGAAATTTCTTAACTCTCCTTTCTCTTTTACAGTTTCCATGTAATTATCTTTTTGTGTTATACTCTTGGAGAATAACTCCATTTGATCTGCTGCCTCACTAATTTGCTTGTAAACTGGGCCCACTGTGCTATTTTATTAATTTACTGTGTATTTTAAAAACTTTAACAAATAGGTTTTTAATTTCCAATATCTATATATTTTTTTCCATGGATCCAATATTCTCTTAAGTCTTTCTGAGGAAACCTACTCTTCTATTTTATAGTCTGTTTTTGTTAGCTCTATTAATTTGTTTTGTTTAGGTTTAGGTTCTGTTGGTTGAGTTTTGTGTCTTCTTTATGATATTCATAAACTTTAAATGGTTGGTAATTCCTGGCTTTTTTTTTTTTTGAGTTCTCTATTTGGTTGGCATAGATGCCAGGGACATGCTGCTAGATAACGTATTCTGGTTGCCTTCTGTTCAGAAGGGGGTGCTACCATTTTTCCTGAGTGTCATTAGCTGCCTTCCCATTGCTCTGCCTCTTTAGCTCAAGTCCCACATTCAGTGCCTGAGGCTGTGGCTAAAAGTATCAACTGCCTTCTGCTCAACATAAGCAAGCAAATGTGAAGGCGCTGATTTACTCTGCTGCTCTTCATGCAGCCCTCCAACTAACCACCCTGCTTATGGCCCCGTGCCCTTCCTCAGCCTTGCATCCATATGTCTGATGTGCAGCCCACCCAGTACCCCTACCCCTTCTGGAGCAGTTCTCTCCTGCATGTTTTAGAGTGTTGGTTTTCCTCAACAATCCAATCCTATCTGCTTTGAGTCTTTTGAAGTTTATGGCCTGTAACAAAACTAAAAAAAAAACAAAACAAAAAAACAAAAACAAAAAAACCCAAACCCACAAAAACATATATATGTGTGTGGGTGGGGGGGTTGGATACTCTTCCTTGTTTTCCAGCATCACTGGAGATTTACTCTTTAAAATAACACATAGTGAAACAGTATCTCCTGTAAATTCCTGTAAGGACACGGGAAGCAGGGGGATGGTGGGCACATATGGTCTTCTGCCATCTTCATGACGCTTCATCTTACTGACTGACATTCTCTATTTCTCCAACACAACAAACCATCTTTAATTCATTTTTCATGCTGCTATCATCTTGTACCTAAATGCCAATATGATCATGTTATTTACTTGCTCAAAAAATCTTTGAAGGCTCATAATTGTCTATGGCCAAATGTCTAAACTCCTTAATGTGGCATTCAAGGTCCTCCCCGCTCTTGCCTAAATCTACCTCACTCACACCTGCCCTGAAAGCTTACACATCCCAGTGAAAACACTGTTTCCTCTATAAAAGCAAATTAAGCCTTCCCAATCAGAGTAATCCTTCCTTCTTCAATGTTCCTACAGTAGTTTATACTTCCAATATAGGCCTTCTTGACTTGCAATTTATATAGTTGTTTTGTGAGCCTATTTTAGTAAGATCCCATTAGATTTCAATCCCTGAACACAATATAAAACTTCCCTTATATTCTGTATCTTACTAATGAACACACAGTAAATGTTTGGTAAATATTTGCTGACTGACATAAAATGACAGTACTTCTATTCAGAGTGTCAGGATGGAGTAGCAAATAAGAGCGGGGGCTGTGGAAAAAGGCTCTCTGGATTTGAATTTTGCCTCTACCACTTAACAGTTGTGTGACCAAACCACATTATTTAACCTCTCTGTGATGTTCTTATTTGTAAGACAAGTATAAAATAAATCTGTCTTAAGGAGATTAAGACAATTCTTAAAGAGGAAAAAAGGTATATTTTGGTAAATATCAAAGATAATCTACCCAAGTATTATCTTTAAATAAATATATAGCATCTCTTAAGAGTTGTAATCATCATAGTTTTAGAATAAAGGTATACGTTTAGATTAGATCATAATCTAATTATGACCTATTATTATCCATTAATAAATCTCAGAAAACATGAAGTATTTTTACTGATATAAAATGTTTTATTTAGGTAAATGATAATGAAACCTAAAGATATAAAACAATAGGCATTTTCTTCATAGCTGCTCTTAAAATCTAGGCTTTCATTTTAGATCCTCTTTAAAAGGTATTGATAAATTAATTTTAGTTTTGGTTAGTATAAAATATCACATATGCTTATAAAGTAAAAAATACTGAAGTACTAAAAACTACAAAAATAATAAAAAATACCAAAAGTGAGAGTGAAATAATAACAGCATTTCCCCCCTCCATTTCCTGATGGATTGCCCCTAATTTTTCTAACAGATTTACATTCCTCTTGCTGCTTAAACTCTGGTGAAGACCATACTACCACTCATAGTCCCCCTCCCTTCAAGGAGCAGAAACAATTATCAGATCATAAAAGCAACACAAAGTACCAACATATAATTTCATCTAATACCATAAATAATTCTTAAAAAGTTATTGTAGTATTTATAAATAGCAGGTTATGCTGAGAAAATCAGACTCATTAAAGAGCAATACTTATTTGTACTTGGAGGATCAGCAGTCTTTCAAATTCCACAAAATTCCAGGCATATTCATCCTCCCCTAAAACCTTGCATGCTGAGTACCATCAAGTCAAATTCTTGGCTATGTTACAGTTCATCGTAAGTACTAAAAACTCTGCTCAGGTAATCCTGCTGTGGGAGGAAGAATTCTGATTTATAGAATGACCTCTAAATCTAAGACATCAAAAAAATGCATCAAATATAGAATAGTGATTGGCAAAATACTGAAAATAAAGAAGATAATATTTATTTAATTATTCTATGGCTGTGTTATAAAGAATGTCACTGTTTATTGAATAGTAGGTCTATCAGATTGATAAAATATGTCTGGACAAAGAATAACTTACTTCCATGATAAAGCCACTCAGTTTCAGTTCTAAACAATACAGAAGAGATGTCTAAGAACGAAAATGCCCTTCCCTTTAAGAAACAAATTAAACTAGAAGAAGATTTATGAAATTTACTAATTACAGAAAAAAGATCAACTATAGAATATATTCAGATACAGTCATGCATTGCTTAACAACAGGCATATATTCTAAGAAATGCATCATGAGGTGATTTCTTCATTGTGTGAACATCATAGAGTGTACTTACATAAGCCTAGATGATATAGCCTACTACACATCTAGGCTATATAATTTGCTACTAGGCTACAAACCTGTATAGCATGTTGCTATATGGAATATTGTAGGCAACTGTAACACAATGATAAATATTTGTGTATCTACACATATCTAAACAGAAAAGGTACAGTAAAAATATGGTAAAAAATGATGTAGACCTGTAGAGGGCGTTTACCATGAATGGAGCTTGTAGGACTGGCAGTTGTTCTAGGTGAGTCAGTGAGTGAGTGTGAGCGCCTAGGACATTACTGTACACTACTGCAGACTTTATAAAACACTGTACACTTGAGCTACACTAAATTTATAAAAATATGTTTATTTCTTCAAAAGTAAATTAACCTTAGCTTACTGTAACTATTTCACTTTATAAAATTCTAAGTACTTTTTTTTAACTTTTTGACTCTTTTGCAATAACACAGCTTAAAACACAAACACATTGTACAGCTGTACAAAAATCTTTTCTTTCTTAACATTATTATTCTAAAAGCTTTTTCTATTTTTTAAGTTTTCTTTTGAAACCTTTTTGTTAAAAATGAAAACACAAACACACGCATTAGCCTAGGCTTACACAGGGTCAGAGTCATCAATATCACTGTCTTCCACCTTCATATCTTGTCCCATTAGAAGGTCTTTAGTGACAATAACACACATAGAGCTGTCATCTCCTCTGATAAAATGCCTTGTTCTGGAATACCTCCTGAAGGACCTGCCTCAGGCTCTTTTACAGTTAACTTTTTTTTTAATAGGTAGAAAAAGTGTACTCTAAAGCAATGATAAAAAGTATAGTAAATATGTAAACCAGTAACATAGTCATTTATTGTCATTACCAAGTATTATGTATTATATATAATTTATGTAGTATACTTTAATACAAGTGGCAATACAGTAGGTTTATTTATGCCAACATCACCACCAACACCTGAGTAATGCATTGTGTGACTATGTCACAACAGGAATTTTTCAGCTCCATTAAAATATCATGGGATCAGCATCCTATACGAAGTCAGGTGTTGATGGAAATGTCATTATGCAGTGCATGACTGTAATTAGTAGCAAATGGTGGTTTATCACGAGGTCACTAGTCTAATTCCAGGAAAATCTAAGTACAAGGAAAAAAAATATTCTTTAGACTACAGGATAACTATGTGAGCAGTGATATAAATATGTGGAAAAATATTAAAAGAGGAGCTAGTACAGCTTGAGTCCTAGTAACCCTAAAACAGCTGTGAAACAATGTTATAATCATTGTCCTCCTTTCACAGGCAATAAGGGTAATAAAACTTAACATCAAATGCCAGTGAGGGGACCACCATAACTAAAACAGCAAATATTCTCATTTCTATCCATTACTAGTATTCTTCTGCAACAAGTCTTGTAATACTAAACAGCACATGCTAAGTGCTTTCCTTGACTCCTCTGGCACTTCAAAAATATCTTACCAAAACTGACCCATCAAACAGCTTTTCCCAGTAGTATGCAACTTTGTACTACCTAATATAGTTATGCAGTTTTATATTCCTGGGAGATAAGCAATGTCAGACGAATTCAAACTAAAACAAGATAATGAAACATGGGGAAGGAATTGGAAGTTGAAACGGAAGCCAGGGGAGAGACCCAGAGGCTACTTTGTGCTAAGTCTAAGGCTCCTTCTAGAACCTATGCACAGGCTTTAGAAAGAGTACCTGCAAAATTAAACTCAACGACTTATTTATATAATACTAATCTCATTGAATGAGCCACCTGCGGGTTCACGGTAAATACACTTATTGGCACTGGAAAATACATAAATTGTATATGAGGAATCATTAAAACATCTGGCTTGTGAACTCTGACAGGTTTCACATCTCACTTTTCATTAGATAAAAAATAGCTCTAATGTAAATTTATAGAACCTGAAGAGGGTCACAATGAAATGTTATTTCAGGTGAACTATTTAGATAATTCAATCCTGTCTTTCTCATTAGGTTTCAATAGACCACATGGCATCGTAACTATTGCCTCTTACTGGTCTGTTTGCTGTTTCAGCCAACAATAGGAACTGGCTGAAGTGAAAATCAAGTCTTATTTGACACAGGTGTCACTTTTAAAGGTAAAATCATGATCTCTTGGTTCTCTTTTTAAAAGAATGGGGCATTCTGCAGAAGGATGAGTTCAACTGAAAAAAAAGGAGAAAAATCTCTTAACTCACTTTTATATAAATTGCTTAGTATTTTAGCAAAAACTACAGAGATTCACGTATATAAGTAAAATCTAAGAACATAAACATTAGCATAGAGGGTTAGGGTTTTTGGTAAATATTTTCCCATTTCTTTTCGTTTTTCTAAATACATTTTAACAGATTTAACCTTTGATGTATACTCACATTACTACTAAAAAATTTAAGAGGCAGTCCTTTTTTTTTTTTTTTTTTAAACACCATGGACCTGAAGGCAAGAGAGGCATTCTTAATATCTCCCCGCAAAAGAATCGTTCCACAATCTACTTCATCCCTATAAAATAATTACTACCCAGTCTTGCTTTACTATTTTAAAGAATCCTACAATTCAATGCTCAGAAACTTCCTCAAAAGAATAATATAACGAAATAACTGGGACCCACTCTGGGCACGTCTAACACCCAATTCTTGCCAAGTCCTGTCAATACAACTACTAATACATAGCCTGTATCAGTTGGCGTCTACATCCACTCTGGCACCATATTCCCCTGCCTAGAATATTGGGTTTTTAGATTTTATACTTGCTGGTTTATCTGGTTTCCTAGATACCACTACTCCTAGTAAACATATTGTCCAAAAAGCAGTTAGAATAAGCTTTAAAAAAACTTAAGTTGAATCATACCACTTTCCTGCCGAAGAATCTCTGATACTTTCCTTAAGAGAAAATGCAAAATTCTTGGGCTGGGCATGGTGGCTCATCCCTATAAACCCAGCACTTTGGGAAGCTGAGGTGGAAGGATCGTTTGAGGCCAGGTGTTCAAGATCAACCTGGCCAACACAGCAAGAACCTATCTCTTTAAAAAAAAAAAATTCTCAACATGACCTATTATAGTCCAGTATGCTCTGGCTCCTGCTTACCTCTCCAACCTCACCTGAAATGATTAGTCACATCAACCCCTTCCAACTTTTCAAACTAGTCACATCAACCCGTTCCAACTTTTCAAAGGCACCAAGCTCTTTCCTACCTCAAGCATGAAAACACACACTATTTTCCTTGGCTTAGCAATTCTCCTCTCTCTTTTTTTTTTTTTTTTTTTGAGACGGAGTCTTGCTGTGTCACCCAGGCTGGAGTGCAGTGGCATGATCTTGGCTCACTGCAAGCTCCACCGTCCTGGGTTCCTGCCATTCTCCTGCCTCAGCCTCCCAAGTAGCTGGGACTACAGGTGCCCACCACCATGCCCGTCTAATTTGTTTTTTTTTTTGTATTTTTAGTAGAGACAGGGTCTCACCATGTTAGCCAGGATGGTCTTGATCTCCTGACCTCATGAATCCTGGCCTTGATCTCCTGACCTCGTGATCTGCCCACCTCGGCCTCCCAAAGTGCTGGGATTACAGGCGTGAGCCACTGCACCCAGCCTCTCCTCTCTTTCTTAATAACTGCCTTACAAATAGCTTACAACAAGCAACAGAAATCAGATGTGATAGATTCTACAGAGTGACTCTCTCAACTCTTTATTCTATCCTCCTTCTAGATGGAAATTAGAAATTTAAAAACTATATTCCCCAGACACATTTCTAGCTAGAGTTCTTGCAATGTGGAAGTTCTAGATGAGATTTGGAAGACAGGACAAAGCAGAAGCTATCTTCCTGCTGATGTTGCTACAGGCAGACAAGGTAGGAGACACAAGCGTTTGAGTTGTGGCAGACTCAATGCCTAAGTCACTGCTATGGTAGTAGCAGTGGAGGCAGCAGCAACCTCAGGATTCTAGGTATGGGAAGGTACTCTTGAAATCAGTGGCAACTGGAGCTGACTTAAGTCCCTGCAACTCTTAAGAAACTAAGTTCGTACACAGCTATTTCCTTGAATTGAACTCCTTTAAAAAAATCCCTAGGCTGGTTTCTGTTTCTTGGGCTGAACTCTCAGTGATATTCTGAGGCTCCCTTTCTTTCTCTACAGAAAGCTGTTTTCCCTGTTCCCACTTAGTAAGTACCTTTTGGCCATCTGGTTTCACCTTTACCACTTTATTGAAATTGCTCCCTCCAAAGACTTCAGCTGAAACCTTTTTTTTTTTTTTGAGACAGAGTCTTGCTCTGTCACCCAGGCTGGAGTGCAGTGGCATAATCTCAGCTCACTGCAACCTCTCCCTCATGGGTTCAAGCAATTCTCCTGCCTCAGTCTCCTGTAGGGTCCAGCCCCACAGGGCCAGTGGGTTTTTCTCCCCGTGTGTGGAGACAAGAGATTGTAGAAATAAAGACATAAGACAAAGAGATAAAAGAAAAGACGGCTGGGCCCGGGGGACCACTACCACCAAGACGCGGAGACCGGTAGTGGCCCCGAATGCCAGGCTGCACTGATATTTATTGAATACAAGACAAAGGGTCAGGGTAAGGAGTGTGAGCCATCTCCAATGATAGGTAAGGTCACGTGGATCACGTGTCCACTGGACAGGGGGCCCTTTCCTGCCGGGCAGCTGAGGCAGAGAGAAAGAGAGGAGAGACAGAGGCAGCTTACGCCATTATTTCTGCATATCAGAGGCCTTCAGTACTTCACTAATTTGCTACTGCTATCTAAAAGGCAGAGCCAGGTGTACAGGATGGAACATGAAAGTGGACTAGGAGCATGACCACTGAAGCACAGCATCACAGGGGGACGGTTAGGCCTCAGGATAACTGGGGGCGGGCCTCACTGATGTCAGGCCCTCCACAAGAGATAGAGGAGTAGAGTCTTCTCCAAACTCCTCTGGGGAAAGGGAGACTCCCTTTCCCGGTCTGCTAAGTAGCAGGTGTTTTTCCTTGACACTGACGCTACGGCTAGACCATGGTCCGCTTGGCAACTGGCGTCTTCCCAGATGCTGGTGTTACCGCTAGACCAAGGAGCCCTCTGGTGGCCCTTCCCGGGCATAACAGGAGGCTCACACTTGTCTTCTGATCACTTCTCACTATGTCCCTTCAGCTCCTATCTCTGTATGGCCTGGTTTTTCCTAGGTTATAATTGTAGAGCAAGGATTATTATAATATTGGAATAAAGAGGAATTGTTACAAACTAATGATTGATATTCATATACAATCATATCTATTATCTATATCTAGTATAACGATTCTTATTTTATATATTTTATTATACTGGAACAGCTCGTGCCCTTGGTCTCTTGCCTTGGCACCTGGGTAGCTTGCCGCCCAGTCTCCTGAGTAGCTGAGAATACAGGCATGTGCCACCACGCCCAGCTAATTTTTGTATTTTTAGTAGAGATGGGGTTTCGCCATGTTGCCAAACTGGTCTCCAACTCCTGACTTCAGATAATCTGCCCGCCTCGGCCTCCCAAAGTGCTGGGATTACAGGTATGAGCCACCGCGCCTGGCCTAAAACCTCTTGTATAGCAGTGAAGTTACAAAAGTACCATCAGAAATAGTGGATCTAATACATGTGGCCAATAAACAGATGAAATAAAGCTCAGGGGGGCGGAGCAAGATGGTCGAATAGGAACAGCTCCAGTCTCCAGCTCCCAGCGCGAGCAACACAGAGGACGGGTGATTTCTGCATTTTCAACTGAGGTACTGGGTTCATCTCACTAGCAAGTGCCAGACAATCGGTGCTGGTCAGCTGCTGCAGCCCGACCAGCGAGAGCTGAAGCAGGGCGAGGTATCGCCTCACCTGGGAAGTACAAGCAGGGAGGGAATCCCTTTTCCTAGCCAGGGGAACTGAGACACACAACACCTGGAAAATTGGGTAACTCCCACCCCAATACTGCGCTTTACCAAGGGTCTTAGCAAACGGCACATCAGGAGATTATATCCCACACCCGGCCAGGAGGGTCCCACGCCCAGGGAGCCTCCCTCATTGCTAGCACAGCAGTCTGTGATCTAACGGCAAGGCAGCAGTGAGGCTGGGGGAAGGGTGCCCACCATTGCTGAGGCTTAAGTAGGTAAACAAAGCCCCTGGGAAGCTCAAACTGGGTGGAGCCCACAGCAGCTCAAGGAGGCCTGCCTGTCTCTGTAGACTCCACCTCTGGGGACAGGGCACAGCTAAACAAACAAAACAAAAGCAGCAGAAACCTCTGCAGATGCAAACGACCCTGTCTGACTTCTTTGAAGAGAGCAGTGGATCTCCCAACACGGAGATTGAGATCTCAGAACCGACAGACTGCCTGCTCAAGTGGGTCCTTGACCCCTGAGTAGCCTAACTGGCAGACATCCCCCACTAGGGGCAGACTGACACCCCACATCTCACAAAGCAGGGTACACCCCTGAGACGAAGCTTCCAAAGCAAGAATCAGACAGGTACACTCGCTGTTCAGCAATATTCTATCTTCTGCAGCCTCTGCTGCTGACACCCAGGCAAACAGGGTCTGGAGTGGACCTCAAGCAATCTCCAACAGACCTACAGCTGAGGGTCCTGACTGTTAGAAGGAAAACTATCAAACAGGAAGGACACCTACACCAAAACCCCATCAGTACATCACCATCATCAAAGACCAGAGGCAGATAAAACCACACAGATGGGGAAAAAGCAGGGCAGAAAAGCTGGAAATTAAAAAAATAAGAGCGCATCTCCCCCTCCAAAGAAATGCAGCTCATCGCCAGCAACGGATCAAAGCTGGATGGAAAATGACGTTGACGAGTTGAGAAAAGACGGCTTCAGTCCATCAAACTTCTCAGAACTAAAGGAGGAATTACGTACCCAGTGCAAAGAAACTAAAAATCTTGAAAAAAGAATGGAAGAATGGATAAGTAGAATAATCAATGCAGAGAAGGCCATAAACGAACTGACAGAGATAAAAACCATGACACGAGAAATACGTGACAAATGTGCAAGCTTCAGTAACCGACTCGATCAACTGGAAGAAAGAGTATCAGTGATTGAGGATCAAATGAATGAAATGAAGCAAGAAGAGAAGTCTAAAGAAAAAAGAGGAAAAATAAATGAACAAAGACTTCAAGAAGTATAGGATTTTGTGAAAAGACCAAATCTACATCTGATTGGGGTGCCTGAAAGTGAGGGGGAAAATGGAACCAAGTTGGAAAACACTCTGCAGGATATTATCCAGGAGAACTTCCCCAACCTAGTAAGACAGGCCAACATTCAAATTCAGGAAATACAGAGAATGCCACAAAGATACTCCTCGAGAAGAGCAACTCCAAGACACATAATTGTCAGATTCACCAAAGTTGAAATGAAGGAAAAAGTGATAAGGGCAGCCAGAGAGAAAGGTCGGGTTACCCACAAAGGGAAGCCCATCAGACTAACAGCAGATCTCTCGGCAGAAACTCTACAAGCCAGAAGAGAGTGGGGGCCAATATTCAACATTCTTAAAGAAAAGAATTTTCAACCCAGAATTTCATATCCAGCCAAACTAAGTTTCATAAGTGAAGGAGAAATAAAATCCTTTATAGATAAGCAAATGCTTAGAGATTTTGTCACCACCAGGCCTGACTTACAAGAGACCCTGAAGGAAGCACTAAACATGGAAAGGAACAACAGGTACCAGCCATTGCAAAAACATGCCAAAATGTAAAGACCATCGAGGCTAGGAAGAAACTGCATCAACTAACGAGGAAAATAACCAGTTAATATCATAATGACAGGATCAAGTTCACAAATAACAATATTAACCTTAAATGTAAATGGACTAAATAGTCCAATTAAAAGACACAGACTGGCAAACTGGATAAAGAGTCAAGACCCATCAGTTTGCTGTATTCAGGAGACCCATCTCACATGCAGAGACATACATAGGCTCAAAATAAAGGGATGGAGGAAGATCTACCAAGTAAATGGAGAATAAAAAAAAGCAGGGGTTGCAATCCTAGTCTCTGATAAAACAGACTTTAAACCATCAAAGATCAAAAGAGACAAAGAAGGCCATTACATAATAGTAAAGGGATCAATTCAACAGGAAGAGCTAACTATCCCAAATATATATGCACCCAATACAGGAGCACCCAGATTCATAAAGCAAGTCCTTAGAGATTTACAAAGAGACTTAGACTCCCATACAATAATAATGGGAGACTCTAACAACCCACTGTCAACATTAGGCAGATCAACGAGACAGAAAGTTAACAAGGATATCCAGGAATTGAACTCATATCTGCACCAAGCGGACCTAATAGACATCTACAGAACTCTCCACCCCAAATCAACAGAATATACATTCTTCTCAGCACCACATCGCACTTATTCCAAAATTGACCACATAATTGGAAGTAACGTACTCCTCAGCAAATGTACAAGAACAGAAATTATAACAAACTGTCTCTCAGACCACAGTGCAATCAAACTAGAACTCAGGACTAAGAAACTCAATCAAAACCACTCAACTACATAGAAACTGAACAACTTGCTCCTGAATGACTACTGGGACATAACGAAATGAAGGAAGAAATAAAGATGTTCTTTGAAACCAATGAGAACAAAGATACAACATACCAGAATCTCTGGGACACATTTAAAGCAGTGTGCAGAAGGAAATTTATGGCACTAAATGCCCACAAGAGAACGCTGGAAATATCTAAAATTGACACTCTAACATCACAATTAAAAGAACTAAAGAAGCAAGAGCAAACACATTCAAAAGCTAGCAGAAGGCAAGAAATAACTAAGATCAGAGCAGAACTGAAGGAGATAGAGACACAAAAAACCCTCCAAAAAAATCAATGAATCCAGGAGTTGGTTTTTTGAAAAGATCAACAAAATTGATAGACTGCTAGCAAGACTCATAAAGAAAAAAAGAGAGAAGAATCAAATAGATGCAATAAAAAATGATAAACGGCATATCACCACTGACCCCACAGAAATACACACTACCATCAGAGAATACTATAAACACCTCTACGCAAATAAACTAGAAAATCTAGAAGAAATGGATAATTTCCTGGACACTTACACTCTCCCAAGACTAAACCAGGAAGAAGCTGAATCCCTGAATAGACCAATAGCAGGCTCTGAAATTGAGGCAATAATTAATAGCCTACCAACCAAAAAAAGTCCAGGACCAGATGGATTCACAGCTGAATTCTACCAGAGGTACAAGGAGGAGCTGGTACCATTCCTTCTGAAACTATTCCAATCAATAGAAAAAGAGGGAATCCTCCCTAACTCATTTTATGAGGCCACCATCATCCTGATACCAAAGCCTGGCAGAGACACAACAAAAAAAGAGAATTTTAGACCAATATCCCTGATGAACATTGATGCAAAAATCCTCAATAAAATACTGGCAAACTGAATCCAGCAGGACATCAAAAAGCTTATCCACCATGATCAAGTGGGCTTCATCCCTGGGATGCAAGGCTGGTTCAACATTCGCAAATCAATAAACGTAATCCAGCATATAAACAGAACCAAAGACAAAAATCACATGATTATCTCAATAGATGCAGAAAAGGCCTTTGACAAAATTCAACAGCTCTTCGTGCTAAAAACTCTCAATAAATTCGGTATTGATGTAATGTATCTCAAAATAATAAGAGCTATTTATGACAAACCCACAGCCAATATCATACCGAATGGGCAAAAATTGGAAGCATTCCCTTTGAAAACTGGCACAAGACAGGGATGCCCTCTCTCGCCACTCCTATTCAACATAGTGTTGGAAGTTCTGGCTAGGGCAATCAGGCAAGAGAAAGAAATAAAGGGTATTCAGTTAGGAAAAGAAGAAGTCAAATTGTCCCTGTTTGCAGATGACATGATTGTATATTTAGAAAACCCCATCATCTCAGCCCAAAATCTCCTTCAGCTGATAAGCAACTTCAGCAAAGTCTCAGGATACAAAATTAATGAGCAAAAATCACAAGCATTCTTTTACACTAGTAACAGACAAACAGAGAGCCAAATCATGAATGAACTTCCATTCACAATTGCTTCAAAGAGAATAAAATACCTAGGAATCCAACTGACAAGGGATGTAAAGGACCTCTTAAAGGAGAACTACAAACCACTGCTCAGTGAAATAAAAGAGGACACAAACAAATGGAAGAACATACCATGCTCATGGATGGGAAGAATCAATATCATGAAAATGGCCATACTGCCCAAGGTAATTTATAGATTCAATGCCATCCCCATCAAGCTACCAATGAGTTTCTTCACAGAATTGGAAAAAACTTCTTTAAAGTTCATATGGAACCATAAAAGAGCCCGCATTGCCAAGAGAATCCTAAGTCAAAAGAACAAAGCTGGAGGCATCACGCTACCTAACTTCAAACTATACTACAAGGCTACAGTAACCAAAAAAGCATGGTACTGGTACCAACACAGAGATATAGTCCAATGGAACAGAACAGAGTCCTCAGAAATAATACCACACACCTACAGCCATCTGATCTTTGACAAACCTGACAAAAACAAGAAATGGGGAAAGGATTCTCTATTTAATAAATAGTGCTGCGAAAATTGGCTTGCCATAAGTAGAAAGCTGAAACTGGATCCTTTCCTTACTCCTTATACGAAAATTAATTCAAGATGGATTAGAGACTTAAATGTTAGACCTAATACCATAAAAACCCCAGAAGAAAACCTAGGCAATACCATTCAGGACATAGGCATGGGCAAGGACTTCATGTCCAAAACACCAAAAGCAATGGCAACAAAAGCCAAAATTGACAAATGGGATCTAATGAAACTAAAGAGCTTCTGCACAGCAAAAGAAACTACCATCAGAGTGAACAGGCAACCTACAGAATGGGAGAAAATTTTTGCAATCTACTCATCTGACAAAGGGCTAATATCCAGAACCTACAAAGAACTCAAACAAATTTACAAGAAAAAAACGTACAACCCCATCAAAAAGTGGGCAAAGGATGTGAACAGACATTTCTCAAAAGAAGACATGCATACAGCCAACAGACATATGAAAAAATGCTCGTCATCACTGGCCATCAGAGAAATGCAAATCAAAACCACAATGAGATACCATCTCACACCAATTAGAATGGCAATCATTAAAAAGTCAGGAAACAACAGGTGATGGAGAGGATGTGGAGAAATAGGAACACTTTTACACTGTTGGTGGGATTGTAAACTAGTTCAACCATTATGGAAAACAGTATGGCAATTCCTCAAGGATCTAGAACTAGAAGTACCATATGACCTAGCCATCCCATTACTGGGTATATACCCAAAGGATTATAAATCATGCTGCTCTAAAGACGCATGCACATGTATGTTCATTGCGGCACTATTCACAATAGCAAAGACTTGGAATCAACCCAAATGTCCATCAGTGACAGACTGGATTAAGAAAATGTGGCACATATACACCATGGAATACTATGCAGCCATAAAAAAGGATGAGTTTGTGTCCTTTGTAGGGATATGGATGCAGCTGGAAACCATCATTCTTAGCAAACTATCACAAGAACAGAAAACCAAACACCGCATGTTCTCACTCATAGGTGGGAACTGAACAATGAGATCACTTGGACTTGGGAAGGGGAACATCACACACCGGGGCTTATTATGGGGAGGTGGGAGGGAGAGGGATTGCATTGGGAGTTATACCTGATGTAAATGACGAGTTGATGGGTGCTGACGAGTTGATGGGTGCAGCACACCAAGATGGCACAAGTATACATTTGTAACAAACCTGCACATTATGCACATGTACCCTAGAACTTAGAGTATAATAAAAAAAAAAATTTAAAAAAAGAAATAAAGCTCAGCATCACTGATCATTAGAGAAATGCAAATCAAAACCACAGTGTGATACCATCTCACACCAGTCAGAATGGCTATTATTAAAAAGTCAAAAAACAACAGATGCTGGTGAGGTTGCAGAGAAATAGTAATGCTTCTACACTGTTGGTGGGAATGTAAATTAGTTCAACCATTGTGCAAGACAGTGTGGTGATTCCTCAAAGACCTAGAGGCAGAAATACCGTTTGACCCAGCAATCCCATTACTGGGTGTATACCCAAAGGAATATAAATTGTTCTGTTATAAAGACACACACATGTGTATGTTCATTGCATCACTATTCACAATGCAAAGACATGGAATCAACTTAAATGCCCATCAATGATAGACTGGATAAAGAAAATGTGGTGCATATATACCATGCAATACTATGCAGCCCTAAAAAGAAACAAGATCATGTCCTTTGCAGAAACAGGGATGGAGCTGGAGGCCATTATCCTTAGCAAACTAATGCAGGAACAGAAAACCAAATACCTGTATGTTCTCATTTATAAGTGAGAGCTAAATGATGAAAACATATGGACACATGGAGGGGAGCAACACACACTGGGGCCTGTCAGAGGACCAGGGGTGGGAGGAAGGAGAAGATTAGGAAGAATAGCTAGTGGATACTGGATTTAATACCTGGGTGGTGGGATGATCTATGCAACAAACACCACCGAATACATTTACCTATGGTAACATGAACATGTACCCCTGAACTTAAAATAAAAGTTGGAAAAAAAAGGCATGTCAGTCAAAGAAAGAAACAGTGGGGCTAACAAATTGATCTTAGTACAGGTATATCCAATTTACAAAATAACACAGAGATTTTATAAAATTAAGGTTTATTTGTCCTAGAGTAGCAACGTTAGTCTCAGCAGTTAGTAGAAAGATTTTGGTGCCTTTAAAGGCCTAGCTTCAGTGTTATCAGGCTGAATTAATTAAGGTAATGCCCATAAAATGTCTAATGGTGTCTGGCCAAACTGGAGGCATTTAATAGATAATTATCATTGCCTTCATAATATTGTAAATAAACTCATAGCTAACAATGAGGCACTTACATAGTACTTGTGTTTTTAAAAGCATGTACTATTTCACAGGAATCTCACAAATCCCCTTGTCAGCATAATTGCTGATAAGGCAGACAGTTTTTGCCTTTTACAGATATGGATAACTTGGTTCTACGGACAGTTTCAGACCTCCTATCCAGAACTAAAGAAAGAGTATACCCAAAGATCCAGCCACTTGGGGCAAACTCTCTTTAAAGGTTAATTTCCTAAACTGGCCCATGTCTTCTATGATTCCCTATAAAGCTGCAGTAAGTAGCTAAGATTCCAGACCAAGGTGAGCCTTTTTTGAAACCATCTAATCTTCTCCTATAATTACCAATAGCAATGTCGTTCAAAAGAAATGTAACGTGAGCCACCTATGTAATTTAAAATTGTCTAATGGACACATTAGTAAGAAGTAAAATTAATTTTAATAAAATAATTTATTTAACCCTATATATTCAAAACACTATTCCAGTAGGTAATTAATAAAAATTATTAGTGAGCTATTTTACATGCTTAATTTATGCTAAATCTTCAAGTCCTGGGTGTATATTTCGTGTATAATACATCTCAATTAGAACCAGCCACATTTCAGGTGCTGGAGAGCTACATGTGGCTAATGGCCATCATATTGGACAGTAGAGACCTAGAGAATAGTACCTCTCTCCCAGAACCCAGGTTTCACTTCTCAGCAACATTCTACGTTAAGGGCTGAGTCAAGACTAATAATATCTGCAATATTATCCTCTCTTATGCGAATGGAAACCTTGAACATAAGCTTGAGGGCAGTCAATCTAACCATGCTTCTCATGCTGCCATCCTAGGCTATAATCCTATCTATCTATCTACCTACCTATCTATAATTTATCATGTCTGTTGCCTACTTATCCTCCACAACTGGCATTGCCTATGTTCACCATTATCCTCAAGGCTCCATCCTCAATTACATGTTTTCTCTCAGCAATTTTGTTTCCTGCTTCACAGAAAAAAAAATTAAGACTGATATCAAGAGATTCAGCTCCCTCAAATTCCTACACACACACACACACACACACACGCACAGACACATATACATAGATCCATATATATATATACACACACACACACACACACACGTTATCCTTCCCTTCCCTCTTTCCATTCAGTGTCAAAGAAAATGCCATTTCTTCTTCTTTTAATAATGAACTCTCCTACTTCTTTGCAACTCTAGGTCAGGAAACTTCCTTCATTATAATTACCTTTCGCCTGTGTTTTCAACCTTTCTCTTTTCGATAGTTTATTTTATGCATCCTATCAAAATGCTCATGTCTCTCCTATCACTTAACAAACAGACGATTTTAATTACTGTCCCACCTCTTCCCCTCCTTTTTAGAAATCTAAAGCTCCACTTTCATTGAGTCTTCAACCTTCTGCCACACAACACTATCTAAACCGCTTTGGCAAATGACACTGACACTCTTCTAATCGCCCATAGATTCTTTCAATTTGTGACTTGTCTTCAGCATTTATTATTCTGGACCATTCTGTTATTCCTGAAGCTCTCCATTTACTCAGCCCACATTATACCACAATCCAGGATCTCCTCCTGACTGTTCTTCTCAGGCTCCTTTATTTCTACCTTCCTACTGCCTAGGGTCCACTCCATATTCTCCTCTTATCTTCTGGCTCTCCCTGGGCAGTTTCATTCACTACTATCATGTCTCTTTAGACGACTCTTTAACTATTGCCCAGTTCTCTTTCCTGAGTTTCAGGCTGGACTATACAACTGCCTAATGCTCACTGCAGCCTTGAACTCCTGGGCTCAAGTGATCTTCCTGCCTGAGCTTCCAGAGTTGCTCGGATTACAGGTGCATGCTACCACAACTAGCTAGTTAAAAACAAACAAACAAACAAACAAAAAACTTCTTTGCAGAGATAAAGTCTTGCTGTATTAACCAGGCTAGTCTTGAAGTCCTGGCCTCAAGAGATCTCCCGCCTTGGCCTCCCAAAGTGCTGGGACTACAAGCATAAGCTATAATGTGCCTGGCCCCCACAGGGCTCTTATACTCAGCTTGCCCAAAAGTAACCTCATTGTCTTCCTCCCAAATCTCCCCCTCTTCCTAAATTCCCCTTCTTCATAAACAGCACCACTGTTACACCAAGTTACCTAGGCCAACAGCTTGGGAGTCAACCCAAGACTCCCCTCTCTCCCTTTTGGGCCCCACATCTAATTTGTTACCAAGTCACACAGATACTATTTCTTTAGCATGACATTTCTTTCCTTACTTTCCAAGTCTACCCCGACTATCACAGTTCACCTTCGCATCTTGTTTAGGTTTCAGTGGTCTGCTAACAGGCTGCATTACCTCTATCATTAAAAATGTACTGTTTGTTTACCCTTCTGTCTTAACTCCTTAAAAACAAGGACTACAACCTTTTTTATATTCAACACACAGAATCCTCATGAAAGATTCATTGAATAAAATATTAAGGATTTAGTGGACAAGTGAATGGATGAATGGAATGACTAACATGCCTAAATTTATACATCCTGTTAACTTTGTTAATGATACGGTAGAGAAACTAGGCCTCTTGGTTACCAATAGTCTGGGCTCCTTGGGCTGTATTAGATCCTTCAGAAGTGCCTATTTTAAAGAACCCTGAAGAACATCCTTTTGAAATCTAAGTAACTACCATTTAATTTATCTATTTTGTGAGTTGGTGGTTTTGTATATCAGATTTTCTCAAACTAGGACACACCTGTCTGAGAATGGAAATGAGAACTCTAAGCTCTAATCCATAGCTCTGAAAGTAACTTGCTCTGTGACTTTGATTGAGGATAATATTACTGTTTCGTCACAGATATAAAATGCCATGTGACAAATATGTAGAATTGGACTAATCCACCAGAATAGCATTAAGTTTATAAGTGCATGCTCATAAATGACTTTTCCAGTTGAGATATTAAGACTATATCTGAATTCCCCAAAGAACTGCTTAATCTTCTAGTGAATATCCATAGCATAGAAAAGACCAATTCACTCTAAAAATGAGAGATCACATATAATAAATAATGTTTCATCCTATTGTTAGACTTGTCTATTACTATTATATTTTTTAAACATATACACCTTTATAAGCCATAACTCACATCTTTATATATGATCTTGAGGCAAGACTCCCATTTATAAAGAAAAGAATAAACTCTGTTCACTATAGTTGCAAGTCAAGCATATTTTCTTGGTTATACAAGTATATTATCTTAGTTATATATTTCCTAAGAAAAGCCCTGGCCAGGCGCGGTGGCTCACACCTGTAACCCCAGCACTTTGGGAGGCCAAGGGGGGCAGATCACGAGGTCAGGAGATCGAGACCATCCTGGGTAACATGGTGAAACCCCTTCTCCACTGAAAATACAAAAAAATTAGCCGGGCGTGGTGGCAGGTGCCTGTAGTCCCAGCTACTCGGGAGGCTGAGGCAGGAGAACAGCATGAACCGGGGAGGCGGAGCTTGCAGTGAGCTGAGATAGTGCCACTGTGCTCCAGCCTGGACAACAGAGTGAGACTCCATCTCAAAAAAAAAAAAAAGTAAAGAAAAAAAAAGAAAAGCCCTATTTGTACAGATTATACTGTATTATCCTATTAATGAGAACATCTAATAAATCAGAATATGCCATTTCTTAGATAATGTAAAGTTTTTGCCTTCTGAAAGTATATTGTTTTACTTCCCTAATACTTTATTGTAAAAATATTTTTTTTCTCATGGTCTAATTATAATAGCTTTTTTGAAAAGAAAAACTTTTTATTAGGAGTTATATTCTAAAAGGTAACTTTAACTTTATCGTCCCCCAAAATTCATTTTTCTCTTCCTAATAGAATTGTAAACTGTGACTATGATCCTGAAACACACTTACATTGTTTAAAAAAAAATGATTCCATTTCCATAGTCATTCTCTTATAGGCTATCTGATCTCTGCTTTTCCCTGCAAACGCAGTGTTCAGAATGCATTATAAAAATGCAATTTTCCCTTATACTATTGAAATGAAGCATATTTTAAAAAAATAAATAACCTTGAATCTCAAATGGTCTGTATAGTTGAGTGTTTTAGAAAATCACAGTAAAAGTAATTTCGAAACTCTCATTTGATAGTAACTGGAATGAATGCTGGGCATCTCTAATCCTGGTCTTTTGATAGCACCTCAAACACAGCATGTCCCAAATCAAAACAATTATCTTCCTCTATGATCCCTCCCTCTGCCTCTCCCTCTCAACTCAGTTTTTCTTCTTCAGTTTCTAGTTGTATCACTATTACCAAATGTTCAGGCTACATAATATAGGGCTATTTCCAACCATTTCATCCATTCCCAAAACCAACTGGTCACTACTTAATGTGTTGATCTCATTTGTTAATCTGTCCCTCTATGTATTCAATAAGTATTTATTGATATCTATAATTTGTGAGGTACTGGGCTAGAAATAGGGAAATGAAAATAAGATGGCATTTTTATTCTAAATGGTCACAGTCTTATAAGAAGTCAGACATGTTAATAAACAGTCTGTGATGTGTTAGTAACTGTTAAAAAGTTTTCAAAACACAAACAACAATAAAAAACTGATTTGTATTGTTTACTCATTTTCATGGTGTAAATATTCCTACCACAGCAGGAACATAGAACTGGGAGGTGATACTAACAACTGGATCTTGCAAGCTGGTGCAAGCTGACTCCAACACACCACTCTAAAAGCACTCACAGTGTAACAAGAGCTCTACTACAGATACATACAAAGTGCTATATGGGGAACACAAAAGAGGGAACTCTAGGGTACCCATGCAATGTTTCACAGGATCCTCTTGGTTCTGTGAACTTCTTTCCATTCTTCATAGCTACTACTTTAGTTCAGCAAAATGCAATGAGAGTCAGCATGATACAATTTCTTCCTGACTCAAACACTTCTGATGGCTCTCCACTGTTTATAAAACAAGTCCAACAATTAATAAGTCCAAAATAAGACATGACAATTCAAGGAACTTTTTCACCTTGCCTTGAGCTATTCTTTTAGCCTCATCATTCCTTCATACACTTCTACATGATTTATGCTTTAGAAAATATTTAGAAGTGAAAAAGACAGATGAAAGAAAAACAAAAATTTGCACATTGACCCAGGATAAAAAAGAGAATATACATATTTGTCATAACAGTAAACCTCTTTACAAAACTTCCATTGAGTCCTGTTTATTTTCTCTGTGATACTCAAAATCCCTGCCAAACAGAATGGGGTGAAGCTTATTAATACTTTTATATCTTGTCATTATTTGTTTATGCTGTTCTTTCTCTTAGCTTGTTTTTCCTCTTCTTTTCTGGTCAATGAAACGCTAAGCCTCTAGAAAAACTGTCACTTCCATGAAGCATTTCTCAATCCATAGCTAGAGTTAATAAATCTCTGTGCTACAAAGGGTATTTAGCACAGTGATTTATATTGTAACTAAAATTTTATGTTGTCTGTCCCTCTGTAACAGCACAGATCAGAACTGTATTGTTCCCTGCTATATCCAGAGGCCTAGAACAGTGCCAAGTACATAATAGTTGTCGAATTGTTCAATTAATATTTATTTAGCATGCAAAAACTTAATTGTGAATGTCTTTTCCTAGAGTTGATAAATACATTAGAATTAGAGATTGTGTCTTACTCATCTTAGTATCCCTTACAGCATTCGGTACCTCTGACACAAGGAAGCACTTAATATATGATGTTTGCATTGGACTGAATCTTCTCTAGGCCTTTCAATTTTCTGAGTATTCAAAAACTATATGCCAGTATTTATAAAGTACACGTATTTTTAAAGATATTTTTAAAGATATTTTTAAAGTAGAAATGCACCAAACAACTGAATTGCAAAATGGGTAAAGATGAACTCTAGGAAATACAGGAAGACCAACCAGAATTTTCAGTGGTGAATTGTAATAAAATTAGAGTATTTATACTTAAAAAGGAAGAGATTGGCTGCTTCTCTAATTGTTGCTTTTAAATGATACTTCATTTTGTTGAGAATTGAAACCTGAGACTCACACAAACAACAAAATAGCACCACAGACAGGATTGCAGGCTCTAGACACTATTTTGCAACTCATTTGGACAGGCTTCATAGGAACACACAGGCTAAGGATCTGAATACTCTATTGCTCTGAGGGGTTTGACTATGTACAATACATTTCATACTTAAGATTCATTCAAAAACCTCAATTTCAGAACTTGTTATTGGTCTACTCAGGGATTCAACTTCTTCCTGGTTTAGTCTTGGGAGGTTGTATGTGTCCAGGAATTTATCCATTTCCTCTAGATTTTCTAGTTTATTTGCGTAAAGATGTTTACAGTATTCTCTGATGGTAGTTTGTATTTCTGTGGGATCAGTAAGCGATATCCTCTTTGTCATTTTTTATTGTGTCTATTTGATTCTTCTCTCTTTTTTTCTTTATTAGTCTGGCTAGTGGTCTATTTTGTTAATCTTTCCAAAAAGCAGCTCCTGGATTCATTAATTTTTTGAAGGGTTTTTCGTGTCTCTATCTCCTTCAGTTCTGCTCTGATCTTAGTTATTTCTTGTCTTCTGCTAGCTTTTGAATTTGCTTGCTCTTGCTTCCCTAGTTTTTTTAATTGTGATGTGAGAGTGTCAATTTTAGATCTTTCCAGCTTTCTGATGTGGGCATTTAGTGCTCTAAATTTCCCTCTAAACACTGCTTTAGCTGTGTCCAGGAGATTCTGGTATGCTGTGTCTTTGTTCTCATTGTTTTCAAAGAACTTATTTATCTTTTTTATTTCTGCCTTAATTTTGTGCCAGTAGTCATTCAGGAGCAGGTTGTTCAGTTTCCATGTAGTTGTGCAGTTTTGAGTGAGTTTCTTAATCCTGAGTTCTAATTTGATGGCACTATGGTCTGAGAGACCGTTTGTTATGATTTCCGTTCTTTTGCATTTGCTGAGGAGTGTTTTACTCCTAATTATGTGGTCAATTTTAGAATAAGTGTGATGCGGTGCTGAGAAGAATGTATATACTTTGGGTGGAGAGTTCTGTAGATGTCTATTAGGTCTGCTTGGTCCAGAGCTGAGTTCAAGTCTGAATATCCTTGTTAATTTTCTGTCTCGTTGATCTGTCTAATATTGACAGTAGGGTGTTAAAGTCTCCCACTATTCTTACGTGGGAGTCTAAGTCTCTTTGTAGGTCTATAAGAACCTGCTTTATGAATCTTGGTGCTCCTGTATTGGATGCATATATATTTAGGATAGTTACCTCTTCTTGTTGCATTGATCCCTTTACCATTACATAATGCCCTTCTTTGTCTTTTTTTATCTTTGTTGGTTTCAAGTCTGTTTCATCAGAGACTAGGATTGCAACCCCTGCTTTTTTTGTTTGTTTGTTTGTTTTGTTTTGTTTTGTTTTCCCTTTCCATTTCCTTGGTAAATATTCCTGCATCCCTTTATTTTGAGCCTATGTGTGTCTTTGCATGTGAGATGGGTCTCCTGAATACAGCACACTGATGGGTCTTGACTCTTTATCCAATTTGCCAGTCTGTGTCTTTTAACTGGGGCATTTAGCCCATTTACGTTTAAGGTTAATCTTGTTTTGTGTGAATTTGGTCCTGTCATTATATAGCTGGGTTTTTTACCTGTTAGTTGATGCAGCTTTTTCATAGTGTCAATGGTCTTTACAATTTGGTATGTTTTTGCAGTGGCTGGTACTGGTTTTTCCTTTCCATATTTAGTGCTTTCTTCAAGAGCTCTTGTAAGGCAGGCCTGGTGGTGACAAAATCTCTCAGAATTTGCTTGTCTGAAAAGGATTTTATTTCTCCTTTGCTTATGAAGCTTAGTTTGACTGGATATGAAATTCTGGGTTGAAAATTCTGTTCTTTAAGAATGTTAAATATTGGTCCCCACTCTCTTCTGGCTTGCAGGGTTTCTGCAGAGACATCCGCTGTTAGTATGATACGCTTCCCTTTGTGGGTAATCCGACCTTTCTCTCTGGCGCCCTTAAGGTATATTTTGTACGAAGTTCATCTTGGAGAGTACATCAGAAAATAACAAGCTTCACAGACAAATGTCTATGAGTATTTTACTGATGGTTTTTGTTTTGCTTTGCTTGAATGTGTGGGTGTTTTATTTTATGGCATGGGGCACACATCTGATCACACCTGCTTGTTTATTTTATAAATTTCAGGCTAACCTGTAATCCCAGCGCTTTGGGAGGCCGAGGCAGGCGGATCACAAGGTCAGGAGATCGAGACCACGGTGAAACCCCGTCTCCACTAAAAATACAAAAAATTAGCCGGGCGCGGTTGTGGGTGCCTGTAGTCCCAGCTACTCGGGAGGCTGAGGCAGGAGAATGGCGTGAACCCGGGAGGCGGAGCTTGCAGTGAGCCGAGATCGCGCCACTGCACTCCAGCCTGGGCGACAGAGCGAGACTCCGTCTCAAAAAAAAAAAAAAAAAAAATTTCAGGCTAAAGCTGTACAATCATGATCTACACTACAGAGCTTTGGAAACTTGATTGTTCAATCACGTCTATGCAGCAAATTATTGGGAATGAATTCAGGTCCTGCCTGTGGGTACTCCCTCATTACAGGTATCCATCCATTCAACTGAATGTCCATGCTATTCTCAATCTCCACAAGGAGCACACCTGGCTTGGCTAAGAGGTGAAGCTCTGCACTTGCATGTGGAAATACAATAACCACATTCCAGTTATTTTTCAGAAAGTTTAACTCTGAATCCATTGTCATTCAGTATTAATCAAAACTTTGACTTAAAGAACAGGTATAGAGAGGACCGCTTAAGGGAACATAACAAACACATCTTTTCCTTTAAAACTCTATTCCTATATTGCACCAGCTGGCGGATGAGATCATTTTGACTTCTCATATATAATTGTTACACACTGAGGTGATACCATAAGCATCTTAAAAGGAATATTCTAAGAAACTGGTAGTTACTGAGGACAGTGAATGCTGGATCACATAGTGTCTTCATTTGAGATCCATGAGGGAATTTTCTATTAGGTATCAGGAAAAGTTGGGCTTTTTGTGAGCAACTCATTTGCTTATGTCATGGACACTGTCAGTCATATAATTTGATTGGGTGGAAGTCTAAAAGCTGAGTAATAATGTGGCTACCCATAACAAAAGTACAGGATTTCATGGCATGCATATTACTGTTTAGAGTCTCATTTGCTCTCTGTCCTAATTTCCTCATTCACTTTATCTTATTATATTGCATAAATTTTATAAACGGCCTTACATTTTACTAAAAAAGGAAGTTTAAAATAAATAAATGAATACAACGATGACAATGTTGTAAACTTTTACAAAAATAGAGAGTTAACATATATATTAACAGGTATTTTAACTATTATAGTGTTATGTAACTACAGATATTTTTGCTACAGACACTCTGAAACAATGAATGTTTAATAATCACAAAATCACTATTTTTGCACTATTTCAATTTGCTATTTAAACTTATAAAATACTTGTAAAAATTTTTGCTTTATTCAATAAACTATATCAATGCAAGTCCTGCTTTAAAATCAGTGCTATGGGCTCATGTAATTCATTTATTTTAAATATCTAATCATTCTTCTGTTGAATTCTGCTTTTACAACAGGATAAAGAGCAAGTTTTGAAATACAACAAATTAACATACTATCAAGATTTTTTAGCCCTAGTACTCCTTAGACTAATATAGATAGAAAGAGTTAGCCAGTTTTCCTTTTCTTATGTTATTTTTGATTGGCCTGACTCTGAGTATAGTATGCTTAACAAATAAAATTCTCTGCATAAGAAAAAAAAAACTTAAAAAGAAAAATTAGTGTTTTGGCAAATATTCACACCCAATTAAAATTTATGTGAGTTGCTTTATGTACTGTTTGTACAACTAATGTCTCAAATGTGACATGACCAAAACAGAACTATGGCAATGTAATCTGGTAAGCCAAGTTGATAAATGTTGTTCATTGCAAAGCCTACTGTTTATGAGCTCCTCAGGCTAATTCGTGTTCCAAATATTAAGTAGCTCTTTTGTATATTAATGTATGTCAAGAGCCAACAAAAGTTTTGCTATTCAGAGAAAATAATTTTCAAAAGAAACTACGAAATAACATAAGTCAAAGTTCTATTAAACTACTCTGTCATTTTAGGAAGGGCAAGACAAAACAAATTAAAAATGAACATCTTTTATCCCCTGACCTAGCAATTTTACCTATAGAAATTAATTCCAAGGTAAAAACTTGTACAAACATTTATGTATAAGTCTGTTCTCTGCAATATCCTCTTATATAAAAATTAGAAAAAATAAACACTAGGGGAATGATTAGTTAATCCATATGCTGGAACACTATGCAGCTGTTAACCATGTTATGGAAATATATGTAATGATATTAGAGAAGACCACAATATATTTTTCAATTTAAAAAGGATGTTACAAAGTAGTAATTATTATATCATCTTAATTTTATTTTTATAATTATATATAGAAGACAATTGTTTGAGGTCAGGTCAAAATGCTTATTTTACAGTGTTTATTTCTGAGAAGTAGGCAAACAGGAATAGTTTTAAAATTTTTAGTCTATTACATCTTGATTCTTTTCCATAATTTTTCTTAGTTTTTTTTGGAGGTGGAATGGGGTAATAAACATGGACTATCCTAGTAATTAGGGAGAAAACAATGAAAGCGTTATTTTTATAACTAATATTTAAAATGTTTTATTTCAGTACTTGCGGAACAGAGATGTCTTCTTTAGTTTGCCTAAATTCACTTGTGAGAAATTGGAGATTTGGGGGTCTGGGGAGAGAGGCAATACAAAAACAGCATAGGCCAGGTTGACTCATACTAAAAGAAATATGGCACTTATCACGGGAAGGAAGCAAGTGAACTGTTTCTAAGAAAACAACCAGAAAAATGATGAAGTGCTATTTAGACACTTTAGTGTTGGCAATCAAAGTTTGAAGTAAGCATAATTTCCCAAGATTACCCTTAATGTGTTTTCTATTTGGGGATATAAAGGGAATCAACAATGTACTCTTCCTCTGCAGTAAGGAGCGTGGGCTTGTTGGTTGCCATTACAGCCTGAGGACTCAGACTCATTGCTTGTTGAAAACTATTATTGTTCCATTTTTGAGTCCCATCAAACAAGAGAAAAAAAGTCTTTACAGGGTTTATACTGGGTATATGTGTAATTCTTGACCCTGAAATGTGATACCTACAGAATCTGAGTTTCCTGGGAAAACCATCTGCTCCTCAAAGCTAGGTGTCCCAAATAAGAGAAAAGTTAGAAAAAGATTGCATTATTTACATGACTAGAAATGTCTTATAAAGACTTTTGCTTTTTAGCCTGAATCTAGTGAAGACAGAAGTAGTTATTTACATATAATCTCATCTAGTCTGGTATTAATTAAAATGGATAAACTAAAGTCCATTCTATATTGATCAGATAGAGAAATCAGAAAAAAAGACATCTAACATCTTCAATCATTCAGCTTATTTTTTCAATTAATATATCAGTTCATTTCTTAGTGCTATTTGCATATTGCATAAAAATGCAGCATTTAACAAATTTAAATCTCTTATCCTTTTCCTGAAAAAAAAAAAATGGCATCATCAATAAGCATTTGCTGAAGGTTTGCCAGACACTGGTCACTCAGAGTGTGGTCTGTGGCCCAGCTGCATCACATCTCATGGGAGTCTGTCATATATGTAGAATCTCAGGCCCCACCCCAGACCAGCTGAATCACAATTTTCAACTCAACAAGATCCCCAGGTGTTTTCTACGTACAGTACATGGACATTTGAGAAGCACTGTTTTAAGAGCATTTTTCAAGTATTGGAGATACCAAAAAGGTGTAAGGAGACTCCTCTAGTTAGTTCCTAGAGAAGGAAGTAAGAAATATACATAAAAGATAAACTATACAAGGAGCATATGCCAACTGCCAGGTGAGAGGTGTAGACAATTAACAGCATAGGAGTTTGAAGGAAGGCAAAGGTCACTCAAGATTGGGGCAGCTGGAGACATCTTAAAGGAAAGACAGTGTAGTTGGCCCTCTGTATCCGCAGATTCTGTATCTGTAAACTCAAACAATCTGGGATCAAAAAATATTTTGAAAAAAAATTGCACCTGTACTGAACATGTACAAACTTTTTAAATTATTCCCTGAACAATATAGTATAATAAAATTTACATAGTATTTACATTGTATTAGGTCTAGCTAAACTAGAGATGATAAAGGAAGATGTGCATAGATCATACGCAAATACTACACTATTTTATATCAGAGACTTGAACATCTCAGATTTCGGTATCTGAGTGGTCCTGGAACCAATCTCCCTCAAATACCAAGGAGTACTTTACTTGGAAAATAAGAAACAAGGGAGTATGGTATACTCAACCCTCCTTTGCATAAGTTTACTCTGTAACAGTTCTGTAAATTTTATATACCTAGAGCTCTGGGTATGGTTACTGTGCTGAGAAAACCTATTTGGTCTGAACAACTTAGTTATGGTAACTTGAAAACAGCATGCATGATGTACAAATATACAACCTCTGTTAAATATACCACCTCTGTTAAATATACAACCTCTGTTAAATATACAACTTCTGTTAAATATACCACCTCTGTGAATAAGGCCAGGCTGTCTTTCCCAAACTGTGTGTATTTCATCTTTTACAATAAATATACTAAATTTAGGATTTATTTAGAAAGCAGGAAAACTCCTTTTTGAAGCACTCCCGAAAGGAATTCTTTTGGAAAATATAGAATTCTTTTATAATAAGAATAGTCAATTCCTAAAATATATATACTGTGAGTTAATATTTTCATTATATTTCAATTAAGTGCTTTTAAAAAGATCATGCTTGGCCAGGTGCAGTAGTTCATACCTGTAGTCCCAGCACTTTGGGAGGCTGAGGTGGGAGAATCACTTAAGGCCAGGAGTTTGAGACCAGCCCAGGCAATACAGTGAGACCCCATCTCCACAAATAAAAATAATAATAAAGGTCATGCTTGTATATACTTACTGTATGGAGCTAACGGTTATTGTTTTGCTATAGTGTCACTAAACAAAAATCAACATACAAAGGCGAAAGGGTGGCACATGTCTGCTGATTACATTTAAGGGCCCCCAAAGTCTCTCTTTTTGTCCCTGCAAGTGGTAGGATTGTTTCACTGGGATATAAATAAAACGCCTTAGTAACAACATCCTGAGAACGCCATGGCTCAGTACTATTCATGCCAACTTAACTGATCCTGAACTGAAACATGGCACTGGTGTCAGTGGCTTTTACTTATTGATGAATTTGTAAGGTGACAGGCTCTTTCGTGTCCAAAAGCGGTAGTTTCCCAGGGTCTCAAGAAGGTTTAAAAATATTTTCCTTCCATCACAACACAAAGCCTACTGTTTTTAAGTAATGCTGCTGAGGGTTGACATTTGAAACTGACAAGCAGCACATGTGCATTACGGAGATAAGGCCTGGCACATGTTGCTGCAGCCTCCTGAGATTTTGAAATGCTAGCAGTTCCAGCTGGTGGCTATGCCCCATTCCTAATGTGCACATTTTAGGGAAACTTGAGCCCCTCCTTCTGACTGTGATAGGGGCATGCCTGATTGGAATAGGGTTATTTTTTAAGATATTCAGAACAACGAACGTATTTATTCTATGAATAAAAAGAGAGTGGAA
This sequence comes from Macaca fascicularis, assembly GCF_037993035.2. NCBI lineage: Eukaryota > Metazoa > Chordata > Mammalia > Primates > Cercopithecidae > Macaca > Macaca fascicularis. Next base: position 26,862,067 of record NC_088375.1, read on the forward strand.
AGAAATAAAAGAGGTAAAATGTTAAGCTGAGATCTTAAAGAAAACAGTATCATTTGTTAAAAAATGAAAAATAGTGAATGCAGCCAAAGAGCAGTTAAAAAAAGAATCACTAGGGAGGAATAGTTTTAAAAAGAAAAAAGAAAAAATGAAGTAACTGAAAGGCAAACTTTTCATGAGAATCATTCAGATAAGCATATTGAAAAATAGTGAGGCAAAAATGGCTGATACAAGGAGTAGGGAAATGTAAATGAGTTAAGGAATGGGGAAACAAAAAACAGTTGAATTCCAAAAAGAAATAAAAACATAGAGATTAAAAAAGAAAAGGTACACTATGAAAGAAGATAGCTATCAAAATTTCTCAATCCCTGTGGGGGATAAGGTGGCACACATGGAATGCAAGGCAAGGGACAAGAAGGTGGGTTTGGAAGTAGAAAGGGGGACATAGTTCTGTTTAAGTAATATTTATAGGAGGCCACTGGTCTGGACTGAACTTCTTCCGGCAAGAGGCCCAACAGACCAAACCAAAATGGAGTCACAGATGGTAAAGTTCCATGTTACCAAGCCAAAACTAAGTTTATCTGACCTTCTAAGAGATCAGGAGAGTGAAAGATAATAGCAAAATCTTCAAGTTTTAGCTGGCATGATGAGAAAATCCTCCCTGCTTTAATCTTTACAAGGAAATTAATTTTGAAATAACCAACCCACTTTTTGTTTTCTGTTTCTGCTTTCCTCAGTCCTTTTGTGACTATAAAACCAACTGCTCAGTTTATTGGAGCACTCATTCTATTTTACAGAATGAGGTGTTGCCCAATTCTAGTATCACAAATAAAAGTCAATTAAGATCTTTAAACCAAATTTGTTGTAATTTTGTCTTTTGACTATTCTTACCCATAATAGAAGATGCTAAGGCCAGAGAGGCAGGCAAAGTCAAAACTAAATTCAAAATGGTAGGGGCAGAGTCACGAAAAGTACCTAATCCAAAAGGATACTTAGGCAAATATCCTCAAAGAGTTAAAATTCCATGGGTGACAGTTTCATGATTGGTGACTGAAGTTAACTGGAATATCATATAACTAATCTTTTGAGGTTGATGTTTAGAATGTTACCACTCTCATCTACAACATACATATTAGTACTATTATCACAGACAGAAATCATGGAGGACACACCAGAGACTAACTCAGCAGGACGATTATATTCTTAAATGCTTTAAGGGCATTCAAAACATGTTTCTTGCATTATATGTAATTATTATTTGGAAATATAGTCTTGACATTTTAAAACACAAACAATTCAAGATGGAACCAAGTAGAACAGAGTTAAGAGCCTGGCTTTACTTTTTAATAAGAATATGTTTTTTGGAAACAATAAAAAGATACTTTTAAAATTCTTTAATTTTATTTTAGAGACAAGAATCTCGCTCTGTCACCCAGGCTTCAGTGCAGTGGCACAATCATAGCTCATTGTAGCCTCGAACTCCTGAGCTCAAGGGATCCTCCCACCTCAGCTTCCTGAGTTGCTGGGACTACAGGCATTTGCCACCACACCTGGCTTATTTATGTATTTACTTACTTGTTTATTTTTATATCTATTTTTCCCAGCTGTTTTTGAATTCCTGGCTTCAAGTGATCCTCCCATCTCAGCCTTCGAAAGTACTGGGATTACAGGCATGAGCCACTATGTCTGGTCAAAAGATACTTTTTTAAAAAGGTTTTAAAATTAGGTTCTTTGAGCCTCATTTCTCCAACTATAAGATGAACATCAGAAAATTTACCTTGAAGGGAATTGAGGATTAGAGCAAATCGTTATCAGGTTTCTGGGTCATTAACTGGATATAGCAGTCATAACAAATAGTTCATGAGATGTGTATTTAAACAATACAAAATGGAAATTTAATTCATCTTTTACTAACATACATTCTTTCAAAAATATATACTGAGTTACTACTATGTACCAGACACTTTTCTGAATATATCAGTGAAAAACCAAAAATCCTGTCCTTCCAAGAGTTTACATGCTAGTGAAAGGAAATAAAAAATAAATGTATTCAATAGTAAATGGTAAAGTATGTTTAGAAGCTAATGCTTACTTGTTACAGAAGAAGGTAAAACCAAATACAGTAGGATAAGTAATTGAGTGTTAGGCTGTTACAACTATAAATGTGAGTGGGAAAAGATAGGCTTTGATCTCTTTGAGAATGAGACATTCAAGCACAAATACTACTAAGCACAAATAACTGAGGTAACTAAGTACCAATTTGGATTTCTGCAAATAAATTGTGGATGATATATGGATGGTGTTTCATTGTTGTTACTGTTATCCAAAGGCATAAGAAAGCTAAATTTGCTGGAAGAATCTTATCTTGAAATGTTCTCACAACTATATTCTATTCTCCATGCTATTCTTAACTTCTCTTTTGCCTATCACAGAACAGTATTTGTTGAAAGTGCAACCATTTCTTTTGACCATGTAGCAGCAGCACTCATTAAGGCCATGTTCAAGGTTATCAGTCTTCAGACAGGCTTCCTTCTCAAAGCACTCCCCATCTCTCATATTGCTTCCTTATTCTCACAGTACTTATTTTACTCATTTGTTGTCTGTCTTCCTATTAGAACAAAAACTTTGTGAGAAAAGAGATTTTTTGTGTGTGCCATTACCGCAGTATCCCCATGTTTGGCATTGTCTGACACATAAAAAGCACTTGATGATACATGGTTGAATAAATAAAAGTAAGAAAGAATTATTTTTCGAAAAGAACCACAGTGTAGAAAATCATTAGGATACTTTCACAATTAATAAAGGCCTGAAATTTAGAGATTTAATATTTGCAACTTCAACTACTTAAGAGAAATTCTAAAGGTATGTGATGTGCACTAATTTGTAACACTACAGAGGCTGGTGAGTGGGAGCAAACCACTTAGCTAGTGAGTGCATCCTACCAAGCTGCTCACATAACATGAGGCTCTGTCATTCTCTACTGGTGACTGAGCATATCGCTATACAGCAAGTTATTTGCTAGAATGGTATGAAAACTGGAGATTCAAGATCCCAGGATGCAGTCCTCTCGTATATAAGAGCTTTTGATAAACTTGTTATAATTAGAGAAAATATTTGATATAAGATGCCGATTCCTAACCTAACAGTATAGAGGCAGCCAGAGTACAGAACGGGGTTAGGAAATTCGTGCAGATTTGTCTTAAGCTGAGTGAGTGACCTCGACAGATCACTTTATGTGTTCACACTTTTGTTTTTTCATAGATAAAATGGAGTTACAATAATAAAAGTAAATAAGAGTACCTATATTTCACCAAATTAGCCTTAGGACCAAAATGAAATGTTCTATATTTAACTGCTTTATAAATTGAAAAAGATTTTTGGAAAAATATACTACTTGTCAAAATAGACACTATGCTTTTAGATTTTATTTAGAAAAATTTCAGGTTCATGCAATACCTGAAATTTCTATTCATATTCATATTTAAGTGTGTAATTCTAGATGAATCATTTCTGATGTCTAGTTAGTTCTATAATAATGACTAAAAACTGTGTATTAATTAAAAACTACTGTGTGTGTGTATGTGTGTATTCTTAGATGTCAACATTCTCTAGGAGAAAAATAAGACAAAACAAGAAAATACCTAAAAATCAAATGTACACATGGCACAAAGATAGACATATGGATTAATGGAATAGAACTGAGAGTCCAGAAATAAACATATATATTTACTTTCAACTGATTTTCAACAAAGTTGCCAAAGCCAACCAATGGGGAAAATAATAATCTTTTCAACAAATAATGTTTCAACAGCTGGATAGCAATGTGCAAAAAAATGAAGTTCAATCCTTACCTCAAACCATATACATAAATTCACTCAAAATGAATAGAAGGCATAAAAGTAAGACCTACAATTTTAAAATTCTTAGAAGACAACATAGGAGTAAAACTTTTATGATCCTAGATTTGGCAAAGGATTCTCAGATATGACACAAAAAGTATAAGCAACAAAAGCAAACAATAGATACATTATATTTATTCTAAGTTAAAAAAAACTTCCTGCTTCAAAGGACACCAACAAGAAAAGTAAAAGCCCACAGAATGAGAGAAAATATTTGCAAATTATATCTCTGATAAGGGACTTTTATTTATAATACATAACTCTTACAAGTCAATAATAAAAATGACCTAATTTAAAAATAGGCAAAGAACTGAATAGATATTTCTCCATGGAAGATATACTAACAGCCAATAAGCACATAAAAAGATACTCGATATCACTAGTCAATAGGGAAATGCAAATTAAAACCACAATGAGACATCACTTCATACCCACTGAGATGGCTAGAATTAAAAAGTCGTACTAACATATACTGGTGAGAATACGGAGAAATGAGAACCCTCAAATACTGCTAGTGGTAATGAAAAATGGTGCAGCCATTTTGGAAAGCACTCTGCTAATTTTTCAAATGATTAAACACAGAGTTACCATATAACCCAGCAATATTACTACTAAGAATATACTCAAGAAAATTGAAAACATATATTCCCACAAAAACTTGTACAGTGTTTATAGCAACATTAGTCATAATAGCCAAAAGATGGAAACAACCCAAACATCTATTATTTGATGAAAGAATAAACAAAATTTGGTATATCCATGCAATGGATTAAGATTTAGCCATAAAAAGGAATAAAGTACTGAATGCATGATACAATGTGGATGAACCTTAAAAATATTATGCTACATGAAAAAGGCCAGTAATGAAAGACCACATATTATATTATTTCATTCATGTGAAATGTCCAGAATAGGAAAATCTGCAGAGATAGGAAGTAGATTAGTGATTGCCTAGAGCTGAGGGTGAGGTGGAAAGTAGGCAAATGATAGCCAAAAGGTTTGGGGCTTGTTTTTGAAGTGATGAAAATATTCTAAAATTGTGATGGAAACCACCGAGCTATACATTTTTAAACAGGTGAATCATATTGGTACATGAATTATACCTCAATAAAGCTGTTAAAAATCACATGTATAGACCTTGCTCAATTTTTACACAAAGATTTTCTTATTTCCCTTTTTAAAAAGACTTCTCAGAAAGAATTAATTTACCAGACAGGCCACCTAGGTAATTATAAAACAAAAAAGACGTTCTTTCATTGACTTATGTTTCGATTTCATAAAATGTTACTAATAATAATACTTAAAAGTACTTAAAGCTACATGTGTCTACATCATATTATGTCTATTTTTCATTTATCAAAAATAATGCCACTGAACCTTGAAACCTTGGCCAGTATCATACTGTAAGAGTGTGGAGTATCATTAAATAATTATAATTATAATAACCTCAATTACAAGAGTGACAATAATGTTAGCTAACACATATTAAGTATTCACTATGTTCTAGAAAGTTTACATAAATTATCTCACTTATTCTTTACAATAATAATTCCATGAGGTAGACACCATTATTATTACGATTTTACAAATAAAGAAATTAAGGTTTTCAAAGGATACCACACTTGCCAAAAGCAAAGCTACTGAGTGGTGGAGGTAGGATTTGAACTTAGATAGATAACAGAACCCAGGGTCTTTATTATTATTATTATTTTGTTTTTCAAATTGAGATGGAGCCTCACTATATTGCCCAAGCTGGTCTCAAACTCCTGGGCTCAAGTGATCCTCCCACCTCAGCCTCCCAAGTAGCTGAGACTAAAGGTGTATTTCACCATGCCCAACAGAACCCAGGGTCTTAACCACTTTGCTATATTTCTTGGTTCCTATTGTCTATGAGAATCAAAATCATGTACCACATTTCCCAGAGCTGCAACTTTCAAAACTGCACATTATACCTCTAAGCCATATAAAGGTAAAAGGAAAAGGTATAATTCACCAAAAGTACTAAAAGCTTTACTCAGCCAAAATTCAGAAGTTTAGAGTTAGAAGGAGAAGCATAAATCATTTAGTTTGATGACAACTTAGTGCAAATGATAAAACTGAAAGACTTTGGCCTAACTCTTCAGGTTTTAGGAAATTCAGTGATGATGAGTTTTCCACAGGTATGATTGATAGAGAACTTATTAATTCACTCACTTATTCATTAGTTATTTTTCATTTCAATCAACAAATATATACTGAAAGTCAACTACACACCAAGCACCCTGCTAGACTACAGACTCTAGAAAGTAAAAAATGAGTATGACAGTCCCATTCCCCAAGGGGCTTACAGTCTGGACTTGTGGGGGTGGGGGAAAAGGTGTAAAATAAGAATTACTATATAACATGATAAGCAATACTCAATAAACATGGCAGGGAGTTATTATTCTGTTGGAAACATCAGGGAGGGCTTTACCAAGAATATCATTAAATTATGAGATAACCAATTATTTCCAGGAAGATATCTGCCCTCTAAGAAGAGGGTAGGGGAATTTGGCATTGGGTGGTTAGAAATTCAACTCATTTGAATTGCTTGGAGCATAGCCAGTGAGGGTAAGACACTGTGTTAAGCACATCTTTTTATTCTGATGTTTTAACACCTGGGGCCTTACTGACCCTGAGGAGACTGTGCCTCCCAAGGCCAGTCATCTTCCAGAGATAATAAAGGGCTCCCCTGTGAGATTGCCTTTCATATGCAAACCAACCAGGTCAGACCCCATCCACCCCAACCTCCCCTATCAGGCTCTTACAATCTGCATCAATATTCCCCTGCTCTAATTTCCTCAGGGGGGGTCAGACAACTTAGAACAGCCCTCTACACCCCACAGTCCACTGAAATTATTGGAACTAGCCAATCCTGAACATGTTCACCCTTCCTCACCTATTCCTTCCCAAAGAAATCACAATAGAAGCTCTTGCCCATATTTCCCTTAGTCTTCTGTTTTCTGACCCACTCTTATGTTTCCCTGTGTGGCCCTGCATACTGCAGTGTGCATTCTCCTCTTGGGGATTGTAACTATCTTTTCAACGGCAATCATCTGATGCATTGGCCTTACCATCCCTGAATGATAATAAAACCAATATTATAAACAAAGATTCAAGCCTGGGTGCCATGGCTCACATCTGTAATCCCAGAACTTTGGAAGGCTCCCTTGAACTTAGGAGGTTGAGACCAGCCTGGGCAACACAGAGAGACCCTATCTCTATAAAAATTTAAAACATTGGCCAGGCGTGGTGGCACACACTTGTAGTCCCAGCTACTTGGCAGGCTGAGGCAGGAGGATCACTTGAGTGACTCAAGGAAGTAGAGGCTCAAGGAAGTAGAGGCTGTAGCAAGCTATGATAATATCACTGCACTCCAGCCTGGGTGACAGAGCGAGACTGTCTCATTAAATAAATAAATAAATAAATAAATAAATAAATAAATAAAACAAAGATTCAGTAAATTCTGCTACATAGACAGAAAGGGGCAAGACCATGTAAAGTGTTGTCTGCTTCGCAGAGGAGTTTTAACTACTCAGTAGACACTGGAAGTCACAGAACAGTGTTAAGCAGGGGCATAATATGACTAGATTTACATTTTAAAAAGATTAATCAGGCAGCAGTGTGGTTACAGAATTGCAGTGAAGTAATTCTGAAGGTATGGAGATTAGCTAGGAAGTTATGGTATAAAACAGTCAGGAAGTGATGAAAATCTCAATTAAGGTAGGGGAATTGGAAATGGACAGAAAGGAATATTTATGAGATGGTGAGAAGGTATCTTGAAGGCCTTGATTGACTATGATGGGTTGGGGAAAGGCAAAAGTAAAGACACACTTCAAGGTTTCTGGCTTAGCTGACTGTGGCCGGTAATGGATTCATGGAGATAAGAAAAGAAGCAGAGAAGCAAGTTCGCAAGGAAGGGGAATGGGATCTGCTTGCCTGTAGGATTGTTCTTGTAGAGATACTAATAGCCAGTTAGACACATGGATCTGGTGCTCAGGAGGTGTTGTTAGACTGGAAACAAGATTTGAGAGCTATCAGCCTACTGGTGGTGGTTAAGGTCATAAAAGTGGATAGAATTACCAAAGGAAGACATGCAGAAAAATATCAAAGTTCAGGTTGAAAACAGAATTTCAAGAAACACCACAACTTAAAAGGCAGGTAGGGAAATGGTGTTTGCAAAAGAAAATGGAGGTGGTAAGACAATCTGGGAAGTCTGGCAGCATCATCAGCGACAATGGCATAATCATCACCAACATTACCAGATGGTTAATAGTTCTTCAGCATTACTGTGTTTCCTACATTATGCCATGTGTTTTACATGTATATTTCATTTGGTGCACATAGTAACTGATAGTTTGGATATTTGTCCCTGCCCAAATCTCATGCTGAATTGTAATCTCCAATGCTGGAGGTGGGGTCTGGTAGGAGGTGTTTAAATCATGGGGACAGATCCCTCATGAATGGCTCAGGCCATCTCCTTGGTGACAAGTGAGCTCTCACTCTGAGTTCAAAGGCCATCTGGTGGTTTAACAGTGTGTGGCACCGCCCCCGCCCCCAACTCCTTTGCTTGCTCCTGCTTTTGCCGTGTGATGCGCCTGCTCTTGCTTTGCCTTCTGACATAACAGTAAGCTTCCTGAGGCCTCCCTAGAAAACCATGAGCCAATTAAATCTCTTGTTTATAAATTACCCAGTCTCACGTATTTCTTTATAGCAATGTAAGAATGGCCTAACACAGTGACTCAGTGAGGTTTAAGAGATGATGACATAGGCCTACAGAAGTTAAGTAAGGCCTATAAAATTGTTCTCCTTTGCAATCTCTCTAAAGCATGGCTTCTTAAACTGCTATAATGTATCCAGAGAAGAATGATGAGGTTTATAACTTTGAAAAGGAGAGCTTATTTCTCATTAAGGGTTATAGCCTGAAGGGTGGCCATTCCAATAGGCGAGGAAGCATAATATCTGGCCAGAAGCCAGAAACAGGCAATTGGAAGGAGGGGTAAAGGGAACAGAAATTTATGCTGAGCAGTTTGGCTAAGTATAAATATTCAATGGGTTATAGGAGTAGCTATGAATATTCATGAAGGAAAGGCATGGGTATGCACAGTAGGCCAATGTATACGAAACATGTGTCCCACTGAGAGAAGAGAAAGGAAGAAGCCGGTCAGGCCGGTAGGCAGGGTGAATCTTTTCAATCCTCAGTTGAATCCTTTCAAACAAAAGAACAGCATGGAGGCACAGATAAGGGAACTGCACAGGGTGGCTTGCCTAAGACATGCCCACAGCCCCACTGATAAGAAAGGCTACACAAGTGACTTGTCCAGTCAGGCCTGCAATGGAAAATTCCGTCCCCTGACACACGTGCAGTAAGGGGAACAAAGAAATACGGAGCAACTCAAGCTAAAGCCTGCATGCACATTAGGAGGATGGGGTGGAGCTACCAGAAATTCATGCCTTATGCAAATGAGACACCCAGCCCTCATTGTTTTCTTATAAAAGTCTTTGCATTCAACTGTAAAAATGGTAACCCTCTTCTGGGCCCTCTCTCCATGTAGGAGAGCTTTCTTCTTTTGCTTACTAAACTTTCACTCCAACCTCACTCTTGGTGTCCACGCTCCTTAATTCTCTTGGTTGTGAGACAAAGAATTCTGGGTGATATCTCACAATGAGAGACTGCTACTTTGTGATGCACTGGCGAGACTGCAACACCATGTTCACTCTAGGGTGAAGATTTAACATTTACATGGATTACAATTATGCCTCATAAATCAAAAGGTAAAGCAGAGGACATAAAAGCCCTCTGTGCACAGTCTCCGTACAATGGCCAGAACCACTCTGTGGTTGGTGGTCTCTAATCAGGAAGGAATGCTGGTGGGTTGCCCTGTCAAAACCACAAAAAGGAGAACAGTAATGGTTGATATGGTTGATACCAGCAGTGGAGCAAGTTTTTCAAAAGGGCTAGTTTCTCTTTAACCCTTAGGGAAGGCTAATGAGGGTTAGCGAAGGAGTGGGTATAATGAGATGTGTCTGATCCCTCATCCCCTCATGGCTGGGAATCCGTTTATTTTTGTGTTCTGTTTTTGAGACAGGGTCTTGCTCTGTCACCCAGGCTGGAGTGCAGTGGTTTGATCAAAGCTCAGTGCAGCCTTGACCTCCTGGACTCAAGTGATATTCCTGCCTCAGTCTCCCAAGTAGCTGGGACTACAGGTGAGTACGACCATGCCTGGTTAAATTTTTATTTTTTGTAGAGACAAGATCTCACAATGTTGTCCAGTTTTGTCTTGAACTCCTGGCTTCAAGCAATCCTCCCACCTTAGCATCCCAAAGTGCTGGGAATGCAGGAGTGAGTCACCACGCCAGGCCAGGGAACTTAGTTTTTAAGGTTTCTCTGGGGTCCCCTTGTCCAAGGGGGGATCTGGTCAGTCAGTAGGGAGCTTGGGATTTTATTTTTATCTCTCAAATGCCTCAATACTGGCTGCCTCTCCTCCTAAACTTTCACTGAATCCATACTAGATATTGTCCCATAACTCTTACTTTGATCATATGACAGTGCTACTTTGTTAATAAACTTCAGTGGTTTTTCATGTTTATTAAATAACAAAATTCCCAGTCTTGGACTCATTATGATGCTAATATCTCTCTAGCCTTATTGTCTACTATATCCAATGCATCAAACTAAATTACTCAACCTTGCAATCTCTATGCTCATGTGACTTAACCTCTCATTTTAAAAGTACAGACTCCCATTTCAGATTATAGAAATTCTATGTATTCTACAGGGTTCACCTTCTTTCAGATGTCACACTCTCTCTGAAACCTTATGCACTTACTCCAGAGATATAAGCACTTTCTTTGAAAATCTTATTCACAACCTGTGCCTCGCTTAAAGCATTTATCTTACTCTCAGATTTACTTTGCCATTGTCTGTAAACTTATTTTTTCTTACAACAGTTTGCAAGCAAAATCTAGTAATGCCTTGACTACCATTACATTTCAATAAATAATTATTGACTCGATTTTATTCAATTTTGAACTCTATCAAAGCTCTCAAATTTGGTATTTGTGTTCCTTGGGCAAGACTATCTTTACAGATGGTGTAATTCCATTGGAAGTTTCTTTTCTTTTTTGAAGGTCATAAAATAAGGATGGCCCAATATCTCATACTGAAAACAGTTTTCCATCTAATTTTTTGATCAACTATAAGATTATTCTATAAGACCAAAACAGGAAACATATAAATACATATTTACTATTGTCACACTAATAGACTAGCAAAATAGTATGCTTATGTTATTGTTCTTTAGGATAAACTGACAATGTAATGTTGTAGTTTACTTAAAAAACAATACTTACTATTATAAACACATTTATAGTTTTTTCATTTACTAATTCACTACTTTCTATAATCAGAGTCAGTGTCAATTGTTTTCCCATGATCTTATGTAATTTTAGCTTTAGCACCATCATCACGTATATGTATGAAAAGAATAAGGTTCCAGATCTCAAGGCAACATCTGGTGCTTCCTTTCCTCAATCACTCTCCTAAAATCAAGACATAGGAACAAGGTTCCCCAAAACTCATTCAAGTCTTCCCATCTTGCCCATTATGTGTCAAATAGCTGTGTGGTACCCTCACAGCATGTATCCTAGGCTCTGAGAAAAGTAAGAAAAATCCATATTTATGGAATATTCTAAGAAGTTTGCCCATATTAGCTGATATAATCCTCACATCAGGCTTACTCTTTTTCCATTTTATTGGTGAAGAAACAGATTATATTTTACAGATGAAGAATCTCAGGCGGCCTGGCTCTAGAGCCCACTGCAAAGCACTACCTGTCAAGTACTGCCATTCATTATTCATTCTCCCTGCTTCTGCTCTGGCCCCACTTTGTCTATTCACCACATGGAAGCCAACAAAATTGTATTAAAACATGTTAGAATATGTTGGTCCTCTGCTCAAACTCTGCAATGGTCCCCTTCTCACTCAGAGTAAAAGCTAAAGTCTTTTCAGTAGCTTTCCACGCTCTGCGTGATCTTCTTTCCCATCCTGCATCTCTTTGCCCTCACCTCACACATTCACTCCACTCTGGCCACACTGGTCTCCTGACTTCTTCCAATATACTAAGCATACTCCAACTTTGGCACTTGCTATTCCTCCAGCCTGGATTGCTAGGTGACTCTCACCCTCACCTCCTTCAAGTCTGTATCCAATGTTAACTTTTCAGTGCAGCCTTCTCTGTCCATTCTACTTAAAAATTACAAATCCCTCCTTTTTCTGGAAAACCTATTTCCCTTCCCTGCTTTATTTACCCCACACACTTAGCATCATACTATATATTTTACTTACTTATTCCGCTCCTGATCTGTTTCCCCCCACTAGAACGTCCTCTGTGAAGATAGGTTTAATTGTTCTTTTGCCGCTGTATCTCTACTGTATCTAGAATAGTATTTAGTATGTAGTAAGTCCCCAGAAAATATTTGATTAATTAATTCAAATATCTATATGGAAGCTGGAGCTGATGTTGAGAGACTGAAAAAGAATGGATGGCTACAGGTCTTACAAGGACTAATACCTCAGAGGCCTGGAATACAGAGGGTAGGGAGGATTAATACTAGGACAAGGAATAAAAAGGAAGAAGCTGTCTTGGGTTAATGCTTAGTCTTCAACTCCAGGGATCCTTATTTGACCTGTGTATATCTTCCTTTAGGACTAGGGTTCATAATTTTGTCTTATGCAAAGACAAAGTTAAGAACTTATTTTGGCAGCCTAATGAAGCCTATGAACCCTCCTCAAAGCAATGTTTTTAAATGCATAAAATACATAAGATTGCAGGAAATTATTCTAAAATAAAATTATCAAAATATTTTATATTTTGTGATATAATATAATGTGCATATTTATTAAAATGTAGCAGCTGATTTAATAACTCCTATAATTTTAAAGTAGCAATGACTGTAAATGATGTTTTAAGATATATACAACTATAATGCAATGTGAAAATGTTTGCAATTTCTGGTGGTTGCTAAGTTAACTACTATATTAATTTACATAGCTATAACAGTGATTTGTTATTTATATTTATGGAATTCTAATATTCAGTCAGATATTAGTGAAAATAAATACATGATTCTTTTTTTCTCATCCAAGTTCACACAGCCCTGGTCTTAGTCCGTTTGCATTGCTATAAAGAAATATGTGAGAATAGGTAATTTATAAAGAAAAGAGGTTTATTTGGCTCATGGTTCTGCAGGCTATACCAGAAGCATGGTACCAGCATCTGCTTCTGATGAGGGCCTCAGGCTGCTTTCACTCATGGTGGATGGCATGCAGAGATCACAGGGTAAGGGCGGAAGCAAGAGGAAGAAGGGAAAGATGCCAGGCTCTTTTTAACAACCAGCTCTCAAGGAAACTAACACAGTGAGAACTCACTCATTACCCTGGGGACGGCACCAAGCCATTCATGAGGGATCTGCGCCCAGAACCCAAACGCCTCCCACTAGGCCCTACCTCCACTGCTGAGAATCACATTTCAATATGAGATTTGGGGGAGTCAAGCAAACAAAACTAGAGCACCCCTGAATCCTATTCCCAAAAGCCATAGGGGTCTATAGACATCAGGATAAGAACCCTGCTCTAGGATTTGTCTCAGGGTATACCCAGAGGGAAGAGGATCGAAATTAACTACACCTTCACTATCACAGCAGCAGAAGGAAAAAAAGAGACAATAAAGAAAAACAAAACAAAATGATTTTTCCAAATTCCTTAACTAAAGACAATCTTTTTCACCCTATAATTAGAAAATAGTCTGAAAAATGAAAGTATTTATGAGTTTTGGTGTATCAGGATGAATAAGTTTTAATAATAGGACAATGTTACTTTCTAACATTGATGAGAAATTCAAAAGCGGGAAAGCATAGAAGCCTCCAAATCAGGGCAAAGATCTGATGTGGTGGGGAAGGGACAGTGGTGGAGCGAATAGACTGGAAATAAAGAAAACAAAATAATGAAGGCTAGATTTATGTAGTCTTGTTTATCTTTTTCTCTTCCCTAAAAAGTAAAAGCTATGTTTCAAAGTTCTTTATGTTCTCTTCAAGGTCCCTGAAAGCAGCTTAGCAGGAATTATGATCAGGAATTTCTCCTTATCCTGGTTGTCCTCTGTAACTTTTGGCAACAAAATTGGAAAATACTTCATACCAGATGCCCTCTTTTGGAGATTCACAATGCATGTCAGCATTTGAAATGTTCTAGAGTCCTGTAGTACACAAATCTGCTTACCTTCATTTAACCCAGTATTTCTCAATCTTATTTGATCAAACTTTTTCCATTTAATATATATGTCTATCATTACAATTATAAGACTTTATTGCAATTATTGACTACAATTCTTTTCTTCAGCTAGGACATAAATTTCTCTGGCTCAGCAAAGGTGTCTTGTTCATGTTTTCATTGCTAGTACTAAGAACTATTAATACTTCATGCACTTTGAAAGTTTGTAAATGTTTGGTTGGTTGATGGTTGGTGTGTTGGCTGACTGAATAAATGAATAAATCAAAGACAAAAATGCTTCAGGCCAACTTTACTGTGTATATTATCTCTGCAACATGACAGGAACCTTTAGAAGCCCTTTGAAGTAAGTTTAACAGTGAAAAGGATAACAAAGAAAAAATGGCTGTTATCAGTTAACTCCCCAATGGAAATCTACATACATAGTTATATTTAAACCTAAATAATAGTAAAACTTTACTGAAGAAAAGGAAGGTATATTTCTATTCTAATCATTTCTGTAGCTCTGAAAGTAGAAATTATGGTGTTAATAATTCAAGCAGCCATCTTATTTGCATTCTGTGTAGTGTTAAGTGTAACATCTCAGCAAGTGTCGCAATTCGTAGCAGTAAATTATGTTAATTAGTAGGAAGGCTTAAAGGCCAAAACTGGAAATAATCCCAAATAGTCTCTAACTGTTACCTTTAATTACTTAGATCAAATTTACGGGTAATAATAAAGTAATACAAAGATCCATATATTTACAGGTTTGGAAAAAATATATATTGGTTGGATTTAGATCCTGTAACTTTATAAAGAATATGTTTCCACAGTCCACCCGTTTTTAGATTTTCGTCAATTAATTCCACCCACACGTGAATCTCCACAGCAGAACTAATAAGAAAGCAACATCTGCTGGTTATAGCAGAGTGAAATATAGCATTTTTTGTTTTTACAAAACTTGAGTTTTTAAAAAAATCTACAAAACTGAAATTAACACTGAAGGAGAAGCATAAGACCTAATTATTGCCACACCACTACTTTAAGAAAAAAACCAGACACACTCAAGATCTTTTTCATCAAAGACCAGGGGGTTGCAAATTTACTAAAACCTGACAGATGCCAAAGTTAAAATAGTTTAAATTCAAGATTATATGCATTTTTGCTATTTCTACCTCCTGCTTTTGAGAGTAAAAGCTATTTATATGTACGTAATATTTAAATCTCTGGACAAGCTCCAGAAAAAACATTTAAACAATGAATAAAGGCTTTGGTGTTTTAATTACTGTTTCTGTATATATTCCAAAATAAAACAGACATTTCTATCAAGAATTTCTTCATCTATAGTAAATAAACTATCTACTTCCTTGGGCCATGTCCAAATTACCAAGTTCTTCCAGTTCGCCTTCCAAAATATGTTTCAAAATCTTCCATGGTTACCATCCAAGCCCAGGTCCCCTTATTTCTAATCCGATTTCCTTTATTTTCTTCCAACAAATTTTCCACACCATAGCCAGAGAGCTTTTTAAAAATACAAATTAGATGTCATTAATCCTCTCTCAAATTTTCCATGGGGTTTCCTGTTGCACTTAGAGTAAATATAAGCTGGTTAATGTGGCCTTCATACTCTGGCCTAAACAATCTCTTTAGTTACCTTGTAGGCTACTTTCCTCTTTGCATTGTAGGCTAGAGCCAAACTAGACTTCCTTGAATTCCTAGAATATGCTACGTTCTCCCTAGATTTAAGGCCTCTACAGGTTTCAGAATAAATGAAAATCTTTCAGGAATTCCTGTACTTCAACTAAGCTACAGCTTCCTGCTATTAATATATTTTCTTGCACAATTATCAGATTCTTCTAAAAGACTTAGCATAGTTGTAATATATACAACTATGTAATCATTTGTTTAATAACAATATTCCTCAGTAGACTATAAATTCCATGTGGGCAGAGCCAATGTCTATCATGCTCAGTCCTGAATACCCAACACCCACAGGATATTTAATAATTTTAGTAAAGTAAAACAGAGAAAATCCCAATCTAACAAAAATGGAGGTAAAAGGGCAAAAATCCCTTAAAGTGAAATTTATTTCTAGTTTACCCAAGTCTGTATACCATAAGGAATCTCTGAGAGTTTTATTCCTAAGACTTTTCTATATTCTCCACTACACTAGAAGATATGCCTGAATATATGAAAGTATTGTTGATATTATTCTAATTTTTGTTTGAGACTGAAGTCTCCATTCCAGAAATGCATGTGCCAACCTAGAACCTAGAGAGTATCCCAATGCTTGGTTCCTAAGTGAGGTAATAGTAAACACTACTGCGACAAAATAATTCTGTATCAGATGTGTTGCTGCCCCGTGGGGTTTGAAACATTGGTATTCATCTAAAAACTATGTTCTAAGTTTGTTGTTTAGATAGTCCCTCTGTGGTAGTTTCAGACATTCTAGAACAGATCATTCTTAATATTTAAATACACACACACACACACACCCCCTCCATCAGTATAAAGGAGTACACTGTAAATGCAATGTGCCAAAACAAGAACAATATGTTACTACAAAATGACAGTTACTACAAATTTGCCAGTTATGTCATAATCACAAGTACAATAGGGAAAAAAGAAAGCAGGAGATGGGGAGGAGGTTCTGTAATCAGGGGCAATATAATACCTCTAGAGAATCACAAACTGAAAATTATCAGCTACCCTGCCCCAATCATTCTCTCCTGTTTCTGCTTCGTTCTCCTGGCCTCATTGGGGCTTCCTTCCCCTTTGTTTGCAGACCACACTAAGTAAGACTTTTAGGTCTACTCCAGGTCACAGGACTATCTTATTCCTACCCTAGTCTACTGAATCCCTCATATAGATCATAAGTTCTTTTTTATTTTTTAATTTTCCTTTTGCAAGCTCCAGTTTCAGCTCCAGATCATCTCATGTTTTCCCTTTCTTTTTAAAATTCCAGTTTATCAAAGCATAATGTTTTGCTTGGAAGACTGTATGAGAGGATACAATTACCAAATTTGGTGAACTATATGATGAAGTAATGTTTAAAATAAATCTGGAAACATAATAAACATTTTTGTAAAATAATTTACCACAGCACTACTTACATGTATCTGTTAATGCTGTTTCAATGATTTTATAGGGGAAAACATTATTTTGTTCCTATATATACAGTATGTCATACCTAGGAGGTTGCGATAGTATCAAGTTCCTTTTGCCTTTAATCCAATCAGTTAATGTTTTCCTGGATTTTGACTTTCTATCCATAATATAAGTAAATCATGATATAGGCAATATAAGGCAAAAACTGTCATCTATCTTGTTGCTTTTGGATCAGCTTACAGCTGAATCACCTAGAAAAAATATTATGCAATCTCTACTTTTAAAACTTAACAGAGAATACTTTTCTATTCAATTTTCAGAAGTCATTAGATTTGCACATGTTTTATGTCCTGGCAATATTGTGATAGGGTCATGAACATGTAATAAAACAATATGATATAATGGTTAAAGGCATGAAGTTGAGAGCAACAATGTCAAGATTTGAATCCCAGTTATGATACTTAATGGCAGAAACAACCAAAAGAGAGAAAAATCTTCATTTAAAAAATTTAGTTAAAAATCCACACATTACAAGAAAAGGATATGTAAAATTCCAAACCTCTGACTTGTAAATTTGAATTACATCTTCTGCTTTTTCAGGAAAAGATTGCTGTTGATTCAATACTATTATATTTGAATAAAATTTTAATTTTCATAGAAAAATATGATACAATATTGTTTTATTCAGTAGTTTAATGTCAACTGCTATTTGTTACTCTCTTATTAGGTTGTAATGTTTCTTCTTTTTATATTCACAAAGAGAGTAATTATTTTCAACAAATTTGGGGATTGAGCATTATTTAACACCAAAGCAAAAGAAGTCCAAGACACACAGTTATTCTGAAATCTAAGTATTTTCCAGTACGTAATTCGTACTAATTGTATTAAACCCCTTTCAGTCATCTCCTCTTCAAGAGAAATTCTTTTCTTTAGCCAGAATATTTTATTAAATGAAAATATTTATTTTAAAAATTAACTGCTATTTACTTAATTTGTTTTATTTACTAAATTTACTTAAATTATTTAATAAATTGCTTTTAAATACCTTTTTAAAGTAATTTAAATTCATTGTTAAAAAACATTGAAAATATAGTCAATCCCCACTGTTTGTGAATTCCATGTTTGTGAACTTACCTACTCACTGAAATTTATTTGTAACCCCAAAATCAATATTAATAGCACATGTATGTCCGTTGGTAGACATGTACAGAGCAGCAAAAATTTGAGTCACTCAAATGAGTACAAGTTCCCAAATGAGGGTGAACAAGGTGACACTCTCTGCCTTCTTATTTTAAATCTCACACTTCACACTTTAAAACAAATGTCTTTTTTTTTTTTTTTTTTTAAAGTCAGTGTCTTGCTTTGTTGCCCTAGCTGGAGTGTAGTGGCACCATCATGGCTCACTGCAGACTTTAAGTCTTGGGCTCAAGTGATTCTTCCATCTGAGCCTCTTGAGTATGGAGTAGCTAGGACTACAGCACAGGCCACCATGCCCAGCTAAGGTTTTTTTGTCTTTGTTTTCATTTTAAATATTTTTGGAGACAGGGTCTCACTATGTTGCACAAGTTGGTCTCAAACTCCTGGCCTCAAGTGATCCTCCCACCTCATCCTCCCAAGTTGCTGGGATTATAGGTGTGAGCCACTGTACCTGGCTACAGGTATCCTTTTTGCAGTGTACTTGGTGTTACATTTTTTGCATTTTTGTATTTTCTGTTGGTGATTTTACTATTTAAAACAGTCCCCGAGCATAGTGCCAAAGAGCTGTCAAGAGTCCTAAGTATCACAATGCTGTGACATGCCTTATGAAGAAAATATATACGTAATGTAGGCATCACTCAGGTAAGAGTTACAGTGATGCTGGCCATGAGTTCAATGTTACTAGATCAACAATATGTATTAAGTACAGTGTCCTTAAACAGAAACACACACAAAATAAGGTTATATATTGATCATTAATATATATGTTGTGACCACAGGCTCACAGAAACCTAACCCTGTATTTCTCCTAGGAACTACAGTTCAGTATTCACCAAGTCAGTGTTCATGGTAACTTTACAGAATATAACTACTATAAGTAATAAGAATTAACTGTACAGGACTAAAAAAAATCTCACCCATAGTACTACAACCTAGAGTACCTCTTCCACTACATGGTTGCCAATGCTGGATTTTGTCTATTTTTTAAAATTTTACCAACCTCACTGGTTTGAAAAGTTGTATTATTCTCCTTTAATATGCATTTCCCTATCAATAAGGCTGAACATATATGAACATATATGAAATAGGCATCTTTCCTGTGCATCACTCCCCATTAATTTTTTCTTTTTTTTGTCTTCTCAAGTACAGAATTATAACCAACTAATCTTTAAACATGCCAAATGCTAAAGGAAGTAAGAGAACAAGAACTGAAGGAATTTTCCTGGTCTTTAGCTGGTTGATTGTCCAAAGAGATTTGGGTCAGTGTTTAGCTCTGGCCAAAAGAGACCCATCCTGATCAGACAGCAGTTGAGCTTTCTCATAAAAACAATAATCTTAGGGAAAAAAAATAAAAATTATATATATACACATACACACACATACAGAGTGTAAGCTTGTTGAGCTAATTTCCAGTTAATAGATGCTCCAGATTAGCCAGTGCTATACATTCATTCTCTTTGTAATACATATTGATTGGTGGTAATGAGCACACAGATGTCCACAGCAGTAAGCTTTCTAGTATGTACAAGCATATCTTTTGAAGATCTATACAGTTAATTTTACTGATCTCAGAATTTCAAAAGTGAATTATGAGAAAGGAAAACTTTAGTCCTCTTCAGGCTTTGTAGTTTAGGGGACAAACCAAATATAAATATTTCAATTAGCAAGTGCTCTTCAAGGTAAAACTTAGGAAGACATGTTAGAAGCAAGTGGTTTGAAAACGGAGCTTATATCATGCATTAAAATTATATGAGTAGACATCCTAGAAAAAAGTCTCAATATTGATCTCCACTGTTAGCCCCTTTGAAAAGACTGGTCTTTCCTTTCCTAACCTGCTCTCTGAGACTGCTGAAGAAGAAGGGAACAGTCTTGTTTGAAACATGACTACAGAACCCGTGTGGCTCTTCTGAGTCCCCTGGGTTCCTTTATTGATTTCAAAACCATGAAGGCTTTTGTTTGAATTTTTGCTGTTTCAAAAAATGATAATAGGTCCAAGTTAAATTCTCATAAGAACATCAAAGATTTTCTGACTAGAAGACACTAAACATCTGGTATAATTTGCTTCTTAGAATAATTTTATTTAAAAAGAGAGGAAGGAGAAAAGAAAAAGGCTTTGTAACTTTCTCCAGGACCATGTCAAGAAACAAAGGTATTGATAATGCAGGACATTTTATTGATCCCTTCATGGGACCCATGACAGGGGTGCCCCATTTACTCAGCCTGCCATGCTCAACGCCTTGTGGGAGGGCATGCATAGGTGAGCAAATGCAGGAACCAGTCAGTCACTTTGGCACCAGCAGAAGCAAACTCCATGCAGGCCCTGTGGCAGCATCCAAGTGGGGGTGCTTGTGATGCCAAGACCCCAGAGGGCGCGTTACAATGCTCTCTTAGCTCCACCACCTGTGGAGAGCAGTGTGTTACCAGCTCAGTGGGTCCTTTGCCTTGTGTGGGGTAGCTGCCCTCCACTAGTGAAAGCAAAGGGCCAGTGTGACAGCCTTTTTGGGTATTCACACTTGGTAGGCCCCAAATTCTTGTCTGGTGCCCAAGAAGAATGAGGTCACATAAATAAATTGAAGGATAGTGAATGCAGAGAATTTCATTGAGTAATGAAAGTGGCTCTCAGTGGAGAGGACAGCTGGAGGGGAAGGGAAGGGCAGGTCTCTCACCTGAAGTCAGGTTGCCTCTCTCCCTCTCTCCTTGAAGTCAAGTTGCCTCTTTCTGACATCCAGCCATCATCTCTGAGGTCAACTCACCTCTTCTAGACATCAGCTGTTTCTCCCCTCTACTGGCTGAGTCTGGGGTCTTTATAGGCACAGGATGGGGGGCAGGGTAAGCCATAGGTAGTTTTGAAAAAGGCAACATGCAATTAGTAAAAAGACATTATTCAGAAATAACCAATCAGGAAAGACCAAGCAAACAGGGATAGAAGTTCTCACTTTGGGCCATGGGTTTCAGACTTTTTGGCTTGAAGGTGGGGCTTCACCAGGGACTCACCCTTGTCTGCCTAGAGTTTCTTTGCTTCCTGCTTCTATTATTGTTTATTTTGTTGTAAAGAGAAGTGACAGGTGCTAATGTCAAAATGAAACAAAAAAAAAAGCGACTGATTCATTTTTTCAAGGTTGCTAAATACTAGTGTTTTGTTTAATTTAATTTAATGTAACCTAATTTAGGAGAGCTAAGTAATTAAACATGAGGCCAAAGTACATAAGAAAGTGGCAGTCTTTTATTGCAAATATGCACACACTCTTGGGCGAGGTTCTCTGGTCCTCAGGTGTGGGGGGCCAGGGAAGTCGCACCGGTACTCTCGGGTGATGTTCTCCGGTCCACAAATGCGGGGGCCGAAGAAGTCACGCCGGCTTCTGCCAGCGGGGGACTTTTATGCATTGGTACTGGAAGGGGGAGGGCAGTGGGCGGGATAAGGGCGTCTCCGTAGGCGTGGCAGGTAAGTTTCAATCTCTTCGGATTGACATCACCTGGCGCATGCTCGGTTGATCTGCATTTTCCCATGCGCGGGAAAGTTGGTGAGGAAGAACCCGGAAGCAACATGGATTGTGCCTCCTTGTTCACCTTCCTCCATCTTGTCCCTTCTCCCTCACCCAAACAGTCCAACCTCTTATTGATTATAAGAATTTGGGGCACCGTTGTCTGTCTGGCTGCTTCCTGCTGTTAGGGGCATAGTTAGGGTATACACATACACACATTTATATCTTTTATTTCTACATTTAATCTGTGTATATTGAAAGCCATGACTTCATATCATATCTCCAATTCCAATTCGAACACAAAGTTCATTGCAGTTTTCTCATTTTCTGTATTTGTATATCTCTCCTCTGAGAGAAATCTGGCTCCTACTGTCTTTAATTTATTTAGTTACTTGATCAATTCTACCACATATAACCAATCTTCCACATCTGTCATCACCTATTCCCCATGAAGATGCTCTTCTCATCTCACGCAGGCACCCAGACGATGCCTCTCACCCGGATGCCTTGGTCATGCCAATCAGGCTCTGACACACCAGGCCAGATCTCCCTTTTGTATCAATGCCCATCTGGCACTGGGCTGCCTCCACATGTGAATGCTCTCTTCACCTCACTCAGGTTCTGACTCCCCATGCCAGGCTGCTCCCCAGGATCACAGGCACTCCTCTCTGTGCATAAGATCAGGCACCCTATGCCAGGCCATTCCTTCTACAGGGAAACCATGCTTACCCCACCTCGGCTCTAAAACCCTATACCAGGTTCTCTTTCCAAGTCTGAACCATGCTCATCTTACGCTAAGCTGTTCTCAGGTGTGGATGCTCTCCTCTTCTTAGATTTCCTGTTTAATAGATTTTGGATATTCATATATCTGTATATATGAATACAGACATATGAATATATACATATATACACATTTATTTAACAGATCTGTAATATTTTACATAGCATGCCATACTACAATATGAGTGGTGAAAACAAGGCAAATTCAAAAGTCTGGGGGAAATCCTGGACTCTTTTTTTGTTTTTTAATAGGACCATATTCTGTTTCAAAAAGTCCATTCATTTGTCCAGTACATGACTCTAGACATATTCTTCCATTCATTTGTTCCACCATAAACTATTTATCAAGTGCTTTCCACATTCTAAGTACTCTGCTACACGCTAGAAATACTAGATGAATAAAACATTATCTAGGCCACAATTTTAGGGAGTAGACAGATAGTAAATAAATACAGTAAAATTTAACAGGTGATATAAACATAGTATATATAGGGTAAAATGAGGCCACAAAAGAGGAAGTAGCCATTCTATCTGAGGGTGGTGGGGCCAATATTGAATTCCCAGATGCTTGGGCAAAGTTTCAATAGCTGAGAGAGAGGGGAAGTATCTCTGTCAATAAGATAATAAGAGGATACAGAAACAGAGGAAAGAGTGAAGAAAGACACTGGTTTATTAAGAAAGAATAAACAGTTTGATATACATATGTATAATTTTTTTTTTTTTTAGACAGACAGAATAACTTTTTCACCCAAGCTGGAGTGCAGTGGTGCAATCTCAGCTCACTGCAACCTCCACTTCGCGGGTTCAAGCGATTCTCCTGCTTTTGCCTCCTGAGTAGCTAGGATTACAGGCACCCGCCACCATGCCTGGCTAATTTTTATATTTTTAGCAGAGATGGGGTTTCGCCATGTTGGCCAGGCTAATCTCGAACTCCTGACCTCAAGTGAATCACCTGCCTCGGCCTTCCAAAGTGCTGGGATTATAGGGGGAACCACCCTGCCCGGCCCAGTTTGATATTAGTGGAGGGTAAAGTGCAAATGCAGAGGACAGAGGAAAGGCACAAAATGCAGCAAGAAATGAGGCTAGAAGTAGGAATGGCTGTTTCATGGAGGACTTTGAAAGCCTTTCTATGGAAGGTAATAGGGAGCCACTGCAGGGCTTTAAGCAGATATTTTAAATAAATTATAGAAATGCAGTCTTATCAGTCCACACATTATATTTTATTAAAACTTAATCTCATTTTACTTTGTAGATAGTAAATAGAAATTACAAGTCTAGTATCTCCCCCCTCCCTAATGAATTGTCTTGTGCACCACTCTCCTCTTTGGCCACCACTTCTAGAGGGACTGAAAGAAATTTTGTTAATACATAATGTGTGTTCCTTCCAGCTATTATAAGATCAGGAAGGGGAAGAATATGCCAAAAGCACAGACATCAATGATGAAATGATGTCAATCTGCAACATATACAGTTACAAACTGATTTAATGGTCACTGTTAGGCTGAACTTTCCTTTGAATCAATTTATAAAATAGCTCTATATCTTAGAAAATAATTTGTTAGAAGCAGGACCCATTTTGATAGAAAAAAATATTTAAATAATAAGTTAGTACCAGATGTTAGGTATATATACAATATAGCCAGTTTATTCATGAATTCATCAAACATTTATTGTATGGCCATTAGGTACCTGGCCATCTTCCAAGCACTAATTATATTTGCACATCTTGTCACCAAGGGTCTTTCTTTAGATATGGGAATGACTAGGCAATGAAGAAATGAATTTCTAAATTATTTTAAGATAATATAATACATGAATAGACTGGAACATCTGCTGTTTAAGGTAAAATTACTATTTAATTATTGATTCTATCTCTTCCTAGAGCTAGATCATACATTCTTCATAAAACAAACCTGTACTGGCTTGATCATTAATATAAACCTAGTAGCACCTAGCAGTTACCGGCATGGAGTAAGCATTCAATATTCATTTGTTGGTGAAGTGGAGAGAAAAGGGGGAAAGACAAGAATGGAGAAAAGGAATCAAATGGATTTTGAAATTCTGAGACCAAAGGGAAAGAGACATTTTTTCGTCCTCAAAACATAGTTTGAATGTAACTACTAAAGTATTTCTTCTGATTTGAAAACACCCATCAAAGGCATACAGTCCTGCCTGACATCCTGGATCTCCACTTGGAAACAGAATGTAACTCAGGAGTCTGAGACACAAGAGAATTAGTTCTTGTAAGTATATGCCTCCTCATTCAAAAGTTCATTAACTTTCAAGTTTCAAGATAAAAAGCATTTTTCTTATTATAAAAGTCATATAAGACTTCAAAGAAATTTTGCAATATATAGGAAAGTAGAACTGAAATATTATCATATTTCCACCTCCTAAGGACAACCACTGTTAACATTTTACATGTAAAATCAGTCCCAAATTTTAAAATCCCTGCGGTGCAACTTTCTATAATGCTATGAGGAACTTATAAACAACTAAAATGAACCAAAAAAACATAATAGAGTAATGCCATCCATGCTTAATGAGACAAGATTCAGGGCCCTGAAACAGTTTCAAGATTGAGCTACCATGAGGTTACGAGGTCCTTAAGGAAATATAACGTGTTCTAGTCACCTTTATTATGCCCCAGCAACAGGACCTAGGAGTGAGCCTTGCACATACTATTCACTCAGTAAATGTTCCTTGAATAAATACCTAGAAAAAAAATGGGAATCAGCATTTTTTTTTCTTTTCAAGACTCTTCTTTGTATGATCATGAACCTGCTCACTCCCCAGCTCCTCCCCAATGACCCCATCCTTTATTATTCCTTGCACTGAACATTAGTTCCAGCAGTAATAAAGAGCTTGCTGTAGCCCCAAAGTGTTGCTGTTTTAGGCATTCAAAACTTTAACCATATCATTTCCCACCTTCATCACTAAGCTAAGTTCTAATTCCTTACAATTCAGCTCAGAAGCCATGGTTCCCCTGACCTTTGTCACATATCTTAGTCCATTTTCTTTTGCTACAATATCTGAGACTAGCAATTTATGGAGAAAATAAATGTATTTCTGCTGGGTGAGAGCATTTGAAAATATTTTTTTAAAGTTATTTCTGTAAGAAATAACTGTAAGTTCTGGAGGCTGGAAGGCCTGAGAGCATGGCACTAGCATTTGGTGAAGGCCTTACTGTGTCATAACATGATGAATGATATCACATGGCGATAGGGCAAGAGTGTGCATGTCAGCCCAGGTCTCTCTTCCTCTTCTCATAAAGCCACTAGTCTCACCATGGGGGCCTCACCATGATGACCTTATCTAATCCTATTACCTCTCAAAGGCCCCACTTCCAAATACCATCAACATATACATATGGGCATTAAGTTTCCAACACATGAACTTTTGGGGGACACATTCAAACCATTGTTTCACACATTCCCAGGCTAAGTGCTATAATTCTGGGTTCCCACAGTACCTGCAAATATCTAACAATGCAACTGCCATATTGCATGGAAATTAGCCGCTTACAGTTGTTTACTCACAGGCTAAGATCTTTGAGGTTTATATTATATACAACTTTATTACATAATATATACAACAAAAATATAGAAAAATATATATATATAATTATGTGTGTATACACACACACACACACACACACACACACATATATATATGTAATTTTATAGCAATAGGGTCTCACTATATTGCCCAGGCTGGTCTCCAACTCCTGGCCTCAAGCAACCCTCCTGCCTTACCCTCCCAAAATGCTGGGATTACAGGTGTGTGCCACCATGCCCAGCCTGGGCTTCTATCTTTGTATTCACAAATACTGACATGGGCTCAATAAATATTTACTGAATAAACGAGAGAACAAAAGAATGAATCATCTTATTTCTTTCCTTTTTTGTTTCAGTTTTTGTCTCTTTAATTCACTCCTGTTTGTTAGATCAAGCTGATCACTCACAGTTTTACTTACCTTAAAAAAAAGTACAAAAAACCCTCTTGCCCATCAAACAGAAATCAGAAATTTAAAATGTCAAAAATGGCAAAAACTGAGTTACCTTTACTCATCTAGCCAAAAATCAATCCCTTCCTAATTTCTTATAATTAATTTTCAATAAACAGCATCATTACCAATTTCTCTCAATGTCCTCTGCAACAGAGTCACCCTGTAATCATTACTCTATCACAACCACAGGTATTATTTAAGTATCTATTCCTTCTCCCCAAAAAGATATAAAGGAGGTCCTCCCAACTTTCTCTATTGATGTCATCAGGTCCGTCTCTTTCTATTTCTACAGCCTCTGTCTTTAATCTCTTCCAATTTAGTTTGATCTAGTTGCATCAAAGTAACAATTCAGTATAGTCAAAATTAAGCTGCATACAAGGAATTCCAATTTCCTATGATATGGGATTCAACTTAAATAGAATTATAATTTTTATCCTGCCTTCTAAGGCTAAAATCATGCCCATCTCTACCAGAATTCTCTACCATATTTCCTCTATCTAAGAAAATGTATTTCCTTGTGCTTCCAGCTATGTATTTCCCACCGAAGTCAAGAAAATATTCTTGCTGTACACCATAGTAAGTTTGCAAATTCCTTCACTGGTGTTTTTATACATGCTTTAGATCTTTTCCCATTCTCTTTGTGCCCTAATTTGTCTTTCAAACACCTGTTTATATCTCTCTTCCTTTAAGTTTTCTTAACTACTTTCAGGTCATATTAACTGCTTCATTGCTACACAATTCAACATTTGAATTTTACTAAAATAACAATATCCTTATTTGTATGTGGCACTGTAAGTGTTCTAAAAGATCTTTTAGAAGATCTTTTAGATTTTTAGATCACTTACAGAGCAAGGAATGATAAAGGATAGGGTCACTGGGGAGGAGCTGGGGAGTGAGTAGGTTCATGATCATAGAAAGAAGAGTCCCAAAAAGAAAAAAGAATGCTGATTCCCATTTTTTTCTAGGTATTTATTCAAGGAACATTTACTGAGTGAATATATATATACACACTTTTAGAACATTGAAAATAGGAGTATTGTTCTCCCCTACTGGGCTTAATCTAGCAGCACTTTCACACAAGATAATTTCTTGATAGATGCTCTGGATTTATTGTCTTACATCTAAGGGTGTTCAATAAATGGCCGGGCACGGCAACTCATGCCAGTAATTTCAACACTTTGGGAGGCTGAGACGGGCTGATCACCTGAGGTTAGGAGTTCAAGACCAGCCTGGCCAACAGGATGAAACCCCGTCTCTACTAAAAATACAAAAACTTAGCCAGGCGTGGTGGCACACACCTGTAGTCCCAGCTACTCAGAAGGCTGAGGCAGAAGAATCACTAGAGCCTGTAAGGTGGAGGTTGCAGTGAGCCGAGATTGCACCACTGCACTCCAGCCTGGGCAACAGAGTGAGACTCTGTCTGAAAAAAAAAAATAAATTAAAAATAAACAAATAAATAATGTCCTGAATAAAATTAAATTGAATTGGCTGCTCATCTTCAATAAACTACTTATAAATAATAGCAAAATACAGGAAACAGTACATTTAAATTAAGGTTAGTGTTTAAATCAGTAATGCTTCCCACAATCCTATCCAGTTTCTAATATTTGCATAGAGCTTTATCACAGTGTTCTAATGCTACTTCTACTTGTCACCCTCCCCACACCTATCACACATACACACACACACACACACAGTCAAATGTCCAAGAAAAAGTAGTTTGCTTTAGGAAGAAAACCCAAAGCAAATTGAAAGGTATACTAGTGAAAAAATTTCATATAAGTCCCATTGACCATATTTACTTACGTATTGGTATGCTGCCACTGTATTATAAGAGCTTTCTTTATGGCCCCTCTATGTCAAAGGATATATAATACCTTAGATACTTTCTATTATGAAGCTTGCAAAACATATTTACCTGGACAATTTAGTAAGAAGAAAGAAAAAAAGAAAATGCCATAGTAAATGCTTCTGCCTATTCTATATTGTCACTAAGTTAACAAAAAAAAATTATCTTTCTCTGAATGTTATGTAAAAATGAATTTTGTAAAGTGCCATTTTGAATTAAAACTTTGTATATTATATTCACTTTTATATTATTTACTTAAAGGAAGAAAGGAAAAATTATAAACCTGTTAAAATAGTGAATAGGTAACACAAAGTAGGCTAATATTTTAAACAATAACTTACAGGATCAACAGGTCCACAAAATTCTCTAAATGTCTTTGTAGCATTATTCTGTTGAATCTCCATTGCTACGCAAGGGCCAGAATACATTTCTGTCACCATGTCCTATGAAATTTAATATAAAAGAATGAAAAGAATTTTAACAATTTTTAATTCTCCTGTTTTAATTGTGACACTGTTCCACTAATGTCCTTAAAGTCATCTGTGACTTCTTCCCCACTTATATCCCACACATCAAGCAGTTCCCAAATTCTGTCCATTTTTCCTTGAAGAATATTTTTTAATATGCTCTCTCTTCTCCATTCCTATCACATTTTAATGTAATGTTTTATTATCCAACACTTTCATTATTTGGAATGATCTTCTAGTATATCTTCCTTGCAAAGGCCTTCTTGAATACAATGTTGTTGAATTCACATTACTAAATATATTTCAAATGTTTTATCCTAAAAAACATTTTAAGAATCATAACGCATTCTAGCAACAAGAAAATAATAGGACCAGATTTATTCTCCCATATTAAACATCTAGAAACTAGACAAAATAAATGAAACAATAGTTTTCATACAGTGGGTGATGGGCAGCACAGGTCTATGACCCCTGAAAGTATGGAAACAGATGAGGTGAGCTGTAGAATTGCTCTGTCTTACTGTCTTGAGGCAGTTTCCAGACCAGTAGACCAGGCAGAGGAAACGTAACAGAGCCCAACGTTCTCTGAGTTGAAAAGACAAAGATTGGACTTCGGGGTGGCCAATGTAGCTCTTATTTTCAGGGAAGAATACTGGAGAGATGAGGGGAGTATGCAGAGAATAAGCTACAGGATCTGCAGAGCAGTTCCCATGAGTTTTTGGCTACTAATCTGTCACGTGTTGAGGAAACTACTTGAGGCTGGGGAAAGAACTGCCACAAAGTAGACCAAACAACTCAGAGACAGCACAAGGCTGAGAGGAGTTTATGTTTCTACCAGTCAGAGTGAAAGGCCTTTTTATATGATACATGGAGCATCAGGGAGAGTCCTCAGAAGGGTACTGCACCATAGTAGTTGACCTAAATTAGCCCTAGATTATAAGAGGCCCTATACCCATCCTACAAAGATAAAAAGCAAGACTGAAAAGTTTCAAATTGATTCCAAGTGATTTAACTAAGTGCCAGGCCAAAATTGAACACTCTTTACAAATCTACCATGTAACACTGTAAATTTTACAATATGCAGCATCCAGTAAAAAATTACCAGGCAGGCAAATATGTAGGGAAATACTAACAATTACCAGAAGAAAACTCAATAAATAGACCCAGCAATTAAATGACATAATAACATAGGGATATTAAAACAGCTATTATAAGTTCCACATTCTCAAATTATACAAGGAAATATGAACATGATGAGGAGAAAATAAAAAATATTTAAAAGATCCAAACAGAACTTCTAGAGACATAATCTAAGACATCTAAATTTAAAAATACACTGAATGGGGTGAACAGGGTAAGACATTGCAGAAGAGCAATAAATTTGAAGACATTCAATAGAAACTATTCAAAAATAAGCATAGAGAAAAAGAAAAATGAAGAAGAAAAAAGCCCTGCTGTGCAATCATGTCAAGCTATTATATGTGTAATTAGAATATCAGAAGAGAAGAAAAGGTGATAAACATAAAATATATTTTTAAAAATAAGTGCTAAAAACTTTCCAAATTTGCTGAAATCCATAAACCTATAGATCCAACAGAACCCAAGGATAATAAATGCAAAGAGAAGTACACTAGGATGCATCACAATAAAATTAGCTCAAAACAAAAACAAAAAGCCTTTTAAGCAGCCAGGGGGTTGGGCGGGGGAGAAGGATATTATATAACAGTGGGAAAAAGATAAGGATGACAACAACGATGACCAAAAAATGTAAATCTGTATTCTATACCCAAGTGAGAAAATATTTTTCAAAAATGAAGAAAAAAGGAAGACGTTTTAAGACAAAAAAGGCCTGAGACAATTCACCATCAGAAGCATTTCAGCGTAAGAAATATTAAAGGAAGTTCTTTAGGCAGAAGGAAAAAATACCAGACAAAAATATAAATCTATACAAAGCAACAGTAAACATGTCAAGTATAAACATAAAATGCTTTTTTTAGTTGGTTTCTTTTTCTTTTTCTTTTCTTTTCTTTCTTTTTTTTTTTTTTTTTTTTGAGACAGAGTTTTGCTCTGTTGCCCAGCTGGAGCACAGTGGCGCAATCTTGGCTCACCACAACCTCAGCCTCCCAGGTTCAGGCTATTCTTGTGCCTCAGCCTCAAAAGTAGCTGGGACTACAGGTGCCTACCACCACACCTGGCTAATTTTTCTATTTTTAGTTGCTTTCAAACATAATTGTTCAAAGCAAAAATATTAGCAGTGTATTGTTGGGTTTGTAGCATATATAGATGTAAAATGTATGAGAACAACAGCACACAGAATAACAGGGGAAAAACAGAAGTATACTGTTTTTTCTTAGCTCTCTATATAAAATGGTATAATGAAAAACATGATCAAAGAAAAATGCCTCTCACAGTGTCCAGAACACTCAAAAAATATTTTTTTTCACCCTCTTGAATAGCAAAGAATACTTCAGGCAGGAGTGAAAATAGATATAAAAACTTTGAGGCAGAAGTACAGTAGGGATATGTGAAGATCAGCTTAGAGGCTAGGAGCTGAGTAAGACTACGGGAAAGCAGTAAGAGATGAGGCCAGACCATGTAGGGTCATGTAAGCCATTTTCATGACTTTGGAGGGTTTATGATACACAACACCAAAGTAAAAAAATCTATTACAGAATATATTTGAATAGTGATCCAAAAGCAGTCATCTTACCTAATATAAACTACAGAAGCAAAAAGAGGAGGAAAAGGATTTCATAATTTATATGGTACTCATAACTCTACTCATTAGAGTTCCTGAGTGTATCCCCCAAAGTCATTTTTCTATTTCACAAAGGTCATATGTAATTGATTTTTTATGGATAATTATATTGAGTCTAATTTTCTGCCTCATGATATTGAAGTACTGCCTACACATAAATGTCAAGAGCCAAATTTTCAGGAGGAGCAGAAGGCATGAACAAGTTTTCCAAAAACAGAAAAGTAAATTTTGTCTGCTTTCCTCCCTCCCTTCCTTGTTTCCTTCTTTTCCCTCTCCCTCCTTTCTTTCCTTTGTTTCTTTCTTTCTTTTTCTCTCTCTCTCCCTCCTCCCCTTTTTCTTTTTATGTCTCTCTCTCTCACTCATTCTCTTTCAGTGTTGATTACAGATACCATTGAAAATAGACATACAAGGCTGATCAAAATGTATAAAATGGAAAGGAAAAAAACATGTTAAACAAAGAATTTCGTCAACAGCATAACATGTTCCTTCAAAAACTGACTCAGAATTTTTAAGTCACCGTAGTTTTTAATTAAGTCACACATTTTTTAAACAAAAAAAGAACCTTTTTGTTTCCTTGACAGCCTTTTGACTGCTGTCCTTAGGTAGCTATGTGTAGGATCATTTGATTTAATGTCTATCCTCCCCAGAGCATAAGTTCCATAAATGCAGGCAGTATGTTTTTTGTTCATCACTGATTATTTGGCACATAGCAGATACTCAATATATATAATAAGTGGATAACAGTATGAGATAGGAATTACCACCTTTTTATGACTGTACATGTTAAAGTAGAAAATATAGGTGTAAATGATCAACATGGAATCTACTACCAAAGAATTATGCAGACTAAATAATAATAAAAACAACAATAATAGCAGGTAATATTTACTGAGTACTTTTAATATATAAGACTGTTTTACATAATTTATTTCATTTAATTCTCATAACAATCTCATAAGGTGGGTAATAGTATTATTCCCATTTTATAAATGGGTTAATCAAGGTTTAAAGAAGGTAAATAAATTGTCGATGGTCACATAATTACAGGATTTAGGATATGAACCTAGTGTCTGACTCCACAGAGCAGGAAGAAGAAAGAAGAGAATTGAGTTTAGGAAGCTGCAGGCTGGTTGCAATGAATTTTGGGAGATATGAAAGGTATATAGTTTGAAGAAAGTAATGTGGAAATAACTGACTGGTTGACATCAGGTTACCTCAGGTTACTTTTTGTCATATGGATGAAAGGCAGAGAAAACTTCATTATTATATCAAATGAAATTAGTCTGTTTGGGAAATTTGGCTTGCTCTCTCCTGATTTCTCAGAAGGTCAGATAACAACTTAGGTTGTTGACAATTTTAGTATGAATGACTCTGTTTTAGTCTGGCCACTTGGGACCTAGATAGGAGCTTAGTCCAAAACACTGAATCCTATACTTTTTATTTAACAGTACAAATGTTTTACATTTACTTTCATACTTACATGATATTCGGTCACTACTCCTTTATAAACTTCATAGAATTCTTCAACATTAACCCGATCCATATTGAACTATATTAAAAAATAAAACAAAACAAAACCATAAACCAACCAACAAAAGAAAAATAAATGAGCCGCACTTAGCACTTAACACTTGTAATATCTTCTTTACTCTAAAATGTACACTTTACATAGATTACTCTTTGAAGAAAAAGTGTTATTAAAGATCAGCTCATCAAGAATAACAATGGATAACAGCATCATTCTAGGTTCTGTACATGCATCATCTCATTTAGCCCTCACAACCCCCTTACTGCATAGGTAGTATTAATAGCTCCACCTTACAGATGAGACTATTAAGACTCAGAGGGGTCATATAACCTCCTCAAACTGGCATCCTATCTCACGCAGTCTAACCCCATTGATCATACTTTTACTTACTACACTACACCTCTCTCTGAAAAAAATCTCATTCTTGATACAAAAGATTTATATGCAATATTAATTGCATTATTGATAGATTAGTGGCACAAGAAAGAAATATTACTAAAGAAAAATAGTTCAGACTTTTAGAGGAGACAGAAAACAATACTATCTTCCTCCCAAGCATTCGGAAAAGTCCCTAGTTAGTCTAGTTCGTGATAAAGCACTTATACAAGTCATGTGGACTTCCTGCTACTCTTCAAAAAGAATTATGAGTAAGAATATGCTTACAAAGTAAGTCTAGAAGGACTTATTCTTATCAAGGCTGAATTTAAATTTAGTTAGGATTAAAATTTCGTTAAATTCTAAGGTTCTCAGAAACTGACCTTATTTTTTTTTTAAATAGCCTCAGAATTCCCAATTTTATTTTCCCTCTATTTTGCTTGTTTATTGTTGCCAGGATTGAAGACCTACTGAGAAATTTCTGCCTATACGGACAATAATTTAAGCTGTGAGGATTTATTTTTATGGGTAACATTACGACTATAGGGAGGAAATTCTGTTGGATTTCAGTGTTTTATCCTACATTCACATATGTTTTGTTAAATGCAACAAAATACTAACAGAAGATATCATTTATTAAATACTTAGTAATTTGAGCCAGAAATGATTATTTTATTTAACCTGCAGAATAACCCATTTAGGCAAATAATAATACTTTCATTGCCTAGATGAGAAAACTGAGAATAAGAAGGCCTGACATTTGGCCAAGGCCACGTGCCTAGAAAGCAGCTAAGATTCAGAAATAGATATTTCTGACTCCAAAAGTCAATGATTGTGCTTGCTACTATACTACCATGCCTTCCCTATAGGCTCAGTTAATCATTTTTAAAATTATTTTTTTCATTGAATACAAACGCTACCCAATCACCAATCACTATGCTAAGCTGCAGATCTAGAATTAGGTCAGTGTTTAAAACTAACATTTCTATATTTTTTTAAATAGGCTCATATGTCATCCTACAATCTTGTTAATATATCACCAAGCTAATACTTTTAGAAAGTTTTGGCTGACAATTACTTTATAATTCTAGGTAAGATTCTTGAAATATCAATTTTCTCATTAGTCTTCAAGTTTTGCTCAATGACTTTGTAAACTATTTCCTTTTTTTTTGGCTTATTGGCACAAAATAGAACTTCAGTTTGTGTCCTGGTCCTTGATTTTGGGTAATCTTAAGACTTTGTAGAAAGCTGTTGGTGCAGCACACCAACATGGCACAAGTATACATATGTAACAAACCTGCACGTTATCCACATGTACCCTAGAACTTAAAGTATAATAATAATAATAAAAAAAAAAAGAAAGAAAGCTGTTTCTTTTCAGAAAAAGAAAATACAAATGATACTGGTAAAAAAAATTCTCAGCTTCAAAATGGCTATTTTGGTATTTCACTATCAAAAAAGCATAAACTTGCTGGGTTTCAAACACTGTAAAAACCAAATTGTTTATCTGATTCATATAATAATCTGTTACCCAATTTCTAGTCAAATGTACCAATGAGTACAGCACAAAGGTATGACCTCTACCAAAGTGGCTGTTGTTTCTCACTGAAAGGTTTCTTAGGAATGTATGAGCAGCACAATTTTGAATAAGCATAGGCTCTGAAGGTCCAGTGGTACAAGTGCCAATAGAGGTGCTGGAATACACTAACTCCAAAGAAGGTCTTGAGAGAAAGTTCAAAAACCAGCAAAAGGACTGGTTAGGGAAAAAAATCTGAAAACTGATTCTCTTCCTTCATTATCTGTTTAGTTAAGAATAGAGAAGACAGAAAACTCATCACAGTTTCTCACTTTGATTCTACATTTTGTTTATAAGAACAAAATACAGTTTTTGGTCCCTATTTATTTTGCAACTAAAGTTTCCAGAACTGTATAAACTTACCTTATAAGCTTAAATTAGGTGTATCATTGAATATTACTTCTCTCAGTAAAATAGTATATGGGAAAAATCATTTCGAAAACCATTTTTTGACAATAGGAAGGTTACTGAGTTCAGTAAGTATATCTTTTATTTTTAATGTGGTTCACGAGTACACAGGGAACATTCAAAGTAAAGCATTTTATGACTATTTTTGAAAAAAATCCTCATGAATATTATGGTTCATTGTAAAGTACCTACCATCTGCATAGCTGAAATTTCAAAACCTGCATCTCGGATAGCCATCAGGATCTTTCCCAACAGTCCTGAAAATGAAGGACAATGAGTGTAAAAATACAAAATTTTAAGACATTTTAGTTTCTTAGAAAAGTACTTTTTCTTTATACTCTATATTAAAAAAAACACACACTTTGCAAGAGAAACTAAATTAAATCCCAAATACTGAGCATTAAATTTAATCATTTGATTTCCTTAGTAAATGCTTCAAGAATATCAACAATGGTTCTGAGGATTATGCAAAAAACTTTTAAGATAATATTTTGCCTTTAAAGCCCCTTAAGTCTAGTGATGTAGAGAACATAAAAATCAAACAATTATAAACAGCATTATTTAATACAAAGAAATGAAATGCCAAAGTACAAGATACAGAAGGAATTCAAACAAGAGTTCAAAGAAGGAGTAAAATCAAATTGTAACTGAAGAAACAGGAAGAAGCTTCAAGGGGAAATGAAAAGCATGAATGGTCCTTAAAGGCTGTGGACAGATGAGCTTATACAGGGACAGGAGAGAAGGCACACATCTGGGAAAGTGTGAGCATATTTAAACGACAGTAAGAAGAGAGAAAAGAAAAACAAATTAAAAAGGAAAAGAGATTCAATTCAAATCAATAAAGGCCTTAAATACCAACATGAGGAATATAGTCTTTATCCTACAGATGAGTGATTTTTATATTGGAGTCTATAGTCTCTGGGGGAATGGGGCTGACTTTGAGATTCCATTTGTTTCCTATAAAAGTCTAAGTTTCTTTTTTTCAAGTCAACTAAAACTCTGTCTCTTATACATACGTGCACAAAGGCACACACACACACACACACACACACACCCACCCCATATTCTGGATCATCTGGATCTTACTGAGTGACCCTAAATCACCACGTACTGTTAGTGTCTGAATGTGCATTTGTATTTACTATCCTACCATAGCCATGTAGTGCTATTTTAATTGTAGCAGGCTGAGGGGTGAGAAAAAGATAGAGAAGGATCTATTTCTCAAATGATACATCTGTACCAAATGAAGGTCAAATGATATCATAGCATGCTATAGAAACAAAGGTTTCTCAGAAGCTTGAAGACAGAAAAGTGGTGGATTAAGTGAGTCATCGCAGTAGAACAGGCTCATGCCTAACTCAGAGTCTGTACTATATTCACGTTAAGCTTGTTTTTATGGCAAATAACATCCTCTGTCACATTAATGCTATCAAGTTAAATTTTGTTGTATAGTTTTGCTTGCTATGAATTTGCAAATTATTTTAGCTATGTAGTTTTATGTGCAAAAATTTGTATTTAGTTTTAATTTGGACATATTTAAGTTGTATTACTTAAAGTTAAAATAATTTATGTCAACACTGAGAGTCCACGAGAAAAGCTTTCCTTCAAAAAGAAACGCTGCCAAAAGAAATGAAGAGTTACTAAAAATGTCGAATGAGAAAATACAAAATAAAAGTAGTATTTTAGGAAGGTCACTAATGCAATAGTGATGAGCAAGCTGGTCTGAAGAAAAGAATAAGTAGTGGAAAGAATAGCAAAAGCTTTTGAAATCATTCAGAATGCTGGTTGGAAAAAAATAGGCCAAGATATATTTAAATATTTTCTCTCTTATTTTGAACTTCAAAGCGTGGATGGCAGCAGTAGAGAAAGAAGGAGGTAATGAATATAAGATATTTTCAAACAAGAAGCAATAGGATTAAACTGGATACAAAGTATGAAGATGAAAGAAGGGTAAAAGATGATTTCAACATTTTGAACCCAAGTGAATGGAAGAATGACAGCACCTTTAAGAAGAAAACAAGTAATGATGAAATCAAATTAATAAGGGGAAAGACACTGAATTATTTTGGACATAGAAACCCAAAACATACTATATAGCATTTATAGAGAAGGAAACTGATCAGATCTTGAGGATGCAGCATATCCAGTGGCTGAATGAGTAAAATAATCTCCCTGCACCAAATCAGTGACATGGGATTGCATACCAATAGATAGAATTATAAAGATAGAATAAGAGGTACAGAGAGGTTAGAACTGAAATGATGCCAAGAGGCATTTGGAGACAGTACTTTATATAAAGACTTGGAGAAGAACACATATTCAAGGCAAAAGGAGCATTAAGCAAAGGTCCGGAGATGTAAACACCATAGTTCTTCTGGAATAAAAGTATCTTCATCTTACTGAATAATAGAGTGGAAAGGAAATGAGACAGAAGAGAAGGGAGGAGAGGTGGCAGAAGCCATGATAGGACTATACAGATGTTTGGATTGTATCCTGTAGGCCAGAAGTTCTCAAACGTTTTGGTCATATAGACCCTTTAGCTTTTAGGTAGTACTGAAGACCTTTATATAGGTTACCTCTATCAATATTTACTATAACATAAGTTAAAGTGTGTTTATTCTCCTTTACTTGACAAGTGGTAGTTTCTTTTTTCTTTTTTTTTTGAGACGGAGTCTTGCTCTGTCACCCAGACTGGAGTGCAGTGGCGCAATCTCCGCTCACTGCAAGCTCCACCTCCTGGGTTCATGCCACTCTCCTGCCTCAGCCTCCCGAGTAGCTGGGACTACAGGCGCCCGCCACCACGCCTGGCCAATTTTTTGTATTTTTAGTACAGATGGGGTTTCACTGTGTTAGCCAGGATGGTCTGGGTCTCCTGACCTCATGATCCGCCCGCCTCGGCCTCCCAAAGTGCTGGGATTACAAGGCATGAGCCACCATGCCCAGCTGACAAGTGGTAGTTTCTTAACCTTTATATAGGTTATCTCTATCCATATTTACTACAATATGAATTTTAAAAAACTTTTAAAATATTTAATTTAAATATAACAAAAATCCTTTAAATGTTAACATAAATAACATTTTGTGAGGAAAAATATGATAGTTTTTTTTTTTTTTCATTTGATCTAAGCCAAAAGGCCAGGAAGAGATTATAGTATTTTTTTTAATTAGTGAAAAGACAGATATTGTTTTACATTTTTAAAAAATCTCTTTAATGTCTCACTTAATAAAAGGCAGCTGGACTCTCACATCTACTTCAGCTTTCAATCTGTTGCCATATGTTGTTTTGGTTGGAGTATATTTAGTTGGAAAATGGTGGAATATTTTAATAACCTTTTTACAATAACTGTGTATATTCTCCTTTACTTGATAAGTGATAGTTTCTTAAAAGTTTGTTGCAATATATAATCTAAAACCTTTATCAATAAACTTTTTTTTTTACCCTGTTACATTAAAATCCACTGGTCTATCTTGTATGTACTTTGAATGAAACTATGATATGACTCAGACATGATTTTCAACATCATACATTAATCATTTGGCAAATACCAGCTCACTGAGTTATGCAGATTTTCCGAATGCTGATTCATTTCATTATACATCAAAAATCAATTAAAAATTTGTTAATATCATCACCAATTTCATCGAAGAGTCTTTCTATTCCGTTATACAATGTATTCGGAAGTTGTCAAACTGAAAGTGGTGAACATAGTTTTCCAAGGTTCTAAGTTTAGTTTTCCTTTGTAGTTTATCTTCACTTGGATTTTATCTTTGGCAATAGCTGTTGTCAGTTGTTTTCTTTGATATGATAGGCTTACTTAATTTGAAAGACAATGCCTGCCAAATACACAAGTCTGAATAAGCACAATTTGTCTGTCAGTCATTCTTTCAAGTAAAAATGGTATTCCATAAAAGAAAAAGCATCTAATTGAGCTGACAGCGCAAACAATTGTGAACAGGATTACTCACAAATGCTCTTCCTTAAAACCATTATATGGAGCATTATGTGTACTTCATTTACTTCACACAGAGTATTAAAAAGACCTATATTTGAGGATCAAAAAGTAATAAAATTATTTTTACTGCATCTAAGATATTCTTAACTAAGTATGGCTTTTTTTTTTTTTTTTTTTTTTTTCCTGCAGATGCATGATGGTCATAATACAATAACTACTAGGACAGTTTGGTGCCACTGCCTTGATTCTAAGGCAGTAGCAGTTTTACTCACCATTGCTTTTGCACCATCAGTGCAAATGACAACACATTAAAAAAGGCAATTAAGTATGAAATCAGTTTTGGTCTTGTAGATCCATAAAAGGGTCTCATTTATGATAATAACAAATACATGATTACATATTAACCCTAATCTAAATATGAAATTTAATCTAAATATTAAATGCTATGTTTTGATCAATATGAAAAGAAGTCTATAAACTATATCTATTACAAATTCTAAGAATAAATAGGACAAGTTCACACGATATATAGGAAGATGCTCACCGCAGAATCATTAGTAATAAAAAAATTTTAAGTTCTAAATAATAAAAAACAGGAAAAAGTTAGATAAAGAAGAGTAAGTTCCTACAACTAACTTATTACTCAGACATTAAAAATCAGATTTTCAAGTGTTATTTAATTGCACAGAAAAAAATTCAAAGTACAATGTTAGTGCAATTCAAAATTGTACACATAGGATAATTCCCAATTCACTTTATAAAACTAGTATTATCCTGATATTGCAATCATATGAAGACAGTGCGAAAAAATAAAACTACACTCCAATAGCCCTTACGAATATAAAGATAAACATTATTTTTTAAAAATTTTAAAACAATAATTTATTTACTTAATTTGAGAAAGGGTCTTACTATGTTGACCAGGCTGGCCTTGAACTCTTAGGCTCAAACAATATTCCTGCCTCAGCCTCCCAAATATCTGAGATTACAGGCACATACCACTGTATCTGGCTAAACACAGAAATTATTTCCAAAA
The DNA here is from genome assembly GCF_037993035.2 of Macaca fascicularis. Classification (NCBI taxonomy): domain Eukaryota; kingdom Metazoa; phylum Chordata; class Mammalia; order Primates; family Cercopithecidae; genus Macaca; species Macaca fascicularis. The sequence goes on from NC_088375.1 coordinate 26,902,771, forward strand.
TGTTAAAATTTTAGAAATTTTATAATTTCCAATACATTTTAAATTTTATAAATTTAGCAATATATACAAAGAATTATACATCATGACCAAGAGAGGTTAATTTCAGGTATGCAAGCCTGGTACACTACTCAAACTATCAACCAATACATTAACAGGCTAAGGAAGAAAAATCACATGAACATATCAATATATGTTGATCACATATCTATCTATCTATCTATATATAACTGCATATATTGATACAGAAAAAACTTTTGGAAAAATACAACACTCATAAATAAAATGGTAAGAAAAAAATAAGAATAGAGGACAACTTCCCCATCTTTACAAACTGCAACTGCAGAAACCTACAACTAACACAATAGTGAAAGACTGAATGCTTTCAATGCAAGACAGTAAACAAGGCAAGAATGTCCATTCTCATTGCTCTGATTCAATATGGTGCTGGAAAATTCAAGTCAGTGCAACAAGACAAGAAAAGGAGATAAAAAGTATACAGACAAGAAAGGCAGAAATATAACTGTTTCTATTTGCATATGATATGACTGTCTATATAGAAAATTCCAAATAGCCTAAAAAAATTCTAGAACTAATTATTTATTTCAGCAAGGTTGAAAGATACAAGGTAAACATACTAGATCAGTTGTATTTCTACACACTAGCAATAAATACTTGAACACTAAAACTAAAAATATAATAGCATTTATAATCACTCAAAAAGGAAATAAAATTGGGTGTGAATCTAAGCAAAAATGTATAGAACTTGTATATGAAAACTACAAAATGCTGGATGAAAGAGCTAAATAAACGAAGAGCAAACAGTATTCATGGAATACTTAACACAATAAAGATGTCAATTCTCCCTAAATTGATAAATAAGTTTAACAAAATTGTTATCAAAATGCCAGCAAGTTTTTTGTAGCAATAGATAAAATTATTCTAAAATTACATGGTAAGATAAAGGAACTAGAATAACTAAAACAATTTCAAAAAAGAAAAATGTGGGGTAACCAGTCTACTCAATTTCATGATTTATTATGTAACTACAATAACCAAAAGATGGTGTAGTATTGTCAGTGATAGAGATCAATGTAACAGAACAAAAAAACCCAAAATGGAACCACACAAATATGTCCAACTGATTTTTTACAAAGGTGCAAAAGCAATTCAAGAGAGAGAACTTTTCAACAAACTCGGTAAAGTTAGGAAATAAAGTCTCTAAGAAAAAAGAGTTACTTCCCAGAAGGAAGTCTACACAATGAAAGGATAACACACATTTGGGGAAACAGCTAGTCTTTTCTCATCTATACATTGTGTAAGCTAGTCACATATTATTACACGTAATCCTCACAACGCTGCTATGGACTGAATGTTTGTGACCCTCTGAAATTAAGATCCTAACTCCCAATGTGATGAAGGTAGGGCCTTTGTGGGGAAGAGGTGATTAGATAGCAAGAACAAAGCCCTTGTGAATGGGATTACTGCCCTTATAAAAGAAGCTCCAGAGAGTTCTCTTGCCCCTTTCACCATGTAAAGACACAGTGAGAAAGTGCCATCTATGAAGAAAACCATGGGCCCTGACCTGAAACTGAACCTGTGGGACCTGATCTTGGACTTCCCACTATGGAGAACTGTGGGAAATACATGTCTGTTGTTTAAGACATCCAGTCTACAGTATTTATATTGTAGCAGCTCAAATGAACTAAGACAATGCCTATGAGTAAAGTAATATTATAATCTTCATTTTATAGACGTTGAGTATCTATACTCAAGGATTAAACAATATCCCTTAATAGCTAGTAAGTGATATAACTGAATTTTAAAACCAGTTTTGCTTGCCCCAGGGCCTAAGATTATGCTATAATAAAATAAATAATCAAAATATTTAGTTGGCATATATATATCTCAATTAAATAACTAAACAATTTATGTATATGCAAAAACATACATAAGTGTATATATCTATGTATATATATAGCTATGAAACATCTTTTTTGATCTTCTGAATATATACTATAAAATCTTTAACAGAGATATAGAATATATATCTAGTAAATTCTTAATTGTTCAGAGGATAATCACTTAATTTACTGATTATTCAGACTAAGATTTCTTTCCTTCTTACCATTCTGATGCTTATCAATTTGACAGAAAAAGGAGGAAAAAAGATCACTTTATTATTTATTAATAGTTCTAGGAAACTGCTTTATAGAGAGAACATCATTAAAACTTAAGTTGTTGGCCGGGTGCGGTGGCTCATGCCTGTAATTCCAGCACTTTGGGAGGCCAAGGTGGGAGGATGATGAGATCAGGAGATTGAGACCATCCTGGCTAACATGGTGAAACCCCGTCTCTACTAAACAAAATACAAAAAATTAGCTGAGAGTGTTGGCGGGCACCTGTAGTCCCAGCTACTCAGGAGGCTGAGGCAGGAGGATGGCGTGAACCAGGGAGGCAGAGCTTTCATTGAGCCGAGATTGCGCCACTGCACTCCAGCCTGGTCACAGAGTGAGATTCCGTTTCAAAACAAAACAAAACAAAACAAAATTGAGTTGTTAAAAAGTAGACGCATAGTATTCTTCAAAATTCTAACAAAATTGGTTTTCATAGTTAATAATCTAATAGTTTTATTTTGCCTCATGTATCTATATCAAAAATATTTCTTGTGAATATAACTTATTCTGACGTTAAAGTCTTTCCTGGCATCAATATTTTCCCTTGATACCACAATATCTACTAGCTGAGTGTGGTGGCTATGCCTGTAATCCCAGCACTTTGGAGGACAACGTGGGTGGATCACTTGAGGTTCGGAGTTCAAGATCAGCCTGGCCAACACTGAGAAACCCTATCTCTACTAAAAATACAAAAATTAGCCAGACGTGGTGCCGCATGAGTGTAATCCCAGCTACTTGGGAGGCTAAGGCACAAGAATTGCTTGAACCCAGGAGACAGTGCTTACAGTGAGCCAACATTATGCCACTGTCCTCCAGCCTGGGTGACAGAACAAGATTCTATCTCAGAACAACAACAAAAATAAAACAAATAAACAGAAAATCATAGTATCTATTATCTATAGTATACCTCACAGCAATCTTGCAGCCAATGAGCCCCTTACACTGTGGAAACACTTGAAAAATATCGCTACCATGAATGTTAAACTTACTGGATGTAACAGCAAGATACAGATGACAACAAAACCCTATGCACGAGCACGAGAATCAATGAAAAGGACACTTTGGTGAGCAAAACAACTTACAAAACTGAAATTTAAAGAAGTGGCCAGGCTGTTACACAAGACAATTCACTATTACCTGTATGCTTTGCTTCACAATCCTTATAACAAATAGGAGTGGTGGGAAATAAAATGAAAGGATTTTTAAAAATGAAAAAATGTCAACAAGGAAATCTTGCAATTTATTTTGGAAAGAAACTAAAAGAAAAATTCTAATTGTGATGTAGCCAAGAGTACATGAACTAATAAAACTGATGCCTAAAATAGACATGTTTAATATTAATAATCATAACCCATTTAAATCAAATTGGAAGGATATGATTTCCTTTAAAATTTAAATCTAGTAAAATAAAACTCAAAGCCATTTTAATTAAAAAATAGACCTAGTGTATCTTTAAAATATGATTAGTGTAAAGCCAAATAAAAAAACTAGAGATTATGAGAGTTTAATGTTCAATGCTAATATATAAAAGAAATCACAAGTGTTACTAAATTCAACAGAAGGAATTTAATACTAATCTTGGCAAACATGCACAACAAATAACCTTAAGCATAAAAACCAGGTGGAAAAGCTTTCTGTCTCCTAGAGAGCAATATGTTACTAGGCAATACCACTTCACTGATAATTTTCCTGTAATGTTTAATGGAAACACTCAGATGGTTTAAGCTACCAATGTCTACGGTTTTCTGCCTTGCAATAAGGAAATATATTGTAGAATTATATTAAACCAATTGCAGACGAGAGTCTGGATTCCAGACCATCCTGGGCAACATGGTAAAACCTCGTGTCTACAAAGAATATGAAAAAAAAAAAAATTAGCTGGGCATGATGGTGGGTGCCTGCAGTCCCAGATACTCAGGAGGCTGAGGTGGGAGGATTGCTAGGGCTCAGGAGGCCAAGATTGCAGTGAGCTGAGATGTCACAACTGCAATCCAGCCTGGGTGATAGAGTAAGACCATGTCTCAAAAAAAGTAAAAACAAATCAAAATAAATAAGTGTTTGGATTCCACAGAATTGTTAAACTGAGAACCAGTAAGGCACTTAGGTCTTAATGGATCTCAAATTTAATCCATCAGTTGATCATAAAACCCACATTAGTAGAAAGTAGGCTTTTAAAAGACAGATTTAATTCATCCAATAGATTTCTGATCCTCCACTAACACCATATACCCAAATCTGAAATTCACATTTTTCCTTAAAGCCAATTTCCTAAAAAGAACAAGCTATACATTCCTTACAAGGTAGTAAAAAGAGTAACCAACAGAATAACTTTATTTATTTTATTTGTATTTTTTTTTTAGAGGTGGGGTCTTGCTATGTTATTGAAGCTGGACTTCAACTCCTGGGCTTAAGTTATTCTCCTACCTCACCCTCCCAAGCAGCTAGGACTACAGGCATGTGCCACCATGCCCAGCTAATTATTAAAAATTATTTGTGGAGACAGGGTCTCACTATGTTGCCCAGACTGGTATCAAATTCCTGGCCTGAAGTGATCTTGCCAACTCAGTCTCCCAAAGTGCTGGGATTACAGGTATGAGCCACTGCATCTAGTCCAGTATAACAACAGCTTTGTAGATATACCCACAATATGGTGACTTTGTGTACTGAAATTCATCAAGATGCAAATAAGTGAATAGAAAATAGTAAAAACAGGCTCCATACCATCATAGGAACAGCAGAGAAGACCTACGGGAATGAAGATTTCCAGAAAAGGGTAGTCAAGGGTTCCTCCTCACTGTGAAGACAAAGACAGGTGAAGCATGCAAAGGAAGCTAAGAACAGCTAAACCTTGGTTGAAATAAGATCACAGGTTTAAAACAAGGACAGTCTAAGAAAAACAAAATAAAGTAGGGTACTGAGTAGATAGGCTGAAAACCAAAAACTGTGTAAGATTGGGTAAATAGGCCAGGTGCAGTGGCTCACGTCTGTAATCCCAGCACTTTGGGAGGCCGAGGCGGGCAAAGGACGAGGTCAGGAGATCGAGACAATGGTGAAACCACGTCTCTACTAAAAATACAAAAAATTAGCCAGGCACGGTGGCGGGCGCCTGTAGTCCCAGCTACTCAGGAGGCTGAGGCAGGACAATGGCATGAACCCGGCAGGCGGAGCTTGCAGTGAGCCGAGATCGCGCCACTGCACTCCAGCCTGGATGACAGGGAGACTCCGTCTCAAAAAAAAAAAGATTGGGTAAATAGATCATATGAAGTCTAAAGTCAAAGCCAGGTTAATACAGAAAACAAGTTAACCACACAATCACAAAGTACAACTAAGTTTCTACAGAATAGGGTACTGCCAGCTTTAGGTAGAGTGAGCTGCTTCCTAATCTTAAGAGGCCAGTCCCTATGTGGTTGGAGTAAGCACATGTCCCATTAGAAGCCAATTCCATGTTTCTAGGAGATTTTCATGAATGTTATTATGTAGGGGCTATTCTCATTATATGAAAATCTCAGTTTTTAAAATTTTTATTTCAATAGTTTTTGGGGTACAAGTGGTTTTGGTCACATGGATGAATAATATAGTGGTGAAGTCTGAGATTTTAGTGCACCTGTCATCCAAGTAATGTACATTGTACCCAATATGTAGTTTTTTAATCCCTCACCACTACCCCCAACCCTCCCTCTTCTGAGTCTCCAAAGTCCATCATATAATTCTGTATGCCTTTGCATACCCATATCTTGGTTACCACTTACAAGTGAGAACATATGTTTTTTAGTTTTTCCATTCCTGAGTACTTCACTTAGAATAATGGCTTCCAGCTCCATCCAAGTTACTGCAAAAAACATTATTTCATTATTTTTATGGCTGAGTAGTATTCCATGGTGTATATACATCACATTTTCTTTATCCACTCATTAGTTGATGGACACTTAGGCTGGTTGCATATGTTTGCAACTGTGAATTGTGTTGCAATAAACACATGCGTGCAAGTGTCTTTAATATAATTACTTATTTTCCTTTGGGTAGATACTGAGTAGTGGGATTGCTGAATCAAATGATAGATCTACTTTTAGTGCTTTAAGAAATCTCCATATTGTTTTTCATAGAGTTTGTACTAATTTACATTCCTACCAGCAGTGTATAGGTGTTCCCTTTTCACCACATCTATGCCAACATCTATTATTTTTTGACTTTTTAATAAGGGCTATTTTGGCAGGAGTAAGGCAGTATCTCATTGTACTTTTAATTTGCATATTCCTGATGATCAGTGATGTTTAGCATTTTTCATATGCTTCTTTACCATTTTTATATCCTCTTTTGAGAAATGTCTATTCATGTTATTTGCCCACGTTTTGATGGGATTTTTTTTCTTGTTGATGTGCTTGAGTTCATTGTAGAGTCTAGATATTAGTCCTTTGTTAGATGCATAGTTTGCAAATATTTTCTCCCACTCTGTGGGTTGTTTATTTATTCTGATGGTTATTTCTTTTAATGTACAGAAGTTTCTTTTATTTAATTAGGTCCCATTTATTTATTTTTATTTTAGTTGCATTTGCTTTTGGGGTCCTACTCATGAATTATTTGCCTAAGCCAAAGTCCAGAATAGTTTTTCCTAGGTTATCTTCTAGAATTTTTATAGTTTCATGTCTTAGATTTACATTTTTGAACCATCTTGAGATGATTTCTGTATAAGGTAAGGGATAAGCATCCAGTTTCATTCTTCTACATGTGGTTATCCAGTTTTCCCAGCATTATTTATTAAATAAGGTGTCCTTTTCTTCAACGTGTTTCTCTATGTTTTGTCGAAGATCAGTTGGTTTTAAGTATTTGGCTTTATTTCTGGGTTCTCTATTCTGTTCCACTGGTCTATGTGCCTACTTTCATACCAGCACTATGATGTTTTTGTAACTACAGCCTTGAGGCATAATTTAACATCTGGTAATGTGATGCCTCCACATCTGTTTTTTGTTTGTTTATTTGCTTTTGCATAGGATTGCTTTGGCTATTCAGGTTCTTTTTCTGCTTTCATATGAATTTTAGAATTGTTTTTTCTAATTCTGTGAAAAATGATGTTGGTATTTTGATAGGAATTGCACTGAATCAGTGGATTGCTTTGGGTAGTATGGTCATTTTCATGATACTGATTCTTCCAATCCACGAGCATGGGATGTGTTTCCATTTGTTTGTGTCATCTGTGATTTCTATCAGCAGTGTTTTCTAGTTCTCCTTGTAGAGGTCTTTTACTTCCTTGGTTAAATATATTCCTAGGTCATTTATTTTTTTCCAGCTGTTGTGAAAAGGACTGAGTTTTTGATTTGATTCTCAGCGTGGTCATTGCTGGTGTATAACACTGCTACTGATTTGTGTATATTGATTTTGTGACCTGAGACTACGGAATTCATTTATCAAATCCAGGAGTCTTTTGGAGGAGTACTTAGGGTTTTCTAGGAATACAATCATATCACTCATGAACAGCAATAGCTTAATGTCCTCTTTTTCAATTTGGATGCCCTTTGTTTCTTATTCTTGCCTGATCGCTTTGGTTAAGACTTCCAGCACTATGCTGAATAGAAGTGGTGAAAGTGGCATCCTTGTCTTGTTCCAGTTCTCAAGGGGAATACTTTCAACTTTTCCCCATTTATTATGATGTTAGCTATGGGTCTGTCATATATGGCTTTTATTAGTTTTAGGTAAAGTCCCTTTTATACCTGTTTGTTGAGATTTTTTATACAGGGATGCTGGATTTTATGAAATGCTTTTTCTTCATCTATTCAGATGATCATATAGTTTTTCTTTTTAATTCCTGTTATCAGATGTATCCTATTTATTGACTTGCATATTTTAAACCATCCCTGCATCCCTGAAGTGAAACTTGGTCATGGTATATTATCTTTTTGATGTGCTGCTTGAATTAGCTAGTATTTTGTTCAGGATTTTTGCATCTATGTTCATTAGGGATATTGGTCTGTAGTCTTCTTTTTTTCTTATGTCCTTTCCTGGTTGTGGTATCAGAGTGATACTGGCTTCATAGAATGAGTTAGGGAGGATCCCTCCTTCTTAATCTTTTGGAATAGTTTCAGTAGGATTGGTCCCAGTTCTTCTCTGAATGTCTGGTAGGATTCAGTTGTGAATCCATCCAGCCCTGAGCCTTTTTTTTTTCCTTGGCAATTGTTTTGATTAGTGATTCAATCTCACTGCTTGTTCTTGGTCTGTTCAGGGTTTCTATTTCTTCCTGACTTAATCTAGGAGTGTTTATGTTTCCTGGAATTTATCCATTTCCTCTAGATTTTTTAGTTTGTGGGCATAGAGGTGTTCACAGTGGTCTCAGATGATCTTTTGTATTTCTGTGGGGTTGGTTGTAATGTCTCCAGTTTCATTTCTAATTGAACTTACTTTAACCTCTCCTGGTTAATCTAGCTAATGGTCTATCAACTTTGTTTATCTTTCTGAAAAACCAACTTTTTGTGTCATTGGTCTTTGGTATTTTTGTTGTTGTTGTTGCTGTTGTTTCAAATTCATTTAGATCTGCTCTGATCTTTGTTGTTTCTTTTCTTCTGCTAGCTTTGGGTTTAGTTTGTTCTTTCTCTAGTTCCTTGAGGTATGATGTTAGGCTATCAACTTATCATCTTGCAGAATTTTTAATGTGGGTATTTAGCACCATAAATTTTCCTTTTAGTACTGCTTTTACTATATTCCAGAGATTTTGATAACTTATGTCAATATTCTCATTCATTTCAAAGAATTTTTAAAATTCCATCTTGATTTCATTGTTAACTCAAAAATCATCCAGGAGCAGATTGTTTAATCTCCATGTATTTGTATAGTTTTGAGGGTTACTTTTGGAGTTGATTTGTAGTTTTTATTCCACTGTGGTCTGAGAAGATACTTGATATAATTTCAATTTTTAAAAATTTATGGACACTTGTTTTGTGGCCTATCATATGGTCTATTGTGGAGAACGTTCTACGTGGTGATTAAAAGAATGTATAATCTGCAGTTATTGGGTAGAATGTTTGGCAAATATTTGTCAGGTCCATTTGTTCTAGAGTGCAATTTAAGTCCGTTATTTCTTTGTTGACTTTCTGTCTTGATGATCTGTCTAGTGCTGTCAGTGGACTGTTGCGGTCTCATATTACTATTATGTCATGTCTATCTCATGTCTTAGGTATAATAGTAATTGTTTTACGAATGTGGGAGCTCCAGTGTTAAGTGTATACAAATTTAGGATTATAATATCTTCTTGTTGGATTGATCCTTTTATCATCATATAATGACCTTCTTTGTCTTTTTTTACTGTTGTTGCTTTAAAATCTGCTTTATCTGATATAGGACTACCTAATCCTGCTCAATTTTGGTTTCCATTTGTATGGAATATCTTTTTCCACTCCTATACCTTGAGTTTATATGAATCTTCACATATTAGGTGAGTCTCTTGAAGACAGTATATATTTGGTTTGTGATTTTTAAAATCCATTCCGCCAATCTGTATCATTTAAGTGGAGCATTTAAGCAATTTATATTCAACGTTAATACTCAGATGTGAGGCACTGTTCCAGTTATACTGCTACTTGTTACCCAGATACTTTGTTTTCTTTATTGTTGTTGTTTTATAGGCCCCATGAGTTTTATGCTTTCAAGAGGTTCTTTTCTGGTCACATAATGGCCTTTTTGTTTTAAGATTTAGAACTCCTTTTAGCATTTTCAATAGGGCTGGTCTAGTAGTAACAAATTCTCTCAGCATTTGTTTGTCTGAAAATGGCTTTAATTCTCCTTCATTTATGAAACTTAGTTTTGTTCTTGATACAAAATTCTTGACTGACAGTTATTCTCTTTAAGAAGGCTATAAGATAGAACTCCAGTCCCTTCTGGCTTAAAAGGTTTCTGCTGAGGAAATCTCTTAGTTTCTTAAGCAAACACAATGAAAGAAGACTGAAATGATAATTCAAAACCAGGGATCCATTAACTTTAACATGAACAACACAAAGTAAATAAATGTTGTTCCTTACCTATAATTAGTTCTATTGCTTGTTTCTATTTTAAAAAGACATATAGGTCTGGCACAGTGGCTCATACTTGTAATTCCAACACTTTGAGGGGCCAAGTCAGGAGGACTCTTTGAGTCCAGGGGTTTGCGGCCAGCCTGGGAAACATAGTGAGACCCCATCTCTACAAAAAATAAGAAATCAGCTAGGTGTTGTGGCACCTGTCTGTAGTGCCAGATGCTCTGTTTGGGAGGCTGAGGTGGAAGGATCACTTGACTGCAGGAGGTTGAAGTTGAGGTTGCAGTGAGCTATGATCAGGTCACTGCACTCGGCCTGGATGACAGAGTAAGACCTTGTCTCAAAAAAAAAAAATAATAATAATAATAATACATACACACACACAGACACACACACACATCTTCTCATTTTTAAAGATAACCTTTGCACAACATTTTTTTAATAAACGGTGACACTGATTTTTACTTATTCTAACTTTCCAAAGTCATAGTTAAGGAAATTCACAAATTTAGGCATCCTATTACAAGAACACTGTTTCTTTTGTTTTAAATGGCTCTGATTCCCTCAACACTGGCAAGGCTTATATTGCCATTCATAGATAGGCTTAAAAATAGACTAAGGCCAGAACATGGGTCACAAAGCATATAATTCTTGCTCCTTTTCCGTTGTAAGCATATACTATATACACCGAATATGGGCCTCCATTTTCTTCTGCTATTTCCCAGCATGGTTCTATAGATAGGTATAGCTTTGCTATCTAGTGGTTCTCAAAGTGTGGTCCATGCATAAATATCTTTAGTATGACCTGGGAACTTGTTACAAATGCAAATTCTTGGGCTGTAAACCAGATATTCCAAATCAGATACTTTGGAGTTAGGGCCGAGGAATCTATATTTAATACAAGTGATCCTGATGCACACTAACGTTTCAGAACCATTACTGTGAGTAAGGTCTCTGAGAATAACAAAGCATCACAATAACTACTCCTTTGGCCATGGAAAAGGTGATATAGTTTGAAAATTTTTATATTTTAAATTATAAAATATTGAATACATTTTACATTGTAAAATATAAACTATACTTTTATGGTAAAACATATAACAGATATGCTCAGATTAAATAATTTTAAAGTGAACATCTGCAGTTATCATCACCCACATCAAAAGCCCACCCCTAAAGCCCTCTATATATGCCTCCCAATCATGACCCTTTCTCCTCTTAGGGGAGACAACTACCTGAGTTTAGAATAACCTTTTCTTTACAGTTTACCACCTACATATGAATTCTTGAAATATATGGTTGATTTTTGCCTATATTTGAACTTTATGTGATTAGAGTAATACAGAATATATGCTTCATGTCTTTCTTGTTTTGCTCAAGTTCATTACCATGAAATTCATTCATTTTGTTGTGTTTCCTTCTGTTTGACAGGGAAGGAAGAAAATGCAACATTGTAAACAGTTAGAATCTCTGGATGGTAGGAGTAAGTGATTTTAAAATAGACATTTGTCTGTATTTCTAAATTTTTCTACTAAGATGAATTCCTGAATAAAACTTAGCATTTCCCACCTCTGTATCAAATAATTTGAGGTGCATGTTTTGAATCACATTAACAGATTAAATAAAAATCTATGATGCAAAGCCAAACCTTGTTTCGTTTAAGAAACTTTCATTTCATATACGAAACTTCATATTCTGATTGAGCCCAATACTTAAATAAGATTTGGCTTAAAGATTTTATGACCTCAAATTCAGGATATTCTGAAGAATAACTTTTAAAAACAGAGAAGAAAGTCTGTGGCACAACCTGTAACCACAATTTCAAGAGTAATTTTTAAGCACGCTAGAGTCATTTTAGTTCTTTCCAATCCACTTAAATTGAAATCCTTAACATTATCCTAAGATTATCCCTCCCTTTGATAACAAGGCTGTTCTTCAATAACCACCATGAAATTGCTCTGGTGAAATAACTGGGATGAGTAACTTACTTCCTATTTTGCACACATAGAAGTCACAGTACGTATATTAAGTGTCAAAAGAGACGTAGTAGATGTTAAGTTGGTGATAGGTTAGAAAAGAACTAATAGCTAAAATAAGTTAGAACTTTGAACCATAGGTTCTCTAGAGTAAGTAAGATATGTGAATATATAGAAAAGCAAAGAAGGGTACCATTTATTAATCCATTCAAAAATCAATTACACTGACCATGTCCCTTCAACATTTTTCATGTCAACTTCTCCCATGTTTTAACTTATTATTTGGAAACCCAAGCTTTTCACAGACCTTTCTGAAAGATACCACCTTTTCTTTAGAAATTTTCTATCTTTCTTCCTCCTAAGAATCAATTATAATTATGTTGTCAGAATTTCAGCATTTATAATCTGCCATGTAACTTGAATCATCTTTTAAAGTCTTATAAAATGAGATCGTGCTACTTTGGGTTTTCATGTTTTAAAACATATCCTGATAAAGTAACATCATGTGTCCTGAATCCCAGATCACAGATTCATAAAGACTGGCCCAGCTCCTGGGTAGAAGAGAAAAAAAAAGCCTGAAGAGCAGAACCACAGCGTGGGAGGAAGAAACTCTTCTCTTCCTTTTGTCATTGTGCAATTACACAGATGCTTAATCTTCAGAGGAAAGGGTTAGGAGGAGACACAGAAAACCAGTACCAGAGGATCCTTCAAAGCAAAGGAGTGGGCACATTCTATCTTTGCTACAAACTCTTTAAGATATGTTTTCCTCAGGTCTAGATCATGTGTAGCTATGCTCAGCATTAGTTATCATGAGTTCTAAAATGACATGGTCCTCTAACAGACAAGTGAATGAAAAATAGGCAAGAGGAGTGGCACTGTCATCAAAATTTTACATAAAGCTTACATTAATGTTGTTCCTCCTAGAAGTCTCTGTGCATACATAGAACCTACTGGGTCAACAAATGAATATTCCAAAGGCATGTGTGTCAGGTTGCCTCAATAACATCATTCTCTAAATGGTGACTCTAAATCTTAAAATAGAAAAAAAAAAGTGAAAAATAGGAATTATCTAAATTTCTTTTACAAATGTTTACTGAAACAAAACACTGAAATTAAATATTATTCAAAATAAAAAAACTGAAAAGGTATAAAGAAATTTAAATAATTAAGCTTATAAGTTATATTTATTGTTTGTGGTATTTATAGTTCTGAAGTTATTAAAGCTTAAAACTGTGCTATGACTTTTGAGAAAACCCCATGTTACATTTTTGCCAGTGCTATTTCTTTCCATGAAACTGGGTTTCATTCCAGTCTCACTAGAGAGAGATCATTCTAAGCACTTTCTAGCAACAGATCAAGATTTACTGTTATTTTCATTAAACAACTGCTATAAAGAAGTAAACGTGCATTAGAGAAGTTACTTGTGTAAAGCAGAGTGTCCCAATTACTCAACATTTTCCATTACTCCAAAAAATTCTCACCAACCTAAAATCCAGCACAGGTACCTGAGTTATAAGAACAACTGAAAATCAAAAGGTGACTCTTTCCTAACCACCTCCTTGGTTGCTATTGACCTGCCATAGTGAACAAACTAGGAATCTTCAATCACGTATCAACTTTTATAAGGCTTGACTCTGATGATGGCAGATTACCAGAGGAAATGCAAGATGTTCCCTGCCCACAATTTCTCATAAGTGGCTCTTGTACTGGGTGTTTATCAGGTAGACCCAGGGATTCTTTTAAAAATGCATATTCTTAGGCTTTTCTCCAGATATACTGAAAAAAGATTCTAAAATTAGGGTCAATGAATAAGAATTTTAAACAGTCTGCCCAAGTGGTTCTGTTGCACACTAAAGTTTGAGAAGCACTATCTAGCATCTTAGTGTCACAATACTACTGGTTCAGGTTCTAGTCTCACATCCCAACCATGTGAAGGACTTAAGATGCCTTATACCACTTGAGGCAGAATGATACAGTGGTGGCCCAGTGAACCATAATTTCTGGTATTCATGCACTTGTAGATTCTCCTCCTATACTGACTCTGGACCTGGCCATGTGACTTTCTTTAGCTGTGATGCAAACAGAGACATGATGAGCACTTATTCATTGAGGATTATCTTGGAATGTTACTCTGAGAAGCCAGAAACCATTCAGTAAAGAAGCTCAGGCTATACTACTGAATGATGAGAGGCCACATGGAAAGAGTCTTTTGAGAATGAGATTCAGTCTTGTACCCTCCAGCTCCTGTACAGTTTCCAGATGAATGAAGCCACATGAATGACTTAAGGCATAGCACAGAAGAATCATCAATTGATAACCCACAGAATTGTGAAAAATAATACATCAATTTTTCCCTTGTTCTTTTTAGCCTCTATGTCTTAATGATGAGATAAATCATTGTTTTAAAGAAACTAAGTTTTAGACTGGATATCTGGGGGCAGGGCTAAGATGGTAGACTGGAAGTAGTTCATGTGTGCCACTCCCATGGGGAGAAAACAAAAGTGCTGGTGAACATGGGTTCTGCACGCTGATCATCTGAGAAACCATGATGAGATACATCAAGGCAGCAGGGGAACACAGAGAACAGAGAGGGGCAAAGCTGGGCACCAGTATGTCTGGGCTCAGTGCAGAGCCAGGAGAACCTCTTCAACATGGGAAAGGGTGAGTGAGTGACAGCCCCCAGGGGGACTCACCCTTACCACAGGGACGCATGCAAGACTGACAATGAGAGAATCAACCTGGCCTCCCCACAATGCCCCAACATACTTCCAGATTGAGGCAGCAAGCCACTCAGATGTTTTGCAGAGGAAACTCCCATGTCCCCCCAGGAAGCACATAGATAGTAGATTAGGGCACCTTGGCTATGATAGGGCTTGTCACTCAACTGCAGCCCTAGTCTGAGGGAGCCCCTTGGACCATAACAACCAACAAAAGAAATGCAGACACAAAGGCAGTAATCAGAGGGGCCTCCTGCAAGACCCAGGAGCAGACTGGAATTGAAGCCAGACAACCAAACCCACCCTATACCACAATCAAACCCCCAAGGGCATCAAATAAAAAACAAAAGAAAAACAATCCATCCAGAAGACAGCAACTTCAAAAACTGAAGGAATATCAGCCCACACAAATAAGAAAGAACCAGTACAAGAACTCTTACAATGGAAAAAGCTGGAATGCCTTCTTTCTTCTAAACAACCACACTAGTTCTTCCAGTTAAAAGTTCTTAACTGGGCTGAGATGGCTGAAATGACAGAAATAGAATTCAGAATGTGGATAGGAATGAAGATCATCAAGATTCAGAAAAATGTTGAAACCCAATCCAAGGAAGCTAAGAATCACAATAAAACAATACAGGAGATGAAAGTCAAAATAGCTCATATAGAAAATAATGCAACCAATCTGACAGAGCTGAAAAACACACTACAAGAATTGCATAATGCAACTGCAGATATTAACAGCAGAATAGATCAAGTGGAGAAAATAATCTCAGAAATTGAAGACTGGCCTTCTGAAATAATACAGTCAGACAGGAAGAAAACAGAACAAAAAGGAATGAACAAAACCTCTGAGAAATATGGAATTATGTAAAAGACCAAATCTATGACTCTCTGGCGTACCCGAAAGAAATGGAAGAAAGAAAACAAGTTGAAAAACATATTTCAGGATATCATCCATGAGAATTTCCTCAACCTAGATAGAGAGGCCAACACTCAAATTCAGGAAATGCAGAGAACCACCACAAGATACTTCAAGATCACCCCCAAGACACATAATCATCAGATTTTCCAAGTTCAAAATGAAAGAAAAAAATGTTAAAAACGGCTAGAGAGAAAGGACAGGACACTTGAAAAGGGAAGCCCATCAAAATAACTGGACCAATCAGCAGAAACCCTACAAGCCAGAAGAGATTGAGGGCCTATATTCAACATTCTTTAAGAAAAGGAATTCCAACCAAAAATTTCATATCCAGTCAAACTAAGCTTCAAAACCAAAGGAAAAATAAGATGCTTTCAGACAAGAAAATGCTGAGGGAATTCATTAACACTAGACCTGCCTTACAAGACCTCCTGAGAGGAGCACTAGATATGGAAAGGGAAGACCATTACCAGCCACTACAAAACACACTTAAGTACACAGACAAGTGATGCTATGAAGCAACCACACAAAGAAGTCTACATAATTACCAGCTAACAACACAATGACAGGATCAAATTCACAAATATCAATACTAACTTTGAACATAAATGGGCTACATGCCCCGATTAAAAGGCATGGAGTAGGAAGCTGGATAAAGATGCAAGATACATGGTATGCTGTCTTCAGGTGACCCATCTCACATACAATGGCACCCATAGGCTCAAAACAGAAATAGAGACAAATCTACCCAGCAAATGGAAAACAGAAAAAAGCAGGAGTTGCAAGCCTAATTTCAGACCAAACAATCTTTAAGCCAAATAGATTTTTAAAAGCTGGAGAATGGCATTACATAATGGTAAAGGGTCCAATTCAACAATTCTTCTTTTTGTTGTTGTTGTTAATTATACTTTAAGTTCTAGGGCACATGTGCATAACGTGCAGGTTTGTTACATATGTGTACTTGTGCCATGTTGGTGTGCTGCACCCATCAACTCGTCATTTACATCAGGTATAACTCCCAATGCAATCCCTCCTCTCTTCCCCCTCCCCATAATAGGCCCCGGTGTGGATGTTCCCCTTCCCGAGTCCAGTTGATCTCATTATTCAGTTCCCACCTATGAGTGAGAACATGCAGTGTTTGGTTTTCTGTTCTTGCGATAGTTTGCTGAGAATGATGGTTTCCAGCTGCATCCATGTCCCTACAAAGGACATAAACTCATCCTTTTTTATGGCTGCATAGTATTCTATGGTGTATATGTGCCACATTTTCTTAATCCAGTCTGTCACTGATGGACATTTGGGTTGATTCCAAGTCTTTGCTATTGTGAATAGTGCCGCAATGAACATACGTGTGCATGTGTCTTTATAGCAGCATGATTTATACTACTTTGGGTATATACCCAGTAATGGGATGGTTGGGTCATATGGAACTTCTAGTTCTAGATCCTTGAGGAATCGCCATACTGTTTTCCGTAATGGTTGAACTAGTTTACAAACCCACCGACACTGTAAAAGTGTTCCTATTTCTCCACATCCTCTCCAGCACCTGTTGTTTCCTGACTTTTTAATGATTGCCATTCTAACTGGTGTGAGATGGTATCTCATTGTGGTTTTGATTTGCAGTTCTCTGATGGCCAGTGATGATGAGCATTTTTTCATGTGTCTGTTGGCTGTATGCATGTCTTCTTTTGAGAAATGTCTGTTCATATCCTTTGCCCACTTTTTGATGGGGTTGTACGTTTTTTTCTTGTAAATTTGTTTGAGTTCTTTGTAGGTTCTGGATATTAGCCCTTTGTCAGATGAGTAGATTGCAAAAATTTTCTCCCATTCTGTAGGTTGCCTGTTCACTCTGATGGTAGTTTCTTTTGCTGTGCAGAAGCTCTTTAGTTTCATTAGATCCCATTTGTCAATTTTGGCTTTTGTTGCCATTGCTTTTGGTGTTTTAGACATGGAGTTCTTGCCCATGCCTATGTCCTGAATGGTATTACCTAGGTTTTCCTCTAGGGTTTTTATGGTATTAGGTCTAACATTTAAGTCTCTAATCCATCTTGAATTAATTTTCGTATAAGAAGTAAGGAAAGGATCCAGTTTCAGCTTTCTACTTATGGCTAGCCAATTTTCCCAGCACCATTTATTAAATAGAGAATCCTTTCCCCATTTCTTGTTTTTCTCAGCTTTGTCAAAGATCAGATGGCTGTAGATGTGTGGTATTATTTCTGAGGACTCTGTTCTGTTCCATTGATCTATATCTCTGTTTTGGTGCCAGTACCATGCTGTTTTGGTTACTGTAGCCTTGTAGTATAGTTTGAAGTCAGGTAGCGTGATGCCTCCAGCTTTGTTCTTTCGGCTTAGGATTGTCTTGGCAATGCAGGCTCTTTTTTGGTTCCATATGAACTTTAAAGCAGTTTTTTCCAATTCTGTGAAGAAACTCATTGGTAGCTTGATGGGGATGGCATTGAATCTGTAAATTACCTTGGGCAGTATGGCCATTTTCACGATATTGATTCTTCCTATCCATGAGCATAGTATGTTCTTCCATTTGTTCATGTCCTCTTTTATTTCACTGAGCAGTGGTTTATAGTTCTCCTTGAAGAGATCCTTTACATCCCTTGTAACTTGGATTCCTAGGTATTTTATTCTCTTTGAAGCAATTGTGAATGGAAGTTCATTCATGATTTGGCTCTCTGTTTGTCTGTTATTGGTGTATAAGAATGCTTGTGATTTTTGCTCATTAATTTTGTATCCTGAGACTTTGCTGAAGTTGCTTATCAGCTGAAAGAGATTTTGGGCTGAGACAATGGGGTTTTCTAAATATACAATCATGTCATCTGCAAACAGGGACAATTTGACTTCTTCTTTTCCTAACTGAATACCCTTTATTTCTTTCTCTTGCCTGATTGCCCTAGCCAGAACTTCCAACACTATGTTGCATAGGAGTGGTGAGAGAGGGCATCCCTGTCTTGTGCCAGTTTTCAAAGGGAATGCTTCCAGTTTTTGCCCATTCAGTATGATATTGGCTGTGGATTTCTCATAAATAGCTCTTATTATTTTGAGATACGTTCCATTAATACCGAATTTATTGAGAGTTTTTAGCATGAAGGGCTGTTGTATTTTGTCAAAGGCCTTTTCTGCATCTATTGAGATAATCATGTGGTTTTTGTCTTTGGTTCTGTTTATATGCTGGATTATGTTTTTTGATTTGCATATGTTGAACCAGCCTTGCATCCCAGGGATGAAGCCCGCTTGATCATGGTGGATAAGTTTTTTGATGTGCTGATGGATGTGGTTTGCCAGTATTTCATTGAGGATTTTTGCATCGATGTTCATCAGAGATATTGGTCTAAAATTCTCTTTTTTTGTTGTGTCTCTGACAGGCTTTGGTATCAGGATGATGTTGGCCTCATAAAATGAGTTAGGGAGGATTCCCTCTTTTTCTATTGATTGGAATAGTTTCAGAAGGAATGGTACCAGCTCTTTCTTGTACCTCTGGTAGACTTCGGCTGTGAATCCATCTGGTCCTGGACTTTTTTTGGTTGGTAGGCTGTTAATTATTGCCTCAATTTCAGAGCCTGTTATTGGTCTATTCAGGAATTCAACTTCTTCCTGGTTTAGTCTTGGGAGAGTGTAAGTGTCCAGGAAATTATCCATTTCTTCTAGATTTTCTAGTTTATTTGCGTAGAGGTGTTTATAGTATTCTCTGATGGTAGTTTGTATTTCTGTGGGGTCGGTGGTGATTTCCCCTTTATCATTTTTTACCACGTCTATTTGATTCTTCTCTCTTTTCTTCTTTATTAGTCTTGCTAGCGGCCTATCAATTTTGTTGATCTTTTCAAAAAACAAGTTCCTGGATTCATTGATTTTTTGGAGGGTTTTTTGTGTCTCTATCTCCTCCTTCAGTTCTGCTCTGATCTTAGTTATTTCTTGCCTTCTGCTAGGTTTCGAATGTGTTTGCTCTTGCTTCTCTAGTTCTTTTAATTGTGATGTTAGAGTGTCAATTTTAGATCTTTCCAGCTTTCTCTTGCGGGCATTTGGTGCCATAAATTTCCCTCTACACACTCCGTTAAATGTGTCCCAGAGATTCTGGTATGTTGTATCTTTGTTCTCATTGGTTTCAAAGAACATCTTTATTTCTGCCTTCATTTCGTTATGTACCCAGTAGTCATTCAGGAGCAGGTTGTTCAGTTTCCATGTAGTTGAGCGGTTTTGATTGAGTTTCTTAGTCCTGAGTTCTAGTTTGATTGCACTGTGGTCTGAGAGACAGTTTGTTATAATTTCTGTTCTTGTACATTTGCTGAGGAGTACGTTACTTCCAATTATGTGGTCAATTTTGGAATAAGTGCGATGTGGTGCTGAGAAGAATGTATATTCTGTTGATTTGGGGTGGAGAGTTCTGTAGATGTCTATTAGGTCTGCTTGGTGCAGATATGAGTTCAATTCCTGGATATCCTTGTTAACTTTCTGTCTCGTTGATCTGTCTAATGTTGACAGTGGGTTGTTAGAGTCTCCCATTATTATTGTATGGGAGTCTAAGTCTCTTTGTAAATCTCTAAGGACTTGCTTTATGAATCTGGGTGCTCCTGTATTGGGTGCATATATATTTAGGATAGTTAGTTCTTCCTGTTGAATTGATCCCTTTACCATTATGTAATGGCCTTCTTTGTCTCCTTTGATCTTTGATCAGAGATTAGGATTGCAACCCCTGCTTTTGTTTTGTTCTCCATTTGCTTGGTAGATCTTCCTCCATCCCTTTATTTTGAGCCCATGTGTGTCTCTGCATGTGAGGTGGGTCTCCTGAATACAGCAAACTGATGGGTCTTGACTCTTTATCCAGTTTGCCAGTCTGTGTCTTTTAATTGGACCATTTAGTCCATTTACATTTAAGGTTAATATTGTTATGTGTGAACTTGATCCTGTCATTATGATATTAACTGGTTATTTTCCTCGTTAGTTGATGCAGTTTCTTCCTATCATCGATGGTCTTTACATTTTGGCATGTTTTTGCAATGGCTGGTACTGGTTTTCCTTTCCATGTTTAGTGCTTCCTTCAGGGTCTCTTGTAAGGCAGGCCTGGTGGTGACAAAATCTCTCAGCATTTGCTTATCTATAAAGGATTTTATTTCTCCTTCACTTATGAAACTTAGTTTGGCTGGATATGAAATTCTGGGTTGAAAATTCTTTTCTTTAAGAATGTTGACTATTGGCCCCCACTCTCTTCTGGCTTATAGAGTTTCTGCCGAGAGATCTGCTGTTAGTCTGATGGGCTTCCCTTTGTGGGTAACCCGACCTTTCTCTCTGGCTGCCCTTAACAGTTTTTTTGTTCATTTCAACTTTGGTGAATCTGACAATTATGTGTCTTGGAGTTGTTCTTCTCAAGGAGTATCTTTGTGGCGTTCTCTGTATTTCCTGAATTTGAATGTTGGCTTGCCTTACTAGGTTGGGAAAGTTCTCCTGGATGATATCCTGCAGAGTGTTTTCCAACTTGGTTCCATTTTCCCCTTCACTTTCAGGCACCCCAATCAGATGTAGATTTGGTCTTTTCACATAATCCCATACTTCTTGAAGGCTTTGTTCATTTTTTTCCTCTTTTTTCTTTAGAATTCTCTTCTTGCTTCATTTCATTCATTTGATCCTCAATCGCTGATACTCTTTCTTCCAGTTGTTCGAGTCGGTTACTGAAGCTTGTGCATTTGTCACATATTTCTCATGTTATGGATTTTATTTCTGTCAGTTCGTTTGTGGCCTTCTCTGCATTGATTATTCTAGTTATACATTCTTCCATTCTTTTTTCAAGATTTTTAGTTTCTTTGAGCTGGGTACGTAGTTCCTTCTTTAGCTCTGAGAAGTTTGATGGACTGAAGCCTTCTTCTCTCAACTCGTCAAAGTCATTCTCCATCCAGCTTTGATCCGCTGCTGGCAATGAGCTGCGTTCCTTTGGAGGGGGAGATGCACTCTTATTTTTTTAATTTCCAGCATTTCTGCCCTGCTTTTTCCCCATCTTTGTCATTTTATCTGCCTTTGGTCTTTGATGATGGTGACGTACTGATGGGGTTTTGGTGTGGGTATCCTTCCTGTTTGTTAGTTTTCCTTCTAACAGTCAGGACCCTCAGCTGTAGGTCTGTTGGAGATTGCTCGAGGTCTACTCCAGACCCTGTTTGCCTGGGTATCAGCAGCAGAAGCTGCAGAAGATAGAATATTGCTGAACAGCGAGTCTACCTGTCTGATTCTTGCTTTGGAAGCTTCATCTCAGGGGTGTACCCCGCCGTGTGAGGTGCCCCTAGTGGGGGATGTCTCCCAGTTAGGCTACTCAGGGGTCAGGGACCCACTTGAGCAGGCAGTCTGTCCATTCTCAGATCTCAACTTCCATGTTGGGAGATCCACTGCTCTCTTCAAAGCTGTCAGACAGGCTCGTTTGCATCTGCAGAGGTTTCTGCTGCTTTTTTTGTTTGTTTAGCTGTGCCCTGTCCCCAGAGGTGGAGTCTACAGAGACAGGCAGGCCTCCTTGAGCTGCTGTGGGCTCCACCCAGTTCGAGGTTCCCAGCGGCTTTGTTTACCTACTTAAGCCTCAGCAATGGCGGGTGCCCCTCCCCCAGCCTTGCTGCTGCCTTGCCCTTAGGTAGCAGACTGCTGTGCTAGCAATGAGGGAGGCTCCACAGGCGTGGGACCCTCCTGGCCAGGTGTGGAATATAATCTCCTGGTGTGCTGTTTGCTAAGACCCTTGGTGAAGTGCAGTATTGGGGTAGGAGTTACCCGATTTTCCAGGTGTTGTGTGTCTCAGTTCCCCTGCCTAGGAAAAGGGATTCCCTTCCCCCTTGCGATTCCCAGGTGAGGCGATGCCTCACCCTGCTTCAGTTCTCGCTGGTCGGGCTGCAGCAGCTAACCAGCACCGATTGTCTGGCACTCCCTAGTGAGATGATCCCGGTACCTCAGTTGAAAATGCAGAAATCACCCGTCTTCTGTGTCTCTCGCACTGGGAGCTGGAGACTGGAGCTGTTCCTATTCAGCCATATTGCTCCATCCCCCTCAACAATTCTTAAATCCTAAAAATTTAGGATTCAACTATCCTAAATCTATATGCACCCAATACAGGTGCACCCAGATTCATAAAACAAGTTCTTAGTTCTCCGTAAGTGTGTGTTACCCATGCTGCATGTTAGTTCCTTATAATTATGGTCCTAAGGATTTACAATATACTAAAATACTTCCTAAATAATTAAAGAAGTATTAATTATGCAGCAAGATCTCTAAGGCTCATATCCCTCCAACAAGTAATTCTATTTCTAGGAAGCTGGCCAGAGGAAAAGATTAGAGATATCATCAAATATTTATGTATAAAGATATTCTTCAAAGTTTTAATTTTAATATGAAAACATTGAAAAGAACCTAAGTATCCAAATACCATACTACATTTATACAATTGCTGTTAAATATTACATAATCTATTAAAATATTAATGAGGACTTAACAGCAGCCAGAAATGCTCACAAAAATTGTATTTAAACAACAGCCCATAGACCTACATCTCAATCATTACATTCATGTGTATCAGTGTACACACATGCACATACAAATGCAGAAAAAAAGGATTTGGAGGAAATGCATCAAAATATTAACTATGACTATCTTCAGGTGATGGGAATTCAGTAATTTTTTACTCCGCTTTTAATGGTTTTTTATTTTCCAATTTTTCTACTACATACATGGATTACTTTGATACTTAGAAGACATAAAATTTTTAAATCCATTCACTTTTGTATATTATTTAGTATATTTTAGTTTTTTAAGGGTGATCTTTTTAACCATATACCATCTTACTTCCAAAAAGATTTGAGATACTTAACAAAAATATATACACCAGACTAAAATAAATCAAATAAAGAAATTGAGACAAAAATAAGAAAAGAACTTGCAAACTATCTCTCTATATATATGTATATATGCAAACATGTATTTACATACATATGTCAAAGAACTGTTTCAGATACAAAGAACTGAAGGAAATTTCTCTAGCTTTCTCAGGAAGGGTATATTGGAGGTATGGCAGATGTTGTTTTAATTTGTACAACAGGAGTGCTATTGGCTGGGCACAGTGGCTCATGCCTGTAATCCCAGCATTTTGGGAGCCAAGGTGTGTGGATCATCTGAGGTCAGGAGTTCAAGAACAGCCTTACCAACATGGTGAAACCTTGTCTCTACTAAAAATAGAAAACTTAGCCCGTTATGGTGGTGTATGCCTGTAGTCCCAGCAACTCGGGAGGCTTAGGTTCAGTAACTCAATATCATGCCACTGCACTTCAGCTTTGACAAGAGAACGAGACTCTGTCTCAAAAAAAAAAAAAAAAAAAAGGAGTGCTAATTAGGTAAATTAAGTGAATCACAGTTGGTGATTGGAAAGAGAGGAGGTAGACTAAAAGTTAATTAACCAAGACCTGCAACAGTATGACTGAGCCTGAGCGTGATCGGCAACTCAAAGAACACCTCCTAAAAATGCACAAAGAAAAAGACAAATAGAGATTTAGACAGATTTTCCCTTATATTTTGTCACCTTTATTCAAGTGCCTTCAAAGAAAAAAAATGGAAATACTAAAAGTATACTTAAATTTCTATACATAAAGTACATCAAGAAAATAAACATTGCTCTCCTATTAAAAAAATGTATTGAATATAGTGTACTCAGCATAGCACTTACCTTCACTGACAGCATGGGGTTTAACAATGCAACAGGTACAATTGGTAAATTTAGCAGTGTTTGCCGGCCCACAACCTCCACTTGAAGGAAAAAACAACTCCATTTCCTAAAAACAGAGAGAAATGATTTTGACAAATGTGATCTCTTAGCTGGAACTTACAAGATATTTCTGTGGGGGAGGAGGATCATGCAATTACTTTTAGAGTTTCATACAAATTTTTTGTTTCAGATTTTCTAAAAATGAGTTTTACAAAGACACAGTGATTAGATTAACCCTGTTTCAAGACTTATAACCGGAAGAGCATATAAAGAATTATCAATCAAAGCAATGAGAATATGCGTCATTTTGTTCCAGGAATATAGTGGACAAAGACTTAATAAATTTTGAATATTGGAAATACCATTATAAAGTTCTTATTCTCCCCAAAGCATTAGTTAATTAGACACAAATTTAATTTTAAATTTTTCATTAAAATATGTAAAATAAAACTTAAAACTAGGATATTTTATAGGAAGAGAGATTAATATCAGGAATCTGAGAACTACAGCTACTTAAAACTAACTATAGGCCTAGTATAAAATAAAATCAAATGATCCATGTTTTATAAACAGATTTAGGCTGTGTTATTTGCAGTGGATGTGGTTCACTAAAATGACAACCCAACAATTTGAATTAGCCATAAAGATGGTAATACTAATCAGTTCTTTTAATTACTTAGATGCTTTTCTGCCCCTAAGCTTTCACTGCTATTATTTCTACTATTCCCTATAAAACCCTCTGACTCAAGTTCTAAGGAACCTTACCAATGTGTAAAGAGCCACCTCAAATACCACTTACCACTAGGAGGCATTTCCTGATGCCTCCTGTCAGCAACCTTTACTCCCCCAAAGTTATGGTTATTTGGGTACTTGCCTTCCATCAAATTATAAATTTGAAAAAACGGGAACTAAGTTGCATAGCTCTGTAGGACCCATAGCACCTAAAACAATGCCTGGCTCAATGCAAATAGCCCTTGGTATATATAAGGGATTGGTACTCAAATCCCTGTGTGTACTCAAATCCATGCATGCTCAAGTCCGCAGTCAGCCCTGTGGAACCTGCTTATAGGAAAAGTCAAATCTATGTAGATGCGAGTTTCACATCCTGCAAATACTGTATTTTCAATTCTTCCATTGAAAAAAATTCACCTATAAGTAGACCCGTGCAGTTCAAACCTGTGTTGTTTATGGGTTAACTGTATTTATTTTTCATTAAATTTAAAATGAAAAGATTATAGAATGTGTTAATATGCCACATTGATGAGCATTTTTTTAAACACAAGGACAATGAGGAATTATTCAAATAGTAGTGTATATACTTGAGCATTTCCAGTGGTAAGACATTAGAATAAAAAGTGTTCTATTCCTAAGATATCAAGTGCCTTTCTATCATATTGCTGCCATTATGTATTATTATTTTTAATGAATAACAACAGCAACTACCCCTTTTAGTCCTATACCAGATGCTTTGATTGCATGGTCCGAGAGAACCTTTATAGTACAGATAAAAATTCAAATACCTACAGGGACCTGGCAGATGATCAATGAAGGAATGAAGAAGAAGTGGTGTGACAAGAGAACATGACAGAGTAGCAAACTGGAAAGGACATGCCCTTTTGAGAGTTCCCATTGGTCTCTTCCCTTCACAACAAAACTCAAAAGAAATGTCTTTCTTTTCCATTTTTGCTTCCTCTCCTACAGTCTCTTTTAAACCCATAACCAATTAGGTTTTCATTCCACCAAAGCTGCTCATTAAAATCCCTTACTGCCTCCATGTTGCTAAGTCCAGTGGTTAATTACTCTCAGCCCTCACCTTACCTTACCAAACAGTATTTGACAGAGTTTGTCACATCCTACACTATGGAATGTTTTCATTACTTGCCTTTCTTCCTACCTCACTGGCTACTCCTTCTCAGTCTCCTTCGATGGTTTTCTCCTATCTAGCTGACCTCTATGTGTTGGAGAGTGCCAGGGCTTAGTTCATCTTCATTACTTGTTCACTAGCAGTTTCTCAATGAATGTTTGGGAATGACCGAAATTCAGCAGCTAATAAATTCTGCATGTGCTAAACAAAATAAATGTATCCAGTGTATAAATGAGAAAAGTAAGATTCAGAAAGCTTAAGTAACAAGCCCTTACAAGTTAGCAAGTGGCAAAGCCAGGATTCAAATCCAAGTGACTGTAGTTCCAAAAACCCTGTATTTTTTCTATTATCTGTCTTTCCAAAGTGAAAAGCAGTGCTAAATTGTTCTATCTCTAGTTTAACAAATTATTTAACAATTAGCTGACCAATTATTTTTGTCTTAACTTTCCTTTAATTCCTTTTCTCACTCAATTTCTAAAAATAAAAATGCCAGCTTTCCAAGTACCCAGATTTTCAAGTACCATATTTACCTATGCTGAATAAATATTTATTTATAAAACATAAAGATTTTACATAAATACATCTTCTTAGTGAAACATGAATAAGAGCGCTTTTACTAAGTCATTGTTGTGGCAATTAATTCAAAGTCTTTATACAACAAATAAAGTCACAAAAATAATATCTGTGTTCCTTTGGGATTTGAGGGGCTAAAATATTTTGCATAAAATCTGTTCTTCCAAAGATTCTTGCTATTATCCTTGTGCCTTTACATTTTCCTAAATTCCCTAGTAGGAAAGAATAAATATTTATAGCTTTACAAAAAACTAAAAATTCAGACTCAATTTGAAAGCTTTAGGTATATAATTTTTTAATTTTTTAAACAAATTATAAAATATAGAGTTGTACTTCTTCATAAAGTTTCACCCTGATAGGATTTCCTGGTAATTTCACTAAAACATTTGTAATTAATCTGTACTAATAATTTTATTATAATAACAAAAGTATGGCTAAATGGTAGTCAGTTCAAAGTTTCTCCAAAACTTTTTACTTGTAACAGTAATTTAAAATGGATATCATTTCTGTAAATGTTCCAAATTAAAACAGTATAGATCAATGGAACATAACAGAGGCCTCAGAAGTAACGACACACATCTCCAACCATCTGATCTTTAACAAACCTGACACAAACAAGCAATGGTGAAAGGATTCCCTATTTAATAAATGGTGTTGAGAAAACTGGCTAGCCATATGCAGAAAACAGAAACTGGACCCCTTCCTTTCATCTTATCCAAAAATTAACTCAAGATGGATAAAGACGTAAACATAAGACCTAAAACCATAAAAACTCTAGAAGAAAACCTCAGCAATACCATTCAGGATATAGGCATAGGCAAAAACCTCTTGACTAAAACAACAAAAGCAACGGCAACAAAAGCCAAAATTGACAAATGGGATCCAATTAAACTAAAAAGCTTCTGCATAGCAAAAGAGAAATTATCATCAGAGTGAACAGGCAACCTATATTTGGGAGAAAATTTTTGCTATCTATTCATCTGATAAAGGGCTACTATCCAGAATCTACAAGGAACTTAAACAAATTTACATGAAAAAAACAAACAGCCCCATCAAAAAGTGGGCAAAGTATATGAACAGACACTTCTCAAAAGAAGACATTTATGCAGCCAACAAACATATGAGGAAAAAAGCTCATCACTGGTCATTAGAGAAATGCAAATCAAAACCACAATGAGATACCATTTCATGCCAGTTAGAATGACGATCATTAAAAAGTCAGGAAACAACAGATACTGGAGAGGATGTGAAGAAATAGAAATGCTTTTACACTGTTGGTGGGAGTGTAAATTAGTTCAACCTTTGTGGAAGACAGTGTGGTAATTCCTCAAAGATCTAGAACCAGAAATAGCATTTGACCCAGCAATCCCATTTCTGGATATACACCCAAAGGATTGTAAACCATTCTATTATAAAGACACATACACACATATGTTTATTTCAGCACTATTCACAATAGCAAAGACTTGGAGGGAACCAAGCCAAATGCCCATCAATGATAGACTGAATTAAGAAAATGTGGCACATATATACCATGGAATACTATGCAGCCATAAAAACAGATGAGTTCATGTCCTTTGCATGGACACGGATGAATCTGGAAACCATCATTCTCAGCAAACTAACACAGGAACACAAAACCAAACACTGTATGTTCTCACTCATAAGTGGGAGTTGAACAATGAGAACACAAGGAGGGAAACGTTATACACCAGGGCATGTTGTGGGGTGGGGGCTAAGGGAGGGATAGCATTGGGAGAAATACCTAATGTAGATGATGGGTTGATGTGTGCAGCAAACCACCATGACAAGTGTATACCTACGTAACAAACCTGTGCGTTCTGCACACGTATCCCAGAACTTAAAGTATAATAATAATAATAAAAAAGAAATAGACACAGCCACCTCAACCTTCGGCAACCACAACCTTGATCAATCAGCAGACGGCAACATCAAAGTAAGATCAGCAAAAAGATTATGACTTGCTGAAGGCTCAGATGATTGTTAGCATGCATTTTTCAGCAATGAAGTATTTTTAATTGATATGTTCATAGTTTTTTTTTTAGACATAATGCTATTGCACTTAGTAGCCTACAGTATAAACATAACATTTATATACCAGGAAACCAAAAAATTCATGGGACTCCCTATATAGCCATATTCACTCCATTGTGGTGGTCTGAACCAAATCCACATTATCTCTGAGGTATGCTTATAGATGAATAGAAGAGAACAAACTGCTGAAATTGACCCAGCAATATATATATATATATTCAATACATTTTCAACAAAGGTGCAAAAGCAATTAATTAAAGAAATAAAGTATTTTTAGCATAATGCTGGAAGTATAGCTATGTAAAGAATAACAAATTGTGATCATACCTTGTACCATACATAAAAATTAACTCAAAATGGATCACAGAATTAAGTATAAAAACTAAAACTATAAAACTTCTAGAATCAAATAAAGAATGAAATATTTGTGACCTTAGGTGTGGGAACAGTTCCTTAGACTTAACACCTAAAGCATAATACATTAAAGAACAACTGATACTGGACTTCATCAGAAGTAAAAATTGCTCATACGAAGATATTGTTAAAGAGAATGAAAATGCAAACCACATACTACGAGAAAATACTTGCAAATCATATATCTGGATAAAGAATTTGTATGCATAATATAAAGAACTCTGAGCTGAGTGTTAAAAGACAAAAATTACCTGGGCAAAGGGAGAATTGGAATTTCAACGCAGAGGGGTAGAATGAGTAAAAGCAACAGAGCAAGAATCCCACAGTAAATAGAAGGTGAGGCAGGATATAAGGCTGGAGGAGGGCTGGGAGACAGATCACTGAAATGCTTTGGAAACTATGTCAAGGAGCTTGAATTTGATTCTGGGAATAATGGAGTACTTTAAAATATCTTTAGTAGTCATGAGATGGATGGATTAATATTTTTAGATAACTCATTCTGAAACCTACGTGGAAGATACATTTGAGGTAGAAAAGTATATTCCAGGACTCTTGCAGCAGCCCAGGTCAGAACTAGAAGAGTGATGGTAGGAATAGAGAAGGGGAATAATTCAAGAAAATGTTTAGAAATGTTAGAAAAACCTACAAGATCTTTTGCGGATTCTATTAGGGGGATAAAGAGGGCAGAATAAAGAATACTGGCTCCCAAATTTCTTTCCTAGAGATGTACTGAATACACAAGGAATACTTCGGTAAATTATAATCAGCACAGGCTGAGCATGGTGGCTTATGCCTGTAATCCCAGCATTTTGGGAGGTCAAGAAGAAGGACCACTTGAGGCCAGGAGTTTGAGACCAGACTGGGCAACACAACAAGACCCTATCTTTACAAAAAATTAAAAAATTAGCTGGACATGGTGGTACATGCCTGCAGTCCTAGCTACTTGGGAGACTGAGGCAAGTGGATGGCTTGAGCCCATGAGTTCAAAGTTATAGAGAGTTATTATCACACCGACCACTGTATTCCAGCTTGGGCAACACTCTGTCTCAAAAAAAAAAAAAAAAAAAAATTGTAATCAGTTCTGTTTTAAATGTATTATTTCTATGTAAGTCTGAAACTCTAAGGACAATCCTAGATAGAAACTTAGGTTAATTTACATTTTTCCATATAAAATTATCTCACACAATTTATTGACGAATCAATCTATCCCTTGTCCACTGATTTATAATGGCACCAACTTCTCATTATATGTGGGTCATCTCTTGAGCACTCTAGACTGTTGCACTGATATACTTGCCTACTCCCATGCTAATACCACAGTTTTTCCTACTAAAGATTTATGAAAAGGCTTGATATCCCTTAAAATAAGTCTCACCCTATTATCACCACATCTTTTCCTCCCTCTTCAAAACTGTCTTAACTGTTCTGGGCCCTTGGCTGTTTCATAAGTTTGTTAAACATCATGAAAATCTGTTCTAAGATTTTGAATGAAATTACACAATTTATAGATCAACTTGGAGAGAACTGCTATCTTCAGGATACTGACTCTTCCCATTCATAAACATGGCATATATCTTCATTTATTTATATCTTTTGTTATTGTCTACAATAAATATTTATAATTTTCTCCATAAAGATCCCCCACATCTTTTGTTCAATTTATTCTAGGTGTCATAGACTTTTTTTTTGACCATGTGAATGGAAATCTCTTCTAAAATTACATTTTCTAACTGGTTATTTCAAGTATATCAAGATTACTATTGATTTTTGTATATTAATATTAGATCCAGTGCAAATTACAGATACAGGTTTGGGGAGCACCATGAAAGTAAAATATTAATAATAAAAGATAACATCCATTCATTAAATAGTATGTTCTAGGTACTATACTAAGCACTGAAATAATTTCATTTAATCCTCAAAGACCACTACAATGCAGGTTCAATCATGATCTTATTTTACAGACTAGGAAACTGAAAATTAGAGCAAGAAAAGGAGTAAAGCAAGAAGAGAAGCCTGCAAAATACCAACGTCTGAAAGGACAAGTGAAGGAAGAAAAACCAATTAGTAAGACACAAATCATGGTCTCCAAAGACAATATTTTCAGGACTGATAAAAATAATGCCAAATTTTAACAATTGCTCACAAATGAGTAGTCAAAGATAGCTGAGGAATGAAAACAGTGAATATAAGTCTATGTTTTGGTAAAATCTGGAGAGATGGAATCAAAAATTAGACAATAACTAATAGGAACTCAAGGTAAAGAAGAAGCTGTTTGGGGCTGCATAAGTTTGGGGCTGTGATGTTTTTCAATTTTTTAAGACCTATGGTCTTTGCTTCTTCAAATAAGCTCTATTTTCCAGCTACAATATTTTTCCTTAATTCCTAGAGCTACCTAACATAATGTCAACAACACTCACTCTTCCCAAGACAAGGGTAAAAATATATATATATCCTAAAGGGTTCATACAAATAATATTATGGATATTTCAGGGACTAACAGCAGAAAGAGGTTAAAAAAATTAAATGCACAAAATATAAACAAATATGTTTAAGACATTTCTTTAGGTTAAATGGCAATGGTAGCTGCTTTGGATTGGATGTTTGTTCCTTCCAAATCTCATGTTGAAATTTCATCCCCAACGTTGGAGGTGGGGTCTAATGGGAGGTTTGGATAGTAGGGGTAAATTCCATGAATAGAATAATGCCCTCCCTCCGAGGTGAGCGAGTTTTCCCTCTATTAGTTCCACTGAAAGCTGGTTGTTGAAAATAGCCTGATGCCTGTGCCTGTGGCTTGCTTCTTCTCTTCATGTGATCTGTGCAAATGCAGGCTCCCTTTTACCTTCCATCATGAGTGGAAGCTGCCTGAGAGCCTCACGAGATGCAGATACCCAATCTTGAACTTCCTGGCCATTGGGACTATGAGCCAAATAAACCTTTTTCCTATATAAACAACCCAGCCTCAGGTATTCCTTCATAGCAACACAAAATGGACTAAGACAGCAGCTAACTTAGCAAAAGTTGCTCCACTACAAGATATAACTAAAATCTGACAAGTATATTTGTGCTCAAATTTATTAAATGATCTAGTAGAAACAAAAAAGAAATGGATGCCATAAGGTGGTAATAGGGTGAAATAGGCAGGAAATATCAGTAAACATGGTAGTGACTTTCAGTTCAGCCTCAATTATTTCCTTCATTAATTAGTTATGTTGATTATTTTTATAATGCTTTAAAATATGATTGGTAATTTAACTATACAAACAATACCACATTTACAGTAAATGTCTACTACTAAGATGTGGTCAAAGACTATAATTGCTTTCTTGCAGGTATCTTTAACTTCCTTAACACTTTCATCACATTTGTTTCACAAAACCACAGCCATGGTTAAAGCCAACTCTCCACCTGCTCCTTACCTTCAGCCATGCAGTTGAACCCGCTGGAGAACCACACTCATAATTCATGGCCATGAATACGAGATGGGCCATTAATTCAGCATAGCAATCACACACTACATTTCCCTGATCTATTCCTTTTCCAGATGACCATTTCACATATTCTTCTCTCCCTTCAGACCGATCAATACCTTATCCTTCATCCTCACTTTTAGCTGTTTTGATCTTGCTTCCTAGTTAAGAATCAGCATCTGTGTTCACATATTCTCCCTTCCCATCTGTTGCTACAGACGAGTACCTGAGATGCACGCCTGCCAATCTCTCCACCTGGGTTCTAATTTCCATTCCCTTTTGCCTAATTAATGAAATTGCTCCAACAAGTCTCCCTCTTTTTCCTACATCATCAATTTTTTACCTAAAACCTCTCATCTTAAAAAAAATTGATCCTGCTTTTCTTGACAGCTACCACCTCATCTCTTTGCAGGAAAACTCCTCAAAAGAAAAAGTTGTCTATATTCATTAACTCCAATTCCTGTCCCACAATTTTCTTTTAAGTCTACTCCACACAGGGTTTTGCCTCTACCTCCCCATCAACATTGACCTTACAAAGTTCACCAATGATATCCACATTGCAAAATTTAACAATCCATTCTCAGTCCTCTTCTTACTTGATATATCTGCCATATTTGACACTACTGGTCATTCTCTCATTTTAGAATATTTGATTCACTTGGCCTCGAGGACATAATTATCTCAGTTTTTCCTCTTACCTCTCTGGTGGCTCCTCCTCAACCTCCTTTGCTGCCTTCTTTTCCTTGACCTTTTATCAAGAGGCAGCTTCATCTTTGGTGCTCTTTCCTTCTCTATCTACACCTTCTCCTTGGTAATCTCAACCAGTCTCCCAGCATTAAATACCATTGATGTGCTGATAACTCTAAGCTGTATACTAATTTTTTTCATTCATCAGTCTAATTGGATAACTAACAAACAGGTTAAGTTTACAAATGTCCAAAACGTAACTCCTGATTTGTCCATTCATTCTGACTCTAGCCACAGTTTGCCTCATTTTAGTTTATGTAAATTCTATCCTTCTGTTAATCAGGCTAAGAACTTTGGAGTAATCCTTGATATCTTTTTCTCATACTCTACATTCAGTCTAGCAGAAAATCTTGTTTCTTTGACCTTCAACCATTAATATATATTTTAAAATATATTTGTATACTTCTTTCATTATTACCACCTGGGTCCAAGCAATCATCTCGCTGGGTTATTCCAACAAACTCCTGATTAGGCTCCCTGTTGCCGTTTTTGCCCTCTATTGTCATTCTTTTTTTCTTTTTTCAAGATGGAGTCTGACTCTGTCACCCAGGCTAGAGTACAGTGGCGTGATCTCAGTTCACTGCAACCTCCACCTCCCTGGTTCAAGTAATTCTCCCGCCTCAGCCTCTGGAGTAGCTGGGATTATAGGTGGGCACCACCACATCGAGCTAATTTTTGTATTTTTAGTAGAAACAGGGTTTTACCATGTTGGCCAGGCTGGTCTTGAACTCCTGACCTCAAGTAATCTGCCCGCCTTGGCCTCCCAAAGTGCTGGGATTACAGGCGTAAGCCACCACTCCTGGCCTCTATAGTCATTCTTAATGCAACAGCCAGAATGATCCTTTTAAATGGCAAGTGGAACATATCAGTCCTTTGCTCAAAACCCTACAATGGCTCTATTTTTTCAGAGAGAAATCTAAAAGTACTACTACGGCCTATAAGACCATATAATCGTTCCCCTAATTACCTCTGTAACCTCATCACCCTCTTCCTCCCTCTCTCATTCCTATCCAACCACACTGTCCTCTTTGCTGTTAGTTGACTATTCTAGACAGAAATATGCTATTTAAGGAATAGTGAGATGGTTAGTATGCCTGGAACACAGTGATTAAAATAGAGATTGATCAAAGATACAGTTAGAGATAGATAGGGGCCAGACTAGATAGAGTATTGGAGGCTACAATAAAGACTGTAGATTTTATTCTAGAAGAGACAGAAATTCACTGAAGGGTTTTCAGCAGGTGAATGTTAATCAGATTTGTCTTTAAAAGATCACTGGGCATAGTTAATTGTACTTGGGCAAGGTAAAATTTTCATAAATTGAGTGTAAGAAAAGAGGAAAAAATAATTTGGAGGCTATTGTAGCAGTTCTGGCAAAATACATTAGTGATTTAGACCACAATGATCAGATTCAGGGTTTATTTTGAAAGAGCTGAAGGGACTTGCTGATGAAATGGTAAGAAAAAGAAGGAAATCAATTATAAAACTGTCTAATATTGTTTCATTGCAAACACGACCAGATTAAAAACTACTTTAAGTGAGACACTTCTCACAATGCTAAAAATAAACTTACACTTCATTAATTCAACCTCAGCATAAATCCAATATAATGCTTTATTTATATGGATTTAAAAATAAGGAGTAGAGAAACTTTCATAAACACTAGGTACATATAGGAAAATAATAAGATGTTAAGCTTGAAAGTACAGTGTTAGGTCTGAATCAAAAGGTAATATCTCCAATTATATCTTCTTTATAATATCTCCAATTATATCTTCTTTTTAATATCTGCTAGCCGTAAACTGGTATTCTTACATGAATTCAATAATTCAAACATTTAGGAGCCTCAGTAATTTAAGTCTTTGGAACAAGAAACAGGATGAGAAGTGTTTTATTGGAGAAAACTTACGTTGATCATGATCAGGTTACCAGTTCACAAAGGAGATATACTGAAACACTATTTGATACTAAGCAAAATGTCAAAGATTTTCTCTACTACTAGATCAGTGGCATAAATCCACCCTAAGTCACCAGTGACAGAAATGCTTTACTTTCATATAAAACATTTAAAAGAATTAGAAGAGAATTAAAATATTTTTAAAACTCCTTACTCTGGCCGCAGAAGCAAAAGAATCAGGGCCATGCGCTGCATTTCTTATGCCATCTGTTCCAAAGAGGGCTCTAATGCTTCCAGAAGCATCTGTGCGTGCCACCCCAGAGTTTGCAGGTCCCAGCAGTCTTTTCCATTCACATATAGCATCATCTCTTAAAATCTCCATGGCAATAACAGGACCACTCGTAATAAACTGGATCAGCTCACTGCAAAACAGAAGATTAGTTTGCTTCTTTTTTCTGTCAACCTAGTTATCTGTCTTAACAACAGGATATATTTAAATTGGATTATTTCAACATAGACATGAATATTAATAATCTTAGAACCATTGAGAATAGTTAATTTTACAGGGGCAGGAGAAATTTTTCATAAATTGACTGTCTTGCAGTGGCTCAATTCACTTCAAATCACTAGTAATGTCAAATTACTGTTAGCAGAAAAACCACTGTTCTGTTAAATTAAGACTATTATATGACTTAAAATGCATATTGTTGACCTACGCTTTTCCCAGTGCTCTAACAGGTACAGAGGATTTTCCTTTTTATTTACATGTGTTTACCACTGCAGTCAAGTACAATTTCACAATATACAAATTGATGACAGGGATGGATGCCTTGTAACATATTTTTAGAAAGAATTTATTTATTTTTTGTGTAAAACTATTAGAATTCAAAGACTGACAAAGAACTCTCTCAACCAATAAACACTGAGTTGGTTTGGTGATTTAAAAAAAAAAAAAAACAAAAAACCAGCAGGCTTCAAGAAATATCCTTTTATTAGTGTAAAAACTACTCTGGGCTATTTCTGTATTAAATTATTAAAGCTTATGCATAGGTTCTTGATTAAAAATCCAGCACTGAGTCACAGTCCCGCAAGGTATAAAAAACAATATCTCATTTTATTTTCTACTTTTATATGTGTACAGGATGCAATGACAAGTTTAACTATGAAATAAGTGACATCCTCCTTCTGACTGTATTAAGCAGGGACATAGTACTTTTTAGAGTAAGCCCATGTTTTTCTCTCATCTGAAGTAGAGAGAAGAGACCCTCCTGGAGAAAGGAGCATGCTGTGACAGGCTGTTTTGTGCCCACTAACTTACGACTATTTTTTACACACTTCCTTCCACCCTGTACCATGTTATATGTCACCTCCCCTCAGTACTTCCTTTTTAAAACACTCCCATTCATTTTGAAGAATATTTCTAAGAAATAGTATGTACAAAAAAGTATTCTTATCTTCTACCCTAAGAAGTCGATAATACCTCCTTATACACTTTCTGCCAAACCTTTGATGTCAAAACAAACAAAACTCCCAAGACCAACCATTAGATTAAAAAAACCCAAATCAAGGGAGCAAACCATGTTTAGTCACTCAGTAAGCATTTAATCATTACCTACAACATCAGCCTCTGTGCCATAAAAAAAATACCCCCTTCGAGACACTTACAATCTAATGCCCTATTAATACAGAATTCTCAAAACACACTATCAAATAAGCCTATGAATATGGCATGTAACAATACAGGGAATGATGTGCCTGATCATAGATACTGTTTCATGCAATTACTTCACCTAGTCTATTGTTACATCGTTCTCATTAACAGGCAACTAGTTAATCCATTCTTATAATAAAATTTACTGCACGTAAATCACATATAAATCATTAGACTAGGAGTTGTAATTCAATTCTATAAACATATACAAAGTTTATACCAAAAGATAATTTCCACCAATTTTCTAGAAAATTGTATATGGCTATTCTAACAAGACAGGAATATTTTATAATGCTTGATTTGAAATAATCTATAGCATAATAATTTTCTCATATAAAAATTTTTTTTTAAAAACCCACTACTCAGTGCAGGATATCAAATAACATGTCTACTGTGGCCATTTCATTTGGCTGATACAACATTCTTTCTTATTAGAAGTGTAAACACTCTTTGTCAACAGTAACATGAGTATGCAAAATATTCACTTAAATTTAATTACATGTCAAATATTTAGAATATATAGATTCAGTGTAACATATATTATTTGTTATGTGTCAAGGAACAAAATATATATCAAACTATTTAGTTAAAATAGAAGGGTTCCATGAACATTGCTTTATGTATACAAGACTACCAAAATAATTTAAAAGTACAACAGGCTACAGTAACCAAAACAGCATGGTACTGGTACAAAAATAGACACATAGATCACTGGAACATAATAGAGAACCCAGAAATAAAGTCACACATCTACAGCCATCTGAACTTTGACAAAGTCAACAAAAATAAGCAATGGGGAAAGGATTCTCTATTCAATAAATGGTGCTGGGATACCTGTCTAGCCATAAGCAGAAGAATGAAACTGGCCCCCTAATTTTAACCATATACAAAACTTCACTCAAGATGGATTAAAGATTTGAAAGTAAGACCTCAAACTGTAAGAATCCTAGAAGAAAATCTAGGAAACACCATTCTGGACATTGGCCTTGGGAAAGAATTTATGACTAAGTCCTCAAAAGTAATGGCAACAAAAACAAAAATTGACAAGTGGGACTAAAGAGCTTCTGCACAGAAAGCTTCTGCACTAGCGACAGAGTAAAAAGACAACCTACAGAATGGGAGAAAATATTCGCAAACTATGCATTCAACAAAGGACTAATATGCAGAATCTGTAAGGACCTTAAACAATCAAACAAGCATGAAACAACCCCACTAAAAAAATGAGCAAAAGACATGAATACACACTTCTCAAAAGAACATACAAGCAGCCAATAAGCATATGAAAAAATGCTCAATATCACTAATCATCAGAGAAATGCAAATCAAAACCACAATGAGATACCATCTCACACCAGTCAGAATGGCTATTATTAAAAAGTCAAAAAATAAACATGCTGGCAAGACTACAGAGAAAAGAGAATGCTTATACACTGTTGTGGCAATGTTAATTACTCCAGCCACTGTGGAAAGCAGTGTGGATGTTTCTCAAAGAACTTAAAACAGAGCTACCATTTGACCTAGCAATTCCATTATTGGGTATATACCCAAAGGAAAAGAAATTCTACCGAAAAGACACATGCACTCATACACTCATTGCTGTGCTATTCACAATAGCAAATACATGGAAATAACTCAAGTGCCCATCAGTGGTAGACTGGATAAAGAAAATGTGGTGTATATATATATATATATATATATATATATATATATATATATATATATAAAACACAGAACTCTACACAGCCATAAAAAAATAAAATCATGTTCTTGGCAACAATATGGACACAGTTGGAGGCCATAATCCTAAGCAAATGAATCCAGAAACAGAAAACCAAATACTGCATGTTCTCACTTACAAGTAGGAGCTAAACATTAAACACACATGGACACAAATATGGGGATAATAGACACTGTGGACTACTAGAGGAGAGAATGCAGGTGGTGTGAAAAACTACCTGGTGGGTATTATACTCTCTATCTAGATGATGGGATCCATACTCCAAACCTCAGCATCATACAATATTCCCATGTAACAAATCTGCATATGTACCCCCTGTATCTAAAATAGAAGCTGAATCCTTTTTTTAAAAAAGTCAAAAAACAACAGATGCTGGCAAGTCTGTAGAGAAAGGGAACACTTACACACTGTCGATGGGAATGCAAATTAGTACCTCAACCACTGTAGAAAATAGTTTGGAGTTTT
Source organism: Macaca fascicularis (assembly GCF_037993035.2). Classification (NCBI taxonomy): domain Eukaryota; kingdom Metazoa; phylum Chordata; class Mammalia; order Primates; family Cercopithecidae; genus Macaca; species Macaca fascicularis. The sequence goes on from NC_088375.1 coordinate 26,942,213, forward strand.
TTCAAAGGACTTGAAACAGAACTACCATTTGACCCTGAAATCCCATTACTGGTATATATCCAAAAGAAAATAAATATTTCTACCAAAAAGATACATGCACTTGCCTGTTCACTGCAGCACTATACACAATAGCAAAGATATGGAATCAACCTAGGCGCCCGTCAGTGGTGAACTGGATAAAAAAAATGTGGTACGTATACACCATGGAATACCATGCTGCAATAAAAAAGAATGAAATCATGGCCTCTGCAAGCAACATGAATAGAGATGGAGGCCATTATCCTAAGCAAATTAACACAGAACAGAAAACCAAATGCCACATGTTCTTACTTATAAGTGGGAACTAAATAATGACTACTCATGGACAATAGTATCTACTGATGGCAACGACAGACACTGGGGACTATTAGAGTGGGAGAAAGGGAAGGGAGCAAGAATTGAAAAACTAAGTATTGGGTATTATGCTCAGTACCTGGGTAATGGGATCAATTGTACCCCAAACCTTAGCATCACACAATATTCCCAGGTAACAAACCCACACATGTACCCCCTGAATCTAAAGTAAAAGTTGACATAAAAAATACAAATTAAAAAAATTAAAAGCCCCACAAACACAAAAGCATAACAAAAATATTGAACATCAAATATAATTATCACTCCATTTAAAAAAATTCAGCCAAAAATTTTAAAAGTTATCCTTCTTGTAATGTAAACAAATCATCCTATTTGCAACTAACTAAAGTTTAAGCTTTTTAATGATAAAATATAGGAATTCTTAATAAAAAGACAGAGAATGCAATTCTTAGAATTCTGTGCAGTTGCAAGATGTCGCTATGGCCCTTCTGACAGATTATTCTCATGTAATAAATTTTAAAAATATAAATCCATAGTTTTCTAGGATATCCTCCTTTATATGCCAGTAATCCCCAAATTAAGGACCTACTTGAAAAAAGGCCTTGATTGGTGATCTACGTGAAAATCCAGTGCTTCTTTCCTATAAAATAATCAAAACGACAATAGTTAAGAACTATAAAAGAAAACACATTACTTTAGCTTACATTAATAAAATAAAGATAAAATCCTCTCAATCTATACTAATTTATATATTAATTAATAATTTTTCACCAAATATTCTGTCAAAACCTCTCTTTTAAAATATTTTGTAAGTATGAGTAATAGCGATATAAATAAAAATTAATGTAGGAGGCAATATTTACTTTTCTACTTATGTTATATATCATCTATCTTCTTTTTTTTTTTTTTCAGATTGAGTCACCCAGGCCAGAATGCAGTGGCACGATCTTGGCGCTTGCTACAACCTCCACCTCCTGGGTTCAAGCAGTTCTCCTGTTTCAGCCTCCCAAGTCACTGGAATTACAGGTGTGTGCCACAATGCCTGGCTAATTTTTGCACTTTTACTAGAGATGGGGTTTCACTACGCTGGCCAGGCTGGTCTCAAACGCCTGACCTCAGGTGATCCACCCACTTCGGCCTCTCAAAGTGCTGGGATTACAGGTGTGAGCCACCACACCTGGCCTTATCGTTTTTCACAGCATCCTGAACATTACAGAAACAAAGGTTAATATTTGACCAATGAGAATATTTGTTTTTTTTTTGTTTGTTTTGTTTTGTTTTGTTTTGTTTTTTTAAATTTATTATTATACTTTAAGTTGTAGGGTACATGTGCATAACGTGCAAGTTTGTTACATATGTATACTTGTGCCATGTTGGTGTGCTGCACCCATCAACTCATCATTTACATCAGGTATAACTCCCAATGCAATCCCTCCCCCCTCCCCCCTCCCCATGATAGGTCCCGGTGTGTGATGTTCCCCTTCCTGAGTCCAAGTGTTCTCATTGTTCAGTTCCCGCATGTTCTCACTCATAGGTGAGAATATTTGTTTTTTAAAGTCTAAATAAGTTGCAGCCAAAAAATGCAAAGCCATCTTCTAATTAAAAATTTGTCACTTTTTTTTTCCACAGGCTTTACACTTAAGAGTTTAGGCTAGAATTTTAACTTAATGTTTACAGCTTTTTTTCTTAGCTAGGTCTCTCCAAAGGAAAGACTATACAGTCGTGTTTTTAAAAGCTGCCTGAGAAATTATGTATCTTAATTTGTTTTTATTTTATTGGTTACTAATGCTTTAACTGACATCACCAAAAAAGGGGAGAATATGGAAACATTTAGAATTCAGAGTTTATTAATTGTAACAGGGATTTACTTTTTACATTCATATTACCACTAAAGAATATCTACACAGGCAATAAAAGAATGCACTTTAAACTGATTAGCTAAAAACTCTAAAAAACTTTTTTTAAAGCAAACTGGGTGACTCTCCTAAAACTGTGTAGTTTTCTTAAAGGCTTTGAACTGGGTTCACAGTATGTGACAAATATATGTAAACATTAACTACTTTTAAAAACTGGAAAGTGTTCCCCAGCAAAGAATCAACCTTTCAGGCTTAAGAATTAATTTAATATGCAATGCTTTTAAGATTTTATCAGCATATTACAAAATGAATTTATATAACAAGTTATATCACACATACTCTCATTCTAACCAAATGTACTTAAACATTCATTTGGCTATGAAGAGATTATGAAATATGTAATGCCAATATAAAGAATAAAATTCATCCTGAGACATAGAAAGGAGAAAAAAATCTAATTTTTCTAGAGCCAATTATAGCCATGATTAAATTATTCTATTTATTCCTTACAACAATATATTGAAATAGGTGTGATCACCTTCATTTTACATTTGAAAAGAATAAAGTTCAGCATGGTTACATAACTTGTCCAGTTCACAAAGCTAGTAAGGACAAGATAAGAAGATTCGAACCCAAAGCTCTCTGCAAATTTCTGACTGCTTATGCTCTTGCTACTACTAACTGCAGAACAACATTCCAGAGGGTAAATAGAAAAACTCACAAAAAAAGAGATATGTAGATATTGTATTACAGTCTAAAATGGAGTAAAACTGAATGACTGAAAAACTCACATGGAGAATAAATTAGAAGAGTTAGCAGAAGAATACTAAAACAACCAATTCTAAACTTTTCAAACACACACAAAAAACTGAACTACAAGAAAAGAAAAAACAACCATAATCTTAAACATCCTTGAAAAGAAAAACCTCAATCCATTACTAAAAATACTTCATTGTTTTCATCCAACATGTCCCCGATTCCATAGTTACCTCCATTCAAAATCTAAAATTGAAACCAGGATGAGAGTTCATAAATGTTTTCCCATCATTCTTACCTAATTCTTTGCTTAAAAGGTTTAGAAGGAGATAGGTATTAACAAGTGCATCACTATCTAGAGAAGTTTTTTGTTATTGTTTTGTTATGTTTTGTTGTGTTTTTATAAAGAAACTAACCGTTCTTTCACAAGGATCTAGCCATTAACCCTTTCAAGAAATAGTTACTTAATGCCTACCTTCGTTGCGGCACGGATCCAAGAACTAGAAATACAAAGTCATACAGAACTCAGCAGCTATCTTCTGGATATTGCATCATGGGGGAACTGACATTTGAACAAACAATTTTAGAAAAGATGCATACATTGTGAGAAATTCCTCCAGGTGAGTTTCTCTCTTCTAACTTGTCTTATTGGGTATGCCAAGAATGCAAGGACCTGACTGATCTTTATCAGTGTCATTTCTCAGGATTGTGTTTGCAACAAGCAACCTTGAGGGATAAGGTAAAGCCTCTCTTCAGTATAAAGAGTAGGCTTGTTTATTGCTTGCTAATGGAACAGCTGGTAACCCAAGTTCACTCCTTCTTGGTTGTGATGCCACCCTCTACATACACAGTATATACCTGGGCCTAGGTCATTTTATTCCTACAGGATATGGAGGCAAGGAGAACCAATATAAACACGATGCTCATGCTGCTTGCTCTACCATAATAGTCTTTTGTCTCTGACTCAGAAGTCTCATGTCATCTGCTAACATCCATGGAAGAGTTACAGGCAACTTCCTAGCTTAATAAATTGGATGAAATCCCAAGCTCAGCATACTAATAAAAATACATGAACTGATATGAATGATTACATAAGCAGTTAAGTTTTCTTGGGAATTAGTTTCCATGAGACACTTGGGTTGGTTCTGAATGATGAATAGGAATGGATTAGACAGAAGACAAGGCAGAGCATTCAAGACAGTACAATATTATGTACAAAAGAACTGAGATGGGATAAAGCACAACATGTTCAGGGAACTGAAACCTAAGTATCGTCTTAGAGCTATTACAGTAGGTGAGTCCAGATGACTAAGAGTCTTGTATACTCCATCAAAGAGCTTGTCTGCTTGTCCATTTCTTCCTGCATATGGGAAACCACTGATGGATTTAAGGAAGGGAGTGGTAACATGTTCAAATTTTCATTCTATAAGGTTACTTCTAGTGGCAATAAGAAAATGGCATGGAGCAATCTTTAGGTAGGAAATGAGCCATCAAGGAATAGAAGGTAGTAAGTCAAGAAGTAGACAAAACAGTCAGTAGCCTATTTTGATACTTTGAAAGCCTGAATATGAGTCTATAAAATGCCTAAACTAAGGGGCTGCAATAGGAATTATAAGGAGAGTATTGCTCCCAGAGATATACAGAAAGCAGAAGTAAAAATATTTATAAATCAGGTAGGTATGAAGAATGGGGGAGCAGCAAGATGAATCTAGGATCACTTTCAGATTGACAGTTGTAGAGAGAAGTCAAGGCTGAAGATGTATTTGGAATTCATCTATAAGTGGTAGGTGATCATTTGGACATGGATGGGACTACTCAAGTAAAATTGTAAAGAAAAGAACATACAACAAGCTGGATGCAGTGGCTCATGCCTGTAATTCTAGCACTTTGGGAGTACAAGGCAGGAGACTCACTTGAGGCCAGTTCAAGACTAGCCTGGGCAACAAAGCGAGACCACGTTTCTGGAGGAATACCTAATCGAAATCATAGTGACAGTCACTGAGATGGGAAAGCAAATAGAACAGAGCCCTGTATGATCACTCACAGAGATGCTGAAGTCATCCCAACTGTCAGGAGACACTGGAATAGAAGGAGACTATAACTTTAAACAAACAAAGTGTCCAAATCTTTAACAAATGTGGAGTTGGTGAACTGTAGAATGGAAATGAGGCTCAGTGGGTGGTAAAACAACTAAATAACATGAATTTCTAAGGATGAAGAAGAGTACAGATTTTTAGGAGAGAGCTAAAACACACTATATCATGACCCTGTGACACAAGAAACATTCCTGAGTGAGCAGCCTACAGGGCTAAAAGGAAAGGGATGTCCCTGGAGAAGGGTCAGATTTCAACTAAACTAAAAATGTGTGGGCAAGGATACACTCTGTTAAGACACTATGGACATAGGGATATTTGTTCACAATGAAACTTGATTTCCAGAGGGGCGAGTGAAAATGATTTGGTAAGAGATTTGTGTTCAGAAGACTATGAGAAAAGGAAGTGTATAACTACAAATGAATAGGTGTGTTAACAAGTAATTAGAAGGGCTTGCATCTGTGGTACTCCAAATAATGAAGTGTTTCATAAGGCATGGGTGGAATTAACAAGATTTAAGATTTCAAAGAAACTAGCAAATGTACACCCTATGGTGCTCTTGAAGTGTTCACTGGTTTTAGCATCTTTCTTCATGTGCTATAGGGCCATTATGATAAACAAGCAGCATCTTTACCACAGGAAGTTGGATACCAAGTCATCAGACACTGGAAGTATAGAGACGCTAAACTCATGTAACCCTCACCACAACTTTATGAGACAGGTACTATTATAAATCCCATTTTGCAAACGAAGAAATAAACACAGTGGTAAATTGTTCAGTCACACACCTAGTAAGTAGCACAGTTACAAGCAATCTGGTCTAAATACTGTGCTCTGAAATGTAAGCCTCCTCTCTCTCTAGAAAATATGTAAACTAGGAGATCATACAAAAGGAAAATATTCCAATTAAACATGTCATTGTCAGGGTACAATGGAGGGTATTGTGTTCAAGTTTCTTGGAATCAGATGTATTGAAGCTGACTTGAATGTCTACTGCTCCCCACTGTCCCCGCTCTCACAGAAACAAAAATGCAACTGACCCATGGAATAAATCCAGAAATAAATGATTTATTGAAGCATTAAGAAGATAGCTGATCAAAAACAAACAAAAACTAGTGGAGAAACATGAGAACACTATTGGAGCCAGATCTGCCTAACTGCTACATTCCTGTCCCTAGAGACACTCTGTGTCACACTCAGCCAACCAGAGTGTGATCCCAGGAAACAAAGGCCTCTGCCCTATACTCATCTCCCTTCTTCATCTTCCAGAATGTTTCAGTCTTTGCTTTGTTTACTTGATAAGAAATTTTTTTAAAACAGGTGTCCAATATCATGGAACAATCATTAGATTTTTTTCTAAAGGATCTCTAAAAAAATTGAAGAGAAGGTTTTCCCTATCCTTTGTTTGTACATTGGTAATATTCTCCTTGCCACTCTCACGAGGTTAGAGTTACTTACTTCATCATAGAAAGGGATAAATAGAATGTATAAGTCTTATTTTCACTAAATAACTTAGAAAATATCTGGTTAAATGGGTTAGATTGCTTTTTAGATAGGTATATTTACCTATCTAGGTAAAAAATAAATAGGTATATTTATCTATTATTTATAATAAGAAGAGCTAAATGTAAACATTTCCAAATGCATCATCTTTGGAAATCCCAACAATAACATCCTCTTGTCAAATAAAAATAATCAGACATTAATTTCATCTATTAATTTTATACAGTGTGTTATCCTTATATATTAAGAAAAGATTATAATTATCAAGCATTGGTGTTATAAAAGCAGATGGGGTTTTGAAAGACAATAATAATTAAATGAGGCATGCATAATTTGACAACTCCTAATTACTGAGACTTCAGTGGTTATTTATGCATCTGATTACTTGTTGTCTTATTGTTCTTTCTTTCTTCTTTTCCTTTTTGTTACCTGGTGTAATGACTACATGACAGCTGAATTTCTACCCTGTCCTAACTTTGCTGATCTTTAAGAAACGGGATGTCTGCAATAAAAAGTTCCCTTTACAACCAGACCAGCTGAGACTGGTTAGAACTGAGACAGGCAAACGACTGACATCAAAAAGACCTCGGGCTTCATTATAATCTTATTTTCATACTATATGACATGCCCACCAGCACCATGACAGCTGAAAAAGACCATGACAAGGACCGGAAGAGGCCATAAAAAGACAAAAAGGAAAGCAGCACTCCGATTCACCATCAATTGTGAAACCGATGGAAGTTCACCACCAATTTCCAGAAAAGAAATGCATGCTGCTCCTCTTGCTTTTTATGTCCTTTATTAGAGAAATCCTTTTATTTTAACCCCCTCACCCTTCTCTAGTTGAGAAGTTGATTTGTGAGCCACGCTCCTGTTTCTCAATTCCATGGACACTGAATAAAGCCTGCACTTGATACCCACTTTCGGTTTTGTGTATAGGCTTCATGACACTGAACAGGAAAAGATCCCATCTTTTGGGGGCCAGCTTTGTCAGTAACATTCTAGATGAACTCCTGCAGTTCCCATTTTGGTAAGGTTACTATTCTATTCTTGGTCATTCAATAGGAGGTTTTTAAATTTTAAACAATGACAAGAAAGATAGAAAATGATTTTTTAAAAAGTAATCAGACATTACATAACTGAAAATGATCAAAAAATTACCTTGAAAGCATCATCATTTTGAGTTTGGTTATAGTAAATCCAGCTTTGTTTATAATTTCAATTATTTCTCCAGCCTTTGATATTGCATCTGGTTTAATTAGGGCTAGCGTTCTATAAGGAAACAAAAAATAAGTTTGCAAATAAAAATAAAACGAGATCAACAGTTTTTATTTATAATTCCCAAGCAGCAGTAGTTTTCTCAACAATCATCCTAGATCATCAAAATTTGAAATTAATTATATAGAAAAGTGTATTAAAGACATCCCTTAAAAACTTATACAAAGTAAGCGTAGTATTTTTCCCATGAACATCAAAATTAGATACTAAACTTGGGGGAGGGGGGAAGTTTAGGAAAAAAAGCACTAAAATTGTTATTTTTAATGTATCCGAATGAGAAAACACAGGCATTTAGAATCTCCAGTTCTTAGAATACATTTTGTACAAAGGACTAATCTCTAAAACAGTGCATTAAATATATTATGAGCTTGGTTTCTGATCTCTTAGACTTCAACATATGTATGCTATCTAGTCAGTTCACCACTGATTTGGAAATAATTATATATTCTTCTATTGATTCTTTATTCATAACATGGGTGATTGCATGAAGAATCAAATGTCTTCTTATACAACAATGTATATGAATTGGTAACAACGTGCTAACTTTTAAAATCATGTTCTTCTCCAAGAGGATACATCAGAACAATGCACTCTCCCCCTCTGAAGATTCAGAATTAAGAGCAATTTGGAGATGAAGATCACCTGAGGGTCCTCATTTTACTGATGAGGAAACTAGGCCTACCAAGGTAACATGCCAGAGGTTACACAACCGGTCAGCAGCATTCTCAGGACAAAACACCCAGCTCACCAGACTCCTAGGTCTGTCCTTCCACGTGACAAATAATGTTACTATTAATATTATTAAAAAGGGGCATCATCACCAAATTCTCAAGAATATTATTTGCAAACGCAATATAAAAATTATATTGGCTGGAGTAATTCTGCTTTTGTGATAAAGAGTTGCTGCCACTTTCCCCTCTGCATTTCCAATTGCTCTTATAACACTGGCATTAATTCAAGGAATCCATAAAAGGAGAATGGTTGGTCTTTTCATTGTTGGATTTTTTTCACCAATAAGACAAAGTTAGCTCAGGATAAAATTCAAATATCCTTACTTAAATTGGATATAGCTTATGGCTGAGGTTTAAAACTGTAATAACAAAAGAAAGTGTTCATCTTAGTGTGTTTATTACAAATTATAGCAGATAATGCTTTTCTTTGTTTTAAAGCAGATGAGTCAGTTATATTACTTTATATTGTCTAGCTTCATTGAAAACACACTTAAAACTCTTCACTTTTTAATTCATATTATTTAAATATTTTAAACCAAACTAACCTATAAACTGTTTATGCTCAACTCTGGAAGAACATTTCACTGACCATGGCTGTTAAAGAAAATATAAAACATGGCAGTAGTCATCAATGTCTATAAACAAGAAGCAATGTGAAAAGTCTAAAATTGACAAACAGCTTAAAATGTAATTTGATTTTCTCTTAAATGCCTACTAGAGACAAAAGATTGATTATGTGATAAATGACTCTAAAGAAATTCCTCTGTCATGTCTTTGCTGCTTAATTTTTCAGTAAGTAATAGTAAATTGTATTTTGGAGGGAAAATAAGAGAAATGTCAGGCATTATATGTGTTAATTTCAAAATAACGATAGCACATGAAGAAACAATAGGGCAACAAAGATATATCAGTAGTATCTCTGTTATCTGTAACTGCATAACAAACCATCCAAATATGTAGTGGTGTAAAACAACAAATTCTCAAGGTTCTGTAGGTAGGCTGTGCAGTGGTTTTACCAAGAATCATTCACACAGCTGTATTCAGCTAGTGGACCAGCTGGGGGCTGTGCTCAGCTGAGACAACTAGGCTTTTCTCTCCTGTGGTCCTTAAGGAAGCTAGACCAGGGCTCTTCAAATACCACCACACAGCAACCAATGTACAGGCAATTGTCAAGTGTCCCCTTGAGTCATGTTTGCTGACATCTCTTTGGCCAATGCAAGTCACGTGGTCAAGCTCAGCGTCATTATGAGAGAAAACCACGAGGTATGATTCATTGAGAGCCATCAGTGTAACAATCTACCACTTAGTAATCCTCTTGCCTGCGCTGAGGCAAGCACTGTAAGATGCAGCATGAGATACTCTCCAAAGAAAACAAAAAATTATAAAAACCACTATTTAAGATTAAAACTTCTTAGCAATACACAGTAACTACTTCTTGTGAAAAAAGAGTTTGGCCAGCCTTCATGAACCCAGAATATGGATTTCCAGAAAAAAAACAATTCTCACAGAGCTATGCAATAAATGTCTTCATCAGGTTCTGAGCAAAAATCACAGTAAACATATTTTTGAGACAGATGACTGACTGGTATACAATAAATGTCCCAGATAGTATATAGTGCTATTGCTATGTAATAACGTCTTAGATAGCACAGTGCTACGGACTCTTCAAATGCCATTGACCAAAAAGAATAAATATGCAAACTTTCATCTATGCTAATGTATGTAACTATTCTAAAAGGTATTCATATTTGTCTTAAGTATATAAAAACCTATTCTAAACATCAAGGCTAAATTTTTGGTTTTTCTCATGCTTCCCTTACAAGCATAACATGTGTATCTGCCCCATGGATAAAGGAAGATTGTCTCAAATGAGGCACCTGTAATTTGGAGGAAAATTCAGTGAGTCAAGACTTTTGCTTGGCAACAATAGCAAAATTATTCAGAACAATTCTTCTACCAAAAACTAAAAAAGTTGATATTTTTAAAAATCTTTTAAAAATTAAAGATAAATTGACTAGATCATAAATAATTACTGGGACAAAAGTGGAAAAAAAAAAAAAGTAAGAATGAAAGGTAAGAATAAAAGTTGTTTTTGACTTGACAGCATTGCCTATCTGGAAACTCTGAACTTTGCTTTGTAATACATCATTGGGAAAGGGTAACAGAACCCAAGAGATGATCCTTCCTAAACCAATCTGGGCCCAAAGGCTACACCATCCCCCTTAGGGTGAATCAAAAACAACCAAGTCTTGAATGGCAATACAAGTTCACATCATCTAAGCAGTCTCAAAACTTACAATTTTTGAACTACCAGTCATACCGACTGCTAATGCCTCTGGGAAAAAGAAGCAAAGACAATTAATTCCCTCCTAGTAGGAAAGTAACGTCATCCTGTACCTCAAATAATTCATATGAAAATGCATATGACACATATAATATATACATATATGCAATACACCCACACATACACACATGGCAATCATACAGAAAGATAACCACACACACATACACACATACAGGGACAAGGCCAACATGAGGGAAAACCAGGAGAAACAACAGAAGAGAGACCCACAAATACTTCAGATACTAGAATAATCAGATAAAAACTTTAAAATATCTGTGCAAACTATGGTTAAAGGACTAAAAGACAAGTTACAAAATATTATCAGGCTATAGAAAACTATAAGCTACAAAACTGAATAAGTAGATCTGAAAAAGAAAATATTAGAATATCTTGTGATGAAAATACAATAATAAAAAGGAGAACTAGATAAAGGGTTTGACAGAAGAAAGCAAATTCAGAATGAAGCACAGAAAAACAAAAAGATACAACAGAGATAAGAAAATAGTTTCATGAATGTAAGTGAAATAAAGACATTTTCAGATGAGAGCAAACTGAAAGAGTTTTCTATTAATAAACATACTCAAAAGGAAATTACTTTTTTAAAATGTAATTTAAGCAAAGGTAAAATCATCACAAACAGAATGTTTCAGATAAAAGAAAGGATAAAAAGCAAAAAGTGAAGAAACCTAAATGAATACTGATTACATAAAACAATAATAGTAAATCATTAGGTTCATGGAAAAACAAAAACAAAAAAAATACACAACAAAAACAGCATATAATTCAGCAAAAATCCCAGCAAAAATTGAGCTAAAGTCTTCTGAGATTCTTAGATTTTCAAGAAGGAAGGTGAAAATATTAATTAGATTTAAGTTTTACCAAGTTAAGTACATATGTTGTAGTTTATAATGTAAACACTAACTGTATGCAGAAATAAAAGCAGATGAAAAAATCCTCAAGCAATCCAATCAATCAAAAGTAAGATAATAAAACAGGCAGGAGAAGAAAGCTCAGGATAAGATGTCAGAGTTAAAGCCAAGTATATTAGTAGTTACATTACAAATAAGTACTCTATAGTAGATGCAGGTTATAAAATTGTATTTATAAAAAAAAATTTTTAAGATAATCTGATTGGATTTTAAAGCCTAGATGACGGGTTGAAAGGTGGAGCAAACCACCATGGCACATGTATACCTATGTAATAAACCTGCACGTTCTGCACATGTATCCCAGAACTTAAAGGAAAAAAAAGATACAAAAAGCAAACAAACAACAACAACAAAAACAACTAATGAAAGGCATACTTAGAATAGAATACTGAAAATCTAAAGTAAAAAGAATGGAAAAGGTATACCATGCGAATGTTAACCAAAAGAAAGCCAGTGCAGCTATATTAATATCAGAGAACGTAGACTTTAAGGTGAAAGGCATTGCTAGAGATGAAGATGGTCTCTTCATAGTAATAAAAAGTTCAATTTACCAAGAAGATATAACAATTTAAATCACCTAGTAACATACCCTTAAAATTATAATATAAAGACTACATAACTATAGGAAGAAATAGACAAATGATAATTACATTAGAAAAGTTTAACAAAGCCTTGGCAATTGATACAATAAGCTGCCCAAAAATTAGTAAATATGTGAAAGATTTGAACATCACAATTCACAGACTTTACCTAATGGATGAATATATAAAACTATACAAAACAACTGCAGACTAAACATTCTTTTCTTTTCTTTCTTTCTTTTTTTCTTTTTTTCAGAGATGGAGTCTTGCTGTGTTGCCCAGGCTGGAGTGCAGTGGTGCCATCTCAGCTCACTTGAACCTCCCGGGTTCAAGCAATTCTCCCACCTCAGCCTCCCAAGCAGCTGGGACCACAGAAGCATGCCACCACACCCGGCTAATTTTTGTAATTTTTTAGTAGAGACAAGGTTTCTCTTGTCTTGGCCATGTTGGCCAAGCTGGTCTCCAACTTCTGACCTCAAGTGATCCACCTGCCTCAGCCTCCCAAAGTGCTGGGATTACAAGCGTGAGCCACCACACCTGGCCTAAACATTCTTTTCTAACACACATAGCTAGTTAATAATTTACTATTCTAAGCCAGAGGCAAATCTCAACCAGTATGAAAGGCAAAAATCATGAAGAATATGTCCTCTAGACACATGCAATTCAGCTAGATTCCAATACAAAAAGAGAATAAACAAATCTCCATATGTTTGGAAGTAAACATAATTCTAAATAAATAATAAACCAAAGAAGACAACACAAAGAAAGTAAAAAATATTTCTAACTGAATAAAAAATACATATCAAAAATAATAGGATATGATTATAAGCAGTATTTAGAAGGAAATTTGTACCCTTAATTGCATATATTAAAAATGTTAAAAATTGATAGAGTACATAATTCTGAAACTACTAATAGCAGAAAAGTGGAATAAAGAAAATTGGTCAGTAACCACCAACTTAGAATTGTGTGTCTAGCAATAGTACCATTAAAGAAAGAGGGTAAAATAAAAAACATGTGCAAATTAAAAAGAAACAGGTAGCTTACAATGAAGAAATGAAGGATAACAAGAAGAGAAATTATTCTAAAAGGACAGGTTGATATGCAAGAAGAATTGGTGAACAAATGTTTAGGTAAATCCAAGCAAATATTGTTTCTATCAAAATAAATAAATAAATAAACAAACAAATAAATAAAAGAATGTCTAACATGCAGGCAAAAAAACCTGAATGTCCAAAGACAACAACAACAATAACGAAACTATGTAAGGTTTAAGAGAAATTAGAGCCAAAGTGTCCTAAACTTGTTGTATGACTTGGGAGAGAGCCATGTTATTATAGAACTTTAAGTTAAATACATGAAAAAATTTCAAGCGTAACCAATAAAGAATAAGTATAAAAATCACATAACCTCTAAAGCAACAGAGAATATAGTAGGCAGAATAATACTACCCCTCAAAGATATCCACATCATAATCTCCAGAACCTATAAATATGTTACCTCACCTGGCAAAAAGGACTTTGCAGAGGTGATTAAGATTACAGGCCTTGAGATAGTAGAGATTATTCTGGATTAATTCCCAAGGGCCCAATCTCATCACATGAGTCCCTAAAATCAGAGAATCTTTACTAGCTTTAGAGAACCAGAGAGATGTCAGTGTGGGGAGGACTCAGCATGCTATTGGTGGCTTTGAAGATGGAGAAAGGTGGCCCCAAACCAAGGAAAGTGGATGGCTTCAAGATGTTGGAATACGCAAGGAAATCGATTCTTTCCTAGAGCCTCAAGAGAAATGCAGCCTTATCAACACCTGATCTTTACCTGATGAGATCTGATTGAACTTCTGACAGAACTGTAATATCATAAATTTGTATTGTTTAAGTGACTAACTTGGTGCTAATTTGTTATAGCTTCAATAGAAAACCATAAAATATTAAAAAAAAAAAAACTGAAGAGAGGAAGAAAAATTTCTTCAACTAATCCAAAGAAAAGGCAAGAAGAAAAAATAGAAAAACAGCAAAACAAAATAGAAATATATACAAAAATATCAATAATCACAGCATATTTAAATGTACATGTAGTAACTATACCAATGAAAATATAAGGGTTCCAGATTAAATTAAAAAAAAAAACTATATGCTATTTACAAGAGATATAAGACATATCTTAAGCATAACAGGGCAAGACTAAAAGAGATGGCAAAAAGATATTCATTAACCCAAATACACTATCAGTCAAACTCTTTCTAAGGAAAGATGGCTCAAGCTGGAGCTGGAAAGGAAATTGAACTCTAATCTGTTAACTGACGAAGGACCATATGACTGAGAATTGTAGAATGGAAAGGCAGAATTTTATCTTATTTTAAGGAAAAAAATATCAATTTCTCTCCGGGAATTTAATAATGAGAAGGCATTTTTCATTGTATTATTTGGGAGGCAGTTGTACTGTTGTTGGGTCTGTCGTACAATCAAGAGCATGCCATCTTGGACAATGATACTATAGGTAAGTAAAGATGAGAAAAAGATTGGGGGTGAGTTTTTAGCAAGGCCTTTGTTACTGAACTAAGGTGTTTCTCTTTGGGTGCCTTTCAGCAGCCAAAACTCAACTGCTCACCACTGGTCCTAGGACAATATACAAAGTAACAGTAACTGGTATTGAGGGAATGGTTTCCTAAAGGTGACAGCAAGACTAAACTAATATTCATCTGGTCTCTTCTCCAAGAAGTAGCCATAGTCTACTAGAGCATAGCAGCCAATTGGCTTAAAGGTATAAAACCCAGAAAACAACTAGGAATGTGTACCCTTGCTCCTTATGAGTAAAGTAACTTCCATCCCTGTTCCCATGAGAAAGTGCTCTCTCTCCTTCTTCCATTTGCTCCTCCACGTCTGGACATATTTAAGGGTTTCTGGTTATACGTGGCCCTATCTCTTTTTTCTCAGACCTGCAGGTCCTCAAGTAGGGGATAGTGTACAAGTAAGGGATAGCGTATTGTTCTGCTGCTTTCACATGTTAAGCACGTAGTAGTCAGAGTCCAGCACCTGCAGTGGAAGCCTGTTTCTCTCCAGTGCTCTCTCTCCTGTGCTCCATGGGCTGGGAGGCAGGATGAGAACCCTGAGCAAGTGTGCCCTCAGTTTGTTCAGTAGATCCACCTTTTCCTCAGGCGGGCTTCTAAGTTCCAGATCAGTGTAAGGGAAGAGGAAATAGGATTAGAAAGAAAACCTCAACCATTCTCAAACACAGCTTTCACAAGACAGCCTAAATAAAATTAATACTTAATATTTTGATCTACATCTGTCTCCTGTGTTAGTTCTTCATCAGTTAGTAATCTGGAAGGAAGAATGGAGACTAACTGAGCTCAAGAAATGACAAGCAGCTGTTTTAAGGAGGAATGTAAAAGATAAAAAAGAGAAGAGAAATAAGAGAGATTGTATGAAGGAGACAAGTAAATTGGTAAGATTAGGTCCCCATGTGGATTTAGGGATAAAATACATATGGAACTCAAGGACAGCTACCAATTTTCTATGTATGTGATTAGGTGAATGTTGTGTTAGTGCATACATAAGTAGGTTTTTCAATGAAAGAGAATTAATTTAATTTTGAATTTGTTAATTAATTCAATTTTGGATTTTTAAGTTCCTGTGAAAAATCTACATGGAAAAGTTCAGGAAAAAGATTAAACATATGGTTTTACAGCTGGGGTGATGACATAAATTTGGAAAGCAACACATTGTTGAAGTCATGGAGTACATAGAATCGCCTGGGAGGGTATATAGAATGAGAAAAAGAGGGCCATGAACAGAACGCTGGGGGAATACCAGGAGTCTTTTTTGCCTCTGAGAAGGAATGGCTCTGAGAAAAAAATAGCCAGAGAGACAGAGGTGGAAGCAATGGTAGGGGTGGGGGTGGTGAAGTGCCATAACAACCAGGGGAAGACAGAATAATAATTTTTAAAGTATTATAAACTTAATTTATTTATTCCAGTTGGGATGGAAGAACAGAAGAGGTACATTTTTGGCATTTATTAAAATTAAATTATTTAATTAAAATTTTTAATTTAATTTAATTTTAATTAAAGTTAAAATGTCTTTTAATTCATTTATACATTAATTACGATATCCCAATACTGTAATCCTGTTAAACTACGTAATACCTGAACCCGGAAGTTGTTTCAAACTTGATATAGCCAAGATTTTATGACATTTCCTTCTAATGAAATTTCTTCAAACATGTATCTGATGATACTGGCAAATCTTCACATAGAAAAAATGTATAGTTCATATGAGTCAAATTCTAATATTAGAGAATGTATGTTCGTCCATAAGAATTGTTAAACTACATAAGTCTAGAAAATATATAAAGTATTATTTCAGTACCTTTTAAAAAATTATCAATTAAGCAAATGCTTGGAATTTTGGGGCTGTATTTAAAAACTCAAAAGGTGATTTAGGTCAAAAGGTTATTTAGGTCAATCTCCCTACCTCCAGGGAGAAGTATTCTTAAGCCCCTTCCAAGCACAGGTCTCATCTAGTTTATGGCTTTTTATCCACATACCATTTCAGTACATCTCCAAGAGGACAGGAAAATGCATACTGTGACTGAGTTCCTGCTGTGATGGAGCCTCAAATAACTTGGGCTTAGACCTTGGGATCAAGTTGACTTCATAATTTTTCTTCTGAAAAACAGCAGGGTCTTCCTTTCACTGAAAGTTAATAGATGGGCTCAAGAACTTCATGTATTTAACATCTACTATAATGTTGTTCACCCAACTAGTGATGCCTTTCTCCCTTTAATTTGATTAGGTGACTTGTTTTCTGGCTGACACTCAAAAGGAATGAGGATTGCTGAATGTAAATATGTGGCTCAGTACTTAAAATTAATGGAGTTTTAAATAGGATACTAGCATTATTTTTCATTGATTTTTATAAACTTCTTACTAAAGATATAAGCTATCAAAGTAAACATTTAATACCTCGCTTATCACCTGGGGAATAGCTGTCTATTCATATAAAATTCCTCTATCATTCATACACATGCATACATACACACACTGACTCATCATATGAGAACTATTTAATTATTTCTGGTTTGAGGTAATAAATTTTTAGAAAGACACAAATTGTATTGCGTCTCTACATCTAAACAACAGAATCATAAAGTATCAATTGATTACTAGCTAAAATTAATATCAAAGACTGACTCATTGACAACTTGTAACCTTTATCCATTTGATTAGAGGATCTTTATAAAGAGAAGATAGAAATGTGAATCAAATGTCAGATTTCTACAGTCAAAGGGAATCGGAAAGCTGAAGCTAGTTCATGAGTTAAGTTGAATTATATTAAATTATCTGGATAACTGCTCCCCCGTTAGCTGATAGGCTCTATGGGGATCAATTTCACTCATCCTCCTCACTACAGGCTTTACTATAGAAAGAAAAGAGTTGAAAATGTAATTAGTTCATAAATTTTTTTCAACACTATACAAAACTGAGAACTAGACTAAATCAGTTGTTACACAGAAGGTGTTTCTGTGGAACGCTGATACACATACCCATATATTTCCATATGCTTACTTTTGGCCATTTAAATAAAACAATACATTTTTGAAACTCTTCGGTTTGGAGGAAGTTTATTTAAATTACCCAAATGGTTGCTGGATTTACTAACCCATATGCAATTAAGAAAGAATAAGAAAAGAAAATGGTGAATCAATTTGAGTCAGTAAAATATATACTACGTATATTTTCAGTAACTATATAAAGCCCAAATACTTCAAATTTGTTTTTACATTAAAATAGAATTCTTCTGTTCATCCTGTTTTAAAATCAGTCCCATTCAACAGTATTTGCCAGCATATTAATTAGAGGTTTAGTAGAAAGAGAATGAATTTTAGAGAAAAACAAAACATGGTTTTCTGGTTTCCCTTTACTTTCTAGCTGTGTTACTGTGGACTAGTTACTTACCCATTCTATAAAATAGATTTAACAACATTCACTTCAGTCAAATCATAGTTAAAATATAAAAATTATGATTTTTATGGCTGATATTTTATTTTTCTTAGGTCAGACTGTTAACCCTGACTCTCTAACTCACTTATTTTGCTAGTTTAAATAAAAATTTAAAGTAGTCTTCCAGCCTGGGCAAGATGGCCAAACCCCATCTCCTGCAAAATACCAAAAAATTAGCCAGGCATAGTGGTGCATGGTTGTAGTTCCAGCTACCTGGGAGGCTGAGATGGGAGGATCACTTGAGCATGGGAAGTCAAGGGTGCAGTGGGCTATGATTATGCCACTTCACTTCAGCCTGGGTGATGACAGAGTCAGACTCCGCTTAAAAAAATAATTAAATAAAATAAAGCAGTCTTGAACTGAGGTGTATGTAAAGTGCATATTAGAGTGTCTGGCATATAGTATGTGCTCCATAAATGAATGCTACACATATTTATTAGTTTTAAATCAAGGAATTATGGTTGGCATTTCCTTAATTCCATAGACTTTTACATAAGATCCCACAACATTAAAAGATTCCTGTTTATTTATCTAATACCTGAAATTTTTATCCTATTTCAAAGAAAGTGTTTGGTCTTCCTTTGTTACGAGGCATTCACCACCCCTCTGATCCATCACCCTTTGTGTACTAACACCCACACTGAGAATCCAATCACCTCAAGAACCATAAAGTGCTTATACAGAAAGACTATGGAAGTCACAGAAAGAGATACCTCATTACTATGAGAGTGACTCAGATGTTAGGCAATCAACTAGTCATTTGAGTAGCAGATCTCAAAAAATAGTGTGACTGATTTGTTTTTCCTATTGAATTAAATCATTTTTGGAACCTTTTATACATATAGCCTTAACTTCTACAAATAATCCCTATTTTAATTATAGCACCAATCACTCTACAGTTAAAAAAAAAAAAAGTCCCCAAACCATACAAAATATAAGCTACAGAAATTAGATCCAAGAGAGATGACAAAGGACTTAAATTTTCATTTCAAATATAATTAATTCTAATCTCAGAAAGTTGAAATTCATAAATGTAGAGAATTTAAAAGTTAAAAAGTCATCTTGAAAATACTGAAAATCAATATTCAGAAGGAAAACATCAGAAGTCCTTGTTTTCTATAAGTCTAATTTTCAGCTGTATCTACAAGTTGTTCTTTCTCACTTCCGTTTTTTTCTTAGCCCCTTTTACAGATGACTGTATCTCTGAGATGTGCTAAGTTGCATAGGAGACATAAATATGAATTAAGTCAGATGAGACATGTACAACTATGATATTATCAATTTTTTTAATTGAAAAAAAGAAAAAGACAGAATGAAGACAACCATTTTCCAGGTCCTATCCATCCTCATATGGTTAAATACTCCCAGTCTTGATTCAGATTGACTTTGAACCCAAAGTTACAAAATGTAAAAAGATTATATAATTGTTTTCTTACTTTTCTTTCCTACTGCCCAGCTGGCGAGCTGTATATTGATCCCCATAGTCAATTAATACCAATTGTCGAGAAAAGACATTCACTTTGTTGCCTATAAATAAATCTTCCAAGTGCAGGCTATCATATTTGGTCCGCTTTAAAAAGGTGCGATGATTCTTTACATCATGCTAGAACCAGACACAAGAATATAACAAACAAACAAACAAAATTTATGAATAAGGAAAGTTAATCTTATCATAAGGTAGAAATAATTCTTAATTCTGTCTTATCAAAGATAAGTTATATTCTGTTTCTTTTTTGTTACAAATATAAATCATAATTTTTAATTACTTCCATATTTCTGAATCCAATCTGGTAATAACATAAAAGCTTTTTATTACACATTTAATACTCTTAAAACCCTGAATAGAAAGATTTGTTTATTACCAAATCATTTCAGTAGTCCTTACAAAATGCTAAAGAAAGAGTCATACACCCAAATTTCTGCTTTTTTGTGTACACAAAATCCCAATACCAAAAAGATCCACTTGTTAAAATTGTGTTGCCAATGAAGAAACACAAAGAAATAAACAGAAGCCTCTTAGCTTGATCCTCTCAATTTGACTTTTTGTAGCAGTAACAGCTTTCAATAATGAGGACATATTTATGACCATAATAATCCTTATCTATAATCACTTATTGGTTATTTCTTATCCAAAACATGAATAATCCCATTTCAGTCTTTTTTTTTTCTTTTCTTTTTTTTTTTTTTTTTGAGATAGAGGCTCATTCTGTCCCCCAGGCTGGAGTGCGGTGGCATGATCTCAGCTCACTGCAACCTCCACTTCCTGAGTTCAAGCCATTCTCCTGCCTCAGCCTCCCGAGTAGGTGGGATGACAGGCATGTACCACCACACCCGGCTAATTTTGTGTATTTTTAGTAAAGACAGGTTTTCACCATGTTGGTCAGGCTAGTCTCGAACTCCTGACCTCAAGTAATCCGCCCACCTCAGCCTCCCAAAGTGCTGGGATTACAGGCATGA
Source organism: Macaca fascicularis (assembly GCF_037993035.2). Taxonomy (NCBI): domain Eukaryota; kingdom Metazoa; phylum Chordata; class Mammalia; order Primates; family Cercopithecidae; genus Macaca; species Macaca fascicularis. Next base: position 26,963,099 of record NC_088375.1, read on the forward strand.
GTCACCGTGCCCGACCCCCACTTCAGTCTTCTAACAACAACAAAAAAAATTTCCTATCTTTGACATTAAAAGTAAAGGCACAAGTTAACTTCTTATATTGAAATTATAATGAATATCTTTAAAAAGAATTTCCATATATATATACACACACACACACACATATAAATGTGTTTTTAAAAAGCAATTATATAAAAGGCAATGGTTCCCATGTTCACCCCCTTTGCCGACATTCAAGCAAAGAAAGACTTATTTACCATTTCAACAGATCCATCCCCTGGGTAAAATAAAAGCTCATAACGTCGAAGAAGTGAAGCATTTGGATCATACCACTCTGCAATGAAAACGAATCTTTCACTATGACTCTGCAAAGAAAGACAGAAGAATTTTAACACTAACATATAAAGAACAAGCACTCTCCTGTAAGTCACACAAAATGAAAGCAAGAATTACCAATTTGCAAAAAACAAACTTACTCCTACCTATTGTATTGAATTTTTCTGCTTTTCAACAAAATATCAGTTATCAACATACCCTCAGAAATATTTCCTTTTAATTTCTCATATCTCAGAGATGACTTATGGATTGCTTATTACTTTATAGCCATCTAATCATCCTGAGTAAATTAACATTTTCTGAGAACATGAGCTCCTGATTTTACTGTGGTAGCAATTCAGTCCTTCTGAAAGCAAGTTTACATAGAGACTATCAATAAATTAATATAAGCATACATTTCTGAGGATAGCTCTCAATTATATGAAGTTTTGACTTCCCTAAATTTGAGAATCTAGTAGTATCAGAATATTACCATTAAAATTATAGTAAACATCTTTTTTCCTTAGTAATTACATATGATAGTATCTTTTTATAGAAATAGAGAATGTGTTAGTCTAGGACCTCTGAAAATAAATGTGAAGACAAGACTGAACATGCAAGAATTTCATTAAGGAAAATTCCTGTAATATAAAATGAGGAGGGAGCCAAGGAAGACTAGAAAAGCTGACAAAAAACAATGCAAGTTTGACACAGAGTGGTGGAGAGGTGCAAGCAAGGTTAAGTAGAATCATCCCAGATTGCTACACCCTCTAAGGAAGGTTCAGTAAGCCCATCAGGAAGTGCTAGAGCCAGGTGACTCCCAAGGACACGGAGGGGCCAGCTTTAGTATCCCTGTTCCTCTCAATCACTGGCTGGGAGCAGCCTTTGGGAAACAAGTGCTCAGCACAAAAGCAGCAGTGGATTTCAGAGAACAGCAGCTGGGACCCTTGGTCATTTAGGTTGCCTGTAGTTGGAGGTCTGTGAAGTACATTCTTAGGGCTACCACAGAGAGCAAAAAATGAAAAAAAAATAAGTCAAAGATGGGTCCTTTTCCCTTGACTATCGAGCAGGATTTCCCATTATATATGTTAGTAAAAATACCCTTGCCCCAAAGGCCCTTCATTATAATAAGCAAATAAAAGCATAGGGAAGAAGGGAATCTAGGAGTTTTATTGCTAATTCTGGATTTGCCATCTGATGCTCTGGTTAGGGTAAATTTGGGGATTCTTTTTATGTTAATAATTGACTTATAAATTCTAATGGTAGAAGTTGTATGTCTTATTATGTTTATAATATATCCATAAACTATAATGTAGATGAGTAGTTTTTAAGACACTTTTATTTTTCCCACAATCATCCAAAGACATATTTAAACGATGCTGATTACTCAAGAGAAAATAAATGTAAAATAATAGACATACTATGACATTTGCAAAAGCCTTTCATCATATGTATTTTTCATATTGACTATATAACAATACAGCTTTTTTGAGTTTAGGTTTCACTGTGCATTCTAGTATTGTACTCACTTACAAATAAAAATTTAAATATTAGTAAATTATTGAAATTTTTACTATCTATAATAAAATATTTACTTAAATACATAATTGAAATGTTGCCTTCACTAAAATAAGTACGAAATAGAAGAAATTACACATCTAACTAAAGCAAATGAAAAATCAATGAAACCTGGTACTTCCATTTATCCACGTAGCCTATCCACCAAACCTGCCAGCCACACTCTTTAATTCTGAATTGGGCAGCAGAATTTTGCACTATACTCTATCCAGAAAACAGTTTTAATACAAAGAAAATAAACTGAAGAACTATTGCTTCTGGCTATGACAAAGTAGCTCATAGCAAACCAATGCTACTTCCAAGAACAACTAGAAAAGTAGGATATCAAAGATTTGGAGAGCTTTTAAGGCAGCCAGGGTATGAGGATCCAAGATCCAGAAAGACAGGAAGCCCACTGAAATGAAACCAACATTCATTGTGTTGTTTTTACTCGTAAGACACGTGCTGAGTCTCAAGTCAAGTAGGCAAGTGACTGAGAAGCCTAAGAAGCTGGTAGAGGGAGCCCACCAAGGGGCAGAGAAACAGGTACAAAAGCGAGCTCAAACCTGTGCTTGTTCAGTAGAGTTTTTGGAAACGAACTCCCAAGTCAGTGCTGTTTCCTCTGTGAGAAAAGGTTTATTACTCCAAGTACAAATTATATTCAAACTTGATTTAAACTTAACTTTCTGGTTTACCTTTACAGTAAAAACTGTGTTTACTTCCCAGAGTTAAAAGATACATCTAGAGATATAACAGTGGTACATCTGCACTTGGGATAAAACATCACAGGTTGATCTTTCAACTACCTGCCTGACACATATGCACACACACATGCACACTTACACACAACAAAGCCACCTTTAAAATTTAAAGAAAATTTACTTTTCAGCTTTGTTGAGCCAAATCTAGAAAAAAAGAGGAACTTGGTTTCCTTTTGCTTTTTTTTCCTCAAATGATATTAAAGCTATATATCATTTTGTTTTTAACTCTTCACTTTATGGATAAAGAAACTGAGCTCCAGAGAATATAAATGACTAGAATAAGGTCACAGAGCTAGTTAACAACTGAGCCAAAACTGGAAACTACACTTTCTACGACTCAGATATTTCCATATCACTAAGCTTCCAGGGCCAACTCAAGAGGGAGAAACACTTTAGTAGCATATAGATACACCTTCAGCTGTTTGCCACAGATGCTCTGATAAGAATGTCACAACCTAATGATTATACAGACAATCATTAGTTCCTTCTTCCTTGAAGATTCCAGCTTCTATCAAAAGTAATTTATGGGGAGCATTTAAAGATTACACTGCATCAAAAACAGACTTTCTTAAAGAAGCCAAATCATTTTTCCTCTTTTGAACATTTTAAATATAAGTTATACATAATAAAAGAGTTGATCCCTCACACATAATCACACTTTGTTCCAGAAATCTTAAAGTCTTAAAGGAAGATGTGTATTATTATACCCAGAAGTCTTGAAGTGACTTGAACTGGACAATGTGGTATTATTGTACCCAAAAGCCTTAGTATCTTAAAGTCTTAAAGTCTCTGTCTATACAGAGAGAACTCAATGGTAAGTAAACAATTTTTACATTGTAACATGCATATATGTGTGTGTATATATGTATGTTATTGAGTGTAATATAAAATTCATATGTTTTATAACATAAAATAGGTGATTTTATGGAAATTTTGACCAATATTGGAATTGCAAGTGAAATTATATTTGAAGACTAAGCAAGTCCTTAGTGAAATAAATCACACCACTACCTCTCTCTGCTACTGTTTAAAGGAAGGCGCAGCTTTACAATGGATCATATGAAATTAACAATCTTTTCCATATAGATATACTTAAAAAAATCCAATCTCTCAGTTCAAGAGTGAGTTTAAGCTTATGTTACCAAGCAAAATTGTACTTTGGCCTCACATATTTCAATAATATTGATCAGAAAGCCATTCCATTCCTGATGATACTTTGATCATCAATCAACAAATACCAACTGGGCCTAGTACTGCTAGTATGCTGAGTGCAATGAGCACGCCAATCTGGTAAGTCTGCTGCTGCTGGTGCTACTGCTGCTACCATTTGCTGGCAGCCTACAGCAAGTGACATGGCCCTGAAATGTGTGGCTTAAAGAGAAGATCCAGGAAACTATAAAGGGTTTTTTTGGGGGAAATTATGGAGGAATATTTGAGAGTCCAAAAGACATGGGCAAGACTTAATCTCTGTAAGCCTCATTTTCCCCATCTGAAAAATCGAAACAGTACTTTCCTCATAAGGTAGTTATGGGGATTAAATGACTTAGTTTACATGAAGCACTTAAGATTTCTGTTGCCTATGTCTCCCAAAGCAACGATGGTGGTTTATAGGTCCACCTGTGACTTTAGAGCTGCATTGCACACACTCATCTCCCTCACTGATCTTTTTCTGACATACAAGAAGAGCATCTCTGGATTTGTGATGATGCAGCCTCAGCTGCAACTAATCCTAGGTAAATAGTTTTTTAAAGGTCTTTGTAGAAAAAATCAGTATGAAGGAAAAAGGGATTTATGATGGGCAGAAAAATGACAAAAATTATATTTATAAATGAAAATAAAAACTACTGAACATATAATACTAAGTAAAATTTTGTAAAGATATATAATATTAATAAATCAGAGCCAAAGTACAATTCTTACCTTTTGGGGAGTTCAAACAGTTATAGATCTGTTTTTGTCAATAAAATTTTAGTAACACTTTTCTTTTTAAATTTTATAACACTATCTGTTACACATTCATCATTAGTTTTATAGTGGACTTAGGGTGCCCCTTAAAGCAGATACAGCTTAGATCATAATACCCAAGTCTTTTCAAATACATGGAAAGCCTTCCTAAGAAAGATGGGTACAAACATGCCAAAATTGCAAAGACAACAGTAAATACCTAACTTTTCAATGCCCAGACACAGATGAACATCCACAAGTATCAGGATCATCCAGGAAAATATGAACTTACCAAATAAACCAAATAAGGCACAAGGAACCAATCCTGAAGAAACAGAGATGTTTGACCTTTCAGAGTATTCAAAATAGCTCTGCTATATGTTTCAAAATCAACCCTGGCTAGGGGCCTGAAGCAAACCAGTTTAGTGCTAACAACAAAAAAAAAATCTAATCTACTTTATTTTCACTCTACCTTCTCTCCCACACATTCCTTATTTCTCACTCTACTGCTCCAAGCTTCAACTTCTTTGTTCCTAAATATTTTATGAAAAAGTTCAAAACACTTTTTCTTCTAGATAAGCAATGTTTGTGTTTTCTTAATGTCATGCTGTGGTTTGAATTTTCAAATTTCATGAAAATTTGTGTTTCCTGGAAAAAAACAAAACAAAACAAAACAAAAAACAACAAACCTCTGCTAAGGAAACCCAAGAAATTCAAGATAACACAGAGCAGAGAAGAAATTCAGAATTCCATCAGATAAACTTAACAATGAGATTGAAATAATTAAAAAGAATTGAGCAGAAATTCTGGAGCTGAAAAATGCAAAAAGCATACTGAAGAAGGCATCAGAGTCTTTTAATAACAGAATTGATCAAGCAAAACAAAGAATTAGTGAACTTGAAGACAGGCTATTTGAAAATATACAGAGGAGACAAAAAAAAGAATAAAAAACAATGAAGCACACTTATAGGATCTAGGAAATAGTCTGGAAAGGGCTAATCTAAGAGTTATTGGCCTTATAGAAGAAGTAGAGAAAGAGATAGGGATAGAAAGTTTATTCAAAGGGCTGGTAACAGAGACCTTCCCACACCTACAGAAAGATACCAATATCCAAATACAAGACGGTTATAGAAAACATCAAACAGATTTAATCCAAAGAAGACCACCTCAAGGCATTTAATAATCTACCTGCAAAGGTCAGGGATAAAGAAAGAATTCTAAAAGCAGCAAGAGTAAAGAAGCAAATAAACAATGGAGCTCCAATACATCTAGGAACAGACTTTTCAATAGGAACCTTACAGGCTGGGAGAGAGTGACATTACATATTTAAAGTGGTGAAGGAAAAAAAGACTTTTATCCTATAGTAGTATATTTAGTGAAAATATCCTTCAAACATGAAGGAGAAATAAAGACTTTCCCAGACAAACAGAAGCTGAGAAACTTCATCAACACCAGACCTGCTCTATGAGAAATGTTAAAGGGAGTACTTCAATCAGAAAGAAAAAGACACTAATGAGCAACAAATAATCACCTGAAGATACAAAACTCACTGGTAATAGTAAGTACACAGAAAAACACAGGACATTATAACACTGTAACTGTGGCATATAGAGAAATGCAAATCAAAACCATGATGCGGCACCATCTCACACCAGTCAGAATGGCTATTATTAAGAAGTCAAAATGGCTGGGTGCGGTGGCTCACGCCCGTAATCCCAGCACTTTGGGAGGTAGAGGCAGAAGAATCACGAGGTCAAGAGTTCGAGACTAGCCTGGTCAACATAGTGAAACCCTGTCTCTACTAAAAATACAAAAATTAGCCGGGCGTGGTGGCAGGTGCCTGTAGTCTCAGCTACTTGAGAGTCTGAGGCAGGAGAATTGCTTGAACCAGGGAGGAGGAGATTGCAGTGAGCTGAGATCGTGCCACTGCACTCCAGTCTGGTGACAGAGCAAGACTCTGTCTCTAAATAAATAAATAAAATCCATTACAAATGATACTGGGGAAATTCAAAAAATCTTTATGGCTACTACAAGCAACCATATGCCAATAAACTGAAAACTCTAGAAAAAAACAGAAAAATAACTAGACACATACAATCTACTAAGATTGAACCAGGAAGAAATTCAAAACCTAAAGAGACCAATAAGAAGTAATGATATCAAAGCCATAATAAAGTCTCCCAGTAAAGAAAAGTCCAAAAAATAGAGGAGGAAGGACTACTTCCAAACTCATTCTATGAGGACAGTATTACCCTGATACCAAAACCAGACAATGACACATATAAATAAACAAATAAATAAATAAATAAAAATACAGGTCAATATCTCTGATAAATATTGATGCAAAACTCGTCAACAAAATACTAGCAAACTGAATTCAGCAATACATTAGAAAGATCATTCATTATGACCAAGTGGGATTTATCCCTGGGATGCAAGGATGGTTCAACATAAGCAAATCAATCAATGTGATATGACATATCAAAAGAATGAAAGATAAAAACCATACGATCATTTCCATTGATGTTGTAAAAGTATTTGATAAAACTCAACATACCTTCATGATGAAAACTCTCAAAAAACGGAATACCGAAGGAACATACCTCAACATAATAAAAGCATATTTGACACATATAACAGACCCACAGCTAGTATCATACTGAATGGGGAAAAACTAAAAGCCTTTCCTCTGAGATCTGAAACATGACGAGGGTGCCCATTATCACTACTGTTATTCAACATAATAATGGAAGTCCTAGCTAGAACAATCAGACAAGAGAAAGATATAAAGGGCATCCAAATTGGAGAGGAAGAAGTCAAATTATCCTTGTTTACAGATGATATAATTTTATATTTTGAAAAACCTAAAGACTCCACTAAAAGACTCTTAGAACTGATAAATTCAGTAAAGTTGCAAGATACAAAATCATACAAATATCAGTGGTACTTCTATATGCCAACAATGAACAATCCAAAAAAGAAATTTTAAATAGTTATCCCATTTACAATAGCCACAAATAAAATAAAATACCTAAGAATTAACAAAAGAAATGAAGTGAAGATCTCTACAGTGAAAACTATAGCACACTGATGAAATAATTTGAAAAAGACACCAAAAAAATGGGAAGCTATTCCATGTTCATGGAATTGGAAGAATTAATATTGTTAAAATGTCCACACTACCTAAAGCAATCTACAGATTCAGTGCAATCCCTATCAAAATACCAATGTCGTTCTTCAAAGAATAGAAATAGGAAAAACAATTCTAGAATTTATTTGGAACCACAAAAAACTCAGAATAGCCAAAACCATCCTAAGCAAAAATAACAAAACTAAAAAAATCACATTAACTGACTTCAAATTATACTACAGAGCTATAGTAATCCAAACATCATGGTGCTGACATAAAAACAGACACATAGACCAATGGAACAGAATAGAGAACCCAGAAAAAATCCACACACCCACAGTGAACCCATTTTCAACAAAAGTGCAAACAAGATACACTAGGGAATATCTATATGCAGAAGAATGAAACTAGACCCCCCTATCTCCAGCCATATACAAAAATAAAATAAAAATGGATTAAAGTGTTAAATCTAAGACCTCAAACTATGAAACTACTACAAGAAAACATGGGAGAAAATCTCTGGGCAAAAATTTCTTGAGCAATACCCCACAAACATAGGCAACCAAAGCAAAAAGGAACAAACGGGATCACATCAAGTTAAAAACCTTCTGCACAGCAAATAAAACAATCAACAAAGTGAAGAGACAACCCACAGAGTGGGAGAAAATATTTGCAAACTACCCATCTGACAAGGGATTAATAACCAGAACACCTAAGGAGCTCAAACAACTCAACAGGAGGAAATCTAATAATCTGACTACAAAATGGGCAAAAGATCTGAATAGATATTTCTTAAAAGAAGACATACAAATGGAAAATAGGCATATGAAAAGGTGTTCAACATCACTAATCATCAGAGAAATGTAATCAAAACTACAATGAGATATCATCTTATCCCAGTTAAAATGGCTCTTATCCAAAAGACAGGCAATAAAAAATGCTGGTGAGGATGTGGAGAACAGGGGACCCTTGTACACTGTTGTTAGGAATGTAAATTAGCAAAACCATTATGGAGAACACAGTTTGGAGGTTTCTCACAAAACTAAAAATTGGGCTACCATATGATCCAGCAATCCCACTGCAGGGTATATACCCAAATAAAAGGGAATCAGGATATTGAAGAGATATCTGCATTCCTATGTCTGTTGCAGCACTGTACAATAGCTAAGATCTGAAAGCAACCTAAATGTCCATCAACAGATGAATGGATAAAGAAAATGTGGTACATATACATAATGAAGTACCATTAAGCCATAAAAAAGAATAAGATCCAGTCATTTGCAACAACAGAGATGGAACTGGAGATCATTATGTTAAGTGAAATAAGCTAGGCACAGAAAGACAAACGTCGCATGTTCTCACTTATCTGTGGGTTCTAAAAAAATGGAAAAAAATTGAACTCATGGACATAGAGAGTAGAAAGATGGTTACCAGAAGTTGGGAAGAGTAGTGGGAGGCTGTAGGGAAGGTAGGGGTGAATAACAGGTACAAAAATATAAAATAAATACAAAAATATAAAAATAAAAAGAATGACCAAGACCTACTGATAGCACAGTAGGGTGACTGTAGCCAATAATAACTTAATTGCACATTTTAAAATAACTTAAAGAGTGTAACTGCATTGTTTGTAACAAAAGGATATCAAAGGATAAATGTATCAAAAGGATAAATGCTTGATGGGACACAGTACATTCACCATAATGTGCTTATTTCACATTGCATGGCCTGTATCAAAATTATCTCATGAACCCCATAAATATATATACCTACTATGTAACCATAAAAATTTAATTTTTTTAAAAAAAGAAATTTGCCAAGATCACACAGCTTATAAACAGAGGTGAACCCAGGCAGCTTGACTCCAGATCTCCTGCTCTTAGCCACTCTCCTTAACCGTGGCAAGAAGGGATCGAAACTGCCTTCTGAGAGACACTGGACTAAGCAGCCTATATAAGCTGCACTGTTAGCTTGATTTCTAGAAACAGCAACTATATTCTTTCAATTTAACCCCCTATTAAGACAAATCAGGTTTTAAAAACCAATACAATCATAACAATAAAAATCAAGCCATACTTATCAGACTTGTAATTCTAACAATGCACTGAAAAAAATGTACATTGCATTTTGTAATGCTGTATTTTAGGAAAAATTACTTCACAATAGGCAGCAAAATATTTTTGTTCATACAAAAGTGTTCCCTTCTTTAAATCATACTAAATGGATTACATAATGCATGATGAAGAAATGTCTTAAACTAACTAGAAGTCTTATTTTCATGATTTGCATGCTGAAGGATCAGTAACTAGTCTCAATCTATTTCAAGTCAAGTATCTGCTTCTGTTTGACTTAAAAGACATTCTGGAGTAAATTATGTAGATGATAAAGTTTACAGTTCAACAGGCTTCTAAAGTTTAGTCTGAGTCTCCATGAACCCACATTTCACCTTGAATGACATTATAATAGAAATCAACAGCATCAGTAACCAAAACAGCATGTTACAGGTAGCAAAACAGACACATAGACGAATGGAGAAGAATAGAGACCCACAAATAATACCACACATCTACAACCATCTCATCTTTGACAACCCTGACAAAAACAAGCAATGGGGAAAGGATCTCCTATTCAGTAAATGGTGCTGGGAAAACTGACTAGCCATACACAGAAAAATGAAACTGGACCCCTTACTTACACCTTATACAAAGATTAAGTCAAGATGGATTAAAGACTTAAATGTAAAATCCAATACCATAAAAACCGTAGAAGAAAACCTAGGCAATACCATTCAGGACACAGGCATGGGCAAAGACTTCATGACAAAAAGGCCAAATGCAATTGCAACAAGAGCAAAAACTGACAAATAGGATCTAATTAAACTAAAGAGCTTCTGCAAAGCAAAAGAAACTATCATCACAGTGAACAGGAAACCTACAGAATGGGAGAAAATTTTTGCAATCTACCCATCTGAAAAGGTCTAATATCCAGAATTTACAAGGAACTTAAACATATTTATAAGAAAAAAATAAACAACCCCATCCAAAAGTGGGCAAAGGATATGAACAGACACTTATCAAAAGAAGACATTTATGTGGCCAACAAACATATGAAAAAAAGCTCAACATCACTGATCATCAGAGAGATGCAAATCAAAACCACAATGAGATACCATCTCATACCAGTTAGAATGATGATTAAAAAGTCAGGAAACGAGGGGCTGGCAAGGCTGTGGAGAAATAGGAATGCTTTTACATTGTTGGTGGGAATGTAAATTAGTTCAGCCACCGTGGAAGATGACTGGCGATACGCACTGGCGATTCCTCAAGGATCTAGAAGCAGAAATACCATTTGACCCGGCAATTCCACTACTGGATACGTATCCAGAGGAATATAAATCATTCTACTATAAAGACACATGCACATGTATGTTTACTGCAGCACTATTTACAATAGCAAAGACATGGAACCAACCCAAATGCCCATCAATGATAGACTGGATAAAGAAAATGTGGTACATATATACGATGGAATACTATGCAGCCATAACAAGGTGTCAGATCATGTCCTTTGCAGGGACATGGATGAAGCTGGAAGCCATTCAGCAAACCAGCACAGGAACAGAAAACCAAATACTACACATTCTTACTCATAAGTGGGAGTTGAACAATGAGAACACGTAGACAGACAGAGGGGAACAACACATACCAGGGCCTGTTGGGGGGTGGGGGATGAGGGGAGGGAACTAACAGGACGAGTCAATAGATGCAGCAAATCACCATGGCACACGTGTACCTATGTAACAAACACATTCTGCACATGTATCCTGATTTTTTTAGAAGAAAAAAAAAAAATATATATATATATATAGAAGGAAATCAACACCATCTAAGAACCTGCCCCCCCAAGCCAGCTGCTTCCAGTAATGGTGAGTGAAAAGTGGCTTCTAAACAAGGAACTTTTCACTTTGCCTTGAACAACATTCTGAGAACATAGCAGACAATTAAAAATGTATTACCTACATAGTAGGCAAACAAGCATAGTAATTCACATTGCTTTACTTAGATGTCACAGTGATAAGTACAATAGAAATAAAAACACAAGGAAAAGGTTTATATTATCCCATTGCCAGAGGCTAGATTTTAAGCACTAACTTGTTTTGTACCTATCCTTTATCACATAGTCTTCCTCCAAGGCTTCCTTCAAAGACCAAGAAATTTTCTTACATTGAATAGTGTCAAATATTAACCTGACTTTAGTGTGACCATAACCAGTTTTGAACCTGTCCAGGTTGTTCACAGAGACCTATTGCTTCTTCATAAATCTATCTCGTAAAGACAGACAGAAGGCAAGCTCAAGTAAAAAGAGTCTTCATGTGTTAAGAATCTAATTTGTCAACTCTAACTTAGCATTTCTCATTAATAAAGGAAAACAAATTATAACAGAAGGAAATGTCAGGTGAATTATTAAATTTAGTTAGCTATCCTATTTCACTTAAATTCTTTAAACACTAAGTATAACCATTGCAATCAAGTTTTGCTTTTAAAAAATTACAGTTTAAATACAAATGTTTTCTTTTGAAAAAATATTTTCAACAGAATTTCACATATTTCCAAGATTGTGTTTTTTAATGTCACTTCAAGACAATATCTCAGAAATAGAATGCATTAGTTTTTGTCTTTACAGAAAAAAAGTCAATGATGCAGTGAACAGAACACAAACGCCTGTATTTCCCCAACTGTGATGTTTAAGATGTACTTTCACCTTAATTCCTGCTAAATTTTGTTAGTGAAAAATGCCAGAAAAGAACCATTTCCACAGTTTGAGTATAAAGCAGGAAGCTGGTCAAACAAGATGGAATCATTTAAAAAGGTACACATCCAGTTTCAGGGGAGAAACAGCTTTTTAAACTTCACCTCGGGCCCTATGATCTTGAAAATTTTTGCTGACTTCTGCAGATCACTGCCCAGTCGGGGAAAAAAAAATGCCATAAACCATCTATCAAGGGAAACCTCTCTGAAAAGCAAGGCTGAACTTTCCTTTAGACATCTCAAAGAAAACACGGTTATTATGAAGTCTTCCCAGACCAATCCCAGCCAATGGGTATTTCTGTAATTGGAATTTGATTTTCACAGAATTTCAGAGATCAAAGGAACATTAACAATGAGGAAACAGAAGCTCAGATAAGTTAAGTGACTTGGCAAAAATTACGTTGACTTGTTAAGTGGCTTAGTTGAACAAGGACCCTTGTTTCTTCACGGCAGACTGATGTTCCCACAGCAGAACACTGGGTTGTTGTCTAATTTTGTATTACACAACACAATTATCTCTCTGATAAAATTATGAAATTCTCAAAGACAGAAGCTGTATCACTTATTTCTATTGAAACTTCAAGCTTGCTCTCCTAGTTCTGGGTCCTTAAAATACTCAAATAAAACATTTACCATCAACTCGGGTGCAGCACACCAACATGGCACAAGTATACATATGTAACAAACCTGCACGTTATGCACATGTACCCTAGAACTTAAAGTATAATAATAATAATAAATAAATTTAAAAAAACATTTACCAAAATAAAGATCTAAAGGAGTAAATAAATGTGCACAGCAATACATCTTGACAAAATGGCAAAAATCCACTCTTCCATATTCAAAAAACTCCCCCCAAAACTCTAATATTTGTTTGTAAGTCCGTTTACTTATATTTCCAGAACGATTCTCAAAGAGGACATCTTTTCTTACTTTTCTGGATAACTATGGGCTTCTCTGACTATCATCTTAAAAGAATATACTTGGCAAAGTATTAAGTAACTCCGGGACATGAGTTACCCATCAGAGATCACTGGCCAACAACTAACTGAACCTCAATATTCCAAAAAGAGAGATGGCTCTTAATCAATAAATAAATTCTGGGGCTAATTATAGTGGCATGAAAATATTTAAGCAATTATAAACTATTCACTTAATGTTCAGTTAGAAAATTGACTTTATTATTGAGCTAGAAATCATCTGATCACACAGAAAATAACAATATAAATGCTAACTTTGAGTTTTTCCAAAAAAGCAACTGTTGTCAAGGTCACAAACACAATGAGCCAAGTCTTGTTATTCCTTTATCCCATAGCTATTGTACCAGTCTGCCTGAAAGTGGATGTGCTAGACATTTTCCATTTGTCCCTCCAGACCTTCACTCTGCTCTTCTCCATCCTGTTCTAAGCCTGGTCAGCTGGCCTCCATGAACGTCATCAAAGGAACCCCTTGCCCTTGGACTTTTACATAGGTTTGGCCAGTAGAAGCCAGTGGCTACAAATCAAAGGAGAACGAGTGGCCAAGATATTTATTCTACTTCCTCCTCCTTGCCAGATCACATTGCTTAAGTTTCTCCTCTGCAATGAAGACCACAGCTCGTGTCAGACAGCCTTTCCATTACAGCTGCTCTCTGGTAGTTCTCTCCGTTTTCCCTGATAGGTCAAGAAGTAGTAAAGGCTCCCTGTTGTCACTAACCCCGAACTTCTGCTTCTTGAACCATCCCTTGTTAGTTTCTGTTACTCTGCCCATACCTTTGTAACTAGTCCCTTTAGTGAACCGTTCAGTTATCCCATTTCAGTATTGACATGATTTGGTTCTGGGTCCCCAGTCAAATCTCATCTTGAATTATAATCCTCATGTGTCAAGAGAGGGACCTGGTGGAAGGTGATTGGATTACAGGGCAGTTTCTCTCATGCTGTTCTTGTGATAGCGAGTTCTCATGAGAGCTGATGGTTTTAAAAGTGGCAGTTTCCCCTGCACATTCTCTCTCTCCTGCCGCCTTGTGAAGAAGGTGCCTGCTTCCCCTTTGCCCACTGCCAAGTTGAAAGTTGATTGTCAACTTTCCTGAGGCCTCCACAGCCATGCAGAACTGTAAGTCAGTTAAACCTCTTTTCTTCATAAATTACCCAGTTTCAGGTATTCTTTATAGCAGTGTGAAAATGGACTAATTCAGAGAATTGGTACCAGCAGAGTGGGGTACTGATATAAAGGTAACCTGACAATATGGAAGCATCTTTGGAACTAGATAACAGGCAGGGGTTGGAAAAGTTTGGAAGGCTCAGAAGAAAAGAAGATGTGGGAAAGTTGTGAGCTTCCTAGAGACTTGTTGAAGGGTTTTGACCAAAATGCTGACAGTGATATGGACAATGATGTCCAGGCTGAGGTGGTCTCAGATGAAGATGCGGAACTTAGTGGGAACTGGAGTAAAGGTCACTCATGTTATGCTTTAGCAAAGAGACTGGCAACATTTTGCCTCTGCCCTAGAGATCTGTGGAACTTTGAACTCAAGAGATGATTTAGGGTATCTGGCAGAAGAAATTTCTAAACAGAAAAGAATTCAAGAGGTGACCTGGCATTTTCTGAAAGCTTTCAGTCACATGTGTTCACAAAGAGATGGTTTGAAATTGGAACTTATGTTTAAAAAAGAAGCAGAGAAAAAGGTCTGGAAAACTTGGAGCCTGGCCAAGTGGTAGAAAAGAAAAACCCATTTTCCAGGGGGGAATTCAAGCTGGCTGAATAAATTTGCATAAAAAATGAGAAACAGAATGTTAATAGCCAAGACAATGGGGAAAATGTCTCCAGGGCATATCAGAGATCTTCACGGCAGCCCCTCTTATCACAGACCTGGAAGCCTAGGAGAGAAAAATGGTTTAGTGGGCTGGGCCTGGGGCCCCACTGCTCTGTGTGGCCCTGGGGCATGACACCTTGAGTCTCAGCCACTCCAGCTCCAGCTGAGGCTAAAAGGGGCCAAGATACAGCTGGGGCATTGCTTTAAAGGGTGCAAGCCTCAAGCCTTGGCAGCTGACACATGGTGTTGGGCTTGCAGGTATGTGCAGAAGACAAGAGCAGAGCTTTGGGAGCCTCCACCTAGATTTCAGAAGATGTATGAAAACACCCAGATGTCCAGGCAAAAGTCTGCTGCTAGGGCAGAGCCCTCATGGAGAGCCTCTACTAGGGCAATGCAGAGAGAAAATGTGGGGTCAGGGCCCCCACACAGAAGAGTGTCAATGTCCTCCAGACCCCAGAATAGGAGATCCACTGACAGCTTGCACCATGTGCCTGAAAAAGCCAGGGGCACTTGATGCCAGCCTTTGAAAGCAGCCATGTGGGCTGTCCCCTACAGATCCACAGGGAAGGAGCTGCCAATGCCCTGGGAGCTCACCTCTTCCATCAGCATGCCCTGGATGTGAGACATGGAATCAAAGGAGATCATTCTGGAGCTTTAAGATTTAACGAGTTATAAAAAAAATTTTAACAAGTGCCCTGCCAGGTTTTGGACTTGCATAGGGTCTGTGGCCTCTTTGGTTTGGCCAATTTTCTCCTGCCTCAGTTTCCCAAGTAGCTGGGACTACAGGCACATGCCACCATGCCTGGCTAATTTTTTTGTATTTTTATACCAGACAGAGTTTCACCGTGTGGGCCAGGCTGATCTCGAACTCCTAACCTCAAGTGATCCTCCTGCCTTGGCCTCCCAAAGTACTGGGATTACAGGTGTGAGCCACTGCACCTGGCCCACATTGTCTTGATTACTGTTGCTTTATAGGAAGTTTTGAAACCAGAAAGTTTAAGTTTTCCAGTTTTGTTATTCCTGTTCAAAACATCTTGGCTAATCTGGGCCCTTCACATTTCCATATCAAATTAAGGATCAGCTTGTCAATTTCTGCAAAAATGCCCACTGGGATTTTGATAGGAATTGCACTAAACCTATCTACTAATTTAGAGAGAATTGCCACCTTAACCATATTAAGTCTTCCAATCCATGAAGGTTGAATGTTTCCATTTATTTAGGTCTTTAATTTTACTCAGTAATGTTTTGTAGTTTTCAGTGCACAATTCTTTCAGTTATTCCTGAGTATTCTTTTGGTGTCATTGAAGTGGAGTTAATTTCTTAATCTCTTTTTCAGAGTGTTCATTATAGTATATAGAAATATAATTAATTTTTGTGAAATCAATTGCTCTTGTATTCTGCAACCTTGATGAACACATTAGTTGTAGTAATTTTTTTGTGGAATCCTTAGGATTTTCTATACATAGGGTCACATCCTCTGTGAATAAAGGCAGTTTTATCCTCTCCAGTCTAGATGTCTTTCATTTATTTCTTGACTTACTATACCAACTAGAACTTCCATTCCAGTGTTGTATAAAATTGTGAGAGCAGACATCCTAGCCTTGTTCCCAATCTCAGGAAGAAAGCATTCACACTTACCATTTAAATATGTTGCTTTTTCATAAACCCCCTTAGGTTAAAGTACACTTCTACTTCTAATTTGTTGAGAATTTTTATTATGAATGGTATTGAATTTTGTAAAGTGTTTTTCTGTGTCTATGATTATATGTGTTTTATCCTTTCTTTCATTATTTTTTTTGTGTTATATTCATTGATTTTCAGATGTTAAATCTTTTTGGCATAAATCCCACTGGATCATGGTATATAAACCATTCTACGTGTTGCTAATATTGCTGATACTTTATTGAAGATTTTTTTGCCTCTATTCATGATGTTGGTCTGTAGTTTTCTTTTCTTGCAATGTCTTAATCTGGCTTTGGTATAGGACAATACTGGCTTCACTGAGTGAATTGTACTTCCTCCTCTATTTTCCAGTAAAGTTTGTGAGATTGCTATTATTTATTGTTTAAATATGGAATAGAATTCATGAGAGTAGTTATCTGGGTATGAGCTTTGTAGAATGACTTTTAGTTACGAATTCAATTGCTTTATTTAGTATAGCTTTATTCAGATTCTCTATTTCTTCCTGAGTTTTAGCAGTTATGCCTTTCAATGATTTTGCCCATTTCCTCTAAGTTATCTAATTTAATGGGATAAAGTTGTTCCTAGTATTTCCTTATAATCCTTTTAATTTCTGTAGGGATAGGAGCAATGTGTCCTCATTCATTCCCGATTTTGATAATTTGTATCTTCAGTCTTTTTTCTTGGTCAGTCTAACCAAAGTTTTGCCTATGCTAATTGTTTCCAATAACTGATTTTTAGTTTCATTGATTTCTTCCATTTTCTATTTTACTGTTTTCTACTCCAATACTTATTTCCTTTCTTTTCTATTTCCTTTAGGTTTAATTCGTTCCTATTTTTCTTTTTCTGTTCTCTTTTTATTTTCTAGTGGAGATAGGGGGGCAGTCTCACTATGTTGTCTAGGCTAGTCTCAAACTTCTGGCCTCAAGTAATTCTCTCACTTTGCCTCCCTAAGTGCCGGGATTACATGAGTGAACCATCACACTTTGCCCTTTTTTGTTTGTTTTTTGTTTTTTGTTTTAAGGTAGAACCTTAAGTTGCTGATTTGAAACCTCTCTTCTATTCCAGTTCAGTCCTTTCTCCTTGGTTTCTTGATGTTCGAGTGTCAGAATACTCTACAACTTGGTCTTTGGACCCTTGATCTTTAGCTACACTCACTCTGTTATCATCTTGTCTAGTCTTACGGCTTTAAATATAATCTATATATTGACAGTGCTCAGGCCAGACCACTCCCTCTAAATTTTAGGTGCATGTATCTATCCAACTGCCTTTTATCTTAGATATTAGACAGCTCTAGTTTAACAGGCCCCAAGTTGAAATCCTGCTCCAAGCCCCCTAACACAAATTTGCTTCTTCACCAATCTTCCGCATCTTAGTTAACAGCAATGCTATCCTTACCATTGCTCAGAACAAAATCCTAGGGTCATCTTTTAACTCTATCCTTGACTCATTTTCTCTCAGACCATAGATCCAATTCATCAGGAAATCCTATTAGATCTACCTGCAAAACATATACACATTCTAGCCACTTTACTACCTCCACTGCGAACCCCCTACTCCAAGCCACCATACTCTCTCACGTAGATTATATCCTCATAACTAATCTCTCTACTTCCATCTTTGCCCCCCTACATCTACTCTTAAAAAAATATAGCCAGAGAGGATTCTGTAAAAATATAAATTGTATCACCTCATTCCTCTGCTTAAAATTTGCCAACTCAGCCTATGAGAATAATGTCAACCCACTTTCAATAGCACACAAAGCCATCCAGGATCTGGCCTCCAGTGATCCGTGTGACTTCATCTCCCACAACTGTCACTCTTGCTTACTTTGCCTTAGCCACACTGTTTCTTGAACACATGGCATGCTCCCACCTAAAAAAGTCTGTCCACTGTCTTATTTCCTGGAATACTTTTTCCCCAATATTTACATGGCTTATCCTTTCTCACCCTCAAGACTTTGCTCAGGTATCATCATCTTCTCCACAAGACCAACTCTGGCCACCTCCCTTTAAATGATATTCAACACCACTATCAGTACCCCCAACATTCATTACCCTGTTCATTTTTTCCCCTAGCACTTATTTACCTTCAAGTATAATGTATACTATACTTCATATGTTTATTGCTTATTGCATATCTGCTCCAATAGAATGCAAGCCCTTTTAGGGCAGAGATTTTTGTCAGTTTTATTTATGGATGCATCCCAAGGGACTAGGTATATGCATTGCATTTATCAGATATCTATTAAGTATTTGTTGAATGAATAAATTTAAAAAGCAGAACTCTTCTAGCTATCATCAACTGAAATGTTAGTTATGCCTTAAAAGTTGAATTTATTCATGCCTTCATTCATTCAACAAATATTGAATGGTTTCTCTTTGCCAGGCACTGCAATAGACAGTGGGGATATTCAAGACAGAAGACAGACAAGGCCCTGTTGACATGCAGCTTACTTACTAATTTTCTGTCTCTCCTTACAGAATGTAAAAGTAAAAAATATATATATAATTCTTGTAATAATATATGTTATAGCCAGGCATCATAGCTCATGCCTATGATTGCAGCTACTCAGGAGGCTGAGGCCAGAAGATCGCTTGAGCCCAGGAGTTGGAGTTATGACTGTACCACTGCACTCCAGCCTGGGCGACACAGCGAGACCCCATTTCTAAAAATGTAAGTAAATAAATAAATTGTGTTACAAAAACAATAGGATAAATAAGTAAACATGCCAATTATTAGGGGTAGTGAGCTAGGGAGTACTCCTTCAACTAGAATAACAACTGCACTTGATATGAGATGTCAAAACAGGATGAGGAAAAGCCAGTCATGCAGAAACCTGGGGTAAAAAAACATTCCAGGTAGACAAAAAGTATAAAGTTTTGGGAGGAAGATGGACCTTTGCAAGTTTAACAAACAACAAAGCCAGTATGATTTGAAGGTAGAGTATGAGGAGAAGATACAGTGGGATGGCATCCTGTGGCATCTATCCATTGTAGAGGCCCTAAACCCACCCTGACATTTGTAGTAAATTAGATGCATCCTGGAATGGTACTTTTATATCACCTTCTCTCTCCTGTGCTCCTTCCTCCCATATTCTTTTTTCTTTCAAGAATAAGAGCCAATGGCATAGACGAGCAGTATCATTGCTAAGAAATCTGAAAAGACTATTCTTTAGTCCATCTAGTACTCCTGTGCAAACAGAAAAAGTTGTACCTTCCTCAGAATATTTTACTGCCACCTGTTAGAAAAATACATAATCAATAAGAATATCAGCAACTCACTCATAATTGTACAATGTCCTCTATGTAGTATGTAGCAGCCCTGGTTGCACAGATAGAGAAAAGTAGCTCTATGCAAAATATGCAAACCAAAATGGTTCCATCTTTTCCTGTATGTCATATACCAAATGCTGCAGATGCTAAATATAAATATAGATTTACATGCATTGCAAATTACTACTATTCTGCATTAGCTACAGTTGGCTGCTGAGTCTGATAGCATTTTCCTCATGAGAAAAAGAACGAGTCTTTTTGAATATTAGTCAATGAAGAAAATACTGTGTTTACGGTAAAGTGATACAGATTTAAGTGGTTGTAACCACAAAGGTACCTTTATAAAAGTGGTCGAAGTCTTGATACATCCACAAGTGTTAGAAGTAGTGATCATCACACAGTCTAGCTGAAGAAGATACTAAGACAGTGTTTTCTTTGGAATGCATTTGCCTATATTATCTCATGTAATTCAAACATTATTTTTATTTTGTAGTTTCCTGTTTAAGTTTTTTAAAATGTCAAAGGATATTTTGGTAAAGTAACAGATTCCAAAAAAAAGGCCAAAAACAAACAAACAAAAAAAACCCCCGCATTTTCAAGCTTAATCCCAAAGAAGATCATTAGTTTCATCATTTATGCTAAAGTTTTCTAATTTAGGTAAGAAAAATGTGTGTCTTTGACTTTATGAGAAATAATCTGTGACACTGTATGCATCTGTGATTTCTAGATAAATAGCATTCCAATGCCACTTCAATATGATTAAAATTAATAAGCAACTAATAAAATCCATGAAGGATAGCTTTTCCTGGAAGTGTCCAATGATGGAAGAGTGCCACCTAGTGTTCAATGTGGATTCAACATATCCTGCCCAAAAAGCCATTTCACAAAGCCGTTTTACATATACCTTCAATTTTAGCCCTGTAGTTATTCATTAAACCATAGTAATTTTGCAGAGCCCTAGTCAAGTATCAAAATATGAATTCTGAATCCCTGAAAAAAATGTATATCACCTATATCCACTAGAAATTGAGTTTTTGAAAAGGAAGTTAAATTTCTTTCTATAGCTACATAAAAGCAAAAAAAGAGTTACAAAAAAAAAAAAAATTTAAACATCATGACCCTAAGTAGTAGGCTAGAAAGAATATGAAGTTCTAGGCTTAACTGGCTCAAATCTGGGCCCTACTGCTTTCTAGCAGTATAATCTTGAGTATTTTTAAAAACTGAGGTTTTCCTTATGTGAAAAGAATTTAATATACAGTAGGCATTCAATAAGTGATAGCTATTAACTATTAAGAAAAAGAGCTTTCCCATTCTGACTTATAAGTTAATCAGTTTCTTTTTTTAAAGAAAAGTGAAAGCAAGTTTATTAAGAAAGTAAAGGCATAATAGAATGCCTACTCCACAGGCAGAGCAGCCTCCTATTGTTTTTAATATATCCCCTCCAGTCATCAGGACTTTAGGAAACATTTTAATGAAAGGATAGCTTGTGCCAGGTCAACAATTTCATTTCTCTCTAATTCCTTGCATGAAAGAGAACCTAATCTAAGGGCGGGGGGTATCCTTTGCCCAATCAGCCCCAAATAAGTTTAAAGCTTTTAAACTTATTGATGAAATTATCAGATTCGAACAGCCACTCTTATGGAATATGAGTGACATTCAGTGAATTCTCTTCCACTGCTTTCTAACATGTAAAATCCATACACCTACAATGAACTCATTTTCAACAAAGGTTCCAAGAACATATATTGGAGAAGACAGCCTCTTCAATAAATGGTACTGGAAAAATTGGGTATTTATATGCAGAAGAATGGAACTAGATCCCTTTCTCTGGCCATATACAAAAATAAAATCAAAATGGATTTGGTTTAAAGACTTACATTTAAGATCTCAAACTATGAAACTACTACTAAGCAAAATCCCTAAGACATTGGTATGGGCAAAAATTTCTTGAACACCACCACACAGGCACAGGCAACCAAAGCAATAATGGATAAATTGGGGCACATCAAGTTAAAAAGCTTCTGCATAGCAAAGGAAACAATCAACAAAGTAAAGAGACAACCCAACAGAATGGGAGAAAATATTTGCAAACTACCCATCTAACAAGATGTAATAATCAGAATACACAAAGAGCTCAAACAACTCCACAGGAAAAAATCTAATAATCTGACTAAAAAATGGGCAAAAGATCTCAACAGACATTTCTCAAAAGAAGACAACCAGTGGCAAACAGGGATATGAAAAGTTGCTCAATATCACTGATCATGAGAAAAATGCAAATCAAAACTACAATGAAGTATCATCTCACCCCAATTTAAAAAAAGTTTTATCCAAAGGACAGGCAGTAACAAATGCTGGCAAGGATGTGGAGAAAAGGGAACACTCATACATTATTGTTGGGAATGTAAATTAGTATAACCACTATGGAGAACAGTTTAGAGCTTCTTCAGAAAACTAAAAATACAGATACCTTACAATCCGACAATCCCACTACCGGGTCTATACCCAAAAGAAATCAGTACATCAAAGAGATATCTGCACTCCTGTGTTTACTGCAGCACTATTGACAACAGCCAAAATTTGGAAGCAACTTAAGTGCTCATCAAAAGAATGGATAAGGAACATATGGTACAAATACCATTTTTAAAAATGTGAATTTTGTCAGCCTTAAAAAAAAATGTGATTCTGTCATTTGCAACAACATAATGGAATTAAAGGTCATTATGTTAAGTGAAATAAGCCAGGCACAGAAACACAAGCATTGCATGTTCTCACTTACTTGCAAGATGTGAAAATCAAAACAATTGAACTCATGGAGATAGAAAGTAGAAGGCTGGGAAAGGTAGTAGGGTGTTGTGAGGAGGTGAGTGAGGATGGTTAATGGGTACAAAAAAAAAAAAAAAAAGAAAGAGTGAGTAAGACCTAGTATTCAAGAGCATAATAGGTCAATAATAATTTAATTATACAATTTAAAATAACTAGAAGAGTATAACTTGATTGTTTTTTAACACAAAGGATAAATACTTGAGGAAATGGATACCAAATTTTCCAAAATATGTTTATTATGCATTGCATGCCTGTACCAAAATATCTCATGTACATACTTATATATTAAAGTATTAAACATATACTTATATATTTATAAATATTAAATATAGTCAGTATATTAAATTATCTTATATACACACATACATACACCTAGTATACTATGGATGTGTATAATATATGTAACATATATATATTATACACACACACACACATACCTGCTATGTACCCACAAAAATTTTGTTTAATTTTGTTTAAAAAAGACTGATTTCATGCCACATAAGCCTTGTATGATCTGGCCTCAGGCTACCTCTTTATCTCCTCTGCCTCACCTGCCTCTGCCACCCTCTCCCTCACCTTCTCTGCTCCAGTTACACTGGCCTTCTTGCTGGTTACTAAATAAACCAAGCAGGCTCCCACCTCAGGGTTTTTGGATGTACTATTTCCTCTGCCTAGACAGCTCTAGGGCTAGGATTCTCAGGGCTCTCCACATCATCACTTCATTCAGGTCTCCACTCATATGTCAGCAATGTAAGGAAGCTTCTCTGACCAGCCAACTAAATACCAACTTCTTCACTCTCTGTCTTGTTTGATTTTTTTTTCCATAACACTTATCAAAACCACACATTATACTATGTATTTGTTTATTCTGCGTCTCCCCAGAAGTGTTAGCTCCATAAGGGTGGGACTTTGTCACTGATTGCTCAGAACAGTGCCTGGCACTCAAGAGAAACTTAAAAATAATTGTTGAATGAATGAAGCTAGAGCTCTCTCTCAGAATAAGAGTCCACTGTTTTTGACCCAGAATTCTAGACTTTTCTCTAGAGGTGAACAGCCCTGATCAAAACTGGTTGTCCACTCCTGGTCTCTACCAGTAACTAGCAGGGAAATTCAGTGGAAAGTTACCTTCCTTTCTTTTCAACTATCTTTTCAGAGGATTGTCTTTCTTCCTTGGATGTTTGTGCCTTTCTGCTCCCTGATATTGATATCTCTTCTCTGTAAATAAATACCTACTTCCAAGGACACTGTCAATTAGTTAAGAATCTTAAATGCCTTAAAAAATAGAAAACATTCTCTAAGTGTCAGGCACTATCATTAAAATAACAGATTTGCAAAGCTTTTGTCAGGTGCTAAAGTGAAAAAAGAAGAAGGTGAAGCCGGTAGGGGGACAGAGAGCAACTGGAGGTGTTACTTTAGAAAGGTGGACAAGGAAGTACTCTCTGATGAAGCGTCATTTGAACATAGGTCTGAAAATAAGTGGAGGAGCATTTTAGGCAAATGGAATAGCAAGTGCGGTTGAAGTGTATGTAAAACTGGGGGGAAAAAAAGATGTAAACTTTGAAAATGTATATCTCAAAAGCCTAAACCAAAAAGAATTGCTTAAAAATTATATGAATAAGAACTACCTCAAATACTTCTAAATAGTCACCAACTCTGTGTATCTTGTGTCCACTCAACACTCACCCAAAGGGACATCTGGGTCAATGAACAAAAATGTTTAAAAGCAAGTAGGATGGAGGGAAGCATCTGTTAAGCATTTAATTGTACAGGACACTAGTCTGAACCCTGAACAATGAACCACAATGACGGAGTTTCCTACTTCATTTCCAAATGCCTTCCAATCAGTTTAGGGAATCAATGTTGGCATTAATATGCATAAGTTTAATTTTGGATTTACACATATTCACGTTAAAGAGAACCTGAAGCTCAGTGAATGAAACATAGCAGAGAAAAAGCTGTGAAGTCAACTAATCTTTTTTTTAATTAGCATTCCTTCAGTATTAGTCTCTCTTCTGTGTCCCCACATTCAATAGGTCTCTATCTTAACACTTGGAAATAACAGCAGTAGCAATAGTAATAACAGCTAACATTTACCGGATGCTTACAGTGTATAAAGCATTGAGCTAAACAATTTATCATTTAATTATAATAATATCCCTATAAGGGAACCAGGATTATTATTATTATTTTTCTCATTTTACAAATGAGGAAATTGAATTTCCCTAAGTTAGTATTACAGTGTTACAGTGTATCATATATTTCTCTTCTTCTCTTTTTTTCTCTTCCTTCAAGACTGTGAGCTTTTTAAGAAAGAAATCTAGTCTTGTTCATCATTGTATCTCAGGTATATATCATGGTGCAAGAAGCCAAAAGTGGGCAGAAAGATGAGTTCAAGAGTCTCGGCTCTATATCTGAATATAAATGCTTATTATTTCAAGTTTGATTCTAAAAGTGTTCTAATAATGCATGCTACAACCTAGGTGTTAAAGGTATTGGGAGACAAGATAAAAATCATAAGGTCAATACTAATGTTTATGTGGAAAAGCTAGAAAAAAAAAGTGATCATATTATTAGAGAAGCCATTCTTTCTTTGGATAAAAACTTAAAAATTTTTAATTATGAAAAATATTCAGAAATCAAAGATACACAGATATTCACCTTTCAGAGATTTCAGTGCATGCAGTAAAATTCAATAAGGTACCTAAAAAGCAATATGGTTTAACATAAATGATAAAACTGTACTTGCCACTAGACGAAGGGGTTTTCAGTTTTTCCAGAGCCAAATTTCTGAGTGTAAGTGGCAAGAAAGAGACGGGGTCTGAATGGTCTCATTGTACTTTCACAGTCAAATTACTGAATAATAAAATCTCACATGACCAGCAATAAAAGTAAACGTTCCCAGTTAATCTATTTTAGTTGAGTAGATATTCAGGGATCTCACACCTAATACCTGCTAAATACATATCACATATGTTTAGCTGCCCCTACCCACAAAAGTATATGACCATTATTGAAACTGGTCTCAAGACCCATCTCTGCCATTTCCCATGCTTCCCTCCCTTTTACCAGCTTTTTCTTGTTCCCATTAGGAAAATGAATCTAAAAACAAATTTAGGAAGAAGGAATTTAATATATAAAAGTAAATTTTTTAATAGCCACAAAATTGCATAACACCATTAACCTCAAATATTTATTTTTGAAGGTTGACATTTTAATCTCTTCCATTTTCCTCAACTATCTTCTCATTAGGCAGCAATCTGGTTAATATGAAAATAAGACATTTCATATGTATATTACAGTTTATAAATTACTTTTCATATCAACTTATTTGATCTTCACAAAAAATGCTTTAAGGTAATCTAAACAGAAAGTATTATTTTGATTTTATGGATAAGAAAATAACTATCCAGAAAGATTACATAACACACAGCTCATAAGTGCTTAAGCCAGGACTGGAATAAAGATTGAAATTTTAGATTTCTTGTTCTACATCAGTTCATTTGTACTTCAACAAGCTACATCTTGAAAATAAGTACACAAGAGAGGACTGCAAAATCTGCCTACAAATAATAGTTTTAAAAAGGCTAACTTAATATTCTTAACTACAGTCAGACGATAAATCTTGAATTTTAACAATTTATAAGAGATATAAAACAATAATTACAAAGAAATATTGTAGGTAAGTATTAACAGTGCCTTTCATCTATAGAACATACAGTAATTTATATGTCTCTCAATATTCTGAGCAAAGCAGGTGACAGTTTTATTAAAAGTTCAAATCTATTGTTAGACATACGTGTGTAATGTATAGAAATACCAGTTTAGAGTTTAGAAGAAACAGGCACCATGGTACACTGCTAGCAGAGTATTCATTGACAAAACTATTTTGGGAGTAGTCTGGCAATGTATATTAAAAGTCTTGAAAATGCACATGACCTCACACACCCAGTTATTCCCTTTTTAATTTATTATAAGGGAATAATTATGGATGTCTATAAAAATGTGTTTGCAAAAATATGTTAGTTATTGTGTTAACAGAACAAATTAATAAATGGATTTTTTAAAACAGAATAAATGAAAGAATAAGACGTAGAGTTGTCCCTCAGTATTTGCAGGGGATTGGTTCCAGGACTCCTGCAGATACCAGAATCCTTAGAGGCTAAAGTCCCTTACATAAAATGGCATAGCATTTGCATATAACCTATGCACATCTTCCATT
Organism: Macaca fascicularis; assembly: GCF_037993035.2. Classification (NCBI taxonomy): domain Eukaryota; kingdom Metazoa; phylum Chordata; class Mammalia; order Primates; family Cercopithecidae; genus Macaca; species Macaca fascicularis. Next base: position 26,990,396 of record NC_088375.1, read on the forward strand.
ATATTTTAATGCATCTCTATATTACTTACAACACCTAATACAACGCAAATGCTATGTAAATAGTTGTTATACTGCCTTGTTTTTGCTTGTATTTTTTATCATTGTATTGTTATTTTTTTTTTCAAATATTTTCAATCATCAATTGGTTGAATCTGGATGCAGAAACCATGGATATCGAGGGCTGACTGTAGTTCTTAAAACTGATCTGGAAAAATGCACAAGATATATTAAGCAGGAAAAACCAGATTTCTAAACAATGAATATAATAGTATCATACTTTAAAGGATATATATATGTATCTGTGTGTGTGTGTGTGTGTGTGTGTGTGTGTGTGTGTATGAGTATATGGTGACCAGGATATTATACAAAAATATTAATAGCGATTGTATACAGGCAGTGTTATTATAGAAAAATTTAATTTTATTACTTTTACTTCTATATTTTCTAATTTCTAAAAATCACTAAATAGTTTTCCTATATTTCTACAACAGAATAAGTTAAATACCTTTATAAATATATATAAAACATATATAGCATATGTATTTATCATGTAAATATTGAAACTACAGAAAACAAAGGATAAAAGTTAAATTTACATCTATCAGAGAGCTCTAGAGTCATTATGTGTGCATATGAAGATACATTTTAAAGAGTATAGAAATATGAAGAAGGCACAGCACATAAGATGAGTCAGGAGAGAGAACAATAGCAACTTATTAAGGCCAAGTGTCTAATCAGAAAATAAACGTGAATTAAGCAGTATATTTTAATAGCTACAGTTTCTCACAACTAATTAACAGAAAGTTTTAAAATATTGACAACTTTGGAAGTGAAGAAATTTAGGCAGTTTTTGAAAAAAAAAGTGAATACAAAGTTCATTGGGAATGCTGGAGATATTTCTGGAAAGTAAGATACTTCAATTATATGCTACAGCACCATCAAGAAAGGTAATAGGTGAAGATCACAGCAGCAAACATAATTCCCATGTTGAAACTATAATGCATACCCACCTGGAATATGTAGCTCTGCTCGCCACTCCTTAGAGTAGATATTATAGAAACAAAAAAAAGTCCAGAAATGGGAAAATACATTATGAAATGGCAACTATAAGGGATGAAATTAGGAGTCTCTGAAGTTCAAAGACAAGAGCAGGTCAGAAAAATATTTCCCAAAGTTTATAAGATCATAAATTTTACAGATAAGATAAAAATAAGCACCAAGAGACCAAATTAATATGGCAAAAATTTAAGGCAAATCCAAGGAAAATAAAATATTTTGATGGAATAGGTAAAATATATAAGATGTATAATCCCACTGCATTTAGAATAAAATCCAAAATCCTTCCCAAGTTCCATAAGTCTCAGTATTTCTGGCTCCTTCCTGCCTCTCAGATCGCTTCTCATCTAGCTGTCCTCTCATTCCCTAGGCCCCAGCCACACTAGCTCCCTCCTATTCCTTTAATGCACCTCTGTGCTCACTATTGACTCTGCCTGGAATGCTCTTCTCCTAGGTTTCCACCTGGCAAGCTCCTTTTTATCACTGAGATCTCAGCTTAAAAGTCACATCCTCACAAGGACCTTCCCTGATTGTCCTACTCAAGGCTACTCGCTCTTGGAACCAACCAATATTGCATTACTTAGTTTAATTTTCCTCATAGTACTTATCATCATATGAGGTGATCATTCATCTATTTATTCATGTAAATTGTTTTTCTCCTAAACTAAGGAAAAAAAGAATTAAAGAGTTTTGTCATCAAGGAGGCTTTCCCTCACCACCCCAGGCTACTTCAGATCACTCTGTTTTATTACTAATTTCCACCTCACCTTGTCATTTTTCTTTTGTAACCCAGCTTACAGTTGCAATTTGTTTTCCAATATTGGTTTTTCTCCATAAATTCCATGAGGTAGGGGCCACGGTGTGCTATCTTATTAATCAATGTATAGCCACCAGTTACCAGCATATGGAAAGTACTCAATAAATACTTTCTTGAATAGAAGAATAACTGGTGAATGAGAAAGAATTGAGAATAAAAAGGCAGAAAAAGGAAAGCAAAAATAAATAAAAAGCTGCATGTAAAAAAAATTATGGCATTATATTAACCACTTACTATTCAGTTCTCCAAATACCACTGTTTCCTACTAAACAAGAATATACCAGGCTCTCAAGTGCATTTTAATACAATATATAGGAAAATAAACTTTTAAGTGTTTTATATCTGCAATTTATGCCCTATACTTTCTGATTCATTTTTTGTAAATAAAATCCTGTGGATCTTTGGAACTGCAATTCCTTCAAATCAACAATTCAACTAACAAAAGAAATTCTGGATAAATAAAAAGCAGATGCTGGCTGGGTGCCGTGCTTCACACCTATAATCCCAGAACTTTGGAAGGCCGAGGCGGGCGGATGACCTGAGGTCAGGAGTTTGAGACTAGCCTGGCCAAAATTGCAAAACCCTGTCTCTACTAAAAATACAAAAGTTAGCCAGGCATGGTGGCGTGTGCCAGTAGTCCCAGCTACTCGGGAGGCTGGGGCACAAGAATCGTTTGAACCCAGGAGGCAGAGGTTGCGGTGAGCTGAAATCGCGCCACTGTATTCCACAGCCAGGTCGACAGAGCAAAACTCTGTTTAAAAATAAATAAATAAATAAATAAAAAAGCGGGTGCTGAAAACAAAACCAGAAAAGCTATTAGGAGAAACGTTATAAAGTTGGAAACTGAAAAGCATTTCATTTCATGGAATAAAAGTTTGTTCTTCAGTAATCATGAAACTGTCTTTGAAAGCTCTGTTCAAACCAACTTTGACTCATTCCTGTAATCTCAGCACTTGGGGAGGCCGAGGCAGGTGGATCACTCAACGTCAGGAGTTTGAGACCAGCCTGGCCAACATGGTGAAACACCGTCTCCACTAAAAACACAAAAATTAGCCAGGCATGGTGGCACATGCCTGTAATCCAAGCTACTCACAAGGCGGAGGCAGAAGAATCACTTGAACCCAGGAGGTAGAGGCTGCAGTGACCCGAGATCAAGCCACTGCACTCCAGCCAGTGAGACAGTGTGAGACTCTGTCTCAAAAATAAATAAACAAACAAACAAACAACTTTGAGACATTTTACTTCAAAACTTTAGATTAGTTCTTATGGAACATAGCTAATAATCTTTAAAGTTGTTCCTTATACTAACAGTTCATCTGGAGTAATGATATTCCAATAAATACTATATTTTAGAAGATATAAAACATGAATATCTCTGTTAGTCAAATGTATCTTAGAATTACCTTCTCTGTCCTCTTTATAATACATAAAAGTAAAGAAATTGATGAGTCCAGTATACGTTTCATCTTAAACAAGATGTATGAGAAACATGCTAAACTACACTTCCCTATCTCTGCTTCACAATATAAAGGTGGTTCTAGAATTTGGAAGCTACAATTGTAACAAACTAGATGAAGACAGAAGCTGATTAGATAAACTGCAGTGGTCAGGAAGCCTCACCAACAGAGCAAACAACCTGCATCTTCAGCTGCTTATTGAGAGGCCATAATCCTTTGCTACAATACATACAACAGTGGCTAGAGTGAATACAGAAAAGGGACATCTGCTTCTTAGGCCTGTTCTTTCTCATAAACAATTGACAGCAAATATGTAGGAGAGTGATCTGGATGCAGAAAGAAACTTGAAAATTTCACTCTAGCAATTTTAGGCTGTCGTTAATTCAAAGCTGTATCTGCCACACAACAAGAACATTTTCACTAGGTCAAAAGAGGAGTAAGAATATCTGCAGGCCTTGAGAGTTCAACTATTTTGCCTTTTAAACTATATATTAACTGAATGTGGTGGCTAATATATAGTTTAAAAGGCAAAATAGTTGAAATCTCAACATAAACATAATCCCAGCACTTTGGGAGGCCAAGGTGGGAGGATCACTTGATCCCAGGAGTCCAAAACCAGGCTGGGCAACATAATGAGACCCTGTCTCTACAAAATAAAAATAAAAATTAGCTGGGCATCATGGCACACAACTATTATCCTAGCTACTCAGAAGGCTGAGGCTAGAGGATCGCTTGAACTTGGGAGGTTGAGGCTGCACTGAGCCATGATCTCACCACTGCATTCCTGCCTGGGTGACAGGGCAATGTCCTGTCTCAAAAATAAATAAATAAATAAAACAAAACAAAACAAATAAAGTATATATTCTTTAAAGTACACTGTGTCTTGGACTTTGTGGATCAGGACTCACAGTAAGAAATACATTTTACATCAGAATCCAGTACACATCTAATACATATACAATTAAACAAAAGTTCATGAAAGTTACCCTTACAACATGTAGTGAATATGTTAAGCTGGTATTTTATGTCCTCTTTTTAATGCTGGCTACATACCACAAATTTGAGTAATGAGTTACCAGGTACAGTTTGAGAAACACTGCTGTATGTATACGTGTGGTCTGGCCTTTGCCTACCTCCCTAACCACATTTCATGATACTTTGTACCATACTTTCCCTACTGCAGCCACCCCTGCACCATCCCACCACCCAGTTTCTATTAGTTTATTACATTGAACCGTAAGTTTCTAAAATATACCAATCTCTTTTCTGCCTCAGGGTATTTGATCTTGTTGTTAGCGTGGCCTGGAACACTTCCTCCAGATCGTTGCACTTTGTATTATATTATTCAGGTCTCAATATAAAAGTTCTTTCCACAGAGAGGCCTTCATAGACCACCTAATTTGAAAAAGCCCCAGCCTGCAATCCCGGCAGGAGGAGTGGGAACAGGAGTTCATTCACTGCCCTTAGCATTCCTGGGAAGTCTGATAACAATAATGTAAGACAGGCAAAAAAAAAAAAACAAAAAAAACAAAACAGTATTTAGCAAATGTCACTTTCCAACCTCCCTATGCCATTGCACAGGTCATTGAATTCTAACTATTGAAATTCTATTCCATCTTCTTTATGACAACTTTTCTGACTCTGATTGAGAAGCAGGGACTCAATTGCACAATGTGCCCCCAATTATTTTGTATTCTCTCAGACCACTTACCACATTCTTTCTTATTTTGTATTCATTCCGCAAACATTTGAGTGCCTAATATAATCTAGGTAATACTGTGAACAAAATAAACATCAATTCCTCTAACAGTTCACATTTTAGTAACAGTGACAAATCTATAAACAAGTAATTTCAACTGAATGAGGCAAGTACAATAGGAGAGACATATACTACATTAAATGGTAACAAAAAAGAATGAACAATCAACCTTTTTCTTTTTTTCTTGATTTCACAGTGTGGAGGGGAAAGCTCTGATTATCTGCACAGATTTTAAATTTGTATTTATTTATACTTTTTTAGAGACAAGGTCTTGCTATGTTGCTCAGGCTGGCCTTGAACTCTTGGCCTTAAGCAATCCTCTGGCCTCAGCCTCTTCAACAGCTGGGACTATACACATGTGCCACTGCACCTGACTCGACTCAACCGTCTCTGAGCAGGGAAGGAAGGCATCACAGCAGAGATACCGACACTGGGTCTGGAAGTGAATCCACCTTTGCAAAAATTATAACAGTGAGAGGAATCTAACCTAACTGACTCCATATTGCTTCTAACCTCACAAAGCTAACTGCCCTTGCTCATACCTGGGCATAGGCAAGCTAACTATGGGAGAAATGTATAGTTTAACTTTGAAGCAAGGATGGTAATAGTCCCTTCCAAAACTGACCCCCTCTAGGGACTAAAACTGCCTTTGTAAGACTAATAGAAGGCCGCAAAGTTAGGATTCTAAGAGGGATCTAAAATCTGCTAAGATATAGGCATAGGTAAGCAATAACCAGCTACTGGTCCTTGCTTTTCTACAATTTCTTACTATTCAGAAGTCATGTAGCCAGAGGTCACAAGATTTGTAACTTCACCAATTGCTCCTTTAGATAACATCACTATTATAAAACCTAAGATTGGTCTTGATATATTTTTCAGGCTTCTGCATTCTGGCAAACCTCCTGATGCCACCCAGATACATGACTCATACCAAGAAACTGACTCTACTAGTCCTATGACTCTCACCTAGACAACTGACTCAGCACAGGAAGACAGTTTGGAAACACCTATAAATTCATCCCCAACCAATCAGCAGCACCCACTCCCTACCCACCTGCCCACAAAATTATCCCTAAAAACCACAACCTCCAAGCTGTCAGAGAGGTGGATTTTAGAAATATCTCCTATCCTGCCACTCAGCTGCCTTGCCTCCATTAAACTCTTTCTCTGCTGCAACTCCTGCATTCTCGATGTTTGGCCTTTCTGGGAAGCGGGCAAGAAGAACACGTTGGCCTGTAACAGGAGAATAAATAAGAGTTTGGCAAGCAACAAGAGGGTGCAGGTATTCTGTGCAGAAGGAATTGCAAGTGCAAAGTAGAAAGAGGAGGCATACTACCAGTTTGAAGTTGCTTGGTATGTTCAATGAAAAGCAAGTAGCTAAAAGGCAAGATAATTTTTTATAAAAAAAAAAAAAAAAAAGGTATGGAAAAGGAAAGGCAAAAGCTAGACAGAGAAGTGCTTGTTCATGGAGGAATTTGTGTGCCACTCTAGACATTTTACTGTAGGAAATGGGGATTCTAGAGTTTTAAGGAGGTGAGTAAATCAACAGGCTGGGTTTTTAAAAATTCCTTCTTGTGGCAGAGAAAATAATGGATTGGAGAATTTCCAGACCAGACTGTAAAAGTCACTATTAAAATAATCAAGAAATGAGGAGATGACAAACTAAAATTTGATCTAGTGACCAACTGAATATGGGAGAAATAGGAAAGGGAGGAATGTAGGATAACTCTGATTTCTAGTTTAGGTTACAATATAGTAGTAGCAGTATTTAACTTGGTGAAAATAGGAGAAACCAGGAGGAAAGATAGCAAGTTCAGTTTTGGTCATATTAAGTTTGAGGGACCTTTGAGACAGATGTGTCCGGGAAGCAACTGAGTTAGGCATTAGTAGATCTGAGAGAAAAATTGAAATTTAGAAGCAAAATCAAAGGTGTTAATAGAATCCATGTGAGTGGACAAAATCACCCAAGGAAAATGTCTAGACTAAGAAATGAAAGTAATTAAGGAGTGAATTCCAAAGAATGACATTCAAAAACCAGGCACAGCCAGTAAAAGGAATTAATGACTATGAACCTCAGTTGTCACAAACAGACTAAGCGATATAAATTTTGAGAAGTAATTACTGTATTTGGCATTTAAAAGGCCTTTAGAAACTTAAGCAAGAACAACTTTCTTGAAGGCATTAAAGAAGCCAGACAAAAGACTTTTGTCTGTTTGATATAAGTAAAAATAATATCCTTTCAATAAGTTTACTGATAGATAGGAGGACTGGGAAATAACTGGATAAACACAGGATGGATGACATGGTTTTGCTTTATTTAATTTTCATAAGATGTGTGACTTGAGCACTGAGTAGAAGGAACTGAAGAGGAAGAGGCTGAAAGCACAGGAAAGAAAAAAGACAACTGGAAGCGAAATGTAACAGATGGAAGCAAATGAGATCAAAAGCAAAGATGGATGGATTATCCTTTAATATCCCTTTCTCTACACTAGAAATACAAGACTAAAGGCTTGGCAAAAATATAGATCAGTGTGTAGGTTGGGGGCATGAGGTTGAAGAATTGTTATACTCCATCATGTTTAGAAAGGAGAAATGAGAAGGGCAAAAGACAGGGTTTATAAATGGAAGGTTTGAAAATGTCTTTACAGAAAATGGGGCAGGGGAAAACTGGGGTAACCAAAAGGATTGCTGAGTAGTATGAAGAAACAAGGGGTGATGGGTGGGGGCTCTGTTTCTAAATTCGTAGCTATAACTATCTAAAGATCTTTCTATCTTCCAGTCCATTATCCATAAGTGCTTAAAAGACACGATAGTTAAGTGAATTAACTAGAACCCTGGTACTCTCAAACATGTGGGTGAATTAAAATCACCTACAGGTTTATTTAAAATGCAAATACCAAGCCCCATTCCTTTCATTCAGAATTTCCAGGGGTGAAGTCCAAACAGTGAATTGCAGAAGCTCTCCAAGCAATCCCAGGAGAAATTTCTGTTTAAAAAAAAAAAAAAAGAAAGAAAAAAAGAAGAAGAAGAAGAAAGAAAAGAAAAGCAAGCACAGACCTAGAAGGTAAGCAACTGGACAGACGAGAGCTGATCCAACATACATCTGTTAATGGCCCTCGTGGGGGCGTGGGGCAGTGCTCTGCCACTCAGAAAAGCAAAAGGACTCCAAGATCTAGGGAGATTCAGATCAGTGTTGAGACAGTCACATACACACCACCCCACACTCTTAATAAAGCGCGTTAATGTGAATCTGTGAGCATGAAAAATGCCACGATGAACAATGAAAACACATAATGTTGTTCAAAACAGGTGATTAGACTCGATGCCTTACCCTGAATTTTCTGTTTCATTACTCTAGAGACTTAGTAGCATCAGTGGAATTCAGGGTGCTGTAAGAAATACGGAGAGCGAGTAAACTGCAGTAACAGCCCATGGGAAGGGGGAAAGAGATAATGAGGAGAAGGTCGGGAGGACAGGACAACTTTAAGTGCCCATCCGCCCGAAGACTTGGAACGCTAAGTAGCTAGGACCCACAGCCGTTATTCTGACATCCCCTGGCACTCACCATTGTCTCAGGATCTCAGCACTAGAAAATAGGTATCGTTGAGACAGGAAGACACCACCACCAACACCATCATCCGGTTACTCAGGCAACAGAGCACCGCCCACTGTCGCACGGTGCGTGGGACGCCACCGCCCCACCTCTTCGTCCTTAGTGGCTGGGAGTAATCTCAGCTGCGTTCATCCAATCGACAGGCCCGCCCCTCCACGCTGTCGCCTGGGGCTACGAGACGCCGTTTTTCTGTTTCCGGCAGTTTTACTTCCGTTTGTTTAACAGCTGGCCCGGAAGTTTAAGTGAATCTGAGGCTTGGGCTCCAAAAGTTGCTGTACAGTATTTTATTTTAAAGTAGACATCTGTCCGCTTTCCACTTACGGAGGCCTTACAGTGTGTGTTCTGTGTTACTTGAGTTTAAACGCACTGCAGAATGTATTTACCCTTCTCTTTTGGAAACGTATTCCGGAAGCGAAACCCTGAGTAATCGGAAGTGGTTAGGAGTGAGAGAGCTCCTGGATATGTGGAGGGCCTGGGCGGGCCGGCTTCTGAATGGAAGAGGTCTGTGAGAAGTTAGCCTGGTGATACCGATCCGAAGAGCCTATGAAGTGAAGTCCCCTGAAATACGGAGAATAAGAATCTTACAGGTAAATCCGAGGACAAGCAGGTATAACTAAGGATGTTGGAAAGGGACGGAGGTCTGGCTGGAGCTTGGTGGCCAGTAGCTTTGGATTTAGGGAACGATTGTTGTTCCGGGAAGGCTTTTTCAGACAGGAATGGAACTTCGGTTTCGACTTCCCGGGACAGCAAAGGTTGACAGACTTGTCGCTTCCCGGCCTATCGCTCTCATACCTGCTCACTCCCCCTACTTACTTCTTCACCCCCTCACCTTCATTTGGCATTTGCCAGCACGCACTCGGTGTGCCTGTATGTTTCGCAGAGCAACTATCAAGGGCAGTTTCAGGGATCGTTACTCTTACGAAGGGTTTTTTGGATACCTCTTTTCGGAGCAATAGACTGTAGTGTAGAAAAGTTTGTGACTGTTAAGAAAGTTAGTCGTCGGGTTCACTAATTGAACTGAGTTGTATCTAGTACTGAGAGCGATCTTTTTTTGTAGTGACACCAGTTGTCATCTAGTGTACAGTTTGTCATATTTATATCATTGCAGTAGCATCACCTTTTTATATGTTTTCTAGTAAATCTGAGTCTGTACTGTAGGCAGTGTGTACATTTCTGAAAGCATGTGCTCAATATATGTTTCTCTTTTTACTTTTGGAGCTACACTATTTTAACTTTATTACCAAAAAAATATGAATTATGTTATCTTGAGTAATATTTTTTCTCGTTCGTTACACATCTAAACAGAAGCTCCTTTTTGATGTGTGTGTGTGTCTGTGTGTGCATACGAATTGTGTCAGTATGTCTCCTAAGAAAGTAATTACTTTAAAATTCCTCTTGTCGTACGGATGACAAAAAACCACCACAGTAACTTCATTGCCATTGCTTGGCTAAAATTCAGGACACACTTCTGACAATTTAGAGTGTATTGGTGAGGATGGTGAAACGGAATATTTAGAAGTAAACCACCCCTATTTTTTTTTTTTTTTTTTTTTGAGACTTTTAGTAGATGTAACAATGCCTTCTGGGAGAAAGGGATATAAGAGACATTTCGCTTTCTAAATGCATGTGTACTAAATACAGAAGCAATTAAAATATCATAACTTTTAAATTAGAGGTACTCAATGAATGTGTTTATATATTGTTTAAATTATTTCATATGCATACATTTCTAGGTTGTTCAGTAGAAGTCTTGGAGTGCATTTTCAGTGGTTAAGGGGAAAAAATGACTACTAAAAATTTAGAAACCAAAGGTAAGTGGCTTTTTTATAATTGTTTTTAAAACATGACATTTATGATGATGTGAAGGAACGTTTGAGCCAGATAACTAGATCTCATGGACGCCCTTGGGAATCATTTGTTATTTCAGATCCCTTTGTGTTTATTGTGTAGTGCAGTGTTTATATTTCAGTACTTTAGATGTACAAGTGAAATTTAACATCATTAATTAGAATTTATTAGGTGGCTGCTCTTAAACATTTAATGTTAATACAAAGTTTTTAACAGCTATATTCCCTATATGCTAGAAGATTAAGATTTAAATAAGAATATACATTTTTAAAGATTTAAGTAGATAGACAAAGCAACTAGGATGTATCAAAGATCTCTTTCATGTTGTATTAGTTTGCTGGGGTTGCTGTAACAAAGTACCATAAACTGTGTGGCTTGAACAACAAAATATATTGTCTCAGTTCTGGAGGCTGGAAGTCCAAGATGAAAATGTCAACAAGGCTATGCTCTTTCAGAAGGCATTAGAGACACTCTCCTAGCTTCCAGTGGCTTGCTGGCAGTCTTTGGTGCTCCTTGTCTTGTAGACGTACCACCCTTATCTCTGCCTTCATATTCACATGGCATTCTCCCTGTGTGCATGTTTCTGGTCTAAATTTACCCTTTTTATAAAGACAGCAGTCATATTGAAAAAGGAACCCAGCCTACTCCTGTATGATTTCATCTTAACTAATTACATCTGCAGTGATCCTGTTTCCAAATGGAGTCTCATTCTGAGGTAGTGGGGGTTAGTACTTCAACATATAAAGATTTGGGGGACACAATTCAACCCCTAAATTGCTAAATACAGTAGTCACTTTTTAGTCCTACCTAGTTTGTCCTAATATTTAATACTGTTGACCATTCCCTGCCTTTTGAGATACTTTCTTTTGATGACTTCCATGATGTCACTTTTATTTTCAGCCTACTCTGTAGCCTTTCACTGTCCAATGCAGTAATTATATGTGGCTATTTGATTTTAAATTAATATTTTCTAAAAATTAAAAATTCAGTTTCTCAGTGACACTTGCCAAACTTCAAGTGGTCAATAGGCAAATATGACTAGTGGCTATTTCAATCACTGAAGAAAATTATGTTGGACAGCACTGCTGAAGCTGTATCTCCTCTGTTTCTTTTTCAGCCTCCTCTCCTTCTTATTTTTCTTTTAATATCAGTGCTTTTGACCACTGTTTCTTTTCTACTGTCATGACTTCAGTAATTATCTATATAAATGACTTCCAAATCTATCTATATCCCTGATCTCTTTCCTTATGATTCATACTACTGCTTACTGGCCATCCTTACATAGCTATAGGCAACAATTTTAACATGTCCCATAGTGAACTTCTCCTGACCCAGCTTATTTTTTGGATGGGGTGAATTCTGCATGCTAGAACCATCAGTGAAAGATGGAAAACTGTTTTCTAGATGCCAGTTTTTCAGCAAGCTGACCTCCAGCAGCACACCCTCTCTAAAAGCAGGTTGAAATAAGTTTAGGAAACAAGGAAGAAAGATCATGCCCCTAAATATGTAACTGAATTTAATTCAACTGTGCAACAGCATTTCATAAGTCACCAGAAGGCTTTTATACCATTAGATAAGCAAGTCAGAGACTGTAAGGAAAGTAATAAACGGTGGATTAATGGGAAATAAGAGCAGTTAAATAATTAATGTGAAAGCAACCAACATGGTGCTTGTCAAAAAGCAAAAACTAAATACGATATTATGATTAGTCATTAAAAGTACTGGTTAAGTCCTCAGTGAGATTAAGTTACTTTTTAATATTTATTATTACTTGTTTTTAATGAGGATTAGAGTTATAAGGTACTTTAACAAACATGATTTTTTGTGATCTTAATTATCCAGTAAGGTAAATAATTCTATTAGCCATATTTCTGTTTAATCTGTCATCTGATGTTAGTGAACAAAAGTTACTCGTATTGCATGGCCTGTGAAAAGGTGTACTTGGTTGACATTTGTCAGTTGTCTGTACTTCCTGTAACTGCCTCAGGAGATAAGTACAGTTGGTTTGGTAATAGCAACAGAACTTCCTCTCAGAAGACATTTGAGCAGTACTGTCATCATAAGAGGGATGTATCATGGCTGCTAGGGCTGTTTCTGAAAAGGAAACATACAGTAAATAGTAATAACTAGAAACTTAAAATCCAAAGCTTTTCTTGGATGTGGGATTAAAATTAAAAATAAAGCTATTGAAGTCAAATAGTTTAGTAATAGTAGACCAAATAGGAAGGTCTGAGATATTTAAATATTTTTGATTCCATAAAATAGTCTAACACTAGTTCTGTAGAATAATAGGTATTAGGTAAAAAAGGTATTCCATGAGCAGGTAAATTCGAGAAATGCTGTATTAAAAGAGAGGCTATAGGACCTCTTAAGAGTCTATAGTATAACTTTAATACTAATGTACACTGAAACTCCGTAGAGATGCAGTATGCAACATTGCCCACACTTATTTGACCAGAGAACTCTATCCATAGAGCCCTTGGTAAGAAGAATGCTTAGATTCCAGTTCAGTAAATCTTGATGTAACTCTTAAGTCCATTGTATGTAACTTATTTTACTAATTTAATAATAGTTAACTAAACTTTATTAGGTGAGATGAGTGACATTTAAAAAGATTCTTGATTTAAAATTACCACATGAGAATCCCTAATTTGTTTTAACTGTTTTATAACTGAATTTGTATATGTTCTGGAAAGTCTTTCAGACTATAACCAAGTTAGGAATTAATGATTCAGGGTAGAGGAAAAAAAATAAAGCAGTTTTTAAATGGGTTAGTTTTTGGATGTTAAAAATGAAACACTCAAGGTAGTCTTAACAGATTAATAAACTTCAGTAAGCATTTATTCATTTTCTCTGTGACAAGCACCATTTTATTAGTTCATGATACGAAGATTAGGAGGCAGTCCATACCCTGAAGAGCTCCCAACAGTCTAGTCTACAAGAGAAACAAATTATTTTTAAAATATATACTACCATATTTGCATTACTCTAAAAGCACCAAGGGAGGGGAGAAGGATGAGGTTAAGTGCTTTGTCCAAGGTCACACAATACATAGCAGTAGGGACTTAAGTTATTTTAACTCAGACTCTAGTGAGTTAGAGTTCTTTTCACTACCCCATTCTGCTGACTTAGGTACCTCTCATCATAGATTGAAGTTTTATGAATAAAAGAGAAATATTTGTTCAATGACAGACTATGAAATTTTTTTTGCCTCAATATTCTAGAGCACGGGTTGGCAAATTGTGGCCCTCAGCCTCCTGAGAATATTTGCAATCAGTTTGATAATAGTGGACATTAACACTATTTAAGCCAAACAGTATCCTGAATTTAAAAAATTCTGTTCTTCCCATTATTAGACCTATGTTATCAAAAAACTGTATTCAATTATTGTTGTTATAGTTTGAATTTCATTGATAAATTTTTTTTCTCTTATTAAATACTTACATGGTATCCTCAATTTTACCTTTTGGTTCACAAAGCCTAAAATATTTACTCTTTGGTCCTTTACAAAAAAAGTTTGCCAGCTCCCATTCCAGAATGTTAGACTAGTGACCTTCTTTGTTCTTGCCGTACATTTCACCAATCCTGGTAGGCAATACGAATGAGCAAACCTTAGACATGTTTTAGTTCATTGATAATTGATCACAGGTGGAAGTAATGATAATGAATAATTTAAGGATTGTTTTGTTGGTTCCCTTCGAATAGTGGGGAAGAATAAGGATTGGTGTTTTTCTTGACTTAAGCATCACTCATAACTATGGAGCTGTTACCATAGGTCCTTGTCTTCCCAGTTGAGATACGATAATTATTCATAAATGTGTCCTGGATTGTGCCTACTGCATATGTAATAAAGGTTTCTACATATGTCACAAGGAAAAATAGAATTATGAAAGTTACCAGGTGAGAAAATGTAAAGCCTTGGCTCTTCTGCCTGCTTACCTATGCACATTAGCTAGAATCATAGTTATTACTGAGAAGGAACGGTCATGTAATATATAATACAACTTTGATATTCATAAATGCTTGAGTAAGTAGAACAGTTTAAATAAAGTTAAGAGTAAATTGGAATAGAAACAAGTTGATTGAACTTCTTGATTTCCCAACAAGGTATTTTGTTCAAAAAGAGATTTCTGTTAAATACGTATTAATGATTCTTTGCCTTTTAAATTTAACATTAATCATTTTGTAATTTGTTCTTGTATCTCTGTTACTTAAAATTCCAGCTCAAAAATGTTACAGCTTGCCTAGAAATCGTATTTGACCATAATGGAAGTATCACACCTGTTTTTTATTTCCTCAGCCTCAGTGGGCCTGAACAATGGCTCTAGTGTGTATTTTTATTGTTGATGGCTTTTATTAATTTATAGTTAATACATGATTCTACGTTACTTCTTAAATGCCAGAATGTCTTATTGACAAAATTAGACAAGTTAGTTAAGTTTAGACAAATTTAAAATCAGATTTTAAGAATACAGGTGACTAGGTGTGATGGCTCACACCTGTAATCCAAGCACTTTAGGAGGCTGAGGCCAGAGAATTGCTTGAACCTAGGAGTTCAAGACCATTCTGGACAACATGATAAAACCCCGTCCCTACAAAAAAAAAAAAAAAATTACTTGGTCATGGTGGCACATGCCTGTAGTCCCAGCTACTTGGGAGGCTGAGGTGGGAGGATCACCTGAGCCCAGGAGGTCAAGGCTGCAGTGAGCTGTTTTTAAATGATTCAGTGGACATTCTCTTTGTCAGTGCTACCATGCTTTGTTTTAACTAATTTACCAAACCCAGCATGTTAGGCATTTATTTCACTTTCTGAAGTACTCCTTTGTTTACCTTTTTAAAAGTAGAGTCAGTCCCAAGGCCCAAGGGGTGTTTAAACTTAGCTTACATTTCATATAGAAATGACACTATTTTATTCTAATGAAAAATGTTTTGTAAAATAGAACATATTAACTATACCTCAGATATGTTTCCACCTCCTGTCTAATTAACATAACTCAAGATTCCCAGAACATCTCTACATGGGAAAAATTTGAAAAAAGTAAATCTGTTAATTGAATAAATAGTCCTATAGTCTAGCAATATAACTTTAGGATTTACATAAGAGAATGAAAGTCAGAATTATATTTTATGGCATTAAATAAATTTATTTCTCTCCAGATCAACATCCAAAGTTTATTAGGAGTTTATATAAATAATAATAAAAGCAATAGGACCTAACATTTAATGAGTGCTTACTGTGTCAAATACCATTCTAAACAGTTTACATGTATTCTTATTTATTTTTAAGTACTATATAAGTCATAGGCATTGAGCATGCAAATAAATAAATAGTAAGGACATTAGGCATAGATCCACAGATTACACTGGTAGAGTGATTTTGGGAGGCATTTCGGCCATACAGATCTTCAACAAACCCATTGATTTTATGCTTGGGAATTTATTTGAAAAAATAATTCAGAAGTTAAGAAAAATATGTAGGCATAAAAGTGTTCAATAAAGTCTTATTTATTATAGTGAAAAATTTGAAAGAGTCTAAATATTCAACAGTAGAATAATAAGAAAGTAAATGCTATATTAACTTATATTCTAGCCATAAAATAAAAAATATGTTAAGCTTACAAAATTTATTACAAGTATAAAAGGAATTCTGTTTTAAGTCTTTGTTTTAGGAGATTGTATTACACACATATATATATACACACACACATATATATACACACACATATAGAGAGAGAGAGAGTGTCTATAGTATGCCACGCATTTGATCTTATTACATATATATATATGGTTTGGTTGGACAGTGATGAATTCACTGAAGACCAATCAGTAGTTCATGATTGTCCTTAATGTTTCTATAGACATAAAATTTCTATTGAAATATTTTTATACCACTTATTGCACACTTATTATATATTATCGTGTAATACATTTTATCTTTTTATATGTATGTCCTGTCCCCTAAATTAGGTAGTAAATTTCTTAAGCATAGTGGTCTTACCTGATAGAATGTCTAGCCTACATTAGGTACCCAGCACCATGTTTGCTGCCCATGACCAGTCAAAGTTCATCATTCTAATCATTGTCACTGATCTGTGTGCTCCTCTTTTGTCCCTCCCCTTGTTATCATTCATTTGTTTATAACATATATATATATATATAACATATATATATGAATACTACATGCAAGGCACTTTTTTGGGAATACAGTGCACTCAAATTGAAAGCCACTAGATGGAATGAGAGAACAATAAAATAACTGGGTATGATACGGTGAAAGTGAGGTATAAGGATGTTTAATCTGACAATTCAGTGTAGTTTCACTTCTGTAAGCAGGGCATAAACTGTTAGGCCTAAGAATAGGATTGAATCTTTTCTTAATACATTTTTCAGTGTAACATATATGTTGCTTCCTCTTACTACAAGAGTTCACAAAAACAGATGAATCTCTTATGATGTAGATGGTTTCAAATGTGCATATATATAGCTAACATTTATTTTTAACTAACATTATTGAGTGTCTACAGTATGCCAAGCATTTGATCTTATTACATTTTTTCTTACCAAAATTCTATAGCAAAGTTGTTATCATCTCTAGTTTGCAAATTAGGAAATAGAGATTCATGGAAGATTAAATTATTTACCTGGGGTTATACTAGGAAGTAAAAGTCAGAACCAAATACTCTGATTCCAAATCTCTGGTCTACTGAAGGAAAGTTTAAACATGTACCTTTTGTTGATACATGATTGTTTTGAAAATTACTTTTTCTCTGATTTTTTTTTTTTGCATTCTTTTTAGTGCGAGTAATTTTGAATATAGGGTTTAGCATTTTCTTAGCAATTTCTTGCTTAGAAAATTTCTTAGCATTTTCTTGGCATTTCTTCTTGGTAAGTTTCTGTTTTGTTTCCTTTTTGTTAGTCACCCTTACTTCATCCCCAATCCGAGGAGCAGGAGATGGAATGGAAACTGAGGAGCCACCTAAATCTGTTGAAGTTACCTCTGGAGTCCAATCTAGAAAGCATCATAGTCTTCAGAGTCCATGGAAGAAAGCAGTTCCATCAGAGAGCCCAGGAGTTCTTCAGCTAGGGAAAATGCTCACTGAAAAAGCAATGGAAGTTGAAGCTGTAAGAATATTAGTTCCCAAAGCTGCTATAACTCACGATATCCCCAACAAAAACACAAAGGTTAAGTCTCTGGGACATCATAAAGGAGAATTCCTTGGTCAGTCAGAGGGAGTTATAGAACCTAATAAGGAACTCTCAGAAGTAAAGAATGTATTAGAAAAGCTCAAGAATTCTGAAAGAAGGTTACTACAGGACAAAGAAGGTCTTTCAAACCAGCTCCGTGTACAGACAGAGGTAAGAACAGCCTTAATTGATATAATGAGTGCTACTCTTTACGTCTGGACCTTTTGAATCTGCATGTTAGAAAACTACATTTCTTTATGGGAATGTCATTTATCCTAGCTTGTCATTTCTCTAAAACGCTTCCTCTTAAATTTCTCATTCTCTCTCAGTTCTCTAGAGATACTTTATATTGGGAACTTATACTCTAAACCTCATTGAAGATGGAGGTGTGAGGTGCTTTGGACAAGACCACCAATAAGTTACAAAAGTAGGTTACAATTATAAACTGCCAGACCAAATATTGACCAAGTCAGGCGTAGTAATTGACCAGCAGTCCTTGTTTTAAGGATCCATAAGTTTCAAGTATTTTTGCCTGTGTGTACAGGATACTTGGAATAAAGAGAAAGGTGGTATAACTTACTGTGTCTTCATTGTAAATGAAAAAAATCTGTATTGCTTAAGGGTGTTGCTTTAATCTTTGCATCTTAGTAAAAATTGCCTTGCCCCTTCCCTTGTTTCCCTATTAGACCATACGTCTTTTGGCTAGATACAAGTCTTCTTCATAAGTGAGACCATGGTTAGTGGTTTTTATCCAAATAATTTTTAAATAACTAGTTTCTCATTACAAAATGTAGTACAAATTTATGTTGTAAAAATTTTAGAAAATACAGAAAAACACAATGAAAATAGTGCCACCTGAATCATTTCATCCAGCTGTACCTGCATAACCATATACATTGAGTTCACTTAGTGTTATAACCCACTTTTTTCAGTTATTAATGTTCTGCCATGTCACAGAATATTCTATTACAATGTCATTATTAATAGCAACAGTGTTCTTCAATAGCTATACCATATACCAATACCCATTATTGGATATCTGTTTTGATTTTTTGCTGTTTTCAATAATGATGTAAAGAACATACTTAGAAACATACTGGATTACTTCCTTTGCTTTATTTTTTAAAAGTAATTTCTTAGGATGCAATAGACTAACTTATACATATTGAATAAAAAACATAAGACATTCTAAGTCATGTTTTTTATCAAAATGTATTGGTTTTGTTTTAATTTTTTTTCCTTTAAGTGTTGACTGGAACTATTTGTTATTTTCATAATGATTTTTACTCTTATTACAAGAAGCTCAGTTTATTACCACATGGACTGTGGATATAGATGTATAGAGAGTAGTGGAGAGATATGGTTTGTATATCGTACAGAACTTAAATATTTAATTTTACTTTTTGATAGAGACTTTAAGTCACGGAGGTCCAAAATTACACAGAAACACAGTCTCTTTTTGTTAATTTTGTTACATTAAAGTTAGTGATATTACTTTGAGCTTGTTGTATTGATTATGTTCTTTTCTAGGTAAATCGTGAGTTAAAAAAGTTACTGGTGGCTTCTGTTGGGGATGATCTTCAGTATCACTTTGAACGTCTAGCCCGTGAGAAAAATCAGCTTATTTTAGAAAATGAAGCCCTAGGTCGAAACACAGCTCAGCTTTCTGAACAGTTAGAACGTATGTCAATACAGTGTGATGTATGGCGAAGTAAATTCCTTGCAAGCAGGTATTTTCTACAGCAAATAGTATTTCATTTCCTAGGTTTTGCTCCATCAGGTTTTTGATCTATAACACAAGAAAGTAGATGGTAATGTGAAAATTTCTGACTAAGGTCATCAAAGTACTTCATTTGAGATGTGGACTCTCTCTCCTCTGGATAGTCACACAGTCTTCCTAAATGGAGAAGTGACATAAGGATCATCCCTTATTCCCGAGTTCTAGTTTACTGTATAGTAAAAATACAGTGTTTAAGACTGAAACAAAACTGTAAATTCAGACGTCTAGTAAACATTAAAATCACAAAAAGTCAAACTAAATTATTTTTCTCCATTTAAATATTTGAACTCCCTAAGATAATATTATTCATTCTAAATGCTCTCTTCTCATAGTTCTTTTAACCATATAATAAAGCTTCTCAACCTTTTTCTCTCCGTGCACAAATAGAAAATTATAACATTTTTATGACATACTGGATGAGGCTACTCTCATATGGCGGCGAAAACGCCAGGGTCCTCATCCAGGCCTCTCGACACACTGGTGGTTGGGAAACTCTGCTATATAGTATGATTCTTTGTCTGTTTATCCCCTCCCTGCCTCAATTTACAGTTACCGGATAACAAGATCTGGATGTTATCCATTTTTGTATTTCTGGTACTTAGCAAAATACTTTACAGAGTATGTTTAATAACTGTTGATTTAAATTGAATCATCTGGAGATTTCTCACAAAACAGCCATAGGTTTACAGGGTGTATTTGAGGAACCATTGATTGTGATTAATACATTTTTAGGAAAATGTTTTTTTCATGTCTTAATATCTCTGACACTTTTTAGTAGTTGTTCACTCTCTTAACAGTGTTTCATTTATCTCCTAATTGTGCTAGTTCATTATGCTATTTGGAAAAATGAACTATTTATTCACTTAGAATGAAAGTTAATTGAGTTGATTCTTACTGAACATTTTTTAAGAGGCAAATCATGCATATATTATACAAATTACTGCAATATGCAACTTTTTAACATTCTGATCAACACCAATAGTAACATTTCATTAAATTTTTAAATAAAAATTAAATATGATTTTATTGGTATTTTAATTGATGTAATCTTCTAATGTCAAAATTGTTTTCATTTTGAGGAATTTGGTAGTAACTGCAGTCTCAGACTTAAATTTTAATTTTAAATTTTTCAGCTGATTAACCATACTTGAACATTTTGCTTCAATTGCATCAGTAGAAAATTGGTTAAATAAAATTTTGTGTATCCAATCAGTAGAAAACATGAAGCTAATTTTTGAAAAAAGGGAATGAGATAGCTCTATATGTGCTAATATGGAAAAGTCTCTAAGATAAATTATTAAATGAAAAACTAAGATTTAGAAAAGTGTGTATTCAGTATCTCTTTTTGTAAATAAAATGGATAAATTTATTTTAACACATATGTATATGTTGAAACATACATAAATTATTTTTTTTGAGAAGTGTAAAAAAACCTTGTTGGCTGCATATAAAAGAAGGATAGGGATGCTGGACATGAGGAAAGACTTTATATAAGTCTTTTTATATCAATATTTTTCTGAGGGCAAAGAGGTAATTGAGTGTAAGAAGATAATTTTGTTTGCCTCTTTAAGTTTTTCTGTGTTTAAAAACATTTAATAATTTTTTCTTTCAAATTTTGGTCAATCTAGAGTAAGATTGAGATGTACTCCAAAAGTCATTGTATAGGAAAGTTGAGTAACTTTTGCCTTTGTCATTGTCTCAATGAATATTTTAACTGAATCCTTTTAATGAACTCTAAGCTCATAAACATTTTTAGTGTTCTTCAGTCAAAATTTAAAAACTGTGAAGTAACTATACTATGTTAAATCTGTTAGCTTCTGAAAGTGACAGTCACAAAGTAGTATATTCAATTTTTTACACTGTATTACTGTCAGCAAATTTATATGTAAGATTTTAATCTTTTTCAGGGTAATGGCAGATGAGTTAACCAACTCAAGAGCAGTTTTACAGCGTCAAAACCGTGATGCACACGGGGCTATACAGGATCTCCTAAGTGAACGGGAACAGTTTCGTCAAGAAATGATAGCTACCCAGAAGTATGGCACTTGTTTACATTCTGAACTCTTCTGCTTTCTCCTGCAAATTATGTTATTGTACTTTTGTGTTTGTTTGTTTGTTTTTGTTTTTGGTGTGTCTACATTTGATAACTTACTGAGCATATACTTTTAGTAGCAGTTTAAAATAGATGCTCTGGGAGGGAGGAGGACTAAAAAAATAGAAGGCATGCTTTTCACATTCTTAATTGGGGAAATAATTAGTTATGTCTGTATTAGAAGGATTCTCTGGATTTAAAAGCAATTGCTGGTTATAGTTGTAGTCATACAGTTTTTGGTAGAAGCCAAGGAGTGTACCTGTCTCTCCTGTGGAAGGAGATATTTTTGAAGACTTCCTGCAGTATTAGAGCTTATTTTCATGTCCATATACTCCAGAACTATCAAAATTGATGGTCTTCCTTAAAAGCCTTTTGCATTTTTATGTAGTTGATTTATTACAGATAGAATCAGTAAGTGTCAAAGAGCAAATTATAGGGGACACTAGAAGAAAGAACACACAAGAAACCTCTAGCCAGTTTAATCGGGAAAAAAAGAGAAGATATACATTACCAGTATCAGGAATGAAGGGGGGGGTACAATATAGACTCTATACACATAAAAAAGATAATACAGAAATGTTATGAACAAATCCATGTCAATAAATTCAGTAATTTAGATGAAATGGACAAACTCCATGAAAAACAAACTACCAAAGGTTACTCAAGAACAAATAGATAACCTGAATAGCCCTAACCTGTTAAAACAAATATAATTTATAGTTAAAAATTAAATATTTTCCAGTAAAGGAAATTCCAGGTCTAGATGGATTCACTGATGAATGCTAGTAAACATCTAAAGAAGACATAAAACCAAATTTACAAAAATTATTCTAGAAAATAGAAGAGAAGGAAACAATTTCCAGCTCATTTCATGAGGGCAGCATTATCTTGATACCAGAACCATTAGCCAAAAACCACCAACTAATATCTCTAATTGACATAAATGCAAAAATCCTTAACAGAATTTTAGTGAATCAAATCCAACAATACATAAAAAGTTTTATACATTATGACCAAGTAAAGTGAATCCCAGGAATTGTAGATTGATTTAGCATTCAAGAATCAATTAATGTAACTCACCAAAAAAGAAAAACTGTATGAATATCTCCATAGTTTCACAAATTATGTAAGTAGTTCCTATACTAAAAGGTGAGAACGAAAAGAAGTACTATTTGTTAAATGATTTTCAGGCAACAACCTAGTAGATTAACATATGCTTTCTGTAGTCTAACTTACTGGACTAAGACATCCAAATTTATGGAACTCTGAGAGAGAAAGGGATCAGGGAAAGATGTTATATAATTTCAGAAATATTTTTATTACTTATTTACTATTATTAATTTTTACATTTTGCTCTCTTACTAATGGCCAGTGTTCATGTGTGTTCTATGCAGATTATTGGAGGAGCTCTTAGTCTCTTTGCAATGGGGAAGAGAGCAAACTTACTCCCCTAGTGTACAACCCCACAGCACAGCAGAGCTAGCATTAACAAATCACAAGTTGGCAAAAGCAGTAAATTCTCATCTTCTGGGAAATGTTGGCATTAACAATCAAAAAAAGATTCCATCAACAGTTGAATTCTGCAGCACTCCAGCTGAGAAAATGGCTGAAACGGTAAAATATTTTCTCTTTTGTGATCTGTGGAACTTCTAAGACTGTCCTCTTACTGAAAGGTGACATATTATCATGGAAAGTGTTTGGCATTAGGAATTAGGAAATGTGGGATAAACCACTCATGCTATTGAGTGTGTTATCTTGGAGGAAATTATTTCCTCTTCTGAACTTTAATATTTTCTAACACTACTATTCTATTTTTAAGGACAAAAAAAGTAATTGTTTTGAAAGAGGTCCTATGTTTTAGCTATTGAGTCACTGATAATCCTTTTCTTGAGTTCATTTTGGTATAAAAACCACTGCATAGAATTTTTAATGTAGTAGATTAAATCAGTATATTAATAGATTAGATTACTTCTGATCTAAGCAATTACTTAATTCCCACATATAGATGGAAATGTATCAAGTACTACAGAACAGATAGTATAGTCCTGGATGAATTCAAGGTCCATGCAGCTGGCTTGTCAAATACTCATCTCACATTTCTGTGACAACAACCAAGTTCACCTTCATTACAGCTCCCATGTCCCCATCCTGGGTCACTGCCAGTCGCCGTAACTTTTGCACTATTAAAATCTTCAACTCAACATCTCTCTCTCTCTCTGTGATCTGTGATCTCAACTTTTTTTCTTTCCAACTCTGATTCTTCATTCTGACTCCCTGGATGTGAACACATCTTTGATCACATAATTGTTTTTATTCCCTCGCTCCCTGTGTTTTTTTCTGTATCTCATCAGCTCACTCTTCTAGTTTCTCGTCCGGCTCTAGCTTGCCTAGACTCTATTCATAAGTGCCTTACTGCCTTATCTTCCTCTCCGAGTACGCTGAAAACCCCAGTCCTGTGTCAGTTCAGCTGTTTGCCTTTTTGTTTCAGTACCCGTCAAATACTACCTCACATTCAGCAGATGACTTTCCTGCCTAATCCACAGAAGAAAAAGGGGACAGAGGCAGAAAACTGCCTGAAGGTCTCATTTGACATCTAGAAGCCTATCTGTATGGCAGCATACATTTCTCTGAGAGGAAAAGGTGTCCTTCCTCTTCTAAGCATACCTCCCCTCTAGGCTCTGGCTTCCCCCTCAACAGTTATTCTTTCTCTGTGTTGGTTCTTTCCTTTTGGCTTAAGAACATGTCCAAGCATCATTCATCTAAAAAAGAAAAATCTTCCCTCTATTGTAAGATCTCCGGATATGGCTTTATCATCTTCCCTTCACATCCAAGAATCTTGGACAAGTTGTCCATACATGTTTGTATTTACACACTATCCATTCCTCAATTACTACCATCACTTACATCTGTAGACTTCCTGCCCCACTATTCTCAGTAAGTACTCTTAAAAAGGTCATGAACTTTTACTATCATATTATACTGTATCAAGCATTCCTTCCTTGAAACTCCCTTGACCTTTGTAACATCACTCTTTCTTGGCCCTCTCTGAACTCTTTCTTCTTCATAGACATTTTTCCTCCTTTGGATGTTGATGCTTCATAGGAATCTGTTTTCCCCTTTTCAAAATCCCTTCATTTCCTGAACACTGTACTCTTGCAATGATTCACTACTTTTGTGACCATTCTTTCTAAGTGTTTGAGGGGGAGGGGCATCCTCTTCCTATGACCCCTCTTGAGCTTTCTTAACATAACATACTTTCTGTATTCTCTTGGTGTTATTCTGTTACCATAGCTTTATGCTTGTGACTCTTCCATCTCAGACTTTTTTCTGAGTCTGAGAGATTTATATCCAGCCAGGCATTTCCATCTACTTGTTTCACAGATGACTAAAACTAGAACCTCTTTTCTCCTTGCTTTTGCATTTGTACACCCCCCACCCTAAAAATCTCCTCCTTTTCCTGTACTCCCTGTCTTGATGAATTATACCTACTCTATAGTGCTGTTTTCAGATTTCCATAAAAAACACATATAAAGCCTGTAGCAGTTTCCAACATATTGTAATTTCTCAATAAATGGTAGCTATCATTTTTACTATTTCCTTCATTCCCCTAGTCCTGTTGATTTTACAGATCTTACCAGTTTTTTTCTAATTTATCCCCTTTCAAGTTCAAACACCTGACTTCCAGCCTAGCCCACTGCAGTTACCTCCTCACTGATACCCTTCCCTGCTTCTTAGCTGCTCCTGCCCTCCCACTACTGCCAGAGAGTTATTTCAGAAGGCCATTTCAGTCATCAAACAGCTCCCAGTTTCCCTCATTATTGAATCAGAATTCATTCATACTGTATAGAAGGCTTTTTATAATCTTTTTTCCATCTCCCCTTCTCAAGAATCATTTCCCAAGTGTCACTACCCACTGCATTTCACATTCCAGCAGGGTTTAACCACTTTTCATGATGCACATAGGCCGTTGTATCTCATGCCTCTGTACATACTTTTTCTTGTCTAGACTGCCTTCTCCGCACCTCTTTTGTTGCCCAACCTCTATACCACCTTTAAGAACCTGCCTTCTCTGAATCTTGCTGGCAATCTGAAGTGTTCCTTCTCCAGCCTTCCATTGTACTTTGCACTTATATCTATAATTGCCCTTTACCATATTAAATTATAATAGTTTGATTTTCCATCCCTCTCCCAAACTGTAAACTCCTAAAGGGCTGGGGACTTTGTGTTTTTATGTTTCCTCAAGGTCTAGCATAATCCTTTGCACATAGTAAGTGCTCAGCTACTTACTGAATGAGTCAGTACCTAAAATTAATCATTTTTATCCAAAACTTTGTTTCTCCTTTTCTATTCTCTTTGTTGGGAAATTGTGTCACTGCCTACTTAGTTGCTGCCAGTAGCATTTGGTGTAGTTGACCACTCCCTCTTTCTTGAAATACTCTTTCCTAGGTTTATATAACCTTATACCGTACAGGCTATTCTCTTTTATCCATCCATTTTATTTCACTAGACCATGTTAGGTATCCTCAGGGCTTGATTTAGATCCCCTTCTTCTCCCAGTCTTTTATCCACCACATTTTCCTATTCAATAAAACTGACAGCCCTTCTTCCTTAGTGTCTCTTAAACTTTTCAGTCCCGTTGCTTCAAGGTACCATCATTTCTTAGCTAGATTATTACAATAACCTCCCTTTTTCTGTTCTTCTTATGTCTGCTTATGCATACTGCTTCCTCCATCCCCCATACTGTGTATAGAATGATTTCTCTGAAAGGCACCCTGCATAAAATCCTTCCCCATCACTTTCAGGCTAAAATACAGAAATCTTTCTGTTCATATTAGTGTGTCAGTCTCCTGCTCCTGAATTCCCTCAGCATTTTGTTTCACTCTCTCTCTCTAAAGACCTGCAATGTAATAACATCTTTATAGTATTTGAGAACTTATTTTCTCTTCTAAATTTATAAACAACGTTAAGGTAAGCCCTTCATCTTTGCTTATCCTCTAGCACAAAACCAAATTCCATAAAAATAGAAGGATCTCAAAAATTAAATTGAAAAAGCAGTCTAGTTGAAAAATAGAGGTGCTAAAGTAAGTTGATGGCTCTTAAATAATGCCAGGACATTCTTAGAGTAGTGATGGCTCTTTGGGTTTGGTGGTAACTTAGAAGGAAAAAAAAAAATCTGCAGGACCACATAACCGCTAGGGAAACAGGCATCACCAGCCATTCCAGAAAGCTGCTTTGAACAAGCCTTATATAAGAAAGAGAGAAAGCACTTTTCCTGATTCATTTCACGATTCTTTCCAATTGCAGTGCTTGTTACCTTTGTACCATAACCCAAACACATCATGTGGTGATGATTAGGAAAATATGAACATGTGAATCGAGGGCTGTGAGCCAGGCACGTTATCCCTGCCCTTAACTGGAGAACTTTTTTCAGCTCAAGAGTTCCTGTTTTGGGTCTCAGTGAAGGAGACAGATTAGGAAAAATCAGAGAAGAAGAATTAGGAGAGCATTGTGTTGTGGAATCCAGGAAACAAAAACATGGCTGTAATCATAAAATACTGCATATAAATTAGAAAAAGAGAAATGAAAAGCCATTGATACTATAAATGAAAAGTTATCAAGGATTTTGAAATATCATTTCCATAGAAGAATGGATCCTTCTATTTTTATGGAATTTGGTTTGGTGCTAGAGGATAAGCAAAGATGAAGGGCTTACTTTAACATTGTTTACAAATTTAGAAGAGAAAATAAGTTCTCAAATACTAAAGACGTTATTACATTACAGGTCTTTAGAGAGAGAGAGAAACAAAATGCTAAGGGAATTCAGGAGCAGGAGACTGACACACTAATATGAACAGAAAGGTTTCTGTATTTTAGCCTGAAAAATATAGAAATCTTGATTCTGAGCAGTTGAATGAAATATTGAAGAGGGGAAGTAGTAAGTCCATTTTGGTTAAGGAAAAAAAAAAATTGACATCACTTAATGATATAATTGACATATAAAAAAACTGACATCACTTAATGATATAACCTCATTTTCTTCTCTGTTTTCCTGCTTTCCTACCAATATCTGTGAAACATTAATGTCATCATTTAAAAATATATGTAACCTAGATAATCTAGTAATTAGACATCAATGTTAAATTTACAGCTTAAGAAAGGAAGTAAGTTGTCTTTTCAATCAGATTCGTCATTCAGTTTTTATAAGTTACATATTAATGAAGTGGAACTTTATAGGTAGGTATACATCAATGAAATCATAGGCTTTTACTATCTATATTGCATACTTCTGACATTATATCTTATTTTCCTTAGGTTCTAAGAATTTTAGATCCAGTTACCTGTACAGAGAGTTCACCAGATAATCCATTTTTTGAGTCATCAACCACCTTACTTGCTGCAAAGAAAAATATTGGACGATTTCATCCCTATACTAGATATGAAAACATAACTTTCAATTGCTGCAATCACTGCCAGGGAGAACTGATTGCCCTTTAACAGTCAATATGTTGGAGGCATGCTAAGGTACTTGCTCATTACCCAAGAGTCATTATTATTTGGGAACTGGGGTTCTTACAATGCTAGAAGTAATATCACTTCCTATTTACAAAATGTATACACCCAAAGATGTTTTATGTATTAGACTCCAGATTACCCTTTCTTAATAAATATCTCAGGGTAAGTAAAGAAACTGTATAGATATATTTAAAATAGAGAATACTTTCCAAGCAATACATGATACTTTTCCTAAAAGACTCTAAAAGAAAAAGATTCTGCAACTCTCTTTTAAGCACTAAATTATTGTTTATCTTGCTGGATATTTTATATGAACAGTGTTTATTTAGATGCACTAAAGCAAAGGTAGGCAAACTACAACCATGGGTCAAATATGGCCACACCCATTCATTTGCTATTGTCTAAGTTGCTTTTGCATTACAACTGCAGAGTTGAATAGATGCAGCAGATCCTTTACAGAAAAAGTTTTCTGACCCCAACTCTAAAGTAACTGTAGTAGGAAGCTGGAGGACTTTCTTTCCCTTTATGGTAATTTTTTGAGCTACAAAAGAGCCTTGCAGAAATGGATGAAGGGATTAATCTTTTAAAAATAAATGCTATATGATAAAAAAATATTTTAGAGCCAAATTAACAGGTACTTCAGCAAAACATGCTAATTTTATGCAGGGGATTCTGTATTCGGAATGGACACAATCTGACATATATAAAAGAAACAGATTATTAACTATTGACTCTTATTTAGCAAATGCAACAGACAAGAATATCCAACTTGATATTTATAAAAGGTAGACTTTTTCTAAAACAGTATATAAGCTCAAAGAAAAAAATGCAATCTATCAATTAATATATATTATGTAATATATATTATTGTGTATTTATGATTAGCCATCATAAATGCCCATTGCTTGGCCTTTAAGAATAATCACATAATATTTATATCAAATTATACAAATTTGTTGCAGAAGTGCCTGTCAGAGAAATCATCAAAAGACAAACCTGGTCAAATAATAGTAATTGTAATGTCTATGATTTTTTTTTTTGTCTGACTCATCTGAGTTATATTTAGTTTTCAAGTGGCAATAAATTTATCTACCTTCTTTATTGTGACTATTCCTTTTTTCCCCCAGAATTAGTGCTTTGATTTAGGTCTTTGTCTAGCTTAACTACTTCCAATTGATTCTTCAGCCTTTTCTTTTAGGTTTACTTACTATAAAAGTCTCAGAAGAAAACATAAGGGGAAAGCTTCACGACATTGTATTTGGCAATGATTTTTTTGAATATGACAACAGAAGCACAGGCAACAAAAGAAAAAATAGATAAATTGAATTTCATCAAAATTTCCAATTTTTGTGCATCAAAAGAGGAGTGAAAAGGCAACACAGAGAATGGGAGAAGATGTTTGCAAATCATATCTCTGATAACCGTCTAGTGTCCAGAATATATAAAGCACTCCTACAACTCAACCACCAAAAAACAACCCAATAAAAATTAGCAAAGGGGCTGGGCATGGCGGCTCATGCCTGTAATCCCAGCACTTTGGGAGGCTGAGGTGGACGGATCACCTGAGGCCAGGAGTTCAAGACAAGCCTAGCCAACATGGTGAAACCCCATCTCTACTAAAAATACAAAAAATTAGTTGGCATGGTGGTGGGCGCCTGCAATCCCAGCTACTTGGGAGGCTGAGGCAGATAATTTTTTGAACCTGGGAGGCGGAGGTTGCAGTGAGCCGAGATCACGCCACCACTGCACTTCAGCCTGGGCAACAGAGTGAAACTCTGTCTCAAAAAAAAAAAAAAAAAAAAAAAAAATTAGCCGTGCATGGTGGTGGATGCCTGTATTCCCAGCTATTTGAGAGAGTGAGGCAGGCAAATTGCTTGAACCCGGGAGGTGGAGGCTGCAGTGAGCCGAGATCACGCATTGCTCTCCAGCCTGGGCAACGAGAGAAACTTCATCTCAAAAAAAAAACAACAAAAAAAAAATTAGCAAAGGACCTGAATAGACATTTCTCCAAAGAGGACATACAGATGGCCAATAAGCACATCAGAAGATGCTCAACATAACTACTCATTAAGGAAATGCAAATTAATACCACTTCACATCCATTAGGATGGCAATTATCAAAAGAGCAAATTATAAATGTTGTCAAAGATCTGGAGAAATTGGAAACCTTATGCATTGTGTGTGGGAATGTAAAATGTTGAAAACAGTGTGGCAGGTCCTCAAAATATTAAACATACAGTTGCCATATGGCCTAGCAATTCTGCTTCTAGGTAGATTCCCAAAAGAAAGCAGAAACTAGGATAGATATTTGTACAACAGTGTTCACAGCTGCGTTATTCACAATAGCCAAAAGGTGGATATAACCCAGTGTCCATTGATGGATGAATAGATAAACAAAATCTGGTATATACATGTGAAGAAATACTATTCAGCCTTAAAAAGGAATGAAATTTGATGCTACAATGTAGATGAACCTTTATAATATTACATTAAGTAAAATAAGTCAGACACAAAAAGTCAAATATCAAATGATTCCATTTAGATGAATTCCTAAAAGAGACAAATTTGTAGAGACAGAAAGCAGAATAGTGGTTGTCAGGGCCTGGAGAGAGTGTAGAATGGGAAGTTTTTATTTGGTGGTATAGAATTACAGATTGGGATGACAAAAAAGTTCTGGAGATAAACAGTGATGATGATTGTACAACAATGTCAGTCCACTTAATGCTACTGCATTGTACATTTAAAAAATATTTAAAAATGGTAAATTTTACACATATGTTACAATTTAAAAAAAAAATTACATACACTCTTGTAACCACAAACTAGTGGCACACTTCTGCAACTGCTGGTTTAACGGTGTCAATAACAATAAAGATAAGAGTTATTGAGCTAAACTTAAAAAATAAAAAAGATCTCAAATGAGCAATCTAACATAACACCTTAAGGAAATAAAAAAAAGGACAAACTAAACCCAATGTGAGCAGAAGGAAGGAAATTAAGATTAGAGTGCAGACAAATAAAATAGAGAATAGAAAAACAAGAGAGATAATGAAAGAAGTCAAAAGTTAGTTCTTTAAAAAGAAAGACCAGGCCGGGCGCGGTGGCTCAAGCCTGTAATCCTAGCACTTTGGGAGGCCGAGACGGGCGGATCACGAGGTCAGGAGATCGAGACCATCCTGGCTAAAACGGTGAAACCCCGTCTCTACTAAAAAATACAAAAAACTAGCCGGGTGAGGCGGCGGGCGCCTGTAGTCCCAGCTACTCGGGAGGCTGAGGCAGGAGAATGGCCTGAACCCGGGAGGCGGAGCTTGCAGTGAGCTGAGATCCGGCCACTGCGCTCCAGCCTGGGGGACAGAGCAAGACTCCGTCTCAAAAAAAAAAAAAGAAAGACCAAATTGACAAATCTGTAGCCATACTAAGAAAAATAAAACACATAAAACTAAAAGCAGAAATGAAAGTGTGGACATTATTAGTAACCTTACATAAAGAAAAACTGTACACCAATAAACTAGGTAAACTAGTTTACAGACAAATTCCTAGAAAGACATGTATTAGCCCATTCTCATGCTGCAAAAAGAAATAACCTGAGTAATTTATAAAGGAAAGAGGTTTTCAAAAAGGGAGAATTATTCTGAGGCTAGATCATGTGATGCTTTTACAGTGCACTTAAAAAAAATTTTTTTTTCCACACGAGATTTCTAAGTGTCTAAATTACACTTTTTCTTTAAAAACCCAGAGTAGCTTCTGTTGCAATAGCTATTAATGAAGAAAACAGAATTCAGTCAACCGAGAAGAAAAAAACTTTTGCTCAAAAAGACAAGGTCCTAAGAGAGAAATAAAAACATGAAGGCCTTTTAAATACAAGCATGCACACGTGCACACATACATTTACATATCTTGGATGTTAGCTTTTAATTAAGCTGACCATTGAGCTCCTAAAAATTATATTTTCCTTCCCAGAGGCCTCTCAGCAGAAATGGACCCAATACCTCCCGTTTTTAAGTTTACATGGTATCAAAAGGAGTGAGACAGATACACAAACAAGTGGAGACAAATTTTGGACAACACAAGGGGAGGTGCACTCGGGCAAAACAGATTCAAAACCTGATCTCAATAAAATGCAAAGCGGGTGTATAACCAAGCCTTATTGCTTCCCTTGCCAGTGCCGGACATATGGCTTAACAAGCCTAGATAGGAAATCAGTAGGCTCCCGGCGGCATACCGTCTGGTTAACTCACCCTTTGAGTTCCTCCGCTCCTGATCTCCATTCTAACCCAGTAGTGTAAGAGATGTGCACTTTTGAGCACGGGACAGCCTTCAAGAGGGTCCCTGGGAAAATCTCACCTGCAGCTGCTGGGATCCCCCTGAAGACCATCTCGTTGCAAGCCGCTGGCCGCTAAATGCAGCACCATTCTGGTCTCTCCTGGCTGGCCCACCAAATTTTGTTCCCAGACCAAACTGAGGGTCGTCGGGCTACTGTTTCTGGTGGCCCATAACGAGACGCAAATGAACTGGGGAGGAAGAGAGTTTTCATTTCTGCAACCGGTTACAGGGAGAAGGCCTGGAAATTATTGCCAGACCAACTCAAAATTACAAAGTTTTCCAGAGCTTATATACCTTCTAAGCTGTATGTCCATGTGTAAGTGTGCATTCATCTAAGTGATTAACTTCTTTTAATCTATAACTAAGATCTGAGTCCTGAAGACC
The DNA here is from genome assembly GCF_037993035.2 of Macaca fascicularis. Taxonomy (NCBI): domain Eukaryota; kingdom Metazoa; phylum Chordata; class Mammalia; order Primates; family Cercopithecidae; genus Macaca; species Macaca fascicularis. The sequence continues at coordinate 27,023,223 of NC_088375.1, forward strand.
TTCCTCTGGAGCCTCAGTAAATTTACTTCATCTAAATGGGTCCAGGTGCTGGGGGGATTACCCTTGTCTCCTGCTAAATCACGGAGGTTTGGGGAGTTCCTTCAGACGCCCAATAAACTTGTATGTGGAGGCCTGGGAAGTTTCTTCAGACCCACAATAAAACTTATTTAATCCTAAATGGGCCTTGTGAAGAATTCCTTTATTATTTTGTCATACTTTAAGGCCCAGGAAAGGCCTAGGCAAAACTCTTGATGGGCTTTTATGTCATCCCAGCCTTCGTATAAGGGGACTGGCTTTTAATATTTAACTTAACCCCTCAGTCAGTTGTTATGGAGGCCTGCATGAGTGAGACCTGGCCTGCCACAATCCTGTGTTCATGTATTGAAAGACTATATTATTAAGATGACAGTACTACCCAAAGCAGTCTACAGATTCACTGAAAGCCCTACCAAAATTCCAAAGGCCTTTTTGCAAAAATGGAAAAGCTGACCTTCAAACTCATATGGAATTGTAAACGCCATGAATAGCCAAAACAATGCAGAAAAGGCCAAAGTTGGAGGACTGACACTTCCCGGTTTCAGAACTTACTATAAAGCTGCAGTGATCTGAACAGTGGGCTGTTGGCACAAGTACAGATGATACTAACATACAGATCAATAGAATAGAATTGAGGCTTCAGAAATAAACCCATACATCTGTGGCCAACTGACTTGCAACAAATGATGCTGCAATAACTGAATGTACACATACAAAAAAAAGTTGGAACCTCTGTGATATTGTGATAGAAGAAGAAATACATATCTTGGTCTTATACCAGTTTCCTGACACATAGCTCCTAAAACCCTTGGAACATCCCAAGTCCCCAAGCTGTGAGTGTCTTTGTATGCTAATGAAATGACTAATGTCTGGGGGACCTGAATGGGGGGTAGTTGCCAGGAGGAACCAACCAAGTAATTAGAGAGTAGACCTCCAGGGGAGGGGGAAGTCCTGAAGGTTAAGTTGGTCACCAGTAGCCAATGATTTAATCATTCATGCCTTCATAATGAAGCCCCTCACTCCATAAAAACCCAAAAGGTTTAAGACAGCTTTCTAGGTTGCTGAACATGTGCAGGTACCAAGACCATAGAAGCTCCACCACCCTTCCTCCATACTTTGCCCCATGAATCTCTTCAATCTGGCTATTCCTGAGTTGCATCCTTTTAAAAAGAGATAAACATGTTTCTCTGAGTTCTGTGAGCCATTCTAGCAAATTAATGTGGAAACCGTAACTGGGGGACCTGTTATTTGCAATTGACGTCCAAAGTAGGGGGCAGTTTCATGGGACTGAGCCTGGGTGTAAGGTCTGCATCAACTCTGGCTAGTGTCAGAATTGAATTGTAGAATACCTAGTTGGTGTCTGCAGAGAATGGGGAAATTGTTTGGTCTTGGGGAAAACAACCTAAACATCTGGTGTCGGAAGTGATGTACTGAGTATTGAGAGTATAGCAGGAAAAACAGTTTGTTTTTTCTTACTCTACCTCACACCATATATAAAAATTAAGTAAAAATGAATCAAACTGGCTGGGTGCAGTAACTCATAACTCACGCCTGTAATCCCAGCATTTTGGCAGGCTGAAGCAGGTGGATCAGCTGAGGTCAGGAGTTTGAGACCAACTTGACCAACATGGAGAAACCCCGTCTCTACTGAAAATACAAAAAATAGCTGGGCATGGTGGCAAGCGCCTGTAATCAATCCCAGCTACTCAGCAGGCTGAGGCAGGAGAATTGCTTGAACCAGGGAGGTGGAGGTTGCAGCGAGCCGAGATGTGCCACAGCACTCCAGCCTGGGTGACTGCGAGACTCTGTTTCAGAAAAAAAAAAAAAAAAAAAAAAAAAAAAAACTTCGTCTCTTTTTTTTGAGATAGGGTCTCACTCTGTCACCTGGAGTGCAGTGGTATGACTTGGCTCATTGCAACCTCCACTTCTGGGGTTCAAGCAATTACCATGCCTCAGCCTCCTAAGCAGCTGGGACTACAGGTGCATGGCACGACGTCCGGCTAATTTTTATATTTTTAGTAGAGATGGGGTTTCGCCATGTTGGCCAGGCCGGTCTCAAACTCCTGGCCTCAAGTGATCCTCCCGCCTCAACCTCCCAAAGTGTTGGGATTACAGGCATGAGCCACCGCGCCCAGCCAGAACTTTGTCTTTTAAAGCTTTGCCAGAATGCTTACAGTGACTGTCCCTTCTCCATCACACTTGTATGCTTACCTTTGTCCTCCACCCCTTACACGCTCTTACATGTATCAGAAGTACTATTCCTCTACACACTGGATTCTTGTATACTCTTAAATATCTCACATATTCTACCAAGGAATGTAATCTTTATAATATAACTAAGAGAAAGGATTTTGCAACCATACAGATCAGTCTATGTGAACAAAATGTTCATGTCTATATACTTTAGTTTCCTCCTCTGCAGAATGACACTAATAGGGTTGTCATATATGATTACATTATTTATATAAAGCATTTATAATACATTTTAAAATGTTTTAAGCTCTCAATAAAAGTTGGCTAATTTTGTAACATACCTAAAAGAGTATTACACATAATTGCTATTTCATCATTTCAAGTTTTATTTCAGATTCGGGGATACATACGTGCGTTAGTTACATGGGAATGGTGCATGTTGCTGAGGGTCTGGGTGTGACTGGTCCCATCACCCACGTAGAGAGCACAGTACCCAATAGTTAAGTTTTTCAACCCTTGCTCCCTTCCCTCACCCCCTAGCAGTCCCCGTTGTCTACTGGGGACATCTTTATATCCATGAGTACACAATGTTTAGCTCTCACATATAGGGTGTATTTTTTAAGGTACTAACAAGTGGAATTAGGCCTACCCTATTGCTTAGCTTGCCATGATTATTCAAATCCAAAGTTGACATAAATAGGACTTTAAGGCCGTGAACCAGGCTTGTTTAAGGAGTCACTCCTTCAAATTTAAGAAATGTTCCATTGTAATTTTTTAACAATAATAGGAAGTATGAATAGAAATATGTATCTTTCTTTTGTTTTCAGCTAGAAACATTAATAATTTAGAAGTAGAAGGACATAGAATTCATTTGTTCAGTTGGTTGCACAGACTGAGACGGCACAACACATTATAACACTGTGAGAAAAAAAAAATTTATTTTGTTCTAGTATTAAAAAAATTCACTGTCAATAAAAGATAAATATCATTTCCATAATTTAGAGTACAACCAAAGTACACAGACCATAAGAAATTATATCCAAAATTTTGATAGCAGCTGCCCACTGAAATAATATTTAATAGAAACTTTCAGTTATAATGATCAGTAAAACGAAAAGGTTTGGCTTCTGACATATATAGGTGGTGCTGTAACTGTTTAGAATGCTTAGCTTCTAGTCGGAGCTGTCTAGTTCTCTCTCTGACAGCTTGTTGCTCTGCTATTTTTTCTATCCGTTTCCTTCTTAGCCATCTGTAGAAAGAGTCATGATCAGATTTGGTGAGTATCAACCTGAATACACTCTTCATGCTATATAGTTACTACTATAGACAAAATAAATAGACATTTCTTTACAATGAAATACTATCACAACACAAATTTTTAACTATTAATTGAAAAATGTAAATTACACCCAAGGCTCATACAAGAAAAGATAGTTAGATTTGGGGTCAAATGTTTGAAATTATCTGTCTTACGATGAACTGCCAACTTAATTGGTTTTTTAATAATAAACACTATTTTATGTGTGCGGTAGGTCCTATTCTTTTTTTAGAAATAGGATTTCTTACTATTTGGTAGATTCCAAATAACTTACATTTTGTAACTAGCTGTATTCTAAAACATTACTTAGCTAGGTTAAGAATACTGTCATGCAGAAATGCTGCCTTACTCTTCTTATAGGTAAATTATAGAGCTTTTAAGTCCACAAAATAGTTCTTAAAGTGAAAAATAAGCCAAACATGAAAACATCAAAAGTAGGAAAGGAAAAGTCCACATTCTAACAAATTCAAGTCTTAAACCTTGTTTAAATAATAGCAAAAATAACTGCATATACACATATACCTGGTATATAAGTGTGTTTGTGGTATGTTTGTGTGTGTGTGTGTGTATGTGTATATATATGTGTATATATATATGCACATACATATACCTGGGGTTTTTTTTTTCAGAAATCTAAACAATAAGTGTATTAGAAAAAAAACTAAATATCATAATCTGATGATATGTGGTTCTGAATTGGCTACTAGTTTAAGCAAATAAACTGTAACTCATTTATGGGTCTGTTGGGGAATAAATGGATATGAGTTGGATATTAGGTAATATTGCCAATGAAGAGCTGATTGCAGAATAACATATACAGTATGATCTCAGTATTTTGATATTGAAAATATATGTACAGAGAGATACTTAGACAGTATGCACACTGGTGCTAACAGTCACAATTTCTGGGTGATGAAAAAGTAACTTGAAACTGCTCCATTTTTACAATGCACATTTACTGTTTCTGTTATAATAAAAGGGTATGTTAGAAAAAGAAAAAGGAGGCTGGGCATGGTGGCTCACGCCTGTAATCCCAGCACTTTGGGAGACCAAGGTGGGTGGATCACTTGAGGTCTGGAGTTTGAGACCAGCCTGAGCAACATGGTGAGACCCCATCTCTACTAAAAAAAAATACAAAAATTAGCCAGGTGTGGTGGTGCACACCTGTGGTCCCAGCTACTCGGGAGGCTGAGGTGGGAGAACCACTTGAACCTGGGAGGGTGAGGTTGCACTGAGCTGAGATCCTGCCACTGCACTCCAGCCTGGGTGACAGGAAAGAAAAAAAAAAAAGAAAGAAAGAAAGAAAAAGGAAGGAAGAGAAAAAGAAAAGAAGGAAAGAGCAAAAGAGACGAAAGAAGGAAATGAACTTCACACAACTGGACTCAATATTCACATTTTGTCCCCCAACTCTCCCCACGCTTGCTAGCAAAAATATGAAGCCACATCTGTATTGTCAGAATTAGGCAATGCAGTATCTTACCCAAATAACTAAAAAAAATCAGGTTTGCCTTAAATTACCAAAATATGTACCCAAATCTCCTTTGGTCTATACAGATTTTGCTCCTTAGTCCACCTTTCTTTTACTGGTAAATGCAACTTTTATTGGTTGCATTTATTGGTAAATACAGTGCATTTATTGGTTGCATTTATTGACAAATTCAGTTTTTCTGAGGGCTATGTAAGAGAAGCGTAACCAATCTTTGACCCATTTCTCACAGAAATAAACAAACAATAAATGATAAGGTATCAAAGGCTATCACACTGGTGCCATAAGAAATAATTTAAGTATTGAAAAGTATCTTGAAGAAAAATTGGTATGCATATATATAAAATACTCCATATATATAATATATATAATGGAGTTAAAGAATTATACATTTGTAAAGGCATGAATTTAAAACTGAATAGGTACTTGCTGTAAGAGAAAACATTTTGAGGGTTTTTTTTTTTCAATCTTAATTTATCACATAACTTTTCAAATGACCATGAGGAAGGAGGAGGGGGGAAATGCCCTGCCTTTAACTTACTGTTTAAAGGCCCTTTCCCGGCCTTCTGTTCCTTTAAGGAAGAATAAGCATTCCTCTTGCTTTCTTAGTTCTTCTGTCTTTCTTTCTTTCATCTGCTCTTCGTGCTTTTTTTTAAGCCATAATCGAAAAGCTTGTTGTGGATCTCTGTTTTCCTGCTGATTAGAAAAATAAGCTTTACTTAGTTTAGATAAACAAGAACTACATTTTGAAGCCCTCCTTATAGGATCCTACAAGAATATATTTCCTACTCTTCAATTTTTCATAATAATGTCAGCCTCATTACCTGCATTCCTAGTATCCAAACCAAATACATCACGCTTAAGTTTTAAGAATATCTTTCAGAAGTTACTTAACTGCTAAGCCCATTTTTCAAAACTGTAGTTCCTATTGTAAAGGGTAGCCATAAGGATTTTCAGTCATAAGAATTTTCTTATAAAGATAACAGCCATAATTTTAACATAAGAAAAAGCTAGTAGGAGTGGCTTATTTCATGCTCCCTCAAAGTTCATGATGAATATTATCTTCGGGGAATTTTCAAAAGTTGAAAGAGCTCTTATTTGGAGGAATAAAGAAGAAAAAGAGGACAGATTTGGTACTCTTTGCCCTTGGGAAAAGTGTGACCTCATGTGGATTCCTGGCTAGAATGCAAAAGGAAAAGATACATTCATTTAATACTTCCCCCAAATATAAGCTTTGTGATCGAGCTTATATCTTGCATTTCCCTCATCTGTTTCCTGTATCTTGCATTTTTCCCTTGTTTGTAACCCACATTGCCAAATATGCTTTAGTCTAATTTAGAAGATTATTCAGGATCTTTGATGCACAACTGAACTTTGTGGAGAGGACCCCTGGATCTAAAGAATCATTGCCAAACACCTGGAAGTCTGGGAATTGCTAGAAATGACAGAAAAGTGTTCAATCAGGGGTTATAGATCAAAAGAGTCCAGATACAAAGTAACAGGAGGAATAAGTTCTGGCGTTCTATTACAGAGTAGAGTGACTACAGTTAACAATAATGTATATTTCAAAATAATGAGGAGAAGATTTTTGAATGTTCTCATCATAAAGAAATGACAAGTGTTTGAGGTAATATGCTAATTACACAATGTGTACATGTATCAAAACATCACACTGTACTCCATAAATAAGTAAAATTATGTGTCAATTAAATACAAATTTAAAGTTAAAATATTTTTAAAGAGTCAAGGATTCAGGGAGCAACAGGATACATAGGTATCCCCATTCTTTTGTTCTTTCAACAGATATTCATACTATTTACTACATAATAGGCACTAAAGTACTGGGTTGCATTAATAAAATTAAGGTTCCCTCTCTCACACATTCTGTACTGTACAATACAGTAACCACAAGTCGTAAGTGGCTATTTAAATAAAATTTAAAATTCAGTTTCCCAGTAATACTAGCTACATTTCAAGTGCTTAACAGACACACATGGCTAGCAGGTACTCTAATGGACAGTGCAAATACAGAAAATTTCCATCATCCCAGAAAGTTCTATTGGACAATGTTCTGCACAGACAGGATAAAAATAAGTGACAGATTGATTGACTGATCTGATTCAAAAGAAAATATGGGAAGGAGAGTAATAAAGGCAGCAGTGGGGAGAAAGGATGGTATTTAAATAGAAAGTGAGGGAGGAAGTTATGGGATATCTGGAGAAAAGCAGTGGTAACAATAAGAGCAAAGGAGCTAAGAAGGGATTGTGTTTGGCATGATCAATAAATAGCAAAGAAGTCAAAGTGAAGCTGTAGCAAAGTAGCTGAAGAGTGGAAGATGAAGTCAGGGAAGTAGCAGGGATCAGGTAACATATAACCTTGCTAGCCATGGAACTCTGGATTTCATTTTGAGATGAGAAGCCATTGGGGGTTTCTGAGCATAAGTGACACAGTTTATTCACCACTTTAGAAATATCATTCTGGCTGCTATGTGGAAAACAGACTGAATGAGGGAGAGGCAAGGTAGAAGGGGGCTGGGTTTTTAGGCTTTTGTAACAGTCCAGCAACAGAAGAAAATAGTGGTTTAGATTAGGGTAGTGGGACTCTGTATATGCACTGAAGATAGAACCAACATAGTTTGCTCAAAAATTAAATGGATAGTTTTATGTCATGCTTTAAATGATTATTTTTAAAATTATTCCAGGTTTATTAGTATAATAAAAATTCAAGAAAATGTATTTTTAAAATTTAAGGTAAATTACAGCAGAACTATCATCAAAATGATAGACTGCATTGGTACGCAAAGATGTCACTGCATAAGATCATAGCAAATAACTCTCAAAAGTGGAGGGAACCGAAATAAAAAATTAGAGGAAAATAAAAAATTATAAAGATAAAATATGAATTATACAAAAAAATTAGTGATGGATTAAATTATCTGATTATAAAAAAAGGATAAATGACTGAATTGGAGACTTTTGCATCCATCCATGATGGAGTAATTGGTATCAGATTTACCCTTCTGCCCTAATTAGCCATAAAGCTAGACAAAATGTATACAGCAGCTTGATTACTGAGAGTAAGAAAAAACATGCTATAACCCCCATATTCACCCTGGCTCTGAACTTGGTGACACTTTCCAGACAATAGTATAGGAAGGAGGAGCCATAGCATCAAGCAGTCATTAGTCCAACTGGGCTTATGAAACAGAGATAGGAGTCTGGGGCTGCTGAGACAGCTGAATTTCCAGGGCAGGGTACTAGAAAGGAAGCAGTCATGTGGAGGGATGGGCCTTGGCAAGGCCTGGGGTGCACATGTGTAGAGGGAGGCTCTGTAAGGTCTAACAGAGAGTGGCCGCTGTTAATGAAAAAGATTACAAAGGTTGCATAGTTTTGGAGACATTGGAGTTCCTATCCAATTATAGTGGGAATACTTCATTGCTTACCTTGGTCAACCACTTACGACCCTAAAAAGGCCATGCTTTGGAAGTATGGATCACATCCTAGAGTAAGGACCATGCTCTAGGACTAAGGGCAAAAACAAACTAAACCCATCCTAACAAAGCATAAAACAAAGTCTGACAGGATCAAGAGGATTCCTTACTAATTTAACTGCCTACCAGAAAAAAATTCAATACCCTTTAAAGGAAAACAGTATATTCTAGATTTCCTTACAACTTTTTTATTGGGTAAAGATCCACAGTCTACTAACCAATTTTTAAAAATCACTGGCTATCTAAAGAAACAAGAAAACGTGACCCATAATCCAGAGAAGGAGGCCTTCAATAGTAACAGATTGATCCTAACATGGATATTGGCATTTAGATACAAACAGGTCTAATATTTAAGAAATGGAAAGATGAATATAAAACAGGTCTAATATGTAAGAAATGAAAAGGTGGATATAATGAATAAACAGAGAATCTCAGTAAAGAAACGGAAACTTAAAAAAATAAACTGATAGGAGGATCCAAGATGGCCGAATAGGAACAGCTCCACTCTACAGCTCCCAGCATAAGTGATGCAGAAACCGGGTGATTTCTGCATTTCTAACTGAAGTACTGGGTTCATCTCACTGGGGCTTGACAGACAGTGGGTGCAGCCCACAAAGCAGGGCAGGGCAATGCCTCACCCAAGAAGCGCAAGGGGTTGGGGAATTCCCTTTCCTAGCCAAGGGAAGCTATGACAGACGATACCTGGAAAATCAGGACACTCCCACCCTAATACTGCACTTTTCCAATGGTCTTAGCAAACGGCACACCAGGAGATTATATCCCACACCTGGCTTGGAGGGTCCCACACCCACGAAACCTTGCTCACTGCTAACACAGTAGTCTGAGATCAAACTGCAAGGCCGCAGCAAGGCTAGGGGAGGGATGTCTGCAATTGCTGAGGCTTGAATAGGTAAACAAAGGAGCCAGGAAGCTCGAACTGGGAGGAGCCCACCACAGCTCAAGGAGGCCTGCCTGCCTCTGTAGACTCCACCTCTGGGGGCAGGGCATAGCTGAACAAAAGGCAGCAGAAACTTCTGCAGACTTAAATGTCCCTGTCTGACAGCTTTGAAGAGAGTAGTGGTTTTCCTAGCACGGAGTTTGAGATCTGAGAATGGACAGACTGTCTCCTCAAGTGGGTCCCTGACCCCCGAGTAGCCTAACTTGGAGACAGCTCCCAGTAGGGGCCAACTGACATGTCATACAGCTGGATGCCCCTCTGAGATGAAGCTTCCAGAGGAAGGATCAGGCAGCAACATTTGCCGTTCTGCAATGTTTGCTGTTCTGCAGCCTCCGCTGGTGATACCCAAGCAAACAGCGTCTGGAGTGAACCTCCAGCAAACTCCACTAGACCTGCAGGTGAGGGTCCTGTTAGAAGGAAAACTAAAAAACTGAAAGAACATCCACACCAAAACCCCATCTGTACGTCACCATCATCAAAGACCAAAGGTAGATAAAACCACAAAGATGGGGAGAAACCAGAGCAGAAAAGCTGAAAATTTGAAAAATCAGAGTGCCTCTTCTCCTCCAAAGGAACGTGGCTCCTTCCCAGCAACGGAACAAAGTTGGATGGAGAATGACTTTGACGAGTTGAGAGAAGAGGCTTCAGACGATCGGTAATAACAAACTTCTGCAAGCTAAAGAAGGATGTTTGAAACCATCGCAAAGAAGCTAAAAACCTTGAAAAAAGATTAGAAGAATGCTAACTAGCATAAACAGTTAGAGAAGACCTTAAATGACCTGATGGAGCTGAAAACCATGGCACAAGAACTATGTGACGCATGCACAAGCTTCAGTAGCCAATTTCATCCAGTAGTAGATAGGGTATCAGTGATTGAAGATCAAATGAATGAAATGAACCGAGAAGAGAAGTTTAGAGAACAAAGAGTAAAACGAAACAAACAAAGCCTCCAAGAAATATAGGACTATGTGAAAAGACAAAATCTACGTCTAATTGGTATACCTGAAAGTGACGGAGAATGGAACCAAGTTGGAAAACACTCTTCAGGATATTATTCAGGAGAACTTCCCCAACCTAGCAAGGCAGGCCAACATTCAAATTCAGGAAATACAGAGAATACCATAAAGATACTCCTCGAGAAGAGCAACTCCAAGACACATAATTGTCAGATTCACCAAAGTTGAAATGAAGGAGAAAATGTTAAGGGCAGCCAGAGAGAAGGGTCAGGTTACCCACAAAGGGAAGCCAATCAGACTAATAGCAGATCTCTCGGGAGAAATACTACAAGCCAGAAGAGAGTGGGGGCCAATATTCAACATTCTTAAAGAAAAGAATTTTCAACTCAGAATTTCATATCCAGCCAAACTACGCTTCATAAGTGAAGGAGAAATGAAATCCTTTACAGAAAAACAAATACTGAGAGATTCTGTCACTATCAGGCCTGCCTTACAAGAGCTCCTGAAGGAAGCACTAAACATGGAAAGGAACAACTGGTGCCAGCCACTGCAAAAACATGCCAATTGTAAAGACCATCAACGCTAGGAAGAAACTGCATCAACTAACAGGCAAAATAACCAGCTAGCATCATAATGACAGGATCAAATTCACACATAACAAGATTAACCTTAAATGTAAATGGGCTGAATGCTCCAATTAAAAGACACAGACTGGCAATCAGATAAAGAATCAAGACTCATCAGTGTACTGTATTCAGGAGACCCATCTCATGTGCAGAGACACGCATAGGCTCAAAATAAAGGGATGGAGGAAGATCTACCAAGCAAATGGAAAATAAAACAAAAAAAAAGCAGGGGTTGCAATACTAGTCTCTGATAAGACAGACTTTAAACCAAAAATCAAAAAAGACAAAGAAGGGCATTACATAATGGTAAAGGGATCAATGCAACAAGAAGAGCTAACTATCCTAAATATATATGCACCCAATACACAAGCACCCAGATTCATAAAGCAAGCCTTTAGACACCTACAAAGAGACTTAGACTCCCAAACAATAATAATGGGAGACTTTAACACCCCACTGTCAACATTAGACAGATCAATGAGACAGAAAGTGAACAAGGATATCCAGGAATTGAACTCAGTCCTGCACCAAGTGGACCTAATAGACATCTACAGAACGCTCCACCACAAGTCAACAGAATATACATTCTTCTCAGCACCACATAGCACTTATTCCAAAATTGACCACATAGTTGGAAGTAAAGCACTTCTCAGCAAATGTAAAAGAACAGAAATCACAACAAACTGTCTCTCAGGCTACAGTGCAATCAAACTAGAACTTAGGATTAAGAAACTCACTCAAAACAGCTCAACTACATGGAAACTGAACAACCTTCTCCTGAATGGGTAAATAACAAAATTAAGGGAAAAATAAGTAAGTTCTTTCAAACCAATGAGAACAAAGACACAGTGTACTAGATCTCTGGGACACAGCTAAAGCAGTGTTTAAAGGGAAATTTACAGCACTAAACGCCCACAGGAGAAAGTGGGAAATATCAAAATCAACATTTTAACGTCACAATTAAAAGAACTAGAGAAGCAAGAGCAAACACATTCAAAAGCTAGCAGAAGGCAAGAAATAATTAAGATCTGAGTAGAACTGAAGGAGTTAGAGATAAAAGAAGCCCTTCAAAAAATCAATGAATCCAGAAGGTGGTTTTTTGAAAAGATCAACAAAATCGATAGACCACTAGCAAGACTAACAAAGAAGAAAAGAGAGAAGAATCAAATAAACACAAGAAAAAATGATAAAGGGGATATCACCACTGATCCCACAGAAATACAAACTACCATCAGAGAATACTACAAAAACCTCTACACAAATAAACTAGAAAATCTAGAAGAAATAAATAAATTCCTGGACACTTACACCCTCCCAAGACTAAACCAGGAAGAAGTTGAATCCCTGAATAGACCAATAACAGGCTCTGAAATTGAGGCAATAATTAATAGCCTACCAACCAAAAAAAGTGCAGGATGAGATGGATTCACAGCCGAATTCTACCAGAGGTACAAAGAGGAGCTGATACCATTCCTTCTGAAACTATTCAAATTATTAGAAAGAGAGGAATCCTCACTAACTCATTTGATGAGGCCAGCATCGTCCTGATACCAAAGCCTGGCAGAGACACAACAAAAAAAGAGAATTTTAGACTAACATCCCTGATCAACATCGATGCAAAAATCCTCAATAAAATACTGGCAAACCGGATCCAGCAGCACATCAAAAAGCTTATCCACCATGACCAAGTTGGCTTCATCCCTGGAAGGCAAGGTTGGTTCAACATACACAAATCAATAAACGTAATCCATCATAAAAACAGAATCAAAGATAAAAACCACAAGATTATCTCAACAGATGCAGAAAAGGCCTTTGACAGAATTCAACAGCCCATCATGCTAAAAACTCTCCATAAACTAGGTATTGATGGGATGTATATCAAAATAATAAGAGCTATTTATGACAAATCCATAGCCAATATCATACTGAATGGGCATAACTGGAAGCATTCCCACCGAAAACTGGCACAAGACAGGGATGCCCTCTCTCACCACTCCTATTCAACATAGTGTTGGAAGTTCTGGCCAGGGCAATCAGGCAGGAGAAAGAAATAAAGGGTATTCAATTAGGAGAAGAGGAAGTCAAATTGTCCCTGTTTGCAGATGACATGATTGTATATTTAGAAAACCCCATTGTCTCAGCCCAAAATCTCCTTAAGCTGATAAGCAACTTCAGCAAAGTCTCAGGATACAAAATCAATGTGCTAAAATCACAAGCATTCCTATACACCAATAATAGACAAACAGAGAGCTAAATCGTGAGTGAACTCTCATTCACAATTGCTTCCAAGATAATAAAATGCCTAGGAATCCAACTTACAAGGGATGTGAAGGACCTCTTCAAGGAGAACTACAAACCACTGCCCAACGAAATAAAAGAGGACACAAACAAATGGAAGAACATTCCATGCTCATGGATAGGAAGAATCAATATCGTGAAAATGGCCATACTGCCCAAGGTAATTTATACATTCAATGCCATCCCCACCAAGCTACTAACGACTTTCTTCACAGAATTGGAAAAAACTACTTTGAAGTTCATATAGAACCAAAAAAGAGCCTGCATTGCCAAGACAATCCTAAACAAAAAGAACAATGCTGGAGGCATCACACTACCTGACTTCAAACTATACTGGAAGGATACAGTAACCAAAACAGCATGGTACTGGTACCAAAACAGAGATATAGACCAATGGAACAGAACAGAGCCCTCAGAAATAATACCACACATCTACAACCATCTGATCTTTGACAAACCTGACAAAAACAAGAAATGGGGGAAGGATTCCCTATTTCATAAATGGTGCTGGGAAAACTGGCTAGCCATAAGTAGAAAGCTGAAACTGGATCCCTTCCTAACACCTTATACAAAAATTAATTCAAGATGGATTAGAGACTTAAATGTTAGACCTAAAACCATAAAAACCCTAGAAGAAAACCTAGGCAATACCATTCAGGACATAGGCATGGGCAAGGACTTCGTGACTAAAACACCAAAAGCAATGGCAACAAAAGCCAAAATTGATAAATGGGATCTAATTAAACTAAAGAGCTTCTGCACAGCAAAAGAAACTACCATCAGAGTGGACAGGCAACCTACAGAAAGGAAGGAAATTTTTGCAATCTACTCATCTGACAAAGGGCTAACATCCAGAACCTACAAAGAACTCAAACAAATTTACAAGAAAAAAAAACAAACAACCCCATCAAAAAGTGGGCAAAGGATATGAACAGACCCTTCTCAAAAGAAGACATTTATGCAGCCCACAGACACATGAAAAAATGCTCATCATCACTGGCCATCAGAGAAATGCAAATCAAAACCACAATGAGATACCATCTCACACCAGTTAGAATGTTGATCATTAAAAAGTCAGGAAACAACAGGTGCTGGAGAGGATGTGGAGAAATAGGAACGCTTTTACATTGTTGGTGGGACTGTAAACTAGTTCAAACATTGTGGAAGACAGTGTAGCGATTCCTCAAGGATCTAGAACTAGAAATACCATGTGACCTAGCCATCCCATTACTGGGTATATACCAAAAGGATTATAAATCATGTTGCCATAAAGACACAAGCACACATATGTTTACTGCGACACTATTCACAATAGCAAAGACTTGGAACCAACCCAAATGTCCATCAGTGAGAGACTGCATTAAGAAAATGTGGCACATGTGTATATATTCCATATACCATGGAATACTATGCAGCCATAAAAAAGGATGAGTTCATGTCCTTTGTAGGGACATGGATGAAGCTGGAAACCATCATTCTGAGCAAACTATCACAAGGACAGAAAACCAAACACCGCATGTTCTCACTCATAGGTGGGAATCGAACAATGAGAACATTTGGACACAGGGTGGGGAACATCACATACCGGGGCCTGTCATGGGGTAGAGAGATAGCATTAGGAGATATACCTAATGTAAAGGATGAGTTAACAGGTGCAGCACACCAACATGGCACATGTATACATATGTAACAAACCTGCACGTTGTGCACATGTACCCTAGAACTTAAAAGTATAATTAAAAAAAAGAAATCAGGGAGGCCGAGGCGGGTGGATCACGAGGTCAGGAGATCGAGACTATCCTGGCTAACATGGTGAAACCCCGTCTCTACTAAAAAAATACAAAAAACTAGCCGGGCGTGGTGGCGGGCGCCTGTAGTCTCAGCTACTTGGGAGGCTGAGGCGGGAGAATGGCGTGAACCCGGGAGGCGGAGCTTGCAGTGAGCCGAGATCATGCCACTGCACTCCAGCCTGGGAGACACAGCGAGACTCCGTCTCAAAAAAAAAAAAAAAAAAAAAAGAAATCAAACAAACACACCACAAAAAAATTAAAAAAAAAAAAAAAAAAAAAAAAAACACAACCTAAATTCCCTGAATGGGCTTGACAGTGGAATGAACACTGCAGAAGTACTGATGCCTCAAGATGGATCAACAGAAATGATTTAAACTGAACAAAGGAAAAAAATTTTCAGTAAACAGAAGTTTAGTAAGATGATATAACAGCACGTGTTAGAACATATGTAAAATTTGATTTTCAGAAGGAGAAGAGAAAAAAGATAAAGTAGGAAAAGAAAAATAAAGAATAAAGACCTTTGAAGAAAGAGTGGCTGAGAATTTCCCAAATCTGGTACAAAACATGAACATAAAGATCCAAGAAGCTGAGCAAAACCCAGGTTAGGTAAATTCAAAGAAAATCACACATGTCATAAACTTCTAAAAACCAAAGCCAGGAAAATTTTAAAGAAGCAAGAGGAAAAAAACTTATTATATACACAAGAACAATGATAAGAATAATAGCCGACCTCTGAATAGAAACAATGCACGTTGTAAAACAATTGAACATCATCTTTAAAATGCTGCAGGGGAAAAATACCTATCAGCCTCAAATTCTATATCCAGCAAAAGGAAAAAAAAATTCTTCAAAGGTGATATTCCACACATTCAGTATAAATATTATAATCAGAGCAATGCTTTTAAAAAAGCATGCAGAGGCATACCTAAAAAGTATACAAGAAAATAAAAAGGACTGTTTTTTAAACACTTGATTAGAAAGCAGAAAAGGATGAGTAATTGAACAAATAGATAACAAATATCAAAATGACAGATCTAAAAACCATCAGATCAATAATTATAATTAAATACACAGGTGGCTGGCAAGACAGCCAAATGGGAACAGCTCCAGTCTGCAGCTCCCAGCGAGATCAACACAGAAGGCAGGTGATTCCTGTATTTCTAACTGAGGTACTCTGCTCATCTCACTGGGACTGGTTAGACAGTGGTTCAGCCCACAAAGAGTGAGCCAAGGCAGAGTGAAGCATCACCTTACCTGGGAAGTACTAAGGGTCAGGGAACTCCCTCCCCTAGCCAAGGGAAACCGTGAGGGACTGTGCCATAAGGAACAGTGCAATATGGCCCAAATACCACGCTTTTCCCAGGGTCTTCACAACCAGGAGACCAGGAGATTCCCTGGAATGCCTATACCACCAGGGCCCTGGGCTTGAAGCACAAAACTGAGCAGCCATTTGGGAAGACACCGAGCTAGCTGCAGGAGTTTTTCTTCATACTGGACTGCCAGTGAGAGAGAACCATTCACTCCCCTGGAAATGGGGCTAAAGCCAGGGAGCCAAGTGGTCTAGCTCAGTGGATCTCACCCTGACAAAGCCCAGCAAGCTAAGATCCACTGGCTTGAAATTCTCACTGCTAGCACAGCAGTCTGAAGTCGACCTGGGATGCTTGAGCTTGGTGTGGGGAGGGGCGTCCACCATTACTGAGGCTTGAGTAGGCAGTTTTCCACTCACAGCCAGGAAGTTGGAACTGGGCAGAGCCCACCACAGTTTGGCAAAGCCAGACTGCCTCTCTAGATTACTCCTCTCTGGGCAGGGCATATATGAAAGAAAGGCAGCAGCCCCAGTCAGGGGCTTATAAATAAAAGTCCCATCACCCTGGGACAGAACACCTGGGGGAAAGGGTGGCTGCAGGCACAGCTTCAGCAGACTTAAATGTCCCTGCCTGCCAGCTCTGAAGAGAGCAGCAGATTTCCCAGCACAGTGCTTGAGCTCTGCTAAGGGACAGACTGCCTCCTCAAGTGGGTCCCTAACCCCCGTGCCTCCTGACTGGGAGACACCTCCCAGCAGGGGTCGAGAGATACCTCAGACAGGAGAGCTCTGGCAGGTGCCCTTCTGGGACAAAGCTTCCAGAGGAAGGAACAGGAAGCAATCTTTACTGTTTTGCAGCCTCTGCTAGTGATACCCAAGCAAACAAGGTCTGGAGTGGACCTCCAGCAAACTCCAGCAGACCTGAAGCAGAGGGGCCTGACTGTTAGAAGGAAAACTAACACAGAGAAAGGAATAGCATCAACATCAACAAAAAGGATATCCACATGAAAACCCCATCCAAAGATCACCAACATCAAAGACCAAAGGTAGATAAATCCATAAAGACGAGGAAAGCCCAGTGCAAAAAGGCTGAAAACTCCAAAAACCAGAATGCCTTTTCTCCTCCAAAGGATTACAACTCCTCGCCAGCAAGGGAACAAAACTGGACAGAGAATGAGTTTGACAAATTGACAGAAGTAGGCTTCAGAAGGTGGGTAATAACAAACTCCTCTGAACTAAAGGAGCATGTTCTAACACAATGCAAGGAAGCTAAGAACGTTGAAAAAAGGTTGGACGAATTGCTAACTAGAATAACCAGTTTAGAGAAGAACATAAATGACCTGATGGAGCTGAAAAACACAGCACAAGAACTTCGTGAAACATACACAACTATCAATAGCCAAATCAATGAAGTGGAAGAAAGGATATCAGAGATTGAAGATCAACATAATGAAATAAAATGTGAAGACAAGATTAGAGAAAAAAGAATGAAAAGGAACAAACTTGGCCTCCAAGAAATATGGAACTATGTGAAAAGACCAAACCTACATGATTGGTGTACCTGAAAGTGACAGAGAGAATGGAACCAAGTTGGAAAACCCTCTTCAGGATATTACCCAGGAGAAATTCCCAAACCTAGCAAGGTAGGCCAATATTCAAATTCAGGAAATACAGAGAACACTACGAAGATACTCCTCGAGAAGAGCAACACCAAGACACATAATCGTCATATTCACCAAGTTTGAAATAAAGAAAAAAAATGTTAAGGGCAGCCAGAGAGAAAGGTCGGGTTACCCACAAAGGGAAGCTCATCAGACTAACAGCAGATCTCTCTGCAGAAACCCTACAAGTCAGAAGAGAGTGGGGACCAATATTCAACATTCTTAAAGAAAAGAATGTTCAACCCAGAATTTCATATCCAGCCAAACTAAGCTTCATAAGCGAAGGAGAAATAAAATTCTTTACAGACGAGCAAATGCTGAGAGATTTTGTCACCACCAGGCCTGCCTTAAAAGAGCTCCTGAAGGAAGGACTAAATATGGAAAGGAAAAACTGGTACCAGCCACTGCAAAAACATGCCAATTGTAAAGACCACTGACACTATGAAGAAACTGCATCAAGTAACAGGCAAAATAACCAGCTAGCATCATAATGACAGGATCCAATTCACACATAACAATATTAACCTTTACTGTAAATAGGGTAAATGCCCCCAATTAAAAGACACAACTGGCAAATCAGATAAGAGTCAAGACCCATAGGTGTGCTGTATTCAGGAGACCCATCTCATGTGCAAAGACACACATAGCCTCAAAATAAAGGGATGGAGGAATATTTACCAAGCAAATGGAAAGCAAAAAAAAAAAAAAAAAAAAAAGCAGGGGGTTGCAATACTAGTCTCTGATAAAACAGACTTTAAGCCAAAAAAGATCAAAAAAGACAAAGAAGGGCATTACATAATGGTAAAGGGATCAATGCAACAAGAAGGGCTAACTATCCTAAATATATATGCACCCGATACATGAGCACCCAGATTCATGAAGCAAGCCCTTAGAGACCTACAAAGAGACTTAGACTCCCACACAATAGTAGTGGGAGGCTTTAACACCCTGTTGTCAACATTAGACAGATCAATGAGACAGAAAGTGAACAAGGATATCCAGGAATTGAACTCAGTCCTGCACCAAGTGGACCTAATAGACATCTACAGAACGCTCCACCCCAAATCAACAGAATATACATTCTTCTCAGCACCACATAGCACATATTCCAAAACTGACCACATAGTTGGAAGTAAAGCACTCCTCAGGAAATGCAAAAGAATGCAAATCATAACAAACAGTCTGTCACACCACAGTGCAATCCAATTAGAACTCAGGATTAAGAAACTCACTCAAAACTGCACAGCTACATGGAAACTGAACAACCTTCTCCTGAATAAAACCACCTTCACCTGGGTAAATAACAAAATTAAGGCAGAAATAAATAAGTTCTTTGAAACCAATGAGAACAAAGACACAATGTACCAGATCCCTGGGACACAGCTAAAGCAGTGTTTAAAGGGAAATTTATAGCACTAAATGCCCACAGGAGAAAGCGGGAAATATCTAAAATCAACATTTTAACATCACAATTAAAAGAACTAGAGAAGCAAGAGCAAACACATTCAAACGCTAGCAGAAGGCAAGAAATAACTAAGATCAGAGCAGAACTGAAGGAGATAGAGACATGAAAAACCCTTCAAAAAAATCAATTAATCACGAATGGCGAGTAGCGGCGGTGGCGGGAGGGAGAGGCCAGGGGAGGTTTTCCTGGTTTCGGACCCCACTGGCAGGATGGTGAAATCCTCCCTGCAGCAGACCCTCAATAGCCACTGCTTCGCCAGAGAGAAGGAAGGGGATAAACCCAGCGCCACCATCCACGCCAGCCGCACCATGCCGCTTCTAAGCCTGCACAGCCCCCAGGGCAGCAGCAGTGAGAGTTCCAGGCTCTCCCTCCGCTGCTGTAGTAACCCGGGTCGGGGGCCTCGGTGGTGCTCCTGATGCCCCTCACCCACCCCTGAAGCCCCTCACCCACCCCTGAAGATCCCAGGTGGGGAGGGAATAGTCAGAGAGATCACAATCTTTCAGCTAACTTATTCTACTTGGATGATTGGCTGAATGTAACAGAGGAAGTAATGTCCAAGGACAAGATGAGGATTCTCAACCTCCAGTCCGGGCTCACAGACGCCAAACGCATTAACTGTGGAACAGTGCTGAGTGGCGGCAGCCTCTACATCGAGATCCCGGGCGGCGGCTGCCTGAAGGGAGCAAGGACAGCTTTGCAGTTCTCCTGGAATTTGCTGAGGAGCAGCTGCGAGCCAACCATGCCTTTCTTCATTTGCTTCCACAAGAAACCACCAGGATAGAGCTGCCTTGCTCTGAACCTTCAGCTTTTTGGGCTTTGAGGTTGTGAGACCGGGGCATCCCCTTGTCCCCAAGACACTGGACGCTTGCTTCACGGCCTACACCTTCGAGAGAGAGTCTTCGGGAGAGGAAGAGGAGTAGGGCCTCCTGGGGACTGGGCATCCGGCCCCTGGGGCCACCCCTTGTCAGCCTGGTGGGTGGAAACATAGACTCACTCATCTCACCTGGGTTTGTCCGCATGTTGTAATTGTGCAAATAAATGCTCACTCCAAATTAAAAAAAAAAAAAAATCAATTAATCCAGGAGCTGTGTTTTTGAAGATTAACAAAATAGATAGACCGCTCTCCAGACTAATAGAGAAGAAAAGAGAGAAGAATCAAATAGACACAATAAAAAAAATGATAAAGGGGGTATCACCACTGATCACACAGAAATGCAAACTACCATCATATAATGAACTATATAATACTAAAAACACCTCTTTGCAAATAAACTACAAAATCTAAAAGAGATGGATTAATTCCTAGACACATACACCCTCCCAAGACCAAACCATAAATAAGTCAAATCCCTGTATAGACCAATAACAAGTTCTGAATTGAGGCAATAATAGCCTACCAACCAAAAAAAGCTGAGGACCAGACAGATTCACAGCTGAATTCTATCAGCAGTACAAAGAGGAGCTGATATCATTACTTCTGAAACTATTCCAAATAATAGAAAAAGAGGCATTCCTACCTAACTTATTTTATGAGGCCAGCATCATCCTGATACCAAAGCCTGGCAGAGACACAACAAGAAAAGAAAATTTCAAGCCAATATCCCTGATGAACATCGATGTGAAAATCCACAATAAAATACCAGCAAACTGAATCCAGCAGCACATGAAAAAGTTCAAGATCAAGTCGGCTTCATCCCTGGGATGCAAGGCTGGTTCAACATATACAAATCAATAAACATAATCCATCATATAAACAGAAACAATGACGAAAACTACACGATTATCTCAATAGATGCAGAAAAGGCCTTCAATAAAATTCTACAGCCCTTCATGCTAAAACCTCTCAATAAACTAAATATTGATGGGACATATCTCAAAATAATAAGAGCTATTTATGACAAATCCATAGCCAATATCATACTGAATGGGCAAAAGCTGGAAGCATTCCCTTTGAAAACTGGCACAAGACAAGGATGCCCTCTCTCACCACTCCTATTTAACATAGTATTAGAAGTTCTGGCCAGTTCCATCAGGCAAGAGAAGGAAATACAGGGTATTCAAATACGAAGAGAGGAAGTCAAATTGTCTCCGTTTGCAGATGACATTATTGTATGTTTGGAAAACCCCATCGTTTCAGCCCAAAATCTCCTTAACCTGATAAGCAACTTCAGCAAAGTCTCAGGATACAAAATCAACATGCAAAAATAACAAGCATTACTATACAGCAATAGTATAAACAGAGCCAAATCATGAGTGAATTCCCATTCACAATTGCTACAAAGAGAATAAAATACCTCGGAATACAACTTACAAGGGATGTGAAGGACCTCTTCAAGGAGAACTACAAACCACCGCTCAAGGAAATAAGAGAGGACACAAACAAATGGAAAAACATTACATGCTCATGGACAGTAAGAATCAGTATTATGAAAATAGCCATACTGCCCAAAGTAATTTGCTGATTCAATGCTATCCCCATCAAGTTACCATTGACTTTCTTCACAGAAATAGAAAAAACTTCTTTAAAGTTCATATGGAACAAAAAAAAAGAGCCTGCATAGCCAAGACAATACAAAGCAAAAAGAACAAAGCTGGAGGCATCATGGTACCTGACTTCAAACTATACTACAAGGATACAGTAACCCAAATAGCATGGTACTGGTAACAAAACAGATATATAGACCAATGGAACAGAATAAAGGACTCAGAAATAATGCTACACATCTACAACCACCTTATCTTTGACAAACATGACAAAAACAAGCAATGGGGAAAGGATTCCCTATTTAATAAATGGTGTTGGGAAAACTGGCTAGCCATATGCAGAAAACTGAAACTGTACCCCTTCCTTACACCTTATACAAAAATTAACTCAAGATGGATTAAAGACTTAAACATAAGACCTAAAACCATAAAAACCCTAGAAGAACACCTAGGCAATACCATTCAGGACACAGGCATGGGCAAAGACTTCGTGACTACAACACCAAAAGCAATGGCAACAAAAGCCAAAATTGACAAATGGGGTCTAATTAAACTAAAGAGCTTCTGCACAGCAAGAGAAACTATCATCAGAGTGAACAGGCAACCTACAGAATGGGAGAAAATTTTTGCAATCTATCCACTGGACAAAGGGCTAATACCCAGAATCTACAAGGAACTTAAATTTACAAGAAAAAAACAACCCCATCAAAAAGTGGGCAAAGGATATGAACAGACACTTCTCTAAGAAGACATTTATGCAGCCAATAGACATATGAAAAAAAGCTCATCATCATTAGTATTAGAGAAATGAAAATCAAAACCACAATGAGATACCATCTCACACCAGTTAGAATGGTGATCATTAAAAAGTCAGGAAACAATAGATGCTGGAGAGGATGTGGAGAAATAGGAATTCTTTTACACTGTTGGTGGGAGTGTAAATTAGTTCAACCATTGTGGAAGACAATGTGGCAATTCCTCAAGGCTCTAGAACCAGAAATACCATTTGACCCAGTGATACCATTACTGGGTATATACCCAAAGGATTATAAATTATTCTACTATAAAAACACATGCACATGTATGTTTACTGAGGCACTATTCACAATAACAAAGACTTGGAACCAACCCAAATGCCCATAAATCATAGACTGGAGAAAGAAAATGTGGCAGTTACATGCCACGTAATAGCATGCAGCTATAAAAAAGGATGAGTTCATGTCCTTTGCAGGGACATGGATGAAGCTGGAAACCATCATTCTCAACAAACTAACACAGGAACAGAAAACCAAACACTGCATGTTATCACTCATAAGTGGAAGCTGAACAATGAGAACACATGGACACAGGGAGGGGAACATCACACACTGGGGCCTGTTGGAGGGTAGGCGGTTAGCGAGGGCATAGCATTAGGAGAAATACCTAATGTAGATGACAGGTTGATGGGTACAGCAAATCACCATGGCATGTGTATACCTGTGTAACAAACCTGCACTTTCTGCATATGTATCCCAGAACTTAAAGTATAATTTAAAAAAATAATTAAATACAAGTGAATACTAAGTAAAAGGAGTGGACTGCTGGACTGGAAGATTCAAATATATGACGTCTGCACAAACCACTTTAAATACAAAGCCACGGATACATTGAAAGTAAAATATGAATAAAGTTATACCATGCAAATGGTAAGCATAAGAACACTGGTGTGGCTACATTAACCTCAGACAAAACAGACTTCAGGATATGAGGGACATTTCATAAAGGGAAAAGGTTGTTATCAGGAAGACATAAAGTCCTAAATGTATACCCACAACATTGAAAATACATGAAGCAAAACTCAACAGAACCAAAGGAGAAATAGGCAAGGGGCAAAATGACAGATGAAATTATGAACACTATTTTCTCAGTAATTCATAGGAAAAATGGGGGAAAACAATAAGCATGCAGAAGATCTTAACAACACTATCAACCAACTAGACTATATGGGCATTAATACAACATTACATCCAATGCAGAATACACAAGGTATATAAGTACCTATGGACAGTTAACATAGATAGACTATATACATACATACATTTTCATGTGTGTGTATACATATATAGCACTGATCAAGAGAAGCAAATTTCAAAACAATGATGGAAAGTCATTTTTAGCTATTTTTCCTAAAAATGGCAATAAAAATTACATCACCTAAGATCTTTTATTCATCTAATGTAAAAAAGGTCATTCCACAATCTATAAATGCTAAAGATATTTTCTGGAAACTATGACTCACATTATACAGGATGTCCCACAGAAATAATCAACATAATGCACTTATTATAGCAATGTATTAATAAGCCAAATTAATCAGCTACCAAATTGTGCTATATTTCAGCTTCAGTAGAGACAAAGTTCATAAAAGTACGTCGGAATACTATTAGCTTGTGATACTATTTCTCATTAAAATCTATTTTTGAGACAGACTTGAAATGTAGCAAAAAATACTACATATACAAAATAAATATTCAAAGGGAAATATATAACCATGTCTTCTACATAAATATTTTGAAATAAATTATGTTCAATGTGACTCATGTTTTCTGAGAATACAATCCAAGATTACTATTTATTATGTACAAATATAGCACAATTATGTACAAATATTGCACAACAGAACATACTGTACATTTATTTTTGCAAATACCCCATTTAAAAAAATCAATACATGGAATGCCATGAGGCCTGAAGGCCCATCATCGTCCAAGAAGCTATCAGCAGTATGGCCATAGCTGTGTTTTCCATAGTCACTGACTGAAACATAAACTCCTCTTGTCTTCTATACCTTTAATCACTACAGCAATATGCTGTGCTGCTTCTTTACCCAACCCCAAATTCCTCCTGTCCTTCATAACCCCTGTTAGTTCTCTGTAATTCCTAGTCAATGATATAAAAACTCCCAAATAACATCCATCCTCCCAAGTCACTGAAAGGGATCTGGCCCTAAATTTCCTATCTTATGCAAATTCTGATTCTCCCCCAAGCCACATCTTCTCTGAAACAGAAGCTGCATTTTCTGCCATACTTCAAGTACTTCAGTGGTTAGACAAATAAATTAATATTCTGTTCATTTCCCCATACGTCTTTGGAATTGTACTTCTCCATTTTCCTGAGATAACCCATTCTCCTTTGATATTTGTATCATTTGGCTCTATTAAAGATAGTTATCTAACCAACTCTGATCACTCCTGACTCAATATTCCTCTCCATCCCAGTCCCAAGGTATATTTATAACTACATAGAAGAGCCATTGAATATCCACCCCCACAGACCTTTGATTCTCTCATCTTCTATGTCTTTCTCCAAAACACTTGCCACCTATTTCAATGGCCATATCCTTATCGCACAAACTACTCCATCCACAAACTACTCTGAAATCGCTAATTTCCTATCTCCAGTCTCAACATTTCTCCTGAAAACTAGATAAATTTCTCCAACTAATCTTCAGTATTTTCACCTGGATATTTCATGCCTACCTGAAACTCAACAATTTAAACTGGTCACCCTTCCCACGAGGAGTGCAGTAGGCTTGAGCAGATTCCAGCTGAGAAGCTGTAAGAATCTGCGTGTTCTAGGGTTGGGACGCTAGGCCCCAGCGGCCTGGATTTTCTAGTGGGATCTTATGATCCATGGGTTGCACAGTTCTATGGAAAAAGCAGCTTCCCCTTCTGGGTAGCAGTGCTCATTCACTGCGTCCCTTGCTGGGGGGAGGGGGTTCTCCTTTCCCGTGTAGCTCTCAGGTGGGCCACGCACTACACTATTCTTCCTTCTGTCCATGGGTCACGCCAGCCTTCTAGTCAAGTTTGATGAGAGAACCTGGATACCTTGGTTGCCAGTGAAGGATTCACACGCTTACTATGTTTTTTTGGGATAGGAGCCTCTGAGCCCCGCTGTATGTAGTCAGCCATCTTAGCCGCATCACTTCTATTATTTTTACGTCCTTTCCTTTTCTTAATGAATTGGATTAAAACATCAGAATACAGTTATTTAATATAGAACCTTACATGTTTCTGACTATAACAGGTATGCCTAGAGTATTTCCCAATTATAGTGTTTATAATCTGCATTTTATTAGGAATTTTTAAAAAGAAATTATACCTTTGCTATATCTTTCAAGATAATATTCTTTTGTCTACTTACTGATGTGATGAATGATATTAGTAGATCTGTTATTATGGATCCATAATTTCCTTCCTAAAATAAATCTTACTCAGTATATTATTTTACTATATAGTATCAGTCAAATTTCTCCATATTTTCTCTTTTAGTTTATGTCTTTTCTGCCTTGCTTGTGAAAGTACTGCCCATCCCAAGATTTTAAAAAGCTAAAAACTTCCACAAATGACATAATAAACACTGTAACAAAAAATATATTTTCAGACTAGGAAAATATATAACATATCAATAAAGGATCAAAATCTCTCATATACCACTTCAATAATAAAAACCAAACTAAAAAAGGAAAAAGATTATAAACAGGAAATTCACAGAAGAATACACATGCTATATAAATAGAAAAACCAATTGTTTTTCCTTCTTATTCACACTCAACACAGAATACTTCACCTCTGGTTATCAAAATGTAGGAGGGTTCCCACTTCCCACACTGACAAGTTTAACACCAGCTGGGTATCCTACAGTTTAATCCAAACCTGATAATATATCCCTGGAGTTAGCATCAAATCCCATGTGTTAAGGGCTCAATCCCTCAAGATTGCCTCCACTTCAGATATCAATCAAAAGCCTAGATTGTGACCAGTGCTTCTGTCTGACCAGCTATATATTGCCAGGGTGGGGAGTGGTGGGAACATGACCCTCGCCTCAGGTTTAATTTGCTAGAGCAACTCACATAACTCAGGGAAACACATTTACAAATTGATTAATAAAGAATATAATAAAAGACACAGATGAAGAGCTACACAAGGCAAAGTATTTGGGAAGGGGTGTGAAGCTTCCATGCCCTCTTGGGGGCAGGCCACCCTCCCAACACCACATTTCCCATACCCTAGAAGCTCTCTGAACCCTGCAGCTTTGGGATTTTTATAAAGGCTTCATCACATAGTCATTGAGATTATTAACTCAATCTCTAGCCCCTTCCCCCTTCCTACAAGAAAGGAGTTAGAACCGAAAGTTCCAAGTTTCTAATCATGGCTTAGTCTTTCTGGGAGCCAGTCCCTATCCAGGAGCCCACCAAGAGTCATTTTATTAGAACAAAGAGAGTCCTATCACCTAAGAGGTTCCAAGGAATTAGCAGCTCTTTGTCAGAAGCCAGGATAAAAGCTCAGTTATTAGAACCAGAAATACATGTAGAACCCCTATCACTCAAGAAATTAAAAAGGTTTTAGGAGCTGTGTGCCAAAAACTAGGGGTAGAGACCTATATCTATCTCTTATTATTTCTCACACATACTCATACACAAGCATGTATATTACTAATTTGAAGAAAAAATAAGATGATAACCCACATACTGTGTTAGTCATTCACTCTCACACACTGTTGGAGAAACAGGTGTAGCATTCACTCTCACACACTGTTGGAGGAACTATACATTCATATTATCTTTTGGGAGGTTATTTTTGCATCTTTAACCAAACATTTCACTCTAAACCTTCAAAAATTATAAATTCCCCTCTGAAGAACTTCTCCTACAGATTACTGATGTTCCCATAGAATGTACCTCTTCACTACAGCACTGTTAACTAGCGCAACATCAGAACCAACCTAAATATCTACAAATGAAGAATGGCTTAATAAATTAACACTGTAATACCATGCAGCTATTTGAAAAAGAGAGATTTAAACATAATGGCCTAGAAAGAGTTCCATGATGAAGTGAAAAAAAACTGAATAAAACTTTTGTCATGTAAATATATAAGTAAGATCTAAAACGATTTGCACCACGCTGTTAAAAGTAGTTATCACTGGAGATGAGCCTGGAAGAGCTTAGGGTTGAATTTTCAACTTTTACTTTACATATATATCTTTTTTTAGTAAGGATATGGATGATTTTTAAATTTTCTCTTGGATTTTGTTTTTTTAATTCTTTTAAATAATTTGGTGTCTTTAATTTGCTAAAGATTTACGTAAGATTTCTATATGTCTAGTCTTAAGTGAGATCAGTCTGTAGGGTTTTGTGGGGGGGGGGTGTATCTTTGTCCCGTTTGAATACCAAAGTTACACCTTGAAAAAATGAATTGATAGTTTTCTGTTTTCTGTTCCATCAAAGTCTGAACAAAATAAGAATCATTTCATTTTCACAAGGCCTCTTAGAACCTAATTGTAGTTATCTGCATGTTGCATCTTTTGCAAGGGTAGTTCTTGAACAACTTTTCTACTTCTTCCATAGGCTGTTAGTCTGATATCCAGACTCCCTTCTGTAAATAAGTTCAGCTTTCATAACTGTATAAACTTATTTTTCAGAGAAGTTTTACTTACTCTACTGTTCATGTCTTCAATTTCCTTTGCTCGCTGAATTCTCCTCATTTCTAAGACCTGCTCCCTTTTCTTTTGCAACCATGCTTTAAATACTATGTCATTCTCTCTCTTTTTTTCTTTCTCTTCTTCTATTTTTCGTTGCTCTTCCTAGTAAAAGAATATGAAAAGACATTACTAAAAGATTAATAAAATTGTATGAATTATCAGAGTAGAGAGATATATTTTGAGATCTGAAATTAGGATTCCCTGATCCTAAAATTTTCCATCAGAAAATTGGTCCTTCTAGGCCAGATGCAGTGGCTCCTGCCTGTAATCCCAGCACTTTGTGGGGCGAGGCAGGCAGATCACTTGAGGTCAGGAGTTTGAGACAAGCCTGGCCCACATGGTGAAACCCCATTTCTACCCAAAATACAAACATTAGCTGGGCTAATTTAACAAGTTTATAGTTAAATTTTCTTCAAATAATGGAATTCTAAGTGTTTTCCTTACATTTTGACAATATAGCAAGACTTTCTAATTCCTTTTGATTGAACAGAAAGAAGAGAGGAAAGGAAAAATTCTACCAAACAGTGTAAAATATATTTGAGAATATCTATATACTATTTTCTGAGCCCTAAAGTAGCCTACCTTATAGAAAATATAAATGAATTTATTAAAGATTAAATTTTACATTATTTATACATTTCCATTTCACACAAAGGACTCTGGATACTTCGCATGAATACAGTATGACAAAAGATGATTATCTTTCCAAGGGGAACATTCAGGTATATTACACAGAAGCTAACAGCCAAAGCACTGATCGCTAACGGAGTTGCCAAAGAGAACACTGAAATGATGCACTTAGGTTAGAAAGACAGAGTATAGCAACCCAACCCAGAAAATGTGGGCATAAAAAAGCAAAGCCTTCACCTGAAACCAACTAAAACATGTTAAAAGTCTTAGCACTTGAAGACCATGTCTTGAGCCAACTTAGTTATAGGATATCGACACAATAAAAGTGTATTTCAGAACAAAGAGTATGACATTCAGAAAAGAGAATCAAAATGAAAACAGAATTATCCATCCCTCACACTAAAGACTAACATCAGTTCATTAATAAAAAGGCAGTGACAACTACATAAAATCACCAGTATAACTTTTGTAAAAATATACACACATACCTACACATTTGTGTACAGCAAACATATTGATGTCATTCTCAAAAAATTATTTTGTATTGTCACCAAATTCTTATACTTTTAAGGGTTGTTTTATACCTGAATCAAGTAAACTTAGTTTGACTATTAAAGCTATTAGTGACCAAGTGAGCGAAGCTCTATAAGCATGCACCCTTTTAGGTTCTTATCTGAGTGTGCTAGAGGTTACACGTTCTTACGAAGTCATTTTTCACTTTTTTTTTTTTTTTTTTTTTTTGCTAATGCCAATTCCTGATTTAAATGCCAGAGATTTCCCTGATAATTTCCCATATAAAGTAGATAACACACCATTTCTCAAGGGTACCAGAGAACTGGAAATTTTTATTCCAGTTTGCTACTAACAAATACAGATATACCTTGGTAAAGTTATTTAAACTTTCCAAGATTTTCGTATCTGCAAAATGATCTGCAAGGTCACTTCTAGTATATTATTTGCTGAACTTTGTATTTAGAATTAGACATTTTGTATGGCTCAGCTTAATACCATTAGGTTTCCAGTAAAACAAAGAATTGGAGCACTGATATAAGTAATTCCGAGAAAACTCACCAGTTTAAGTCCTGGAATTCTCAATTATAAGATACATAGAGTTTCACATAAGAACAAATATGAAAAACAAAAAAAATTAATTTCTAGAAGGCATTTTGGAGACCTTTCATTAAGAATGTTAGGCTATATTCTTAATCTGAAACTAAAATCCTGGAAGTAAAAGAACTGAAGGCATAGAACATAATATGAAACACATGCAAGTAAAAGAATTACAGTCCAAGTCTTCCTGTTGCCTCCTAAACCTCTACACTTTGTGCCTTCATTTTTCCATCTGACATTTTATTTTTACCTATCATATCAAGATTACTTTCAGCAGTCACTTAACATCTCGTGAGTCTCACCTTTAAAATGAAAGGATCAGATGAAGTCATCACTGAGTTCTCCGCTAACACAGATCAGTCTACTATTCTTTGTGATCCTTACAAGGACCAAAGTAATCACCGTGTTCACTCCATAAATACACATTCTTAATACTTAATCAATCTAACAATAGATAAAGAAATCAAAAGAAGTCTCCAATGGTTTGAACAACTGTTTTAATTCCCATTGCATTTATAAAACAGTAAAACATGCTCTACTTTTAATATAATGCCCACTTAGGTTCTCACCTCTCTTTTCAGCTTTTCTCTCTTTTGTTCTAGCTGTTTTTGTAGTTCTTTCTGTCGAGGGGAAAGACAGTATGTTGAAGTCACTGGTGAGATACGTGCAGACTGTGTCCTGTGATTATATTTCCCTTTTCCTTTACTTCGATCTGAGTTGGCAGCAGAGCTTGGACAAGTCTTGCGGTTGAGTGGTGGCTGAGGGATATAAACCAGTGGCTCTCCTGTTGATGAGTGAGTGACAGCATGAATCTTTGCTGCAGAATCTTCTTTCTTGGTGCCACTGACAGAGGAGTTGGAAGATCTGAGTAACAAGTGCTGAGGGTCATTTTCTGTACTATTTGCATTATTAATGGGAGGCAAAAACCCCTGACTCGCAATGTCTTGTAAATTCAGAAGTTCAAATTTTCCATCTCTTTCTACCAGTATTGTCCTATCCTTGTTTTCTTCACAACTTGCATTAGTAAGTGACAGGAGTACATTTTCTTGTCCAAAATCATTGGAAATACATAACTGTGACAGTTTCCCAAACATATTCCTTTCGTTTTCAAAATAATTTTTAGACGTATTAGTGTCTTCTAGTGGAGGAACTTCCAAATCAACTAATTTGTCCTTGAACTTAAGTTTTCGCTCCCTTTTATCATTCACAGGTTCTTGATTCTGTAGAAGCTTGTTAGCTTGTACAATTTTCTCCATAATATATCTCCTTACTTCCTCATCCTCTTCCTCCTCCAAGTCTTTCTGGCTTTCTAGTTTGGATTCCTGGAAAGAGTTTTCGCTATCTGAATCTGATATGGGATCCAAAGGTTGAATACCTGGTACAGAAATTATGTCATTTCTTCTTGGTGAGACGTCATCCTGCAGAGACTTGTCAGGATCAGAATGCTGTTTGGTGTGCTCTATTACTGTTTCATTCTCTTTTAAGTCTTGGTTAATATTCTCTTCCTTCTCACAAGCCATCTAAAAACAAGATATTTTTCAGTCAAAATTGAGATTCTTCATTTATCAGTAGACATACAAAATGGGATTTTCCTGTTCATGTAATTTATTTTATGAATGGGAAAATTTAAGTGTTTATTGCTCATAATTTGCTCATAACATTCTAATTCATACTTATGAGTATTCAAGGGAAATACATGTGACAGCAATGCAGGAAAAATTCAACTTTAAATTTGAATTTGATGTTGATTTTTAAACATTTTTATGCTAATGTATCTAACTACAAATAACAATATTAGCATTCCTTTCCCTATAAAATTTTCCTCTCTTTACATTTTCAGAAAAACAATTTTCAAAAATGTTTCCTCCTTGTAATATCTGCATTCTTCAATCAAACATCTTTCTCCCCAGACCATTTCAAGGACGAATTATTTGGTCAAGTCCTAATCACTTGAGGTTCTTTTAATCTTTTCAGACTATTATTGTCATTATAATCTGCAGGACCTATCTACATTCCAGGTCAATTTTTACCTTTAGATCAGATTTTCCTTCTTCAACTATACTCAGAAATTCCAGTAATCCATGCTAACCACCATCAGATAACTTGGCATTACATTAAAAATAATTAATTCCACATGAACCATAAACCAGTATCAGTGCAGCAAAAAACTCCACTCCACTTCTGCTATATCTAACTAAAAGCTTATATATATATAAATATATAGTATATAAATGTATATAATATAAATATACATAAATATATAATAGATATAATATATAAAGGTATATAATATAAATATTATATATACATTTTTTTCTCTTTGTCAAAGTTCTCTCCCTCCTAAAGCAGTCCTATGGGAGTTACTACATGCTGCTCTCTTCAACCCCTTAAAATCACTTTCCTCCTTCCCTTGCTCATAGGTCATCCTGTGCGGCAGTGAAGGTCATCTTGTCTGATAGTCAGATGTCCAACAAGCAAATAAACCTAGCCCATTAAAATGACTGCCAATTAACTGTGATTTAACTAAGATCTCTGTATCACAATTGTTCATTGTAGCCTTCTCTAGTTCATTTTTTTATTTTTCCAGTATCATGAGGATGGCAGATCTCTGGTTCATTCTTATAGTCTGTTTCTAAACTCTCCTTTGGCTTTTATTTCTTTTGTTTGAAAACCCACTTTTTAAAATAAATCTTCCCCGACCCTCTTACGTGTCTCTAGCTCAGTCATACCCTTTTCTCAAAAGCTTCAAAAGAAGAGGTTATTACAATCATCCACTGGAATGTGTAAGATTCATAACAGCACTTTTATTTTATCCTAGCTATATATATCCCTAGCACCTAGAACAGCCTCTGATATATGATAGGTGATCATTAATACTTGCTGAATTAGAAAATGAAACAATAAATCATTCCTATTACCTCTCTAATTCTATCACACTGTGCTTTTGATCTCACACCCTTCCAGTCTTGAGAAACTGGTTCAACCTTACCATTCTGGGTATCTGCCTCTACTCATTCTGCTTATTTTTCTGTTAGGATGCATAAAACTCCCATTTAAAAGCCATCTTAGAAAAATCTTTACTTTTGACTCTGTTTCCATCTTCAAATATTGTGTATCCCATTTGTCTTTTCTATTATATTCAAAGCAAAATGGAACTAAGAAATCTGTAATATAAAACCTGCATTTCCTCACAGTCTTTTCCTTAACACCTTTAAAACTGGCTTCTGCTATAATAACTCTGATCATTATCCCTCTGAAGTCACCTATTTATATCCCAGTGCTATTCCTTGTCCTACTTATTGATACTAACTTACATATACACATATATATAAACACATACATATGCATATATACATATATATGTTTCATAGAAATACATATACACATTATACATATGTAAAGAGAAAGAAATAACCTATCTTGATGCAGGAACTGGTTAATTTTCCTGGAGTTCCTTTTTACATCTCTGATAAATAGTATATGACCATGCTTAATGGATCCACTTTTCCTAGAAGTATTCCTGTGACTCAGACTTTGACCCTTTACTTTTTTCTCTATATTCACTGCCAAGAAGACCTAATTCAGTCTTAAAGTTTTAAATATTAGCGAAAAGGTCATGTGTTTAGAGGATTTGCTTTATTTTTCATTTATTTTAATAGCATAACCCCATGCTTTTACCCAAGTTCACAAAAAGTAGGAATTAACTGTATTTTTTACTTTCAATGCAATAAATCATGATTTTACTATTTATTTATATTATTTAAATTATAATTTTATAATGGTCGTTTTAGTTTTATTAAATGCTAGTGTAATAACTGTTCTCTCACTAATACTTGCTGAATTAGAAAATGAAACAATAAATCATCTGCCTATGCCTTAGGATACAACATTTAAGCAACCTATGCCTCATTTTTCTTATCTTTAAGATGAGGATAATAGTAATTTACCCGATGTAGATCAAAGAAATTTTGTGATGTTTAGATGAGACAATAATGTGAAAACCTTAAAGAATTGCAAAGCACTTTGTAATATAATTATTATGAATGCTGTTGGCAACATATACCTCTATTATGCTGGCATCACTTTTTTCATTTTCATTAATTAACCACTCCAAGTCCTTTTCAAAGTCATCTTCGTATTCTTCACTTTTTTTTGAATCAGTATCTTTAATTTCATTCATTTTCTGTTTGTGAAGGAAATATGCTATAAGATTTCAAAAGATAAGGTATATGTTATGCCCACTCTAGAGGAGGAATGGCATATGGAGATTAATGCTATAGGTAAGCTAAGTAACACAGAGAAACACAAAATGGAATGTTCAAAATGAACATGCACTTGAATACACCAAAAAAGAGAGATTTGCAATGGCAAGACATTTCCATAGGTAAACATTGCTAAAAACTCTCCCACCTTCCCCCGATTTCCCAAATAATTATTGATGTTGGTTCCTTTTCCCTCTCAAGATAAATTTTCAGTACACTTTAGGTATGCTGAATTAATAAATAATCCACAAGCTGTTTTAGTCATTAGCTTCGCTTTGTTCTCCCCAAACCTTTGGCCAGACTAAGTGATTACTGAGTAATAATGGTTAATTATTCAACTTAATTATTATTGAAAATAACTGTTACTGTTCAACTGTATAATTATTATTTTTTTCTAAACTATTCATTGGACTATAATTCCTTCCCGATATTTATTTATTTTAAACTAAAAATACAAAGCAGATTTGCTAAAGGACTCAAAAGTAAGCCCTTCAATAATTTCTAAATCAGGTTGAGCACAAATTTTGAAGTGATCTGGAGAAACCAAATCAACACTTCAGAGTGAGTTTCACTTCCTAACTGCAAGACAAGCTAAATTGCTTAAGCTGTTAAGTCTAACTACCCACCAATTAAAAGCAAGGGCACTATGAATGACACAGAATAAACTAAAACTCACTGTAATCCAAAATACTTACAGTAAAAATAGCACTTTTCAGTCACAATGCCTTGGAATAATCAGTTTTCCTTTCAGAGCAGGGATCTTGAAATTTATTATTTTAAGATGTTTGAGTTACATAAATATATATCTTTGGAACTCTTCAGTGCTTTCCCTTATTTTATGATAAACACAGTTCTGAACTCATAAATAAATGGTTGCCTGAAGACTTTAGTAGATATGTTTTATTGTTTACAGAGAATCCCACCCACAAGAAAACTAAATTTTAAAATGAAAACATAAGATCTGTATAATAAATTAAAAACACAGTAATCAAAAACTTAACAGGTTAGGGATCTTTAAGTCATACTATTATGCCATAATTCAAAGGAAAAAAAAAGGTCATAGTTAAGGTAACTCTGAGAAGTAAATTAAGTCGCATCAAATCTGAAGTGCGATTCTTTTCCTGTAACTTTAGAAGAAAAAAAAAACACCCATGACTGGTTCTCAAGTAAACAAAGAACATAAATTACAAACTCTGGTTATCAAATCCCTTAAGCCTTTTTCAAATGCGTCACAGGATATTCAAACCCCTTCAATTCTTCTAATCTTCATCTCCAGGGTACTAGCCATATGGTACACAGTCAACAAGCTAGAACAAAAATACATCTTACACAAACAAAATCACTTAACACTTCCTACTTTATGCTTGTGAGTTTCACACATTTAAATTTCAACATTTATCATCAGTAAAAATTTAGGTAAGTGGCTTAAACCAACTCTACCCTCTTAATAGGGAACCGTAGAAAGAGAAGGAAATCAGTTCCTTCCTCCCTGTCTGGTAAATCCCATGTGGATAGGTGAACTGCTGATCTTTCAGTAGGAGTCTTAAACCAAGTCCATATGTATACATAATTTTGATAACTTTCTTCCAGAATTCAGGATATTCAAAAATAGTTTAATCTAAATAATGGAGTCCCGTCTTACGGCGTTTTAAACATATGCTTGCTTAAAAATCTAAGAACTGAAAGCATGTCAAAGAGAATGCCTTTTAATATAAAATAAGTACTTAAGCAAAAACTAATCCATAACATCATGAAACCATCTGGCCCATTATTCCTGTGTATCCTGCCAAGACTGTGATCCTATAAGTTTTTAAAAAATCATAACCTGTCACAAAGTATAATGACAAATATTTTATAATTTTAATCTGTATTCAGGATCCCAAGGTACCACCAACGAAATGAGTATCATTGCCTCTTAATGGAAGCTACAATTTCGGTAGTGACTTTTTCTCCCAGGGACAAAATAATTACTTTCCACGTTCAAGAACTTTGAGAGGGGAAAGAATATGACAAAAACTTAGTCTAAGCTACCCTGAGAGAGTTTCCTTCATACGTAGAGAAGCAAGGTGTTACCAGACTTCCCCACCAATGCCAGACTCGGTGGACCTCGGACTCCAGAGGATAAGACGCCACCAGAAAGCTTCTTCCCTCACGACCTACCTTCCCTCCCAGCTCTACCAGACGTTTATACCTTTACCCTCTATCCCACCATTAATATCTCCGCATCGTCCTTCCCTTCTCTCCCTCTATATCCCTCCTGCCTGTGTAAAACGCGGCGGCTGGGGTCACAGAGATGGCCAGGGGAGTTCTCCTCTCCTCCTCTTTCTAAGCTCTTCACATTGGGGCAAAGGAGACCCCGTCACCCGCCTCCGCTGCAGCCAGGACCACACTGCCATGGCAACAGCGTGCCTCTGCGTCCTCCATCCGGGCCTCTCTACGAGAGCGACAAAAACCCGCGCAGGCGCACGCGATATCCCCAGAATACCTACCCCTCCCGGCACCCATCCCGGTGCTTGCAAAAGTCCGGTCAAGCTGAGGTTTCTAAGGGGACGACCAAGGAATCCACGCATCACTAACGTTATTGGAGACTCGCGAAGTGCCTCTGTGTTGGTTGTGAAATTTCCCTCTTGTAGCTATCTCTCGTCAGATTTAGAATTCCTTAGGACAACTTCTAAAACTATATTTCTATATGTTATGTGCTTCGCAGTTAACGTAAAAAAGTCGTTTTTAGTTTTCATTAGTAGATAAGCAAATTGCTAATTAGTTACCATATTTTTGACCCTCAGCTTTTTTTCCGAATCAAAACCAAAACTGTACCCAAGAGAGTTGCCAAAGACAATAGGATTTTTGTTCCAGCTTTGAGGCACGTAAAAATGGTCAACTAGAATTTTCTCAAATTCCGCTTATCTTTATGTATAAAGGCAAAGCAAGATGAATTTTAGATTGTGGTGAAAGTTGAGAAGATTTTAACAACTATCCATTCCCAGCCAGAAACAAATAAGAACTGGGAGAAGTAAAAATATTTCCTCAGTACAATGCAGTGTGTTCAGATTATTTTTAAATTGTTTATTATTAGGATTTCTATCACTTGATATGATGGAGAGCACCTTTTCTCCAAGAGAGGCAATGTAAAATTAAATTTTTAGATATTGTTCAAGTTACAGACTTAAGGTTTTTTAAAATGGAAGGTTAAAATGAACTGTAACATTGAGTGCACTTCCTAGATGTGGTGTAGTTGTAATGACCTAATGTTTCTACTGCTTCAGCACTTGAAAAAAGAACCCCCAAAAAAGGTTATTCACTGTTAAAGGTTGAAGGAATTTTAGTCAAATCTCCTTTAATGGATGTAGAGTTGTAGAGTTACTTACCAAAGCTGGAAGTAGACCCTGGGTTTCAGAACTCCTGGGTTAATAGCTTTTTCCTCTGGCCATCCCCCTAAATTTGTATTTTTCAAATAATGGGTACTAGCGGCAATTTTTTTTTAAGTTTCAGTAGGTTTTGGGGGTACAGGTGGTGTTTGGTTACATGGATAAGTCCTTTAGTGGTGATTTCTGAGATTTTGGTGCACCCATCACCTGAGCAGTGTACACTGTACCCAATATGTAGTCTTTTTTTGTTTTGTTTTGAGACAGAGTCTCGCCACTGGAGTGAAGTGGCACAATCTTGGCTCACTTCAACCTCCGTCTCCCGGGTTCCAGCGATTCTCGTGCCTTAGCCCCCAGAGTAGCTGGAACTACAGGCACACCACCACGCTTGGCTAACTTTTTGTACTTTTAGTAGAGACGGGGTTTCACCATGTTGCCCAAGCTGGTTTCCAACAACTGAGCTCAGGCAGTCCGCCCACCTCAGCCTCCTAACCAATATGTAGTTTTTTTATCCCTCACCCTGCTCCCACCCTTTCTCCCAAATCCCCAAAGTCCACTGTATCATCCTTGTGCCTTTGCATCCTCATAGCTTAGCTCCCTCTTATAAGTGAGAACATACGATGTTTGGTTTTCCGTTCCTGAGTTATTTCACTTAGAACAGTGATGAATTAACCTCCATTTCCATCCAGGTAGCTACAATGCCATAATTTCATTCCTTTGTATGACTGAGTAGTATTCCAGGGTATATATGTGTACCACATTTTCTTTATCCACTTGTTGATTGATGGGCATTTGGTTTGGTTCTTTATTTTT
The DNA here is from genome assembly GCF_037993035.2 of Macaca fascicularis. Taxonomy (NCBI): domain Eukaryota; kingdom Metazoa; phylum Chordata; class Mammalia; order Primates; family Cercopithecidae; genus Macaca; species Macaca fascicularis. Next base: position 27,061,989 of record NC_088375.1, read on the forward strand.
GCAATTGCGAATTGTACTGCAATAAATGTGTGTGCAAGTGTCTTTTTCACATAATGACTTCTTTTCCTCTGGGTAGATACCCAGTAGTGGGATTGCTGCATCAAATGGTAGATCTACTTTTAGTTCTTTAAAGAATCTCCGGCCGGGCGCCGTGGCTCAAGCCTGTAATCCCAGCACTTTGGGAGGCCGAGACGGGCGGATCACGAGGTCAGCAGATCGAGACCATCCTGGCTAACCCGGTGAAACACCATCTCTACTAAAAAATACAAAAAAAAAAAAAAAAAAAAAAAAAAGCCAGGCGAGGTGGCGGGCGCTTGTAGTCCCAGCTACTCGGGAGGCTGAGGCAGGAGAATAGCGTAAACCTGGGAGGCGGAGCTTCCAGTGAGCTGAGATCCGGCCACTGCACTCCAGCCTGGGCGACAAAGCGAGACTCCGTCTCAACAACAACAACAACAACAAAAAGAACCTCCACACTGTTTTCCATAGTGATTGTACTAGTTTACATTCCCACTACCAGTATAAAAGTGTTCCCTGTTCACCACATCCATGCCAACATCTGTTTTCTTTTTTTTTTTTTTTTTTTTTTTTTGCTTATGACCATTCTGGTAGGAGTAAGGTGGTATAGTATTGAGATTTTGATTTGCATTTCCCTGATCATTAGTGATGTTGAGCATTTTTTCATATCTTAATTGGCCATTTGAATATCTTTTGAGAATTGTCTATTCATGTCCTTAGCCCACTTTTTGATGAGATTATTTGTTTATTCCTTGCTGATTTGTTTGAGTTCCTTGAAGACTAGATATTAGTCCTTAGTCAGATGCAGTTTGTGAAGATTTTCTCCCACTCTGTGGGTTGTCTGTTTACTCTGCTAATTATTTATTTTGCTATGCAGAAGCTTTTTAGTTTAGTTAAGTCCCCTCTACCTACCTTTGTTTTTGCTGCATTTGCTTTTAGATTTTTGGTAATGAAGTCTTTGCCAAAGCCAATGTCTAGAAGGGTTTTTCCAATGTTATCTTCTATAATTTTTATGGTTTCAAGTCTTATATTTAAGTCTTTGATCCATCTTGAGTTGATTTTTGTATATGGTGAGAGATGAGGATCCAGTTTGATTTTTTTACATGTGGCTTGCCAATTATCCCAGCACCATTTGTTGAATAGGGTGTCCTTTCCTCACTTTATATTTTTGTGTGATTTGTTGAAGATCAGTTGGCTTCATTTTTGGGCTCTATTCTGTTTCATTAGTCTATGTGCCTATTTTTATGCCAGTACCATGATGTTTTAGTGACTATAGCCTTGTAGTATAGTTTGAAGTCAGGTAATGTAATGCCCAGATTTGTTCTTCTTGGTTTTCCTTTGACTCTGCAGGCTCCTTTTTGGTTTTATATGAATTTTCGGGTTGTTTTTTCTAGTTCTGTGAAGAATGATAATGGTATTTTGGTGGGAATTGCATTGAGTTTGTAGATTGCTTTTGGCAGTACAGTCATTTTCACAATAGTGATTCTACCCATCCATGAGCATGGAATTTGTTTCCATTTGTTTGTGTCATCTGTGATTTCTTTCATTAGTGTTTTTTAGTTTTCCTTGTAGAGATCTTTCACCTCCTTGGTTAGGTATATTCCTAAGTATTTTATTTTTTGCAGCTATTGTAAGTGGGGTTGAGTTCTTGATTTGATTCTCTTCTTGGTCGCTCTTGGTGTATAGCAGTGCTACTGTTACCAGTGGAAGATGTCCATGTTCTTGGCATTTTGAACAAAGAATTGGGCAAAATGCACAAATAAAGCAAGGAAAGAATGAAGCAACAAAAGCAGAGATTTTTATTGAAAATGAAAGTACACTCCACAGTGTGGGAGCGGGCATGCGCAGTGGCTCAAGGGCTCCAGATACAGAATCTTCTCGGGTTCAAAAACCCCCTAGAGGTTTCCCATTGACCACTTGGTGTTCACCCCATGTAAATGAAGTGGTGGCCTGCAATCAGTCTGATTGGTTGTGGAAAGCAACCAATCAGAGGCTGAAGTGAAGTTACAAAGTTACACTCCTATGCAAACGTTACACCTATGCTCTTTGCAACTAGTCAGGGGTACTTTCAATTTCCCATCTGCAGAAATGGGGATTTGCAAAGAGAGTAGCGTCTGGTCCTTTTTTTACTTAGGCATGGCAAGTTAGGGTTTTCCTTTCAATTGCATTCTAGGAAGTCAGTGTGAAATGGCCTTAGATTCCCTGCCTCCAGACCCTATTCTCCTGCCTCACTACTGATTTGTGTACATTGATTTTATATCCTGAAGCTTTACTGAATTCATTTATCAGTTCTAGAATCTTTTTGGATGGTTTTCTACTATACGATTATATCACTAGCAAACAGCAACAGTTTGATTGATTTCATCTTTACCAGTGTGGATGCCCTTTATTTCTTTCTCTTGCCTGATTGGGATATAGGAGCATGATTGGTAGCCAAAAGTGGAAGTGACTCAAATGTCCATCAAATGATGGATGGATAAATGTTATATACCTATACAATGGAATATTATTATGCAATAAAAGTAAATGAAGTACTGCTGGAGGATTCTAAAAAGATGGTGGAATAGGAAGCACCAAGATTCTATCTTCCCACCTAGGAAAACAATTGCACTGTCAAAACCTATCTCTTGTAACTATGTTGGAACTGTGGAGTCTATTAAAGGCTTACAACTTTCAAGGGAAGGCTTGGGCAGAAAACTGAAGTTTATTTTGGTGAATTTCAGCTCTTAGTTCAGTATCATCTACCCAACCCAAAACCCCAGCTCCCTAGCAGGCAGTCTGCATTACTTGCAGGAGCAGCTTGCACATAGCTTATGAGAATCAGTGAGCATAAGGACCCTGTCCTCCTATTGATGAGGGTCTATATTCTGATAATTGATTGCTGCTTCTGATCAAGGAGATGCAAACACAGAGGTAGCAGCCATTGTTGTTGCACCTTCCCCCACCATTGTAAGCTTTTACTCCTCCAGCTGAAGCAACTTCCAGGAAATTTTCCTTGTTTTCTTCCTTTTGGAAGACAAACATTAAAGACTAAGACATTAAAAAGCAACTACATTTACAGAGAAAAGTATAAAGTCAAATTGAACACCCAGAGAAAGGCGTAAACTCAGAAAAAAAAAACCTGAGAAGACCTTAAATCGTAAAGATGCTCAAATAACTAAAGAAAGATGTGGAGAAAGTGAAGAAAATAATATACAAACAAAATGGAAATATCAATAAATAGAAAACTAAAAAAGAAATCAAAGAAATTCTAGAGCTGAAAAGTACAACTGAAATGAAAATCTTACTATTGGGATTCAAAAGCAGATTTGGGCAGGCAGAAGAAAGAATAAGTGAACTTAAAGATAAGACAATTGAAATTGTTGTATCTGAGAAACAAAAAATTAAAAAGTTAAAAGTGAACAGAGCCTAGGGGACCTGTAGAACACCATCAGATGGACCACAGTATGCATTGTGGGAGTCCTTGAGAAAAGAGAAAGAAGTAGTGTGACAATTTGAAGAAACAATGGCTGAAAACTTCCCAAGTTTAATAAAGGATATGAATATGATCATCACAGAAGCTCAATGAACTCCAAGTAGGATTAATTCAAACAAACCTCCAATGAAGCATATTATCCATCAAACTGTCAAAAGACAAGAAAGAAGCAACTCATCACACACAAAGGATTTGTAAAAATCCTCTACAGAATACCCAATTTCAGCAGTATATTATAAAGATACTGCACCATGGCCAAAAGGGATTTATTCCTAGAATATAAGGATGGTTTAACTTACAAAAATCAATGCAATATGCCACATTAACAGAAGGAAGGAGAAAAACTGAATGATCATTTTAATTGATGCAGAAAAAGCATTAAATTCAGCACTCTTTCATGATTAAAAAAAAAAAAAAACTTGGAATAGAAAGAGACTGCCTCAACTTAATAAAAGCCATATATGAAAAACCCACACCAAACATCATGCTCAATTCTGAAAGACTGAAAGCTTTTCATCTAAGATCAGGTATAAGGTGAGGATGCTGGCTTTCACTACTGCTATTAAACATAGTACTGGAAGTACAAGCCAGAGCAATTAGGCAAGAAAAAGAAATAAAAGGCAGCCAGATTAGAAAGAAAGAAGTGAAATTATCTCTGTTTGCAAATGACAGGTCTTATACATAGAGAACCCTAAAGATATCATTTTTAAAACGATTAGAATTAATACATTCAGCAAAAATTGCAAGACACAAAGTCAGTACATAAAGTCAGTTGTATTTCTATACACTAATGATGAACAATCTAAAAGGAAATTAAGAAAACAATTCAATTTACAATAGTAGCAAAAAATAAAATACTTAGGAATTAAATAGATGAAAGATGCATACAATGCAAACCATAAAACAAATAAATGGAAAGCTATCCCATGTTCATGGACTGGAGGACAATATTATTAAGATGTCAGTATTACCCATAGTAGATATGCAGATACAATCCCATACCTATCAAAACCTCAGAAAAGCAGAAATAAAGAAATCTATCCTAAAATTTGTATGCAATTTCAAGGAACCCCAAAAGCCAAAATAGTCTTGAAAAAGAACAAAGTTGGAGCACTAATACTTCCTGATTTCAAAACTTACTATAAAACTAAAATAATTGAAATAATGTGGTACTGCATAAAGACAGCTTTATAAACCAATGGAATCAAATTTAGAGGTCAGAAGTAAATTTTCACATATATGGTCACATGATTTTTCACAAGGGTTTTATGAAACTCAGTGGGGAAAGGATATCATCTTTCAACAAATGGTTCTGGGAAAACTGGATATCCACATGCAAAAGAATGAGGTTGGACTCTTACCTCACACCATATTCAAAAATAAAGTGGATCAAAGATGTAAATTTAAGAACTAAAACTATGAACTCTTATAAGGAAACAAAGCAAAAGCTTTGCCACGTTGGATTTGACACTAATTTCTTAGATATGATACCAAAAGCACATTCAAAAGTAAACAAATTGGACTGCACAAATATTAAGTACTATTGCATTTTAAATACTTTTATTCAAAAGACATTATCAGCAGAATGAAAACGCAACCTATGAAATGGGAGAAAATATTTGCAAATGATATGTCTCATATCCATAGGTATCCAAGGTATTAATATGCATAACAAAGAACTTCTAAACTCAACAACAATTATAAAAACAAACAATCCAATTCAAAAAATGGACAAAGAACTTGATTAGACATTTCTCCAAACATACATGAATTGCCAAGAAGCACATGAAAAGATGCTAAATATCACTAATTATTAGAGACATGAAAATCAAAACCACTATGAGATACCACCCTCACTAGGAAGACTACTATTAAGACAAAATAAATATTGGCAAGGATGTGGAGAAATTGAAACCCTTATGCACTGTTAGTGGGAATGTAAAATGGTACAACTGCTATGGAAAACAGTATGGCAATTCCTGAAAAAATTAAAAATTGAATTACCATATGATCCAGCAATCCTATTTCGAGTATATATCCAAAATAATCACAAGCAGGATCTTGAAGAAATATATGTAAACTCATATTCACAATAGCTAAAATGTTGAAGCAACCCAAATGACCATTGACAGATGAATGGATAAGCAAATGTGGTATATATGCATGATGGAATATTATTCAGACTTTAAAAGGAAGGAAATTTTGACATATGCTACAATGGGATTAACCTTTGAAAGAACTTATGCTAGGTAAAGTAATAATAAAAGCCATATATGAAAAACTCACAGCAAACATCAAATTCAACACTGAAGGACTGAAAGCTTTTCATCTAAAATCAGGTACAAAAGCAAGGATGCCTGCTTTCACTACTGCTATTCAACATAATACTGGAAGTCCTAGCCAGAGCAATTAGGCAAGAAAAAGTCATAAAAAGACAATATTGTATTATTCCACTTATATGAGTGCCCAGAACAGTCAAAATCATAGAGACAGAAAGTAGAATCATGTTTTCCAGCATCTGTTAACACAGGGGAAATGAGAGGTTATTGTTTAATGGGTATAAGTGTCAGTTTTAAATAATAAAGAGTTCTGGAGATGGATGGTAATGATGTTTGCATAGCAATGTGAATGTGTTTAATATCATGGTAATGTACACTTAAAAATGGTTAAGATAACAAGTTTTATGATAGGTATTTTTTTACCCCAATAAAAAGTTTTAGACAAAAAAGTAATGAAGTACTGATAGATGCTACAACATTGATGAACCTTGAAAACGTAAATATTATGTTATGAAAGAAGCCAGACACAAAAGACCACATATTGTATAATTCCATTAATATGAAATGTCCAGAATAGGTAAATCTATAGCGATTGAACATGAACTAGTGGTTGCCTAGGGCTGAAACAAAGGAGTTGTTGAGGGGAAATGGGTGGGTGACCACTAAAAGTTGAATTGTATGGTATTAGTATATGAATTATATGTCAACAATAAAGATGTTACAAGAAGTATTAATGGAATGGTGGGCAAACCATAACTGTGGAGTCGAACATGTAAGAAAAATGGGTTTCCCAAGAATGATTGATATATGGCTCATATCTCCCATGTTTAGCCTGTAGAAGATTTTAATTTCTGGTCAATTTCCCCATCAGTAACATATAGATCATAATATTTGCCTTATTTTTGTGAAGAATAGAGAGGTAATCCATTCCATGTACTTAGCCCAGTGCCTCATGCATACAAAGTGCTTAACAGTGACTATTACATTACATAGTTTTCCAAAAGGATGAAAATAGGTTCTAGAATATCTTTATTGATATTCCAAAATGAAAATAACAAAATTTATAAAATTATGTGTGGAATTCTATAAGAAAAATGGTTGCTACATTATCAAACATTTTTTAACTTATGAAAGGTTTAGTTATTAATGTATCAATTTCAAATAAATGTTAAATGTTACAATTATAGAACCCTTGTGTGATATAACTGAGCATTGAAGGTGAAATGGATAGTGTAAAAATCATAATAACATCCCCACTTAAATGGAAGTCAGAGTTCCAGTTATCTCAACCACCTAAAACCAAGCTGTAAACGAAAACAAGTGTAAAAGATGTGAAAGCAATAATACGAAGCTAATACAGTTGTGAACTAAGCTTGAGCCATTTTTAGGACAGTCTTTCACAGTCCTTTCACTTACTTTAGTTTCATAAGCTCAGGTCTCTGAATTCCCAGCCCAGAAATTAGGACGTGATAATTTCAAAAAAGGAAAACAGTTGTGTTGTTAAAAGTAGGGACTCTGACACCAGGAAAAAAAAAATTCCTTTTAAAGAATTCAAAGCTTAGCAGAAATACGCTTAACTATCCCAAGAATAGTATAAGTTTCAGTGGAAACTTTTGTTCACAGATCAGGATTGTATTAGTTTTCACAGTATGTTTGTGGTATTTCAGAGGCTGCCATGAACAGTGAGGAATAGATTTCATCTTATGCCATACCCCATCTTGCTTTTCTTTTTCAGCAGTCTGGCTCTGTCACCCAAGCTGGAGTGCTGTGGCACAGTCCTGGCTCACTGAAACCTCTGCCTCCTGGGTTCAAGTGATTCTCAAAGGTTGACAGACTGACATGCATAAAACAAAAAATAAAAAGAATGAAAAGCAAAGATGACCTAGACTAAAACAAATTTTTTTTTGTCTCTTCTAATGGCAAGCAGAGACAAACATTAAATTGCAATATTGTACAATCATTCACCATCTGTAATTCACAATCTATAGTGACAATCTTGAGCTACTAAAAAAGGTTGATTTCACTATTACCTCTTTAATAAGGCAGAGCACTATTCATTTTCAATAATTTCATCCAATTTTGCCTGTTGAGCTCCTTAACTTCTGGGCCCACTGGGAGGTGAATAATTCATAACCTCTACATGAAAGAGCTCACAGACTGAAAAAGGAAATAGGCTTAAACAAAGGGAGCACAGTGTGACACACAAGGTACAGATTTAGCTTGAAAAGTGGAGGAATTAATTAGGAGGAGAGTGACAATAAAATGGTTTCTACAAAGTGTTGACATCAGAGCTGACTTTTTTTTGACAGGAGGGAGACCTGAGTTTTATTATTACTCAAATCAGTCTCCTCAAACATTCAGGGGTCAGAGTTTTTAAGGACAATTTTGTGGATGGGGGTAAACCAGTGAGCCAGGAATGCTGATTGGTTAGGTCAGAGATGAAATCATAGGGAGTTGAAGGTGTCTCCTTGCACTGAGTTCCTAGGTGGGGGCCACAAGATCAGATGAGCCAGTTTATTGATCTGGGTGGTGCCAGCTGATCCATCAAGTGCAGGGTCTGCAAAATGTCTCAGGCACTGATCTTAGGAGCGGTGTATCCTTAAATATTGTAGCCTCTAGCTGCATGACTCCTAAACCATAATTTCTAATCCTGTGGCTAATGTTAGTCCTACAAAGGCAGTCCAGTGCCCAGGCAAGAAGGAAATTTGTTTTGGGAAAGGGATAAACTCTAAACTATACACTAAGTTCCTCCCAAAGTTAGTTCAGCCTATGCCCGGGAATGAACAAGGACAGCTTGGAGGTTAGAAACAAGGTAGAGTTGGTTAGGTCACATCTCTTTCACTGTCTCAGTTACAATTTTGCAATGGCAGTTTCAATCCCTCCCTTTGGGTTTTATAAAACCTTAATCTTAACGTGTTGGATAATGAAGATGGAAAAGGGGCGAAGACCATTCTAACTTCTTCCTGCTGATCAGGGCCATAGTGGGGGTAGGTGTTGACCCAAGGTGAGAGGAGTGGAATCACTTTGCAACTGTCTGAGCATACTCATGCAGAACTGGCTGTGGTTCCAAGGCTTGCATGGCAAAGGCATTAGTATTGTCATCTATAGTTTTAGTACCACATTTAAGGGAACAGGTAAATGCTGAGTACTAGGGTAAGTAGTGCAATGTGCAGTTTTAAGTGTAAACATTTGCAAGATAATGTTTAGGGCTAACTATGACATGAACCCCAAAATTCCTGTCCTCTGGAGACCAAAAGAAAGTATTTCCACATGGTCACAAGGTTAAGCTCTTAAGGACACAAAATTAAATAAAGAAATTTCATCTGGTATTGCTTTCACAGACCTGCAGCAAAGTTTGTACCTCACCAGCCTGCCAGGCTGGCTTGAAAAGCAGGCTTACAGGTGTCCTAAACCCATGTTCTATCCTGTGATATCCCTCTCTCCATTATAGAAAGACAAATTTTTAGCACAAAATGTACCAGATTTGCTACAGCCTAAGACTAGCCTCATGAATCCTTTAAAAAAAATCTATTAATCAAACCCTTGCAGAGGAGACAACCAGTTACACTTACCATTTACAAACACACACACAAACAGACTCACACAGATCAGAAATTTGTGTGGTAAGAATTTCTTACCCTTTCTGCCAGCATACTAGGTTTTCAGGTTCCCTTTCTCTGCAGCTTCCATAAGAATGGAACAGTTTTTGATGACCTGCTTGCTATGCTATAGCTGTGAGGGTCAAGCCACTTAACAAAACAAAATCATCCTTTTCTGTTTTATGAAGCCATAGGCAAAAGATTCTCAATTTTGCAAGATGCTGCCCAATGGCCTGCATGGGGAACCAAATTAACATTTTTCATCCCAGCAAAATACATATAACAAAACAGACACTAGTCACCTTGTTCAGCACCCAATATCAACCTGACAAAGCTCAAACTTTCTCCTGTTGGTCCCTGTTGTCTTTGATCCACTCCAGATGGGAAGGGATCACCTCCAGATGGTAATTCACATTGGGGTCTCTGGCCAAGGTGAAGAGCAAATAGTCACGCCGAGACAGGCCTGTCGAGCTTTCTTTAGGGCTCACCAAATGTGACCAGACAAATAAGGAGGATTTCTGAGTTAAGTCTGCTGGACTTCCGCAAGCAATTTCTTCAGAGGTCACCTTCAAATACACAAAAACACACAAAGATGAGACAGACAGGATTCCAAATCTGATCCCTAACCAACAACTCCGAGAGTATCCCTTCCAAACTATCCTCCTACCCTCCATCTGATAAATCTCCCTGAAATCTTCCTGATTGAGAAGTCTCCTGAACCAAGACTCTTCCTACTAGTTAGGTAGAGGCAACTGAGACCCCCCCAGGAGCTGAACTGAGACAGGCACCCCACAATGGGGCTACATCCAAAACAAGACCCCCAAAGGAGCTGAATGAGACAGACATCATGGTAGAGCTACAGACACCCTGCAATGGGGCTATGGACAGACACCCCACCATGGAGTTACAAGGCCAGTTGCGAGAAGGAAGAAAGTGTTTGCAGCTCCTAGGATACTCACCAACCCAGACACCCCACAGTGGGGCTACAGACAGACACCCTGCGATAGGGCTACTGTTATGAGACATCTCCCCAGGACTATTTCTCTATTGCAATTAAATCCATGCATATTATGAAATGGGAGAGTTCCCTGACCCCCTCCCTCGTGGAACTTGTGACAGGGGTGCAGCTCGTTTGCTCCACCACTGTGCTCAAATACCTTACAGGATAGGGAGCATGCAGACAGGCAGGTGCAGGAGCCAGGGCAAGCGTGTTTGGTCTCAGGACCCACAGTAGCATCTAGGAGTGTGTTACAATTAATGCTCTTTTAGCAGTTGCCATCTTCAGACAGCTAAGTGTTACACCAGCTCAGTGGAGTCAGGGTGACAGCCTTTTACACCCTGCCCTCTTGGTACCTGGCTCCTTGTCCCGCATCCAGGAAGAATCAGATCGCATGGACTTAAAGGATGGTGAATGTGGGGATTTTATTGAGTGATGGAGGTGGTTCTTAGAGGGATAGGTGGGAAGCTGGAAAGGGGATAGAGTGATAAGATTATCTTTCCCTGAAGTTCAGCCATCCCATCTCCTTTCCGACCATCCCCAGCCAAACTCCTCTCAACGTTCAGATGCTCCTTCTCTTATCTCCTCTGCTGCTCCATTCCACCGCTCTTCTGATTGTGGATCCTGGGGTTTGGGCATTTTATCGGTACAGGATAGGGGCATGGTAAGCAAGAGTGGTCTTGGAAAAGGCAACATTGGGATGTGAAAACAGGAATGCCTGTTCCCATTTAGGGCCACAGGTTTCCAGGCTTGAGGGTGGGGCCTTTTCCGGGGAACTGCTCTCTTCTACCTACTATTTCCTTGCCTCCTGTCCATATCAGTTGGTTTGGCAGCACCCTACCAGTAGAGAGAGTACCAGAGTCAGCCCCCAGTCCAAGAGAACTAGGCAGCCACTTGGGCTGACCTCTGGATCCATCGCTGGAGGTGGGTACCAAACCACAGGCAGGTAGCCACAAGGGCAATCCCAGATGAGCCCCCAAATTTGTAACTGCCCAGTGAGTTCGCCTTGCCCGCTGCCTAGACAGAGCCTGATTTACCAAGACAGGAGAATTCCAATACAGAAAGAGTAATTCACACAGAGCTGACCACATGGGAGACTGGGATTTTATTATTTCTCAAATCATCCTCCCAGAGCTAACTTTTGAAGAATAAAAAGAATTGTGCAAAAAGGATAAGGCATTTTACATAGAGATGATAGCATTTGCCAAGACATAGAGGCATCAACTAGTTTACTCAGGGATCTTTAGGTAATTCAGAATTGGTGGCTCAAAACATGCAAGATGGGCCCAGGCACAGTGGCTCACACCTGTAATCCCAGCCCTTTGGGACATTGAGGTAGGCAGATTACTTGAGGCCAGGAATTCAAGACCAGCTTGCCAACATGGCAAAACCCCATCTCTACTAAAAATACAAAAGCAAAACAAAACAAACAAATAGCCAGACATGGCGGAGCACACCTGTAATCCCAGCTACTTGGGAAGCTGAGGCACGAGAATCACTTGAACCCAGGTGGCAGAGGTTGCAGTGAGTCATGATCATGCCACTGCACTCCAGCCCGAGCAACAGAGCAAGACTGTCTTTAAAGAAAAAAAAAAAAAAGGCTAGATGGGGTATGGCGTAACATGAAATCTATTTCTTATTGCCCATGGCAGCCTCTGAAATACCACAAACATACTGTGAAAACTAATGCAATTCTGATCTGTGAACAAAAGTTTCCATTGAAACTAATACTAACCTTGGGATAGTTAATCATATTTCTGCTAAACTGTGAGTTCTTTAAAAGCAGCAACTGCAATTTAGGCATTTCTGTACACTTAGTAGTATATGCATTTAAGTCTTTAATGAATATTTATTGAGTTCACATAACTGAACTCATGAACTAATAATTTGTGAAAAACCTATGTGCTTTATGCTATTAAGTTCATCACTTTTTTGATACTTTATCGGGAAAATGGAAGTTACTGAAGAAATTAGTGTTTTTGATCAGGGAAGAGAGAGGAGTAAATTTCTAAAATGGGATATTTTGGGTAAGTGCAGAACTCTAGTAAATTAGGAAAATCGGAGACACCATGAAAACACAGAACTTGCATGTAGGTGAGGAAGGAATGATGAGGGGATGTTAATGACATACTTTGCAATTTTATAGAATACAGCAGTTCTAGGTACCCTCTCCCTCTCCCTACACATTCCATTTAATGTCTTCTTCCTTCTCCCCTCTAAAGTGAGTACCCTCTGGCTATCAATAACTCTACAAGGGAAGAAAATTAAGAACATGTAAGAACAGGGTGATTTAGCAAGAAGTAGGTACATGAAGCAAAGGAAGCTGGTTGTTATTCAGGGACTTTCCCTTTGATGGGCTTTATGCTTTTTAAACTCTGATGATACTAGATATCAATAGATAACTATAGGCACTGAAAATGTATTTAGAATTTATGACTTATCAAGGACCATGAGATTTTACGAATATAAGATCAATATATGTAAACAGTGCCATGTGTCTTGCCTCTCCACTGTTTAATACTAGTTACATGTATAAATTTTAAATGTGCATAGTCTGAAATATGATCCCAGAAATAGATAATATTTCCCCATTATCTGTCACCATTTACTATACTATATAGAGAAATAAATAAATACACAATATGAGGAAGAGAACAGTATAAAGTTGAGCAACTCTCTATGTTTTGAATAAATGCTTTCACGTAGAAAAGCCAGTATTTATTTAATGTAGGTAACCAAGAAGAAAATTTAAGTAAGTTGAACGCCAAGAATTGAGAACATGTGACCATGCACATCTCCTATAAAATTGTTCAAAGTAATACACCTTATTAAAAAGTTCAGATTCTACATAGAGTCATGAAATTTTACATCACTTAAAAATAGTTATTCAGCAAATATGTGTAAAATGCTGTTTTTATACATTTAGAATATATCAGCAAAGTAATATATTCCTTAGAAGTCCATTATTTCAACCACCTAGAACCCAGTTGCAAAAAAAAAAAAAAAAAACTACAAATGTCTTGAAAACAATAATATGAAGCCATTAAAAAGTTTTGTGAGTTAAGTTTGAGCAATGTTTGTGAAAATCGCTCACAGTCCTTAGATTTACTTTATTCTAATAAGCTCAGATCTCAGAATTTCTAGTCCACAAAGTAGAATGTGATAATTTGAAAGGAAGGGAAAGAAAAGAGATGAGATGTTTTAAGTAGGTTACTTTTCTGAATTTTACACCTGTGTATGCTATTGTTAATGCACATTCATTTATAGAACACAAAGACTTTATAATTGTAATGTTTAATGCACATATATTTGAAATGGATATATTGACATTGAGATATTTTGTAAATTAAAAAACTGATAATGTGAGAAATATTTTCATTAAGGAATCAAAAATTATTTCTCTTCAATGGAGAGAGAGGACAAAATATAATAAACATAATAAATAAATAACTCCTATGTTAAAAGATGACAAACAATATGCAAAACTTAAAGCAAAATAGAATCAGAAGTGTCAGGGTGTGTTCTGGTAGTGAGATTGAACTTTTAAATATTGTAGTCAGGTTAAAGGTTATTGAGGTAACAATTGAGACTTTCATTATAGTTATATACAGATTTGACATATAATAAAATCTACCTATATACAAATATATAGAGAGACATATATGTGTCTGTATGTGTATTATATATCAGATATATCACATATCTGGATATCATTATAATGAAAATATGCCTAACTATCAAAAAACTCAAGGCCTTCTTTTTGTTATTCACTCTCATGTGTCATACCAAAGGCTGGAGACCTTCAGTTTGCCTTTAACCCTGAGCAGCAGGACAAAGCCACTTCTAGCTTGTATTCCAGAAATACATTTCTTAAAACAAGTGCTCTAAGGAAAAAAGCATTTGCAATGTAATTATTTTATTTGTTTAGTAGATTTTTACAGCACTTATTTCATGTGTTCAACACCTTTGAGCATATGTCCATCTGCCGTAAGGCAAAAGTTTAAAGGGATTTCCTGCAGTGATGCTTTTGCTTTCTCAGTGTGTGATTAGAAGTCCTGTGATCGACCTTAACTGAAGAAGGATTTAATAGGAATAAATTATGGAAAAGAAACAAAATGAATCAGAATTTAGCTTTTGAGAAATCAACAAACAATTCACTTTTTAAATTATCGATAAGAAAACCCTCTGTTTATAAGTGGTGCCTCATTGGCTAATAATTACTCCTTGAAAATATCTACCCATATCATTGAATCTAAGTGCCATTTGCTAAGATATCCTAGAGTTTTAGCTTTTCTCCGTGCAGATTAATAGCAGAAGCTGTACTTCATCCAGACAAAAATATTTAACATCAAAAGCAAAACTTATGAAATAAGGAAGCTAAACACCAAGGCTCCATTTAAGGTATACAAATAGTATTGATCATTAGTGATAATCATCTTCTGCTCATGTGCTATGCTAGAGCAAAGAATAACTGACTCCCATACACAAGGAAAAAGATCTTCAATTTGCTCTGTTGTTATAAAAGTGCTTCTAAGTCTCTCATATTCATATTGACTTCTATTCTTTACTGTTAATATCACTTCACAAAAAGACTAAAAGTACATTTTGGTTTATTAACAGTAATAGACAATTAGTTATAAAATTTGCCTCTGGTTAAATTTATACTCAACTTATTCTCAAACAGATTTGAGGCTGCTTGCAGTAACACTGATATAATGAGTAGTAAATACAGACGAAGAGGAAGTCAATATGCTAACCCTAAGTTTGCTCAGTTTCTGAAGATACCTTTATGGCAAAAAGCCAGGTCAGTAAACAGATCCAGCAAAAGTGCCAGCACCCTTCATTGGGAAAACTTCCTCTCCTGAACCTTTAAATCAGCACGGTGCTTTTTTATTGGACACCTATGATGCTGTAGAGCTTCAAATTTTAAGCAGCCAGTTTTAAAAAGAAAATAAAGTACTACAATACCTAGCTCTTGTGTAAAGAAGAAGAAATTACGGATGTTTCTCAGGAAAAACTTGTTATCCAAGCATTAATTTTTAAAGTAATTTCTCAGGTGGTATTTTTATTAGGGGTAGTGAGTGATGTAAGTGACAGGGCCTTCAATAGCATTTTTACAGCATGGTCCAGACAGGTTCCTAATGGTTGTTTCCTACAATGACCTTAAATTTTTTTAAAGCATAACTATAAATCTCAGTAAAGATGATTCTGCATTGTCACATTTTCTTGACAATAGTTTGACAAACTACACTTCAAAAACCACATACTTTTAAAAATTGGAATTTTTCTACAGCCCTTCATGCTAACAACTCTCAATAAATTCGGTATTGATGGAACATATCTAAAAATAATAAGAGCTATTTATGACAAACCCACAGCCAATATCATACTGAATGGGCAAAAACTGGAAGCATTCCCACTGAAAACTGGCACAAGACAGGGATGCCCTCTCTCACCACTCCTATTCAACATAGTGTTGGAAGTTCTGGCCAGGGCAATCAGGCAAGAGAAAGAAATAAAGGGTATTCAGTTAGGAAAAGAGGAAGTCAAATTGTCCCTGTTTGCAGATGATACGATTGTATATTTAGAAAACCCCATCGTCTCAGCCCAAAATCTCCTTAAGCTGATAAGCAACTTCAGCAAAGTCTCAGGATACAAAATCAATGCACAAAATTCACAAGCATTCTTACACACCAATAACAGACAAACAGAGAGCCAAATCATGAATGAACTCCCATTCACAATTGCTTCAAACAGAATAAAATACCTAGGAATCCAACTTACAAGGGAGGTAAAGGACCTCTTCAAGGAGAACTACAAACCACTGCTCAATCAAACAAAAGAAGACACAAACAAATGGAAGAACATTGTATGCTTATGTATAGGAAGAATCAGTATCGTGAAAATGGCCATACTGCCCAAGGTAATATAGATTCAATGCCATCTCCATTAAGCTACCAATGACTTTCTTCACAGAATTGGAAAAAAAACTACTTTAAAGTTCATATGGAACCAAAAAACAGCCTGCATTGCCAAGACAATCCTAAGCCAAAAGAACAATGCTGGAGGCATCACGCTACCTGACTTCAAACTATACTACAAGGCTGCAGTAACCAAAACAGCATGGTACTGGTACCAAAACAGAGATATAGACCAATGGAACAGAACAGAGCCTCAGAAATAATACCACACATCTACAACCATCTGATCTTTGACAAACCTGAGAAAAACAAGAAATGGGGAAAGGATTCCCTATTTAATAAATGGTGCTGGGAAAATTGGCTAGCCATAAGTAGGAAGCTGAAACTGGATCCCTTCCTTACACCTTATACAAAAATTAATTCAAGATGGATTAGAGACTTAAATGTTAGACCTAAAACCATAAAAACCCTAGAAGAAAACCTAGGCAATACCATTCAGGACATAGGCATGGGCAAGGACTTCATGACTAAACCACCAAAAGCAATGGCAACAAAAGCCAAAATTGATAAAGGGGATCTAATTAAACTAAAGAGCTTCTGCACAGCAAAACAAACTACCATCAGAGTGAACAGGCAACCTGCCGAACGGGAGAACATTTTTGCAATCTACTCATCTGACAAAGGGCTAACATCCAGAACCTACAAAGAACTCAAACAAATTTACAAGAAAAAAAAACAAACAACCCCATCAAAAAGTGGGCAAAGGATATGAACAGACACTTCTCAAAAGAAGACATTTATGCAGCCAACAGACACATGAAAAAATGCTCATCATCACTGACCATCAGAGAAATGCAAATCAAAACCACAATGAGATACAATCTCACGCCAGTTAGAATGGCGATCATTAAAAAGTCAGGAAACAACAGGTGCTGGAGAGGATGTGGAGAAATAGGAACACTTTTACACTGTTGGTGGGACTGTAAACTAGTTCAACCATTGTGGAAGATAGTGTGGCAATTCCTCAAGGATCTAGAACTAGACATACCATTTGACCCAGCCATCCCATTACTGGGTATATACCCAAATCATGCTGCTATAAAGACACATGCACACATATGTTTATCGCGGCACTATTCACAATAGCAAAGACTTGGAACCAACCCAAATGTCCATCAATGACAGACTGGATTAAGAAAATGTGGCACATATACACCATGGCATACTATGCAGTATTTACTCATCCATAAAAAAGGATGAGTTCATGTCTTTTGTAGGGACATGGATGCAGCTGGAAACCATCATTCTCAGCAAACTATCGCAAGTACAGAAAACCAAACACCACATGTTCTCACTCACAGGGGGGAATTGAACAATGAGAACACTTGGACACAGGAAGGGGAACATCACACACCGGAGCCTGTTGTGGGATGGGGGTAGCGGGAAGGGATAGCATTGGGAGATATACCTAATGTAAATGACGAGTTAATGGGTGCAGCACACCAACATGGCACATGTATACAAATGTAACAAAACTGCACATTGTGCACATGTACCCTAGAATTAAAGTATAATTAAAAAAAGAAAAAAGAAAAAAAGAAAAAGTGGGACTCAAAATGAGGACCTGCTTCCCATTGGGATCAGTTGTACAAAGTTTAGGTCTTAAGTATGTAGTAATCCCATTATCTCACTCTGTTTATTTTTATTGTAATAGTCTTAATATTTGCATTGTACCAATGGTTTATTGTTTTCATGTGTATTAAACTATTTGATCTTCATAGCAAAAAAAAATTGGAAATTTTTTTTAATTTGAATTCTTCCAAATATTTTATCTTCACCTTTGCCTATTGAATGCCTCATGCCTTGTAGTGACAGTGGTGGCTACATATTTTTCTACTGTGGCCTTGGCACATTTCTTAAGCTAATTACAAAACTTAGATATGCAAGAGTACCTTCAGCATTGCAAATAATGAGCACATATTGTCTTCCGGATCCAGATGCCAAGAGAGACTATCTCCCAAGATTACAGATTCCCACAATTGAGAGGTTCGTGTCAGCAACCACAATACTCTCAAAAATGTAAATCAGATTGTATCCCTCCATGACTTTCCCATGCTGTTAGAATAAAATACAAACTCCTTACCTTACTTCCAAGGTCCTACATAATCAGGCCCCTTCTCACCCTGTGATCTCACCTCCTACCACTTTCCTGTTCATTCATTATGCACTAATCATCCTAGCCACGTGTCTTCCTCAAGTATAACAAGGTCTTTCCCATGTTTGATATTTCCTCCTGCCTGGAATGATCTTCTGCAGATATTTTCATTGCTAGCTGCTTCCTATCATTCAGATGACAGTGGATATTTTTATCTTGTTCCTGATCTTAGCGGGAACAAAATGCCCAGTTTCTCATCATTCACTATGATTTTAGGTGTAGCGTTTTTGTAGATGCTCTTTAGAAAGTTTGAGGAAATTCCCCTTTATTCCTCATTTGCTGAGAGATTTTGTCATGAATGAGTGTTGGGTTTTGTCAAATGCTTTTTCTACATCTATTAAAATGATCACATTATGTTTTCTTCTTTAGCCTGTTGATGTCATTGATTACATTTATTGATTTTTAAATGTTGAACTACTTTGCCTACCTGGAATAAATCTCATTTCGTAGTGGCATATAATCCTTTTTATACATTGGTGGATTTGATTCACTAATTTTGTTGAGGATTTTTGCATCAATGTTCATGAAAGATCTGAGTCTATAGTTTTTCTTTCTTATAATGTCTGTTTTTGGCATTAGGATAATGATGTCCTTATAGAATGAGTCAGGAAGTGTTCCCTTTGCTTCTATTTTCTAGAAGAGATTGTGGAGAATTGGTACCATTTCTTGCTTAAATATTTGGTACATTCCACCAGTGAAACAATCTGGGCTTAGTGATTTCTTTCTTGGAAGGTTATTAATTAGTTTAATTAATTATTAATTAGTTTAATTTCTTTAACAGATATAGGTCTATTCAGATGTTTTTTCAAGGCGGCAGTGCATTTTATCTAAGTTATCAAATCTATGTGCATAGAGCTGTTCATATTACTTCTTTATTATATTAAAACATTTGTGGGATCAACAGTGATGATTCCTCTTTCATTTCTGATACTGGTAATTTGTGTTTTCTTTCTTTTGTCGTTGGTTGGTTTGGCTTGAAGTTTATTGATTTTATTGATCTTTTCAAAGAACCAGCTGTTTAGTGTCACTGATTTCCTCTATTATTTTCCTGTTATCAATTTCATTGATTTCTCCTCTAATTTTTATGTTTCTTTTCTTCTGCTTACTTTAGGTTTAAATTGCCATTCTTCATTTAGTTTCCTAAAATGACAGCTTAAATTACTGGCTTTGAATATTTCTTCTTTGCTAATAAACAGTCATCCCTCCATACCTGTGGGTTGTGCATCTGCAGATTCAGCCAAATACAGATCGAAAATGTTTGAAAAAGTAAAACCAATAAAAATAATACAAATTAAAAACCAATACTCTACAACAACTATTTACATAGCATTTACAGTGTATTAGACATTATAAGTAATCTAGAGATGATTTAAAGTATACAGAAGAATGTATGTAGGTTATATGCAAATATGACACCATTTTATATAAGGAACTTGAACATCTGCAGATTTTGGTCTCTGCAGGAGGTCCTGGAACCAATCCCCATGGATACTGAGAAATGACCATATGTAATTAATGTTATAAATTTCCCTCTAAATATTGCTTTTGTTGCATCCCACAAATTTTGATAAGTTGCATTTTCATTTATTTTGAATATTTTCTAATCTATCTTGAGACTTTTTCTTTGATACAGATTATTTAGAAGTATATTGCTTAATCTCCAAATATTTGGAGACTTTCCAGGAATCTTTCTGTTACTTATTTCTAGTTTAATTCCTGTATAGTCTGTGAATATAACTTGTGTAATCTCTATACTCTTAAAAGTTGTTTTTCGTCTTTTTTTGTTTGCTTGTTTGTTTTTGAGACAGAGTCTTGCTCTGTCACCCAGGCTGGAGTGCAGTGATGCAATCTTGGCTCACTGCAACCTTCACCTCCCAGATTCAGGCAATTCTCCTTTCTTAGCCTCCCGAGTAGCTGGGATTACAGGTACCCGCCATCACACCCAGATAATTTCTGAATTTTTAGTAGAGACGAGGTTTCACCATGATGGCCAGATTCATCTCAAACTCCTGACCTCAGGTGATCCACCCGCCTCGGCCTCCCAAAGTGCTGGGATTACAATGTAGGAATGAGCCACTGTGCCTGGCCTGTAAAGTAGTATTTTGCAGCTCAAATGTAATCTATTTTGATACATATCCATTAAAGCTTGAAAAGAATGTGTATTCTGCCATTGTTGAAGTATTCTATAAATTTCAATTACATCAAGTTCATCTAGATCAAATTTATAGTACTATTCAGGTCAACTATATCCTTACTGACTTTCTGCCTGTTTGACCTATGAATTACTTACTGAAAGGTGTTGAAGTTTGCAACTATTACAGTAGACTTGCCTATTTGTCTCATGTAATTTAACCCTTTGTTGTTAGATGCATGCTAAGGATTCTTATATCTTCTTGGAGAATTGACTTCCTTATTACGTAATGCCTCTCTTTATCTTGATCATTTTCCTTGTTCTGAATTTTGTATTGTCTGAAATCAATATAGCTACTTCATCTTTCTTTTAATAAGTGTTAGCATGGTATATCTTTTTCCATCCCTTTAATCTATATATGTCTTCATATTTAAAGTGGGGTTTTGTAAATGACATACAGTTGGGTTTTGGTTTTTTTCATTTACTCTGATAATCTCTGTCCTTTAGTTGATGTTTTTAGATCATTTACATTTAAGGTGACTATTGATGCAGTTAGATTAATATCTACTGTGTTTGCAACTGTTTTGTATTTATTGCATACATTGTTACTTTTTTCATATCTTTTTCTGCCTTGTCTTGTTTTTGAACATTTTATACTATGCATTTTATCTCCTCTCTTAGAGATAGCAGTTACACCTCTTTTTGAAAAAAGTTACTTGCTCTAGAGTTTGCAATATACATATTTAACAAACTTAAAACTAACTTCAAATAACAGTTTGTTTCACATATAGTGCAAGGTACCTAAGAACAGAGTTTTCCCAATTCTTTCTTTCTGACCCTTATGACATCATTGTCATTCCCTCCACTTATCCATATGCTAGATATTGTTTCTATTATTACTTTAAACAGTTTAAAGTTTAGTGTTTAGATAAGAATAAGAAAAATAAAAGATTTTATCTTCATTTATTCCTTCTTTAACATTCCTTTTTTAAATATAAAACTAAGTTTCTGATCTATGTCATTTTCCTTCTCTCTGAAGAACTTCTTTTAATATTTCTTATAGGGTGGATCTGCTTGCAATGAATTCCTTCAGTTTTTGTTTTTCTGAGAAAGTAATTTTTCTTCACTTGTGAGGGATAATTTCACTGGATGTAGAATTATAGGTTACAGGGTTTTGTGGGGTTTTTTTAACAATACTTTAAATATCTCACTCTATTGTATTCTTTTTTGTATGGTTTCTGACAATAAATCTGCTGCAATTCTTGTCCTTAATCTCCCATCTGGCTGCTTTCAATATATTTTTGCCTTTGGTTTTTTGAAATTTGAATATGATATGCCCTGGTGTAGATTTTTCGTAACTATCCTGTTTGGTGTTCTCTGAGCTTTCTGGATCTGTGGTTTGCTGTCTACAATTAATTCTGAAACGTTATTGTGCCATTATAGTTCAAATATTTCTTCTGTCCCATTCACTCCTTCTTCTCTTTTGGTATTTCAACAATGTGTATATTACACCTTTTGAAATTGTCCCACAGTTCTTGGGTGTTCTCTTCTTTTTTAAAATTCACTTATCTTTTATTTCAGTTAGGGAGTTTTCTGCTTACCTATCTTCTAGCTTAGTGGATTTTTTCTTCTGTTATGCCATGTGTACTGATGATCCCATCAAAGGCATTCTTCACTTTTAATATAGTGTTTTTGATTTTTAGCATTTCCCTTTCTTTCTTAGAGTTTCCATTTCTCTGCTTACATTACCCTTGTGTTCATGAATGTTGTCTATTTTTTTCCACTAGAACCCTTAAATATTAACCATAACTTTCTAGTTTGATAATTCCAATGTCTGTGTCATATCTGAGTCTGATTCTTATGCTTGCTTTATCTCTTCAGACTTTCTGCTTGTCTTTTAGCATATCTTGTAAATTTTTGTTGAAAGCTAGACATGATCAGATAATAGGAACTGAGGTAAATAGGCCTTAAGTGTGAGGTTTTGTTTTAATATGGCTAGGAGGTGGGTTGTATTTGATGTTTGCTGAAGTTGCACATGCCATAAGCTTCCAATTTCTCTAGTGTCCCTGTTTTCCTTTCTATAGTATTTGTGCTTCCCTGTATTCGTCAGGGTTCTCTAGAGGGACAGGACTAATAGGATAAATGTATATATGAAAGTTAGTTTATTAAAGAGTATTGGCTCACACAATCACAAGGTGAAGTCCCACAATAGGCCATCTGCAAACTGAGGAGCAAAGAAGCCAGTTCGAGTCCCCAAACCTCAAAAGTAGGGAAGCCAACAGCAGTCTTCAGTCTGTGGCCGAAGGCCCAAGAGCCCCTGGCAAACCACTGGTATAGGTCCAAGAATCCAAAAGCTGAAGAACTTGGAGTCTGATGTTCGAGGGCAGGAAGCATCCAGCATGGGAGAAAGATGGAGGCCAGAAGACTCATCCAGTCTGGTCTTTCCACGTTCTTCTGCCTGCTTTTATTCCAGCTGCGATGGCAGCTGATTAGATTGTGCCCACCCAGATTGAGCATGGGTCTGCCTCTCCAAGTCCACTGATTCCAATATTAATCTCCTTTGGCTGCACCCTCACAGACACACCCAGGATCAATACTTTACATCCTTCGATCCAATCAAGTTGACACTCAATATTGACCATCACACTTCCTAAGGACTCCTCTTCAAGAGAGTCTGTGTTTTTCAGCTCCTTCAGCTATAATTCACTGTTATAATAGAGCCTGATTGTTATGGGAGTGAAGTATGAATGAAGAGAATCATTCATTCTAGAGTCTTATGATTAAATTTCAGTTTTTTAGTTGGCCTGTGTCCCTGGGCTGTGACTTTTACAAGTGTTTTTTAGGTTGTCCCTCCATCCCAGTAGGTGAAACAGAAAGGCTCGAGAGAGAGCTAGAGTTGAAGAAACTGTCCTTCCCCTACATAGGATAAGGCCGTGGTAATGTATTTTTCCCTGGAGAGTAGGCCTTTGTCATGAGAATGTTCTAGGCCTATTTTTATAATGGTTACTTTCCCCCTCTATCTGCAGAACTTTTTCATGTCTCCCAACTGAAACTATGCACACTAAACACAAATTTCCCATTTTCCCTTCCCTTCAGCCCCTGGCAACCACCATCCTGCCTTCTAACAATGTAGTCTTTTACATTTGCCATAATGTTTTAGAGGTTCCTCCATATTATGGTATGTATCAGTATTTCATTCCTTTTTATCACAGAATAGAATTCATTGTATGGATATAAGACAGTTTATTTATCTACTCAGTAGTTGATAGACATTTGGGTTGTTTCTACCTTTGACTATTATAAATATTATTGCTATAAAAATATGCATACAAGTCTTTGTGTCAACCTATGTGCTTATTTATATTGGTTAGATTTCTATGCACAGAATTGTTGGTTTGTGCATAATTTTTAAGAAGCTAACAATCTGTTTTCAAAAGTAGCTGTACCGTGTTATGTTCCCACCAGCAATGTATGAGAATTCGAGCTTCTCTACAGTTCTGTTAATACTTGGTATTTTCTGCTTTTTTTGTTATAACCATTCTAGTGAATGTATACTGTTATCTCATTGGCATTAATTTGCATTTCCTGAATGACAAATAACTGTTAAGAACTTTTCATTTTCAGATTGAATATCTCTTATCCAAAATGCTAGGGACCCAAAGTATTTTGAATTTTCTATTTTTCTCAGGTTTTTAAATGTTTGCAGAATACATACCACATAAATATTCCTAATCCAAAAATCTGAAATCCAAAATGCTCCAATGAGCATTTCCTTTTCATACAACTATTGCTGGGTAGAATGGGTGGGGGAACATTGCAGATGTGGAAGTCCAATTCTCTTACCACCTGCTTGGAGTTTTTTTCCAAAGAAGTTTTTTTTCTTTATGGCCCTAGGATCTGTCTCATCCTCATATTTGAGTTCTGGACTGTTGCTGGGGAAAATCACAGCTCTGCAAATTTTTGGTTTTCTGTGGGGAGAGTGAAACCAGCTTGCTTCTGTACTGCCACTTTAAAACCAGATGTTTGCCAAAAAAAAATTATTTTTAATGGTAATAATTAGCATAAAATTTGCTTTTAGGACCATTGTAAGCCACAAAGATAACTACAGTAGCACAATTTGTAAATGGGGCTGATAGGGAGTGGCACATAAACAGAAATCCTAAAGGCTGAACATGTAAAATCACAACTACTTTTATGCCTGTATTTATCTGGTCTAACATGGCAGTAAACCAAATATGTTTTGATAAAGTAACAGCAAAGTGTTATAATGATTGCCACACCCTTTTTTCTTTGTTTTGAGGAAGCAGGAAAATGCAGAGCAGAACAAATCAGTTCTGTTTCAGACTCTACCCCTCTCCCTGGTTCCAGGCTAAACAATACCCAGGTAACAAGTATAAATAAATGAGGTCACAAAGAATTACACAATACCCAAGCTGATGCAATTTAAAAAAAAAAAAATGACATGAAAATTGTAGAGAAATTTTGTCAAGATAATGTGCCAATAGGGTTGAAAGACAGAGGAGTCAAAGATGACTTATAGCTTTTAGCTTATGCAAATGAAAGAACGGCAGTTTACTGAGATCCAAGAGAACCAGGGTGTGTGACCAGAACTCGATAAGTTGTTTTGTGACTATGTTATGATTAATTAAGCAGTCAAGTAAACACGGAAATGGGCGGTTGAATATGTTAAGTTTGGAATTCAGATAATAAAGGACTAGATATATATAAATTTGAAAGTGATCAGTATAGACATGGTTCATAAAGCCATGGGGCAGGGTGAAGACAGAGAGGAAATGTAGTTAAGGAAAAAAAGAGAGAGAGATTGGAGAATTTAGCTACAGGATTACACCTTAGGTTACACCTAAGTTTAGCTGTCAGGAAGAAGAGGAAGAAACAGCAAAGGAGATCCAGGAGTAACCAGTGAGGTAAAGAAAAAGAACCAGAAAGAAGCATGTTCCAGAAGCCACGGGAAGAACATGTTTCAATAAAAAATGCTCAGCTATATCAAACCTGCTGTTGACAGGTGAAATACAAACAGGATTAGGCATCACTGTTTTGACAGTAGTTTAAGTGGAATGATGGGAATTCTAAACTGAATATGAGAAGAGAAAGTAGACATAGCAGTACTGACATTTCTTTTCAAGGAGTTTTACTCCAAAGGGAAAAGAAGAAATGGGGCAGGAGGTAAAATGGCACAGGAATTCAAGCAGAGGAGCATTTATCATGGAACTAGTGAAGTTTAAGTTTCAGGGCTTCTCACCTATGCAGGCCACTTCTATGGCCCTGGGAGGGCTCCTAACAATGTATTTATGTATATGTGAAAATAAGGTTTTTTTAAACAATTTCCAAAAGTAAAACATTTTAACTAAAATAAGCCATTTTCTCCTTCCATTCTAACTTCTTTCCATCAAACATTCCCAGAAGTGGCTACAGACACTTCTGGATTCTGACTAAATGAGAGTTAAATTAGTAATATATTTAATTTGCATTTATGTTTTGTTTTAATTTTGAACATTATTTTCAAGTAAAACAAAAATAATATTAAGTTGAATTAAAAATTATTTTCCTTTTTCTCTTAAATCCTGAAGAACTGGAATGACAAAATAAAATGACCCATTCAAGTCTAAAACACTATGAAAAGTACCAAGAATTATACATTTCTAGTCATTAATTTATGAACTAATGTAGTTATTTTTGGCTGTAGTCTACTTGTTTTTTTCATTCTTTGAAGAAATATATAATCAATGTGAAGCAAAATAGACTTGAGAAAGAAGTGAAATGACAAAAAAATGCTATGACATAGGAAGATGAGTCAGCAAAATATGCACTCTTTTATAGTAGATACTTACTATATCCAAGAACAAAACCTGTTACACAGGGTAAAACAGAATTCAAAAAGACATTGTATTTCCACTGGAATTCTTTAGATTTTTCTGAAATGTCAAGACAGCCATAATTTGGTTAATATTAATCTGAAACATCAGCAAGTCATCATGTCTGAAAAATATAGTATTGTATGGACACTACAATGTAACCACATTTTGATGCACACTAAATAGGAATGTATATGAAACTTCTCTTTATTTCCCAAGACCCCCTAAATGATTTTTTACAAGCTGCTAGATTTTCATACAACCCTTTCCTGGTCCAATATACAAATACATGGTCATTCAGCCTCTCCTAGAAGAATGTGAATGACACAGAATCTGCCACTCTAATGGGGAGGCCATATTTTTTGGTTTATTCTGCTTCATAATATAGCAAGGAGCTCCCTGACTACAAAAGTGGATCAGAGCCTCTAATCTTGGAAATATTGCCCCCAAGCTCACTTTTCTTTTTGTTTTTGCTCTTAGGTCTCATCCTTCCTCAATGATTCTCCACACTTCTCACTTTTCATTCTCTACACATCTACACATAATTTTTTTTTTTGGCATTAACAATAGGCATTTAAAAGAGCATAAAGTGAATGCCTCCTGCTACCAGTGGGCATCAAAGAGAAAATGTGTTCCTGGGATCACAATTGCCACAGCAGTTTCAAGACTATTAAGACACTTGCATAGCTGACAAATCCTAGTTAAACGAATTTTGAAATTACCTCTACCTTACTTGTGATGGGCTTCTTTTCAAAGGGACACCAGATTCTGCCATCTGTATGACACATGTGGATTCTCAACAGTCTTAATAAACTTGTTGCTTTTGATGTCCCCTCCTTCTTCAGGACCTAATAGATGTATTCTTGAAACAATTTTAAACGAAGAACTGACTTTTTCCCATTTTTAGAATGTACTCATTATAAAACAAGGCTATTTTTGCAGCAGTCAGACAAATGCACAGCCTCCTTTTTTAGATGTATTTTTAAACACTTCATGTTTTTAATAAGAAAAAATGAAATATATATTTCAACACTATTGGAATATATATATAGGCAACATGGGTGGAATGGATATTCCTCGCTGTATTACACCATGGAATAAAAATACTCCCACTCATTTTCCCTCTTTAAATAATGTAAAGTTCTGTATAGATAATTCAACACAAAACTATTTGCCAACTCGAAAAAGATTTTACAAAAGACATAATATCTTAATAGTGTGGTGTTTTATTCATATATTTTACAGACCTGCTTAATTAATTGAAGCTTATATTGGGGGATTAATCAGACATAAGGAAGAAATAAAAAACTTACAATGAAGGGAGGCAATTATTAAATTGCTTCTGCTCAGCAGAAAATGTTTTCTTCAGGGTCTCAACCATGAATGCCTAAATTCTGGGCAGGGAAAGCAGGAGTATAATAGAAACACTAATCAAAATTCACAGGAAGTTCACACTGCTTTTTCTTTTTAAAAAATGTTATATTTGATACATACAAAAGAATATATTGGCATATAAATTTAAAAGTATAAAATAATAAAGCTTACCTATCAAATTAAAAACATTACCAATGTTCATGATCTACCTATTCCATCTCCCTGTCTTACCAAAAAAGGTAACCACTATCACAAATTTTAAGGATATTATTACGTGCCTTTAAAGAAAAAGTTTTATCAGTTGTGTTATTCTTAACCAATATGTTGTTTGATTTACATACTTGATTTTGAGCTTTATTTTTGAAATGGTAGACTACAACATAGATAGACAGCTACTTGTTTTTTCTCAACAGTTTATTCTCTAAAATTTATAAATGTTACTATATGCAATTATATTCATTTGTTTTTTGCCACTGTATAATATTCCATTATCACAACATACCAAAATTTTTCTATTCATTTTGAAAATATATGGGTTATTTCAAGGCTTGTATGTTTTCATTTAATTTTTTTCTTTCATAATTGAGATTTTATTCAATCAGTACATAGCCATTATGGATAATTTGTAAACAAGTCCTAATGTAAGTTTTCTAAAGTATTATTCCATTCTTTTCTAAACAGTAATTCTAGTGACCTTCCAACTTAAAGCTAGAGGCAAAGTTTCCTTAAGAAAATATATCAGGCACTAGTAACTTCAAATATTGATAAACTGTTAGGTTTAAAGCCCCACTAATTAATAATTTAGTATCATAATGCTATACTTCAAAATTTCCAAACTTTAACAAAACTTTAACAATTCTGATATATGGAGAGCCAAAATTAGACAGCAGTTTTCTTTAGGAGCAATTCTATTTTTTTAAAGCAAGAACATGGAGATAAGCATTAAGTAATTTAAAATATTAAGATACATTAGTGGATAATTGTGACTCCTAATGGCCATTTTGTTAAATTCGTAAGATACAAAAACTGCCCTCCCTAGCAGCCAATACAGTTAACACCCAAGACAGTCAAATCCTCTCTTATATTGACATCTTCACATTTTAGATTGTACAGAAAAATTACAAGCACATCATTTCTTTTTTTAAAGAAAGTACATACAGCAGGTGTGCACGCGCACACACGCACACTTGCATGCGCACACACACAACTTTCTTCTAAAATATGTGTTTTTAGAACTATTTTTAAAATCTTTTTTTTACAACATAGGTAATAAAAATATTTATCCAGATTATAATAAAGAAGATACAGGAACCATAAGACTTGGTAACTATATTAATCAGATTTCATTTTTTTCTCTCCTTAATTAGAGACTAGACCCTCCTCAGTTTTAGTTTCTCTACTTTCTGCAGGAAAGTTGGCTTTAGTTTCTTAGATGGCCATTTCAGCCTATTTGCCTTTTGCTCCCCATTTTCCTTTGCAATTTTTTGGCTGAAGATTTATCCTTTCTTCCTCCCTTTCTGGCTTAGTTTCAATTTTTGTAGGAAGTGGTTAGGAACCTTGCCAAAGTATTCAAGAGCTCCTCCTTAACTCTCCCTTAGCTAAAGTGATCATCATCTTGAGTTTCCTGGCAGTGGTTTGTGGTGGGGAGCACAGATGCACTGTGTGACCTTTCACAAAGCCAGGTTGCATGGTTGCTGTATCTAAGTACCTCAGATAAGCCCAATTTATATATTCTTCATGTATAGTATTTTAAAATATAAACCACAAAATAGATAATCATTATTAATAAAGCTAATGACTGTTTAGTGCTGTGGTTTCAATGGTCTCTCCAAAACCCATGTTGAAACTTAATCCTCAATGTGGCAGTATTGAGAGATGGGGCCTGCACTCACGAAAAAAATGTATCCATTAACAGATTAATGAGCTATCATGGGAGGGGATATGGTGGCTTTATAATAAAAGAGAGATCTAAGCTAGCACATTATCATGCTTAGTCCTCTTGCCATGTGATACCCTGTACTGCCTTGGAACTCTGAACTCTGAACTCTGTAGAGTCCCCACTGGAAAGAAGGCTTTCACCACATGCAGCCCCTCAACCTTGGACTTCCCAGCCTCCAGAATGGTAAGAAATAAATCCCTTTTCTTTATAAATTACCCAGTTTTAGGTATTCTGTTATAAACAAAAGAAACTGGACTCACACACTTAGATTTATCTAAATACCTATCCTTTTTAATCATCCTCACTTCTTGTATGTGAGACCTTCCTATTAGGGTCTTGTACCTTCCTCCTGAGATAATCTAATCCATTGCTGGCATGGACTTTTTCCATTTTTTAAATCTGTGAATGTTGTTATTCCAGTTTTTAACAGATCACTCTTCTGGGTACACAATTTTAGGTAGGAAGTTATTTTCCTTCAGTAATTTCATTACTGTTGCCTTCTAGCTTCCACTGTTGCTCTTGAGAAATGGCTGTTAGCTAACTGATTCTTTTGTACATGATGTCTTTTCTCTCTGGCTGCTTTTATGATCTTCTCCTTGTCCTAAGTTAATTGTAATTTAACTATTATGTGTCTAGTAGTTTTTAGATATCCTGCTTGGGATACACTGTGATTCCTGTATCTGTGGATTCAAGCTTTTCATCAGTTTTGCTAAATTCTCATTCTTAAAGTAGAATATTGCTTCTCTTCCATTCTATCTATTCATTCCTTCTGAGGCTATAAGATCTTCTCATTCTGTTCACCATATATCTTAACCTCTTCTTATATTTTTTAATCTCCTATCTCATTGCTGCATGCAGTAAGTCCTCATTTAACATCATTAACAGGTTCTTGGAAACTGCAACTTTAAGAAAAATGATGTACTGTATAATTAAACCAATTTTACCATTGGCTAATTGATATAAACAAAAGTACCTGTAGCATATAGTACATCATTTCACTTAAAGATGCAGTTTCTAAGAACCTATCCATGACACTGAGGAATTACTGTACTAGGCGGTTTCTTCAGTTTTTCTTTCCACTTCAATAATTTTATCTTTAACTGTATTTAATCTGCTGTTTAACCTAGCCATTGAGCTTTTTAAAGTGTTTTAGTGTTAAATTTAATAAATATACAAAAAAGAACATAAATATATAATTATATAGCAAATATACATGTACCATATTCCAAGTCAACAACACAAGTACCATAGAAATCTGTGTGCTCCTTCTCAAGTATACCTTTCTTCATCTTTCTAGAAATAAACATTTGCTAGACTTTTATGATAATTGTTTTATATTTTTGCCACCTATATATAAAAATTTAAACAATAGTTTGAACAAATTGTATTGATAGATTCTTTTGTGTCTTAGCTCTTTTGTGTCCTTGTGTTTTATTTAAGACTGACTAAAATTCTTGCTTGTAGTTCTGGTTTATTCATTTCCATTCCTGCATAGTCATATTTTAAGTACTCACTAGTCACAATTGTCTAGTGACTACCATATTGAAAAGTGCTGCTCCAACCAAAGGTTGGGGCAAAAGTAATTGTTTTGTTTTGTTTTTTGTGGGGGTTTTTTGCCATTTAAAAGTAATGGCCAAAATCACAATTACTTTTGCACCAACCTATATATATAAGTAGGAGGTGAATTGCTGGGTCATAGGAAATCCATATATTTGACTTGAAAGGATAATGCCAAAATATTATTCAAAGGGATTGTACCCATTTACATTCCCACCAGCAATTTATGAGATCTTATCCATGGAATTTTAACTTCAACATTTCTACTTTTAAATGTTTACTAGTTTCTTATGAAAGATATAAATGAACAATTTGATAAAAAGGCACACAGGGGGAAATCTAGAAGGGTCCTGAGTGCAGGAGCTTCTGTCCCCATGGAGTTGGGGTAGGATTCTACTGGCACAGAGATGTGTTCACCAATTTGGAAGCTTCCCAACATTTCTATTTTTAAATTCTAAAATATCTCTTTAGGTTCTTTTTCAAGTCAGTCTTGTCATATTGTTACTCTCTTGGTACTTGCTCATTTCTGTGATTTCATCTTTTATATCTAAATTTTATACAGATTTGTTTTATACTGTAAATCTCTTATAATTCCAATATCTGAAATCATTAGACTCTTAATCTGTTTGTTGTTCTGCTGACTCTTACTTGTGGTTGCTTATTTATGTCTTTGGTGATTTTTTTAATAGTCTTCAATTTTTAATAATTAATTTCTAATAGTAAATATTTTACATATTTATTTGATCTGAGAGTAATAGTCCACCAAATGTCCTATTAACTTCTTATGTTCTACTGTGGTCTTTTGGGGGTTGTAAGAGGATAAAAATCATGCGTATGGGATTGGAGTTGGCAAATATTAAAATAATTACTCATCCACATTTGCATAGCAGCGAGTAAAAAATAAAATAAAAAGGGCAATAATTATTCATTTTGCTTTTTTATTTCTCTAAATGTCCTACCATAAACACATAATGCTTTTAAAACTATGAAATAATAAAGTAATCATGGAACCAGAATATTTGCCAAACACAAAATCAATTAGCAAAATTTTATTTGCATTATGAAATAGGATTTTAGGTCAGTTCCTAAGAGGCTAGTTATTCAAAATTAAGGTGTCCCCTTCTCTATGCTTTCCTATTCCACACTGTGGATAACTCTACCAATGCAGAGGCTTAAAAGGAAATGATATCTCGAGACGACTTTTAACATATTGCTTCTGATAGAAGCTAGGGATTTCTACCCATCTGGGAGCACCTCAGCCCCGGTCCAGAATCCCTGGCTCAATGCTGGAATCCTGTCATCATTAGACATAACCATGTCTTGTTATTAAAATGTATATAGAGACATGACTTATGGGTAAGCATATTTAGGTATGGCATTTATACCTAAGGAAAGAAGCCCAAAATGCAGAGAAAATAGCAGGGTAAGGAGCACAGAATAAAAAAGAAAAAACTGTAACTGGGAGTTAATTACAAGGGTTGGAGATAAAAACAGACCTTCAGGCCTATTGTTGGTTACTTGGATAATTTCCCACTATGGCTATTCTCTGGGATCATAGCCTTTTACTTAGTCAAGCGTAAGACACAAGCAAGAATTTCCAGGCAGCTGTTTTCTCCAAGTGCTCGATCCTAGAGATTAGTACTGACCTAGAATTTAAGGTCCATCTTTGTCAACCCTCCCAGAACATCAGAAGTCTTCCATGGTTTTTGGCATCCTTTGGGGAATAATGGTCAAGTTACACAGTTTGAAATTAGAGGGGAAAAAAAAAAGGAAGAGGCGGGGGAAGGCAGGAGCAGATAGAACTGTATCAAACAGATGAGCAAATTTTTTGTTAATATTTCAGCGTTTGGGACAGCACTTGGGCCTGTGATTCCTCTGAAAGACTTTTCTGGAGGGTAAGGTTTTCCTTTGGAAAGGGTTGTTACCGCCTTTTATTCACTTATTTTAAAGGAAGACAATTCGATAACAAACTATTTCCGTGGGTGATTTTAGAGGTCAGTGCCGTTTACTGAAGACGTTTAAAACGTCACAGACAGCAGCCAACGCCCTTCCCCAATACCTGATACTCACTGAGGATTTCCTTCATCCTGCGGTTTGGCGTGGGTTTTGGAGGAGGAGTTTCAGAAAACGGTCAACATCAGCACAGTTAGGCCTTTATAAACAGGCTATCCAGAGTTCGACTCCTCCTCCTGCATGGCTAGTCTTGAGAGCCTCTTCCCGGGAAACACCCGGGTGGAAACACCATCCAAGGCGAGTGAGCCGCAGAATCACCTAGGGGCGAGAGCGCCGGCGGCCCGCCAGCCGGTAACGCGCAGGCGCAGATAGGGGCGCGCGGAGAAGGGGTAGGTACGCCTG
Source organism: Macaca fascicularis (assembly GCF_037993035.2). Classification (NCBI taxonomy): domain Eukaryota; kingdom Metazoa; phylum Chordata; class Mammalia; order Primates; family Cercopithecidae; genus Macaca; species Macaca fascicularis. The sequence goes on from NC_088375.1 coordinate 27,095,719, forward strand.
GCTTGCCGCAGGCCTGGCAACCTGCTTCGCCAGCCCAGAAGGAGGGACTCGTTGGCCGGGAAATTGGACTCCGGGTTTTCTGTCTCACTCCACGCGCACAAATTGGACCCCAAGACACCTCACTCCTTTGCCACTTACCCACCCATTGTGGGACATACTCAGCACACCCATCTGACGGCTGCTCTTGCCCTGCCTGGCATTCTTTTCTGAGCTCTGCTTTCTGAGGAAGGCCTGCTCCCCCAACCCTTCCCCACTGCGGTTAATATCTTACAAACTTGACAGTGGAACTGGGGCCAAAGTGACCATTAATTTGCCGGGTAGGGTGGGAATCAGAATCCCGGTTTATCCGCTTCATAGCTGTGTAATCTTGTCAGGTTATTTAAACTTTCTAAGCTACTTTTTGAAACGTAAACACACATTGTAGAATGTTAATTTAGCAACCTCAAATCAGTCGTGTTTTCGTTATTTCCACTGCCTTAAGTCATAAAAGGGCTTCCTTACCTACATCCAGCCAATTGCAATGGCAATTCAGTTAGCAATTTTGGGTAGTATCTTCCCATACAATTCATCATATTCACCTCTGCCAGATTAAATTTCTTAAAAATAAGCTTAGTCATGACTTCCCATTCCCATCTCCAATTAATAATTATTGTAAAATGACTCACGCTGTCTTCCCAGACTACTATTCTACACATATTCCTTGCTGACTGTACCCATCTCCTGCACTTTCTGGCATTCATATCTTCACTTGTGGCCCTGTCTCCACTACACAGTTCCCCTTTCCACATTTCTGTTAAAATCCTACCCATCCTGCATGGCCAACTTAAATGCCATCTTCTTCAGGAAGCCGCTCCTGATTTTCCCAGTGTCCTCATTCTCTCTTCCAGACCTAAGCCTTTTGTTATGATACCTGACATATCTTGTATTGCAGTTGTGTACCTGTTATCCTTTCTACTCATCTTTTCCAATTATACATTTTAGGGTCCTTGAGGGAAAGAACCACGACTTTTTCATCTCTGTATCCCCACAAGTGCTTTCCAAAATATGAACTAAAAATAAGGGGAGGATTTAGAAAGCTTCTGATCATTTTCATTTTGATTGAAACATTCAAAGAAAAGTTTGAGAGTGCGATGTTGAAATTGGTAGCTACAAATTAATTGTAAATGGAGAGCAAGGGGAAGGAAACTCATTTCTTAAACCCCTACTCAGTGCCTGCAATGTGACAGGTGCTTTCACTTATGTTTGCTCACTTCTTCACAATTCTGTGAGGTATCATACCATTTACAGATGAGAAAACTGAGGCTCAATAGACTGACTTTGCTAATGTATCACAGCTTTGAGCGGCAAACCTAACATTTTGAACTCCCTTCTGTAAGTCTTACTTACTGAAAAAAGTAGAGAAATTAGTATTCCTACAAGGTGCTTTTCAAGAATCAAAGGGTTGTTACCCCCTCTTATATTAAAGGAAGACAATTGGATAACAAACTATTTCAGTGGGTGGTTTGTAGTGGTACTGTTTACTGATGACGTTTAAAACATCACAGACAGCAGCCAACGCCCTTCCCAATACCTGATATTCACTGAGGATTTCCTTCATCCTCCAGTTTGGCGTTAATAAATGCCCTTCCTTAAAGTATGTTAAAGATAAGGTATTAATTATGGGGAATACGACATAATAGATAAAACAGATATACCATTTCTATCATTTAAGTACAACAGTACCTTGAATAAGGCATCCAGTGGACTAGAGATCAGCAGGCATTTTAATCTTAATATTTTACACTGATTTTTTTTTTTTGAATTTTTTGTTTTTTGAGACTGTCTCTCTATCCCACGCAGGAGTGCAGTGGTGTGATATCAACACACTGCAACCTCAGTCTCCCAATAGCTGGGTTAATTATTGCATTTTTTCTAGAGACAGGGTTTCCCCTTGTTGGCCAGGCTGGTCTCCAGCTCCTGGTCTCAGGTGACCCCCCTGCCTTGGCCTCCCAAAGTGCTGGGATTACAGGGATGAGTCACAGTGCTCAGTTTGATGTGCTTTTTAAAAATGACAACTCCAATTTTGTAGGCTGCATTTAAAAATACAGTAAGAATAAGGCTGGGCAAGGTGGCTCATGCCTGTAATCCCAATAATTTGGGAGGCGAAGGTGGGAGGATCACTTGAGGTCAGGAGTTCAAGACCAGCCTGGGCAACATAGTGAGACCCCCATCTCTACAAAATAACAATTCACTGGGTGTGTTGGTACCTGCCTGGGATTTCCAGCTACTTGGGAGGCTGAGGCAGGAAGACTGCTTGAGCCCAGGAGTTCAGGGCTGCAGTGAACTGTGGCTGCGCCACTGCACTCCAGCCTGGGAACTGACTCTTTAAAATAAAAATTTAAAAAGATGAGCATTTAACTACTGTATTGGCAGGTGGCTATGATGAGTCCATCACATACCATTTATATAATTCAATGTTCACACGACACAAGAATCTGTTTTGCAACAAAAGACAAAATAAGACATGGTCCTTACTCTGAAGGCTTCCAATCTGAAAGGTAGTAAGACACAGGCAATGAAACTATAGGGCTATAAAACTATATTTAGAAAAAATTTTGCATGAAAATTTTCCAGGACTTTGGTGATAAGCAGTGAAATCAATGCCTTTAGTAGGTTTTGAAATGGTATATTAAAAAATGGTACTCATTTGGATACTGTAAGAAAATACTGATTTGGTTTCTGGGATATAATGGACAAATGATTCTCAACTCATGGCAAGAAGATTCCTCCCTGGGTATTAGAATAATCTGAGGTGGAACAAAGAGGCTATAAAGTTTCAGAACAAGGTGGTACTTTCTGCTCTTGCTTTCATTTCCTTTATTTTAAGAATTCAGTTAACATCAAAGAGAGTGTCTTTTTTTTTTTTTTAAGGAAGAATGCTTTAAAAAGAGGTAAGAGCGGTGCCAACATGAAGACCAAAAAAATAAACAGTGCAATGTGGTGCCAAAAGAAAAGGGGGAAAACATCTGAAATAAGGCGGAAGAGTCAAAGGTAAAAATCACAAAGGAATGGAATAATTAACAAGATAACAAAAGGTTAACTAGGCAAGTTAGACGAGGGGAAGACTTAATATGAAATTTGTCCTAGGATACATTATTAAAATATTTAAAGATATAATCTAAAGCTCCTACTGAAATAGAAGATAAATTTAAAATAATTTTGATTAAAAAGAGAAAATATACTGTAAAATATTTATTTAATAAAAATAATTTTATAATCTATACAGAATTGAATAAAAAGTACAACAAATTATTTTCAGTTATTTGCAAAACTGCATACAGTACAACTTGCACACTGGGTTCAGCATTCTACAAACATGGCCACATACCAAGATGTGAACATATTCTTGTCTCATATACGAAAAGGCTCAGGTTGTATGCCGCAAACTTGGAATTAAATTCCAGGGAAATATTGCTTTGGTAACGTGAACAATTTGTACCACATGCCATTAAAAAAAGATTTAATAAAATCCCTCAAACAGCACTTTTCTACTTGTTTTGGAGTACACAATTCCCAAATTAGCACAAACAAAACAAAGCAAAAACAAAAAACAAAATATAAAATGGAGGTTGCTACTTTTACGATACCACTTCCCTTTCCCTTCCTTAGCTAGTGTTCTTTTCCTTTCCCTTAATTGTAAAGGACAGTGAATAGAAAATGACCTATTCTTATCCTCATCCATCTGCTTCTAGGATTCCTGCTTAAACCAAATAAGTACGTCAATTTTGCAATCTTGACACACTATTATTAACACCGTTCAGCTGTGTCATTCTAAAAAAGTTAATATCCCAGTTAAAAGCACCTATCTAGACTCTTTTCAAGATAAGGCAACAAAGTCAGCTTTAAAATAGTCTTCATGTCTGACATATACTAGCAGCCCCTTCGTAGACTAATTTCAGAATTAAATGCATACAGAACATTTTTTTCAAGTAACTTGGTAATGAAATCACTAGCAATTTTAAGCAAATATTCAAGATGATCTACCTTTAGAAACAAAGACAGATTTAAGGTAAAAAAAAATGCAGGAATCACATCTATCCTAGTTCCTGTCCCATTGAAATTGAAATAATTTAAAAGAGGCTCAGTTTATGAAAAAGGCCTTGGACTAATGCAATTCCTATTGACATCTTTATTTGGATAAGAAAAACAAATTAATATAAAAACTATATATAGGGATGAAATTATTCAAAAAAGATTTCTCATTTTATTTTGGAAATAAAAGGGAATGCAAATACAAATGGGCTAGTTATATCTGTAGCCCATATATGAACTTTTAATCTTGGAATTAATAGTCCTTCATATTGAAGATTTCAAGACAAGCAAACCTACCTTAAGCTTTCTTAAATCTCTTCATTTAGGCAGGCTTCAAAACTTGCCTTATTTTCTAAGTAAATGAGCTTCTCTGGGAAGCATATGAATAATGCAAAAATGTACTTCTAAACAAATTTTACACAAATACATAATTGTCACGATGGGAACCAAGAACATTCATACGATGAATTTTTTAAAAATAACTTAAAATTAGAAATGATACATACACCTTAAAATACAGAACACTAAATCAGAACAAATATTGCCAGTGATAAAATAACTATGTAGAAAGACCAATGCACATGAGTAACACAGAAATAAGAATTAAATTGAATAGAGGCAGATGCTGTTAGAACATATTTCCATCCATCATGACTTGTAACATTTTGTGGCCTCTGTGAAGCCATGCTCCCACCAGGCCAAGCACCTGGCTAAGTAGATACAGACATATGCGACCTATAAAACACCAAACTCACTTGCTAATAAAGTATACAACACCATGTGCTGCTTGATTGCTCTTGACTGGTTTTTAAAATCAAGTTCACTTTTGAATCAGAAGTCATCCTTAAATTAGCTCTATAAATAATCCATGAAATAAACTTTACTTCTGGCTCCTCTGAATAGTATCATGTTATTCCCGGAATACAAGGTATTAGTCAAGTGGCTGCTCTGAAGCCAAGAAATGCACATTCATAAATATATGTCTACACTTTAAAAAATCAAATACATCCAGGCAGTTGCTGTGCGGAGTTCTTGCTATAAGAAGAAGCCCTTCAGCAGTGTATTATGAAGTGGTTACTTGAGAACTTGATTCTGGATCTTCCAGCTTTCTACATTTCTTCATAATACTGACTGCACCACTGGCCAGGAAAACCACAGCGATGAGTGCAAAATAACCGGCATAGATCAAAAACTAGAAGGGGGAAAAATAGTTTATTGAATTATCAATTACAAGATGATTACTCTATAATAAAGTATATTCAGAATTTGTCCATAAAGCCTAAAAAAATATTGCATACTTACACCATGTGCCAGACCCTAAAGTTACAAAGCAGCATCACCAGCATGGTGGTACTAAATAAAGCCTGACTGCCTAAGTGTGAATCCTGACTTCATCCCTCACAAGCTGCGTGAACTTGATTGAGATACTTCATCTCTGAGCCCTGACTTCTTCACTTACAAAATGGAATTCATAATAGTTGTCACTTTACAGCATTGTTGGGACGAATCAGTGAGATCACAAATGCTCATTAGCACAATGCTAATGCTGTTAGTATTATTTCTATTGTTGTTGCTGTTATTGTTATAATTCAGTCCTGGTCTCTACCTTCAAGCTGATAGGTGGGTACAAACAGGCCAAATTCTGAAGATCAAGAACTCTATTTTTCCCCAGAAGAGGGCAGTAGAAGGTCAACTAGATTCCATTATAGGATTACTTAATATAAAAATTCTTCCCTAAGACAATTTTTTTTTTTTTTTAAGTTCTGGGGTGCATGTGCAGAATGTGCAAATTTGTTATATAGGTATACATGTGTCATGCTGGTTTGCTGCACCTATCAACCCACCATCTAGGTTTTAAGCCCCACATACATTAGGTATTTGTCCTAATGCTCTCCCTCTCCTTGCCCCCTACCCTCCGACAGGCCCCGATGTCTGTTGTTCCCCTCCCTGTGTCCATGTGTTCTCATTGTTCAACACCGACTTATGAGAGAGAACATGTAGTGTTTGGTTTTCTGTTTCCTGTGTTAGTTCACGGAGGATGGTGCCCTAAGCCAAATTTTAATGTGACTATATGGTTTATTAACATCATCATCATCATCATCTTCTTATAATAACATACTAAATACTTACGAACTGGTTCAAAGGTACAATGAGAGTATGGCCTTAAATCACTGAGCCAATTTCTTTCAATGTTGGCTATACTTCTGCAGGAAGCCATTAATCAATCATGGCAGTTAAATGGGTTTCAGCACCACCCACAAAATCCTATTATTCCACATGTTTAAATCTACCATTTCTATAAGAATCTGCTGACAAATTTCCACTTCCAATGAGAGCCATGTTTCCCTCAACTGTAATCGTCCTGGGAACTCTCCCTTATACAGGGAGGATGGCAGGCACTTAAGTTTCTCTCCTACTTTCCATCCTGAAATAAGTTTTGGGGTTAGATGTTGGTTTAACGCCGAGCTCTGGAACACTATTATTGATAGTATTGGACAAGTGACTTAACATCTCTCAAACTCATCTTCTTCATGTCTAATACAGCAACCCTGCAAATCCTATACAAAGCATTTGACACACAGAAGGCACTCAATGCACATTGTCTATTATTACTATTTCTCTCTTAGATTGCTTTAGTAAAAACAAAGTTAATTACAGCTAATATGTTGGGAAGAAATCATTTGGGTTGGGATCGGGGTGGGAGTAAGTACTTCTTGATTCATTCAGTTGCCCATTTTGCCAAAGTACAAAACAATATGTACTTAAAACTCACAATGCATGAAGGCATATACAACTATACAATTCCTGAATGTAAAAAGTATTCACATTGTTTTTGGGTGTTGGTGCAAGTTTCTCAATAGGTCATGTGTTACAAATCATAATGCTGTTCATCAACAGCAAGGCACTAGCTTGGTATTTGGGTAAGGGGTGTTTTAAATAAAGGGAGGAGACTTAAAGAGCTGTGAGATGAAACAGGGAATCTCAAACATGGGACACAGTATTCCAAGCATAGATTTAAGTATAGAGGGAAATAATGGATGAGGAAGCAGGAGGTCTTGGCCTGTAAGGAATCAGTATTACCTCTCAGCTGAAACAGACCCACTGGGCTGATGAGTTACACTCAGGAGTGTTCTAAGACCTCATAAAAAAGACGACAATCCCAACACCCTCCAGGGAGAGAGGAACTAAGGATAGGGGAGAAGGTGTTGAATGAAGGAAGGAGGGTACACTTTTACTTTACATCTGTTCCCTATTGTTTGAATTTGTTTCCATTAAGCATACATATACTTCCGTCACCCTGATCAAGTCACACATACTACCTTCGATGCCAAAGGAGAGATCTTACCTGAGTGGTAATTTCTAATCCAAGGCCACTGGCATCTACCACAATTAGAGTGAGCAGCGTCTGTAGTGCCAGGGCAATGAAGGTATTTACACCAAATACTAGGGCATAGCGTTCCATGCTGAGGTTTGCAGCAATTTGAAAACTTAAAAAAATTAAAAATAAAAGAAGAGTGAATAGATAAGAATTACTTCCTGAGTACTTATAATAGTTATTCTAAATAAAAGTAAACATTTTTACTTGAAATGTGAAGAGTCCTCCTTTCCACTGTCAATTGCCTTTCCAAACAAATGAAAATATTTTGCAACTAAATGATATAAATCTCATGCAAACATCTGAAAACAGTAGGAACATACAGACAAGGGAATAAACAAAACTTGCCTAAATGTTTCCTCAGAAGAAAAACTGATAATGCACATAAAATACAATGTTTCCTCCCATTTGCCTAATTTAACTAGAAACTTTAATATTTTGGTTTGTAAAGAAACCAAAAAATTTATCCTGTTACAATTTTTCCTAAGGCTTCTATGAGCCAAAATACATACGTTGCTATGGTGATGAGTAACATGTAGATGATTCTGAAGACAACATAGGATGCATAGCACACCCAAATGTTACCCACAGTGTCCATGATATACACTGCAGCAGCAATCAGGAGAGAAAAGAGAGATAACGTCATTTCTCCCCAAGTTGACCAGGATATTTTTATATAACCAACTGCAAACACAGCAACAGCACCTACAAAATAACAACAACAACAAAAAATCCAGTTATTTTGCTAAGCAAATGCTATGAAACACATTAAAAACGCAGCTTAGATTATTAAATTTTCAAATCTGCAACCTTATAAATAGCATAGCTCAAGAATATGGAGGGCCTTGAAACTCACACAGAGATTTCTGAACTTGATGGAATCAATAAAATGGAGCCACTGAGACGACAGACTGAATTAGGAGAGGGGGCAATGAGATGAAAATGCAGGACAAAGACACAGGGACTTTGCTAAGCAAAAAAAAATTCTGCAGCTGAAGCAGAGGCAAGAGTCAAAAAGAACCACGGCCTCTAATTTGGCATCATGGCAGGATGAGTCATCTCCCCTTCACACCAAGGAGCGGTCTAGAACATGGCAAAAGGGCTTCTCTGCCTTTTGGTAAAACAGTGACGATGATAAGGATAGCTAAAATCTATGAAGTGTTTTCTGAGTGCCAAGACAGATAATAAGTGTTTACAGAAATCATATAACACCATCCAACAACCTCAGGAGGTAGGTCAACAAATTACAAATGAACAAAAGAGTAAGATGGTCAAATACACAGGCTCTGAAGCCATCCTGCCTGAGTTCAAATCTTGACTTTGCTACTTACCATCTATATGACCTTGAGCAAGTTATTAACCTACCAGTCCCAAGTTTCCATTGCAAAATGGGGATAAATTTATCTCAGGAATTTTGTGAAGATTGAGTTAATGTATATAATGTCCTTAGAACAGGACCTAGCACATAGTAACATTCAACAAATATTAGACACTATTGTTATAAACTACTGTATATTGCTATTCAAAATTTCACATCAAGTGACAAAACTACCCAGTAATACAGAGATAATGGAAACTTGGATAAACAATCTTGAAAATTATTATATTAGGTTTCCCCAAAGTTTATTTAAAAATTCCAGTTTGTTAGTCATAGTCCTGCTCCACTTGAGTACTTCTAAGTTGTCTTCCTCAATTATAAAATCGAGCTCAAAATAAGTAAATCATTTTTTGAGGCTATTTCAAATTTGGGAGGGGGGAGCAAATCTGATTACGGCTGGCTTACCTACCAGAGGAATCCCTTCCCCACCACCACCCTCTATTATCCTGCATTGCTTACCCAGTAAGGTTGAAACAGCCTCCACACCACCATTATAGATAGCAGCATAGCGAGAAGGCATCACTTTCTCCCACAGGCCCTGTGTGTAGTTCACAACTTGAAAATAGCCACAGGTAGAGAGGGCCCACCACACAGACCAGCAGAGAAGAGGGCGAGAAGAGTAGCACATCAGGAAATCATTCCATAGTACTTTCAACACAAGGAGACGGTCTGGCTTGGGTTCCTACATAGCAAAAGGGAACAATGCTCAAACTCTGATGAAGGCAATTATATAGAAAGCAATTTACAGGCCCAATTATTTACCTAACAGACTTTTTTCCTTGTAAAAACCAACTGCTTACTTCATAAACTTGTAACAATTACATTTCTCCCCTCTGGTGAAAAATATGTTCTCATAGGATTTTTGCTTTAAATGCACTATAGCATTAACACAGCTGTATGTAATCAACCCAGCAAAAGATGTATTGTTTACAAAATGAAGATGATGAAAAGAGATTGCAGGCTTCAGCCAATAGGAGTCTATAATCTACATCTCCCATAGACTGGCAAACAACATAACAAGAATAATAATAAGCAACAGACTAGCAACCCTAATAAATCACTATTCAGTTAAGGCCTCCTACCCTTGTAATTGACAGATTGACGCAACAGTTAAGATAGAAATATTGGAAAGAAGTAGACCAAAATATTAGCAGTTCTTTCTAAGTGGTGGGTTCTTAGTGGTTTAAATTTTCTTCCTTAAACTTTTTATATTACTTAATATTTAAACAATGAGAAATAGTATTAATAATAAGTAATAAATCAAGTTACTGGGCTTATAATTGAGTGAAGCAAGACATTACTGAGCTATGCACCATCACAAGAAGTGAATATGAGATGTCACTCTGTGAGATATCTCTGATTTCATCTGTATAAAAGGACTAATCTGCCAAATGTTACTGTAATCCCTGGGCCTTGCTCAGAACATGGGAAGGCCGGGTGCGGTGGCTCACATCTATAATCTCAGCACTTTGGGAAGTCAAGACAGAATTGCTTGAGCCCAGGAGTTTGAGATCAGCCTGGGCAATAAAGTGAGATCCTATCTCTACCAAAAAAACACCCAAAAAAACAGAACATGGAAAATTTTACTTTCGTGGCTAACATGTAAAGGCAAAATGAGCGCCATGGAAAGATGAGTACGATATACCACTGAGTAAAACAACAGCAAGTTACAAGACTACATGTAGATCACAATTTCATTTACTATAAAATGTATACATATGTGTACATGCATATGCATATATGAAAAGAGATGTTTGAAAAGTTCACTAATCTTTGGGTGGTAGTAGGTCAGGTGATTTTTAATTTTTTTTATATAGCTTTCTGTAATGTTTAATTTAAAAAAGTAAGTAGATGCCAGGCACAGTGGCTCACGCCTGGAATCTCCACACTTCAGGAGGCTGTGGCAGGAGAACTGCTTGAACCAAGAAGTTCAAGATCAAGCTGGGCAACATAGTAAGATCCCGTCTCCATACACACATACACACACACACACACACACACAAAATTTAATTAGCTGGGTGTGGTGGTGTACACATGTAGTCCCTGCTACTCAGGAGACTGAGGTGGGAGGATCACTTGAACCTAGATAAAGGCTGCAGTGAGCCGTGATCATGCCACTGCACTCCAGCCTGGGCAACAGAGAGAGACTCTGTCTCAAAAAAAAAAAAAAAAAAAACATACATACACACACACACACACAGTATATATATACACACATATACACACACACCATATATATCATTTTTATAAAATTAGTACAGATATTTTCTCCTCTTATATACAGTAACAGTGACCATCAGCATTAGGTAAATAAAGGCCATTTTCTCCCTCAGAGGCTAGAAAACCTCACTGGACTGAGAATCCGAGTTTCATCATTCTTTTACCTTCTCATGCCGTTGCAAAGCAACCCCAGTGTGGTGCTTCCTTCTTTGTGCTGTTTAGCCCAGAGGGGGATATCCTTCAAGCACCATTACTACAGCCCTTTTCCAAAATTCAGGGAGGAGTACTGAGGTTAACTAAGATAACTCAGAGAAAGAATTACTGACACTTGAAAATTCTACTTGATGAATTTGCATATGATAACCACCTAAAAGTACAAAATACTGCTGTTACAAGATTGATTTCTTGGCACTGTATATGAGCGCAAACCTTGTGAATTTAAACAAATCACAAGATAACTGTTAATTATATCTAATGTGAATTTGCTGAGAGTGAGTGAATGGTACCAAGCATATTTTCTGAAGTCTTTATTCAAGATCCACCAGTTTTATTGAACTATATCAGAATTTTACTATTTAGCTTCAGTTGCTTAACCAATATAACCTGGAAAACAACTGTGATAATCTAAAACTTTCAAGGATGCTGGAAGGATTATAAGAAAGTATATTCCTGGAAGAATGGAACTATTAAAAGGATTCACAAGTTTCTATTAGAAACCTACCATAAACTGATAAGAAACCCTTAGTTTTCTCATCTGGAAAACGAAAATGATAACAATAACATCTATCCACATAAGATTATACAGAGTTAAATTAGATAATGCATGTATTTATTATAGAGGTGCTCAGTTAATGTTATTTTTATTGCATAGCTTAAAAAGTCATGGCATACATAAAATAATGCCAGTATAATACATTTGAGAACTTTAGATCTATTATGTAATAATGAATTCTGCACACAGAAGTTAATAACTACTCAATCTATTATCTGGCCACACCAAAAAGAAAAGTTGGCAGGTCCTGTTTATAAAATCGGCACCTCTTGCTATAATCTGCAGGCTTCCTTCTATGCTGTTTTCTAGGCTTCAAATGTTAAGCTTATATGAATCGCACTTTCTAAAAGAGCATTTGACATATTACCTTTTATGTTTCTTGTTAAATTACATTTACAAAGGTTTATTTCTATTACATCAAAACTCTGAGCTGCTCATAGTTAATCATGCAAGTTCTAATTTAATAAGTGGCTTCACTGTGTTCCATGGAGCTTTGAGAGTTTCATGTGGGATGAATAACAGGCTCAAGGTGGGTAAAATTATCAGACCTGCATTCCTGTTTCAATCAGAAAGGCTCAATTTTTATTTACTTATCAAAATGGGGATCTAGTTTCAGATTTCATTTGAATATAAGGTTTTGACACTGTTTTATACATTTAAAAATCTTTAACAATTACTTCCCTCTGTCAGGGAATGTAAATCTCTACTGAAGTGGTGGTTTTTGGAGTCAACCAGATGCGGGTGGAAATTTTTTTTTCTTTTTTTTTTTTTTGAGACAGAGTCTCTGTTGCCCAAGCTGGAGTGCAGTGGCACCATCTCAGCTCACTGCAACCTCCGCCTCCCGGGTTAAAGCAACTCTCCTGCCTCAGCCTCCCAAGTAGCTGGGATTACAGGCATGCGCCACCATGCCCAGTTAGTTTTTGTTTTTTTGTTTTTTTAGCAGACATGGTGTTTCACTACCTTGGCAAGGCTGGTCTCGTACTCCTGACCTCAAGTGATCTGCCTGCCTTGCCCACCCAAAGTACTGGGATTACAGGTGCGAGCTACCATGCCCGGCCTGAGTTGGAAATTTTTGAAGTGCCACTTCCTATGTGCCTTAGAGCAAGTCAGTTAACTAAATTTAGTTTCCTCTTCTCTAAAATGAGCAAATATCTACATCATCGAGTTTTAATAAGAATCAAATAATATACTGACTCTAAAGTTCTTAGCACAGTATCTGATACCCAAGTCAAAATAAATGGGAGGTGCGATGATGATGATAATGAAGATGACTGGGCATGATTAATTCAAAGAGAAAGGGAAATATTACTCTATTTACAACCTCACAAATACATGACTATCTACCATAAAAGTACAAAGCTGTTCCAGATTATTCATGTCTAATGATAATGATAATAGTAACAGCAATTACCATTTATTGGAAACCTACTATGTAAACTCATTTGAAAGCTTTAAATACTCAAAATAACCCTGTAAGATATATATGTACATAAGGAAACTAAATCTCACAGAATTAAGTAACTTGCCCCAGTACTAGAACTAGGGTTTGGACTTCACTTTCTTCAAAACTCACTACACCCTGCTGCTAGAAATGACATTATTTAATACCAAAGTGCAAGCATTAATTTCACTGTTGTCATTGTTCCTATAGACCTTAGACATGCAGACACAGAAAGAATACTTACTAGTAGTAAAAGATATGAAACTACAAATAAAAGCATGGCTATATTAAGAGAATCATTTACTAGGTATTAATTACATGTCAGAACCTATGCTAAAGAAGTGGTTTAATTTGTGTCATTTCTAATAGATGAAGAACTCAAAATAAATCAGGTTCACTTATCAGCCAACTACATAATGAATCCAGCTCTGCTTGTGAAAGAAAGTCACCAGCTTTGGTTCTTCTTTCTGTGAGATCAGCACCCTTTGCCCCAATGCAATAGGCTCTCTTTAAATAAAAAGAACTCACAAATACTCTAAGGTAACTTGTAGAGTGAGCTATCACTTAGACTCCTCCTACTTCATTTTCTCTTTCTATAAAAATCAAGATAAAACCATCTATCTACCTACTCTTCAATAATTACCATGATTATAATTTATGGTTTAATTATAGGGCTTGTCAACTTAAAATACCTCTGTGCTCCCTAATATCCATATTCTGAATTTCCTTCAAGCTTGCCAAAGAAAAACAGCAGCATTTCAGGGCCAATCAGTGCCAATACCAAGCAGCACTGCCCATCTGCTATGGTATCGGTAGCAGAGCCTAGGATATCAGGGAACTGACTTGAATCCTAATTTCGAAAACAGTGTAACTGACATGATGGTTCTGACATTGTTACCCTAGTTAAAAGACTTCATGGAGAAAGGTTTAGAGAGAACTGGATCTCATATACACTTTAAAATTATGCCCAAGAGTATATTTGTGCAATTCTGCGCAAGTTGCTAATCTCTGATCCTAATCCTTATCTCTAAAAGGACAGTCTTGATGAAATCTAATCTCTTCTTAAAATTCTCTGATTTTTCTGACTTGTGATTAGAATTTCTAACTCTAAAATTCTAGAATTCTTCGGTATATAAAATACTGACACACTGTGTATCTATAAACAAGTATTTCAAGTTGATCTAGAACAGAGTTTTTTAAACTATAGGTCACCACCCATAAGTTGGTAATAAAATTGATTTAGAGAACAGTGAACTGAATTTTTAAAAAGTAAAAGAATGTATCAGAATAAAGTATTGTTGTAAAACTTGTTTCTGTTATATATAAAATATATACATACCTATGTATGTACAGGTTTTCTATGTAAAATGTGTTTTCTCACTATGTTTCTTAATTATATTCAAAAAAGTTTGAAACTCACTATCTATAAAAATCTTTAGAACTATGGTCAATATGTTAATATCTAAAATATACATTTATACACACATTATATATATGTTAATTTTAGCTAAAGCCACTGTAACACATTCAAAACAGATAAAGAAGAGTCTTTATTTTTTTCCACTTCATGAAATCTATGAAATGATTATACCTCCTTCCCTCTCCCATCAACCCTCTGTTGACTCTCCAACATTACCTAACAATTTATGAAAAAATCAGCATTTCATTGCCACTTAATCCTTGGTCATTCTGACAAAAACTGCTCACAGGTGCCTTGGTAATCAAGGTGAGTTTCATGGTGAGGGTTGCCCAGGCTCTAGAAGTCTACCCAGGCTCTTTGGGATGATAACCTAAATTTCAAGTAGTAATTTGAGAGCTCAACAATGGGGACAGAAAAAAGAGTAATTTTCAACGAGGACATTAGATACCACATTGAAACAATCCAGTTAACTCTCAGTACAGAATGAAAGACTTTATTCATAATGGTTCTTTATTATCAGCCAGCCTACAAAGCTTATGGAGCTCAGTCCGACTGAGGCCACCTACAAAGCTGGAATGTTAATAGGCTTATTTACAAACATGTCCCAGGAAAACTAAGACTACAGTGTGGCTGGAATTAACTTTGCTCCTCACAGCTCACAGCTTATAACCTAATAGAAACAAAAAAACTTGTATATTAAAAAAAAAGGGGGGTGGGTGTCTAGGGAAAGGAACTTATCTTCCTGGCTAGACAGAACAGATGGATAAATTATTTTAATGCCATACTTCTCCCTTCCAAGAGACAGCTTCATAACACACTTTTAATATTTATTCCATCATCACCTCAAACTGTCCTCTTGTGATCTCTTTGCCTGCATTATTCATTACTACTTTACTTCAGCAAATTGTCATTTGAAAAATAAATAACAGATATACCTTCTAGCACAGAAGAGGAAAATAACTTCTTACCCTTAAATACCGTGGGCTTCATGGCTGGGTGCAGTGGCTCAGGCCTGTAATCCCAGCACTTTGGGAGGCTGAGGCGGGTGGACTGCTTGAGGTCAGGAGTTTGAGACCAGCCTGGCCAACATGGTGAAACCCCATCTCTACTAAAATAGAAAAATTAGCTGGGCATGGTGGCAAGTGCCTGTAATCCCAGCTACTAGGGAGAGGCTGAGGCAGAACTGCTTGAACTCTGGAGGCAGAGGTTGCAGTGAATCGAGATCGCACCACTGTTCTCCAGCCTCAGCAACAGAGCAAGACTCCATCTCAAAAATAAATAAATAAATAAATAATAATAATAATTTGGGCTTCAATTCAGAAACTAGAAGTAGATATTTAATCATTTATTAGAATCATTTCATTTACCCATTTAGCAAAAATTTTCTGAGTGCTTTATTTATGTGCCAAACACTCAAAAGATGAAGACTCAGCCCTTGCAATCCAAGACATCTCTGACATGAACAATATAATGCTGTATCAATCTGACTTTGGAGGTCATGCACTCCAGGGAAAAATAAATGTGTCATCTCTAATATAAATAAACCACAGCTTGAATGAATAGAATGAATGAATAAAGCAACGAATCAACTCAGGATAAAACATGAATCCAAATGAATACAAGATCTATCAAGAGGGAGTCTGCTGGTTTTTTTACCACCGGTCTAGCCCCCATAGTAGCAATTACAAGATACTTAAGGCTGAGCTTACCGGTTCCTCCAGGGGAGGCTCCTCCATATTTAGAGGGATTTTTGACTCAATGTCCTCCCAGCCAGGAAGGTGGTTAGAAGCTGGGGTGTCAGTAACAATGCCACCATTTTGTACCTTGATACCATTCACTCTCTGGCAGGTAGAAGGAATGTGGTGAAAGAAGAGGCTCTTCTGTGGCATAGGTAAAAACCAGGCCACAGCAAAAGCCACTGAAACACAGGTAAGAGAGATGACATTCAGGCTGAACAGCGACCAGCCTGCCACTGAGACAAGGATTTGCCCTAGGACAGAGCCCACTGTAAAGCCCACCAAAGTGGCACTTCGACAGTAACTTGTGACTTTCTGGTACATGCCCAGGTCTACCACACTGTAGATATAGGAGTAATAGGCAATTTCAGTGGCTGTGGCTATGCCATAAAAAAATTCTAGAAATTGAATGGCCAACAGTCCCTGGGCATAGAGCAGCATAAACCATGTAACAATAAGGCTGAGCCCCTGCAGTAGAACAACAGGTTTATAACGGAGGTAGTCGGTAGCAAGGAACACAGGAAACAGTAGCACCAGGTAAGAGTAAGTCCATACTGGATAAATTTCATTGAAGACCTGGTAGAAAGAGAAAAAAAAAAAAAAATCCCATTAGTGATCAAAGGACCTGGAATACTCAAAAGGAATTTCTTCTTACAAAACAACCTACAAATAACTCAAAGATCTCATCCTTATCAATCAAAGAAACCTTGACAACAACAGTTCAGATAATTGTTTGAAAATAGCTCTTCTCTTTTTTTTGTTTGAGATGGAGTCTCGCTCTGCACCCAGGCTGGAGTGCAATGGTACAATCTTGGCTCACTGCAACCTCTGCCTCCCGGGTTCAAGTGATTCTCCTGCCTCAGCCTTCCAAATAGCTGAGATTACAGGCACCCGCCATCACACCCGGCTAATTTTTGTATTTTTAGTAGAGTTGGGGTTTCACCATGTTGACCAGGCTGGTCTCAAACTCCTGACCTCAAATGAGGAGCCTCCCAAAGCGCTGGGATTACAGGCGTGAGCCACCACGCCCAGCCGGAAATATCCTTTCCTATCCCCAATAGCATCATCTTTTTTCCTAATAAATTCTTCCCATTAATCAAGGTCTACTTCAAAGACTTCCTTATTCAGAAAGACTTTGCGGAAGCCAATAGTACTTGTATTACAATATTCAAACTCTTTTTTTCTTTTTTTTTTTTGGAGACAGGGTCTCCCTCTGTCACCTAGGCTGGAGTGCAGTGGCAGAATCATGGTTCACTGCAACGCCTCAGGTGAGGCTCAGGTGATCCTCCCACCTCAGCCTCCCCAGTAGCTGGGACTACAGGCCTGTACTACCACATCCAGCTAATTTTTTTTTTTTTCTTTTGGTAGAGATAGGGCTTCTCCACATTACCCAGGCTGGTCTCAAACTCCTGGGCTCAAAGCAATCCACCAGCCTCAGCCTCCCAAAGTGCTCAGATTACGGACATGTGAGCCATCTCACCTAGCCTCAAACTCTCTTGATACTGATCTACATGCATCTCTTTCCCCAATTAATTCATAATACTAGCTCTTCACCATGGCTGCATCTCCTAAGAAGCTTTTAAAAATTTGTTAGCCAAGCATGGTGGCACAGGCCTATGGCTGCTACTCAGGAGGCTGAGGTGGGAGAAGTGCTTGAGCCCAGCAGTTTGGGGCTGCAGTGACTTATGATCACACCACTACACTCCAGCCTGTGTGACAGAGCAAGACTCTGTCTCTTTAAAAAAAAAAAAAAAAAAAAATGCCCAGCCACAGATATTTTCTAAAAACGTCTCAGATTTTTAAATGAGCCAGAGTTGAGAACAACTGCCTTATCGGCTTTTTAAGGATAGACCCCTACATTCACCTGTATGACCTGTCTAAAAGCCAGCATACTGTTTGGAAGATACTAGATTCAATAAACGCTTTGAAAACTGAATTACTGTCATTTCTTACTTCTAGACACAAGATAGACAGCCTTTATCCTAGTGTTTCATTAAGCTTCTCTGACTCTAAGTTTTGTTTCTTTTGGGGCAGAGGAACAAATAAAGATGGTCAATCTGTCCTACAATCTTGAGAAAATTAACTCTCTCCAGATGGCAGGATTATAGGCAACTTTTACGTCCTTTTTGCTTATTTGTAAATAGAAAAAAAAATAGAAGTTTTTGCTGTTTTCTTTTTAATGCCTATTTTAAACTTGGGATATAGTAGAAGTGATCTTTAAAATAAGCTTTAAACCAGAAAGACCCCAGCAGGAATTTCAGTTCCATCACTTGCTGTGTGAGTGTAGACAAGATTCTTTTAGCTCCCCTTAGCCTTAACCTCCATTATCAGTAAAGGAGAGTTGTTTGCTGCAAAAATTAAATGAGACACAACATGTAAATTACTTACTCCACCTGATTTATTCACAAAGTCTGAAGACTAGAGGATAAGCTGACAAGGATATCTGGGGCAATATCTACCCACAGATAAAGATCTGTTTTACTGAAAGTTTGGCCTTTAACTATTAACATACAGTCAAATTTTAGCCTGCTTAAAACTTATAAACTGGTATCTATTTTAAAGTGAATGCTTTTCCTGAAATCTAAAAAAAAAATCTTTGAGAGTAGAGAGAAGAAATCTGTTTTTTTCTCCTCTCCTTTTGTTTTAAAATTTAGTTAACAATAGCTCTGTTCAAACCAACTTGTCCCTCTGCAGTCTTCTAGGAGCAAACACAAACTTTAATACAAATGTCGCTGAATATGACTTAGCATTAGCTTTGCTTAAAAATCATGTAATATTTTTTATTTAACTGTCCGTTGCAAAAAGCAAGCACTCAGTAAGTAATGAATAAACTGTTCTATTATTTCAATTATTAGTTATACAAAAAACGTAGGGCTTGCCACAAGGAGAGGAGAATCAGCCATGATCTGGTGGTCCTCTGAGAATACACCCCTTCCCCAGACTTCTAGATTTCTCTCCAAATCCCTTTTCCTCATCTAATTAGCAATAATAGAAGTACGCTTATGTTTTTGTTACACAATCAGCAAACAGTTACTACGCCTGGCCACTCTGCTTTATTTCTGTGCCCCCTGAACGTACTTCACTCACCTTGAAAAGCTTTCTGATAGGACAGAGCACATGATCTTGGTAGCACATCACACAGCAACCTTCTACCCAGGGCACATGACAAAACAGATCAGCTTTCAAATATCAACACTTGGAACATGTTTCTCTCCCTGTGTTTCACTATCAGGAAAGGTGCACAAACTGTGCAGATCACATGGCAGTTCACATGAAACTTTAATGGTCAGCTGTTCACAGCAGTATCAATTCTGCCTCAGTGGCTACACCTCAGATTCAGTGGTTGTTTTGGTTCTCCAGAATCATACTTTCTCATATCAGTGCAGTAATTTTCTTGTAAAATCATTCTGTTCACAAAAGTTGGCTGTTTTGACTTTATTATTGCTTTAAATCAGTATTAAAATTCAAATAGGTTATGAATAACTGCTACGTCGCTTATGCAGTGATCCACAAGACTGAGAAACGGCCCAGGAAGAGGGCATTGAATCGGCTTTATTTCGGTTTTGTGGAAGTACTTTGGGTTTAATTTCTTTTTCAGTTTATATATTGTCTTTCTTCTGCAAAAATCAAGTGCTGGTTTTGACCATGCACTTTAACAGGTCAGTACATTTCTAAAATACACTATGCGCTTCTGAAGTACTTTAATTGTAAGCCCTTACCTAGGAAAAATCAATCAGCAAAAAACTCTTGATGATGGACTACGTGCTCTCAATTATCCTGAACATCACAGAAGCCTTCAAAGACACCACCTTGTATCTGAGAAGCAAAACTAACATCTGTGAAGCAACAATTCACAATACAAGGAAAACCATAATTAAGAGTCAATTATGTTATACCATCTGCCTTTATCCCTGGAGGTTGGGCTTAAGGGAGAGAGGGGCAGGATATCCTTGGACACAACCTCACCCAACTAAAAATCAAGACAAATTAAGACGTTCTGTACTTCTGTCCTGTCCCTACTTGGATAAGCACATCCATCCTGCCAAATGTAAACAAAGTAAGGGATGGACAGGCAGCAGGTGAAGCAGGTAGAGGGAAGATCCTTTCAGAAAAGCAGTGGTTGCCCACTTTCAGTCAATGAGTATTTACTAAGCTATGTCCAAAGTACACCTTGCTGTTTTCACTTCTTTGTCAAAATATTACCCCCTCACCCCCAGCAGGAACTGCTGGACCAGTCTGGGCAGTCACGCTAAGCCACATTACAACACTATCAGCATACGGCCTGACGCACAAGGCACGGGGCCTCTGGACGCGTGTTCTGAGACCTTCGCAGGAGACTCGCCCTACATAGCCGAAGAAAACAGAAAATCATGAACACAACGCAGAGCACGAAGTCGACCTCCAACTGGGAAAAATCAGAAATCTCTGCCCAGAATGGCTCGAGCGCTTTTCTCAGTCCTCTCTTCCTCCGCCGCCCACCCGCAGGCTGGTCGCCCGCCCTTCCTGCGCGCGCCCCGCGTCCTCCGCGCGTACCTCTCTCTCGCTCAGGTTCTTGTCCGGCCCCAGCAGGTACGGGGTCAGGAAGGGCTCGGAGGGCCTGAGGCTGGCGAAGAAGCCATAGGCGCAGAGCAGCGCGGTGGGCAAGAACCAGCACTCACGAGGGACCCGAGCGGTGCGCAAGAGCACAGCGGCCGCCGCGGCGCGCCGAGATACCGGGCCGGGCACATCCATCCGGGGCGCGAGGGGAGGGGACCCGGCCCGACCCCTTCCTTCTCCTCCTCCGCCAACTGGAATGAGGGTCAGGCACTGCCCCAGCGCGGGCACTTGTAACCGCAAGTGACGCCTTCTCCCTGTTAGGCCCGGCCGTTCTGGACTCGCCGCCGCCTCCGGCTACCGTACTCCCAGCCTTAACCCGCGGACGCCTCCACGGTCGCAGTCTGAGCGCCCGGCCTAAGGGAGACCCGTCCTAAGGCCCACCCTCCGCCACCGCCTCCAGGCTGGGAACCAATCACAGCGGACGCCAGGAATACTTGGCTTCTCTGCCATTGGTTGTGGGTCACACGACGTGAACTGGCGGCGGCGGCAGCAAGCCAGGCTTCTGACGTCCCAGGGCTCAGGCGCGGAGGACATGTGGAACTCCAATCTGAAAGGGGCGGCTTGCGGCCGAACGCTAGTCAGGCGGCCAGCTAGGGTTCGTGTCACACCTGTGGTCGGCTCTGCTCATCTGTCGGGAATGCGTCCTGTGGGCCTAATCCCCAGATGGAAGAAACGCTCTGTTCTCCCCAACCATCGTTTGTCATTCTTATTCACCGTCCCTCGAATGTCCATTCAGGTTCTGCTCCTGAGAGACTTAGTGACAGAGGACAGGCAAAGATTTCACGTTGGGAACGGGGAAGGTTAAATCACTCCTCCAGCAGCTTTCGTGTTTTAAATTGTATTCATCCGCCATGGAAAGACATCAGAAGCCCAGGATCTAAGCGAGAGACTGAAATGAAGAAAGTGGATAATATTGGGAGAATAATGAACAAGCTGGTCAGTGAATAGCGGAACCGTAATAGAGTCCCAGTTAAAGGGTTTTAACTTTATTTCATCATTTTTTGCAAGCATGATACAATGAAAACAAACACCTAACTACGCTAAGGTTTATAGTTAAAAGGAAGGTGGAAAATCCTGAGTCATTACAGTAATCACGAAACATGAGGGATTTCTTCATTTAAAAACAAAAAAGAGGTCTTGGCATAGTTTTCAAGGGCAAAGCATGGCAAGACTCTCCAGTGCTTGCTTTCATCTCCCTCTGTGTGCCTTTTTCTGCCTGACTCACAGCCTGGCTCTATCCTAATCCTTCTGCAAAGATGCAGCATTTAAAGCAATTTTTCCTGTGCAGTATTTGTAGAATGATAGATCCTGCCAGAAGCTCATGGAAACATTTTGAAACTATCTTGCTTTTTGGTATGTTACGATCCATCTAGCACAATTTTCTTCCTGATAGCAAATGACACTTTTTTCAAGCATCAGCAACAGAAGTGAGTCTACCAGATGGAATAAGATACTAGTAAAGGGAAAGATTTGTTTCTAAGACTGCACAAATGAATGAACCCAAATATGTGAATTGATTAATCTGTGAAGAAATACAATTGGTACTATTTACATCTCTCAATGAGTCTTAAAGTGTGGTTGAGGAAGCCCTGGGGGTCTTTGGGACCCTGTCAGAGGTTTCATGAGTTCAAGACTATTTTCATAACCATGCTAAGACTTTATTTCGTTTTCCACTCCAGAGGCTATATAATGTGTGATGACATCATCACTTTATAGGATGAGAGAATATGTGCTTGTATATTCTTGTGTTTGTCAGACTTTCCATTTTTAATTTATTACAATATGGCAATTATCAATAGGTATAACCCACAAAACCCAACAGAGTTTTGGGGCACCTCAGTAACAAGGGTCCTAAGACCAAAATGTTTGAGGACTTCTAATTGATATTATTCAATTATCTAGTTCCCTAAACTCCAACCCTTGTCAGGACTACAGAGAGAAAACAGGTGGTCCTCTTGACAATTGCTTTGTATTTACATTCAGTGCTTTTGTAGAAGTGAAGAAAGAAAGAGAAAGCAAGCCAGAGAGGCCTGGGAAAGAAAAGCCTTCTTATTAAAAACAGCTTTCAGGGTGGTCATGGTGGCTCACTCCTGTAATCCCAGCACCTTGGGAGGCCGGGGCGGGCGGATCACTTGAGGTCAGGAGTCTCAGACCAGCCTGGTCAACATGGTGAAAAACGTCTCTACTAAAAATGAAAAAATTAGCCAGGCATGGTGGCATACACGCCTGTAGTCCCAGCTACTTGGGAGTCAGAGGCAGGAGAACACTTGACCCAGGAGGCAGAGCTTGCAGTGAGCGGACAGCGAGACTCGTGAGACTCTTTAGACTCGGTAGACTGGTCTCAAAAAACAAAACAGCAACAACAAAAACAGCTTTCCATCCCTTCCCTGAGGCTTGGGGACCTGAACCATGTTAATCTGTAAATCACTGCTTCTGTAACTTTTCCTTGGTGTAAATCATATAGGCAATGAGGCTGGGTATAAACAGTAACTGTCCTTGAATTGGGTAGATGTTTTATTATTATTTTTGTCTAAGAGGTCATGGCGATAAGCAGAATTCTAAGAATGACCCCCAGTGACGCTTGCCCTTGTATAACCCCCACCCATTTGAGTGTTAGGTGGAACCTATGAATTTGATGAGGCAATATTCCTGTGATTATATTACATTTTATGACAAATGTGAGATTTTCCAGGTGGGCCCAATCTAATCACATGAGCCCTTTAAAAGCAGAGCTTTTCCTTCTGCTAATAGCAGAAGAGGAAGTCAGAGAGATTTGAAGGATGAGAATTTGACATGCTGCTGTTGGAGGGGGCTACATGCCAAGAAATGTGGGCATCCTGTAACAACTGAGACTGGCTCTTGGCTGACAGCCAGCAGGGAATCAGGATATCAGTCCCAGAATCATAAGGAACTGAATTCTGCTAAAAACCTAAATGAGCTTGGAAGTGGGATTCTCTCGCCGGAGAAGAGCCCAGGTGGGTCAGCATCTTAATATTGGCCTGCGAAACCGTAAGCAGAGAATCCACTCAGGCCCACCTGGATCTACAGAACTGTGAGCTAAGCTGATGTGGTAATATTTTAAAGCTGCTAAATTTTTGTTCATTTGTTTTGCATCAATAGAAATCTAACACAAAGGTAAATAGAATATATTTTTTAAATCGAGGCAATATTCACATAACATAAAATTAACCATTAATTATATTTAAGTGTACAACTCAGTGGCATTACTACATTCATAATATTGTGAAACCATCACTTCTGTCTAATTCCAAGATATTTTCAGGAGACTGGTACCTACAGGAGACTGGTACCCATTAAGCAGTCAATCCCTGTTCCCTCCTCCCCTTAGTCCCTGGCAGACACTAATATACTTTCTGACTATGGATTTGTCTGTTCTGGAGGTTACATACAATTTGCGACCTTTTGTGTCTAGCTTCTTTCACTTAGTTTAATGTTTTAAAGATTCATCCACATTGTAGCATGTATCAGTACTTCATTCCTTTTTATGGCTGAGTAATATGTGTATAAACAACATTTTGTTTATCCATCAATTGATAACATTTGGATTGTTTTTACTTTTGTCTATTGTGAATAGTGCTGCTATGAACATTTGTATGCAAATGTTGTATTTGAATATTTATGTTTATTTCTTTGGGGTATATACCTAGGAGTAGAATTGTTGTGTCATTTGGTAATCCTGTGTTTATTTGAGAAACTGCCAAACTGTTTTCCACAGGCTGCATGATTTCACATTCTCATAAGTAATGTATAAAGGTTCCAATTTCTCCAAATCCTTGCCAACACTTATTTTCCTTTTTATAGTAGCCATCCTGGTGGGTGTGAAGTGGTATCTCACTGTGGTTTTGATTTGTGCTTCTCTAATGACTGATGTTGAGCATCTTCTCATGTGTTTGTTGGCCAATCGTATAACTTCTTTGGAGAAATGCCTATTCAAGTCCTTTGCCCCTCTTTAATTCAGTTGTTTGTCTTTTGATTGTTGAGTTAGAAGAGTTCTTTATAAATTCTAGGTACTAGACCTTTGTCAGATATGATTTGCAAATATATTTTCTTCCATTTAGTAGGGGTAAATAGAATATCGAGGGACTTTTATATATTAATATAAAAAGCGTGGAGGGGTGTGTTTTGCAAAATGTAAGATTACACAGTGTTATACAACTGTGTTATGCACTCTTCTGGCTCTTGGTTTTCTCACTAAGGAATAACTCATGAAGAACATTCCGTGTGTTAAGGTATACCTCTAATTCTTTCTAATGCCTACATAATATTCTATTGCATGGGTGTGCTATTCAGCCCTTACTTATAGTTATTCATTCTGTTTCTAGTTTTTGGCCACTGCCATCAATGCTGCAGTTAACATCCTTGTACAATGTTTGTTTGTGTATTTTAAATTTCAGTTTAAAAGGAT
Organism: Macaca fascicularis; assembly: GCF_037993035.2. NCBI lineage: Eukaryota > Metazoa > Chordata > Mammalia > Primates > Cercopithecidae > Macaca > Macaca fascicularis. The sequence continues at coordinate 27,121,155 of NC_088375.1, forward strand.
TTATTCCCAGGAGTAGTATTTCTGGTTTAAAGAGTATATGTGTTTTTAATTTTAATAGATATTGCTCAATTGTTTTACATTAATAACTTACATTTTTACTAGCAATATATGAAAACATTCTTTTTGCACTGCATCCTTTATTACAGCTATAATCAAACTTTATAATTTTTGCCTATCTAATAGGTATAAATCAGTGGTTCTCAATCCGGAATGATTTTGTCCCACAAGGGATATTTGGCAATGTTTGGAGACATTTTTGATTGTCACAATGGGGTGGGGGGAGGGGCAGGTGGTGATACTAGCTTCTATGGGCAGAACCAGGGATTCTGTTAAATATCCTGCAATATACTCGAGGCATCACCCACAACAAAGAGTTGTCCATCCCAGAATGCCACTAGTGAGAAAGATAAGAAACCATGGTATAAATGATACCTCATTGTGGCTGGGCGCGGTGGCTCACGCCTGTAATCCCAGCACTTTGGGAGGCCAAAGTGGGCAGATCACGAGGTCAAGAGATCAAGACCATCCTGGCCAACATGGTGAAACGCTGTCTCCACTAAAACTACAAAAATTAGCTGGGTGTGGTGGCGCACGCCTGTAGTCCCACCTACTCGGGAGCCTGAGGCAGGAGAATCACTTGAACCGGGGAGGCGGAGGTTGCAGCGAGCAGAGGTTGATGCCACGGCACTCCAGCCTGAGACCGGACTCCAACTCAAAAAATAAAAATAAATAAATACCTTATTGTATCTTCAATTTGAAAATCTTTATGAATGAGTTTGAGCATTTTTTTTCCATATGTTTGTCAGCTACTTGGATTTACCCTTCTGCAAACAGCCTATCCATATTATTTGACCATTTTTTCTTTTGGTGGCTTATCCCTCTCATTAATTTCTTTTTAAAAGCTTTTTAAATTTTTTAATCATTTATTTTTCCTATTCAAAAACATATATTTTTCAAATATACTTTTTAATGACTTTTGTAGTATCTTTGCTAGATGGTAAAATTTTATTGTAGACATTAAAACAAAGTCTGAAAAAATGGTCCAGACATACTGTGTCTTTGGATGAGAAAAAAAAGCATCATAAAAATGTCCTTTCCCTGAAGCTAATCTATAACTTTAACACAACTCCAACTGGATGTACAAGTCAGACGTTTTTAATCTATGGACTAGTGCAAGCTAGAAAGGAGCATTGATTTATACCTGTTGTGTGACGTGTAGAATTTTGGAGCAAAAAGAAGCATTAAGATCAGTCTGTCCATTGCATTACTTTTCTGACGAAGACACTAAGTTACAGAGGAGTTAAGAGACATATGATATGCTAAAATTGGAAACATTCTGGTTGGCCCAGTTTGAACTTTGTTCTAGAAATGATGGAATTCAACAAAAATAATTGTAATCATAAACTATTAATTTTGGAAGAAAACATTGAAGTTGAGATCAAGAAGTGTAAATCAGTTTACCAGAATAACCTAGAGAGTTAGCAGCAAATTCTAAATATTCTTTGGTCATGCAAACTTACAGCTCAATACTATTCCTCCATGCCATGTAACCTCTTAAGCGCTTGCCTAGTTAATGTTTCTTTACTTTCGATATACTGGTACCACAAAGCATTTCTCCTGGAAAACGGAGTATTGAAAGGCCTTTCAAAGATATTTACTAGAACTTGAATTCTTACTTCATCCCTGTAAGTATGATAGGTACAAATACACATTTTTTCTCAATTTATAGGTGGGAACACTGAGGGACAAAGGATCTTAGTCCTTCTAGGTCACATTTATTTCCTCAGCGTGAGTATATTGAGAGCCTGTTGTTCAAGGCCTTGCTTTGGTACTATAGCAAAGATAAGACAGTCCCCAACCTCAGAGAGCTCGTATGGTGAATCGGTGGTGAATCAGTCACCCAAGAACCACTCCTGGCTATGCCCCTGAAATGCTCCTAAACTGATGACTTATTTCACAAACAGAACCAAGTTCTGTTCTGACAATAATCACAGACTAAATTACTTGCTGTGCCATCCAGTAAAATGCCAGTTCAGCTCACAAGTGACTCTCTTCTTTGTTTCTTAAATGCCTGACCCAGAATTTTGAATGTAGTCATCAAGACATCGCCCCACAGCTGAGCTGTGTCATGGAGCAGCCAGCCCATCTAAAAGGCTGCCTACTCATCAGCCTGCTCAGCCTGTGTGGGCTGGGAATGTGGTGCCGTGCAGGGGAGGCATTGCCACCCTTGCGTGGTACCACATACCCTTTGGGAAAGTGCTCTGGGCCTGTCCCATAAACACTCTGTGGCACCATTCCTCCCTCCTGACTCTGCCTGCCTTCTGCCATCCTTTGACGTGTGAATTGGAAAGCTGTCATCACCTATTGATCTCAAAAATGTCATCCTGTGTGAAAAGTGAGTGCACTCTGGGAGAACAAACTGGTTATTAACCATAATTCAGTTATTATTAAACCACTGTCTTCATCCTCAGACTTGCATTTATTTTATTGTAGTTTCTTGCCTCTAGTCTCACCCTAGCCCAGGCCAATCTTCATACCACAGTAAGAAGAATCTTCCTCAAACCTGATATTACCCTTGCCCTGATCTCTGATTGTTTAAGAATCTCTGGTGCTTAATAAATAAAGTAGAAACTTCATATTTCTGACTTCTGCTAACTGCTTCAGTCTCATTTTCTACTAATCTCCATTAATGCTCACTAGTTTCTCAAATTGTCATTCAGATGTCTTATCTCCTTCACCCCTACCACCCTAGTTCAGGCCATCATTATTTGTCTTCTGAGCTGCTACCCTAGCTCCTAACCCATTTCTCTGACCACAGCCTTCCCCTACTAGTCTATTTGCCCAGCAGGCAGATTGACCTCCCTAAAGCCTAAATTGGATTGTGCCACTCTTCTGCTCAGATCCCTCCAATGGCTTCCCATCAAATTTTGAATTAAATCCTAAGTTTTTACTGTGGTCTGTAAGACCCTACCTGATATACTCACTCCATCTCAGTATATCTCTAATCTCATCTCCTGTGACTCTCCACTTTCCCACTCTGGGCTAGTCACGCTGGCTTCTTCATTGTTTCTGGTATGTACTAAGCACAATTCCACATCAGGACCTTGGCCCTTGCTATTCTGTCTGCCTAGAACAGTCTCTTCCTAGATATTAGTATAATGCCCTCCCTCACTACTTTCAGGTTTCTGCCTAATTATTATCTTATTCTACTTAAAATAGCACACATTCCCATCCTGACCACCTTCTATTCTTCTATGTTGCTTTCTTCATCTTAGCACTCATCCCCACTTGCTATATTATGTATTTATTTATTTTGCCTGTTTCTCAGAATGAGCACTACAGTAAGAGCTCAATGAAAGCAATGACTTGTTTTTGTTTACTGCTCTGGAACAGTGCTTGGCAACATACTCATACTTGACACATATTTGTTGAATGAATGAAGTTAAGTATCAGTTCCTCTCTGCACACTTCTCTGACACCTCTTGGGCAATTGCTCTATTTTCTATTCCCTTGGAACTATGTATATACCTCTACTATAGCTATCACATTTTACTGTAAGTTTTTTCCCTCACCAGTCTATAAAATCCTTAAAAGCAGGTATCTTATCATATCCTTCCTAACACAAATTTGGTGAAAATGAGTAGCGTGAATGAAAGAAGAATAGCAATACAGCCACTCTGCGGATTCAAGGATGCACATGTTTGAGCCCTGGTTAATCCCATCTTCAGGAGGCTACGATGATACTAAATGTGGCATTTATTTCAGTAGAGGTGCTCAAGGCAAAAACGATCTTTTACTGTTCTATAAATTCCCAAATTTCCCTTAGGAAAATACTTGGGTATTTTCCCATAAACTACTTGGGTGGCTGAAGCTTCAAAAACAAGCTAATATGTAACAGTTCTGTCATAAGGCCATATCACAAATACTGATAACATGTGGAATTCAATAAGAAAATGAAATAGATATTCGTAGAAAAAATTTTAACACATTGTCCACCTGGATGCCATGAGTTCTGTGGACCTCCCTCATACAGACTCCAGGAGCCAACCTAGGGGAAATTTTGTTGTGATCCAAAAATGGCACTGGATTAGGAATTGAGAACCCTAAATTCTCACTCAGGTTTTTCTATAAATAGGCTATATGACTTCGGGTATGTGGCTGCGTGTTGCATCTGAGGTTCCTCTAATATGGGTGTTAGGAGTTGATGATCTCCGTAAGCCTTCCAGCTATAAAGCTCACTGACTCTATTGATTCAGCTGGGAGACTGTACCTAAGTAATAGGAACAGTTTGAGTACTAGAAAAGGAATGTATTCTCTCTCAACATCAATGACCTTGAATGTGAGGGTGATTACAGAGTTTTGACACCTAGCAGTGCCTGGACCCAGGTCTCAAATCCTGTTTGTACTCCTGCTCCTATAGACACAACTGCTTTTCCCAAACTTGCAGAAACTGGACTCCCATTAAGATGGAGGAGGGGGCCGGGCGAGGTGGCTCACACCTGTAATCCCAGCACTTTGGGAGGCCGAGGCAGGGAGATCACAAGGTCAAGAGATCAAGACCATCATGGCCAACATGGTGAAACCCTGTCCCTACTAAAAATACAAAAATTAGCTGGGCATAGTGGCACGTGCCTGTAGTCCCAGCTACTCAGGGGGCTGAGACAGGAGAATCACTTGAACCTGGGAGGCGGAGGTTGCAGTAAGCCAAGATCTCACCACTGCACTCCAGCCTGGTGACAAGTGAGACTTCCTCTCAAAAAAAAAAAAAAAGGATGGAAGAGGGAAAGGGTTTGAGGCACTAGCTGGATTTGAGAGATGTGTTTAGCTGAGGTCTTAGGCAGGAGACTGCAAACTTGCCAGCATTGTAGTTGGCTAAGCTCTGCTACTGGATTTTTCTCTGAGAATGAGAATGAATGTGGCCCAGCATTCAGGGTGTGTCCTTTGGGAGTTCCCAGGGGGCTTCCGGAGATTGCCAGAGGCACACTGGGAGCAGACAGTCACAGTTACCTATGAGGTGGCAGTTCTGGAAGCCCTGTCTGTGACTCAAAGCAGCCTCCTTGTTTCCGTACATCAGACACACTCCCATTAAGAATGGGGTTCATGTGAGACCAGAAGGGGCTGAACTATTTAGCCAAGACAGGTGGTAAAATAATTTCTTTTCTGATATATTTTATCTTTCTTAGAGAATGTATCAGAACTTTTTTGGGAAAGTGTGATGAGTCTTGATTTGTAAAAGCATGTCACCTCTTATAGTAATCTCCAAAGCAGCATTTATAATCACTTGTGAATGAGTCATAAATTAAGAAATGTTGAATGATCTGAAATAAGGGTGTGTTGATTTCTCTCATCAAATACTCATTTATGGCAACATAATGGACTCAATGCACAGATATTAAGTGCTTTGAAATTCTCAAAGCCACAAAGACAGGCCATATCTATGAATGTTTCTGATATGTCACTCCCCTGCCTTCTTCCCTCTTAATGATGTGTAAATGCATTTAAACACACAATCACACATTTATTTTATCTCCTTTCAGTTATGTGTTCTCTATGTGATTTGGTGAGATATTTTAAAATACTCTTCAATGGATAATTAAAGGTTCAAAAATTTTTATGTAAAATTCTCCCAGATAGAAGAGATTAGTAAAGAAATATTCTTTCTAAGTCTCAATCTGAATACAGTACTGATTCAGGACCCCCTCTCCAGGTTCTCATAACTGCAAATTCCCATTATGCTGTTCAGCCTTTGTCTCCTTCTGAATTCTGATTTTGAAGATGAGGGTTCTTGGCTGGAATATTTGCTAACAGTGAGAAGACATCTTCAGTTCTTGGTGAGGCATTCAGGTATTACAGAACATAGCTATTTAAGCCGTGTGTGTGCATGCTTGTCACATCCTGCCTGGTAAACAATTTCTGGTTTTTGTATACATGACTTCCTCTCCCACTAACTGTAGGGATTTTTGTGATTGAAATTAATTGTGGTCTTTATCTTTCCTGGTGTCTCCTGTGGTGTTTTAAATATAAGAGTTGTCCAGTAAGTGTTTGGTGGACACATTTCTGAGTCTTCATGGATTATACTTTCAACTTTCACTAATGCTTTTTTTGCAAATTTACAGGTATTATAACATTCCATTTAGCTATAAATGAAGCATTCCATGCTTATAGTTGGCCAAGTTCTTCTGTTGTGCTGTGGAGATCTTTAGGTGAAACCATCTTTAGAGTCTGTCATGAACCACAGGGTGAAAAAGACCTATCTCTGTATTACAGTATGAATGTCCTTTCAGGAGACATCTGCATTCATGCTTTTGCTTATAACTAATATCATTTTAATTTCTAACCTCTTCTTTAACTTTCCATTGGCATTCCATAGCAGAAGCTCTTCCTAGTTTGAAATACAAGAGAAGATCTACAGATTCAAGACCTTGTGTCTAGGAGGTCCACCAAGAACTCTGAGTCTCAGTTCTTTATTCCTCAAAGGATACTTTGATATGTCCCCATCAGTGAGGACAGGAATTTTATATAAGAAAGAGAAATTAATGAAACTTGTGAGCATCTGAGTATTCTGATCTCTTACCTCTCCACTCTCACCCTATCTAAAACCTCATCACCTGACTTAGCACATAAAGAGCTTAATGGTGGGGTATGTGAGGCTAACCTAGGTTAAGGACCTAGCCACCATTATAACTTTTGGCAACCTAGGACAAGGTACCATTCCCTTCTAAGGCTCAGTTTTCTCATGTAAAATGGAGATAATAATATCTACTTCTTAGGGTAGTTGGGAGGATTAAATAAGATTATATATGATAAATGTTCTGCGTAGTACCTAGCACAAAATTAATCTTTTAAAAAAACGAGATCTATTATTATCTAAGTACCATAGTGGGTCAGCTTCCAAGTACTTAGGAAAAATCCTTGCACAAAGTAGGAGCTCTTTAAATACTTGTGCAGGCAGAAAATGCCAGTTACATTTTCAAATTTAGCTTTTGTTTATTTTGTTAGAGACTAGAGCATATTCATGAGCACAGGAAAAAGAAGAGATCCAGAGTTTAAAAAATTTTCTTTAAGCAACTTTATTGAGGTATAATTTTTGTCCAATATCACCCATTTTAAGTATATATTAAGTATATATTTGATAAGTTTTGACAAACATATGTAATCAAACACATGAAACAAGTCTCTGAGGTGTGGAGGTGCTGGGGTCTGAAACTGAAATGTAAGGAGTGACCTGACTAAGAAAGGAAAATTCACCCTGTCAGAGGTGGTCGAACCAGAGCGACTCCATTTTGAGTAAGGGTTAGGAAAATGAGGCTGAGACTTGCTGGGCTGCATTCTAAAAAAGTGAGGTAATCCTAACTTTTAGATATTTACGGTTAAGGGAACAAATTAATAATGTTTACTAAACACAACCGGATTTAGGAGTGTCCAGGTATCCCGATATCTGGAGAACAAAGGCATTCCTAATTTTGCTTTAAAGACAGTACTATCAATTCTTGCAAAATATAGTAATTAAGAAAATTCATCGTTTATCACAAACCCTTGTAGCAGAACACATCTCCGCATATATACAAGCATTGTACCTAAGGTGAGTGCGTTCCACCTCATGTCCTGCTCTGTCTATAGCAGAAATGTCTTTCACCATTTTGCTTTCTTAATAAACTTGCTTTCACTTTGCACTGAGGACTCACCCTGAATTCTTTGTTGCGCAAGATCCAAGAATCCTTTCTTGGGGTCAGGATTGGGACCCCTTTCCTGTAACAGCCTCAGGCTCCCTAGGTAAGGTGGGTGAAAATGTAGATAAATAGGCACTAGAAGGGGGTAGGAGATGACATTGAAAACATTCCCTAATGTTATCTATTTTTGCTATGTGGTAATAGGCAAGGTACTTGCTGAAAAAAAGTAAACAAGGATGAGACAGTTTCTACCTTAGAATATGAAAGTTTAAATAGCATATTTGGGGAGCGACAGACAAGGAGTGTGTATAAAATTGCCCAGCTAGGTCTGTCTGTTACAGCCTGGGTGTAGCATGGAGAGTGTAAGTTCTGGACTAATTCAAGGTTGGGGGCTTCTCAGGGGGTAAGAATGAGGAGCAGAAGGCCAGAGACAAGAGTTTTCCACAGGGTTGGTAAGTATTGTTGATGAGCCATGGGTGTATGCTGCTTAGAGAAGGAAGGGAAGCCATGAGGGGCCCCAGAGGTATTTTGTAATGAAGGGATTGAGAGAGCTGGATATATCCATGAAATCTGAGAGTGGTTGGGGTGGGAGTTCACACAAGCTGAGATGCACAGGGAGTTTCTTGCTAGTTGGACTTAAAATTCCATGGAAGACGTATTCTGAAGGATGATGTATTAGTTTTCACACTGCTATAAAGATACTACTGAAGACTGGGTAATTTTTAAAGGAAAGATATTTTATTGACCCACAGTTGCACATGGCTGGGGAGGCCTCAGGAAACTTACAATCATGGCAGAAGGGGAAGCAGACACATCTCAAATGGCAGCAGGTGAGAGAGAGCGAATCCCAGGGGAAACTGCTGTTTATAAAACCATCAGATCTTGTGAGAACTCTCTCACTATCATGAGAATAGCACTGGGGAAAACCACCCATATGATTCAATCACCTCCCACCAGGCCTTTCTCTCAACAGCAGGGGAATATAATTCAAGATGAGATTTGGGTGAGTACACAAAGCCTAATCATATTAGATGACAAAGTTCACGTTGTGTTCACAGAAATTGGCTCTTCACATACAATGGAATGGAATGCAAAGTTAATCTGTCAACAATGGATAGAAAAGAAAGGATCATTTTGACAACACTAGGCTTTTTTTGTTTCTTTTTTTCTTTTTTTTTTTTTTCCAGACAGAGTTTTGCTCTGTCGCCGAGGCTAGAGTGAAGTGGTGCAATCTCTGCTCACTGCAAACTCCACCCCCAGGGTTCAAGCGATTCTCCTGCCTCAGCCTCCTGAGTAGCTGGGATTACAGACACCTGCCACCATGCCTGGCTAATTTTTGTATTTTTAGTACCGATGGAGTTTCACGATGTTGGCCAGGCTGGTCTCGAACTCCTGACTTCAGGTCATCCACCACCTCGACCTCCCAAAGTGTTAGGATTACAGGCATGAACCACCATGCCTGGCCCAACACAGGGCTTTTAAAAAGCACTGCCAGTGTTTCAGTGGGTAGTGTTCTTACCCATAGTCTTTGGGAAACAACTATTACATTGTATACTGCTTAATTCGTTAGCAAATCCTATTGACTTTGCCTTCAAAATATGGCCGGAATTCCACCACTCTCACCATTTTTATTGCTATCACCGTTTATATGAATATCTGTAATTGCAGCTAAATTGGACTTCCTGCTAACATCCTTGATCCCCTATAGTCTCTTCTTGTTATAGCTGTCAGAAAGATTCTTTTAAAGCACAAGTCAGATGATATTCTTCTCTGCTCAATACTGTCCAGCAGCTTCCCATCTCATTCAGCAAATGAGCAAAAGGCTACTAGACCTAAATAGCCACTCTATCCCCCACACTCCATCCCTCTCTACATTTCCCCACCCATTTTACTTTTTAGTCTCAACTTCTGCTCTCCCTCTTGCTCATTTGGCTTCAGCCACCTGGTTCTCCTTGCTAGTCACTCCCTGCATGTTTTCACTACAAAACATGTACTCACAGTTCTTTCTGCCTTCCAAGTTTTTTTTTTTTTTTCCTATATGTCTCCTCACTTCCTCTGCTCTTTCCTCAAACATCAAACTAGGGCCTCTCCTTACCATCCTTTTCAATGTTGACTTCCTCCCCACTACAAACACTCAGTTCCCACTATTGATTTATTTTTGCCATAGGTCTATTATCTAATATATTATTTTTCTTATGGTTTATTGTCTCTTTCTTTCAACTTGTGAATAAACTCTATTCAAGTAGGAATTTTTCTGTTTTCTTTTCTTCAGTACCTAGAACAGTACCTAGCACGTAATAGGCAATCAATAAATGAATTGACTGTAAAGGTATTTGTCATGACTCAGAAGGTTGACAAGGATATCCAGGACCTGAACTCAGCTCTGCAACAAGCAGACCTAATAGACATCTACAGAACTCTTCAACCCAAATCAACAGAATATGCATTCCTCTCAGCACCACATCACACTTATTCTAAAATTGACTACATAATTGGAAGTAAAACACTCCTCAGCAAATGTAAAAGAACAGAAATCACAACAGACTGTCTCTCAGACCACAATACAATAAAATTAGAACTCAGGATTAAGAAACTCACTCAAAACCACACAACTACATGGAAACTGAACAACTTGCTCCTGAATGACTACTGGGTAAATAATGAAATGAAGGCAGAAATAAAGATGTTCTTTGAAACCAATGAGAACAAAGACACAACATACCAGAATCTCTAGGACACATTTAAAGCAGTGTGTAGAGGGAACTTTATAGCACTAAATGCCCACAAGAGAAAGCAGGAAAGATCTAAAATTGATACCCTAACATCACAATTAAAAGAACTAGAGAAGCAAGAGCAAACAAATTCAAAAGCTAGCAGAAGGCAAGAAATAACTAAGATCAGAGCAGAACTGAAAGAGAGAGAGACACAAAAAGCCATTCAAAAAATCAATGAATCCAGGAGCTGGTTTTTTGAAAAGATCAACAAAATTGATAGGCCGCTAGCAAGACTAATAAAGAAGAAAAGAGAGAAGAGTCAAACAGATGCAATAAAAAAAATGATAAAGGGGATATCACCACTGATCCCACAGAAATACAAACTACCATCAGAGAATACTATAAACACCTCTATGCAAATAAACTAGAAAACCTAGAAGAAATGGATAAATTCCTGGACACTTACACCCTCCCAAGACTAAACGAGGAAGAGGTTGAATCTCTGAATAGATCAATAACAGGCTCTGAAATTGAGGCAATGATTAATAGCCTATCAACCAAAAAATGTCCAGGACCAGACAGATTCACAGCTGAATTCACCAGAGGTACAAGGAGGAGCCGATACCATTTCTTCTGAAACTATTCCAATCAATGGAAAAAGATGGAGTCCTCCCTAACTCATTTTATGAGGCCACCATCATCCTGATTCCAAAGCCTGGCAGAGACACATCAAAAAAAGAGAATTTTAGACCAATATCCCTGATGAACATCGATGCAAAAATCCTCAATAAAATATTGGCAAACTGAATCCAGCAGCACATCAAAAAGCTTATCCACCATGATCAAGTTGGCTTCATCCCTGGGGTGCAAGCTGGTTCAACATATGCAAATCAATAAATGTAATCCATCACATAAACAGAACCAATGACCAGAACCACATGATTATATCAATAGATGCAGAAAAGGCCTTTGACAAAATTCAACAGCCCTTCTTGCTAAAAACTCTCAATAAATTCGGTATTGATGGAACAGATCTCAAAATAAGAGCTACTTATGACAAAGTCACAGCCAATATCATAATGAATGGGCAAAAACTGGAAGCATTCCCTTTGAAAACCGGCACAAAACAGGGATGCCCTCTTTCACCACTCCTATTCAACATAATGTTTGAAGTTCTGGCCAGGGCAATCAGGCAAGAGAAAGAAAGAAAGGGTATTCAATTAGGAAAAGAGGAAGTCAATTGTCCCTGTTTGCAGATGACATGAGTGTATGTTTAGAAAACCCCATTGTCTCAGCCCAAAATCTCCTTAAGCTGATAAGCAACTTCAGCAAAGTTTCAGGATACAAAAATCAATGCGCAAAAATCGCAATCATTCCTATACACCAATAACAGACAGAGAGCCAAATCATGAGTGAACGCTCATTCACAATAGCTTCAAAGAGAATAAAATATCTAGGAATCCAACTTACAAGGGATGTGAAGGACTTCTTCAAGTAGAACTACAAACCACTGCTCAAGGAAATAAGACACAAACAAATGGAAGAATATTCCATGCTTGTGGATATGAAAAATCAATATCGTGAAAATGGCCATACTGGCCAAAGTAATTTATAGATTCAATGCTATCCCCATCAAGCTACCAATGACTTTCTTCACAGAATTGGAAAAAAACTACTTTAAAGTTCATATGGAACCAAAAAACAGCCTGCATTGCAAAGACAATCCTAAGCAAAAAGAACAAAGCTGGAGGCATCACGCTACCTGACTTCAAACTATACTACAAGGATACAGTAACCAAAACAGCATGGTACTGGTACCAAAACAAAGATATAGACCAATGGAACAGAACAGAGCCCTTGGAAATAATACCACACATCTACAACCATCTGATCTTTGGCAAGCCTGACAAAAACAAGAAATGGGGAAAGGATTCCCTATTTAATAAATAGTGCTGGGACAACTGACTAGTCATATGTAGAAAGCTGAAACTGGATCCCTTCCTTACACCTTATACAAAAATTAATTCAAGATGTATTAAAGACTTAAATGTTAGACATAAAACCATAAAACCCCTAGAAGAAAACTTAGGCAATACCATTCAGGACATAGGCATGGGCAAGGACTTCATGACTAAAACACCAAAAGCAATGGCAACAAAAGTCAAAATTGACAAATGGGATCTAATTAAACTAAAGAGCTTCTGCATGGCAAAAGAAACTACCATCAGAGTGACCAGGCAACCTACAGAATGGGAGAAAAATTTTGCAATCTACCTATCTGACAAAGGGCTAATATCCAGAATCTACAAAGAACTCAAATTTACAAGAAAAAAAACCCATCAAAAAGTGAGCAAAGGACATGAGCAGACACTTCTCAAAAGAAGACATTTGTGCAGCCAACAGACACATGAAAAAATGCTCGTCATCATTGGTGATCAGAGAAATGCAAATCAAAACCATGATGAGATACCATCTCATGCCAGTTAGAATGGCAATCATTAAAAAGTCAGGAAATAACAGATGCTGGAGAGGATGTGGAGAAATAGGAAGTCTTTTACACTGTTGGTGGGAGTATAAATTAGTTCAACCATTGTGGAAAACAGTGTGGCGATTCCTCAAAGATCTAGAACTAGAATTACCATTTGACCCAGTGATCCCATTACTGGGTGTATACCCAAAGGAATATAAATCATGTTACTATAAAGACACATTGCACACATATGTTTACTGTGATACTATTCACAATAGCAAAGACTTGGAACTAACCCAAATGGCCATCAATGATAGACTTGATTAAGACAATGTGGCACATATACACCGTGGAATACTATACAGCCATAAAAAAGGAAAAGTTCATTTCCTTTGCAGGGACATGGATGACGATGGAAACCATCATTCTCAGCAAACTATCACAAGGACAGAAAACCAAACATTGCAAGTTCTCACTCATAGGTGGAAATTGAACAATGAGATCACTTGGACACAGGGTGGGGAACATCACACACCAGGGCCTGTTAGGGGGTGGGGGTTGGGGGAGGGATAACATTACGAGAAATACCTAATGTAATTGATGAGTTGATGGGTGCAGTAAACCAACATGGCACATGTGTACATATGTATCAAACCTGCATGTTGTGCACATGTACCCTAGAACTTAAATTATAATAATCATAAAGATATTTGTCATTACTATAAGGCAAAATTTTAATTGAATGTAGGCATAGATACCAAGAAAAAGGATAACAAGGCCATGATTTAAAAAAGATAATTTCCTCTGGAAAAGGAAAGAAAAAAATGAAAAAAAAAAAAGAGAGGAAGAACTAAAGCTGCTACTGTTTAATTATTAATTAACTATTAGCTCCTTAATAGTTCAAAAACTGAGACAGATCAAAGGTCAGAGAAAGAAAACAAAGAAGGAGCATAAGGATTTAAGAAATCAGTTGGGATGCCTTGTATTCTAAGCACATATTCTAGGAAAAGCCTGTAATCTAATTTAACATCCCTCCACATCCATGAAAATTTAGATTGTAAGGAACCGCAGAACATCATTAGAAAGGGTGTTTAAAAGCATGGCATTACATTTAAGTAGGCTCGTGTGTTAAAGGGAGCTAAACAGGATGACAAGATGTATTATAGCAAAATAGTTCATGAAAATGATTACTTCAAAAGAAGTTTTCTTATACTACAAACACCAGTATGCAAATAAACCAGAAAATCTAGAAGAAATTGATAAATTCCTGGACACATACATCCTCCCAAAACGAAACCAGGAAGAAGTCGAATCCCTGAGTAGGCCAATAACAAGTTCTGAAATTGAGGCAGTAATTAATAGCCTACCAACCAAAGAAAAGCCCAGGACCAGACAGATTTACAGCAGAATTCTACTAGAGATACAAAGAGGAGCTAGTACCATTTCTTCTGAAACTATTCCAAACAATAAAAAAAGAGGAACTCCTCCCTAACTCAATTTATGAGGCCAGCATCAACCTGATACCAAAACCTGACAGAGACACAACAGAAAAAGAAAATTTCAGGCCGGTATCCAAAATCCTCAATAAAATGCTGGCAAACCGAGTCCAGCAGCACATCAAAAAGCTTATCTACCACAATCAAGTTGACTTCATCTCTGGAATGGAAGGCTGGGTTCAACATGCACAAATCAATAAATGTAATCCATCACACAAACAGAACCAATGACAAAAACCACATGATTACCTCAATAGACGCAGAAAAGGCCTTCAATAAAATTCAAGAACGCTTCATGTTAAAAACTCTCAATAAACTAGGTATTGATGGAGCATATCTCAAAATAATAAGAGCCACTTATGATAAATCCATAGCCAATATCATACTGAATGGGCAAAAGCTAGAAGTATTCCTTTCGAAATGTGGCACAAGACAAGGATGACCTCTCTCACCACTCCTATTCAACATAGTATTGGAAGTTCTGGCCAGGCCGATCAAGCAAAAAAAAAAAATAAAGGGCATTTAAATAGGAAGAGAGGAAGTCAAATTGTCTCTGTTTGCAGATGACACGATTGAATATTTAGAAAACCCCATAGTCTCAGCCCAAAATCTCCTTAAGCTTATAAGCAACTTCAGGAAAGTCTCAGGTTACAAAATCAATGTGCAAAAATCACAAGCATTCCTATACAGCATTAATAGACAAACAGAGAGCCAAATCATGAGTGAACTCCCATTCACAATTGCTACAAAAAGAATAAAATACCTCGGAATACAACTTAGAAGGGACGTAAAGGACCTCTTCAAGGAGGACTACAAACCACTGCTCAAGGAAATAAGAAAGGACAGAAACAAATGGAAAAACATTCCATGTTCATGGATAGGAAGATTCAATATCATGAAAATGGCCATACTACCCAAGGTAATGTATAGATTCAATGCTATTCCTATCAAGCTACCATTGACTTTCTTCTCAGAATTAGAAAAAGCTACTTTAAATTTCATATGGAACAAAAAGCCTGTATAGCCAAGACAATCCTAAGCAAAAAGAACAAAACTGGAGGCATCATGCTACCTGACTCCAAACTATACCACAAGCCTACAGTAACCAAAACAGCATGCTACCGATACCAAAACAGATATATAGACTAATGGAACAGAATAGTGACCTAAGAATAACACCACACATCTACAACCATCTGATCTTTGACAAACCTGCCAAAAACAAGAAATGGGGAAAGGATTCCCTATTTAATAAATGGCGCTGGGAAAACTGGCTAGCCATATGCAGAAAACTGAAACTGGAACCCTTCCTTACACCTTATACAAAAATTAACTCAAGATGGATTAAGTACTTAAATGTTAAACCCAAAACCATAAAAATCCTAGAAGAAAACCTAGGCAATACTATTCAAGAAAAAGGCATGAGCAAAGACTTAATGACTAAAACAACAAAAGCAACTGCAACAAAAGGCAAAATTAACAAATGGGATCCAATTAAATTAAACAGCTTCTGCACAGCAAAAGAAATTATCAGGGTAAACAGGCAACCTACAGAATGGGAGAAAATTTTTGCAACCTACCCATCTGACAAAGGTCTAATATCCAGAATCTACAAGGAACTTAAATTTACAAGAATAAAACAACGCCGTCAAAACATGGGTGAAAGATATGAACAGATACTTCTCAAAAGAAGACATTTATGCAGGCAACAAACATATGGAAAAAAAGCTCATCATCACTGGTTATTAGAGAAATGCAAATCAAAACCACAATGAGATACCATCTCATACCAGTTAGAATGGCGATTATTAAAAAGTCAGGAAACAATAGATGCTGGCAAGGCCATGGAGAAATAGGAATGCTTTTACACTGTGAGTAGGGGTATAAATTAGTTCCACCATTGTGGAAAACAGTGTGGTGATTCCTCAAGGATATAGAACAAGAAATACCATTGGACTCAGCAATCCCATTACTGGGTATATACCCAAAGAAATATAAATCATTCTACTATAAAGACACATGCACATGTATGTTTATTGCATCACTGTTTACAATAGCAAAGACTTGGAACCAACCCAAAGGCCCATCAATCACAGACTGGATAAAGAAAATGTGGCATATATACGCCATGGACTACTATGCAGCCATAAAAAAGAATGAGTTCATGTCCTTTGCAGGGACATGGATGAAGCTGGAAGCCATAATTCTCAGCAAACTAACATAAGAACAGAAGACCAAGCACTGCATGTTCTCACTTGTAAGTGGGAGTTGAATAATGAGAACACATGGACACAGGGAGGGGAACATCACACACCAAGGCCTGTCAGGGGTTGGGGGGGCAAGGGAAGGGTGAGCATTAGGACAAATACCTAATGCATGTGGGGCTTAAAACCTTGATGACGGGTTAGTAGGTGCAGCAAACCACTATGGCACATTTATACCTTTGTAACAAACCTGCACATGTATCCCAGAACTGAAAGTAAAATAAAATAAAAAAGAAGTTATCTTAGTATAAAAAAGGAGGAGAAAAGGTTGTGTTTTTTTGTGAGTGTTGAAAAAGCAAAATGAGAAAAGTATTAGGGAAATGAGTGCCTTGAGGAGGAGGATGGGGGAAGGTAGTTAAATATAAACCTGGTTTTATTTGCAAAGCTTTAATCTTGATAAATGGGACCTTCTTAAAGCAAATATATTGTATAGGGAGCTCATATTTGTGTTTCAAAATCTAGGTTATAGTCCAAACGATTTCAAATCTGAGAGAAACTTTTTTTAGAGTCCATTGTACCTTGTGTTAATATGACAACAAACCAGAAAATATTAAGAAGCTAGTAATTATGAAGAAAATAATAGGTAATTACTCAAACCAAGCCTTGATAACTGAAAATGTCTAAATAAGTTGTTAGATCTTTGAGAGCTCTGCCAGGGACTATTCTTTGCAGTAACTAAAGCTTCCTTTTCTATAAATGATTAACAAGAAATATTTGTTTAATTGACTTGAAAAACTCCAAGCATGCTATGTTCATTTTTAAGAAAGATGATTGTTAGAAATAGTTAATTTATGTTAAAAGAAGTATAAATAAGAATTAGATTACACATATGTTTGAATGTTGATATCTTCGTCATCTATTCTGTGAACTGGATTAAGGTGTTCTACCCCCAAAACAGAAAGGTGCTTTTTTCCAAATAGCGGGAAAGAAATTAGATTAATAAAAATAATTTTCTCTATTTACATTTTTTTCCATTAATTGTTCCGAAACATTTGGCTTCTACTGCCATTTGCTTATGATAGAATCTGGTGCAAGAACATAACAATTTTGTAAAAATGCAGTTGTTACACCTTGCAGAGTACACAATCTTGAGCTCATTGTCACAGAGTAGCTAACAAAATGATAGCTTAGAGAAACAGTATTATGATATGAGCCTTTGCCTGAAGGAAAATGATTTTTAGAGACTGTAAAATCTACCTTTGGCTTAAGCCAGGCCAGCATAGAGCCCCTGCACATGGACCACACAGCGGTGGCCTCTGAAGACTTGTCTTTACTGAACTGTGCTTTGGTGGGAAGTCCTCAGCACCCTCTGCACAGAAAGCAGCCTATATAATTTGCTCTTATTAAAGGCATTCTGCACATTACATAGTGACCTCTTTCTGTGGACCTTCAGGAGAAATTTATTTTTAACTTCAGTCTCAATAAAAGTGTGCTCCTTTTCAACATTTTTTGGGGACACTACATTGTATAACTGATAAAGTTTTTTTGTGCATTCGCTGTTAAAAAAGTTCAGTTTAAACCCAAGTTCACCCATAGCAAGGTCAATAGCTTTATGATACACATTTTCCTGTTAGTTTTCTTCTGCTTCCTGTTTATGTTTCTACCTCTGGTTTTGCTTTCTTCCCTACTTCTAACATATGTCATCTAGTAGTAGTTTATATATATTTTAAGCAACTTTAAGTCTTGAGGAAATAAGATGAAAGAGAAATATATTCATTCATACATATATAAAAATATGTTGTATTTAGTCATTTGGGTTTTATTTTCTGCTAAGAACATTGTGTTTCACAATTATTTTGACACCTGAAGAAATATGATAACTTTTTATGTAAAATTATAGCTGCTAGGAGTGCAGAGAAGATTCTTCACAATGCTGGCAAATATCAAACCACACTATCATCACCAGCCAATAATTTTTAGTGACCTACTTTGTATATTGCAGAAAAGTACAGTTTTCACAATGTCTCCTATAACCTAGCCTGCTGACTGTTCTTTCTAGTTTATTTTCCAGCACAATTTATTTACGTCTCCCATTTAAACTCCTTCACTGGCAACTAATTGATTTTTTTTTTTTTTTTTTTGTAAAGAAAATTTTTACTTGATTTTATTTAAATCTTCCAGTCTGTCTGTGGATAGTTTGATAATTTCTGAATCCTATACTAGGCCTGTGGGTTCAGGATGTAAACTAATGTCGATAGTCCCGACCCCTGAGAAAAACATAATTAGGTCAGT